>NC_140590.1:1528005327-1529297827 GCF_964204655.1 Triturus cristatus | reverse complement strand
TTAAAGCTATAAGGTTAAGGGTTCCACGTATACTGTTAAAGGTGTGGTTATTGGGTCACTGATTTTGGGTTAAAGGGTTAGGGATTAAGGGTTAACCTATAGCATTGCATTTGTTTAGATTTACAGTGGAAATGTGTTTAGTTTATGACATGTTGGTGGATTTACATTTTTTAGCATATCTGTGTCAAAAAGAAGTGTTACTTTTCACAGTAACACTACAATGTATTATTTTCAATGGAATACACTTCATTTTCAAAGTGACACAATTAGAAATGTTATAAATGAACATGTACTAATTCTTAGTATAAAATTCAAATTTACAAGCTACAGCTAATGGGAATGTTTTTTAGTAAGAAAGTCGATGCACAATTATGTGAGGTCCCCCAACCTTCCTTCATGTAAGGTCCCTAGTCTACACATTGCTCCCCACTATTTTAAAATGCCAAACTAATTTAACCCAATATTCTGGATACTTGATGACATAGAAGGTCAAAAAAAGATATCAAAAAAGTTGAGCCTATGCCTTGCAAATTGTTGCAAAAGATCTATGAAATGCATAAGCGTTCCGCCCACTTTTGGGTATCTGCTATACTCCAACTGCTGATCTATACTGACTCACCACTGACTTTTACTTCAATGCCTGATTACTCTCCAATGTAAATCTTTTCCTGGAGCAGTGATACTGAAATGTGACAATATTCTAGTTCCAACATTTTACAAGCCCAGCTGGAGCTTCAAAATTGTGTTCTTTATCCCATGATGACATTTTCCCCCAAAACCTTCTGAGTCATTCACCGTGGAGCATTCTATTACGAGCTCAGTACGCCTGTACAGTAGACAATTTAAAGCAAATGGGTTGTTTTCCTGCCATTTTCAACCTTATCCGGCACTCAATCCCAGTCGTAGTCTGGTACCTTGCTTTGTTTGATTCAGCCCCCACTTTCTCTGCTCACTCGATCATTTGTCCCATCTGTCACCCTAAAACCTAAAGTCTCTCAAAAACAATTGAAATCGTAACGTGTGACAACTGCAAATCAAACGCCCTCCAGCAAAGATAACTTCCTGTTCCAAGAGCTGGCCAACTTGAGTTGTGTCTTATACCTACCTCCTAGAAGATAACTTCCTGCTCCAAGAGCTGGCCAGCTTGAGTTGTGTCTTATACCTACCTCCTAGAAGATAACTTCCTGCTCCAAGAGCTGGCCAGCTTGAGTTGTGTCTTATACCTACCTCCTAGAAGAGAACTTCCTGCTCCAAGAGCTGGCCAGCTTGAGTTGTGTCTTATACCTACCTCCTAGAAGAGAACTTCCTGCCCAAAGAGCTGGCTGGCTCCAGTCGTGTCCTATATCCACCTCTTACCTCTCCCTGATCCTTTTACTCTCTTTTCAGTAGACTGAGAATCAGAGTTGGACCCCTGAACTACAGATTCCTAGACCCACCCCTGGCATGGATTGGCATACTATTGTCTTCACTTCTCCATAATTCGAATTGAACTACACACTGTGTGTAGTGTCTTGTGCTTTCCATTTGTGATAGCGTAACCTTATCTAACTTGCTAGTATTTTGTCCATGCATGGAAGGCATAATTTCCTGATTTGATTCAATCACTTGCATTAATACAGACCTTACTCTTCCTCATCATGGTCATTGCGTCCTGAGATGTGTGTGCACACTGCATACATGCACTAAGCTTGCCTCATCCTACACTGCCCAGGGTGTGGATTCATTTCCAATTAAACCCATCTCCGTTGAGCCTTGTAAATCTGACCGTCCCCACCAATAAACCCTCCATTTTGATCTATCCACCGCGATGACCTTCCACCAGGCAAGGGTCGAATTATGGACACAAATGTATCCAACATGTGAACCAAACATCTAAAATGGCCACCGTCTCTTTCAATAAACAACTCCAGCTCTGTCTTAGCAGAGTCGCGCATCACCAGCGTGTTGTCCTTGAATCCTCTCCTCCTGGGACTGCAGCACTCCTTAAAAATGGAGGGCAGTTAAATTTCTGCAACAGTGACAGAATGGTAGCGTGCGCTACCACTGATAGATTGAGGATCATGTCGTTTTTATGCTGCGGACAATTGCTTCCTCACACCTCTATCATGTCCTAGTAAATCAATCAAGCTGTAAGTAAAATGAGGCGGTCAGAACAGCTGCCTGCAAGGTGAAAGAGGCTTGCGTGTTCCTTGCTGTTAAAAATAGTAAATTACCAGCAAAAAGGAATTCACTGTCTGGGGCAGAAAAAGTGGTCCTATCAGTGTGTTTTAGGGTGACAGTGATTTCTGTGTCCATCTTACCTGAAGTACATTAAATTGAGTACCTTACTATTTAAAAAGTATTTGTAGTATTTTAGCTTTTTCAAATTTATGCTACAATGAAGTTTTTCCTAAAATTAACATGAGACATAAATATATATTCTGAAACGGATAAACCAAGCAAGAACTCGATATGCAGAATATTGTACCCTGTTTTCTCATTATAATGATAGTAAATTAAAATACATTTTGTATGGACACCGCTTTTTACTATGATTTACAATGTCCATTAATTGTGCTTGATGAGGCATCAAATTGCTACATAATTCCTCCAAAATTATATTGGGTACACTCAGTGGCGGTTGGTGCCCCACAAAAATGGTGAGTCGACATCAATACAATTAAAACAACGACATAAATGCAATTAAAAAAACCAGGCAAATAAACATTTAAAAATGAAGAAAAACTTTTCACCTACCTTAGCCTGAAGCACGTCCTCGGTGTTCTCCGGCTCTAGACTTCTTCAAGCGCGACTTCGCATGGGTCCTTATCCAATCCAGACACTGCTCTAATACTGCATGAGAGAAGTGTCTGGATTGGCTGGAGCAGGCTGCCTCAGCACTCCGAAGTGCACTGAAGGCCTGTGCCCACTCTCCAACCCGGCTGTCATGGAGGTTGAATTGCACATGTTGTTTGGTCGTAATAATGTACCCAGGCAAACCAACATGTGCAATTTATACTGAAGGGACCACTCATCAATGCTGCCAATCAGCAGCAATGATGCACTGGCCTCGCCCTGCCCTCTCCGTTCGCCAGAAAGCAGTAAAAATAAAATGGTAATAAAATAATTTTATTACCATTTTATTTTTACTGCCTTCTGCGCAGCAGTGTGGGGGTGGGCGGCACTCATCCGCTCCCATGGAGGAACTGCAGCTGGGTACACCTATTTTAAAGCACTGACTAGGTGCTTTGAACTTAGGGATTGATGTGCGTACAACTGGTTGCAAAATACTACTCACAATTTGCGACCAGTATTTCTGCGACCAGTGTGGTAATTTGTGAAGTGACCTATATACTAATATGTCATTTTGCAAATTACTGATTCATCGTGGGTCGCAATTTGACCTACTTCATGAATATGTTTGAGGTTGGTCACAGTTTGTGGCCCACTAGAATTCGCTGCGATCACTGCGATGGTAGTCTGCTGGAGAGAGCAGACCACCATGTCTGTGATAGCTTTTAGGTAAATCAAGACTTTTTTCTAAATGCAACCCCTTTTCCTTTAAGAAAATTGGGATGCGTTTAAAAATTCAAAATGACGTGTTTCATTTCTATTTTTTAGGAGTAGATAGTATTTTTTTAAACATTCTCAATGTGGAAGTAAGGCAAGGGGACCCGTTCTCATTTAAGAATGGGTTACCACTAACTTTGAGTTGATGGTAAAGTGCCAATGTTTTGCGACCTCATTTAGATCGCAAAACAATAGTACATACCATTCAGATTCCCTATTTGGAAGGGACACCCTGAACATGCTCCTTCCAAATAGCGATTCTGTTCTTGTTTGCAAACCCAAACTGCGATTCGGTAACACATTACCAAATCACAATTTGGTGGTTATACTTTACAAAAAGCATTTTTGCAGTTGCAAATGGTCTAATTCTGGGAATAGGGCCATTAGCGACTGCAAAAATGCTTTTGAACATCTAGCCCTTATTTATTTAGGTAATTTACTAATAATTGTTATTTAGTGCTACTCTCACAAGAGAGGGTATCACTACAAATTACAATTAAGGAGTTGAGAGAGACATAGGGCCCAATTCACAAACTAAAGTCTGCAGTATGTAAAGTAGTGCTACTTACTTACTACAATAAGCAATTTTCAAGACTACGATGGGAGACCTCTGCCTCGCCTATCTTTTCTGTGTTTGACTCTCTGCCACATAAGATGAGATCTTTGCATATGCTGGTATATATTTTTTGTAGTAGTGGGGAGTTGAGGTAAAATGGGGAGTACTTACTCCTGCACACGATGGGTTTTGGACAATTTAAGGAGGGGTTTGGGTGGAACATACTAATGCAAACACACACCCGCAAAAGAATAACACAATTGCAATTCACAAAATACACAATATACTACAGCTCTGGAGGTGTAAAAAAGATGTAAATGCACTCCATCCGACCCTTGCAGTCAATCAAGCACCATACATGGTCAACCATTGATATTGCAACACACTTCCATTGAACTCAAAGGCAGCATGAAACGTAAAGAAATGTAATTTCACCCATGATAAATAAATGTATTTAGTTCACCATTTAAATTATATATATGTGTTGGGGTGTGTGTGTGCGTGTGCGTGTGCGTGTGCGTGTGTGTGTGCAGGGTTAAAAATTATATCTTATTATTCTAATAATTTAATAATAGATTTCTGTAACTTTTTTTTTGTAGATGTAGAAAGTGTTTAGACCGGCTGCATATATAATTTTTAGTATGTTAGGAAAAATTAAATAAAATTAAAATGTTAGTGAAAATAAGTATTTTTTTAAGTTATTGTTCTAAAATAAATATTAAGAAATGTATTAAAATATTAACAAATTAGAATGTATCATAAATGTATAATATATTAATAACGTAGAATGTATCACAAATGTATAATATATCAATACATTCTAAGTATAATATCTATTTTTATTATTTAATGCACATTTAATTTGAGGAGTTAGCATGCTCTAAATTGTAATTTGTTATTTACTGGTTAAAAATGATTTTTTTACATTCTTTTACAATAATATTATATAATAAAATATGTTTAAAATAATCATCTTTATTCATTTTCCTTTTATTTCCCACAGAGAGCGCTCGATCTCGGTGGCGGAGGTGTCGGCACTAGTAGTAGACATGTCCACTCATCCCAGCAGTAGGGAAAATACAGTTATAAAGTTACTTGTAATTACTGCGTGGCAGTAAAAACAATTGTCGAAATACTCCATGCCCTCATTTGAGGGTTTGGTGCCTTGGAAGTCTGCACTTAGATGTAAAGCACCACTCGGAAATTGTGCATGGCAAACAAGTGGAGAGTTACATCTACGTGTAGTAGTATATATAAACATAGGTAAATATACATGCATATATTTAGCTTTGTGAATCAGGTCCATTGTCTTAAAGATACATTTAAAACAAAGCAAAATAAAATAGAGAAAGATTCAAAATATATGATGAAGGAGACAGCAATGGAGGATGGAGAAAAGATGTGAGGGTGAAGTATCACAAGTAAGGAAGACTCATTGTGCTTGCTGTTTTTCATTGTGGGGAATTCTGTAATATTAAGGAAAGCTAGGTTCAAAGTCAATTCTAAAAACAAGAAAAAAACAGAATCAAACTTTTGCCCCAGCCATGCCAAGCATCTTGAATAATATTCCTCCCCACATCAGGTTTGCACCATTAATGCTGCGTAGGCAGAGAGGAAGAAACAGTAAAAAAACTTTGGGCCTCATTTACAATCTTTTGACACAGGGCAGCGGTGCAAGTATTACTGCTGCGCTGCTGTTAGACCTGGCTTTTTCAGCGGGTTAATCCCCAGAATTTTTGCATCTTGGCCTCCTATTTTTGACCCTGTATTTGTTGGTTTTAGGACTCTAGGCACTTTACCACTGCTATTCAGACCTAAAGTGCACATGCTCTCTATGTAAATTGTCTTTACTGATTGGTATATCCACGATTGGCGTATTTGATTTACTAATAAGTCCCTAATAATGTGCACAGGTGTGCCAATGGCCTGTAAATGAAGTGCTACTAGTGGGCCTGCCGCACTGATTGTGCCACCCACAAAGTAGCCTTTTAATGGTATCTCAGACATGCAACTGCAGTGTCTGCGCGCAGTTTTTACTGCCATGTCGACATGGCAAGTGCACCCATTTGCCAGGCCTTAGCCTTCATTTTTCTTACATGGTAGTCACCCCTAAGGTAGGCCCAATGTACCCCCATGGGCAGGGTGCAGTGTATGTGAAAGGTAGGACATGTACTGGGTGTGTGACATGTCCTGATAGTGAAATACTGTGTATTTCGTTTTTCACTATTGCAAGGCTATCTGTCCAATAGGATAGCATTGGAGATACTTTGTAACATCTGACAAGCCTAACTTCCCATTGGGACAAGATAGAGAAATGATTTTCGGGCTCTCTGAACTCAGAATTGAATAACCCATTTTTAGTACAGATGTTTTTTTAGGTCTCGCCTGACCCAGCGCATGCGCTGGTCTGGCGAGACATTTTGTGAGGGCTCCAAAAAGTACTACCTGGCCAGCCTAGAGCTACAGCGCATGTGCGCGGGCACGCACGCCGCGCTTGACCGAGCTTACTTTCAGGCCGCAGTGGATCGACTCCTGAATGGGTTGCCATGGTAAAGCCAGACCAGTACCTCGGTTCAGGCTCGGCTCTTGCGGCTTGTAAACCTCTACTTTAAATGTACTCGTGTTTGCATATTTGTTTTCACTTTTTTACAGTATTTTCATGCATCGTCTTTCTTCTTAGGCTGGGGATGTGAAATTGGGAACTTAAAATCTGAATCTATATTTGCGCTAGACAGTACGATCAATTGCAACAGTTTGGCAAAAATGAACTTTTTTATGTAAAACAAAATCTAATGCGCCACCTACTGGTTTTAAGGGTATTTCTTTTCTTGATCCTTCCAAAAGGAGAAATTCACAGGCTGCAACTCGTGCAAAATGCTTTTACTTCACCCCCCACATACAGTACCTATCTCACCAGCTCACCTGATCACCGGTGAACATTCAAGTCTCTATTGCTTGCAGAATAACGCATCATTTAAGTGGTAGCATACAGGCTGGTGGTGGTTGAAATGCGGTACCAATATAAGCTGCAAGTTCACTCCTTCAAACGGGATTGGATGGAAGATGGAGTCTTTTCTGCAAGTGCAACACGGCTATGAAACCAGCTCCCTTTTGAGTTACCCAGAGAAGCCGGTTTATAGCAATACAGGTAAAGTCTAAAAAATTGGTATTTCCTGCAGCATCAGCATGATGTGTTGTGTCACCCGTCGGAAGTTCTATGACAAGTGTGTAGAGTGCTTTGTAGCCTATGGGCGAAAGCAGCGCTCTATAAAACCCAATACTTCTAGATTTGACACGACCCTTTAATCTCCCAATATCTCAGCAAGGCTTATTAGGGTTAAAGCAACAGACGGGCGCAGGACTAACCCCTGGACCAGTGCAAATTACTATACACACACGAGGCACCCCGGCTCAAAAACCAAGCATGTGGCAACGATCCTTCAAAAACTGGAAACAATATCTATCTAATCTGCAAAAAAATAAAAACACGTATTTGCAATTCAATAGGTCTTGCATTTGAGAGAGTTTGAGCTATTGACATTGCAAATAACAATGCCTTTAATTTTTTTTTTTGTTTTAAAAACATAAATAAAAGGCATACTCATTTACAATGCCAATAGCTTAAACTCGCGTAACTGCGAGACCTATTGCATTGCAAATGCTTGTTTAAATTGTAGGTTTGAAAATGCCACTTTCAGAAAAGTGGGCTTTTTCTTGCTTAACCATCCTGTGTGCCTCTGCTGGGTTGTGGATTGACTGTCTCACTTTGGAGTGGAAGGGGCTGGGGATGTGCATTCGCTGTAGATGGCCACTGGTGGGGTTGACGTGTGTACTGCTTTTTCTAGATGAGTCAGGGCTGGGCTGAATAGACCTGGGCTGCATTTAGAGTAGTGGGATGATATTTCCTTCCACCTAAATAGGCCTGGTCTGCCTTACACAATGCTATCTCCACCTCCTGCCAGGAAGCAGGACCAGAGAGGAAAGAAGTGGTTTGGACTGAGCTAAGAGACTCTCGTCACAAGAGAACAAAGGAAAATGTGGTATAAATATTGGGGCACAGACCCCAGAACTTTAGATTACTTCTGGACTCAAGAGGATCTTCTGCCAAGGACAAAATCTGGGAAAGCTGATGAAAAAGTACTGCCTCTGTGCTGTGTGTTGTGAGGGGTTAGCCTGCAGTGGCTGTTTCTGCCTAAGAGAGGACAAAGACTGAGCTGTGCTGTGTATCCTGCTTGAAGAAAATCTCCAAGGGCTTGGTGTAAAGCTTGCCTCCTGTTCTGAAGTCTCCAGGACACAAATACTTTACTCCCTATGTTCTCCTGCATCTGGAACTGCTGTTTCAACTGTCACAAACGGAAAAAGCAACACCGACGCTGGCGAGCGACACCACAACCTGCACGACACCGCTTGTGAAGTGCTTAACACACTGACTCAACTTGCACCACAGCCTGATGCCTGCCGACGCCTCACCGTACCGACTCTGATGGTGTTATTGAGGCTGCTACCTGCACCGGAGCCGAGGTCACCACTCATGACGCTCATGATGCACCAACCCGACTGCAGCCCGACCTCACCGTCCCCGGAGGTTCATTATCACGGAGCCGATACCTGAAGTGGGTGAACTCCTGAATCCATTGACCCCACATCCACGCCACCATGACGTCAACGTCCTGGCAGCAGTAAGGACCCAACACATCACATCCCCTGCATCACAAAAAAGAACTGACGCCTCACCTTCCCTGTGGTCGTACGGAACCCACTCCACCCGGTTCCAATGAAGCATCCCCTCCCGAACGGTGTGCACTGTCTTTGTTTTCATTGTTTACCAAGGTTCTGTTCTGCGCGTGTGACTCAGGGCCCGCTGCTACGCACCTTGCAGTCGGCGTCATACTTTGGGAATACATCTGTCACGATGTTGTAACAGCCCCAGGTGGAGCTATTTGTTGCTACAAGCTTTATTATTGTGAGTATTCTATTTTTGGTGATAACTTGATATATGTATGGTGTTTTTTTGTCGTTTTGATCCTGTTTTGTTTAGATAAAGAGTTCCTATTTTTCTAATCTGGTGTGGTGTCCATTTGAAGTGTTTACACTGTGCTACTGTATGTGTGCACAAATGCTTTACACACTGCCTCTGAGATAAGCCTGTCTGCTCATGCCAAGCTACCATGGGGGTGAGCAGGGGTTGTCTAAGGGAGTAACTCCCTTACCCTGACTAGACGCAAATGTCCCTACTTGGACAAAGGGGCAAACCATTGCCAACTAGAGACATTCATTTCTAACAGCTACCCTACGTCAAAAGAAAAGGGTACGAATGCACCATATCTATCAGATACAGTGCATTCCTGTCCAGTCCCCTTGCGCTGATGCACCAATGACAACCATGCGCCAAAGCAGGCACCCTTGCGCCATTTTGGAAGGGTCTCTGTGTTTTAGGGGTAATTGTTTTTGTGCAGGAAAGGACACCTTCCTGCACAAATACAATCAATGGAGACGATTTCCTCTTTCTATGTGTGCTGCACCACGCAGCACACAGAGAAAGAGAAATAAACATGGAGAATTAATGTTATTTAATCCAACCCTGGGAGGCATAGGCTTTTGACACATTCCCAGGTTTACAAAATCTCGTAAATCTGGGATCTGTCAAATGCCATGAGTGTTACGTGGGAACGTCCACCGTAACGCCCATGGCATGCCTTCCTATTGCAGAGTGAGGCAATACAGTGACTTTCGCTCCATTGCCTCAGTCCATATCTACAAGGCCTTGAAAAGCCAAGCAGGGTGGCTTTACGTGGCCTTGTAGATATGGCCCTGAAATGTGTGCCTGCTAGGACTTTTAAAAGGGACATTTTGGCGGTGCAGGGGCCTTGTAAATGAGGACCTTTGAATTTAGTTTTCATTTGTTAATTTAACAACCAATCACAAATGTACAGCTGATGTAACAACAAATCCAGATTACATGAAAGTCCAGGATCTCAAAGGGAGCCCAATAGCAATCCACTCTTTTCCAATTACATTGTAGTTGTTTTCTTTAACGGTATAACATTTTAGTTTCAGTGGTAGATAGGTGTTCAATATGATGGAACACATAAAGGGTTCACAATCTGATTAAACTGCTTCACATCCTGGCACCGTTATTTACCTATCTGCCTGTGTGGCTATTCTTTTTTTAACTGCACAAATTTTTGTGGAACAAGAAAACAAGTCTATCCCTAGGGGATTATGTAATTCAGTGTTACAATTTGTCGGGCTTTTGAATGAGATAATTCAGATGATGGGTAAAAAAGGATAGCAAATACTTCCTAGCCTTACTGTGACAACAGGCTAAAACCATTTCAGGGCCTGAGATACCGATCAACCTCCTAGATTTCATTTGCATGAAAACTGCATCAGTTGAATTTCCAGAGTGAGATTCCAAAAACTGCATTTTAGGAAGTTCTAAAGTGCACTGTGGTACTATTTAGCAACATATTTTACGTTTGTAAGCGGTCTTCTTGTTTATTCTGTTTCTTTTTGTGGTGTTCAGTACAGAAAATAGTCAATGTTCAGAACAGCACATGCCACCCCAAAACTAAATGGACCCACATAGCTCATAAGTAGTAATAAATAGCCAAATGGCAACATAAAAAGGACATAATTTTAGATGCTAAATCTAATGTCTTTTTTGGTTTGATTCCAGTATTTTTCATGTCACAAGGCATGGTATGTGCTCCCTTAAAATAATTCTGTTTTCTTTCTAGTGATAATAAACAGATGGAGATAGGCAGAGAACTTCCATTCTAATCTATGATGTAATTTTAAGGCAGTGCACTAAATGGTGCTGCCCCAGGCAATATTTGTGAGGCAGAGGTGGCAGCGCTCATTTTTTTATGTACAGCGCCACCTCCCCTCTATGCTGGCAGCAGGCCTGATAGTGGGTACCTAATGCAGGCGCGTCTTCTGCGTTGGGGGAGGGTGCGCAGGTTTGTGTGGCGTGCCAGCGGACTGCCCAGTGACTGACGCACTGCTGGGCAGATATTCTGTACCAGAAGCGGAACCTGCTAGGCATCAAGATTGCCGGGCTCAGTGAATAGTATTTATTTGTTGTGTTTGAATTCTACAATGCTAACTTTTTAGGTCGAACATTCGAGACCTCTTGTATATACTTTATATGTATATATGTTTATGTACTTTATGGGCTCTGGAGATCAGCCCTAGGACTTGTCTGCTTCCGCTTAGGGACTTTTTTTTCTGTTCAACTGCCTCTATTTAACTGTCTTGATAGAAAGATGTCAGTCAAATACCAGAATTGCTTTCTGCTTAGGGACTTTCTTTATTTTAATTTTTCTGGCAACTGCCTCCATTTAATGTTCCTGCTAGAAAACGACCAGCAGAGGTCAGTAAAATACCAGAATCACTTTATCATTCTCTAAATTCCAGTCCATAGAAATTGTCTTCCATGAGCACCCGTAGACAATAATATATTTTTTTCAAATCTTGTATTTTCAGTGATATGACCCCCGAAGTCCCTGATTTTATTTTAAAAATAGATCTTTGGACTATACCATTTCCTGCTGAAAGCCAATATTACTCTCCATGTGTTCCCATACCCAGTGAGTCACGCAGTTTGGTGCTTACTTTCCCTCCATGTTAAAGAACAGTAGATGTTTCAGCTCCCAGGCTAATGTGCTGCATAGCTAATTACGTGTAAGGTCCCAACGGCGGGACCGATTGCATTGCAAATGCTTGTTTCCTAATGGCATGCTGCTCACACTCAGAGGTAAGTTACGTTTAGTTTACATTAAGAATATTATTATGTGATCCAGTTTGAGCTAGGCAGTTGCTTGGTGCTCCCTAATTGTACTCATTGGCACTCGCTAAGGCTGAATATTTAAGAAGCAATTGCAGATTCCTCTGTCCTCATGTCACCTTAGTGAATTAGCTATATCAGTGAGTTAGCGTTCTCTGTGACTTTCTTTATGTAGCTCGTACAGTCCCAAGCAATTTCCCAGTGATGTGTAGCTCTAGTATGCATCTATACATTGCAAAAAAGGGAAACTGAGTTGGTCCATCAAGATGGTTGAGAATAGAATCAAAGATCATTCACTGCAATGTATTAGTTTCAAATGTAGTTTTTGTTAAGGAAATTTGGAATAGGGATTTTTGGTTTAGTATGGCCAACTCAATGATAATTGATACTAGTACTATAGGTGATTGGCTTTAGATAAGTACAATGTTACTGCATTGTTCTGTCATAATAATTTTGTGCGATTAACTGCACCACTAATCTATTTTTTTTAATCTTCTTCATTTCTTGCATCAGCAAACAAGGGTAAGAAGAGGGGCAGTGCAGTGGTGGGCCCAGGATGCGCTGTAGAGGAGGCGCCGACCACCAGTGCCACTTCTGAGGACTCTGCTCAGCCCGGAATGTCCTATTATTTATTATTATTATTATTATTATTATTATTATTATTATTATTGTTAACTCTGTCCACTATTATACTACTCTTAATTTTGCCTTGTCTATTTTTTTCATACTGTCTCCTTTTTTCCCAACTCCCCTATCCAACTTTTTGTTTAATTCCTGCTATCCCAGCATTAGTTTTTATTTTTCTTATTTTATGTTTTTCTTTTTTTGGTAGCTGTCTTTTTCCAGCCTGGTCTAGTCTGTATTTTTCTTCTGTTTTGTTGGTAATCTTTCCCTCTCCCCTATATTTCTTGTGGTACTGTAAGACTAAAAACAGATTTTTGATACTCTACTCTCTACTGTGAAGATTGCAGGTCCAAGTAAGTATAAATAATAGCGAACGCCAAAACAAATCTCAAGTGCGCGAACGGAAAAAAAACTCCTGTTTCCTGCTTGTAAGGCAGAAACCAGGAACTCCACACTCTGGCACAAAGCTCAGAGAGACCAAATTCTGTGCAAACCCAGCGAACGAAGTGGAGTTTACCACCAGGGCCTACATTGTTTTTAGAATTTGTTAGGCTTACCATCTAATTGCTTGACTAATTGTTAGTAACACCCATCTACAGTCTAGGGTAGAAGCTAATACATTAGGGGCTTTTCTACACCCTGGTGCAAGGCCTTTAGAGGGCCTCATCAGGCCTATAGGATCTCTGGGCCCGATTCACAGAACTAACTTAAGACAAAATCCTAAACTTACTACCATTTTGGTATTCACAGAAGGCACTTACTAATTTTGGTATTCACAGAAGGCACTTACTCATTGATGAGTAAGTGCCTTCTGTGAATACCAAAATGAGTAAGTGCCTTCTGTGAATACCAAAATGGTAGTAAGTTTAGGATTTTGTCTTAAGTTAGTTCTGTGAATCATGCCCATAGTGCTTTGAGTGAAGCTGATACTGTTGCTTCTCCACTGAATACACCACTGTCCACCAAGTGGATGAGGTTTGTTTTACCTGCTAATTATTGTTTTTGTTTTCTGAAAACAAATTCAGGCAGCAGGTGTTTGTTTTTCAGAAAGAAAAATCAACGGTCCTGGTGTCAAAGAAGGTTTCTTCTTTTGCGTGCAGGCCATTGTGCATTTTCCCTACCTGAAAGCACCATGCCTTGTGTGCATCACATGGTGGTCCCAAGTGGGAAAACAAGTGATGAATGCACCACCATAAACACAGGTTAGTGCCCCTATGACGTGGACGACTAATGGCAGTGGGATGAAAAGGTCAAGAGTTTACACATACAGTCATGGATGAGGCTCTGCCTGTGTAAAACTGACTTCCCTGACTCGAAATAAATTAGTGGAAAAATGAATTTGGCTTGACATGAGCACCACCAATTTACAGTGGTGTCCTCACTCTGCCTAAATTTAAATGACCCCCATTAGCTGTAGCCTGAGTTCAGGAATCAGGTAACAAATATGAACATTAAACAGTTGCACAGTCTAAACATGGCAAGAACATAGATCAGTACTCATGAAGGTGTTAATCCTTCAGTTCTACAAACTTTTGTTAGTCTTCGTAAGGGTGAACTAAAATGTATTATAAAATATGGTATCTGAGTGGACACTTAAAAAACACAAAGATATATATGTAAGAGACTGCCTTGGTTGGAAACTGAGGGGCATATTTGCTAACCATGTAACTCCTACCAAATGCAAGGTAAGGCAAGGCAGCGCTATTTATTAAACTATGTAAACCCACACAAATCAACTTTGCTTGGTTTAGTAAAGGCAAAAACTGATTTTGCTTCCAGGCTATGTCACAAAAGTGAGGCAACCTGATGCAAAATTATAATAATTCTAGGCTGATGGGTCAGTTGCACGAAGAGACAGGTCATAAAAAGTGATTGAAATTTGCACACTGGCTTTTGTGACCACTCTTTGATTTTGCTACGACATATAGTATACTCCTAGGTCGCATCACAGCATTTCCAGCCCAAGGGGTCTCACAATTACCTGTCTAGTGCATATTAATTAGAAAGGTAGCTATTTGTGCTTCCTATGATTGGCTATAAATATTGGGATGTTGGTGGCCTGCACGGAACACCATCCCTGTGCATTCATTTACAAAAAGAAAACGCTTTTTGAGCAGATCCTGTATCTTAAAAAACACCAGATCTGCTTTTTTCTTCTTTTTAAAATTTCTCATTTGTGAATATATCAGGGGGAACACTACCTGTTCCCATCAGAGGTTGCCCAACATGTTTTTCAAAGGGGTCCTCGGAAGACCTCTTTCCCTTTGCAAGTTTGTTACCCCCTCTATGAGGTTTCAGAAACTGATCTATGGCCTGTGACCACAGTTATGGTTGAAAACCATTGATACATACAATCAAAAATTAGCAACTAGTAAGGAATGACCATTTATCACCCATGTTATGCCCCTTCATATTTGTGATTTTGCATGGGTCACAAAATCCATTTTGTAAGCTGGACATGCTTTTCCAACTTGTAAAATGGGTTTAGTAAATAGGAAATGGCAATTGTGCAGTCACAGAAACTGTGATTTTGAAAATAAGAGGGTTGACAGTCTCAAAATGGCTCTGTACATATGCCTACATTACAAATTGTAAATAAGATTTTGGATTAGCTCCTGTAGCATTCATTTGCTCATCAAGAACTCGTCTTCAGCAATTGAAAAGCCACAGTATTGTCCACTTAGTGCCAACTTCGCCTTATGCCCATAAGCTGCTTAATTAGGAATGGTGGGGACTACACATTCTCATTAAGTCAGTCACCTATCTATTTGCAGATTTCATGCCAAAATTATTGAGTCTCTTTGAAAAACCAAACATTATGCTCTTTGTTGAGCACCAGAGGAAATGCCTGTGGAAGAAAACATTGTTCATTTGGTTTTGTGTAGAAATATGTGTATTTTGGCATTGATTCAATTAGGGGTGGGCGGAATTTGCGGAATTAACCTTCGCAAATTATCACGAGAATGTTTAAAATTATCGCAAACAAGCAGAAATATCGCGAAGATGCGGAAGTTTTTTTCCGGCATGTTCGCGAGATTTTCTGCATGGTTGCGGGTCGCCAACTTACCCATGTGGTTGCTTGCGGGCGCGGCCATCTTGTTTTGAGTTGTTCTCGCGGTGCATGATCGCGAGAAGAAAGACGTGATCGCGCGACGCATGACGTCACTGCGGGCGCGAACTGTCGCGAGACAGCGCAAATGGCTAAAAACAATACAACATCTCATGGAGAACGCGACCGGATCAAGAAAACTTGTCGGCGAACGCAGGGATTCAGGTAAGGCGATCGCGCGCGCGCGAGAATGTATCATTTTACAGCGCGAGCAAGAAACAAATTATCGCCAAGCTGCGGAAACCGGAATTTTTGACATTTTCGCGCTCTCCGCGGAACGCAAAAATGTCAAATTATCGCAATTTCCGCGAACGGAACGAAATTTTTGCCCAGGCCTAGATTCAATATGACTTAAACTTAAAAGTGTTCAAGGCAGAATTAATAACGTTTCTCACAAAGGATATTTGGTTATTTTAGTGCAGTGTTTGGTTGCCTTTTCTTGGTGATGATGCTCAAAAGTCATACCATCATATGAGCTACATGCATGACAGTTGGTTTTGACACATTGTTGTATTCTTGTGGGATGCCACTGAAGAAAGCATACTTTGTGACTCGAAAGGTTATTTCAATGTAAACAGTGAGCCATGAGTTAGACTTCTGAAATACGATTTCTCGTTTTTTGAACACTAGACAGGTCATTGTTAGGATCCTCATCTTGGGATTTGAGAGCGCTGGCCCTGCCATCCCTATTATAAATATATTAACTTATGAAATACAGTGATTGCGTTTTAAAAATTGATGGAATTAGGAGCGGGTAAACGCTTATGTTGAATAGCATCTCTCATAGAACTGTGAGGAGAACATCTATGTGCAAATGTGCAAAGTATTCAACAAACCCTCTCCCCAGGGAGGTACTTTAGAAAAGTGAAAATATAAGTTGCAAAATGGAATTTATTGACAATGTGCCTGCATGGCACGACTTTCAACTGCAAAAATAGAGGATGTTCCTGACATTAAATCCCGAAGAGCAAGGTTTTTTTCTGTGTCCTTCTTTGTTGCTTCTGAGGTTCAGTCAACAAAATGCTAAATATTCTTTACAAAGGATTTTGGGCCAAAAGAAGAAGCAATTCATGGGAGAATCTAAGTATAAGAATAAAGGTTATTTATTAATAACCATTAATTTGCATAAATAGACAGTCTTTTTTTTCATTTAGCATCATTCTTTTTAACCGTTTTCTTTCTTTCTTAGTTTGCTCATGCTATTTGGGGTTGCTCCAGGTTCCTGGTGGTCACGGTTCCCTGCTGCTGCTCTACTGATAAGGCAAGACCACTTTAAAGTTATTTCTGGAAACTCGAGGGTAGAGAAAATGTGTTTATAGTTAGTGAAGTAAGTATGGATTAGTGTTTTCTTATAGTTTAGTGGTTTTATGTTAGGGTTTAGTTTCTGTGTTGGTAGTGTGGTGCAGTTTCTTTTTGGCAGTGTAGTGCCGTAGGCTTTACTATTAGTGTAGTTTAATAGAATGTTTTATTGTTTGTTATATTAAAATTAGACTCTGATTCAGATCTTGGTGGAGGGGTAACTCCATCACAATGGTGAGGGATATCCAGTCCGCCGAAATATAAATCCCATTATTCCCTATGTTATTGTAATGCCTTATTAAGTGCTATGTTTTTATTTATGTATTGCTAATTTTTAGTAGGTCTTACATTTTTAAGAGGTGGTATTTTTTAATGTGTAGTTATCTATTAATTTTATATATATATATATATATATATATATATATATATATATATATATATATATATATATATATATATATATATATATATATATTCACAGAAAAAAAATAGGTTTCAGGCACGTTATAGTTAGGAATTAGCATTTAAAAAACCTCAGAAATTCACTGAAAAAAACATAGGTTTCAGGGGTGTTATAGTTAGCTGGACTTTTCACTTGTACAAAACCATTGAAATTCCCCCGTTATAGTTAGTTCAGCTAACTATAAGTCGCGCGCCCGCAATGCACTGCTGATGACGTCACATATTACATCACTCATGACATGGTCAGTGACATCACTCATGACATCACTGATGACATCTCAAATGACATCACTGATGACATCACTGATGACATCATCCAGTGAATGTGTGTTTTTCAGAAAATTAAATATGTTTTATATATGTATATCTCAAGGTCGATGGAAGAATAAATGGGTATATAAGTGTCTAAATGGATGATTTGGTTTTGAAAAATTGATTGTGTAACTGACTGATTAAGTGTATCATAGTGAATACATGGCTTAGTGAGTAATGTTTAAATATGTAAATATCTGTATCAGTCTCTCACTTTGTGTATAAGTGGCTGCATGGGTTGGTGAGTAGCTACATGGGTGTCTATATAGGTTATTAGTTGGTTTTTTGAGTATCAGTCTGAGTGTCTGCATGGTTCGTGGGGGGTATTACGTAGTGCATAGGTGCATGAATGAGTGACTCACTGTTTGTATGTGTTGAACACAGCATGTGTGCAGGACTGTATGGGTGGATGAGTGTGTGTATGGGTGTGTTAGTGAGTGAATGACTGTCTCAATAGTGTCTTTATGAGTAACTACATATGTTTTAAACTAGTATATGTGACTATTGGTGTATATATGTGATTATATGTGAGAGTGAGAGATTGAAAGAGTTCCTGTATGAATAAGTATGTGTTTCTATAAGTGATTGTTTAAAAGACTAAGTATGTGTAAGTTTCCGTAGAAGTAAGTGTGGTGGTGTGTGTATAACTGTATATGCAAGTAAATGTATGTTTGATTCTTTATTAGCATGAGTGACTATGTGTGTGAGTAAATCTATGGATGAGTGGCATTGTGTAACAGGATGTATAGGTGTATGAGTACATATGATGAGTGAGTACATGTATGAGTGACTGTATAGGACTGTTGGTGAATGAGTGGATGTGTATGTGGATCTTAGAATTACTGAAGAGGTTGTTGTAACTGGTATTGGTATGTCCATTGTTTTGAAAACTTTAGTCTCTATTTTTGAATGTGTGTATCAAAGGTTATATTAGGGTGAGAAGAGGTCTGCCAATCTATCACAAGGATGATGTCATCAGTGATGTCATCAGTGATGTCATTTGAGATGTCATCAGTGATGTCATGAGTGATGTCATTGACCATGCCATGAGTGATGTAATATGTGACGTCATCAGCAGTGCATTGCGGGCGCGCGAGTCATAGTTAGCTGAACTAACTATAACGGGGGAATTTCAATGGTTTTGTACAAGTGAAAAGTCCAGCTAACTATAACACCCCTGAAACCTATGTTTTTTTCAGTGAATTTCTGAGGTTTTTTAAATGCTAATTCCTAACTATAACGTGCCTGAAACCTATGGTTTTTTCTGTGAATTTCAAAGGTTTTTTAAATGCTAATTTCTAACTATGCCTACAGAGATAGGACATGTGAAGAAAGAAGAAAAAATGCACAGAAAGAAACAAAAGAAGTGCAGAAAGAAGCAACAGAAGTCCTCAAATACGAAGATAAGTGCAGGAAGAAGGATAACGTGCAGAAAGAACAAAAAGAAGAGCAGAAAGAAGCCTTGTTTCAAAATCATCCTGTACCCTCAACTTTTTCAGACGGATACTGGTGCTAACTGAGTCTGACTAACCAGTCCTAGAGCCAGTGCTATGTTAAAAGACACTTAGAATACAGTGAAAACACCTACATACACTAGGGAACATTATGCTTTGGGGTCCCCCTGTGATTAGCATGACCTCCTCTGTAAGCCCCTAGTATATAATAGGGCATGGGGGTTAAAACTACCTCTTAAAACAGGCCACAGGGCGTTTTTGCACACGTTAACTCAGGCCCCGTCCCCTCCCTTCACCACTGTGTAAACACGCCCTGTGTCCGTTTTTAGTTGGGAGATTAAGTTAATTTGAATCCTGAGGGTCGCTAGGGTCCAACTAGCCCACTAGGTACCTCCAGTAAGTGCCACAGAGCTGCGTTGCAGAGAGGTGTAAAAAGTGGCACGGCCTGGACCACCTCTCTGCAATGCAGCTCAGTGGCGCTTACTGGAAGCACTTGGTGGGCTAGTTAGCCCCCAGGGGCCCTCAGTATTGAAGGGAAATTATATCTCCAATTTGAAACGTGCCATAGTGCGTGTTTGCACACGTCACCTCAGGCCCCGTCCCCTCCCTTCACCACTGTGTAAACGCGCCCTGTGGCTGTTCTAAGTTGAGAGATTAAGTCCCCTTGAATTCTAAGGGTCCCTAGGGTCAAACTAGACCACTAGGTACCTCCAATAGGCGCCACAGAGCTGCGTTGCAGAGAGGTGTAAAAAGGGGCTTAGCCTCAGAACACCTGTCTGCAGCGCAGCTCCCTGGCGCATACTGGAGATGCCTGTTGGGGGTGCGTTTGCAGAGTGCTGCACGGAGGGGGCATGGCCTCCGGCACGATGCCAGTCTTTTATTTATTTTAATTTTTTAAGAAGGGGGGCTGTGTGGTTCCCCTTCTTATTCTAATTTATTGGCCCTGATGACCCCATCCCCCAGGGCCTGTCTCCTAATTATATTCTTTTGACCCCAATCCCCAGGGCCGGCCACTGTTTTTTATTATTTAAAAAAAATATATATTTATAGACACACCTAGGACATGCTGGACAAACCGTACGTACCTATCACCGTGACGATTTGCGTGATATTCATTAAAAGGCGACTATGCATGCAATGAATCCACGTGGAATGTATTTACACCACTAGTGAAGCTCTGACATGTCTGATGCCCTACCGTGCCTAATCCCGGTAGACACCCTTGTCGTTTATTTATACAAACATGGGTAGCTATTGACGGGCACATTTAATACACATGCACACCAAGCCATTCAAAGGGGATTCGACAAAAATTCGACCAATACTATGCAAGAAACCCCCCTCACGGTTAATAAAACACACATCCACTGCCGGATGTGTAATACTTTTTATTTTACTCTCTGGAAAGGGGACGAACATCACTTGAGAGTCACAGCGTGCTCCTGACAAAGCCCAATGCTGTGTTACACCCACCATTGCCTGCCGAGTGCCACACACCTCTGTGTTGTATTCCACTAGCTAGTGCATATGCTATGACACTCTCTAGCCCATGTGCACTGTAACACCACCCCGTGAATATGTCATGCCACACTTGTCTTCGCACTGGTTATATTGCCCCATCTAACGTGCCTTCCTCGATGCCTATGTTATAACGCACAGTGCTATGCCATACATATTACAATCTGGGATCCATATCTTTGTCACAGTGCATATGCAACGTTACACTCCCCAGCACATATTTTATATTACAACTTTAGAGACTAGTTAGGTTACACAACACTGCCCTGTGCATATTACACTCCAAGGCGCATATCGCATAGCACGCGCTAGTGCCTGTGCTATCTCGCGCTCTCCAATGAATCTGTCATTGCGCACAATGTATTGCATATTATATTTCACGCCCGGTTCATCTTATATCACACTTTTTGGTGCATAGTTTATACCATACACTATATCTAGTTTTCATTTTCAATCGTGCTCTCAGGACTATGTTCTACATAACACTGTGTTCACCTACCCTTTTCAAGGGCATTACATTTTGCGATAGGGGGTGGAGGGTCAGGGGGTGTTTCTGCCAAGTGAGCCCGGAGTCACAGTCACAAATGTCCTCTTCTTCCTGAATAAAAGTGAGATTATGCTGCATACTTGTTCATATTTTAAGTAGTTCGCACAGACACAATGTTTTAAAAACAATAAAGTTCCTAATACCCGCCTTCTCTGAACAGTTAGCTTGCTGCCCCATCCCCCTCCTCCCTAGCCTCTGTTGTGTGAATCCATGGACTAGCCTCCTCCCTCCTGCCATGCATGGTCTGATGTGCTGCCACTGCCCTCAATTTAGTATGATGTACCAGTCCACTCCTCCTGCCCTCCATTGCCCAATTCTATGCCCCATCATTGACCTCCTGCTTAAACTCTGTGCTTAGCTTGCTGCCCCTATTCTCCTCCCCCCTGCCCTCCGATGTCTTTGTGCATGCCCCTGCTCCATCCTTTTTGCCCACCATGTCCCATGGACCTGCCACTCCTATCTACGCTGAGTGATCTGTTGAGCTGCCACTCCCCTCCCACCTGACTAGCATTGTCAGATGACTGTAACCTGTCCCTGCCACCTCCACCCTGCCTGTCCACATTCCATGCCCCTATCCTCTTCCTCCTGTCCTACATGGTCCATTGTACTGCCACACCCTTCTGCCCTCCCTGGTCTGTTGTGCTGCAACTGCTCCTCCTGCCTGCCCCGTGTGGTCTGTTGTGTGACTCCTTCCCCTGAACTTTCTTGTCTGTGCACAGGTCCTGACCCTCCCTTCTATCCTCCATCGTCCTTTGTGCATGCCCCTGCACCCTCCTTCTTGCCCATCATAGCCATTGTGCTGCCACTAACCCTCCCACTTGCCATGCATGGTCTTCTGTGCTGCCATGGCCCCTCCCACCTTCCCTGTGTGGTCAGTTAGCTGCCCCTGACCCCCTCCCACCTTCCCTCCATGGTCTGTGTGTATGCCATCACAGTCTCACTGTTACTCTTCATGGTATGTCTTGCTTCTAGTGCCCATCCTGCCTGACCTACATGGCTATCTTGCTGCTCCTGCCCTGCCCCCTTGCCCCCAGCCCTCTGTTTACATGTGCAGGGGGAACAACCTTTACAACGCAACTTTTACAACGCACTACACTTACAACGCATTTTTTACAACGCAACATCCACTACAATGCATTCCATTACATAGCATGACACTACAACGCATTTTTAAAAACTACCTTTACAACGCATTCCATTACATCGCATACTACCTTTACAATGCATACCATTACAACGCATAATATTACACTACACTAGCCAACACTTACCCTACTGTTGCACCCCCTGGAGCTAGAATAGTAATTTTTACCCCTATACTATCCAACACTTACCCTACTGTTGCACCCCCTGGAGTTAGAATAGTAATTTTTACCCCTATACTATCCAACACTTACCCTACTGTTGCACCCCCTGGAGTTAGAATAGTAATTTTTACCCCTATACTATCCAACACTTACCCTACTGTTGCGCCCCCTGGAGTCAGAATAGTAATTTTTACCCCTATACTATCCAACACTTACCCTACTGTTGCACCCCCTGGAGTTAGAATAGTAATTTTTCCCCCTATACTATCCAACACTTACCCTACTGTTGCACCCCCTGGAGTTAGAATAGTAATTTTTACCCCTATACTATCCAACACTTACCCTACTGTTGCACCCCCTGGAGTTAGAATAGTAATTTTTACCCCTATACTATCCAACACTTTCCCTACTGTTGCACCCCCTGGAGTTAGAATAGTAATTTGTACCCCTATACTATCCAACACTTACCCTACTGTTGCACCCCCTGGAGTTAGAATAGCAATTTTTACCCCTATACTATCCAACACTTACCCTACTGTTGCACCCCCTGGAGTTAGAATAGTAATTTTTACCCCTATACTATCCAACACTTACCCTACTGTTGCACCCCCTGGAGTTAGAATAGTAATTTTTACCCCTATACTATCCAACACTTTCCCTACTGTTGCACCCCCTGGAGTTAGAATAGTAATTTTTACCCCTATACTATCCAACACTTACCCTACTGTTGCACCCCCTGGAGTTAGAATAGTAATTTTTACCCCTATACTATCCAACACTTACCCTACTGTTGCACCCCCTGGAGTTAGAATAGTAATTTTTACCCCTATACTATCCAATACTTACCTTAAATGCAATTTAATATTATGCGTTGTAATGGTATGCGTTGTAAAGGTATTATGCGATGTAATGGAATGCGTTGTAAAGGTAGTTTTTAAAAATGCGTTGTAGTGTCATGCTATGTAATGGAATGCGTTGTAGTGGATGTTGCGTTGTAAAAAATGCGTTGTAAGTGCATGCGTTGTAAAAGTGTGCGTTGTAACGACATACATCCCATGTGCAGACCCCTACTCCCTCCCTCCCTGGCTTGTCTGTTCCATTGTAATGCCCCTGATCCGTCCCTCCTGCCCTTTGTGGTCTGTTATGCTGCAGCTTTTTCTCCTGTCAGTCCATTATGGTCAGCTAGCTACCATTGCCTCTTGCCCCTCTGTTCTCTGTTGTCCATGTGCATGGTCCTGTCCCCTCCCTCTTGCTGTCTATGGATTGTTGTGCTGCACTCCCGTCCTGCATGCCCTGTGTGGTGTATTGTGCTGCTGCAAACCCTGATGCCTGCCCTGCAGGGTCAGTTTGGTGCACCTCTCCATGTCCCTCCTGTCCTCTGTTATCCAAGTCCATGTCCCTATCCCATTTCCTTCCATGATCCAAAGTACCATACTTGCGAACATTTTGAACTTGGTAAGAGGGAGATTTTGAAAAAAAATTGGGGTATTGATTTTACCCTTTGAGTTACATTGAAAAAGAGGATATTGTAGACAGGAGACAGATCAAATAAAGCCCATTTGAGCTTAAAAACATTGGACGTTTCCTGGCTGAATCGGGTCTGTTGGCATGTATGGTTGTACTACCATTGCCTCTTCCTTCTGCCCACAATGGTCTATTACATTGCCACAGCCTCTCTTGCAAGTCCTGTATTGTTGGTTTGTTGCCCCTGCCCCCCTTTCCACTGCCCTCCATAGTCTGTTGTGCTTCCACGGCTCTTCCTGCCTGCTCAGTGTGGTTAAATTGTTGCCTTTGCACCCTCCTACCTGCCTTCAATTTTCCGAGTCCGTGCCCCTGGCCTCTGCCTCTCAACAGTATCCTAATGAACAACTAGATTGCTAACATTCTATATTTATTACAAAAGTGTGGAACGCCTGACATCATCTTGATGTAATCAAAACTGTAATACCTAGAGCATTTCCTTTAGAAATTACATATATGAGAGGGTCTTATTGGCATCACAATTATGGTTAGTGCTCTAAAACACTAAAATAAGGACATACTTTCTGAGTTTTCAAATAGCGACAAAGCACTTTTAAATTATTTGTTATCTTTATGTTTTTTTATCCAGTTGACCACTTGATTAAATGTTGCACTTAGGGGAGAGGATGTGGTGTTACTTCCAGAACTGCAGACTTTGCAACTGGGGAACCAGGTTGAAGTTTCTGCTTCAGCTCGACATTCTGTGATTCTGGTCAAATCACTTAGTCTCCCCATGTCTACAACCAAAATGAATTTGTTCTTGTGTGATGTAACCAATGCTCATGTAAAGCACTCCAATACCTGAAGTCTGCACTATATAACACTGCAAAAACACAAAATAATAAGTGTTTTGCACACTTCTGTCATTGGGCTATATTTGGGCTACATCTGGGTGATTTTGGGCTACAGTTGGGCTCTTTTGTCTCCGGTGGCCATCTTGGGAGATTTATTTGTTATGAAGTTTCCTAATTTCCTCATGTACTGCAGTCTCCTCAGTAGGAAATGCATTCAGTTTTTTACTTGATTCCATCATGAAGGTATTCAGATATGTCACACATTTGCCATAAATTCTGAACTCTAGTTGCTCATTAGATCACTGTAGTAAAACTACTGTTCACCATGGAAGTCTGCTCCTGGTATTAAAAGTGAATGTCAGAATTTTTTAATGAAATAGAAGAGTATTTGAGAAGTCACTCAAAATGTGCCCTCATTTTCTTTCTTCAGCATTAATCATAATTTCTATGGCAAAATGAACCCCCTCATTGTGTTCCTTTTTAAATTAAATGTTTTAAGTGTTACCAGTTTATTCCAATCAAGATGGCTTCAGGTGTGCCATACTTTTGTCATAATGAAGACAGTAAGCGCTCTAGTTGTTTTTAAGAACATTCTGGGACATTCTGTCATTGGGCTATACTTGGGCTACATCTGGGTGATATTTGGGCTACATTTGGGCTCTTTTGTCTCTAGTGGCCATCTTGGGAGACTTATTTGTTATGAAGTTTCCTAATTTCCTCATTTACTGCAGTCTCCTCAGTAGGAAATACTTTCAGTTTTTTACTTTGATTCCATCAAGAAGGCATTCAGATGTGTCACACATTTGCCATAAATTCAGAATGTTAGCACTCTTTTTGCTCATTAGATCACTGTAGTAAAGCTACTGCTCACCAGGGAAAACTGCTGCTGGTATTGAAATTGCATGTTTCAGTCTGCATGTCAGAATTTTTTTAATGAAATAGAAGGGGATTTGAGAAGTCACTCAAAATGTGCCCTAATTTTTCTTTCTGCAGCACTAATCATACTTTTTATGGAAAAATGAACCCCCTCATTTTGTTCCTTTTTAAATTAAATGTTTTAAGAGTTACCACTTTAATCCAAGCAAGATGGCTTCAGGTGTGCCATACGTTTATCATAAGTAGGACCGTTAGCGCTCTAGTAGTTCTTTGGAACACTCTGGGAAGCTGCAGTAGAACACAAAGGAATCAACTGACAGTCTCTGCCCTTGTTGGATGTACATGTTTTACTGAGAATGTCAGACTTCATTCTCACATGACTGAGAAAGATAATGAGAATTTACAGAAAATAAGCTCTCAGTTTAGCTTATAGATCACCTTCCAAACCTCTGTGGTAAAAGCATGAGAAAATATTTTTCTCTCAATCATGATATCCCAGCAGAAGGCTTTTTCACATGGTGAAATCACCTTAGAACATACCACAATTCCTAAAATGAGAATGGTACCATCAACAAATGATTTATTATGTAACTAAAGTCTTAAAACCTTCTATTAACTGCAATGCTTTTTAATGAGGTGCTATCATGTATATTGGTCCCAAGATGGCTGCCAACACTTCTTGGATGAAGTGCTGACAGCCAATCAGATCTCAGGATGAGATGTGTGGTTAGGCTCTGCCCACACATATATGCTTTTAAATGCTATTTTCTCAGGAAATACTGAACAGATTTACACCAGACCTGCAAAAGGCACTTCCTTGACCTTATGGCTACCTCTCTGCCAAATTTCAAGTAATTCTGTTCAGCCGTTCGGGCTGTAGCTGTGTCTAAAGGTCCTATGGAAAAATGCATGGGGAAAACGCGTTTTGGGACCCCCCTTTTTTCTCGGCCCCTGCTTGACGAATCACCCCGAGACTTTCAGGGTAGGAGCTGAACGGAGCGCCCCATTAGTTTTGAAAATTTCGCGAGGATTCGTCAACCGGCGCCAAAGTTATTCAAAATAGAATTTTGAGATTTCCTATGGAAACTACGTTGTAACTATAACTATCTACTGGCGACAGCCAGTAGATAATATTTATATATATATATATATATACATATATGTATATATATATACATATATATATATATATATATATATATATATATATATATATATATATATATATATATATATATATATATATATATATATATATATATATATATATTTATATATATTTTATTTGTTTACTTTTCGGTCTGGCTGTGTTTTGTTTACAATTAAATATATCATTTAGACTGAATAGTATATTTTGGGTTATACTACTATTTTAGTTTTATTTGGAATAAACTGATCTTTTAGAGTAGTGCTCTTGCTAATTATTCTAGATGTGATGGGCCTTGGTCATTATTAAATATATGTAATTTGCATGGAAATTTTTCATACATTTCTGTTTCAATATTTTAAGTTTTAATTTGGTAATAGATTGCTCTATTCTAAGTTATGGGTAGCCTTTTTTTTAAAAATCTATCAATTCACAGAGAGTAGGGAGGCTTTAGCCTAATTTGGCATGGAAGTCATTCTGCCATCCTTCCACTGGGTTGCTTGTTTGTGCTTGTCGAGCCATGGTGCTGGCATATACGTTTCACCGGGGTTTGTGATACTTCTGGTGGTGCCGAAACTGCATAGGCTGCCAACCCAAGTATCTTCAATATGGTTTGTTAGGGGACTTAGTTTGCCTTCTTGTGTTCGGTAGTACGGAGACTCTCACAGGAGGTTGTAGTGGTGTGCTACTTCTGTAAATGGAACATTTGCTAGGCTACTCATTTTTTTAATCTTGTAGGCCAATTGGGCATTTCTGATTATTCTACACTTGGTGCAGATTTTTGGAGTTGTCTCCAAGTACTCTGGTTGAAATGATAGCAACATAATATGTGTATGCAGTTTATAGGGATGAGTGTGTACACTAAATACATGTTTGTATTGTGTTCAACTTGCATGGTATAAAGTTGTATGAATAGGGGAGGGCACAATTTCAATGAGTTAACCACCATGAGTGTCTGGCTGTATTATTCTGTGCTTGTTCTCACTTGACTATATCTATATCCATGAAACACAATAAAAGTGACTTAGTCCATTAGTATATATCTGTGAAGACTAGAGTTATATATTAATGAAATGTTTGTAATAATTTAATTTTTAATTGCCATTAATATTTAAATAGGTATTACAGTTTGTTACATTCCCTAATTGCAGATTTAATGTTATCTTATGATGTGGAAATGTGTGTTGAGATATTCATTATTTGGCTCAAGGTTTGGGACAGGTGCATGAATTTTGCCTGTTTTAAAAATGAATGTACTTTAGCATTATATGTTTAAATGTAGTGTCAGACGTTTTAGGGTTCATTTCATGTTAATTTTAGTTTGACAGATTAGAGTGCCTTAGGTTGTTTATGTAATGTTAAATGCACTTATTTTGTGAAGTTATTTGTTAAGTTGTTGTTTTGAAAAAGTGATTTGTTGTTTCCAGCTTGTGATGTTTGGGTTTGCAACTGTGTGTAGTATTCATGCTAACTGATTGTGTAACATCCTATACAATTGGGTTTTTTACTATACTAGCCATGGCTTAACTAGAAAATCTGCAGTTAAACTAGGTAGCTTCAGTAAATGGATAGCTTGATTGTGTATGGTACCTGAATATCGAGTTGTAAATATTGTAGTGCAAGAATATTGTGTTGGAAATATTGTGAAGTCAAAAATATTGAGGCAAAAATATAGTGGGTAATTATATATAATTTGCTTTTTGTCAACAATATAATTGTTTAAAATATTGTTGTGTGTAATACAGTTTGCATTTTTTATGTTTAGTGCTAAAATATTATGCTTACATATATTTTTAATTTTATTTCATGTTTATTTTATGTTTTGGTGTTTCTAGTTTACAGATGGGAGTAGGGGGAAGTGTTTAAATGTAAGGTATTTAAAAATAAATTTTGGTCACAAGTTAAAACTAGTTTGGGGTTTGTTAATTTTGTTTATGTTTGTTTCATTTTGATGTGTACATGTTTTTGTGTGGTTTGGGTTATGTACATAGTGTTACAGTATATTTCACCCACTTCATTTAGGTATTTAGTTCAATGTTTGTTGGGTAGGTGGTACAATGGTAAATCAGAGCCTCCTCTATATATGAAAATACTCCTGTGTTGGTTAGAGTAAGGTTAGAATAGCAAATCGTACCCTACAATTTATATATGCATGCCAATGTTCGTTAGATTGGAGTTAAAATAGTAATTATAACCACTCACAAAGTATGTACTTACCCCAATGTTGGTTTCAATGGAATACAAACAGTAAATATAACTTCATCCCACACCTTATGCTCTTACACCAATGTTTTACACCAATGCTTTGGATTGGAGTTTAGACACTTAGGGGGTCATTGGCATGGTGGGCCGATCGCAATCCGCCGCCAAAACACCCTGCAGGGCGGCCTGTTACTCCCCGCCACATTAGCATGGCGGGGGGTACCGCGGCAGACGGGAAGACAGTCCGACGCATTTCTTCCGGTAGGCAATCGTCACGATTGCCTACCGGGCGGAAAAGGCCCAAAATATGGTGGCGGTGCCTTTCAGGCACCGCCATCCATATTAGGATGTTGGAAGTTTCATGCGGGAATCGCTTTGGTGGCCCATTGTGGGCCCCTGGGGGGATGGGGGTCTGCACTTGGGGGGTACCCATGTTACCCCCTACATTGGCATGAACAAGGTGGCAGGCTCTGCACGGTGCCTGTCACGTTGTTCATGCCAATGCAGAACATGCATTTACAACATTGTGGCGGGTGCTGCTCACAGCATCGCCTGCCACAATGTTGTATATGTGGGATACAACCGCCACGGTGGCGGCCGCATCGTAACTGGCAGCTGCTCCCAGCACCACTAAGGTGGCGGGCGGACTGAAGTCCGCCCGCCGTCCTAATGGACCCCTAAATCTTCCCTGCACAAGGTGAGTACTTAACTCAATTTCTGTTAGATTGGAGTTCGAATGGTAAGTATGCCACTCACAATTTATGCACTTAACACAAAGCGTGTTGGATTGGTGTTAAGATTGTAATTCTGACTCACCACAATTTATGCACTTAATTATATATTTGCTTGATTGGAGTTAGAATAGTAAATCTGCCCCACTTATTGAAATTCTTCCATTATGCACCTATCCATTGACTTCACCTTCTATTTTTAACAGAAAACTACCTCACTGAGGTTAGTGCCCCTTGTTTGAGTGATCTCGTCCTTCCTCATTTTTAAATCCTTAGAAAGGATAGATCAACAAAAATCTTAGGTGTATAGTGATTATCTTGCATGAATCATTAATTTAAATTTATGGTTCAAGTGAGTCCTACTGAAATAATCCCTTAAATTTCCTAAACCTGAAGTTACTAAAGCAAAAGCACACTCATATTGCAAGCCATATGTTGGAAGTCTTTTTTGCAATGATGGATCTAATTACAGTACACAAACTAACAACTCCTCTAATCTGGTCTACTTTTTTTTAGAATACAGTGATAACCATTAACCCTTGTCAATGACCAGGAGGTGCAACTGAGATTTGAAAGTTTCTACAATTTTATAAATCTATGGGCCCAACAATGTTCACATCCATCCCAAAAATTCCGCCTCATCATTTCAACTCCTTAATCCTTGCTACCTTGGATAAAAGATTGCCAATCCAGGCACAGACGCAAAGCAGATATAATACTGGGATCTTAGACAAGGGAAAAAATCTTTACACAAGATGTTTGGAAAGCCATAAGGAAATGGATAAAAGATTACCCCACCATAGATAAAGAGGTGCACAATTCTAGAATGCTGTCATCTAAAAGATAACAAAAAACTGAGGAAATATATTTGTTCGTGAAAGGATTTATAATGCCACCAACATTTCTAAAGAACTCTTTGCACTGACTCTGAGCAAATCAACACTGCAGTAAAACTGGAAATATAACCATTGTTAGTTCTTTATGAAAACTGTAGGGCATCTACTGCATACTCCCAAAGAATGATCCCTGAAGTGCAGAAAGAGTGGATGCATTTCTTTACTCATATTCAAAATGTCTAATTTAAAATTCAGCCATTAATTTCAGCTGAATATTTTCTTTCACATTTTCACTTTGACTATTAACTGGTGATGGAAACCTATAACACTTGTTTGAATATTATGTTGTATATTCACAGTGTGCTTGTTTGTTTTATTGCATTTTCTTTTGGTTAACTCTAACCCACATATATCAGTAAATGTTTTACCTTTTTGGGAAGTTGTGTGGCTGTGCTGTCGTACGGCGGTTATGTAGGGAGAGCACTCCTAAGTTGCGCCAATTTTATACAAGATTCTGACGGAATTTCTAAAACAGCGGTGCTACAGTTATGTAGGAGTTTGTCCTCTCCTACTGTGCAAAAGAAACAAGTACTGACAGGGTGAGAGCCTGTGTATAACTGTGCACTGTTCACAAAGTGTCTAGTCTGACACTAAGAAAGTTTTGAAATCATATTTTGCTTTTAATTTTCAACAAAGAAACATCACATTGTATTGAACATTTTGCGTTTTCTGGGTGCGGGACAACAAGTAAGTATTCGCAATTTGTATCAAAAAACAATTCATTGAATATCCACATGAAAAACGCGGTGTCATACAGAAATCATGTGTAACATTATGCCAAATACATGTTACAAACATATGGTAATGCGACAGAATTACATCACAATAGAAATGTAAATGCCCAATGCATTTCGGAACCAGCCGGTTCCTTCGTCAGGGGCCAATCTGAAAAATATAAGGTAAACCATATGCTAGTGAGTAAAAATTGTTTTGGGCTCAATCTCTAGAAATCTGATGGTGAGTTAACGTCACTCTAGGAATTACCTGTTTGTGTGATGATTATGATATACTCTGTAAGAAACAATGATATGGCAATGTAAGGAACACGTGGAGCAGGGAAGTGTACGTAAGATATAGCGGTGGGCTACCGTCAAACTCACGCTTACCTGTTTGAATGAAAACTCGTGACTCTGAAAAGATATGAAATGACGAGCTGTATTGAGTAAATGAGGCTGACAAGAGCTGAGAGTGATGGAACTTACAAGAGTGGAGTGTGTTACGTTACCAAAGAGAACGAAATCTTACCTCTAGGAGGAGGAACTTAAGAGGCTGAGGAAAAATTAAACAGAACGAGAAATCAGAAAGGGGCGAGAACAAAGTAAACAAACGCTTCAGCCAACAGCGAAAATTCGTGACAGGACCGTTACCTGGAAAGAAACTACGGGAGAGAGTAACCGGCGGAGCTTCACACAGGATAAGCAGGTAGTGGAAAGCGAGCCGAGTAAGCTATTTCAGGAGTGAGACCCGGAAACAAACCGGGATTGCTCGACAAAAAGAGCAGACTACTGGAAACGAGTACACCCAGCTAGGTGTCTCGTAACTACCGTACTAACGAAGGCGCCATCTTGGGAAGGAGTCATATGGACTTCAAGATAGGTTTATGACTGCGGAAGGTTCAAGCAATAGTAGCGACTGTGCATACAGTACTATCGTAAAAGTAATGAAAAGCCAAACAAAAGGGAGTAAAGCAATATCGACGGGATAACAAGCATAAACGAGAGAATAAGTGCTAGAGATGGAATAAACACGATGCTCGATGATTGTGGTGCAAATGAGGAGGCTAAAAACGGAAACTGAATCGTGACTGAGGAATGTGGAGATGAACCAAGGGAAGGGCTTGGATAGCAGGCTGTACGAAATGTGAAAAGAGAGGAAATAAGTCTCATCTACGAAAGATAAAAAACATAGAGGTCATGTGGGAATGTGAGTGCAAAGTGGAAAGTGATATGAAAAGTAATGTAGGAAAACATAAAGAAAGACTGTATTAGTAAAAGTCATGGATGGGATCTCTGGGTTAAGCAAAGGCGTGTGGGTGAGTTGTGTATATGTAACACAGTTAGTTGCTTCAGTAATGCTTAAGTACGTGAAAATTGTCTATGTCGTGAGTTGCCACTTGGGGTTCATGTGCGAAGTAGCTCAGCTGGTGATTAAATGAAGACTGACATGTCTAGCCTATCATTGAGACCAATCGGTGTCATGGTATCCAGATATTTGATCCAATAAACCTCCCTTTGTAGGAGTCTAAGGTGGGTATTGACTCCATGATGTTGCTCGACGTGCTCAATTATTTGGAATCTGAGTTGTGATATTGAATGGCTTGCTTCATGCCAATGGGTAGCCAGAGGTGAGTTTTTCTTCTGAGTTCTAATCCGACTTTTGTGCTCTGTAAGTCGTGTTTTCATTTTCCGCTCAGTTTTACCAATATACAGTTTGCCACATGGACACTTAATCCCATATATTACGTTCGTGGTGTTGCAATCGCTGGTATGTCTAAGCAGAACGTCCTTGCCCGTAGTTGGGTGTTTTAAGATGTTCCCTGGGATGATGTTGTTGCAATGCGAGCAGTTTTGACATTTCAGAGTGCCTTTTTTGATAGTTGTAGTGTGTGGTTTCTTCGTGGAGGATATTAATTCTCGAAGATTTTGACCCCTGGTGTAGGCATGCAGAGGCTTTTCCCGAAAAATGTTGTTGAAGTCAGTTTCATTGGCTAGTAGTTCCCAACGTTTGTTGATGATTCTTTTGATAGCAATGGAGCTAGTCGTGTATTTGGAAATAAACACTGTGTTTGGTTTGTTTAGTTTCTTGACAGGTGTAAGAAGTTCTCCACGGGATTTTGTCATCGCTCTTTGTGCACATGAATCAATGATTCTGAGGGGGTACCCACGTTCCTGGTATTTTTCTTTGTATTCACTGATTTTTGCTGTGCTGTCCAGTGTATCTGAGCAGATGCGTTTGATCCTAATGAACTGGGAGTAAGGTAAATTATTGATGAGGTTGCTGGGGTGAAAGCTAGTGTATTGCAATGCATTGTTACGGTCCGTGGGTTTAGTGTAGACTGTTGTGGTCAACCCATGTCCATCTGAATTTTTGTTGATGGTGACGTCCAGATATTGGATAGACTGTATGTCAATTTTGTAGGTGAATTGGATCCTGGGGTTGTGTGAGTTAAGAGTGGTTATCATTTGTTCAAGGAGTTGTTGTGAGTTAGTCCAAACCAAAAAGATGTCGTCAATGTACCGACAGTATGTGTAGATGTTTGACCACCATTGGGAAACGTCCATGATGTATTCCTGTTCGAACATTGCCATGAAGATGTTGGCGTACGATGGAGCCCCCGGAAAACCCATAGAGGTTCCCGAGAGTTGGGCGTAAAATTTTTCATTCCATTTGAAGTAGCTGTGGTGAAGACAGAAATGTAATAGCTGTAAAATGAAGACTTTTTCTGTCTCAATGTCTTCACGTTGGAGCATGGCCCATTCGACTGCCTCCATGCCTGTGGAGTGAGGAATAGAAGTGTAAAGTGCCACCACATCAATGGTGCACAGTAACCAGGTTGGTTGAATGTTGGGTTGAATTACCTCAAGTTTTTTAAGGAAGTCTGTAGTGTCTCTGGTGTATGACCACCAGTTCTGCACGAACTTCTGCAGATAATGGTCCAAGTATTTGCCGACGGTATCAAAAATGGACCCACATCCTGGAACAATAGGTCTGAAAGGTGGTCGCCGCAGGTTTTTATGTATTTTGGGTAACATGTATAGATGGGGTCTACGAGGATCCGGTGTTGTGAGAAACTGTTTGGTCGGTTCATCAATCCACCCTAAGTCGTATGCTTTTTTCAAGATGTCTTGTAGAATGGTTTCAAGTTGTGACGTCGGATCTGTTTGCAGTGGTAGGTATATGGATTGGTCATTGACGTGATTATTGACTTGTTGTAGGTAGAACTCTGTGTCCATTATGACAATTGCTCCTCCCTTGTCAGCAGGTTGGATAGTTATGTCTGGGTTGTTTGCGAGGATTCTCAGAGTGATTCTTTCATTGTTCGTCAAATTTTGATGTTTGTTTGAAAGAAGGTTCAGATTTTGTATGTCTTTTTTGACCATAATCTCGAATGTGTCCAGCATCTTATGGGACACTGGAGCTTGGAAGGTACTACGAGGTTTAAATTTCGTCAGTTTGCCAGTTTCTGGAGTTGCATCTGGGGACACAACGTTGGAGAAATAGTGTCGTAGACGTAATGTCCGCATGAACTTGTATAGTGCAACGTCGATTTCCAATTGGTTAGCATGGTTTGTGGGAACAAAAGACAGACCTCTGTTTAAAACGGCTTTCTGGTAAGGTGTAATATTTACCGATGAGATGTTGATGATCAGGGAATGTTCTTCCCGCTGCGTAGCGATTTTCCTGCCCTTTCCTCGCCTGGTCTTACTGTTGCACTTTGTGTCTCTGATTGTAAGGCTGGTGGTATTCCTTGGTCCGGGGCCTGAGACAAAAAAGATACCGAGCTTGTTCTGTCAGCGTGTTCAGTGGAATCCTTGGTGGGAATTTGTTGATTAGAAGCCGATGTACCAGGCTGGACTGGTATTCTAGATGTTGAAATATCCTTGTCAGAGACCAAACTCTCTTCCGATGAATGCGCGTTCGGTTTGCGTGGTTCAAACCTTTTTCGTGCGTATATTTCGGCCCAGGTGTAAACCTCGTTTAATTTATAGTCAATAGTATCTCTTTTGTACTTCCTTAGTTTCCCTTCTTGTAATTCTCTGCTGTATTTGTCAAGTTTTATGTTCAAACCCTCTAAGTTGATTCTCCATGTATCATGTTCTAACCTTTCTCGCCCCTTTCTGATTTCTCGTTCTGTTTACTTTTTCCTCAGCCTCTTAAGTTCCTCCTCCTAGAGGTAAGATTTCGTTCTCTTTGGTAACGTAACACACTCCACTCTTGTAAGTTCCATCATTCTCAGCTCTTGTCAGCCTCATTTACTCAATACAGCTCGTCATTTCATATCTTTTCAGAGTCACGAGTTTTCATTCAAACAGGTAAGCGTGAGTTTGACGGTAGCCCACCGCTATATCTTACGTACACTTCCCTGCTCCACGTGTTCCTTACATTGCCATATCATTGTTTCTTACAGAGTATATCATAATCATCACACAAACAGGTAATTCCTAGAGTGACGTTAACTCACCATCAGATTTCTAGAGATTGAGCCCAAAACAATTTTTACTCACTAGCATATGGTTTACCTTATATTTTTCAGATTGGCCCCTGACGAAGGAACCGGCTGGTTCCGAAATGCATTGGGCATTTACATTTCTATTGTGATGTAATTCTGTTGCATTACCATATGTTTGTAACATGTATTTGGCATAATGTTACACATGATTTCTGTATGACACCGCGTTTTTCATGTGGATATTCAATGAATTGTTTTTTGATACAAATTGCGAATACTTACTTGTTGTCCCGCACCCAGAAAACGCGAAATGTTCAATACAATGTGATGTTTCTTTGTTGAAAATTAAAAGCAAAATATGATTTCAAAACTTTCTTAGTGTCAGACTAGACACTTTGTGAACAGTGCACAGTTATACACAGGCTCTCACCCTGTCAGTACTTGTTTCTTTTGCACAGTAGGAGAGGACAAACTCCTACATAACTGTAGCACCGCTGTTTTAGAAATTCCGTCAGAATCTTGTATAAAATTGGCGCAACTTAGGAGTGCTCTCCCTACATAACCGCTGTTCACCAGTTCTTTTGTCCACCAAGGAGCAGCACCCACCCTAACAAATATGTCGTTTGAATCCATAACGAGCATCACAGATAACAGAGCAACCACTTTGGTCTACACTACAGACCAAGCCTCTGAAATTTATTCTTTAATCCAGGAAGTCAAAAATATGGATACGCACAGCGGCTCGATCTCACAGCAACTTAAACAACTAGAATATTTAACCAGACGTCAACTCAATCAACAACTGCATGCCTCCACATTAGTACAGTACCATAAAGCCAAACGGATCCCCAGAGGATTACGACTTTCTATAAGACCTATGCTATTCCGTTTCCACCTCAACCCTACCTTCATGAACAAATGGTTTTCAATTCTTAATAAATGTTCCCTTGATCTGATTCTACTTATTATTGAGGAGCTTTCCAAAACCATCAAGGATCTTGAACAAGAAATCAATACACTGAAAGGAGAACTTCAGACAAGGTTAGAACATGATACATGGAGAATCAACTTAGAGGGTTTGAACATAAAACTTGACAAATACAGCAGAGAATTACAAGAAGGGAAACTAAGGAAGTACAAAAGAGATACTATTGACTATAAATTAAACGAGGTTTACACCTGGGCCGAAATATACGCACGAAAAAGGTTTGAACCACGCAAACCGAACGCGCATTCATCGGAAGAGAGTTTGGTCTTTGACAAGGATATTTCAACATCTAGAATACCAGTCCAGCCCGGTACATCGGCTTCTAATCAACAAATTCCCACCAAGGATTCCACTGAACACGCTGACAGAACAAGCTCGGTATCTTTTTTGTCTCAGGCCCCGGACCAAGGAATACTACCAGCCTTACAATCAGAGACACAAAGTGCAACAGTAAGACCAGGCGAGGAAAGGGCAGGAAAATCGCTACGCAGCGGGAAGAACATTCCCTGATCATCAACATCTCATCGGTAAATATTACACCTTACCAGAAAGCCGTTTTAAACAGAGGTCTGTCTTTTGTTCCCACAAACCATGCTAACCAATTGGAAATCGACGTTGCACTATACAAGTTCATGCGGACATTACGTCTACGACACTATTTCTCCAACGTTGTGTCCCCAGATGCAACTCCAGAAACTGGCAAACTGACGAAATTTAAACCTCGTAGTACCTTCCAAGCTCCAGTGTCCCATAAGATGCTGGACACATTCGAGATTATGGTCAAAAAAGACATACAAAATCTGAACCTTCTTTCAAACAAACATCAAAATTTGACGAACAATGAAAGAATCACTCTGAGAATCCTCGCAAACAACCCAGACATAACTATCCAACCTGCTGACAAGGGAGGAGCAATTGTCATAATGGACACAGAGTTCTACCTACAACAAGTCAATAATCACGTCAATGACCAATCCATATACCTACCACTGCAAACAGATCCGATGTCACAACTTGAAACCATTCTACAAGACATCTTGAAAAAAGCATACGACTTAGGGTGGATTGATGAACCGACCAAACAGTTTCTCACAACACCGGATCCTCGTAGACCCCATCTATACATGTTACCCAAAATACATAAAAACCTGCGGCGACCACCTTTCAGACCTATTGTTCCAGGATGTGGGTCCATTTTTGATACCGTCGGCAAATACTTGGACCATTATCTGCAGAAGTTCGTGCAGAACTGGTGGTCATACACCAGAGACACTACAGACTTCCTTAAAAAACTTGAGGTAATTCAACCCAACATTCAACCAACCTGGTTACTGTGCACCATTGATGTGGTGGCACTTTACACTTCTATTCCTCACTCCACAGGCATGGGGGCAGTCGAATGGGCCATCCTCCAACGTGAAGACATTGAGACAGAAAAAGTCTTCATTTTACAGCTATTACATTTCTGCCTTCACCACAGCTACTTCAAATGGAATGAAAAATTTTACGCCCAACTCTCGGGAACCTCTATGGGTTTTCCGGGGGCTCCATCGTACGCCAACATCTTCATGGCAATGTTCGAACAGGAATACATCATGGACGTTTCCCAATGGTGGTCAAACATCTACACATACTGTCGGTACATTGACGACATCTTTTTGGTTTGGACTAACTCACAACAACTCCTTGAACAAATGATAACCACTCTTAACTCACACAACCCCAGGATCCAATTCACCTACAAAATTGACATACAGTCTATCCAATATCTGGACGTCACCATCAACAAAAATTCAGATAGACATGGGTTGACCACAACAGTCTACACTAAACCCACGGACCGTAACAATGCATTGCAATACACTAGCTTTCACCCCAGCAACCTCATCAATAATTTACCTTACTCCCAGTTCATTAGGATCAAACGCATCTGCTCAGATACACTGGACAGCACAGCAAAAATCAGTGAATTCAAAGAAAAATACCAGGAACGTGGGTACCCCCTCAGAATCATTGATTCATGTGCACAAAGAGCGATGACAAAATCCCGTGGAGAACTTCTTACACCTGTCAAGAAACTAAACAAACCAAACACAGTGTTTATTTCCAAATACACGACTAGCTCCATTGCTATCAAAAGAATCATCAACAAACGTTGGGAACTACTAGCCAATGAAACTGACTTCAACAACATTTTTCGGGAAAAGCCTCTGCATGCCTACACCAGGGGTCAAAATCTTCGAGAATTAATATCCTCCACGAAGAAACCACACACTACAACTATCAAAAAAGGCACTCTGAAATGTCAAAACTGCTCGCATTGCAACAACATCATCCCAGGGAACATCTTAAAACACCCAACTACGGGCAAGGACGTTCTGCTTAGACATACCAGCGATTGCAACACCACGAACGTAATATATGGGATTAAGTGTCCATGTGGCAAACTGTATATTGGTAAAACTGAGCGGAAAATGAAAACACGACTTACAGAGCACAAAAGTCGGATTAGAACTCAGAAGAAAAACTCACCTCTGGCTACCCATTGGCATGAAGCAAGCCATTCAATATCACAACTCAGATTCCAAATAATTGAGCACGTCGAGCAACATCATGGAGTCAATACCCACCTTAGACTCCTACAAAGGGAGGTTTATTGGATCAAATATCTGGATACCATGACACCGATTGGTCTCAATGATAGGCTAGACATGTCAGTCTTCATTTAATCACCAGCTGAGCTACTTCGCACATGAACCCCAAGTGGCAACTCACGACATAGACAATTTTCACGTACTTAAGCATTACTGAAGCAACTAACTGTGTTACATATACACAACTCACCCACACGCCATTGCTTAACCCAGAGATCCCATCCATGACTTTTACTAATACAGTCTTTCTTTATGTTTTCCTACATTACTTTTCATATCACTTTCCACTTTGCACTCACATTCCCACATGACCTCTATGTTTTTTATCTTTCGTAGATGAGACTTATTTCCTCTCTTTTCACATTTCGTACTGCCTGCTATCCAAGCCCTTCCCTTGGTTCATCTCCACATTCCTCAGTCACGATTCAGTTTCCGTTTTTAGCCTCCTCATTTGCACCACAATCATCGAGCATCGTGTTTATTCCATCTCTAGCACTTATTCTCTCGTTTATGCTTGTTATCCCGTCGATATTGCTTTACTCCCTTTTGTTTGGCTTTTCATTACTTTTACGATAGTACTGTATGCACAGTCGCTACTATTGCTTGAACCTTCCGCAGTCATAAACCTATCTTGAAGTCCATATGACTCCTTCCCAAGATGGCGCCATCGTTAGTACGGTAGTTACGAGACACCTAGCTGGGTGTACTCGTTTCCAGTAGTCTGCTCTTTTTGTCGAGCAATCCCGGTTTGTTTCCGGGTCTCACTCCTGAAATAGCTTACTCGGCTCGCTTTCCACTACCTGCTTATCCTGTGTGAAGCTCCGCCGGTTACTCTCTCCCGTAGTTTCTTTCCAGGTAACGGTCCTGTCACGAATTTTCGCTGTTGGCTGAAGCGTTTGTTTACTTTGTTCTCGCCCCTTTCTGATTTCTCGTTCTGTTTAATTTTTCCTCAGCCTCTTAAGTTCCTCCTCCTAGAGGTAAGATTTCGTTCTCTTTGGTAACGTAACACACTCCACTCTTGTAAGTTCCATCACTCTCAGCTCTTGTCAGCCTCATTTACTCAATACAGCTCGTCATTTCATATCTTTTCAGAGTCACGAGTTTTCATTCAAACAGGTAAGCGTGAGTTTGACGGTAGCCCACCGCTATATCTTACGTACACTTCCCTGCTCCACGTGTTCCTTACATTGCCATATCATTGTTTCTTACAGAGTATATCATAATCATCACACAAACAGGTAATTCCTAGAGTGACGTTAACTCACCATCAGATTTCTAGAGATTGAGCCCAAAACAATTTTTACTCACTAGCATATGGTTTACCTTATATTTTTCAGATTGGCCCCTGACGAAGGAACCGGCTGGTTCCGAAATGCATTGGGCATTTACATTTCTATTGTGATGTAATTCTGTCGCATTACCATATGTTTGTAACATGTATTTGGCATAATGTTACACATGATTTCTGTATGACACCGCGTTTTTCATGTGGATATTCAATGAATTGTTTTTTGATACAAATTGCGAATACTTACTTGTTGTCCCGCACCCAGAAAACGCGAAATGTTCAATACAATGTGATGTTTCTTTGTTGAAAATTAAAAGCAAAATATGATTTCAAAACTTTCTTAGTGTCAGACTAGACACTTTGTGAACAGTGCACAGTTATACACAGGCTCTCACCCTGTCAGTACTTGTGCTGTCGTACGGACATATTTATATCTAAAAAACATAATGGACATGTAAAAGTGTTTCAGTGGTTTAGTTTTAAAAATTATAAGTTGCAAATTCTTAATGTTTTTGATTTCCATACTATATGTTTTTATTTGTAAAATTACTGATTTGAAATTTTTGGGGGCTTTCTTGAATAGGTGTCCCTTTATCATTTTTCCTATTTGGCAGGATTTCAAGATGTACAATCTGTAATAATAATATGTAAATATTTGTAAGGATATATTCATATTTTAAGTCACAAGTTTTTATTTATGTGCTTTTTAACATTTGGGTTGTATATTTTAATAAAATAAATATACACTTATTTTTTAATTTTTTGTGCAATGTTCTGCATCACACAACACTGTGCTCTCCTGTAGTCGGATAAGTTTGACATCAGTAAGATGTTCTTTTTGTAACTCCTTTTATATTGTGGGTAAGTCAATGAAATGTTTCTTTTTCCATTTGACCTTTTAAAATGTTATATTATTTGTTTATTTATATGGTGATATATGCGATTTTTGATTTATTTTTCTATTTTTTGTCAATCTTTAGAATCATAATGATCTTGTTGTTGGAGCCTTTGTGTTTTTCTTTGTTAATTCAGGAATATTTTTTATGTCTGTATTCTGTCTATCGGTTTTGTTTTTAATTACATAAATGTCAGTTGACATTTGTGCTGTCAATATTTGGTACTTTAAAATTCTAAGTATATATAAGTTGATATTTTGTCCCATGATATTAAAGTAACAAGATTTTTATGGTACAATATGTTTGTAGTTAATATTGCGATATACAACAATTTGATTGTAGTAAAAATGTGTATTTTTTCACTGCTCAAGTTTTCGTTTGTCTGTGCTGATTCTATGAGTTATCAGTGCTGTGATGAATGACACCATGCTAATACAAAGGTGAGGGCCAACAGTTCCACTATTTGAATTAGTTTTCTGCATACAAGACTGGATACAAGATAACTAGGGCAACAGAAATAGTAAAATGATTTATGCAAGGCAACAGATGCCAAATCATAAGGACAGATTTAAAAACTGAAAATTAGAAATCAAAGTCAGATATTATAAAATATTTCTAAATATCTGAGGAGCTGTATTCATAAATTACCTTCACTGTTGGCGATTGGACGTCCCTCTCTTTAAGGATTCAAGGTAATTGCGGAAAAGCAGCAAGTGAAGGAATGGTTTGTGCACTACAATAAAGAGTGTTAATTATGTTGATTTGGGCCCTTTTGATACTACTGTTATACAATTTTATGATTATCTAATATGTTTTCCACCTAACCCTCATACAGTGCTACTGCCTCCTGACTTGCAATAGATGCAATTACATTCCTGCACTTTTCCCAAACATGGCCTCCACCTCTTCCCACCTCTTGTCCAAATAGGTCATTCAGTTCTTATAGCAAGAACCATATTATAATGTACAAACTCTGTTTGCACAGTGCCAATGTGCCTGACCTAAAGCCCTCAACAGTGTTATTGTCTTTGTGTCGCAGGCTTCAGTTTATCCTTGTGTTTGCTGCCAACAATATGTGGAGGTGTAGGCACCCAGTTTAAGAGGTGACACAACTAGACAACATATTGTATGTACTTGAACTGCTCAGCCCATAACCTGGTCTAGTTTGATACTCCAACAGGTCCTGCCTTCTCCACCCTCGGTTCACACCCTCACCAAATCTCCATACAAACATTCTACAGTCCACGATAAGAGGGACCCACCAATCTGGGAAACTATGTCACACTTATGTATTTGACTGGTGCTCTTTTGTCTTTTGGAACCCTTACATAGGTCACACAGACACAAGTGTGTCCCTAGGCAGACTGCACTATCCGGAGTCATACTGGATAGTAAAATCAAATCCACACTAATGGAGGCCACCACTAGCATGGAGACACAGTTGAATAACAGCATCTCATCCTTCTTTCAAAGCAACCGTAAGCGTGGAGATCACCTGCAAAATGCAAGAATTGTAGAATGGCCAGACTGGCCAAGGCACTGTCCTCAAATGAGGCCAGTGCTGACATTCAAACAGTGTTTTGGAATGTCCTTCTTTTCCTTGTCTGTTGTGGAATTAAGATCCACAGTTTCTGCACCAACACCAAGTAAAGGTATTCACTCGCAGAGGGAAGATTGGCTAAATAAAAAAAAACAGTTGGCATTAGATTGCTAGTGGTGTCTTATCTGATCAATAAGGTTAATCTTGTTTCACACCTCGTGTCTTCTCCTGAGTATTTTGAAACAACTGCAAGGTGTCTATTTTAATGAGAGCAGTTACCTTATTACCATATCTGCCCTGATAATGAGTTCAAATGTTAAACTAAAATTGCTCAACTTAGTAAGGTAGGAGTGCAGCCAGAGTAGAAAAAGAAATGCAATTGCACAAGACGTGGACACAATGGAACAGAAGGACTACATCAGTGGCTATGCCTTCAGCCTAGTAATACCTGGGTAAAGTTAAACAATACAAATCCAACCGTTAATTAACTAATTAATTAATCAATTCATTCATTCATTCCATTCATCCATTTATGTATCCTTTCATTCACTCGTGTATTTCCTGACCAACATCCCAATCTACATTCCTCATAACTGCTTTGAAATGCAGTGGATGTCTTCCCACAAGTGAGTATGCGTGTGAATATCTCTTAGGACCCTTTGGACTCTTGCAGGGATTATATTATTAATGCTCCTTCCATCTAGGAGTGTGTTGTCACTCACTAGGGTGAAAAACTCAACGCTGGCTGGATATTTACTTGACCTTTATAAATATGATTTCATGTGGATGTTGTAAAAATATGCATTTGATTCAATTAATGTACATTTATTGTTCTCATTGTACATCTTTTTCTCTAATTGTACATTTGTAGGTTGAAATTTACCTTTCTGACTCACAGCTTGGGTCAATGTGCTCGAGATGATTCATTAAGTGAACCTTGCATCAGCTTCTTTATTAGATAGCTATTGAATATAACTTTGTTCTTTCTGTTCCTACCTAATGTATAAATGAGTTACAAATACTCGTAAAGTCCAGCAGTCCTGCTTACCCTTTTCACAAATGCTATTAACCTCTTTCAGGCTAGAGAGCTCCGGCTACACCCCTCCTGTTTTTCATGCTCACAGATCTCTGCCACAAATGTGGAGATCTCTATACACATGGACATACATTTGGTAGTAAAACTGGGAGGGACAAGAGAGAGTGGCAGAAAAATGGCAAATATTTGCTACTAAATGGGTACTGTTAAGGGAAATGAAGCAAGGCAATTGTTATTCACAAAATTACACATACATCTTCTATAATAGTTGTACTGACAAAACAGATTCAAATCTGCTCCGGTTAAGCATTGCCGTATGTCAGGCACCACACGTGGCCTATCAGTGGCATAACAACTCACTCTGATAGAAATCAGTGGAAGCAGGAAATAACACTATCACAATGAAGGGACACATTTATTAAATAAAATGAAAATTATGTATTTGTTTTAGTAATTCTTTTGTTTTAAAACGTTATAGCTAAAATTGCAATAATTTTAGTATCAAGTTGTATAAAACACATATTCCAATAAGCCTCGCATATCACATACAACACACCTGTAGCTGGAAGTGGAGGAGGGAGCAACCCATCAAGACTCAGTCACACCCTTGAACAGGTGAAACTCATTACACATTCATACATTAACCGATCATACAGAGCCTACCTACATGAAAAAGCAAAACAAGAACAAAAGAAGCATTTCACAATTTTGATGAACATCTTTGCTGGCTTCCCTCTCATTTTGAGAGACATTTGAGGAGGAGAGAGTAGATGGAGGAGAGGGAGATTCACTGATGTGGGTTATTAAATGTGCTATAAGTAAGTATGATGTGTTGTTGGATAAACAGACAAAGGTGTGATGTGTGCCCATCTTTAAAAGACAGTCAGAGAACAGAGAGGCATGAGTGGTGATTGAATGACTAATTACGAGAGAGGGTTACATTGGGGTTCCCTTGTACAGCCAGCCTAATAGCAGGTCAGTGTGCATGGTGGTGAAGACGGGCTCCTTGATGAGATAGAGAGAGAATGTTGGTTTGGCCCCTAGGAAGAGCATTTCCCACCTGTATCCTGGAGACGTTTTCCTTTCCTCACCTTCTCTTATCCTGTCAGTGTTACTAAAGGCCCCCCGCATTAATATAGTTTCTCAACTGTCAACTCCTGCCACATGTCCACCCTCTCTGCACCACTGAGGATGCATTTAAGCAAACATTGAAGTTTCTCTTAATAATCAAATACTAAGGTAATTAAAGGACAGTCTCCTACTCAGTGAAGCATCTCTTCGTCTCAGTGGACCTGGCTACATCTTGAAGTCTGTAGGGTTTGGGTTGATTCTATGTGTTTGGGGTGTTAATGTAAGACAGGTACTTGTGATTTGGGTGTTAGACATGGTGTTTTCCTACTCCTTTCCATTCAGAGTTCTCTACCCAAGTAATGAATACTTCAGCCCTAGTGCTGGAGAACTTCACTGCCAGGCCAGAGAACTTCCCAAAACAGGAACATAGAAGAATCCAACTATAAATTTGCTAAACATCATAACTTCAATTGTAGGCAGCTTCACCTCTTCTGGAGTATCACTTGGGATTGGTAAATAACAGCTGGGTTGAAAGCTCCACCTAGATTTAGACATAAATCTCCCTGTATGAAGATTTCTGCATGGACATTTCCCTTTGTGACTAGGTCTCTATATGTGCATGGCAAATTTGGCTTAATTTGATACAAATCTCTGTGAGAAATGTATTTTTAAAAGTAAAATATTAGGCCAGTTTTCAGCATTGCTTAAAACATCATTTACCTGAATCACCTTCCAAGCAGTGAAAGCCTTGATCAAGGTGCAGTGTGTGAGTGCATGTCAGTCCTAAGACGCTATTCACAATTGAATGACTAGAGTAACAATAATTATGGTGGCCCTATCAGGGCACCATAATATTTATGTTACTGTCTACTTCCAGGATACTCAAAGTATGACCCAGGGGCTACTTGCAACCCTCCTGATCTTTAAATGCGAAAATCAGCTCTAGCTGCTGTTTACTTGATGGAGCATTAAGATTCAGAATGTTGTTAAAGCATGTATTTACACTTTAACTGAAGTAAAGGAAAATGAGCAGAGAAGGTGTCCTGCAACACCTATTGTTAGGATCACCTTCAATTTTAAAGACATTATGCAACAAATATGTAAAAACATAATAAAGTCTTGTTAAGATTAAAAACGTGTATTTCAATAACATGCCAAAACATTTCACCTTAGTACAGCAGATTTTATACCTACATTGAGGCAGTTATTAAACGATAATTTTAAAACATGAAATTAGAAACATTGCTTCCCCCTCCGATGACAGCAATGCGAGTAGTGAAGCAAGAGGCATGTCACTTGTCATGTGCACTCTCTATCTGGCCTAGGTTGTTGTTACACATGGACAACGTTGCAGTTTAATATATCATACACAAGAGAAGGTTTTGTATGGCACACATCCTAACCACATGTATTTCGAGGTTATCTCATATGTGATAATGAAAAAAAAGGAAGAAAAAGTTAAATAAAATAATTGACTGGGATCTTACATTCTGGTTAAGTGAGGAAGCTGGGAATGATCCCAGATTTTCTAGTTTCATATTGCGCAATGCAGCCATCAGATAGGCATCTCTTCCTTTCTCTCATTTTATATCAAAAGTTAATGCGTTGTCTGTAATTCACGGCTTGAGCATGATGTTAGAGTGTGAGTGGCAGACAAAAGCCACATTAAGGTTCGGATAATTTTGGACTTGGTACAGCTGAAAAGCTGTATGACTCTTTACGTGACACATAAACTGATTTTGAGACATTTCAAGTAACACTTGAATAAACAAATGTACACTAATCACACATTAAAGAGAAATGTGAGAAGATTTAGTTACTGCATCATAAAAGCATGCAGATAAATTGTAGTATAGATGAAATCATATACTTTGATATGGTGTGATAGGTTCATATTTTATTAACCAGATTTAGTTGTTAATTCAATGTGTAACAAAAAGGTAAAATGATATACTCATGTGTTATAAAACTTCTAATTATCCTCAATGATATATGTGTGTTTAGAATTCATTAAATGTAACGTGATCTATATAATTTTATGTGTGATATTGAAGGATTTCATTCTAAATTTCACCATTTGCATGTGAACTTGTGCACCGAATGTGAAAAGAGACAAACTGGTGTTGCATAGCCATATTTAATGCAATTGTCCTAAAACCTTCAGATTAAGATCTTCATATATGTACTAATGTAAAACATTTTAAACAATATTAATATTTTATGATTTGAAATTATTATATTCATTAGTACTTTGAAAATTCAGTAATATGCCATAGTTACATGTGATCTTTGCAATTCAATAAATAACATTTTCTGAGTGCTTATAAGTTGAAACGATTTTTAGAATATTGATTTCCCCTATGAAATGTATATTTCCATTGTGTCATATTCTGTATATTTGAACTTAACTTTATTGTAGGCCTGCATTTTTCCTACTCTGCTTTGTTTTTACAATTGTGAGAAGTTTTCCTAAACTTTCAATGTGAAGCAAAACTATGTCTTACTAGAAGAGTTCTCACTCCTTTATAAGGACTATTTGCAACAAACATTGTTACTTTGGGACCATCTGCTGTGGGAAACTGTGCCTATTGCTAAAGGATCATTTTTTGGAGGTTTATGTATACCGGATGATCTGGCAAATTAGTTGATCTGTACCACCTCTTCCTATAATATGTTTCTTCCTTTATGCCGTATGACAATAATCTTATACAAACTGGCCAATGGACTGAGTGGTCTGACATAATGAGGTGACCAAGGAGGTGTCACCCCGGAACTAGAGGATTATATTATTCATTGGTTTGATGGATGGGGCTGGCTGTGCGACTAGCTCTCTGACAGACCCAGGAGACTACACTTTGATTTTTCTGCATCTTCCCATTGTGATCATTTGCGGACTCTACTTCCTCTTTTCGGGTTGATGCATATGCTATGTGTGCTCATCTTGGACCTTTCTTTTTTTTGTAAAGATAGTTTTTATTCGTCAATAAACACATATATTGCAGGCCCCTGAAATCCCAGAGGTACCTGCCTAAGCATTACAACCATGATATCATTGACATTTTACATAAGTAGAATACTTGAAGATGCACTTCAGATGAAAAAACTGCCCAACGCTTCCATATCTTATAATGTTTACGTGGACACCCCCTGGCTGCAAATATGGGGAGCTCCAACCCCATGCTAAAGTCCAGACCCCTCTTCCACACGTTCAGAGAGGGAGCCACCGGAGCCTTCCATGCCCGGGCGACATCCCTCTTGGCCAGTGTGGGACCCAACAGTAACAAGTGCCTCTTATATATGTTTCCTCCAATATCAGCCATGACATGCAGAAGTATCAGCTTAGGGTCTGCGGGAAGATCCCAACCCAACACCTCGGATAGGCAGGACAGCACCCCTCTCCAAAAACGGGATAGTGACACACAAAGCCATACCGTGTGATAGAAAGAGCCCTCCTCCCACCTACATCGGAGACACTCCGGAGATGCGATCAGTCCAGCCCTCCACAGCCTCCTACGTGTAAAATAAACCCTATGCAGATATTTAAATTGAATGAGGCGTAGTCGAATAGCTATGGCTGCCCCCCGGGGCGAGGCCAGCGCCTCCATCCAGTCAGTCTCGTCGAGGGGACCGACATCTTCCTCCCATTTCCCCTTTAGATGCTGGAGTTCTGTATATCTTGGAAATTTTCCGCTCTTGAAGGTCCCTCATGAAGAGCTTCGCTTCCACTGGGCTAAACTCAGCTATGGAATCCAAACCCACTAGGCTAGGGGAAAGTGCATGGCGGAATTGGAGGTATCTATAGAACTGCGTCCGGGGCATGCTAAATTCTTGTTGTAGATCCTGGAAGGACTTCAAGGCGCACCCCCGTACCACATCGCCTATGGTGGAGATGCCTATCTGATCCCATCCCTCAAACCCGGACAGGGCCGCCATCTGTGGTAGTCGCCCATTGTGCCACAGGGGGGTCTCCCGCGTGAGCACGTTCCACCACCCAATTCGTGTCAGCGCCTGGCGCCAAATCTGAAAAACTACCTGTGTCGCCGGTGGCAACCGTGCCCGGTGCGGGGCGGAGTATAGTAGGGTATGTAGTGTATGTGGGGCCATGAGTCGCCGTTCTACCGCGTAAACCGGATCCCCCCTATCCCCGTACCACCACTCGTTCAGAACTAACCGATGGGAGGCCTAATAATAGGAAAGCATATCTGACGTGGCCAGCCCCCCCTCATATGTTGAGAGGAAACACATCCGCAGGGCCACCCGAACCGCCCCACCCTCCCACAGAAACTGACCTAGGGTCGAATTCACCTGACCGAAATAGCCCGGTGGAATCGTAAACGGATGATACTGAAGCTGGTACAGAAGACGGGGAAGGGCCACCATCTTAAAAATCGCAGACCGGCCAAATATGGTAAGCGGCATGCGGGCTCACAATTTGATGTCTTGACCAACACGATCCCACACGGGCACCACATTACGCTCCCAGGAAATCGCCGGGGTAGTTGACAGAAACACCCCTAAATACTTGAGTCCCCCAGCCGCTATCTGCACCGTGGAGGCCCAACCCTGCATCTGAGTCGGACCCCCCAGAACCCACAGGGCAGACTTCCGGGGATTCATGAACAGACCCGAAGTCTTACCAAAGATCTGCATAATACGGAGTAGCCAGGGCCCCGTGCGGTCCAGATCTGTTAGAAAAAACAGGACGTCGTCCGCATAGAGAGCCATGCGATCGGAGAATCCATTCTCCCACTCAAAGCTGGAAATTTGCGCGTCTATCCGCACCCAAGCTGCCAACGGCTCCATGGCCAGGGCAAACAGATATGGGGACAGGGGGCACCCCTGGAATGTTCCACGTTGTACGGGTAAAGTCTTTGAGGTCGCCCCTGCTACCCTGACCGAGGCCGTAAGCTCCAAATACAGAAGCCGCACGTAGGATATGAACCGCGGACCAAAATTCAAACGCTGCAGCAGCAGGAACAGATATCGCCAGCTGAGGGAGTCAAATGCCCGGTCCATGTCCGCCAGCAACAGGGCTGCCGGAACCCCCAGCCGCTGCACCTCGGTGATCGCAACGTGAGCCTGCCGAATATTATGCCGCGTAGCGCGGGATGGCATAAAACCTGCCTGGTCCTGGTGAACCAACGAGGTGATGTATGGCAAGAGACGGTTGGACAAAGCTTTTGCCACGATTTTTGCCTCCACGTTGAGGAGGGATATTGGGCGATACGAGGCGTGTTCCTCCGGGGGTCTGCCTGGTTTGTGGAACACCACAATCTCCGCATGCCTCCAGTCCAGAGGCAAAAATCCACGGTCTCGAGCCTCCTCCACCACTGCTGTGTAGTGTGGCCCTAATTGGAGGAAATACTTCTTGAAAAACTCACTCGGGAACCCATTTGGGCCCGGGGCCTTGCCCGGGTTGAGGCCAACCAGCGCCTCCCCAAATTCCTCCACCGTAAGCGGGAGATCCAGTTTGGTCCTCGCTGCCTCTGATAAAGCCGTGATGGGGTGATCATGTAAGAACCGCTCTACTTCCGTTTCCGTGAGGCATTCACTGGGACTATATAGGCCTGCATAGTATGCAGCGAAACTATTGGCGAGCGCACCTGGATCCGCCAGAGGTGTGCCCTCCGGGTCTACGATCCCCGGGAGGTCCTGGGTATGATATACACCCTGACACAACCTGTGCAGCATTGCACCTGATTTATCCCCCCATTGGTATACTCGACTCCTAGTAGCTAACCAGGCCTGGCGTGCCTTGTCGAGCAAGAGAGATCCATACGTCTGCTGTGCGTAGAGTAGCTGCCGGCGAAACACCTCTCCCCCATCCTCCCGGCCCTTGCGCTCCAATACCGCGACTTTGGCCTCCGTTTGGGCCAGCCCCGCTCGGCGCTCGTGGCGGACCACTGCGCAGTAAGAGATATCCGCCCCGCGTAATGTCGGCTTCCATGCCTCCCACAACATGTCGGCTCCGGACACGGACCCCACATTCAGTTTCAGATATTGATATAATGCCGTAGTCATTTGCGCCCTATAGTCATTTTGTTGCAGGTGCCACACCGAGAGCCGCCAACTAAATGTCCGCACCACGCCCCCGGACCGTAGAACAGCAGACACTGGGGAATGGTCCAAAAGCCCTTGCGTAAGAATCTCCGCTGCCTCCAAACGGGACACCGCGGCCCCAGAGAGGAAGATGTAGTCAAGGCGGGAGAAGGAACCATGTACCGCCGACAGATATGTGTACTCGCGGGCGGTGCTGTGGCGGCGCCTCCAGGCATCCACCCATGCTAGGCCACCAACCAGTGCATTTAGTTTCTTAGGCCCCCCCTCCCCGATCCCGCATCCCCGGCCCCCGGCCTGTCGGTCTCTAGAGAGGTCCATCACATCGTTCCAGTCCCCCCCTATAATCCCCAGAACATCTGGGATGTCCGCCCAGAGCGCCATGAGTTGTTCTGCAAATGTCCAAGACAAGGGGGGGGGCATACACACTGCCAAACACTACCTGTTCCGCCCCTAACTGCCCCAGAACAAACATATATATCTCCCATGTGTATCTGCCCAAGTCCGATGGTGCTTGAATGGGACCCGTTTGTGAACCAAGATACCTACGCCCCTGGAGCTCTGAACAAACCCCGAATGAAACACTTGTGTGTAGCCATTTCGCTGGAGGCATAGAACTTTCGTCCCCAATAAGTGCGTCTCCTGCAGGAGCAATACATCAGCAGCGGCCCTCTTCGCATATTGCAGGATAGCCCCCCTCTTGATTTTGTCCAGGGCGGCCTGGACATTCCAGCTCATCACTTTGATTGTGGCTAATCGCCCACTAGTCCCCCGGGAATCTGCCGCCATGGGAGGTATGGCAATAGTATGGTAGCAACGGAGAGACTCCGACGTCTGTCTCTGCCCATGCCCAGCTCTGTACCCAAGTGCGGTCAACACCCAACCTAAAACCCAAACTAACCAACACCCCCCCAGCCCCGCCTCCCCCACCCCATACCTCACAAACACTGAAGTACATGTCGCGGTGAGAGACATCCCAAGGCCCCAACCGTGGACCTCCGGAGTTCCCAACCAATGGATCTCCAACTTACCTCCCACAACTAACACACAGAAACCCCACCCACAACCTGCTACGGTGGTATCTGCCCTTCACGCCATTCACTGGGGCCAAGGCAACCCTGCGCCCAAAGGAAGATGATGCAGCCAAAGGCTAGCCCATGAGGCAAAGCCAAACATAACTTGAGCCCAGGGAGCGCCCGGGCCCTCAGGAGGCAGACGGCGGACGACCAGCCACTGTGCCAGCCCCACGCCGGGCCCCCCCAGACTTATTGCGACAGCGGGATCTGGAACGCCATTGTCTCTGTGAGAACCCCTGCGAGTTGTTTCCTGACGTCTCATTCTGGGACGAGTCTGATTCCCTACCAGGGGGTGTATGAGGACGCAGCTTTACTGTCTCATCCGTCCATTTGAATACCTCCTCCGGCGAATCAAAGAACAACGTTCGGGACTCGTAGACAACCCTCAGGTGAGCTGGATAGAGAAGAGCGTAGGAGAGATGAAGCTCTCGCAGCCGAGCCTTGGCCGCCAGGAATGACTGATGCTGCTGTTGGACCATGCGCGTGTAATCCGGGAAGACGAGGATGCGGGAATTTTCAAAGTGAAGAGGCTCCTTCTCTCTAGCTTGGCGGAGAATGACATACCTGTCATGATAATTGAGGATTCTAGCGATGACTGGCCGCTGATGGGCCCCCACCGGAGACTTCTGGATGAGTACTCGATGCGCCCGCTCCACCACGAAGCAGCGGGACAGCTACTCAGGAGGGAGCCAGACCTCCATCCATTGGGAAAGAAAGCGCTCCATGTCGCTCCCCACGCAGCCCTCCGGAAAACCGACAAAACGCAAGTTGTTTCTGCGGGCCCGCCCTTCTGCATCTTCGACCCTGCCCGCTAGGCCCCGCTGGGTCGACTCCAAAGCCGAAACCTGCTTCTTCAGTGTCGCCACCTCATCCTCCACTCCCGACACCCTGGTTTCAGTCCCAGTGATGCGGGCAACCGCATTGCGCAGATCCTGGTGCAGCAGCATCACATCCGACGCAACTGCCCCAATCTTGGCATCCAGCATGTCTTGAGATTGCATTATCGCTGCCAGGAGGGCTGCGTTGTCCGGCGTCGCAGCCGAGGAGCCCCCCATGGCGGTCCCCGCCAGGCCCGGGCCCGTGAATTTATCGATCGGCCCCTGTTTCGCCACGCCTCCAACATGTTTGCCCTTGGTCATCGTCTCAGACCCCGCTCCGAGGCCACGGCCCCGCGAAGCGTCCCCTCTGCCACCTACAACGCCACCTCCAGGATGGTGCCCCTGGGAAGAGTCCTAAGCGCCAATCATCTGGTGAAAACCGTAGGGATCAGGGTACTGGCTTCCCTGCCCCAGGCACCCGGCCGCCGCCGCCCAATCCGCGCCCCACTGGCCTTCTCCGGACTAGGCCCAATCACCGCCAGTAGGATCCAAGCGCTACCTCTTGAATAATGCCCCGGGGAGGGCGCGCCGTCCGCACCAACCCAGCCGGCCGACTGAGTCAGGTCCCTCCGTCTCAGGGGTCAAGGATACTGCTGCCCACCCTGTCCGGACCGGATTTCTGGCAGTCCGTCCCTGCAGCCCCCCACCGGTCTCCTCACCCCCTGTGGCCCGAATCGGCCGCCAAACCCCCGGATCTCTGGCGTAAAGGGGGGAAAGAGCGAGGCGCCCAGAGGCCCGGGGAGCGACGCTGATATGGGGCCCACTGCTTGGCCGAGACACTCACCGCACCTCACTGCCTCACGTGCCCCTCCGGGCCTGGGCGCTCCAGGATGCCTCCACAAGTCTCCTCCAGACTAGGCTGACTCTTTTTGCCCCAGGGCGCCGCTCCGCCGTCAGCCACCTACGCCCCGTCCTGGTGCTGCTGGGCCCAATGCGAGTCCCCTCCGCTGCTCCTCTCCCGAGGGCCGAGCCCCACCACCCCGCTCACCAGAGGCCGTGGCATACCGCACCGCACAAGGCCGGGAACGCCGCTCGATCGTCTGGCGGCACACGGGGGCTCCAAACCTCCAAAGTCACTTCAGGATGCCTCCACAGGTCCCCTCCAGGCTGGGCTGACTCTTTTGCCCCAGGGCGCCGCTCTGCCGTCAGCTACCTACGCCCCGTCCCGGCGCTGCTGGGCTCGATGCAGGTCCCCGCCGCTACTCCTCTTTCGAAGTCCAGGCCCCGCCTCCCCGCTCACTAGAGGCCGCGGCTCACCGCTCCGCACTAGGCCGGGAACACCGCTTGATCGTCTGGCGGCTCACGGGGAACTCCGGACCTCCAGAATCGCTCGGGCTTCCACCGCTGCCCGTCACGCCCCACAGCTTCAAAGCAGGGCGCCTCAGCTCCGGAGAAAGGATAATTTAACCGGATAAATGTAACGGGTGGGCCGGAGCCGGCTCAAAGCTCGTCCACCATCTTGTCTCACCAAGCCACGCCCCATCTTGGACCTTTCTTGATGGGTCACTGCCCATGAGTTGTCATGGCTTATGTTCTTGTTGAACTTGCCAAAAGCTCCTTTTTACTTATGGCAAGCCCAAACTAATTTCACTGTTCTGCACTCTTTAGATTCTAAGGGGCCGATTACAATGAGGGCGGATCCCCGCCATATTATGATGGTTGGGGGGTCCGCGGCGGACGGAAAGACTGTCCACCGCTTTTCCGCCGGTCGACCAGCGGAAAACGGGTTTAATATGGTGGCGGTGTCTGGAAGACACCGCCATCCATATTACGATGCAGGCTGTGATCAGCCTTTCCATGGCTGCATTGCCGCCATGGAAAGGCTGGCTGTTCCTGCTGTTGGAGGCCCGTTGCGGGCACCCAGGGTGGTGGGGGGTGCACATGGGGGGTACCTACGTTTGCATGTACAATGTGGCAGGCTGAGCGGTGCCTGTCACATTGTGCATGTAAAAGCACAACATGTATTTTTTACATTGCGGTGGGTGCTGCTTGCAGCACCGCCCGCCGCAATGTAAAATATACAGGATGCGCCCACCATACTGGCGGGCGCATCATAATTCGTATGGTGGGACCGCTGCAACTATGGCGGGCGGTCCCTTTTGCAGCTACGATGGCGGGCGGACTTTGTCCGCCCGCCATCATAATCGGCCCCTTAATGTTTATTAATGATGTACTTCCTTTTGAATGTCTTTTATAAATTTTACTTTTAACTAAACCAGAGACTATGTTTTATCATGACTTATCTCCTTAAATTGATTGTGCATTCCAATTGATTTATGAATGACAGGGAAAGATCTGTATAGAGAAATCGCTAATCATCAGGTACTAATGCTATTATTTTGTATTGCTTAAAAAGAACTATTGGTTTGCATGATTTTAGTCTGGCTAAATTTCTTTAGAAGGTTCGGACTAGCAGTCATAATTCTTTATCTATATAATCTGGTATTAAGAGTAATACAAATGAATCAAATTATTAATTTGTGAATCGGTTACCCAGTTTTCGATCTTCATTGAATGTCTGGATGTTAAGTCTCCTATGTCCAACCTCTCAGAGGCAAAATACAAGATCCATTGTAAGTGTCAGCGAGCTAAGTCATATGACAGAGAAATATAGTAATAAGAAACTAATGGTAAAGAAAAAAGGGGCCCAGTATCCGCTACAACAGACTTGATGACCATATGGAACCTGGAGCAAAGGAAGAGCCAGACATCTAAATCCATTGTGGCTCAAGTCTTCAGAGGCTCAGCCACCTCTATCATATAATGTCAATTAAGGGGACAAAGTCATACAAAGGATATGATTTGACTATCAACAAACAATTTTTGGAAACATGAGTACCAACACCACAATGCAGGACTACTTTTTCAAGATTCATAACTTTCTAACTACACCATATTTTAAGAGTAAACAATGATACTGGGTGATCTCTCCCCATGGGTAAAGTCAAAGGATTTTTGGAGTATAGAGGAGATTTTGAGCCCTATAATTCTATTTCAATCTAATTCAATAATCAGGTTACTTCTTTTGTGCACTTGACTCACTATAGGGTGTGGTGGAGAGATAGCAAAACCATTTCAGCATAACACAGTTTTGTCAAATCTATGACTCTTCCAGAGACATGGGGCTTAATTTAGAGGACAGTATGAAATGTAACTTTCAAGATAATTCCATAACTCACTATTGATACCATACACATGCCTCGCTTCCCCTACGTCGCCTACCACCAGCCTACACCATGTGGGCCTCAATGCAGCCCTCGGTCATACCACAGACCATAATTTGGAAAAATGTTTGTGAGCACCCATGGTCTACTTCAATGACAAATGTATTGTAACCGAGAGATCCAGTGGTGGTAAATGCTGTGTGAACTTCACAACATACTTACTATTAATTACTTATTCTGAGTTGGTTGGAGTTTTCTGACCAATTTTCAAATCCCTGCTACTGCAAGGGTTTGAATTCTAACTCGTGTGTACTTTTCTGTACCCAGTAATCAACAGATCCATTAAATACCTCACCATTTGTTAAATTTCATTGCATCAAACCTACTTAAATTGAACAAGGGAATACAGTATGGTATTTACCGTAACATGTAGACTTTGGTGCTGCACGCAAAAATATATTCCCTGAAAGTCTGTTCAATGCTGAATATACTTGTCTCTACAGCCCTTGGACACTTCTCTGTCAAGGCGGCCATCTGTACGTTAACTGAAAACGCAGGCTCGTTCCCTGTGATCACAACATTAATGCCTTTTGTTAACTGTCGCAACTGCTACAGCAGCCTGTGGATGCTACGATGTCTTTATCCCACTGCCTGGATGTCAAAAGCCTTCACGTCCATCTTGGAAGGCACAGTGCTTGGCAGACATGACAGGTACTCTGCAGGACCTTACTATGTGAGACTTCTGCTGTCACAGAAGCATGTGAATCCCTCTCAAAGAGCAGAAACAGAATGGCCTCACTCTCCCTGGATATCAATAGCATTTTATTTATTCCAAAAAATTATCACAAGATAAATTAAGAACTCCAAGGACTGATCAGCTATGAAGACATAGCTGAAGTGACATCAAAGTAGTGAGTTAAAATCCTGCAGTGTTCTTTGTGTCATGTTACCTGCAGTAAGATAGCATTCTACCAGTGTCAACTCCCCAAATTGTTGATAGCAGAAATTAGTACTACCTTAATCAGCACATTGGATTCACTGTTGGCAGGCTTCTATACAGTAACCTGGAGGTTATGTGCTGCAGGTACAATTATCGAATGAGCGACCCATATTTTACTGCTTCTCCCATGACTTACACCTTTGTAATGGTAACAACAAACTTACTTTCACATGCCTCTAGATCTTGCACACAAAATAGTTTATTGTCATTTTTCATTTTAGTGAGTCACTTACTGCACCCAAGTTCACAATAGTGCCTTGGGTTAGCATTGCCTACCAGAATACTGGTTACTATTACCAAAATATCCTTTGCTTGATATGGGTAAATGGAAATTTTTTTCCATTTGTTTTTTAATATGAAGCGTGAAACAGGACCTAATTGTGTAGATTTGGGGGAGAAGATTTTGGTAGTGATTGATGGTATTGCAATCTATGTTAAGACATCAGTGTATGTTCTGATTGTGTTTAGCTGCAGATTACAGGAGGACTCCTTCTGTAATTTATCATGTTATGTTATGTGGATTTGTAAAGCGTGACTAATCACCCGGGAGGGTATCCAGGCGCTGAACAGGGTAAAGGCCAGATAAAGGTGGATAGGTGGAATCATGCCTGTTTTTTCTGAGACAGGTCTGGCGCTTCTTTTGGAAGCCAATGAGGGAGGGGGGCGGTTCTGAGGTGTAGCGGGAGGTCGTGCAAGGCTTTGGCTGTGATGTGTGACAAGGATCGTCCCCTGCATCTGGTCTTCTTAATGCGAGGGGTGCATGCAGTAGCCTTGGAGGAGGACCGAAGGTATCTGGTGGGTTGGTAGAAGTGAGGCAATGATTGAGGTATGCTGGTCCAATTTGTGGAGGGCTTTCTAGACTTACGTGAGCAGCATGAATTTGCATCTTTCTTGAACTGGGAGCCAGTTGAGTGCTTGAGGTGCAATGAGATGTGGGCATTTCATTGGATGTCCATGATGTGTCTAGCGGTGGCATTCTGAGTAGTTTGGATTCGGCATAGGACACAGGCTGGGATTCCAGCATAGAGGGTGTTTCCTTAGTCGAGTCTGCTTGTGATTAGAGCCTGGGTGACCATTCGTCTGGTGTTCATAGGGATCCATTTGAAGATCTTGCATAGCATTCGCAAGATGTGGAAGCATGATGAGGTGATGGCGTTGATCTGTTCATTCATGGTGAGGTTGGTTTCTAGGATGATCTCGATGTTCTTTGCAATATAAGTAGAGATGGGTGGGAAGTCCAGTTCGGTGGACCACCATGAGGCATCCCCCGGGGCATGGATGTTTCTGAGAATCAGGATTTCGGTTTTGTCTGTTTGAGCTGGAGGCAGTTGTTTCTCATCCATGGTGCAACGTTGCTCATGCTGTTGGTGAAGTTGGTTTGGCGGCATTGGATCTTTCCATTAGGGAGAGAATGAGCTGAGTGTCATCGGCATATCAGACAATGTTGATGCTGTGTGCTCTGTCGATGTCTGTGAGGGGAGCTATGTTTGCATTGGAGAGTACCGGGCTGAGGGATGAGATTTTGGGGTTCTGAGGTGTAGAGTGGTAATATCACGCATTGTGTTCCTCCTGTGAGGAAGGAGGATATCAACGAAAGTGCTGGCCCTCAGATGCCCTGGACATGATCCCTGCTGATGAGTGTGCTGTATGAGATGGTGTAGAAGGCTGCAAAGAGGTCAAGGAGAATGAGGGAGGCTGTTTTTCCTCGGCTGAGGATGCTTCTGATGACATCGGTGACCATGACGAGGGCTGTTGTAGTGTGGTGGTTGGAGCGGAATCCTGATTTAGATCTGTCGAGGAGTTGGTGGCACCCTAGGTGGTCAGAGAGTTGAATGTTGATGGGTTTCACCATGGCTTTGGCTGAGAAAGGTAGGAGGAAGTTGGGTCTGTAGTTGCTAAGGATGTTAGGGTCTTCTGATGGCTTCTTTAACAGGGCGGTGATGTCTGCATTTTTCCAGTTTGCCAGTGGCGGTGGTTAGGGAGGAGTTGATGATTGTGGTGAGAGCAGGGGAGATGATGCTGCTTTATAGGTTGTAGCTGAAGTGGGGCCATGGAGTCAAAGGGTACTTCTGAGTGGATAGGTTTCATCATGGTGGTGGCAACTATGTTCGAGAGGAGTTTCCAGTTGTTGACCTTCTGTTTAGTGGTGGTGGCGGAGTCCAGCTGGTCAGTGGACTGTGTGTCAGATTTGTTGTAAATCATGGGGATCTTTTGGTCGAAAAAGGTTGAGAGTGCATCAAAGAGTGTTTGGGATGGGGTGATGTTACTGTGACTGCTGCGGGACTGGAGAACTCCTTTATGATGGTAAAGAGTTCTAAACAGTTATTAAAGCTAGCTTCAAGTCTGAGGGTAAGGGCTGTTTTCTTTGCATCTAGTGGCTGTTTGTGGGACAGGTTGAGGGCAGCTTTGCACATGAGTCTTGCAGTGGTGTTTCTTCATTTTCTTTTGAGTTGTTTGCAGCAATGTTTGGAATCCCAGAGGTTTGGTCATGTACCAGTTGGAACGTTTGTTGTTGTTCTTATTGGTGTTGATACAGGGGGTTCAATGTAGTTTGTTCAGTTGGTTGATCCAGTCATTAAAGCTTTTAGTGTTGCCATCAGGGTTTCCGGTGTGTCTGGAGGGGGTGTTCCTGTAGGGTCATATTCCTTTGGATACTCTACCTCAGTTCTGTGATGGTTCTCTGTTTTGTTTTTGGAGGGGAGACTCGGTGGGCGGGCATCCTGAAGTGGATGATGTAGTGGTCTGAACATGTGAGCAGTGATATGTGAGTGTTGGTGATCCTGTTGTTGAAGCAGAAGATTGGATCAAGGTAGGGCTGGCGATGTGGGTAGGTCCATGGACTAGTTGAGTGAGTCCAAGGTTGCTGAGGCTTTCGGGGAGGTTGTTGAGTTGGGGTCTGTGGTGCCTTCCAGATGGAAGTTGAGGTCTCTGTGGAGGATGTAGTTGCTTGATCTGACGAAGAGGAGAGCGATGAAGTATGCAATGTGGTTGCAGAATTTTGCTCTGACACTGGTGGATGGTAGGCAAGGGTGCCCTATAAGAGGGCGTTGTTGTCCATTCGCATTTTGAAGCGTAAGTGTTCCATGAGGTTGGTGTCTGAGTCCGTGGAGGTTGTGCGGTCTATCATGTTTTTGTGGATGATTGTGAGTCCTCGACTAGTTTATAGGTATGGTCTTGGTGTACAATTTTGTCCATGGGCAGGATGGTTGCTGCGATGTCCGGGGTGGAATGCTGGGTTTAGCCAAGTTTCAGTCAGGAAGAGGAGGTTGGTGCTTTGCTGATTAGGAGGTCCGAGATTTCTGTGGAGTGTTTCCAGAGTGAGCAGACATTCAGGAGCACAGTGGACAGATCGTGTGGTGTGGTGCTGTTGTCAAGTGTTGTTTGGTTGGTAGCTTGTGTTGGTTGCTTGGTGGCAGTTGTGGCATCGCATGAGGTGTCGAAGCTGAAATTGCTGTGGACGTAGGTGAAAGGTCCTACCGTGGTGTAGGGAGATGCTCAATAGCAGCATGAAGGACAGTGTGTGGTGTTAAGGCTGTGGAGGATGGTGGCGGAGTAGAGGTGGCATTTGTTTGTTTTGGTGTCTGCAGTGGCTGTGATCGTGGTCTTGTGTCAAATGCTGTGAGGACCAGGGTTCCTGACGTTGGCCTTGGTCCAGGCACAGACTGGCGCAAACAGGATTGCTTTGGAACACTATTGGCATGCCCGCTGTGCAGTAGGGGTTGGTCTTTGGCAGAGGCAGGAATGGGAGAGCAAGAAACCTAGCTGGAGCCATGAAACTAGGCAGCAATGAGTTGCCAAAGGCAAGAGAAAGGCAGAGGGAAGCTGCTGCTGGCAACAGGAGAAAGCAACTGGCAGGCAGGAGGCCAGGTGTCTTCTCAATGTGGTTGAGAAGCGGGCTGCATTAAGTATGTCCTGAGGTAGGCGGGGCTTCAGCAGACTCGGGAACAGGATAGTGGGAAATTTGGCAGCACTGGTAAAACTAGGCAGCAACGAGCTGTCAAGAGCAAGAGAAAGGTAGAGAGAAGCTGGCGCTGGTAACAGGAGCAGGCAACTAGCAGGCAGGTGCCCAGGTGCCATCTGAATGTGGTCGCGCAGAGGCCTACATTAAGTAGGTGCTGGGGTGGGCAGAGCTTTGGCAGAGGTGGGAATGGGAGAGCAGGAAACATGGCAGCAGTGGTGAAACTAGGGAGCAACAAGCAGTCAAGAGTGAGAGAAAGACAGAAAAAAGCTGGTGCTGGCAAAAGGAGCAGGCAACTAGCAGGCAGGAGCTCAGGTGCTTTCTCAATGTGGTCGCATAAGTAGGTCCTGAGGTGGGTGAGGCTTGAGCAGAGACAGGAGCGGTAGAGCAGGAAACCTAGCAGCTGCAGTGAAATGAGGCAGCAATGAACTGCCAAGAGTGAGAGAAAGGCACAGAGAAGGTGGTGCTGCCAACAGGATCAGGCAACTAGCAGGCAGGAGTCCAGGTCCCTGCTTAATGCTGTCGCTCAACCCTTGCACTGAGAACGTAGGAGGTACTGTGCCAGAGCATGCAAGAGGCCAGTGAATGTCAGCAGCAAGACCGGTTGTGCTCTCAACAACCCACTACAAACCGCAGCAGCAAACACCTCCCGCCGTCGGCCTCCTTACATCTTTCCAGCACCCCCATTTCTCCAGGGTTGAGCTCTGAAATCTTTTAGATTCCTAACACGGAAAAGCCCTGTTGAGTCTGCGGATCTGCAGCTGAAACGGCCAGGAGTGTTGTTTGAATGTACACCGTGTCCTTTTACACCCCCTGGAGATTTCCGAAACAACTTGAGCGAAGGGTTTGTGAAAAGCTTCTTCTATCATTTTTGGCCTGGGAGCACGTGATCTCATTATTGTGAAAGTTCGCCGGCAGTGCACGAGAGGTAATACTTAGTTACAGGTCTGCTCATCTCTAAATCATACAAATAGCACCACCATGTGGTAGCTGTCATAAGTGTCGGTGCCGACCACCGCAAACCACCGGTTCAAGTTAAATACTGGCAGAGACACTTCCACTTGAGTGTGTGGCGACATCAGAAGACATTTGGTGGGGCTAGGGATACTATATGATATTTCATTCCGTGACCCTTTACTCTAAATAAAGATCTCTTAAAATGTACACCTCTATCGGATATTGTGCTCATTGAGTCTGATTTACGATCAAATTCACCTTTGTGAACAGGGACCATAGCCTTTGGAAAAAGTGGTGGTGAGTTGTAGGCTCGCAGCTCCTACTTTAACAAACTGATTGATCTTGGCAAAGTATGCTCTCTCTGTGCCTCTGTCCACTGACCTGACAATATTTGAGCACTTTGAAACTGGGCAGTGATGCGTCACGCGCTCCACCACTACACGCTCTCGCGAGGAGTCGAGTCTAGGGCAGTGGCAGTGCTGGGTGATTTGCTGCAGCAGAAGTGAACCAACCCCTACATAGAGACCCTGGCTGCCACCACTGTGGAGTACTGGAGGCTGAGTGAGATAAGAGGGAGCTTAAACGGGTTTCAGAGGGGAGGAAAGGATCTTTGCTGAGTGGCAGTTCACAAGTCCTATAAAAAGAAGTGGTGGGTCAGAACTTATTTTCAAGGGAAAAATTTAGGCAGTGAAGTGAAAGATGGTCTGGACACTTTTAAATGTACCTCCATGAGTTTGGATGGGCATTCCTAGAAGTGGGCACTTGCCCATTCAGTATCGCATGGCAGATAAACATCACAGGACAGCAACATTTGTGGGCAATGGAAGGAGGGCAAGTCAAGGCTTCTCAATGGCTTTATCCCTCCCTCCGTTGCACACAAGTCCTAAAACGAGACAGAGACAAGCTACGGTAACTAATACCTCTTGGGAGCAACTATCTAGGAAAAATCTCTTTGGGACGCTTTCATGTGCTGCTTTATACCACCCTCTTACCTTTTCTAGGAACAGTAAATGACATGTGATACTAGGTTTATTTCATAGTGATGTACTAAGGGTACATTTTCCTCCACCTGCGAGCGTGGTTGGGTGAGAGGGGCAGCCATAGCGTGACAAGAATAAAGTTCACCTTTTTCTGAGGTAGGAAAGGATGACTCAGCATTCGGTACAGTGCACTTTGTAACTGACATTTGTGAGGTAGGCGAGGAAGGTTATGTGTTGTGGAACAAGAACTCATTCACAGAGTGATGCTGAGTCACGGAGAGAGGTGGATTTTAAAGAGGGTTTGCAGACACTTAAACCAAGGATGAGGGCAGCCCGAACGACAGGTTATCGATAAAGATCTGATTGACTGTCCTAATCCTCCGCAGTTAAACGGTCGATGGCCCCTCTGCTCACCTCCCCTCACACACCAGGGGCTGAAGGTGACCCCCACCCGGCAGTGTGCGAGCCTTGATGTTCCGTACAAGACACATTTTTATGATTTTACTGTTTTTGCAGACTTTTAACACTGTTGGTTACCATGAAAGTAATGTGAAAACAAACTCGCAAAAAAATGTAATGTTTCTTGTTTCTTCTGATTGTTCACCAAGTGCCGCAGCGCCAGATCACTTTGTCCCGGGCCTTGCATAGGGCTGAACATGTTCCCATGGCCCCTACAGCTGTGTTTAAGGATTGTGATGATAATGTGTCGCCCCTCCCTGTATTTTAGCTTTCGGCCCCCTGGGCAGGCTGTGCACCATGTGTGTGCTGAGGCTGCTCTGAAGGAGATATGCCCTATTACAAGCTGGCTTTGGGTCCCAAGAGCACACGTCTTTTCATTCCCAGGGAGTTGGGTGCTGCTACTTAGAAGTAATGACAGGGCGCGACCCCTGGTTGTTGCCTGTGGGCCACCAGAGTGGGCTTTGTATCTGGTCTGTGTTGGCAAGGTTGTGGTACTGACTGACCCCTTTGTGCTGAGTTTAGTTTTAAGGGTACACAGTGAGTCATTCCCTGTGAATAATTAATTTGCTGTTTTTGAAAGATAAAGAATCACAGGCTTGGACACTGTTAAGTTGGTTTTGGGTCCCCAGAGCACATCACGTTTGTGCACGTCCACACTGCTTTAATGGGGGAACCATGTTTGGTCATTTAATGTCAGTTGTAGATGATGGATCCCCGAACAGTGTCATGTATGTGCATGTTTGCATTGTGCTGAGAGGATTATCAGGTAATCGTTCACGCAGCTCTCTGTTGGATGTCACATGCGTTTTTTCTGAGTCCCAAGATAGATCATGCAGTCTATGTGCTCTCCTTTGTACTGCCGGTGTATTCAACTGTCTAGCCTTGGACCGTGTCATGTATGTGCATGTAACTTGCGTGATCGAGGTAACTATTAGCAGCGATACTACGTGTCTCTCGGACCTCTTTCAAGTGCTCGCCGTCCTTTTTACCCAGCACCCCTTCCCCCCAGGGGAGGCAATCTGAGGGATAGACCCGGGCGCCACAAGCTCTAGCTACGCCTCTGAGAAGCAGGGAACTTAGAGCAGGCGCCCAGGTGCCTTTTCAATGCGTTTGTGCAGTGACCTGCATATTGGATGCTGCGACAGAAACGCATAGTGCTTTGCATGTGACAAGTTTAAATCCTGGCAACGCCGTCTCATCCTTCTGATGTAAGTAAATTGAGGACCCGAAAATCGGGTGATAAGTACATTCTGTAGAATTAAATTGGGTAACGCTAACACCATTCAATTGAGTAATGGTAACACATTATACAGAATGCAGAAGTGCAATATGATTTTCTATTTTAAAAATAAATAGTTATTTTTATTTGTTGTTATTATTATTATTATTTCTACTACAAGTGACAGAAATATGATTTCCAGAAACTGAGTACTGTTTTGAGTGAGTAACAAGCGTGTATTTGTCTATATTTTAACTAATGATGTTTGACCAAAAAACAATCTCTGTCAGCAATTTCCAATTTGGGTGGACAAAATATTTCAGACTAAATAGAACTTAGAATGCTGGTGAACTTTTCATATTTTGTAAACTTCACTGAAAATATCACAAATTTCATACTAGTCTTTTTTCTTTCATTCCTCACTTCCTCCCATTCTTGCTACTAGAGCCATTTGTCCTTGCTTCCTTCATACCTTACTCACCAACTCCCTCCCTATACCTTCCCCTTCCATTTCTATATTTACTCCTTCGTCGAAATTAAACCATCAGATTCATGATCAAGAAATAAAATACAATTTATATATAGATTTATAACTTAACTTCTTCCACACAAATCAAAGGGGCACGTGCCAGAAGTGCATGATGCACACAGAACATGTTGTCAGTCTTTTTATAGACCATGACCAACCCCCCTGAACCTGCTCATGAACTACTTCCCTCCCACATCTTGGTTTCAACCTCTATCCTATCCACGTATGTATAAAACTGTATACTCTAGTCTTTCACCATCCTGCCAGTTAGATGCCCAATGCCAGCTAGTAAGCCTATTGTTAACTATCTGCTTTCGAAAAGATTTCCTCCTGCCCTCCCAGCCAAGTTGCCCCTATCCTGTAATGCGCCTGGGGCCAACAGTTAAACCCAAGCTGCTGATACCTTGTAGAATTATGGACAGTCATCCACTATTTATTGACTCCTTCTCACAGTTTTCATGCCTGGTAATGAAATGGACATAGCGGTGAGATAGAAACGTAAAATGAATTCCTAAAAAGCACTGTCAACTTCTGCTTTGAATTCTTGTCAAAGCATCTGAACAAATACTCTAGACAAGATGGCAGTGCTGCGCAGAATCTATAATAAATGGATAGATATAAAAATAGGGAAGCAGGGGTGATGTGTGAGCAGGAGACGGTGCTTTGCATTAAAACTAGTGTATTTATATAATGACATTTACTCTTACTTGAGTGAAAAGGGAAAGGTATGCAAGTTGTTTACATTGGACATTAAAAGAAGATGGAGAGGATGGAGCTTGCCTGGCCTAAAGATGGCCGCTGCTTAGGCGAGCTCCCGAAGCCATCATTGATATCCGGCTGGAATCGCCAACATTCCTGGGGAAAAGAGCCTTTATGTAGCGCTGCTGTGTGGTGCTATTGGATGTGGCCTCTGCAGCTGCCAGAGACTCCTCCTGAGCGCTGCGGCATGTGTATGCTGTATTGATGGCTGCGCGGCCTACTCTACCAGCCGCTTCACGAATGGGGGTCGCAGGGCCCGAACCCGCCTATTGTCGACTGGAGGCTGACGCCCAGTGCAGTCCTGAGATTCAGAGGGGTGGGGTCGGCTATAATCCCCTGTGTGAGGTGTGACTGGCCTCGCCTCTGGGAGCTGGAGTGCGGCACAGACCGGGCCGCGCACACTATGGAGTTACTCATCTTGCTCTGCCTGCCCTGTGGGGAGCGGTCGATGGACCTCTTACAACCGCTGCTTTCCCAGGAGTGCGGGGGCTCCGTGTGAGGGCGCCTCCTGCCTGCATGATACCAGATGGACTGACAGGATTTCCTCCGCATGGCCGGCCGAGGCAAGATCATTGCCCTGCATATGAGATAGGCATGAGTGAGCCACACACTGCTGCATAAATAAGCAAATGTCTCGTGCAGTGGGGAGTACAGGGCAGTTGGCAAAAGTAAATAAGCTGTGAGGCCCGCCGCATAGCTGAAAAAGACAATATTGGCAGAAGCTTTGCAACCTGAATGTGAGACCCATATCGCAATGGGAAAGCCAGACAAAAATCAGCCTAAGCTGCATTTTGAGCAATGCAAATCCACCAGGATGAAAGAGGATGACGTTGAGAAGGCCACAGAAGAACAAAGTGCCCAAAGCACGGAACTCAGAGGTGACCTGCGACAAATATTAGTAACAATGCAGCAAAGTCTCACTACCATAGACGGTAAGATAGACTCTCTTTACTATCGCATGGATCGTATGTCAGAACGCATTGATAAGCATGCAGAAAGTCTGGATATGGTGGAAAGGAGAGTGTCTGAGGCTGAAGATTTGCAGGTAGAGACAACAGGTGCGCAGAAACAACTGGGGAAACTCATTGCGACCCTGCAGAACAAAGCAGAAGATCTTGAAGCACGCTCAAGGCGGAATAACCTGCGCATAGTGGGACTACTTGAATCCATCATGAATGGGAATATGGAGCTCTTTATAGGGCAGTTACTCACCACCTTGTTAGGCTGCAACACCTTTTCATCTGTATTTATAGTGGAATGCACCACCACTTGCTGGTCCCCCAGCCAGCCCCTGGGGCGCCCCCTCGCCCACTAATAGCTCGGCTCCTTAACTATAGAGACGGGGACGCAGCCCTGCGACGAGCTAGGGAGATCCAGTCACTTTGATACGAGGGCTCCGAACTCTCTCTCTACCCTTCCTTTACTCTTCAGGTACAGGAGGCGTGGAGACAGTTTGCGCCACTGAAGCGGAAATTGAGGGAGCTCAACCTGGACTATGCGATGCTTTATCCAGCACGCCTAAGAGTGATGGTGGAGGGGAAGTTCTAAACTGAACCAATAACCTCCAATAAATGCTCAAGAAATGCACACAGACTAAGGCCCACAGACCAGCACAATGCCTCACCTTAGAGAACAATGCTCTTCATAGCAAGCTAGATCAGCAGGACTAAAGGGTTATGCACTACCATTGCCTTGGATTTACTCTTGCATTTATTACCATTGACAAGCTGTCAGAGATGCCATATATAGGGACATCACTGGAGTAAAGACGGCCTGTGGAAGCAGTGTGGATTGGTTCATAGAACTTTGCTGAATGACTCGGGAAGGCGGGGAGCGGGTGGGGGTATCTGCAATACAAACTGGATATGTGTCTTTTTTAGGGTGCACTAAGTAAGAGGTATGTGATAATTACTGGCTGATGACTGGACGCGAGCCCACTTTCAAGTTAACATGTTGGTCTTCAATTCCCTTGGATGTGATATACAAGATAACTGACGGTTACTTAGTTACTCGAGCTGGAGAGTAGCTCACGGGTGTTACTGCCCTCGTGAGTATTCCACACAGTTTTGGGAGGGAATATTGGTTTGTAAGGGGGGAGAATTTGTGGGTGGGGAACTTTGTGCCATGTCATACGTTGGGGGACATGGCGTGGGGGAACCCACTATACTCAATTCTTTGTATTAAGTAGCCAACAGGGAGGATGCAGGAGGAATCTGAGTAACATCATAGATCTTGCACTGAGGGAAGTATGCGATGCGTGGAGATTGTGAGCTCGCTGCACCGCCAGTAGCGAGTGGTGCTTCGCTATGTTTTCTGTCCTGGAATGTTAGGGGCTTAAATGATCATCGGAAAATTGATAAGGTGGTACTGTACTTACAGAGACATCACATAGACATTGCCATATTGCAAGAGACGCACTTAGCGCCCCACATTGGGCTGCTTTCACAATGTAGAATGAGAGGTACATGCATTGCTGCAGAATTCAGGACACATGCTCGTGGGGTTCTGGTGTGGGCGCATCAAGGTGCAGGTATACAAATTCATGAGGTATGTTGATTCTGAGGGAAGGTATGTAATGGTACACTGCCACAAAGATAACTTTGATGCGCTATTAGTAGGTGTTTAGGGGCCTAACCATGATGACCCTCAATTTTACTGCGCCTTACATAGTAAGCTTGTGACATATGCAAATATACTACAACTCTGGGGTGGTGATTTTAATTGCATTCTGTCTCCAGAGCTGGAAAGATCTAAGGGCCCCCCAGAAGACCATGGGCGGCAGCTAGAGCTATAGCTGCAATAGCTGAAGTGGATGGGTTGGTAGTTGTCGGGTGCTTCTGCTCACCTCAGGGCAGGGAAAATACTCATTACACATCCGTTATCAACATACACACCCGCATAGATTATTGGTTAGCCTCACATGACCCAATGCCCTTTATACGCCAATGCACACATCTACAGCGCACATACTCAGATCACTCACCTGTAAGATTGACCATGACTATCGGAGACATGCAACCTAGGGCTTTTACCTGGCAATTCTCACAATATTCGCTATTAGATACAGTTTTCCATGAGGAACTTGAGCAGACGATAGATGACTATTTCTGCAATAACTTTGGGAGTGTGTCCCAGATGGCCACCATTTGGGAAGCATTTAAAGCCTATATCCGCGGCAGAACTATCTCGAAACATGCAGGGGTGCTCCGATCAATTAGGGATGGATTGCAGAAATAGGAGAAGGAGCTGGCTGTGCTGGAGCGTGCAACGCACGTGGGGTCAGAACCTGGGGTGTTAGCACAGATTAGGGAAAAGTTGGATAAATGTAATGTACTGGCGCAGACCAAGATAACACATTTAGGGAAATATGCAGCCACCACCAGGGTGTATGGAGAAGGCAAGAGGTGTCAGGCAGCGCACCCGGTAAACGCTGACTATCCGCTCGAGGACCGACGCATGGCTGGTTTCTATTTACGAACTACACTTCCCAACAGGCATAGCGCGAGTCACGCCACCCACGTGACCCAGACGCGGTGCGCAGTTCCGCTACTTCACCCTGCCGGAAGACCGTTCAGTGCCGGATATTCCTCATCGGTCACGAAGAACCGACGGCAGTTCCAGACCTCAATCCAGAGCCTCCCTCACTCAGTCCCGGTACCGTGAGTACGCTAGAGGGAATAGCTGTTGTTCATGTTTCTGATCCCCTCCGAGCACGCTCCTCCGTTGGCGAGATTGCTTAGTGCGTCTCATGCAGAGGAGCGCTTGGGGGAGCTAGTTCACTTTTTGTTGTTTACTCGTTTTCATGACATTCAGAGAGTCCTCTGAGGCAAGAGGAACTTCGAGCTTGTAACTCTGTGGGCCCGACCTATGGCCTAGGTCTCTCTTTCAGAGAGACGTGGTGTTTCCCGTGGCTAGTTTGGAACGTATGCTCCTCTGTTGGAAGGGACTGGCAACGCGTCCCGTTGCAGAGGAACGTCAGTAGCACTATCACGTCGGATAGCGACATTTGGGCAAACCCCATAGTGGAAAGACGCTTATTTCCACGATCCGAAAACAAAGTTTCAGGAAAACTAAAGACCCAAAGACGCTGCTTGTACATTGCGTATGACAGGAGCAGTCCAACTCGCTTAAGAAATCATAACTGCAATTCTTTGATGGTGATGTTACCTATGCCGTGTAAATAGCACATCACGTACCGTTGCTCGTTCTGTTGATTTTTTCCAGGAGGGAGAGAAAGGAATAGACGGGTGAACTTAGAACACTGCATTGCCCTACAGACTGTTTGATTCTGTTCTCTGGGTATGTGCGGAGAACTCTCCAAATCTCGCTCAGGGTAGAGGGATTAGATAATGGATGTCTAATGTTAGTATGCATACATGATGTTTTTCCTTTCTGGTTCTTCACAGGCTGAATCAGTGTTATCACCCTATTCTCTCCTCTGGCTCCATTGCATCGTTTTTTTTTGTTACAGGTAGGGGGCTTGATTGCATAGAAACCCCATAGTACTCTGTTGTCTGAGGTGCTGGTGGGGAGTGAGACACAAGAATTAATAACGTGTTTTCTTGTCTCTTCTTCTAGGTCTCCCTCCACGCTGTCCCTACCCTTTCCTTCCCTTGCTTGACTACCTTACTAGTCCGTGTATATATATCTAATCCGGACTTGGGGCAGTCAAGAGGTGGACCCCATTGAGCATCAGTGCAATTCTGAGGAAACCTGAAGAGGCGGAATCTGACAGAATATCCGGCCCACGAATTACATTCCTCCCGGTTGCACTGGTGTTTACGATGGCCACCCTTGAGGATGTCATGGCGGCCTTAGCTCTTGTACAGGCTGAACTCACAGCCTCACGGAGCGAAACAGCAGCCCTACAGGCCAGGGTTGAGAGGTTACAAAGGAACCCATTCGAAGTAGGAATGCCCGCACACCCCGCCCCTATTAGTTGTGGAAATGCCCTCGCAAATTCCTTTAGCCCCTCCCGAACGCTTTCATGGGGACAACAAGAAAGTACAGGTATTCTTAACACAAGCCCTTCTCCATTTTAATTGTAAACCTAAACTGTTCGCTACCAACCAGGCTAGGGTGGCCTTTGTAATCTCCTACTTAGCAGGGGAAGCAGCGCAGTGGGCAGTGCCTTTGGTAAGACGTGATGACCAGATGCTCTACGACTGGGAGGCTTTTAGAGTTGAATTCGAGAAAACCTTTGACCGTAGAACAGAGTCCTTTGCAGCAGACAGAGATTTGCTGGGACTCCGACAGGGAAACATGGACCTGATAGCATATTTAAACAACTTTCGTCAACTGGTGGCAGAGACAGATTGGCCTGAGTCTGAGCAAGCTGCCGTCTTTTATCAGGGGTTGAAAGACGAGCTGAAGGACGTCCTTGCCCAGATCGACTCCCAACCTCAAACATGTACTGCTCTTATTGAACTGACCTTGCGTCTCGACCACCGTCTAAAGGAACGGAAGGGAGACCACAAGAGGAAGGACAGGTACTCCTCACAACCTGAGCGGGCTCCGTCTATGGAACCTACAATGTCCCGGCCCGAACCCATGGAAATTGGGGCAGTAAGAGCATCGCTGACGCTTAGCGAAAAGGATCATAGGCGGAAACAAGGCCTTTGCCTCTACTGTGGAAAGAAAGGCCTCCGTGACTGTCCCGTCAGACCGAAGTATGGGCGCTCCAGACCAGGGCAAATGGCTGCTGTAACCGCAGATAAGGACTCGGAAAACTACAAGGCTTGACGGAACAAGAAGGGGAACCACCAAGCCTATACTCTGTCCCTTCCGTGACCCAAAAAACGTTCGCGGACTCCAGACACTTCTTTATCACATTGGACCTTCGGGTCAACCAAGTCCTCCAACCAATAAAGGCCATGGTGGATTCCGGGGCCACAGGGTGCTTCATGGATCACAAAGAAGCACAAAGGTTGAAGATACACCTCATTTCCAAACCGGCTCCGGAACGCGTCTACGCTGTGGATGGCAAGGAGTTGGAGTCAGGCCCCATCTATTATGTTACCGAAGAACATGAACTCATTTATGGAGGATATCACCGTGAATGTATTTCCTTTCAGATAATCCAAGCACCCCATTACGGAGTGATACTGGGTCTTCCCTGGTTAAGAAAACACGAACCAACAATCCACTGGAATAACATGGCGTTATCTTTCCAGTCCACATACTGTCAGGCAGTGTGCTATCAGGCTTCCCCACGACCTTCGGAAATTCTAGCCACTAGTTATTACCTAGCCACTGCGGCAGAAAAAGACGTATCTCTACCCAAGTGCTATGAGAAATACGCTGAGATGTTCAGCGATGTTAAGGCCGAAGAATTGCCACAACACCGGACCTACGATTGCCGGATAGACCTGGTTCCGGGAGCAGCGATACCATGTGGTAGAATATATGCACTGACAGCCCCTGAAAATCTCCATCTTCGGGAATACCTCGACAAATACCTGGCCCTGGGGTTTATCCGCCCCTCAAGATCACCGGCAGCATCTCCTCTTTTCTTTATACCTAAAGCCAACGGAGAATTGAGATGCTGTATCGATTACCGAGCGTTGAATGCCATCACCGTTCGAAACCAATACCCGCTACCCCTGATTCCCGTTCTGCTGGAACAGGTGCGAACAGCCACGATATACACCAAGTTGGACCTCAGAGGGGCGTATCACCTGGTCCGTATGCGCGAAGGAGATGAGTGGAAGACGGCCTTCAAGACGCGGTATGGGCTATTCGAGTACTTGGTCATGCCCTTCGGGCTATGCAACGCCCCAGCCGCCTTCCAGTTCTTTCTCAATGACGTCCTAAAGAACTTCTTGGACCAATTTGTTGTTGTCTACATAGACGATATCCTGGTGTACTCTGCTAACGAAGAAGACCACGTGGTCCATGTAGGACACGTATTGCAAGCACTTCAAAAACATGGATTGTTCTGCAAGATAACCAAATGTGAGTTCCACGTGACCTCCGTGGAATTCCTAGGGGTCATCCTTACTCCATCAGGCCAAGTTATGGCAAAGAGAAAAGTAAAGGCGATCATCGACTGGCCACAACCACAAAACATACGGGACGTTCAGAGTTTTCTGGGATTCGCCAACTTCTACAGACGTTTCATCCACGATTTCTCAGACAAAGTAACCCCACTCACTAGCCTGACGCGTAAAAAGGTACCTTTCCATTGGACTGAAGAGGCACAAACGGCGTTTGACCTTCTCAAACAAGCCTTTACGTCTGCTCCCGTTCTTGCCCATGCTCGTCCTGAATCACCCTTCATTGTCGAAGCCGATGCCTCCGAAGTAGCGGTGGGGGCCGTTCTGTCCCAGCGCCATGAACATACAGGACACCTTCATCCCATCGCCTTTATGTCCAGAAAACTCACTTCTGCAGAAAAGAATTACACCATCGCGGAGAAAGAACTCCTGGCCATTCGAGATGCATTTCTAGAGTGGAGACATTGGCTGCTGGGTGCTGCCCATCAAGTGACAGTATACACAGATCACAGAAACCTCCAGTTCATGCATGCAGCACGACATCTCACCCCACGCCAACTTCGGTGGATGTTATTCTTTGCCGAATTCCACTTCATCGTCACGTTTCGCCCTGGCCGGGACAATAAAAAAGCCGATGCCCTCACAAGGCAAGAAAACCCGATGCTACCGCCTACAACGGAGGACAGAGCCATTATCGAGCCCAGCAGAGTGATAGGGGTCACACACACAGACTTGTTCCTCCAAAAGGTCCAGCGAGGGATGCGATCTTTTACCTGGAAAACCTGGCTGAAAAGCCACCCGGAATGGCAGAACCGGCAAGGTCTTCCCATGAAAGGCCAACAACTTCTAGTCCCAACTCAAGACCTGAGAAAGACTGTATTCACCTGGTGTCACGATCTTCCTTGTGCCGGGCATACCGGAGGGAAGAAAACCTTGGAGAGAGTGCTAAGGCAATTCTGGTGGCCAACGGTTCGTCCTGATGTGCTTTCTTGGGTAAAAAGCTGCGCCATCTGCGCTCAGATGAAAGCCGACCATCGCCCGACTCAAGGATTGTTGCAACCGTTGCCCACACCCGACGCCCCCTGGGAGCGCTTCTCGGTGGATTTCATCGTAGGGTTACCCCGAGACCAAGGGTGCACAGCCATCGTGGTCGTCGTCGATTATTTGTCTAAGATGGGACATTTCATCGCCTGTAAACAGGTTCCAACTGCTGGACTATTAGCCAAACTACTACTGACCCACGTAATCCGACTTCATGGCCTTCCGAAAGTCATCGTATCCGATAGAGGGGCCCAGTTCACCGCCCGTTTCTGGAAGACATGGTGCTCCGAACTTCAGATTGAATCATCCCTTTCTACTAGTTTTCACCCCCAGACAGACGGGCAGACAGAAAGGCGTAATCAGACCCTGAAGCAATACCTCAGGTGCTACGTCAACAGCAACACAGAAGCATGGGTAGAGTGGCTCTGGGTAGCGGAAATAGCTTATAATAGCGCCAAACACACCTCTACACAACACACGCCTTTCTTTAGCACCTATGGTTTCCACCCCCGTTTCACTCCACTACTTCTTCCCAGTCAAAACTCCAAACTTCCTGATGTACAGACAAGACCTAAACACATTTGTACCATACTGATAGACACTCTGAATAATTTGCTCCGAACCAAGACAAGGTACAAAATCCAGGCAGACAAACGCCGACGACCAGGCCCCATCTATAAGAAAGGTGATCGGGTTTGGTTATCAACAAAACACATTAAATTTAGGAAACATAGTGTGTTTCACCCCAAGTTAATCGGTCCTTACCGCGTAATCAAGCATATTAACCCAGTAGCGGTGAAACTGACCTTGCCTGCTCATCTCCGTTTGCACCCTGTCTTCCATGTGTCCCTGCTGAAACCCTCTCATAGCCCGGTGAAAAAAACAGCCCGTGCCTATATGGGTGCAACAGGAGCTCGAGTACGAGGTCCAGGGGATCTTAGATTCCAAGCTTGTACGTAACAAACTCTGGTACCTGGTGGCATGGAAGGGGTATGGCACGGAAGAAAACTCTTGGGAACCTGCGGCTGCTGTGCATGCGGACCGCCTGCTAGCAGCGTTTCATGCCCGGTACCCGGATAAACCCAGTGCTAGTCAGCGTTCTCAGAAGGGTGGATGTACTGTCAGGCAGCGCACCCGGTAAACGCTGACTATCCGCTCGAGGACCGACGCATGGCTGGTTTCTATTTACGAACTACACTTCCCGACAGGCATAGCGCGAGTCACGCCACCCACGTGACCCAGACGCGGTGCGCAGTTCCGCTACTTCACCCTGCCGGAAGACCGTTCAGTGCCGGATATTCCTCTTCGATCATCGGTCACGAAGAACCCACGGCAGTTCCAGACCTCAATCCAGAGCCTCCCTCACTCAGTCCCGGTACCGTGAGTACGCTAGAGGGAATAGCTGTTGTTCATGTTTCTGATCCCCTCCGAGCGCGCTCCTCCGTTGGCGAGATTGCTTAGTGCGTCTTATGCAGAGGAGCGCTTGGGGAAGCTAGTTCACTTTTTGTTGTTTACTCGTTTTCATGACATTCAGAGAGTCCTCTGAGGCAAGAGGAACTTCGAGCTTGTAACTCTGTGGGCCCGACCTATGGCCTAGGTCTCTCTTTCAGAGAGACGTGGTGTTTCCCGTGGCTAGTTTGGAACGTATGCTCCTCTGTTGGAAGGGACTGGCACCACGTCCCGTTGCAGAGGAACGTCAGTAGCACTATCATGTCGGATAGCGACATTTGGGCAAACCCCATAGTGGAAAGACGCTTATTTCCACGATCCGAAAACAAAGTGTTCACGAAAACTAAAGACCCAAAGACGCTGCTTGTACATTGCGTATGACAGGAGCAGTCCAACTCGCTTAAGAAATCATAACTGCAATTCTTTGATGGTGATGTTACCTATGCCGTGTAAATAGCACATCACGTACCGTTGCTCGTTCTGTTGATTTTTTCCAGGAGGGAGAGAAAGGAATAGACGGGTGAACTTAGAACACTGCATTGCCCTACAGACTGTTTGATCCTGTTCTCTGGGTATGTGCGGAGAACTCTCCAAATCTCGCTCAGGGTAGAGGGATTAGATAATGGATGTCTAATGTTAGTATGCATACATGATGTTTTTCCTTTCTGGTTCTTCACAGGCTGAATCAGTGTTATCACCCTATTCTCTCCTCTGGCTCCACTGCATCGTTTTCTTTTGTTACAGGTAGGGGGCTTGATTGCATAGAAACCCCATAGTACTCTGTTGTCTGAGGTGCTGGTGGGGAGTGAGACACAAGAATTAATAACGTGTTTTCTTGTCTCTTCTTCTAGGTCTCCCTCCACGCTGTCCCTACCCTTTCCTTCCCTCGCTTGACTACCTTACTAGTCCGTGCATATATATCTAATCCGGACTTGGGGCAGTCAAGAGGTGGACCCCATTGAGCATCAGTGCAATTCTGAGTAAACCTGAAGAGGCGGAATCTGACAAGAGGCCTATCGCCATACTAGCGACTCTGACTTGGCTGGAGAGGGGAGGCAATTATGTGCTATTGCTACATAATGACAGCTGGTCGCCAGTGTGTGGCACACTACAGATTGTGGACAGGTGCTGTAGTTATTATGCTGAACTATACACCTTGCAAAACTCCCACACAGAAGAATCTGCAGCGGATTATCTAGCTCATATTGCAATGAAGTGGCTGATCAACGCCCACAGGGAGCAGTTGACAGTCCCCTCCACCCGACCGAGATTGCCTCTGCATTAAAGGATTAAAGGATTTGCCCAATGCGAAGCACACAGCTCAGATGGCCTGACAGTGGCCTTCTACAAGGCCTACCAGGACCGGTTATTTCCACATCAAGTCAATCTAGTTGAGGAGATTTCCAAGGAGGGCATAATGCTTCCGGCCATGCGAGAGACCATGCTGATTACCCTACTAAAGCCGAGTAAACCACCAGAGCAGTGCTCTCATATAGACCATTGTCTTTGCTTGATACCAATACGAAAATTCTGGTAAATAGGTTGGCCCCTCTGCTTCCTGGTCTGGTGGGGCCGGAGCAGAATGGGTTCTTCCATGGTCGTTCCCTCACAAGTAATTTACGCACTCTGGTTTGTGCCATTTCCCGTATAGACCCAAACATTCGAGCTGCAGCAGTTGTTTTAGATGCTGAAAAAACATTTGATTAGTTGGAGTGGAAATTGTTTCTAGCAGTGCTGAGGCACATGGGCATTGGTGAGGTGTTTATAAAATTGCCCAAATTACTATATGCAGGACCAGTGGCACATGTGCGCATAAATGGATTGCTATCAACTCTAATAGCGATCCAGAGAGGCACTAGACCGGGTTCCCCGCTGCTGTACGCTTTGGTGGCAGAGCCGTTGGCCTGCACCATGCGAGAATACCACACACACTGCAGCATATGATTTCCACGTTATAAACGAGTAGTACCTGAGTATGCGGACGACACACTACTGTACGTGCACGACCCAGAGCACAACCTATCACCAATGCTGAGAGAGGTGGAGAAATTTGGAGGCCACACGGGCTTATGCATAAATTGGAATAAATCGCTCATATTTCCCATCACCGGTAATACTGCCCCATACAGATGGAATACCCTTTAACGTGGACTACTGACCCAGTGCTTTATTTGGGGGTCCAGGTACATACCGACCTTGAAGCAGTGATGCGGGGAAATTATGGGCGCACAGTGCAGCGACTCATGGATGCTATTGAAAAATGGATCTGCCTACCATTATCGCTGCTGGGGCATATCGCACTTATGAATATGATGGTACTACCGTGATTTATATTCTTTTTTGTGAATATACAGATCTTATTACCAAAGACATTGTTCTGCAATCTTAGCACCTTATTGATTAGATTAGCCTGAGCTGGTAAAACAACCCTGCGCCCAATGGGCAACATTGGTACTGTCCTATTCATCAGGGGGGCTCAATGCCCCAGACCTCGAGGCATATTATAGTATAGCGTAGCAAATCCATGCATATTTTTGGAAACATGGCCTACAGGAACTGTCGCACTTGTATTTGGAAAGAGATGAAGTGAGCCCTCTCACCCTTCCGCGATACTTACTCAGCAGAACACAACGGCGGTTCCACATCATTGACCCTATAGGGGTCACAAGGTATCAATTACGAAAGACTGCTGATGCACAGAAGATCACACTCCTTTATTCCCCGAAACTACCATTTTTGTGGTGTAGCTGGTTTCCATTGGGGGAGGAAAAGGCAGTTATACAGGCACTGCGCAAGCTAAACATAAGATGCATGGGGGACCTGTTCACCGATGGGGTGGTCAACATCTGGGAACAGATTCAAGCACAAACACCTGAGACATCACGCCTCAACAAATACCGTTATTACCGAGAACAACTGTTGCTGCACGAGCTGCTGGGAGACGAGATGTCAGAGCCACAGGAGCTAGCCCTATTGACATACTTAATGCAGGCTCAGTCCCCTCAGCACAGGATCTCAACGTCATATGCATTAGCAAGGACAAAGAGCGACTCAGCACAAGTTAAGCCATTCCAGGAGTGGTGGACGAACTGGGTGTTGGCATTGCTGAGGAGCAGTGGACTCACTGCTGTTTGGTTACGAAGACTTCATCACAGAACGGGCCACACCGTTTAATACACTTCAAATACCTTAATAGAGTGTATTACATCCAAGCACAGCTATATAAATATGGGGTGCGGAGGATGATTGTTGCATGAGATGCGAGCCGAGGGGGGCCACTTTGCGCACCTGGCCTGGTTTTGTCCTGGGATCCTTGGGTTCTGGGCTGCAGTGTTCGAGGCATTACAGGACATGTCGGAGACATCCTTGCCTGAGAAACCATTAGTAGCTCTCCTGGGATATGACGAAGATGTGCTGAGGGCATCCCGGAGACTAGTGGCACTTGGCATATCGGAGTGGTGCACTGACCTGTCTTATTGAAATACACAGTCGGACAATTACAATGCCCTCATGACAATAGGTAGCAGACCATGGGAAATATGGGGACGTCATCAAGCATATTTTAGCTTCAGGGCAGCAGATGAAGAGGAAAGGGAAGAGCGGTTCGAGGCTGGGGAAGACTAGATTTGGGGTGTGGCAATGTAGACACTTCTGACCCGGAAGAACCGTAAGTAGTGCGGATGCGTTCAGATGGACTACATACAAGGGCATTATGTAGATGATATGGGATCCATGTTAGTCCTCTTTTTTTATATGTCTGGTGTCTTGATATAGTTGGATGTACCCCACGGACATATGCTGCTATTATCTCACACAATTTTGATTGAAATGTATTTTCTCTCTCAATGATGTTCTCTCTTCCTAATGTGTGACATATTGCTACAAATATGGCTACTGTACTATGTATAAGTGTATAAAATGATAAATAAAGGTTTTTTTAAAAAAGATGATGGGACTGTTTCTAGTTATGAAGAAGACCATAATGAATTCATCTGCACTAGTCTCATTGCAGGTGTCAAATTGTGGGTAAGTATAGTAGACCTGGCACACTTGAAAACAATAATAAATAAATATGTGAGCCTCTGGAGAGAAGAGAATGAACCTTGGAACTAGCAGGCCCTGGAAAGGGGGTGAGGCTTTGAGTCTGAGCAGCAATTGAGCAACCTTGGAGCCTATGTCGGACGTCAGCGGATGATGAGCTAGATGGAAGATCTATATAATGAACTGTTGCTGGATAAAAGTAGGTAGATCATCTATCATGGTCTCATATTTAGATGTTTTCAGCTACTCCAGCCTTCTTTTTGTGGATTACAATGCTGATTATCATCTTGAGGATTGCCTAGGGCACTGTCTTGCTGAGTATCCTCCACCGTTTCCTGTTGTACAACAGCTGCATCCACATTCATTCTCACGCCATGTGGCAACGAGCTACAGTGTGAACATCATTGCTTATCCAATATCTGATGGAATGTTTTGGAATAAAGTTCAACTAGAGATCTTGGGAACAAGGGAAATGCTACAAATAGTCGATGTTCTGAACAGTTCATTGATTGACATTGTTATGCCAGGTTCTGCTACAAATCCATGGGCTATACAAGAAGTTGAGCAGCTCCTTGATCATTTCAATGCCTAGGCTTCATAAGACAATGAAGAATCCTACCTTGACACGGACAACTACTCAAAGATGTTTTGACAGACAACAATACATTCATTAAACAACTGACCAATGTGACTCGTAAAATTTCACTTAATGGGTGCCGCGTGAGGCCCCTTGGGCTGCCAGCTCAAGGGACTTTAGGTACAAACTTGTTTACTCAACATCAACAGAATATCTGATTAATCTGCTTATTTTTATTTGCAAGATTCTGAATAATTGGTTTTGGTTACACAACATGAAGCCATGAAGCCATTCAATCTCTTGTATTTTTTTAGCTCCTTTTAGAACAGTGTTACACATGTTGATTTGAAACCATTTCAGTAAACAGTATTGGACACACTGAATCATGACACATGAAGGGATTTGACACACTATGGGGCATATGCACAACGAGTTAACGCCGCGTTAGCTGCACTTTTCTGCCGCTAATGCGGCAATATTTGTATCGCCATATTAACAAGCTGTCGCTAACAGCCGTTAGCGACAGCTTTCTGGCGAAACCTGCTGCTCTCTGCATCGCCACCCATGTTAGCGATAACTATCGCTAATGACATGCAAGGTAGGCGTTCTTGTGCAAGAAAGCACGCTAACCCCACTTCGCGATATTTACAACGATCGCCAGGACCCGCGATACGTTAAAAAAACAGCTGCTAAAGGCCGTTAGCGGCTGGGACTTAACACCAGAAAATAGCTGGTCTTAAAAATGGAGATAACACATGGGGCCTCATTCCAGTAGGTTATGGTGCTGGACAGAGCTGCAAGCAATGTTGCTGCGCTGCCCTGCGACAAAACTACAGGGCAGGAAGGCGCACCATCAATAAGATAGTGCGCATTCCTGGGCCTCAGCCATGAAAAGTGTTGCAGCGCTGCAACAGGACAGCGTTGCGACACGTCTCACTACGCCCTTCTTGCGACACCATGGATGCGCTGTATTCACTGGTCAGCACTCCATGAAGCAACCAATGACAGATACGTCTGGAATCCTGATGTATCTGCGCTAAAGTCACGCATTGCTGCAGTCGTGTCACAACCATGACGCAACTCCAGCAATCCATGGGGCCAGCCTATCCCTGTGGCACTGCGTCACCCTCACGCCTGCCATCAAGAAGGCGGAAGGTACTGACGCAGTGCCATTCATGAGGAGTGACCGGGTGTCGGCACAGTTGGATAGCCATCGGTGGTGGTTTGCGCGATGCAGTGTCATCGTTTGCAAGCGTTGGCAGAGTGGTGGTGCAGAGGGAGTTGGCGAGATGTTCTTCGGTGGCCTTGATCCAGCTGCGAGGGGGGTTATGATGGCGGTGGTGTCTGGTGGGCAAGGTGAAGATGTGATGTATACAATGATGGTCGGTCCAGGAGAGTCCGGTGTTGTGGCTGTAGTTGAAGTTCCCGCTGGCGGAGGTGATGTGCTCCACCGTGTGTCCTGCTATGTGGCTTGTTGCGGTGACTTGCTGCTTGCGCCTGATGTTGGGGACCTTCCCCAGGAGGGGTGGTGTTCTGGCCACTGGGGTTGTCCAGGTGGAACTTGAGTTCGCCGAGTAGGATGTCGTCGGTGGATGGGAGAGCCTGGTGTGCAATGAGGTCTACAATGGTATCAGATAATGGGTGCGCATGGCCCGGGGGGCGTGCAGATGTGGGTGCCACAGAGGATGGGGTTGGTCCGCATCTGGAAGTTGAGGTGCTCCATGGTCACCGTTGGGTCATTAGAGTGCGTGGTCAGTCGAAGTGTGCTTCTGTAGGTGATGGCAATGCCTCCTCCTGGACGGTTGGGGTGGTCCTTGCGGGTGATCTAGTAGCCGTCAGTGATGGCGATAGCGATGTCCGGTGCGGAGCAGATGTTGGTCCTGGCAGGCGATGTGGCGTCCAGGTTTGATGACGAGGTGGGTGTTGGCACCGTAGGGGTGAAGTGTCCGAGAGGAAGGGACCTTGGTGCTGAGCACGGCCCAGGGACAGACGGATGCAGACGGGCTTGCATATGGCTTGCCTTTGCCACAGGAGACTTCCATTACAACGCAGGCATTACACTGTAATGCCTATTGAACGCAAATCCAACAACGCAGGTGCCTTTACATCGCATTCCATGACAACGTATTGTGAGGTCAGTAATGGGGTATTTTTAATTTTTAGGGTGGGTAGGGGTTTCAAGTGTCAGAGATGAAATGTGGGGTGTATTATGGGGTAAAATTTGAAATTTGGGGTGTGTTTTGGCGTCTCATGCAAATTATGGTGTGCATTGGGGTCAAAATATGAAAATTGGGGTGTGCATTTGGGCCAAATACGATTTTAGGGTGTGTTTTGGGGGCTCTAAGATGAATTTTAGGGTTCAGGTTTTGCTTTGGGGTGCAAGGGTCAGTTTTAGGGTTGCACTCCCTGAAGTGGGAATAGTAATGTTTACAGCTCCGCAATCCAACACCTTCCCTACTGTTGCAATATGCCTAGTATTAGTATGCATTTTAATGGAATGCATATAATGGTATGCTTCGTAACTCCATATATACCTTTGGCACACCAGTGGTATGCCCGCTGTGCATGGCCGCACAGCGGCCCCCATTGGGAAGTGCTGCGGGGGAACTGGACAGCTGGGAGGTGGGAAACGCCGGAAAGAACACTGGTTGGGGCATGGACGTGGGGGTGTGTGAATGAGCTGGTGTTGTAAATATTTACATGAGAGAAATCTTACCTCGAGTCCGGGTCCTGTGTCTTTGTTGGTCCTGCTCTCTTGAGTCTGCTTCCAGGAACAGGAAGTAGGCAGCCAGGCTCCCTCCCTTAAGCCAATCACAACGCTGAAATGCGGCATTGGGATTGGTCATTGGCGCTGGGACGAGGCATTCAGACAGGGACTGGAGGTGTGGGCATGTTCTCCATGCAGGCTGTAATGCAGCCTGCATTGCGAATAGGACAGTGCGCATGACTGCTTTGTGCGGCCTGAGAGGGCCGAATAAAACAGTCACTGTGCACTTGAGTGGGCATGCCACTCCGCCCCTGCCCTTCTGTGTGAGTGGAGCAGGCCTACCCACCGTCCCGCCCGCAAAGGAAACATGGCACAATAACATCAGGAAGCTATCATCATGTGATGATTGTTCCTCTTCGTGCACTGCTTGGAAGCAGTGGGGCGACGCTCTTCCGTCTTAGCGGATGAGCCGACACTGGGGGTGCATCATCTACTGGTGCAAGGCCTTGGCGACTCGACACCCGGGCCTCCTCCGCTACGTAATCCACCTTCTCCTTACCTGGACATTGATACCGTGGCACAATCCGTTAAACTCTCTCCAAATCTGTGACTCACCCAGCAGGAGCCTCAGCCAGGTGGGATTTCACAAGCGTGGGTATTGCAGTCGCCGCCAAGTCCGCTGGTGAACCTCCCGATGCAGTTGATGCAACTGGGAACCCTTAGGCGTGAACTTGCAGCGCTCCCGCAACACAAGTTTGGCGCAGCTCAGGGGCCTCACCCTCCACAGCGTCCGGCCAGTGCAACCTCATCCGGCCTGTGATGCATAGAGGTGCCGCCCACCATTGGTCATCCTCTCTGTGCATCCCGGTCTAGTGGAGGATCATAGTATGCGATGTAGACCTCCCTACATTGATGAACAGAAGCGCCTCTACCATTCACAGCTCCAAGGGGCGCAAGGTGGTCTTCTCACACAGGTCAGCAACGTGTCTCCATGCCACAGGCCAGACTTCACCACCAGATAAGGGCGATCGCCGCACCTCAATGTCTGCCACCACAGCTCCTCCGCATCCCACTCCCGGCTCCAGACGCAGGTCCAGCGAGGCATCCAGACTCCAGACACAGGTCCAGCGAGGCATCCAGGCTTCAGACGCAGGTCCAGCGATGCATCCAGGCTCTCATCCTGGTCATTCTGGATGTTGGGTGGCTTGAGGGGGTTGTTGATGTGTGCTGCACTTGGCCCTGGCTGCTCTATTCTGCATTTCATTGTATTTTGTGCCTGTTTTCTTTTTGGAAGCAGCTTTTTTTCCTTTAAAGGCAAAAAAAACTCACGTTAGGCTGACTAACGTGCTTTTTTTGCCGCTAATGGGCCTTTCGTTGGTTTTCGCCCGGTAATGCCGGAATTCCTATCGCCATCACGCTAATGTTAGTGGCAGTTTTCACCGCAGATCCCTGAAGCTATCACCATGTAACGACATCTTGTACAAACTTCGCTAACAAGGCGATAGATTTCAGCAGTACACAGCGGTAAGTAAACTGCTGCTAACTAGCGTTAGCGGTAGTTTTCGACAGTTCTTTTACAAATGCCCCTATGTGTTGCTTGTTTATATTCAAGAGTTCACTCATCAGCATGAAGTGGCACATCAATGCAAATGACTGGAACGTGGCTCACTGGAAGGTTTGAAAATCCCTTAGCCCGACAGGATAACTGTACACACTTTCCACACTGGGAGTGGGAAGGCCTTTACCAAATGACTGAATGAATAGGTTGATTAAAATTGCACATTTTGCTTCAAAAGGGGTGACATTATGCCCTGGCCACACCAAGCAGGATACACAAAGAATTTTCATTAAAACCTTTGGGAGCAGTTTTTCAATAGTTTCATGCAACACAATGCAGCTAGGCACTCTGTGTGAAAGGGAGAGGGCAGAAATGCTCCATATTTACTAAGTTATGGAGTGTTTCTGCTCTCTCCTTGTGCTGGCACAATGTGTCCTGCCTAGCACCAAAGCAGGCACGCTTGCACCATAATGCATGGCCGTCTACATTCCTGCCACAAAAACGCACAATCCTTAGAACCATATTCCTCTTTACAAAGAAAGACTGAATTTCTATCAGATCCAATTCATTTATAAAAAAAAAGAGAAGCAGTCTGTTTTAATTTGTGGTTTGATATAAGAAAGTTATTCCTCTTCTGTAAAAGAAGCTGATACTGTATTGGAGATACTTACAAATAAGTGCTAAAGTACACCATTTCTGCCATAAATATGAGTTTTCAAAACCATCTCTATTATATCTCTAATATCACCTCAATCAATCAATCATGGGTTTGTTGAGCGCGACTACTCACCTGTGAGGGTCTCAAGGCACTGGGGAGGAGAGGAGGTGCAGGTTCCAGTCCGTCAAGGAGGAGGTATGTCGAAAAGCCATGTTTTGAGGCTTTTTGTGAAGATGGGGAATGATGTCGTCTGTCTGAGGTGGAGCGGTAGGGTGTTCCAGGCTCTGGCTGCGAGAAAGGAAAAGGAGCTGACTCACGATCTGGACTTCCTGGTGCGAGGGACCACAGCGTAGGAGAGCTGGGCTGATCCTAGGGTCCTTTGGGTGCGTGGAATTTGAGTCGACTATTCAGGTATGCAATTCCAGTGTTGTGGAGGGCTTTGTGTGCGTCGGTGAGAATCTTGAAGGTGATTCTAGCCTTGATGGGGAGCCAATGGAGTGTGCGAAAGTGCTGGGAGATGTGACAGTGTCTTGGCAGGTTGAGGACTAGTCTTGCGGCGGCGTTCGGGATGTTTTGTAGCTTGCGGGTGAGTTTTTGTTTATTCCAGCATAGAGTGCGTTGCCGTGACTGCTGGTGATGAGGGCATGAGTGATGGTCTTTCTGTGCTCTAGGGGGGTCCATTTGAAAGTCTTGCGTAGGAGGCGGAGGGTGTGGAAGCAGGAGGATGCAACGGAGTTGATCTGGTGGTCCGTTTTGAGTTTGGAGTCCAGGATGATTCCGAGGTTGCGTGCGGGGTCCGTGGGGGTGGGTGGGTTTCCGAGGGCGGGGGGCCACCATGTGTCGTTCCAGGCATCGGGGTGTGGATCCATAATGAGTATTTCTGTTTTGCTAGTGTTGAGTTGTAGACAGTTGCTTTTTATCCATTTGGCGACTGCTTCCATGCGTTCTTGAAAGTTGTGCGTGGCTGCGTTGGGTTCATTGTTCTGACGATGGGGGGAGCGGAGCCATGTAGACGTTGAACAGCGTGGGGCTGAGTGAGGATCCCTGGGGGACTCCACAGGTGGTTGGTGTAGGATCCGAGATGAAAGGAGGAAGTCTGACCCGCTGCATTCTGCCGGAGAGGACAGAGCGGATCCAGTCAAGGGCCTTGCCCCAGATCCCTGCGTTGTAAAGTCTACGTGTTAGGGTGCGGTGAGAGACTTTGTCGTAGGCGCTGAGAGGTCGAGGAGAATGAGGGCTACCGTCTCTCCTCTGTCCAGGAGGAATAGGATGTTATCTGTAGCAGCGAGGAGGGCAGTTTCTGTGCTGTGGTTTTTTCTGAAGCCGGATTGGGAGGGGTCGAGGATGTTGTGCTCTTCGACAAAGGTGAAGAGTTGGCTGTTGATGGCTTTATCGATTACTTTCGCTGGGAACGGGAGCAGTGAGATGGGTCTGTAGCTTTTGAGGTTGGTGGGGTCCGCTGAGGGCTTCTCTAGAAGGGGGTTGAACTCGGCGTGCTTCCAGTTTGCGAGGGAGCGGTTGATGGTGTGGCGAAGCATGGGTGCTATGGTGTTGGCGGCTCTGTTGAAGATGTGGTGGGGGCAGTAGTCTATTGGGATCCCGGAGTGCATTGACTTTATCGTCTTTAGCTTGTCTTCGGTAGTGAGGGCTGTGCAGCTGTCAATCGTTGGCTTCAGGGTGTCGGGTGGATGGTGAGGGTTCAGTGTGCTGACTGTCTTTGTCGAAGTTGTCGTAAATGTTCTTGATCTTGTGGTGTAAGAAGGTGCTGAGTTTGTCGCAGAGGTCTTGAGAGGAAGGTATGTCTGTAGACTCGCTGGTGGGTTGGGCGAACTCCTTGATGATGCTGAAGAGCTCTTTGTTGTTGTGCGCGGGTGTGGAGATTCTGTCTTTAATCGCTGTTTTTCTTATATTTCTGATGAGTTGGTGGTGGGCGTGGGTGGTGACTCTGAAGTTGTTGTAGGCTTCTGTGGATTTGAAGTTCCTCCAGGTCTTTTCAAGGCGGCGGCATGTGCATCTGGACTCTCGAAGTTCGGTGGTAAACCTTCTGGCTTTCTTGGCGCGTGTGCTGTTCTTCTTCTTGAGGGGGGCTATGGGGTTGGCACTGTCGGAGATCCATCTGTGCAGAGTTCGTGCTGCGGTGTTGGGGTCGTCGTCTTCCGCTATGGTTGGGGTGGAGTCGCCGAGTAAGGTGGTGAGCTGGTCATCGGTAATTTTGGTCCAGTTTCTTTGTGGGAGCAGGTGCTGGGGTCTGTGGATGGTGGATGTTCTGAAGGAGAAGTGGATGCATCGATGGTCTGTCCACGGGAGTTTGGTGGTGTGGCTGAAAGTGATAGAGTTTCTTGTTGTAAAAAGGGGGTTGAGGGTGTGTCCTACTGAATGCGCTGGTTCAGTCACGATCTGGCAGAGTCCAATGTTGTGGAGGTTGTCCAGGAGGGATGTGGTGTTGGGGTCTAGTTGGTTGTCGAGGTGGAAGTTGAGGTCTCCCAGCAAGGTGTAGTTGGTGGATGCGATGGCTTGCGGCGATATGAAATCCGTGATGGAGTCGGTGAATGGTCCGTGGGGTCGGGGTCTGTAGATGAGGGTTCCTCGGAGGGTGGAGGTGGGGCTGGCCTGTATCTTGAAGTGTAAGTGTTCCATCAGTTCTGTGGGCTCGTCGGGGAGTGTGCTCAGCCGGAGGGTGTACTTGTGGACGATGGCGATTCCTCCTCCAGGGTGACTGGGGCGGTCCTTCCGGGAGTTCTTGTATCCTTGGGGAATGGCGATGGCAATGCCCGGTCCCGAGGTGGTGTTGGTCCAGGTTTCTTTTTTTTTTAAACTTTTTTATTTAAGAGTAACATGATACAGAAATCATCCATAAAATAGCATTACAGACAGATATATACAACAACAAAACAAAACAAAACAACCTAACACAGGGTAAATCTGTATCATGACTCTCACTTTTAACAATTATCAACCCCTCCCAACCCACCCTCCAAGAACCCCACCCAACGACCCCAAGGTAGTTACATAGAGGAGATAAACTAAAAAACTCCATTAGAAAGACCAATTATCTTCCAAAGAGAAAATGAAGAAACAAAAAAGAACAGAAAACAAAAAAAATAACACAATATATGCAGTATATATACATTAATATTCTTTAGCTGATTCAAGAACACTAATTTATCCGGTTCAGCCAATTGATTACTGGTGCCCATATTAATTCGCCATTTCTTCGAGCCCTGGGACTTCTTTTTCTAAAGATCAACAGCTCCCATTTCCCAACATTGATAAATTTGCTTAACCACTCGTGATCTGTCGGGGGGGCAGGGTCTAACCAAACAGTAGCTATACATAATCTCAGCGTAGCCATGGCTATAAAAAATAACTTTTGTTCGGAAAGTGTCATATTGGCATCCACTACCCCCAATATAACTGCTGAAGATGAGAGCTGAAGTGGGCGAATAAACAACATTTCTAACCATTGTTTGATTTTATCTAATAAAGGAATTAAATTAGGGCAAGAAGAAAACATATGAATACTATCAACCGCAATCTCCCCGCATCTGGGGCAGTTAACTCCCGTACTCCCCCCCCATTGTTGTATACGCTTTGGGGTTATATACAAATTGTGCCAAGTTTTAAAACATTGAACCTGGAGGTTTGCGGATAGCATAGCAGTGTGACTGAGCCGTAAAGACTCTTCACAATCTTCCTGCCTGGCATTTAATCCAACTTGCCATCTATTAAAATGTTTATCTAGATCATCTTTCCTTCTTTCATTTATCAATGTATAGATTGAGGATATCGTAGAATGCCCACTTTTAATAGCTTCAACTAAAGGTATTGTACTCCAGCTAACAGTTTTGCGAGAAAGAAAATCCTGAATCTGTAAAAACTTAAAGAAATGTTGATTATTGAGATTAAATTTCTGTTTTAAAAAGTCAAAGGTCCTGACCCCATTATCCGAAACTAAGTCCCCTAACCTAATGACTCCTCGGGCATTCCATTCTCTAAAATACCCATCTGCAAAAATTTGAGGGAGAAGGGCATTTCTGTTAAATGGTGTGTATATATGTAATCTTCCTATATTGAATAATTTCCGGGTAAAGGTCCAAATTTTAAAGGCGGCAAAGAGACCCTTAAACCTCACACGTTTAAAATATGCAAAATCTATATGTCTAAGTAACACCCCAGAAACTTCTTCTCCATAGACAAGTCTATATATTGATTTTTCCGGGTCATCAGAATCTTGGCAATCCAACAACTCCGCTATATGCCTCAAAGTAATTGCCCAATAATAGATCTGAAAGTTAGGTACAGACCAGCCCCCCCTTTCCCTTGGAAGTGTCATAAATTTAAAAGCTCGTCTGGGTCTTTTCCCTGCCCAAATGAACCATGAGACTATACGCTCTATTTTTTTAAACCATGATGCATCAAACAGTAAAGGGATAGCTCTGAAGAGATATAAAATCTTTGGAAGAAAAAGCATTTTTACAACATTACATCTCCCCATAAGAGTTAGCTGAAGATTATTCATCCTCCGAGCATCTTTTTCAATTTTGTATAACAGTGGCTTGACATTAATCTCAACAGTTTCTTCGGAGTTTGCACTTATAAGTATTCCTAAATATTTTGCTTTATCAATAACCCTAGGATCGGAAATTAAAATCTTATCATTACAAATAATTTGGGTTTTTGCCTCATTCAAATGATAACCTGTCAGTCTTCCGAATTGAAGTGTCAAGTTTTGTACTTCTAACAGTGCACGTTCCGGAGAATCAGTTAAAATGGCAAGGTCATCTGCATAACCTAATATTTTAGTTTCACCACCCTTAGATCTCACTGGACTAATCAGATTGTTCAAAATAAATTTTTTAATTAAAGGATCTATATAAATGGCAAATAATAAGGGGGAACAAGGGCAACCCTGTTGTGTACCTCTTGAGATATTAATAGTTCCTGACTGGATCCCCATAATTGAGATTTGCGCCGTTGGTCGTCTATACATGATCTTTGTTGCTGTAATGAATCCTTCTCCAAACCCATAGTGTCTCAAAACCGCCCATAAAAAAGGCCAGGAGACCCTATCAAAGGCCTTCTCCGCGTCAAGCAGAAATAAGGCCATAGGGTCCCCTGAGACCCTAGTAAAATCAAACAAGGCAATTGTGCGTCGAATATGATTAATGGTTTCCCGTCCTGGGACAAAGCCATGTTGGTACACCGATACCAACCTCTTAATCACCCCAGAAAATCTTCTTGCTAAAACCTTGGCATAAATTTTAGTGTCACTGTTGATTAACGTGATTGGGCGATATGATCCCATATCTGTTGGATTTTTATCTTTCTTTAAAAAAGTGATAATCCGAGCCTTCTGCCATGATTCGGGGGAGACTTCTCCCTTCTGCACTGTCCTGAATAATGCCAACATAACCGGGGTGAGTTGCAACCGAAATATTTTGTAAAATTCACCTGGTAAATTATCAGGTCCCGTAGCTTTGCCCCCCGGGATAGAGTCTATAGCTTGTTGAACCTCATCCCAACTGATCTCAGCATCTAGTAGATCACGGTCTTCCGATGTTAATGAATCCGCACCTATCCCCCTCATATACTCATATATTTCCTCCTGTAGTATGTCATTATCCCTGATGTCTTCGCTGTAAAGATGCTGATAAAACTTCTGAAAGGCAAGCGCAATGGGCCCTTCCCCGGATACCAAATCGATATCAGGATCTTGAATGTTCTTAATGCGGTTAGCGGTCACCCTCTCTTTAATTCTTGCGGCTAACAAATGCCCTGCTCGTTCACTGTTTTCAAACATTTTTGATTTCCAAATTAAAAATTTGTCAGCTGCCTTAGTCTGAGAGAGTTCGGTTATGGCTGCTTTTGCTAAAATGATCCGAGTTTGAGCAGAATCACTATCCCCGCCCTGCCGTAGCTGAACCACCAGATTCTGTTCTGTTTCTGCCAATTCTGTATATAACCGCTGTAACTTGTCCCTTTCCTTCCTTTGATATTCCCAGCCGAACCGGGTTGTCTCACCCCTTACCCCTGCCTTTAGCGTATCCCAGACATTCTGAATACTAGTACTATCAATATTTTCTTCCAGAAATCGAGGAATCCATATAGACATACAATCAACATATTCTGTGTTCTTAAACAGACCCCGATTAAATGTCCAGTTTCTGGGGCTACTCATACACTCTGACGTATTTATTTCAAGTAGAAGCGGATTATGATCCGACATTACTCGCGGAAATCTAGTGATTCCAGAGCCTTGAAGCAAAACAGGTGAGGCAAAAAAGTAATCGAGCCTAGAACAGATTTTATGCGGTGCAGAGAAATATGTATAGCCAGGATCATCTGGATTAAAAAAATCCCATACATCAGTTAAGCTGTGTAAATCTAATAAATGCTGCAGAGCTTGGTAAACCCTTGGCTTCCTCCCAGTATATACACTCTCTGTATTATTTAAAGTTCCACATTCTATATTTATGTTCAGGTCTCCACATATAATGATCGGAGAAGGCCACCCAACCAACTCAGAACTAAGCCATTTAGCTAATTCGGGATCATCCAATACAGGGCCATAAACAGAGCAGAGTGTAAGATTTTTACCCTGAAAGTCACCATAAACCATTACCCAACGGCCCAAGGTATCAGCTGCAGAACGCATAACATTAGCTTTTCCTCGTTTTGCTAAGATTGCAACACCCCTAGTCTTAGCCTCAAATTTAGTCCAAGAGAGAAGTTGGAATCCCTCCAACTCCAAAAACTTGTGCCGACTAGCTTCAATATGTGTTTCCTGTAGGCAGAGAACATCCGCCCGCAAGAAGCGCAGGTCTTCGCCAATCTGGCGTCGTTTAGACGGATTATTCAGCCCACATATATTTATTGATGCAATTCTTAAACTGGCCATACAGAAGAAATTCCAGTAGCCTTTTTATAAACCTTTGCATATATTCAAATTTAATTAAATTATCACAAGAAGCACACTGCCATCTCCTCCCGTAACTAATCCACCCAAACAGCTCTCGCCCTCTGTGGGCCTCACCCCCCCTCCCCCCCCCAACTATAGGCAAAGTAGGTCGCGAGACCCATGTGATGACAGCCACTACCCGAGTGACAGAAGGTCAGCCCCCTATTAAGCACATAGAGAAGTGAAAAGAGAAAAAGATAGAAAAAAAAGAAAAGGAGAGAAATAGCCTATTTGGTATACTAACTATGTTTTTTAGCCTTCACCCAATCCTTTTAAATATTCTTCAGCCTGAACCTCTGATGAGAAAACTCGTACTCTGCCACCACAAATGACCTTTAAACGCGCGGGATTCATTAAGAACACCACGCACCCCTTCTTTTGAAAAGGGGAAATCAGTGAGCGAAGCCGCGACCTTCGCTCCACTGTAGTGTGGCAGAAATCTGGGCGCACGAAAAAGGTATGCCCTTCTACACATCTTTATCATCAGGGTGAGCTTTCTCAAAAATGGCCTGTCTCAAAAGAAAATTGCCGAAAAAAATCAGGATTGCTCTCGGTTTAGCTCCTATATCAGGATTCTTTTTCAACATAAGAGGGAACCTGTGGACTCTTTGTATCTCCGTATCCCATGACCAATGAGAAAGTTCAGGAAAGGCAGCTTTAAACAATTTTAGAACAAACCCTGTAATGTCCTGCCCCTCCACATTTTCCTCTATTCCCAGTAATCGAAGATTATTTCTACGAAGTCTATTTTCCGAATCTTCCAGCTTCCACATTATATCAGTTAGTCTGTCATCGTTTGCTGAAGTTTTAAGATCGGTCTTCTGTAGCCCCATCTCTATGTCAACAATTCTCTCCTCCAATGCTGTAGTCCTGGCAATTACCTCGGAACATGCTTTAGTGTTTTTTCGAATTGCACCCTGAATCTTCTTGGTAGCTAGTTGGGCCCTCTTGTGTTCTTGTCGCGCCTCCCCTTGTATTGATTTTAACAAAGCATAAATCTCAGAATTAGAAGGAGGGGAGTTCGACTCTTCTAGACCTTTTTTTTTCTGTTTTTTTTTTAGAAACAGCGGGCCCCCCTAGGCTTGCAAGATTGATAGTAGCCTGCGCGTAATCCCATTGAAGTTTGTCACTAACCTCAGAGCCATCGCTGTCCATTCCTCCCAGGCCATGATCGCGGCAAAAAGAAGCCTTCGTGCCCACAGTTCTTGGAGGGCTACATTTCTCACTGCTTGAGGTGGAGTTATCACTAATAGAGCCAGCTACAGACTCCATATCAGACTCCTCCGCTACAGAAAAAAAAACTGTCCCCATCCATAAGATCAGGTAGCGGACCCTTCATCTTTTCAGGTTTTTCTAACTTTTCCCCCAATAGGGGTTAGAAAAGTATAAGAAATTGCTCCAGAATCCATCGAGCCCACTAGTTTCTCTTCACCGCGAGGTTTGTCATTTAACTGGATAAGTGCCGCACTTGAAGCTTCTTTAAAAGATGCAGGATCAACTAAATCTCCAATAATTTTGGATCCCCCCTCCGATGCCCCTTCCGATCTTTTTGCCATCAAGGCCGGGGGGTCCTCATTGCACACCTTTGATACACCTGCAGAAATGCTTGTTGGTCCAGGTTTCAGTGAAGAATGCGACGTCCGGGGTGGTGCTGTCAAGGAGGTTGGGTAATTACTGTATGGCACTGTTCCAGGGTCGGTCTGATTGAAAATCAACCCAGACCGTACCTCAACAGAGAGAAAGTAAAGAGAAGGATCTATATGATAGAGGTCTAGGATGGGGTACTTAGGAAGGGGGGAGACAGCATGAGTGTCTCGTGTTGCCCTCACACATCCCGAGGGATGTCATGCTTCATCATCGGGCGGTGCTCCTCGTCGGGCCGGCGGTGCAATGCCCTACGGGTCCCCCGAAGGGTCTCTTTAGCGGAGATCTTTTAAGAGCGCTGCCGTTTGGTGCATGCGGGTATGTGGAGGGGAAGTACCAAGGTCAGTGGTGCTAGTGGTGTATGCAGAAATAAAAATACCTAAGGGTTACCTGGGAAGCTAGTTTAATAAGAAGGTACCCTTGGTACATTAAAATACGTGGCAAAAGTGTTACTAATTAAAACGTGATGTGTTTAGTAGTAACTAAAGGTACAGGTCAATTGGTCGACATGTTTCGCGCCTAGTGGTGGTCAAAAATGATCCGGGGCGCTTCATCAGGACCAGTAGAGGTGAATAGCTCCTACTTTAGGTCTAATTCAAAGGGGGCATAACATACTTCTCCCTGCAGACACCACCTGTTTAGGAGACACCAAATCCCCCCCTTTATTGCCGAGTGGGAGGGCGATATTTTACCCCCCGCCACTACACATAGTCTGGGCACCTCTCCCCACACTATTCACCTCTACTGGTCCTGATGAAGCGCCCCGGATCATTTTTGACCACCACTAGGCGCGAAACATGTCGACCAATTGACCTGTACCTTTAGTTACTACTAAACACATCACGTTTTAATTAGTAACACTTTTGCCACGTATTTTAATGTACCAAGGGTACCTTCTTATTAAACTAGCTTCCCAGGTAACCCTTAGGTATTTTTATTTCTGCATACACCACTAGCACCACTGACCTTGGTACTTCCCCTCCACATACCCGCATGCACCAAACGGCAGCGCTCTTAAAAGATCTCCGCTAAAGAGACCCTTCGGGGGACCCGTAGGGCATTGCACCGCCGGCCCGACGAGGAGCACCGCCCGATGATGAAGCATGACATCCCTCGGGATGTGTGAGGGCAACACGAGACACTCATGCTGTCTCCCCCCTTCCTAAGTACCCCATCCTAGACCTCTATCATATAGATCCTTCTCTTTACTTTCTCTCTGTTGAGGTACGGTCTGGGTTGATTTTCAATCAGACCGACCCTGGAACAGTGCCTTACAGTAATTACCCAATTGACTTTTCGGAGCACAGGCACTGGACCACTAACCTGCTCCTGGTCCCCCCCCCCTCCCTCCTTTTTTGGATACAGCTGTCAAGGAGGTCCCAGATTTCGGTGGTGTGTTTGTGGAGGGATCGTGCGTTGAGGAGGATGCATTGCAGGGTCTTTGGTGTGGTTGTGTTCTTGTGGGCGGGTTGTGCTGGATCCATGATCTTGTCGGTGCTGCAGGTGTGCCGGCAGGGTTGACAGCTGAAGGGTCTGTAGGTGTTGGCTGGTGAAGCTAGCTTGCAGTTGTCGTTGCGACCTGGGTTGAATGTGTGGAGTGCCGCTGGGTTGTAGCGTTGGCGGTGCGGAGGTCCAGGGTTCCTGGCGCTGGTCGCATTCAGGTGGCGGACGGGCACAGACAGGCTTGCCTTTCGCGCGCCTTCGAGGTCGGGGTCGGGGAGGGCTAGACAGTTGGGAGGCGGGAGCGGGGAGGGGAACTGGCTCGGGCTGGTCACGCTGGGGGGGAGGGGCTGTGGGGGCAGCAGCGGCGGGAAAAACGGGGGAAAGCAAGCAAAAAAAAAGAGGGAAAATGAGAGCGAAAAGGGTGAAAAGAATAAAGGGTGAAACGGAGCAGAAAGCAGAAGAAAAGTGCTACAAAGAGTGAAACGGAGCAGAAAGCAGAAGAAAAGTGCTACAAAGAGTGAAAAATGTTAAAGGGTGAAACGGAGCAGAAAGCAGAAGAAAAAGTGAGACAATGAGTGAAGAAAGTTAAAAGGTGAAACGGAGCAGAAAGGAGAGGATGAAGGGGGCAGAAAGCGGGGCGAGAGAAGGAGTCAGGGGTCCACTGGACCACCAGGGATGAGGCACAGGTATAACCTGCGGGTGGAGGATGGCCTAGAACACCAAACACTACGAGAGTGCAGGGGCTCAAGAGGGCCTCACTGAATGGTGAAGCTGCGAGGGTGGGAGAGCAGTTTCACTGACAGTCAGTCACCTCATCTCCTTTGCATCTAACTAAAGAGAGCATTCATCAAGAATAAATTCAGACATGTGTTACTACATATCCACAATGGGCTTTGCAAAAGCTTTAATAACAGGGTGCTCTATCCACGTTTTTTTTTTTTTTAAAGAAGACCTGTTTTAGTTGATTTTTTAAGGAACCATAACCATATCTCATGATATTACAATCCTATCACAGTCCTGCATACATGCTAGTGCAAAAGTATACAGGCATAATCATCTTTGAATGAGTCTTTACGCATCATCATCAGTCTCAAATGTTTGAAGTCCAAGCAAACATACATGATTGAGTATATCCGGAGAATAATGTGGCCCAGTTTTGGCAGGGATCTTTGTAGTATCCAGGGATCCTCTCCTATTTCCATTTAGTTTGGCATGTAGAGTTGAATTTATGTGTCCTATATTTAGGAGTGCTCATCCCAAGTAGTGGTGGGCGTAACTCGCATAATTCCATGGAGCATAATCAAGAAGAAGCATCAAAAGATTTTGCAAAATTACACACAATTACACAAGAAGAGTAATTCTGAAATTAGCGCTATTTTCTTACTGCAAAAATGCACCTTCACCACCTAATGGGACGCGAGGAGCCATTTTGTGCTAAGAAATAGTGCTAGGTGCACCAGAGCCCGAATAGGTCGCACTGGCTAAATGTGCTCTTTCTGTAGGATTTTCCCTCAATTTACTCCAGGGATATAGCACTAGTTTCATGGCCCAAAATGGAAGTGAGGATGTATTTTGTGTTAAGAAAATACTGATAAATGCAAAACAACATGAACAGCAGTGTGAGAAGCCACTCGTGCTTGCTGAATGTGTTGCTTCTCTGCTAATTCTAACCCCGGCCCCAAATTACTCTTACTTACGTTAGCGGGCATAATTATCCACATCAAAGAATAACACCGAATTACAAAAAATACTACTAGGCCTATTACCAAGCCCTCATATTTTATAACATTTCTGGTATCAGCCTCTGAGCTAGTACACCTCTCTTTCAACAATTCAACAGTCAGTGGACACTGTAGGGAGCCACACAGCTCCTACATCTGGATGATGTATGCTGAAGGTATCCTGGTGGCTGGGCATGGCCAAAGGGATAAATAAGGTGGAGTGTGACAGCTCGTGGTCACTTCCACAAAGCCGTCTGCATTGTCTGGTGTCTGAGTGCCAGCACCGTGGTGCAGCGCACCACAATACAGTACAGTAGTGACAAGGATGTTGCTACCTGTTGGATTTAAGGCAAGAGAACACCCCATTTCTCATGGGTGGTGGCAGTGAGTCAATGCTGCAGCATTGGCCACCCTGCTAGGGCTGTTATTTCCTCTGGGGAATGACACACAATACCGGTGAGATAGCAGTAACCATGGTTTTGAGAAGGAGAACACACATCACAGAAATGCACCCCTGTGTGGACAGCGGATGTCACCATGCACACTCACTGCAGAGCAAAGGAGACAGAGAAAGCAACAAAAAGAAAATATCCTTACACTTGAGGTCTCTTATGTGAACTTGGTCATTACATAGAGGCAAAGAATGACAGCTGTGCCCGCAGTACACTGTTAGGACACTAGAAAAAAAAAAAACAGAGAAACTTGACAGCAACGACACTCAGTGTGGCACTCGGTGCAAGCAAGCATGGCTGATTATCGTCCAGTACTACCAGCCCAACAAAAAATGTGGCACCCTGACAGGCTGGGATAACCACACATGCCTCAGTAGACGCTCAACCAGGTTTCAGTGAGCTTATTGATTCAGCCACAGATCCGTCCAGGCACAGGTAACGTGGGTCAGTCGCCTCAATAACTAATTTAGGGGCATATTATCAAGACAGGCGATACAATTATCGCCGCTTTTGTGCGGCAGAAAACTGCCACTAAAACGGCGATAATGGGCTTGATAATATGCTCTATGGAATTCCAATTGAAGCTCAGGTTAGATGTCCTTCACATCTAACATGGGCTTCAATTGGAATTCCATAGAGCATATTATCGAACCCATTATTGCCGTTTTAGCAGCAGTTTTCAGCCACTAAAGCGGCGATCATTTTATCGCCTGTCTTGATAATATGCCCCTTAGAGCTAGGAAGGAGATGGATGGCACCGTGATAAGGGCCCTGCTATGGCCCTTCGCTGGAGAAAAGGTATACTGACTTTCTGAAAATCTCCCAGGGACAGAGGCTGGACATTGATATGATGCACATTTTGAGCATCAGCTCAACCATGAATATGAGCATTTCAAAATTGTGGCAGGCTCGACAAAAGGAACTTGAAACAATTGATGGGTTTTATGCCTGCCTAGGGGAATTGGCCCACACTGCTGATGTCTAACAAAAGGAGGTCAGAGACCAAATCAATCAGTTGTGTATGTCATCTGTGCTGAGATGCCTGATATTGTGCTAACCAGGCTAGAAAAGGTATTAATAGTAGCAAGATCATATGAATTATTGAACAGCAAGGCAGAAGAAATGGAGGTGGCCTTAGCCTGGTGATCGACACACTCAAGCAGTACAAGAGTGGTACGCGTCAAAGAAGAAGTAGTTAATCCCATACAAGGAAGACAAATGTGACAAATGAATAGAACACAGCACAACAACAAATATGAGACCCCCTTGAGATTTACTTAAGGTCAGGGAAAAAGGGGAAGAAGAAACAATCATATAAAGAAATTTCCCTCACGACCTCTATTGATGATAATACAATTTAATTGTGATAGGGGAAAAGAAGGGCCTAAAAACAGTGATGCACCACACAAAAATTTACAATTTTTTACTTTTTTATTTTTTGTAATTTAACCATTTTATATTTTTCTTAGAAGAATTTGTTTCTTTTTCTTATCACAAAAAATAAATTAAACTTTTAATGTTCACTGACTAAATGCATTACAGTGAATCTGCATCATATCAATTGACAACAAACAGTAGTCCCTGGGACAAACTAATGTAGATCACAAAGGATCTGTATCATCACACAATCACATCTACACACATACCAGATCATTCCACATTCATACACCTTTCATAAAAACAGAGAAAAAAGAGGAAAATTTTTTATCGTATATTGAACATTGGAGGTACAGAGTACATAGTGATCTCCTATGGCTAACAAAACAACTGCAAAAGCAGGATAGTAATGTCAGGTCTATGGTCGACGCGTTTCGATGGCGTGGGTGCCACCTTCATCAGGACCACAGGTGTATTCAAAAACGACAAAGCCCAGGGAATACCTGAAACAACATATACATAAAAAATACATATTCAATTAATGGCCCAAAATTCCCTATAAAATTGCAGAAGGAAGATATCTTCACAAGTTAGGTGACCACTAGATGCAAAATAGAAAAAACATTTTTTATAAAAAAGAGAAAGGAATATATATAGAGAAGAGAGAGGGTCATTTTGGAGTGAAGTAGCTATTAACGCTCCACTCTTGAAGCCCATGTATTAAGAATACGTGAGGGTAGCAATTTATTCCAGGACCTATCTCCAACTAAGAACAACTAATCTCAAAGCAGAATAGAGATAAAGTACCACCACCATTGAAAACATAAAACACCACGTGTAACACCAACATAACAGTCCTCTGTGCAGTACCTAAACCCAAATGCTACAAAGGAAAACGGGGGGGGGAGCTTACTTGTTTATAAAAGAATTCCTGTTAGAAATGCGTCATCATATATACGATTGTAAGGATTTAGAAAAACATTTCTGTCAAGAAAGTACAGAGAACTAGTGGTGAGATTCTCTACATCGTTACAAGCCGAAGTTTAATGATAAGGGGGTAAGAATGTTCCAATACCTGTAATTAACAATTAGTTTCACTGCCCATCCTCATAATTCAACAATTTATAGCAAGGTCACAGTCTCCAAGAGAGTTGGTATCCAAATGTGATTTTCTGAAAGGCCAAAAAGACCAAATGCAGAGTCACTTTTCTAATGGCACTAGAAGTGACAAACAAAGTCAAAGTTAAAAAATCTACTATTCCGTTAATGAAACACGACTCCTAGGAAGATCTCTGGAGAGGTTATTTTTCCTAAGGACACATCACTAGCGTATTTGACAGTTGGTTATCTAACAGGTAATTTCCTTTAAAAAAGCGTATCCACTTTATAGTACTATTGCCACCATATACTGTTTATGTCTGTACTAATGCGCTGATATAGATAGATATACAGATTTTCACCATAGTGAAAGAATTAACTATTTTCCGATCACAAATTAGGTGGTTATTGCTATTATATTCCTCTAAGAAACGATTCTCTAGAAAAGGCGGTACTTATTCAAAAAGTATTGTCCAAGAATTTAAAGACTAACCTTTTGTCTAAAGTTCAAACAGGGAGTCGTCTTCAAGACCAGTTTTTCAACAAGAATCTATGTTGCAAGGGTTTCGTCCGATATATCGTCACATCTAAAAACACCCAAACATCGGAGAATATTAGAAGCGCTGTAGCCGGTTATATACCTGATTATATTTAAAAAGGAAATGCGAAGAGATGTGTTGAGTACTAACACCTCTTCGTAAGCGGTGTAAACGCCAAGAAGGCTTACCTCTTTTTAAAAAAAATCCCTTCGCCATAAAGTAATTCTCGACCAAATGGCCGTATGGGTAAACCAGCAATAGCGGTGCGGCAATACGCAATCAAATCGTAGACCTCAGCCTGATATGTTAGGATCTATGTTGCAAGACTTTCACCCGAAAAATCGTCACATCTAAAAACGCCCAAACATAAAAAAATGTATTAGAAACGCCGTAGACTGGTCTATGCCGAGTTATGTTCATAAAGGAAATGCGAAGAGATGTGTCGAAAATGAGCACCTCTTCGTCAGCAGTCTATACGTCTAACGGCTTACCTCTTCTTTGGAGTCCCTTCGTCGTAAGGTGATTCTCGACCAAACGGCCGTTCAGGTAGACCAGCAATAGCGGTGCGGCAATATGCAATGACGTCGTGAACCTCAACCTAATATGTTAGTAACTAGCCAATCGAGACGACGCAAAATATGAGTGGGCGGAGTATGATTAAGCAAATCGAGCGGAAGAAAAAGGACTACCTTACATAGTTGGTCAGCACGATTTTGGAACGGGTGTTATGCGATCAGTCATTACTGCTAGTCCCTACAAAACTTTATTGTACCATACTAATTAGAGAAGGACATTTCTATATTTTTAAGTTAAATAGGAATCGATATAATACATACCGCACATACGTTTCGTAAGAGAAATTCATATGGTAAATAATATCGATGCAGGATGAGTACGTAATTCACAATGTAGCGAAAGAAGGAAAAAATTAAGGAAAACTCACATAGTGCACAATTATGTCAATAATTACTCTCAAAAAAGAAAGTTATTATTAAGCGGCACTCGTGATACGAGGAAAAGACAGAAAGTGTTTCAACATCACAGGATCAGAGTGCAATACTGTGGAAGACACTGAGAAACAAATGTCTCGTAGAGTATATCTCTCAAAAGGATCATTATTGACTTAAAAGTTAGGGTCATATTAGAGTAACGAAAGGACTTATTTACGCCACCCGAATAATTACAGCTAGAAAGAGAATTAATACATGGGCTTCAAGAGTGGAGCGTTAATAGCTACTTCACTCCAAAATGACCCTCTCTCTTCTCTATATATATTCCTTTCTCTTTTTTATAAAAAATGTTTTTTCTATTTTGCATCTAGTGGTCACCTAACTTGTGAAGATATCTTCCTTATGCAATTTTATAGGGAATTTTGGGCCATTAATTGAATATGTATTTTTTATGTATATTTTGTTTCAGGTATTCCCTGGGCTTTGTCGTTTTTGAATACACCTGTGGTCCTGATGAAGGTGGCACCCACGCCATCGAAACGCGTCGACCATTGACCTGACATTACTATCCTGCTTTTGCAGTTGTTTTGTTAGCCATAGGAGATCACTATGTACTCTGTACCTCCAATGTTCAATATACGATAAAAAAAATTCCTCTTTTTTCTCTGTTTTTATGAAAGGTGTATGAATGTGGAATGATCTGGTATGTGTGTAGATGTGATTGTGTGATGATACAGATCCTTTGTGATCTACATTAGTTTGTCCCAGGGACTACTGTTTGTTGTCAATTGATATGATGCAGATTCACTGTAATGCATTTAGTCAGTGAACATTAAAAGTTTAATTTATTTTTTGTGATAAGAAAAAGAAACGAATTCTTCTAAGAAAAATATAAAATGGTTAAATTACAAAAAATAAAAAAGTAAAAAATTGTAAATTTTTGTGTGGTGCATCACTGTTTTTTAGGCCCTTCTTTTCCCCTATCACAATTAAATTGTATTATCATCAATAGAGGTCGTGAGGGAAATTTCTTTATATGATAGAACACAGCACAACACACTGACTAAGGGGCTCATTACAATGGCTTAACGATCGCCACCGCCAAGCCGGCGGTGGCGACCGTTACGCCATTGTAACGTGAAATACCCCCCGCCATATTATGATGGCAGTGGGTATCGCGGCGGACAGAAAGTCCGTCCGATGCTTTTCTGCCGGCAGGCAATCGTTACGATTACCTGCCGGGTGGAGCAGGGGCTCCATTATGGTGGCGATGCCTAGCAGGCACCACCAGCCATATTAGGATGTGGATTTTTGAAGGCCTTTCCACGGCGGCAATGCCAAGATTTGCTTGGAACTCTTCATGTACCGCGGACCCGGACAAAGGGGTTGCAATGGAGACCGTTGATTTGATGCTTACTGTTTGTCTGCTTGTTCTGCAATCAATTAAAAAATCTTTTTAAAAAAGGCACTCTTCTTCATGATACTACAGTAAAGTTCTTAAACTGAACTAGTTGTTTACATGAGTCCTGTGGGCCTAGGCACTGTCCTCATTCAAGAACATGAGTGAGGGATAGGATGCCAATCGCTTATGCAAGCAGGTCACTAACATACAGAATCCCAATATGTCCAAATCGAGCGAGAGGCACTTTCCATTGAGTGTCAACACTTCCACCGGTATCTCTATGGGCAAGAAGTCTGAGTGTTGATAGACCATTAGCCATTAGTTCACTTGTTTGAGGGAATCTCTAATCACCCTCCTCCAAGGGTTGAGAGAGGGGGAGTACAACTGCAAAAATGTAACTTCTCAGTACTCTACAAACCGGGAGTCAGCAATCTTGCTGATTACTTATCAAGACACCCCCAACCACACAAGAATGAATCAACTGCATCAGAGGATGACACAGAGGACTTTGTATGCATAGTACCACAAGGAGCATGTCCCAAAGTGAAGGATCTAAAAAACATTGGGGAAGCCTTGCGAGAAGTTGAGTGTATGCAGAAGGTTGTGGAAGCCCGATAGCAAAACAAATGGAAACGTTTTTCGAGAGACTCAATCAAGTGAGACTGAGCAGATAAAACAATTCTCACGCAACTGTGATGTTCCAGAGATGAACTCAGTTTCACTGGAGGGGGCTCCTTCTGAGAAGAGGATGAATTGTGATGCCACAGCAACTCCAGAAATAAGTCACTGAGCTAGGACACCAATGGCACCATGGAGTCGCCAAATTGAAGTCTATGGTAAGGGCAAATCTATGGTTTCCAGGGCTCGACGAGGAGGTGGACGTAATAGTAAGAGCATGTTGTGCCTGTCAGCTAACGGGTGAAAGAGATGCCCCCGAACCTGTCATGTCAGAAGACCCATGCGAACCCTTTGGACTAAGGTTAACATGGACTTTGGCAGTTTTCCAGATGACCTTTTGATGATGGTACTGTTTGATGGGCAGTCCAAATTCACACGGGTTAAGCTACTTTCATCCACAGCAAGTATGACCTCTGCAGGAGAAAAAGTTTGCCATATTTGGACTGGCTACAGAGATTGCAACAGACAATGGGCCCACATTACATGAGTCTGGATTGAAAGAATACTTGACCACTTAGGGATCAAGCACTGGAAAATAATGCATTTATGGCCACAGGCTAATAGGGATGCAGAACACTTTATGAGAACTCTTAATAAGGCTCTTCAAATTGGGGTGAACCAAGGAGAAGATCTAGAGTAGTATCTGCACCATTTTGTGAGAAGTGCCACTTAGTGCTCACCGATGGCACTCATGTTCAAGAGAGGTGCGCATGATAGCTTTCCGGCTGGTTTCATCTGGTGTCCTGTCACTCTTGAAATTACCAGTACATAAAGATGGTAAGAAGAAACTAAAAAAACGCACAAGTCGAGCCAGAAGAGCTAGAGACTCCCTGATAGGTCCAGTAGACTGAGTGCATGTACGGGTTCGACACGCATTGTGGAAGTTTTGGAGGTCATTTGAAAATGGTCAGTGGATGGTAAAAAGAGCCATAGGTGCAATGATATCAGAATGACAAGGATATGAAAGGGTGACTCAAAATGACTCCTGGGCCAAGATAATACCAGTGTCAGATGACAGAGCAGAGGATGGAGAATAGGTGCTGAAAGCCTACGTTATCAAGGGAGCGTACAGGACCCTCCTCCTCACCCCAGATGTCACAGGAGGAGAGTCAGACCCACCTCATACACTCAGACTACCAATGTGAGAAGGATGAATAGGGTCTAAGGGCCTCTGCTGGCCCAACATCCGCCAAAGAAGAGCTCTCCCGAAACTTAGAAGCCAGAGGCATCATCTCAGACCAAACCCGGCGACCAGCCAGACACTACAAGAGTATGCCTGCAATAACCTAAAAAGACTGAAAGCGCAGTAATATAGGATATAGGTGAGAGGCTAAGCTGACAACTAATCGCAACCTCCTTTCACAATGTAAGCCAGTGTCCCATTAATAGGGGTGCACAGATAGTATGGGTAGCAGAATGGATGAGAGATTAGCAGCACATAACCAGGACCTCGGTATAGCTCTACCTGGCCCAGATCTTCTGCTCTACTCAGGAAAGTTTGCTGCAGTTTCTAACTGTGTCATTATGTGTCTCAAGAGAATGAAAGTGCTGTGGAGCTCTACGAGAGAGAAGTAGTTCATGGAGACAAGACTAAAGCTCCAGGAGAGGACAAGAATGGAGAAAGAGACAAAGGGAGTTAGAAAGTTTATAAAATAATGGCGAGGAGGGAAGGAAGAAGTGGGTGACTTGGCAGAGAGGTGGACCAAAAGGACGAGGAGAGCAGAGTAGAGAGAAAGAGATGAAGAGAGTTTGAATAAAGTGATAGTGGGTTCAACTAAGCTGAAAAAAGAACAAGCTAAAAGGGAGCGAAAAGAAGGAGAAAGGGATGGGAGAACTAGGAAGTAGAGCAAGAGGAATTGGTAGTGGGGAGTGTCTAAAACTTGAGGAGAGAGTTGGAAAAAAGACAGATGAATTAGAATAGAAGTAAGGTAGAGGGTGAGAGTGGAAGAGAGCTAGAGGACGGATGGCGAGAGAAGGGAATAAGGGTGAAAAGTCAGGACATTAAGATCTGGATTTAATAAACTTTCACATATCGCAATGCAGCAAAGACACTTCCTGTGCCACGTTGTGAGAAAGGAGAGAGCAGAAAATCACCATATTTAAAAAGATTGGTGTACTTCTGCTGTCTCCTTGCGCTGGCACACTTGTGACAGCCTAGCACCAATGCAGAGACCCCGCTATGACACAAGAGTACGTGCATTGTAGTCTTAATTGTTTTTGAATACCTACCTGGACAAACGCTATTCTTAGGGGCTTATTCCTCTTTCTATGTGTGCTGCAAACTACAGCATGTATAGAGGAAGTAACAAAAAGACATAAAGATATTCTCCTCGTTACATCAGCCTCGGGTAGGTGCACTTTTTTTGAGCAAACCCAGTTTTACAGACTTTAATAAATCTAGGTTTGCGACAAAATCCATGGGTGAATGCACATAAATGCCCAAGCTCCACCCATGATGCAAGGTAGTGCAAGGCATTGTCAAGCACTGCCTTGCGTTACTTGTTTTTTATCAAGTCATGCAAAGTCACGCAAATCGGGCTTTGCGTGGCTTCATAAATCCCAATATACATATTGCGGAGGAGATTAGAGTGAGAGCATGAGGAGGGAATAAAATAAATCTACAGTGAACCAGTAGGAGACAAAGTCACTTGAGAGAACAGCAAGAGAGTGACAAGAGGGATGGAGGAAATAGAGAGTAAAAGATGGCTGTGCAAAGACAAAAGAAGGAAGGTACAAGAGATAGGCAAAGAGTAGATGAGCGCTGTAGAGGAGGAGAGATGAAACTTGAAACAGGAGTAAAAAGGTAAAGGAAGCCGGTGAGAGAAGAAGTGGTGAATACTAGGAATAGGGAAATGAAGGGAAGATTGAAGAGAGAGGAGAATTTGAGGATACATAGGGGCATATTCTTAATGATCTATTGCCGAGTTATCGGCACTTCATCGCAGCCAAAGTCGCGATAAATTTATCGCCCCAGAGTAGGCGTTCCCGAACAAAAAGCCGTGACAACACCACACCGCAACATTCTCAACGACTAGCCAGATCGGCGATAAGACCACAAAACAGGCGATAAGGCGTGTTAGCAGCAGGAAATTAACACCTGCTCTGACCTGGTGCATAGTCAGATGACAACCTGCACCAGTCACACCTGAAGAACAACAGATGCCATGGAGCTACTCATCATGCAGCTCGGAGCACCAACAGGGCCACAACACCCACCGCAACCACCCCCAGGCCCACCCCCCCCCCCCCCCACGGACCCACCCCGTTCTCCTCTCCGGACCACCACAGAGGCAGCGCAGACAAAGACAGCAGACCTTCAGGAAATGCACCAGCCTCACAGATTTAACACCGGAGAATGTCATTGCCCACTACACACTCAAAAGGACAACCATCCTCCACATCCTGAACATCATAGCCCACAGGCTGACGGTACCAACACAGCAGACAACCAACATCCCACCTCAGACAAAGCTGCTGGCTGTGCTGCACCTGTTGGCCTCTGGGACATTCCAACCAACAACCACCAGAGTCGGAGGAGTCTCACAGCCAGCCCTATCCAATTTCCTCACACCTGTCCTGGATGTCATCATCAGCTTGGTACCCCAGTACCTATACTTCCCACACACTGCGCAGGAACAGCTGGAGACCAAGCAAGGCTTCTATGCCATAGCTGCTTTCCCGCATGTGTTGGGGGCAATTGACTGCACACATGTCCTACTTGTGCCCCCTGCACACAATTACTGCAACAGAAAGCACACGCATTCCATCAATGTGCAGGCAAAAGTGGACCACTGGGGACTCTTCACCAACGTGGTCACCAACTACCCAGGCAGTGTGCATGATTCATTCATCTTCCGACAGTCCATCATCAACCGGTGCTTCCAGGATGGCACCTACGTAAATGCAGTGCTCGTTGGTAAGTACCAAATGAACACGCTACACACCGCAACTCCACAATCATGCAACTCACAACTCTGGGAATGCACACGTTATATACTCACATACAACAAGCCAAACAACATGCCCACCCACCGGACACGACAGCACAACGTACTGCGGTAACCTGGGCTATCCATGTACATGAGCCATCAACGTGGCGCCTCTCACCCTGCCACGAGGCCGACGCCGTGGGTGGGGTTGCCTGCGATCCTGTGAGCCTGCTGCACCCCAGGCTGCTGGTCCCCAGACCTCGCCTTGCCCACCCCTGCGCATCCAGGCCTCACTGCTTACCTGCCGACACCAGCGTGTCTCCAAGAGGGCCCACCAGGTGCCGATGCAAGCTCCAAGCCCGAGGCCCAAGACCTTGGTAGCCTCCTCAGACCATCATAACTTCCGCGACACAGGCCCGAGTACTCCTTTCTCGTTGACGTACTCCACCGGCATACACAGCGGACAAGTAGGTCACACATTTGGAACTGAGTCTTGATTACACAATGGCAGAATACATATTTTATGGCTGAGTTTATGTCACTATACTCCCTTGGATGTGGTGCCACCAACTCTGTGCATAGATTCTGCACAACACCTGTCTGTGGTCCCTTGCTGACTACTGCCCTCGGTCGAGTAGGTCACACATTTGGAACTGAGTCATGATTCCTGTATGGCAGAGTTCATATCATTGTATGCAAGGAGAGGAGTAAGAGGAAGACGTAGTTCAGTCCTGAGGAAAAAAGGATCCTCGTTGCAGAGGTGATTGAACACTACCAACAACTGCTCTGGTGCCATTAACTCTGTGCATCACAAGCCAATGACATGCGGCTGTGGGCCCATCCTGACCGCTGTCTCCGGCCCACACTGCGGTCCTGTAGGTCACACATTTGAAACTGAGCCTTGATTTATTTATGGCAGTGTTGATATCATTGTACAGGCCACATTGCAGACTGCATCCCCACAGCTCTGGTGCCACTGACTCTGTGCCACGGGAGTCAGGGACACTCTCTGGTTGGACTTTGGTGGCGTCTGAGTCTATGGCCTGGGGGTTGTCTTCATCATCATGTAGCTGACACTGACATGGTGGGAAAAAGGAGACTGTAGCATTTAACTCCTCCATATTGCCTGTTTCTGCTTGCTTCTGCCCTCTGCATCATCCCATGGATGGACACCTTCCACTGTCCCCCGTAACACTCCGCGACATTCTCCTTGGACATCAACGAGGACCCACTCAGCTCTCGTGGCCCTATCTCAGTGCACCGCAAGTCACCGTCCCTTGCGGGTGTTCCTGTGCCGGCCGCAGTGCATCCGGGGTCACTAACTCTGTGCAGTTCAAGTCGTGTACCCTTGCTGTTTGTACTTTGAACTTCTGATTGTCTGATCATTGTTGTAGTTGTTGCCAGCACCAACCAATCTCTGAGGGGTGGCTTACACTACCCAATACCCATCCAGCACAGGCATCACTGGACATGTGAGCCTGGCAGTGAAAGGTGCCAGGCGCACGTGCCCGTAGCCAGTTCCAGAAATTATCTCAGTGTGTCCGTGTGGTCATTATGTATGTAGGAGGGCCCTGGGCCATACCACATTACTTTGTGCTGTGTACAGTGGGCACAACCTTGTCACCTCAGGCAGTGGGGTAGACCTGGGACATGTAGCTGTGTCGGACCCCCCTGTGAGCGTAAGGGAGTGGACCGGTGTACGGCAGTACGGCGTACGGGTGTGGTCATTCAACACGTGGCTCTGGGCGTGGTTGAGTTTAGGCCTTGCCAAGGAAGTTACTAATGCGTGTTTCTCTGATGTAGTGTCAGCGCCACCCGTCACGCAAAATACAATGTTGCTCTGTAGCATGCCCCCGGAGTGTGGGCTCGGCTGAGGGGTACATGAGGCTGCGCAAGCCCGCTCGGGGTCAGGGATCAGACATGCCAACTGTTGTGTGTGTTGCTATTTCCGCAGCATAAGCCAGAGGTCTACCCTCAACCGCATGGCGAGTTCAGCCAGGCATGAACTCTACATCTGTGTCTGCCCTGTCCTTACCATAGGCCTACACACATGTGGCCGCCCACCTTCAGGGCACAACATCACTGTGTCGTTGTCAGGCTTGTGGGCATACGCAGACAGGCATGACAATGGTTTGCTGTAGGGTTGCAAGTGATGCAACCGCGCTGCACACACTAGTGAATAGGCTCATGGGGAGGGAGGAGCAGCAGTGAGGCTACATAATACACATTTATGCCGTTCATTTGCAAGAAGCAGTACATGTCATACAGAAATCACAAAGTCACACATATCACACACCAATAAACCAGTGAGCCTGCCAACACATCATGCAGAACAACTATTGACTCATGTCTCTCTGCACTGTCACAGGTGACCAAGGATATGCACTCTGCGCTTAGATGATGACACCCCTCCGAGCCCTGAACATACAGGCCCAGCTGCAGTACAATGCAGCCCACAAACGCACCAGGGGCATCGTGGAACTCACATTTGGCATGTTGAAGTCACGTTTCAGGTGCCTGGACGTCACAGATGGAAGGCTCCTGTACAGCCCAGACATCGTGTGGAAGATGATCGTTGCATGTTGTGAGTTGCACAACATATGTGTATGCAGCAATGCCCCATGGATAACATACAAGTGCCAGATGCACCGGACGATGATGATGAAGATGAGGCACGTGGCCCACACCCCACTACAGCCGCAGCAGGAATAGACCGTAGTAACATCATCATTGACAATTTCTTCACATGAGCATGTCACATTGTGACAGTCCTTAGCAATCATGGGACAGTACAAAATGACCACAGGCACAACATGTGCAAATAAAGGTATTCGAAAAAAACATTCCCTGAGTGCATGTCACTCATCTGTACAGGCACATCACTCAGCCAGGTGTGAGTGCGACATGTAGTGCTAACAATTTTATGATTTGTTCATGGATGGTGGGTGTGTCACCTCTGTGCAGAGAGGCTGTTTGGGTGTCACGTATTCGAACTGCCAGTTCTGTGTGTCACAGTTAGTAGGGAATCCCACTCTTCGGCGTTTCACATGTGTCCAAAATCATTCCATTTTGGCTGCCATTTGTGACCTACAGGTGACAACAGGTCTCCTTTTGGGGTCAGATATGTACCACCAAGATGCAGGGATGCCCCCTGTGACTCAAGTCCCACAACATGGGCAACATGTACGTAAGTGGGAGTCACTGCCCCTACATTCGTCCACACTTTCATAATTGATTGATCATGGTCATAACACGTCTGTGTGCAGGAGGGGTTGCTTGTCCCTCTGCAATGTGAAGGGTAGATGCTGTTTCACAGTGTGTTCCATGCATGTTTCAGCATTGGCGCAGTTTACATGCAGACTGCATGTCAATGTACATTGTGACTGTGAGGAGATGCCTATTTGAATCGAGACAATGGTCATTTGTTCTACGTAACAGATGTGGGGTTGTGCTCGTACATTGTCAACTCACCGTTTTTTTACTCTGCTTTTATGGTGCATTTTCCCGCATGTCGTGTGGGAATTGCAGGCCTGTTGCTGGTTATTGCAGATTTTTGTATCGCGATTGGCCTCATCGCAACTTTTTTCATGTTCGTGTTTCGCATTTTTGCGGCGTCGCATTGATTTTAACGTGGTCATTTGACGCGTTATCGTGGGACTTTCGCATGGTGCCGCCGGGTTGAGAACGCTACGTTACCACGGCTTTGTTTTCCCGCGATAGACTGCGATATGCAAAGTTGCGTTAAGCTAATTTTGCGATGATTATCACACGTTCTTGAGAATATGCCCCAAACGGAGGAGTAGAGGAGAGTAGGAGAAAGTGTATGAGGGGAGGTCCCTTAAGTATACATCTACACTCCTTTTCTCTGTCAAGAGGAAGAAAATGTAGTACAAAAAATATTGTGAAAAAGAAATAAGTGGAGTGATAAATTGATAAACTAATACAATGAAAAAGAGAAAAGGTGGAAGAAAGAAGGAACAATGAAGAGAGAACGGGAGGAGAGGAAAAAAGTCAAGAGAGTGAGAGACTGAGGCAGCAGGGGAGACCCCATCAAATTAAGTGCTCCCACATACCTTTAACTTATGGAAATACCCATTGAAAATGAGTGTCGAATTCTTGTTCTATAAATGCACCATGCAACCTGAGATGTGATACTTTCTATGTAAATTTTGGTACCTGACAAGTTATTGCGAATTGCTAGTGTATCCTCTTGCAGAGAAATTCTTGTGATGTTAACCACGTGAAAGACAAAATAGTTCATTAATGTCAGCAGGAAACCAAAATGGCATTTCAGCTCGTAATTCACAATAACCTGTCATTTATGTTTCTTATAAGATATTTTAGTTTGATTTAGTTTGCTATACAGAAAATAAGTCTTTGGTTATGCATTGGAAAATGTGTATTAAATATCTGTGGGCAGAGCACTTTTTTTATTTGACAATAGGCCGATAATGCAGGATGTATCCATGGGGTGGGCAGTATTGCAAGTGAGTACTGGACAAAAAAGTTACATTGACGTTTGGGCCGCACATGTGTATTTACTTAAAATGAATGCTGTTGTTTTCGACCAAAAATATGTATTTTTAAAGAATTTGGTAAGCATTTGTTAGGTGGAAATGAGCGTATTTTACACAATGGAAAGTGTGCATTTGATGGCAAAAGGGAACACATTTTCTTAAACTGGGAAGCTGATGTTGGGAGATAAAATCATTATAACCCCAACTATAAACATTATCGGCAGATATTTTAGTGGCAATTGCCTCAGTTGTCTGAAACCATAGTCTGCAGGAGTAGTGTAAGCCATGTACTACCCAGACACGTAAGGTTTCCATAATATGTACGACAGAACCGCTCTAAGGTCACAAGGACTTATCTCCGATTTATCTCCACCTTAACGCATCAAAAGTGGAGAGAGATTTAAAACCCCATTCACAAGCCGGTGCAAACTGCAGACATCGCCAGTATTCCCGCGATAACTGCCCCAAAATGTATCTCCACGGTGGACACCACCAACTAACCCTAATGAGATGCAGAGTAGGCGTTCTCGTGCAAAAACACACGAAAAAACCACAACACCTCTTTCACAACGACCTGCCAGATCTGCGATGCGAACCAAAAACAGGCGATGCGCCGTGGTAGCAGCAGGGAATTAACACCTGCCTTCTGCTGGTGTTAAGCAGGGCCGGACTGTCCATAGCGGGCACTGGGCGTTTCCCTGGGAGGCTGCTAGGGTGGGGGCTGGTTTTAGGTTTTTTTTTTAGGTTTTTTGTTACCGGGGGTCGGCAATCGCGGCCCCCGGTAACAAATCGGCCAAAACTGGCCCTCACAAACTGCTTGCCTGCACTCCCCCTCAACCCAGAGGGGGGGCGGCTGAGTAGTTTGCCAGGGCCGGTTTCTGTTCCCAGTCCGGCCCTGGTGTTAAGCAGGATGACTACCCACAGCATGAAAGTGAGCCCTGCCAATAGCCACACCGGAAGACCCACAGATGCCATGGAGACAACCCACCGCTATCACCCCCAGCTCCCCCGTTCCCCCAAAACACATACCGTGCACGACATGAGCCACAAAAAGCGCATGATGACTCATATTGCCGAAAAAGGAAACACCCATGTGTGGCTATAAGAACGAGAAACAGTCACACAGCACTGAAGTAACAACCAAAAACTTTACTGAAATACAACACAAAACACCAATGTGGAAGACTCCTGTCGGGTCTGTCAGGGACAATCTTGACGTCACAGCCTGGAAAATAAAGCACAAAATCAGGACGTGTGTCATGTGCACATCAAAGGAGCGAGACACAGAGAAACAGAGAAGGAAGGAAAGCCAGAGAGTGAAAGAGAGGGAAGGAAAGGAAGGGAGAGAGAGAGAGGGAAGGGAGAGAGACACTACCGCCCCTGTGCACCCAGGCCCCACTGCTCACCTGCTGCCACCGGTGTGTCCATCAGTGGGCACACCACGTGCCTGTGCAAGCTCCAGGGCCTGGTCCACATCATGCGGACCCGCCCCACGGCCCAGCAGGTCCCACATATGACGCTGAGTCCTGAGTCATCAATGGCGGAGACCACATCAGTGCACACGTCATCATCGCAGGCTGCACACCCGCTCAGCTATTCCGGTGCCACTAACCCTGTGCAACGCCAGTCAGCGCCATGTGGTGGTAGGCCCGTGACGGACGCAAGGCTTCGGGTGCCACTAATGCTGTGCAACGCCAGCCAGCGCCACATGGTGGTAGGTCCATGACGGCCGCAAGGCTTCGGGTGCCACTAACCCTGTGCAACGCCAGTCAGCGCCACGTGGTGGTAGGCCCGTGACAGCCGAAAGGCTTCGGGTGCCACTGACCCTGTGTGCAACAACTCGTGGGCCCATTATGATTGAGAACCGTGGAGCGTTCGTCATCCAGTCACCATCGGCAGAGGGGAATGTGAGGTTGTCGGCCCCTTATATTTGCGGAGTCACATGGCCTGTGATGCCTGTGCCGGATGGTTGTGGTGTGTGTGCAAACCTGCCCTGAGGGAGTGGCCGTGACATGCTGACAACTAGACCAGTGACCTACACACCACCAGCAAGTACGCCTGCGACAGGTAGCTATGTGGGCACCCCCTCATTGCGTAAGCGAAGTGGTCTGGCCTGGCAGGGCTTACAACAATGACTCGGGGGCTCTGGACATGATGCGTGTGTCCCTGTTGTATTGTCCACGGCACCCGGAACACAATAGGCAATGTAGCACACTGTGATTGGCATCCCACTAGATGAGCATCATTGACTTAAGGGAAATCACTGTCTCTACATCCATCCACGTGTTCATACATGAATGATGAAAGACATGACACAGCAGTGCGTTACTGGATGTTTATTGCACATCCAGTGGAGTTTTGCAGCTGGAGAGGTACAGTGCCATGCCAAGCACACCACACAATATGGGCCCGTGGAGGGCCAGCCACAGTCCATCCAGAGATGACAAGTACTGCGGAAGAAGAAGGGTACAGTCCGCAGTCTGGTCGCCGTGTCATTAGTCATCGAACAGGAAATGGCAGTCCATGTCGCGGTCCAAGGTGAGTGTATCGGGGGTCAGTGGAAGGTCATGGGGCCATGTGCGGCACCAAGCAGAAACAAGCTAGGTGGCGGAAATTAATGCTAGTGCCTCCTTCTGAACTCAAACCCATCCACGTCCTCGTACTCGTATGTGTGCCACTGACACATCAGGGGCCGGAGTGGATACGCCTGCCACACTGTGAGGCACTGACACACCAGGGGGTGGAGATGTGGATGGTGTGGGGGCAGCAGCATTCATCAGCGCCACTCCTTGTGGCAGCAATGCCATGATGAGGATCTGCAGGGCATGGTAGATCCCAGCTACATTTCGCTGATGTGCGTCGGTGGCTGCAATCCTTTCTGCCTCCATCCTCATCATGTCCTCCATGAGCCTCCGCATGTGTGCCAGCTCACGGCTGGCATCACTGGAGCGACTCTGAGCAGACAGGTGTTCTTCTCTCCGCATCAGCGATGTCAGTCAGGGCTCGTTGGAGACCATAGAGCGGGCCTAGAAACCCATGGATTGCTTCCAGTTTGGTAGCCATGAGGTCGAACCCCACCTGCACCTGCTCAGCCGTCTCCCACTGGCCCTCCAGCACACGGCGTTGGAAGGCCATGTGTTGTTCCTGGGGGTCTTGGGAGACTGCCGGTGCTATGGGTGCCTCATTCTGGGAGGTTTGGGTAGTGGGTGGGGTCTCCTCAATGCAGCTGGCCTGCCCTGATCCGGGAGGTGAGTTGCGGATGATGTCAATGATGTCTTGGAGGGCTTGGGTGTCGATGCTGGGGGTGTCCTCCTCGTCATCAGTGAAGAGTGTCCGGGACTGCTCTGCAGGAGGTGTTGACGGTGCCCCTGCAATGTGAAGGGGAGATGGTGTATTATAATGTGTCCACATGTATGTAGCCGCATGGTACATGTTGACATTCAGACAGCATGGCATTGTACATTGTGACAGTCTGTAGATCAGGGCCATGACCCAGAGTCATTGTGGGTGTGCACTGTGCTCTGCTTGATTGTGCATGTGTGCCATTGTGGCCATCTCCACCCATCCCCGCAGTACCTGGTGGTCACTCACCCTGTTGCGGTTTTGTTGTGTTCTGTCAAGCAGTGTCCGGTCCCCCGACTCTGGCCACAGTCTCCACACTGATGACTGTCGACACCAGCTCCTCTATGTCATCCAGCACGAGCTGTAGCGCTGGGCTCCCACCTCCAGTCTGCATTGCTGCCTTCTGGTTGGCTGCGAGTTTATCCTTGGTCTTGAGCTTGATGTCAGTCCATCTCCTCTTGACCTCGTCCATTGACCTCTTGTTCTCTCCGACGGCATTCACCTTGTCCACGATGTACCGCCATATTACATTTTTGGTGCCCAATGACACATTGGAGGTGACAAACAGTTGTTGATGGTGTTCCAACACCTCCGTGACTAGGATCCTGTTTTCCTGCGGACTGAACTTTGTCTTCCTCTTCTTCTTGTCCCTGGCCTTCCCTGTCCCTGAGGTCCCAGGCTGGTCGTCCGGAGTGCTTGTGGGGTTGCGCTCGTCCTCTGCGCATGCTTCGGCTGCCTCCAGGGTGCTTGGGTGTTGGTCAGTTTGTGTTTGAGTGTTTTTTCTACTTTTATGGTGATTTTTCCCGCCTGCCTTGTGTGTATTGCAGGCCTGGCGCTGCTTATCGCTGATTTCCTCATCGCTCTTTGGCCCATCGCATGTTTTTTCGCGTTGCGGTTTGTGTTTTTATCTCCATCGAGGTGGTTGTATCGCGGACATAGGCTGCGTTTTCGGCGGACTATCGCACGGTACCGCCGTGTTGTGAATTCCACGTTGACACTGGGTTATTTTCCTGCGATAGGCTGCGATGTGTAAAGTCGCGTTAACATTTTTTGGAGATGTTTAGCACACGTTCTTGTGAATATACCCCTCAATCCTGTAAGATGTGCCCTGCTTTGCTGCTTCACCTGAGACTGGAATTTGTGTGTTGTTTTTATTTTACCACTCTGCCCCTTCCAGAAACTATCCGGGGCAAAATCTAACTACAAGGGGCAGGATGAAAAAATCAAATGAAATGAAATGTAGAAAAATAGATGTATGCTATGGTGAATGATAGGCCATATTAAGTTTTGTTTTCCAGACTGCCCGCATCACCGAAGGCTTTATTAAACTTTTTAGGGAAATTGTCCTTACTTTGGCGACCATTTTGTCAAAATGAATGAACTTATGGCTGGTGAAGCTGCAACACTTCTTGGGATGATCCTGCTTACTAGGCACATCAAGAAAAGAGGAATATTTTATGGGAGCCCTTATATAAACTATGGCTTTTTTTACAGGTTTAGGAGAAAAGTTAGCTTTCAATGCATTTTGTGGTGCTCTTGTCTTAGGAAAGACCGCCACCACCCACCTATCTTCACAGAGACACCTGTGAGATAGGCAGACCAGCTTCTCTCACTCAGTACAACTCTGGTCAAAGATTACACACTCTCATCCCATATCCTAGATGCTCCTCTACTGTGCCCATGGAGTGGGCGGCATTAGTTTGGGAAGTGGGCTGCACCAGTGATGGGAATGTGGAGCAGTATTGGGAAAGTGCGTGACGGCCTCAATAGAAATAGTTTGGGAACCTGCGCTTATAGTTTTTTTCTTTGTATTTATTTATTTTATGAATTCATGAGCATATTTACAAACCTAATTGCGTCGCTCTTGCACTACGCAGCGTGGTGCAAGAGCAATGCAACTAAAATATTAGATTTACAAAGCCACTCAAGGCCACCTTATATGGCCCTGAGTGGCTTCATAAATCTATAGTGAAGCAACGCAGCTCAAATCGGTGTTGCCTTAATCTGTGCATGGGAGGCGTTCCATGGGTGTTGCATGGTATTCCCATGCAACATCCATGGATTTTGACACATTCCCAGATTTACCAGAAGTGATAGACCTGGGAATGAGCAAAAAACCTATGCATCCCCAAGTGAGGCGTAAGGAGTAGAAATACATTTATTTCTCCTCGCTTTTTCGCATTCTGCAGCACACATAGAAGAAGGAAAATTCCTCAGGGGATGATTGTTTTTATGTAGTAAGGTGCCCCTGTCTGCACAAAAACAAACCACCTTTTAACGCAGGCACCCTTGTACCATGGTGCAAGGGTGCCTGAGTTGACGCTAGGCAGCCAAAACAGCGCCTGCGTAGGAGAACAGGCAGGAATACACCATATTCTTTTAAATAAGGAGTATTTCTGCTCTTTACCTGTCACGCAAAGCAGCGCAGCAAGGTGACTTGCTGCACTGTGTGACAATCTCATAAATCTGGCCCTAAATGCTTCTTGATTGGGCCATACCATAGACCGCAGCCATAACTGAGATGTAGTGGGCAACTCACAGCCCTGGGTCCCAGGCCACTGCACCTGATGCACTAATGAAAGGTATGTCAGTGCTAGGAAATGCTTCTACAGGGCAAATAATTTAGGAACATAGACAAATGACTCGGGGGCTCTGGACCAGACTTATTGGTGAATTTCTGACAATGTATACAAATTGGTCCCTAAAGGGCCTGATTTATACTTTGACGGAGGAGATATTAAATCACAAACATGACGGATATCCCGACCCCCGGATTACAAGTACATTTTATCCTATGGCATTTGTAATACGGCAGACAGGATATCCGTCACGTTTGTGGCCGAGTATCGCATCCACTAAAGTATAAAATGGGCGCTTTTAGGGGCTTATTTACAAGCCCCTTGTGCCGACCAGTGTGTCACGTTGCGTGACGCACCGTGGGCACAACCTGTGTGTGATATTTACAAGCACATGTAAAGCCACCCTGCGTGGTTTTACATGCGCTTGTAAATATTGCCTTTTTCACGCAGTGACATGGGTGTTGCTGTAAGTGTTTCCATGCAAACCCATGTCCACTGATGCATTGCCAGATTTACGAGCAACCGTAAACCTGTAAATGCATCAGGATGCGACTCCGGTGGCGTAGCATGGCACAGCGAGGAGCAATGTTTTAATTTCTCCTCGTATTTTTCCTCTATCAATGCGTTCTAGGTTCTACAGTACGCATTGGAAGAGGTAATAACCTCAATTGATTGTTTTTGTGCACGAAGGTGCCCCTTCCTGTACAAAAACAATCTCCCCACAACACAGGCATCCTTGCGCCATGGTGCAAGGGTCCCTGCGCCTGCGCATGGCAAAAGTTTGTGCGCCAGCGCAGGGAAAAGCACAGAGATGCCATATATTGTTGTAAATACGTCGCATCCCTGTGCTTCAAAACTAACGCAGCGCAGCAAAATGACTTGCGGCACCGTGCTGCGTTAGTTTCTCGTAAATAGGGCCCTTAGTTTTAACACCCCACGGTACATTCATGTCTCTGCTCACGCCTTTCAATGTTCTGATAATCTTTTTGTCTATTCTGTCTACATTTTTAGTGACATTTTTGTTTGTATTTCTGGCCAATCACCTGGACAAGAAATATTCAGAAGTGGACAAAAATTCGACATTTTGGCGCGACACAAAAACACTTAAATAAATAATGCTTTGAACGCAGTATCATATGAGGACAATGCGTGTCCTTAGACGGCTCAAGTTCAAAGGCGGGCTGGGTTTGTTTCAGCGCCACTGCATACACGCTGCAACAAACAGATAAACACAGCCACACGGGCCAAATATGTCTGAGGATCAAGATTACGGAGGCTTATCTGCTGTTTACAGGCATACAATTCCTTGTGACTCGCAGACAAGTGACAGTACCGATAAAATAAAAATAGGCCACGGGTGGAGGAGGATTTTCCCAGCATGGCTGAAGGCTGACTAGACGAACAAATCAGAGCCATCGGAAGCTCGCGAGGTCCCGCCCCTCCCCTCGCCCTCCTTAAAATTCTAAACAAGCATTTACAATGCAATGGTCTCGGCAATATTATAGGTAGAGCTATTGGTATTGCTCATTATTTTTTTATCGTTTTTGTATCCCTAAATAAATGGCATTGTCATTTCTATTGGCATTAGCTTTTTTTTTGCATATGTGATACCTAATGCATTAGCAGAGAGAGAGTAAGGTAGTGAGATAGAGAGAGAGAGTGAGGTATTCAAATAGAGAGTGAGATAGTGAGAGAGAGTGAGTGAGATAGAGCGTGAGGTAGTGAGATAGAGAGTGAGGTAGTGAGATAGAGAGAGTGAGGTAGTGAAAGAGTGAGGTAGTGAGGGAGAGGGATGTTGTGAGGTAACAACAAACAACAAAATCAGAGTAAAGCTAAAGGCATCACACCTGCCATGGGTATTTTGACTACTATCTATGATTGACGCAAGAGTCCAGAAATCCTGTATGGTCATATGTGGCAGAACATATAAGATGGACGCCAACATTTTATTGGAGAAACTTGCAAATACTACTTTTTCGTTTCTGCGCAAAACGTGCCAACTGGAACAAATACATGGTGAAAAAAGCGAAGGGTGTCTTTCTCTGGCCATAGCTGCTGGATTGCTCCCATGCAGGGACACATATAACCAGCCATGTTTTTAAATCAACAGGACTTTGAAAGCATATCCGTGCTTACAATAAAAAAAACAAGCATTACAAGTCTTAGCAGGACTGCTGGCTCTAAAGTCAGAATTCGCTTAAAGGGGATGTGTGACATGTAGCCTTGCTGTCTGGGGCCTGCGTGAAACTTCTGGAATAGGAGAAATAAAATCTTACTATGTTAGCACAGCAGAAATATTAAGTTTGTACCATGATTGCCCATATACTGTTTTCTTCGTTTCATATTACTCAAGCACCAGAAACGCTGCATAAGTGTTTGCACCAGTGCAAAGTGTTTTTGTAAACGAACCCTAGTATTGTACATTTAACGGCCATTGTTACCAGGGGCCAAATTAGGGACCTGACACTGCTGGTCTGTTTTGCGTGTGTACCTGGCAAAGACCGTGACGGTGCGTCAGATTGTTTGGGGAAATATGCGTGTTCCAGAAGCACACTCAAGTCGTCTGCCTTGAGGGCAGTGACGCAATACCATGAGGAGGGGTGACTTCATACTATAGCGGCAGATCCAAAGTGAAGTGTGTGACAGCAGCGGCAGGCAAGGAATTCATTTCAGGGACCACAGAGACCCCCACACACGCCCACACTTCCGCCGCCCTCTAAAATGCACCTCCTGGGTGAAGGGCAACGCCAGAGGTGTGCATACAGCGCACTAGCTGCCAAACAATGCTTGCACTCCCACAATGTTGGTTTATACATGCACGTGTGTTAGTAAAACTGCAAAGGAGCAAAGGAATCCCCCCACCTGTAGGGGTGTTTCCTCACTCGCATGAGGATATGACCTCCGCAAATGAGGAAAGAACCCTTTGAAATTGTGCTGCGCAAAATGTGCATCATCGCTGGCTACATCCCAATCTGCCATACGAAAATGGCCGGGGGGGTTGGGGGTTCTGGTTCAAACGCTTCCGCGACACTGTAAGGCGACTCTGGGCGTGTTATTGCAACTCATTCAGTAGGACCTGAAATGAAGGCTTGCAAAGTATACATACACACTGTGAAAAGAGAGTCCAGGACCAGCAATAAATATGGCTTTTGGTGCCATGTGGTCACTCTACTGTGTGCAGAGGTCAAAGTTGACAGGATCTGTGGGGCAGGACTTGCCCATATTTATTTTTTTCCTTTAACAAAAAGAAGCTCCCCTTCTTTTTGTAAAGGACAACGATCCCGGGGGCAGTTAGCTTAAACAGCTGGAAGTGAAAAGGGGTGGCGGGGGGGGGGGGGGGAATAGTCTCCGGTGTTATGAAGGCGCGAGAGAGGTACGACCCTGAACAAGAAACAAGACTTTTTGCTAGGGTGCCTGCTGAAAGAAATGTAAATATGTGCGACTGATTGATCTGAATGTAAAGGCTGCTCGGGGGCCGGTGGTTGGGCCCTTTGAAGCTTGTTGGTTACAAAGCTTAATTCTTTTTCAGAGGTATGCTGAGGTTGTTACCAACGTGTGCTTTTAATGGACAGTTAAAAAAATGTTTGGACTAGGTGCAGTTTGTGTATTAATAAAATGTATATTTTAGAAGAGCTTTTTTAATCGTGAAACTAAATCTTCTGCACACTTGTGGCAGCCAATCTCATACTGTGCAATGCTAGTTTAAAATAATGTAATCACAGGGCTTTCTGCCACAGGGTAGACCTCGTAGTACTAAAAATACACAAGTCATTGTTCCCCACCACACCAACCCGGATTCAGATCTCGTTACACCGACAGATCTCCGCAGTGATCGCATTAATCAATTGAGTCGTCGTCATAACGTCAAATGGCATATGTCCCCCTCACTAGTTTCCCTTGCGTTTATTTTTCATTTAAGGTGTGCGTCATGTTGTATGCCGTTACCTAAAGGTGATACACCAACATAATTAAGATTATTTAGTTCTCTTCAGCCAGGCCTTTCACTCTGGTCCCACGCCCTCTCCCCTTCTCCCCCCTCCCCCTTCTCCCCCCCCCTCCCCACAATTAGCCCAGGATCACAATTCCCGTACTTTTTTTCATGCACTTTGATCACTGGTTGTGTGAAGCACAACTCACTTGCGTATCCGAAGGAGTATTTGGCCAAGTTATAAACTCTTATGTGTTTGCGCAGTCAATTACTGAACAGAACATACTTTTTTTCCAAAATGAAATGTTCGCAAAATGCAGCCTCGTTGTATAATAGGCGAATGCTTTAGTTATCCATGGATCTACTGGTGTCACGGGAAGTCCCTGCAGCTCCGTGCACAATACATTGCTCTGCACCGTGGTGCTAAAAAGAGCCCAGTCAATAAAAAAAAAAGCTCGGCGCCTTTTTGTCCTAGAGTAGATGACGTAAATACAGTGGCGTTGCTAGACACTTTACCGCATGTGTCGGTTGTCTCCCCACGACAAACGCATGTAAGGGGGGAGGCCGCCACCCCCAAACTCGTGACGCATCGGGCAGACGCCCCCACCCTTGCTACGCCGCTGCGTAAATAATACAGAACAGGAAACTTCGCGGAGCTTCCCCCTCCTTCCGCCCATACATGTTACAATTTCATACAAGTTCATTTAACGCATAACAAATAGGAAAATGTTTGTACTGTGCATAAATGTGCTGTAATTATAAAGGGCTATTTTTGTCTGGAACATACTCCAGTCGGATATACGTAGCTACGATTTAGCGTGCACTTTACGGACATGTTAGGAATGGGTTGGTCTACAAAATGGGACTTTTTTGAAAATTTCAGATTATTGTGAGATTACAGTAATCCACACGGCACACTTAGAAAAGGGCAGGGGTCCTTTGCAATCGATTCATTAGGCAGGGTATGTTCTAACAAAGCGCCCCGCTGTTTCAGACGCTGAGGTCAAACTAAGTAAACAAGCATTAACAAGCTCACCACTGCCTTTCTCCGAGGCGAAGCAGAAATGCCTTGGAGAAAGGCAGCGGTGCTTTCGGATTCGGGGGCGTGTTCTCCTCTTGCCATTGGCTGGAGGAGATAATTAGAAAAGTAACGAAAAAACACGCCCCCGAATCCGAAAAGGACGGGGCCTGTTCGGAGTGACAAAGCCTCTTCTCCAATGGCTGGCCAGCATTCAAGAGGCCAGCCAATGGAGAAGAGGGGAGAAGAGGGGCGGGTTCAAGCCCCTCTTTTCCAAAACATTAAATCTTTAAATTCGGCAGACCGGACGGTCCTCGACCTAAAAAGAATACTTCACGTTTCGCTGACTTTTGCGCATCACGTTATATGAGTGCATTAATTTGACGGACGTTATTTGAAATGTGTAATTAATAATCAATCATACACCGGAGAACTCTATTTTCACTTTACCCTCCATTTAATTTAAACTGCAAATTGTACATTTCAGGCAGCTGGAATTTTACATACTGCATTTTTTCTATACTAAACTGCATAACGGAGAGAGGAGAAGGTCTGGCTCGTCAGCCGCACTTTCTTCCATAGAGCTTCAGATATGAGGCTGAGCCACACATTTGGTCAGTGGCTTAGCTGGGGTGGCGGTTCGCCCCGGCCCTGGCAGCACTCTTTTTGGGGACAGCAGAGGTGAGCAAGTTGTGTATGTCGACTACCATCATCCTCCCGTACCAGCGAACAAGTAATCCGTCGGCCGCCACCCCACTCCCCCAGAACAAGCCGTCCATCGGCCGCCACTCCCGCCCCCGCTCTTACCCAGCAAACTTAGGGGCTGCCCGGGTGGCAGTAGGTCTAGCTATGCGCTGCGTTTGGTTAGACTCTTCCTTGGCTTGCGCCGTTATATAGCTGACGTGAGTGCACTGCGGGCAGTGCTGGAGGTGAGGGTAGACGCCGTCTATCCACTATTTTCAGAGGGTAGACTCGTCTACCTTGCTGCAAAGCTTCCCGCTGTCAGTGGTGTGGCACGTTCCTCTGAAATCACAGAAATATGCTAAACCTGTCCCGGGGTCATTTATATTCTGACACCAGGACACTTTCAGCAGCACCTGCACATTGTCTGCTTTTGTTCACAACAGCAACATGCAGGTGGTGAAGGGGCTTACCAGATGCAAGCTGGGCCCATAACAAAGGTCGAAGTTAAGGGGCAATGGGGCCTATTTTTAGGTTTCGCCTGACCCAGCGCATGCGCTCGTCTGGCGAGACTTATTGAGAGGGCTCCAAAAAGTGCTACCAGGCCAGCCTAGAGCTTCAGTACATGAGCGTGGGCGCGCGCGCCGTGCTTTGCCACGATTACTTTCACTTTCGCGGCCGCAGGGCCGCTTTGATGTTTGATCGCGATCACTTTCGCGGCCGCTTGGCATAGCCAATAGGTCTCGCTTTTGGGACCTTATAAGTATTTAGTTATGCAACTGTTGCATGGCTAAACACTTATAAGGTCCCAAAGGCGAGACCTATTGGCTATGCCAATGCTTGTTGTTGGAGTATACTGGCTGGAAACTATCGGGAGCCTCGCATCTCGATGGATGGGAAACAAAGGCTCACATCTTACCACTTCGCAGGTACTTAAGAGAGAAATGCTTTTGTCTTTGTTCAGTTACTGTATATGAGTGATATGCATACAGTGTAAGAATGTCAGAGGTGTTGGTCGCCCCAGTATTTACACAAATAACAATTTAAATACCACTATTTTTTAAATTTCTTTTATAGTGCTTTACCGCTACAGTAGTGCTAAAACGCTATAATAGGCACAAAACAAAATAGTGGTATTTAAATTGTTATTTGTGTCAGTGTGATGTAAAGCGCTCTGCCACCCTGCATTGGTATGTACTACTACTCATCCCATTGTAAGGTGTCAGAGCGCTTTACACCTGGTGTACAGATTATACATTGATAATAAATCATATGTGTGTACATCAATAAGAAGAATGTGTTACATAAGACAGTGAGGGTTACAAGGTGTAGGAGTCACGTCCTTCATAACTCACTGTGCTATATTAGAAGGATTACAATTTATGAACTGCAAGTAACAAAAGGATCTTTGCCTTAAAAGCAGCAACACCCTTATCCATTTGCATAAAAAAAATTGTAATATGCGTGTTACATAATGTGCTTTGCAAGAGACTTATTAACCCTCTATGCTACTTTGATTCAAAACTTGAAATAGGTAAAGCACAGATCTTTTTCAGCAAATACATTGCCCTCCAGAGTTATCTTACCATTATTATGCCCTGAGATTTAGCTGGCACACAAAGATCTCTGCAGCAGGTGCCTTAACCCCATAACATATTTTAAAATACAGACATTGTAAACAATTAAGGGGAACAGATTTACTGCCACATTTCTCATTGTTGCCAATTTCTTTGTGGCAGGGATGAAAAAAAAAAGTTTAAGTTGATGCCCAGATATTACTTCTGGTTTACGTCAATATTTTGGTACAACTTCAATGCTAAACATTTGTGAGGTCTTAAGATCTGATGTCACTTCCTGTGAGGTCATGGGCTGTGATGCCACTTCCTGTGATGCCACATGAGATGGCACTTCCTGTGGTGTCACTTCCTGTGTTGTCACATGCAGTGATGTCACTTCCCGTGATGCCACACTCAGTGATTTCACACCCATTCTACCAAACTTGGTGAGTCCCTCCACTTCTTTTTAGGTCTCGCCTGACCCAGCGTATGCGCTGGTCTGGCAAGACTTATTGCGAGGGCTCCAAAAAGTGCTACCTGGCCAGCCTTGAGCTACAGTGCATGTGCGCGGGCGCGCGCGACGCGCTTTACCGCGCTTTACCACGATTACTTTCACCTTCGCGGCCGCACACCCGCTTTGATGTTTGATCGCGATCACTTTCGTGGCCGCACGGCCGCTTTGCATAGCAATTAGGTTTTGCTTTTGGGACCTTATAAGTATTTAGTTATGCAACTGTTGCATGGCTAAACACTTATAAGGTCCCAAAGGCGAGACCTAGACACCAACACCTTACCAAGCTCACATGGTGCTCATTTAACTGGATACCTATAAAGATCTCAACTTCAGTGCAACAATCTGAAGCAGACCCTTTGGACCACCCCTCTTTAAGCAATTGGTGGTTTCAAAGCAAATCACACTGCTCATCCTGGCAGCTACTAAGGCTGGTTACATGGCAAGGACAAACCTAGGCAGTATCGACTTGCACCTGGCTCAAATCACCTACATATTAACTAGCACCATTGCATAAGGAACAACTTCAGCCAGGCCTGATTTTTTAACAAACACTAAAGTATGTTGGAGCGTGTAGTTCGACTTCCTCCTATTAATATCAAGTTCTCTTGGTCTTCCATATAAGGATGTCTAGATTTCGCAGGGAGTTAACAGTGAAGGAAGAGACAGTCCAAGCCCACTCTGTAGCAACCAACCTCATAACAGTCCTAAAAATATCCTTTGTCAGAGGATCTGTCATCAGTCCTAGATTACAAGCTGCTCCAATTCACAGCTGAATACAAACTGCATGGAAAGTTTTGAAGGCACGAGACATTTTTAAGTCGTCTGAAAACGCAAATCATTTAACAACTAAAAGGTAACAAAATGTGTGTAGAGCAACGAGAGACCACCAACAATGCTCAAGATAATGAAACAAAATAACGATTATCGAGTGCACAACATACATACACATGTAGTGAACATTTAAGTCAATGATGCTTCTACTAATTACTATGTAAATAAATGATTACAAAAAATCTTGGTTATTATAAAAGGTGTTCATTGCAACCGATCTCGACTTGATATAGCGCTTAATACTGCACTTCAGAAGCACTGTAAATACCAGGGTTTGCTAGTATCCAAGTTAAGAATTTTTAATTTCCAAGCCGATGGAAGACTGACAGCTGCTGGGATTTGAACTTACTGACTAACAACCATTGTCTGTGTCAGAGGTAGCAATCAGCCCACTGTGCCTGCCATATTGAAATGTGTGTCCCAAGCATTACATGCACCCATATCCCAATAAGCAGGATGGTCAAGTGTGGCCTATCGGCTACACCCACATGTGTACAATAAAGACGAGGGGTGTATGTGACCTACAGATTGCAAATACTGTGGCCAGCAGAAATATTAGCCACTGGGGAGACATTTAATCAGTATTGGGAGGTACGGCCGGCTCAGTACACATAAAATTCTGTAGGGGTTGTTTTAACCCGCTGATGTTGCGGATCATCAAATATTTTTGGCCAGCAGTTCTAATCTTTAGGGAAAGTCAGTGGGTTAATGCTACTGTGGAACTGTGTGGGCAACTTCATGTTCACAGGCTAAAATTTTGTTGTGGCCAACTCAGCTTTTCATTCCTCTTCGTTTGATGAAATAAGTACCACAGAGTGGGGTCATAATATCATCACAATGCTGCCCACATGCAAGATCATTGTAACAGCTACAGGGTAAAAATCAAGCACAAATAGCTGGATGCATTCTCCTGTATATGTGGGCGTCTCACTATTTCACGTGTGGTGCTGATAATAATTTAAATAAAGGAGGCGGCCCTGTGTCAAGCTCCGCCCCTGCCATTACCTGAGCTTAGGTTAGCCACTGGGAAAGATAAGGGGTGGTAAGCCACAACACTTAGGCCAAGCGAGTCACTCCTTTGCTCTACTTCCAGCTAAACCACCCTTTGTTCATTCAGTAATAGCTCAGAAAGGAAATAGTTGTTTCAGTCCAGAGGCACCGGATGTATCCACTTTGAATAACAAGCGTTGGCAAAGTCAAAAGGTCTGTTCTTGGCAAGCATGCAATGTTTTTCTTATTTACTATGATTGTAAACATGCGAAATACAAATAAAGAAGTGGCCCAGCAGCTTGTGCACACCAGCCCTGGCAGTGAAGTGCACTCCTTTTCAGGATGTGCACATGCGATTAGACCAATTTCTGCCATTGTAAGTGCAAGACAGCCAAAGGTTATAGCGGACTGGCAGTGACCCATGCTCTGGAGGGCGGTAGCAAAATGTGAATAACTCTTCAACAAACCAATGACCGACTGAAAGGCAGAGTATGCGTGTACATGTATTTTTAGGTCTCGCCTGACCCAGCGCATGCGTTGGTCTCGTGAGACTTATTGAGAGGGCTCCAAAAAGTGCTACCAGGCCAGCCTAGAACTACAGTGCATGTGCGCGGGCGCGCGTGCCGCGCTTTACCACGATTACTTTCACTTTCGCGGTCGCACGGCCGCTTTGATGTTTGATCGTGATCGCGATCACTTTCACTTTCCGCCAATAGGTCTCGCTTTTGGGACCTTATAAGTATTTAGTTATGCAACTGTTGCATAGCTAAACACTTATAAGGTCCCAAAGGCGAGACCTATTGGCTATGCCAATGCTTGTTTAAGACTTGAGCCTTGCCTGCAGGCTTAAAGCCCAGGACGTAGATACCTAAAAAGGTGATCGGAACATCACCATTTATTTGGTCGTTTATACAAAATACCTTTTTGCATACGTGGTTCAAGCCTTTACAGAGCTGTGTTTTTTGGTAACTGGAGAGGTGTACTACATTGCGGAAACACGTTTTGTATCATTTATTTCTAGAGCATTAAATCCCAATGGCAGATATCAGAGCCATTTATGACATGTACAATACATCTAGGGGCACATCTACTAAACTTTCAGGCAAAAGAGAGCAACGAGCAAAGTTGCTGCGCTGTGTTGTGTGAAAAAGAGAGAGCAGAAATGCTCCATAGTCACAAAGATATGGAGCAATTCTGCTCTCTCCTTACACTAACACACTGGAGCAAAGTCAGGCACATTGCAACATAGACAGGCTCACAGAAAATATGCAACAGGGGAGGGCTAGATTATGTGGCAGGGCTGACTAATTTAGGCAGCACCACAAGGCAAAATATGCAGCATAATGCAGCACATTTTGAGATAGTATTACTTCATTATTTTGACATTCTTACATTTATTAACATTGTCTGGGCATATGTTACACCTCATTAGTAGCAATTTAACCCTCAAATTTAGCACAAACAGCATAAAGTTGACCAGTCAACCTTTTGAAAAGGGTCTTCAACTGTGCATCAACATGAGTCACTGCATTTTTAGTAATTTTTTTAACCATTTGAGCTACAAACTTTTTTTTTAAAATCTGTAGATTATGCAGCAGATGATGGATTATGTGGTAAATGCAGCAAATCCATAAAGATGTGAAAAACACAACGGCTGCACATTCACATAATTTCAGGGTCGTTGGCCATAGTGCATGGGTGCCTGCATTACAGGTAGGATTATTCTTAGAAGCATTTTCCTCTTTTTATGTGTGCTGTTAAATACAGTACATGTGGAAAGAGAAAATAAAGAGCAGAAATTAAGATATTTCTTCTTGGTACGCCTCACAGGTTTGCAAGCCTTTGTAAATCTGGGGATGCACCAGAATTCTTGGGTGGATACATGGGAACGCAGATGCTCCACACTTGGAATGCCTCCCAAGATAATATGTAACGTAATACAGCACAAACAGCTGCCTTGCGTTACATTACTTTACAAAGCCAAGAAGGGCCACGCAAAATCAGGCCTTGTGTGGCTTTGCAAATATTACTGAAACCTTTGAGTTGTTCTTGCGTCACCTTGTGCAACGCAAGGACAACACAAAGGCTTCATAAATATGACCTTCATGTAAATAACTATGTAGGATATCATAGTACACATACAAATGCCATTCTTCAAAATGGTACCGACCATGACAGTTAGTGACCCACTGGGTTTGTAAAATAAAATGTCTCCCCTCAAAATCAAGACAATCTATTGGCCAATGCGCCTATGTGAGAAGCCCATTATAATGCTAGCACAGGGTCTGGTGGCTCCATGGATGAATGCATGCATGTGAGGGATCCATGTTTGATCATATTGTTACATATTCAAATACCAGTGGTTTGACTTCAATGTACATGTTCTTTAAAAATACATGCCCACTATTCATCTATTGGCCATACAGCAGTGATTTAAATGGGCATGTACTATCAGGTGCATAGCACCTGCATTTCTTATATTCTGAAGGAACAGTACCGGCACTTCTCAGCACTGCTCCAATGTTTTTAATAGGGTAGTACTGGCACTTCTCAGAAGCAAATGGGTACTCTGGGAAAATAAGTAACTGCACTTCTATGTTTCCATGTCAAGAACTGCCATACAGTAGCAACTCTGCTTTTCATGTGTACATTTTGCTAGGTAAAAATATACACACTTGCTTGATATCCATTCAAATTAAACTTGGCACAGTGCTCATGAATATGTATGTTTTCATAAGCATATATGTTTTCATAAGTATGTTTGTAATAATGGTAGTTCTTTACTTACGCAATGCTTTATACCTTTTATCTGACATTTAACACACATGAAAAATAGGTGTTACTATTTATTGACAATTTCAGAAGGATGGACAGAATTTAGAACTCATGGCAGGCTTTTCATGACAGATGTCAGCAGCAAGTGTTGAAGGCACCACTGTATTTTTTCAGCTGGCTATCTGCAAATTCCATAATATCAAAAGGGTAAGCTAACTCTTATACAGAAGTTGGAGTGGCAAATAAATCTGTCTGATTCCGTAATCCTGACAAGACAACCTGGTAAGCTTGCTAAGAGGTCCTCAACCATGAACACTTTGTGTTATATTATGTTATCAGTGTTTTAATAGCTCACTTATCACCCGTGAGGGTATCCATGCACTCTGTAGCAGGTGTGTGAGGCCAGGTCTTCAGCTTCTTTCAAAAGTCAAGAAAAGAGGAGGAGGCTTGGATGTGTTTTTGGAGGTTGTTCCACCCTTTGTCAATAGGAATGGTAGACCTGCAACTTTGGCACAGTTTTCCCCTAACCTTTTGTCTTCAACGCTCCTGTTTTGCTGACTTTTCTTTTGCTGGACTCTGTACACTTCACTACTGATAACCTGTGCTAAATTGCTTGTGTTCTACCCCTAAAGATGGTAGGATTGGCTTATACCCAAATGGCATACTTGATTTACTTGTAAGTCCTAGTAATGTGGCATTACCAGTACTCAATGCTTTAAATTAAATACTACTAGTGGGTCTGCAGCACTGATTGTGCCACCCAATTTAGTAGCCCTTTAAAGATGCCTTATGTCTGCTACTGCAGCCTGTGTGTGCAGTTTTAAACTGCCATTTCGAACAGGCAAAATAAACCTTTTTCGAGGCCAAAACCTTCTATTTTTCATTACATATGTCACCCCTAGGGTAGGTCCTGGACTGTCCATAGGGCAGGGTGCAGTGTATGTAAAATGTAGTACATGTACTTTTAAGTTTTACTTGTCCTGGAAGTGAAAAATTCCTACATTTGTTTTACTTTACTGCAAGGCCTACCTCTCCCATAACATGGATAACATTTGAGTTACCTCATTACATTTAATAAGCTGTAACTTCCAAATGGGAACAGGTGACTAGTTCATGTTTGGTGTCTTTGGAATTTTAATGAAAAAATCCTCTCTTATGGTAAAGTATGATTTTAAATTAATATTGTGATTATGTCACTTTTAGAAAATTGGCATTTCTTGCCTTAGCCATTTAGTGCCCACAGCGCCACTTGACTGGGTGTAGTTGGCATTTGGAGTTTTTGTATTCCTCCCACACAGCGACACACATTAGAGGGCTTAGGTGTGCCTGGATGGGCCATCACTGACAGGATGGGAGGATAGAGCTGGGCACAGCCTAACTAACACTTGAATAAGCAGTGTCCTGCCTCTACACAAAGGGCTGCATACTCCCTGTAGTTAATCTGGAGCCAGGGAAGGCAGGGAAACTGTGCACTTCGAAGCAAAACCTCTAGAAGCTTCTTCCCTTGCAAATGAAGGCCCAAGTATAAAGATTGAACCTTAGACACCAACTCTTCAGTACACACCTGAACCTGTGGAGACTCTGGCAGGAAGAAAAACTGTTGTGCTGCTGAAAGGACTGCCACTCTGCTGAAAGGATTCACACTCTACTGGACTGCTGCTTTGAAGTAATGCTGCCCTGCTGTACTGACCTGCTGCCTGCTGCCTGGGTAAGAAGGGCTTGAAATGCATCTGTTGAACCCAGGATCCCAGAGTGACTCCAAGGGCTAGTTGGCTGGCCTCCAGACTAGATCCTCCGGGACAGAAGTCTCCAACAACCATCAACCCAGTACCTGGACTCTGCCATCTGTGAGTCCTACCCTGCCAACTGGTGCCACGGCAGTCCTAGCCTGAAGGTGTTCTGCCAGCCAATCTGTGGATCCAGCAAAGCTGATGCAAACCCTGAGCAGTACCGACACATCGTCTCTGCTGCGTCGATTCTCCCAGTGCAAGGACTCCGTATTGACCTTGCAGCCTGCATCGGAACCACCGCTTTGCGATGCATCCCCAACACAAGCCCTCATATTTCAAACTTCTCATCGTCGGCAGCCTCCAGGATGACACAGGTTCTCTCAAAACAGCCTCACAGCTTCTTGGAACCGACACACCACCTCAGCTGAGCGATGCATCGATGCATCCTTGTCACCAGACTTCGCATCGCAAGCCATCGTTGACCGGATACTCAACGACGATACAGGACTTTGCATGATAGTTCACAGCTCCACAGAACCGGTGCATCGCATTGGATGTGTGACACATCCCTTGCAACACTCTGCAAACAGGATTTAAGATACTCTTGTTCAACGGGCCTAAATAGATAGCTGTAGGCGGGCCTTGCTCCATCTCAGTCGTCCTGAACCTGTGACTTTGTCCCAGTCCAGTCCAGCATGACCAGATATCCACAGTTATTGCTCTGTGCTTTTCAGGACTATTTTCAATTAAATCTTAAAACCCACATATCTCCATTTCTACTGATTGGATTTTTGTTGTTTTGGTCTTGACTTATTTATTAAAAGTTAATCTAGTTTTCCAAATTGATCTATGAATTTTCTTTAAACTTGTAGAGTTCTACTTGTCCCTCATGAGGGTATCCTGGCGCTGGTAGAGCCCTGTTCATTAGCTGAAAAGCCAGGTCTTTAGGGACTTTCGGGACTTTCGGATCACTGGACGAGATGGGGAGGTCTGTAGATGAAAGGGTAGCTCATTCCATATCTTCTCTGCTAGGTAGGAGAAGAAGTGACTTCCGCATCTGCTACAGTGGATGAGGGGGGTTACGGTTAGAGAAAGGAATGTGAAGGGAAGGTGTCTGGTGAGCTGATGGAAGATCGGGCGGTGGTTTAAGTAGGCGGGTCCCCGTATGTAGGGCCTTGAATGCATTAGTCAGGAGCTTGAACTGGCATCTTTTCTCTACATGGATCCAGTGGAGTTCCCTGAGGTAGGGGGTGATGTGGGTTCATCAAGTTAGATCCAGGACAAGTCTGGATGCGGTTTCCTCTATGATCTGTAGTCGTCGGAGGAGATGAGCTGCAATCCCTGCATAGAGGGTTGCTGTAGTCCAGTCAGCAGGAGATAAGGGCCTAAGAGATAGTGCATTTTGAGCTTTGGGGTAGTCATTTGAATATCTTACGATGCATGTGAAGGATGAATCAGCAGAAGGAGGCAACAGAGTTGACCTGAGTCATAATGGTTAGCTTCTTGTCTAGAATGATCCTTGGTTCCAAGGGTGATCAGTGGGGGTAGACATAGATCTGAGTTTTGAGGGCCACCAGGATACGTCCTGTAGGGAGCGTTTGTTTCTGAAAATCAGTGCCTCTGTTTTGTCCATGTTGAGCTTCAGGTAGTTGTCCTTCATCCAGTTGGTGACGTCTGTCATGCAGTTGTGGAAGTTGATCTTGGTGGTGTCTTCGGAGAGGGAGAGGATGAGTTGTGTGTTATCAGCATAGGATATGATGTTGAGTCTGTGGGTTTTGGCGATGCTGACTACAGGTGTCATAAAAGTGTTAAAGAGGGTGGGGCTGAGTGAGGATCCTTGGGGTACTCCACAGGTGATTTCCTTTGGTTCAGAGGTGAAGGCGTGAAGGCAGACTTTTTGTTTTCTTTCAGTGAGGAAGAGGCAATCCATCTGAAAGTGGCCCCTTGGATGCCTATGTTGTGCAGTATTGTGATGAGTTTGTGGTGGGACACCGTATCGAAGGCTGCCGATCAGAGTTGCAGTCTCTCCTCAATTGAATAGGGCTATGATGTCTTCGAGAGCCACAAAGAGGACTGTCTTGGTGCTGTGATTGTTGCTAAATATGGATTGGAAGTAGTCGAGTAGGAGGTTCCATTCCAGATGTTCCAGGTGTTGATTGATGGCTTTTTGGAATACTTTGGCCGGTAACAGTAGCAGGTAGATTGGTCAGTAGTTTTTTAGTTTAATGGGGTCTGCCAATGGTTTCTTTAGTAGGGTGTTGACTTCTACATGTTTCCAGTCCTTGGGGAAGGTGACTGTGGCAAATTGGGGTGTTGAACAAGGTGGTGAGTATGTGGCTGATTCTGGCTTTGCTCAGGTTGAAGATGTGGTGAGGGTGTGGGTTGGCTGGGGACCCTGAGAGGACCGAGTTCACGATGGAGGCGATGTCCTGTGATGTGAGCTGGCTCCATTTGGTTAGTCGGATGTCTGTGGTGGTAGTGGAGTTGTTGTGTTGCTTGAAGAAATCAGTGGCCTTGGGCTAAGGTTTGAAGTTTATGTAGATGCTGATGATCTTCTCGTTGAAGAAGTTTGCAAAGGGGGTAATGTTGTTTCTTGCAGCTGAGGAGTTGGAGAATTCTTTGACGATGTTGAAGAGTTCTTTGCTGTTATTGGAACTTGATTCGATGCATGAGGCTAAAAGGCCTTTTTCTTTGATTTTATCAACTGTCTGTTGTAGAGGTTGAGAGCTGTCTTGAAGGTGGTCTTGTCGGTAGAGTCCTTACCGGTGCGCCATCTCCTTTCCCGTTTTAATGTTGTTTCATGGTTCTGCGACCTTCAGTGTACCAGCTAGCCTGCTTGGTGGACCTTCTGTGGTTATTGTAGCCAATGAGAGCGATGCTGTTGGTGCAGTTAGTGATCCAATTGTTGAAGTTTTTTTACGTTCTGGTCTAGGATACTGGAGGAGATGGGGTGGGTGATGTTGAAGTCATTGATCCATGTGTACTTTGAAACTTTGCTCCAGCTGCAGTGGGGGGGCATTGGGCAGGCTGGGGGTGAAGGTCCGTGAGTTGGCGATGTTGAAGTGGATGATGGAGTGGTCGTTCCAGGTGAGTTCCATGGAGTGACTGTAACTGATGCGGTCGCTAAAGGTGAAGATGTGGTCTTGCATATGACCTGGGGTGTTCGTGGGGTTGTGGATGAGTCCATTGTTGTTCATGCAGTCAATGAGGTTGGTAGTGCTAATGCCATTGTGGTCATCCTGATGGAAGTTGAGATTGAAGAGGAAAATGTAGTTGGAGTCTATGGTGAGGGGGTGATAAAGTTGTAGATGGCTGGACGTGGTCCTGGAGGACTGTAGGTGAGGGTGCCCCTGATAGTGATTTTGCTCTTTGTTTGGAGTCGGAAGTTGAGGTGTTGCACGGCTGGGGTGATGTTGTCATTTGTGGTGGTGCATTGGATGGATTCCTTGTGTATGATGGCAATCCCTCCTCCAGGCTTGTTGATGCAGTCATGGTGGGTGATCTTGTATCCTTCTGGTACCGACAATGTTGGGCGCGGAAGTGGGGTTGAGCCAGATCTCACTGAGAAACAGGACATTGGGTGTGAGGGTGGAAATGAGGTCCCAAATCTCAGTGGAGTTTTTGCATAGTGAACATGTGTTGAGAAGGGCACATGTGAGTTGGTGTTCTGGTTCAGGTGGTGTCTGTGGTGTGCTTAGGGTGGGGCTGGTTGGTGATCTGGCATGTGTGCTGTGGCAGGTGAAATGGCATTGGGTGCAGGTGAAAGGTCCTACCGTGGAACATGGGTCGGCGCGGTGGCAGTGTTTGTTGAGGTGTCTGAGGATGAGGGTGTAAAGCTTGCGATAGTGTATCTTCAGTGGGAAGGAGGGCCAGGGGTTATGGCACTGGGCACAGTCTAGGCACGGACAGGCACAGACATGTTTGTCTTTGGCATGACTTTGGCGTGCCAGCGGCATAGTTGCACTGCATGCCGCATGAAGTAGGTCCTGGGGTGGGCAGGGCTTCTGTTGGTGGGAAGAACAGCGAGCGGGAAAACCCAGGTAGCAGTGGTGTGACTGGGATCAGGCTGTAACAAGCAGGAACTGGAGGACACAGGCAAGTGGCAGAACTGGTGTCCAGTTGCCTACTTGTGTTATGTTTTCACTTTATTACTGTTTGAAGTGCTGCAGAAATACTTTACATGTTGCCTCTAAGTTAAGTCTGACTGTTCTGTGCCAAGCTACCAGAGAGTTGAGCACAGATTAATGTAGGGTTTGCTTGTGCCTCACCCTGACAAGGATTGTGGTTGTTGCTTGAGGAGGTATTCACCCCCACCTCAACCAGTAACCCAATTTCTTACAATGGGTGGATGCATGGTAACACCCATGCATCACCTATGTAGCACGTCGCTGACACAAGGTAGCGCAGAGAAGCGCTATGCACTGTGTTACCTTTGTTTGTTTTTACACAGCCATGCAAAACCACTTAAATCGGGTTTTGTGCCGAGGCTGTGGCAAATGAGTGATGCAACCATGGGGCAAAAATCTTAATAAATCTGGGCTAAAAGCTTAGCCACTAGGTCACAAATGATGCAATGCAAACTTAAAGTGCTGGAAAACATAGCTATGAAATTCTATGACAGCTATATCATAAAGTCAAGAAGAAGTAGCGATAATAGGGGCACGGGGAGAGAAAGACGTCATTTTGTTCTTTGGGGCTTGATATCTTTCAGCAGAGTACTTCCCAAGAGAATGGCAACAAAAATATCGGCTTGTCATTAAAAGTATATTTTACGTATTCTTACTCTTCTCTAAAAAAAAGTGAACATGATGGTGCAAGATTTTATTATTGCAGAAAGCCCTATAATTTAGTGAACGAGAACAGGGTTTTCAGAACACACAACAGGACTTGAACCCTCAGTCTTCAGGCTTAACCCTTAACCACTAGGCCACTAGTGAAACTACATATCCTTTTAGAAAAACACATCTATGGCATTCGATCTGAAAATGAAAGTCAGCGAAGTTCCATATTTAAGTGCAATCTGATACCTATATAGTTTAAGTAAGAAAAGTAGTAGCCAAAATAGATAACATGCGAAAGTGAAAAGTGAGTTTGTTCTTTGCAGCATGGTACTTTTCAAACTAGGGATGTGCCAAAGTCACATGATTTGCTTTTGCATAACTACCCAAAATGTCAACAAAATAATGTGAAAATACTTGAAATGCAAATCGATCATTTCACGCTATAATTTAGCCTGAAATTCATACTTGATTCAAGTTTTGAACACAGGGACAGTTGAACCCTTAACCCTCATAATTAAAGCCTAAGATCTTAACCAGCAGACCACAATTGACTCAGTACCATGTTGTTGAAAACATACCTATGATGTTTTCAATTTTGAAAAGCAAGTCAATGGGGTTCCATAAGTAACTGCAGGTGGCAGCTAGATTGTTTAGGCAACAGTAAGTAGAGATAAAGAGATAGGGAAGGAAACTGAGAGAGAGACAAGTTATTTTGTTCTTTGGGACATGGTAAATTTAAAAAGAAGAAAAAAGAGTGACATTGAGAAAATAGAGAGAAAAGAGAGAGAGAGGGAGAGATAGATTGTAATAAGAAGAAAGAGGGCCCCAGGAGCACATCCCCTCAGACTCAAAGCCTTGGAGAGAAATCACTGAGGGGGATGGGAAAAAACGAGTGATGAAAAAGAGGTACCAGGGAAGAGGAAATGAGAACACAAGAACGAAGGTATTAGGAAGGAGCATTTTCAAAACCGTGGTGTTCCCCCAAAAATTGATGTCATTGAACAGAGATCAACAAAACTTTATTATGGTGAGTGTCTCCGTCATCTGAACAATAGGTGGAGGAAAAATAATAGAAAGAACATCAGGAAAGAGAAAAAGAGCGAAAGGCTCTAGGTGACAGCTGACACCGAGAGAAATCAGTAGTTGATAGAGTCAGAAATAAGTGTGCCTCATTCAAATAATACAGGAGCAGACCACAGAGATCATGGGACTCAGAGGGTAACACAATAGACCCGTGAGAAATTTGCATAATTCTCTTTGTAGATACAACATGAACGTTATTAGAAATAACGCAAAATAACGTGAAAAACACTGATCAACCTTTTGAGCTATTTTCTTAGCACAAAATGCACCCTCAAGTTCGTATTTGACCGTGAGGATGCATTTTCCCAAAACAAAAAAGGCAAAATTATGTGTGACATAAACAACAACTACTCACATTCTGTTTGTTTGTGTTGATCCTGTGCTTTTACGATAGGATTTTTACCCGAACAGAAGCTCAGATCCGCAACCAGGTGCAATCACATGATTTCGGGCATTTCGCATAACAAATGTAATGTGAAATCCCAGAAATTATGCAAGATCATGCCAGTGTAGCCAAAATTTCTCCTTGGCCAACTACATACCCACTCCACAGTCTCTTCAATTAAATCTCTCAATAGTCACACCCTCGTTTATTGATTTAGTTCTGTACCCAAAGCATAAGAATTAGAGGGAGAATCTGTGAGAGGACAGAGGAGACCTTTGAGTTTAGAAATGTCAAATCCTTAGATTAAACAGATGGGATGAAGGAAGACAGCCGGCAGGAGCAGCGGTGCCACCGTGCCTGAAATGGAAATGACTAAAATGTTGCTGCTTCCTGTTCAGATTAGCAGGAACTCTACCTCTGATGACCCTAACATGTCTGGAAGTTGCTTTTTGTTTTACATCATGAGAACAAAACCCGTTTCATTTTCGTTTCTGATTTATCACTGTAACTTCTGCCAGAAGCCTGTTTCATGCATTTATCATCCTTTCTGCAGGACTTTGTAATTCCACTACTAACCATTCTCCCAAATTGTCATATTCCAAGACCCCTTCACCTCACCTGCACTCAGATTAGGTTCAAGAGGAGTTATTGTTTGGGTGCTTTGACAAATATTTTCGTAAAGGAAATTTAAATTTCAACTCGAGATCAATCTCTGGGTGAAAATCTGGCCCAAACTGAGGAATTAACAGCAAAATTTGACCAATAATTACTTGTTCCTCCAGTAATTACTCATATTTTAGCGGATTCTCATGGTACTTGTGATGAGGCAATTCCAATCATCCCCTTCCCACAGAGTTAGCAGTCTCCTGGTGTCAGTAACTCACGGGGAGAGGCTCAAATACTGGTCCACTCAGAAAGAGCGACTTAGTGTTCAGTTCCATTGATATATATTTTTTAGGTCTCGCATAGGCAGCGCATGCGCTGCCTCTACGAGGCATTAAGTAATCTGTATACTTGGGTGAAACTCCGCCTCTTGCCGGTAGTTTCTCCTGCCGCTTGCCATTCGTTAACTGTGGCATTCATTTTGTTAGCGGGCTTATGGTTGGCTTGCGGTCCAATGCGGCACTTCCGTTTTGCTTCCGTCCGGCCGAAAGCAGCAGCGACCAACTACGGTTTTGTTCCGCTGTTCCACGTCATCTACTCGTGTAGGGACTACTTCCTTGTTTGTCCCATGATCCAGTCTCTGCTGGGAATCCTGTCGCACCCATATCCCGGATTGCGACCTGGGGAGCAGCGCTTGTGCTCACGCTGCTCCTACTACACCCGAGAAGACCTCCTGCCGCTGCCCCGCGGTTGTTCTGCAGCTCCTGGGCAGCGCCAGACCAGCGGCTTCCCCCTCTCTGCTTGTGCAGCGAGATACTCCTCCATAATGCCTTGCCACCTGGGGAGCAGCGCTTGTGCTGACGCCGCTCCCGCTACACCCGAGAAGACCTCCTGCCGCGGCTACCCCCGCTCTGCCTGTGCGGCGAGATACTCCTCCATAATGCCTCTGGGATCGGACTTGGAGCTGGCGACTCCGTGAAGCACATACGGTACAGGTAGGTGGGGGTCTGGGGGTCATTAAATGTCTGCTGTGCATCTCACCGAATGGGCTGAGACACTAACCTCACTGACCCCGCTCAGACCTCACAGCTCTACGCTCAGTTGGTCCACTGATGTGGAGTCTGCTCGCTGTCACTCATCATCCTCCCCAGGCCCCGGGTCCTCCTAGCACGTCAAAGCACATAAGCCAGCTGGCATCCCCCACCACCTTTCCCCGCCCCCAGGTCACAACTCGGCACCACCACCCACGCCTCAGTTTTGTCCACGCGTCCCAACAGCATGCACTAGCAGTCACCATCTTGGGAAGTTTTAGGAAATTGGAAGCCTTGCCCTTGCCTGCACCACACACGAGAAAATCAGGAGGAAGTTTTCACTCAGACACAACTACTCGGAGAAAAAGTTCTGTGAATCTGGGTCCGAAAGTTCACCATTTTGGAGTGCTTGCTTCTCATATAAAAAGATAATAAGTTTTTGATAGTGGCTGAATCGCACGCTGAGAGAAGACATTTGTGTGTACTTTTGCGATAGGCCGGGTCTGATAGCTTTGAAAACAGCCCCCCCGTGTACGCAACAATGTGAATATTATTGCAGCCGCTCCTCGATTAGCAGATGTCACCATTGAATTTATGCGTCCGGCTTCCCTATGCAGCCTCGGTGCTATTGCACGGTGCAATCAGATGGAATGGTTCATGGATAATGAGCTTGCTGACCGCTGTGACTCAAATGGGATGTTCTATCGATAGCAAATGGCAATGTATGCAATCAGATATTTGCATGTATAAAGGCTGTGCCAGTGGCAGCAGTTAAAAGCACTGCAAAACGTCTGAGATAACAGACCAACAAAAACAGAATGAACTGCAGTGATGCTTTTGCTTTTTCATAAGGTCATTTCTCACCTACCGATACTGACTACATCAGGGACGGCCGGCCTTTGCAGGCATTGGGCACTTCCCTGGGAGGCTGGAAAGGTTGGGGCGGCTTTTTGCAGCAGTGGGGGCCAGTTTTGGTACTGGGGTCGGTTTTGCAGCTGCAATATCGCCCCCAGTAAGAAAAGCAGTAAGGCATCACACCTACATCCCCCACTACACCCCACCCCCACCCCAAGGCTGCTTTTGGTCCCAGTCCAGCCCCGGACTGCATCCTTTTATAGCATCCAAAATCATAGCTTAAACTCTTGCAAATGCGAGACCTAATGCATTGCAAATGCTTGTTTCTATAGCCAGCTCCTTTCCAAATGTTGTTGCATTGCAGACTGTGGGTGCTTTCCCAAGCTGGGGGCATAGGCTAGTCAGTGAGATTCTGGGAGAATGAATCTCAAATTTCCCAGCTGCGAATGCAATGGGCCATGGGGTGAATGAGTGAGGAAACCAAGGTTTAGGATGGACTGTTCCCACAAGTGGCAGGGTCAGTACTGACTTGCATTGGTGGGCCATCTGGGGCTGATTTAGAGTTTGGCGGACAGGTACTCCATCACAATGGTGACAGAGTACCTGTCCACCAAACTTAAGGTCCACCCACACGATTTTGTGTCGGGCCGACCTATGAGCTTTACATCAATGAAGTAAAGTTTACCCCGTCTGCTTAAAACTTCCTCCGAAGCTATTCAACCATTTACTCTTTTTCAAGTGTACAGTCGAATGTCTTTTTTTAACTGCCTGTTACTGTCGGGTATATTCTGACGATGAGGAACAGTAAAAAAAAAGAAATTGCCCCCACACCATGGGAGAAACGTCACATGGTGTGGAAGTCATTACATTTTTTTCTCCAAAAACTAACTCCCACTGTGAGAGCTTGTTTTTGAAAAATAAAAAACCTTGTAAATGTATGACAGTCAGCCGTCATGTTTGACGAGCCATCGCCAATCATTTTCTATATTGACAGGAACAGCCTTAACAGTGGTTCCTTGACAGTGGTTCCTGCCAATGTATAGAGATGTCTGTGAAGTGAGCAGACATCTCTAAATTTGGTGGGCAGAGTAAAGGCAGAGAGGCAGACGTACAGAACAATAACTAAAGAAATGTGCTGAGCCACCACCATTTGCTAACACTTTTTCGAAAACTTATTGCAAGAACTGCTTTCCGGTTTTCTATGGTGAGACCAACACAGCTGTACCAATGTGCCACTGTGTTTTATAATGCATCATTTGTCACTGCTTGTCCCAGAAGCCAGAACCTTAGATTCCTCACCCGCCACGTCTACTGGCATGTTGTATAATGCGACCTTTGTTATTCATTCTGCTAAAAATTGATGCAAGAGTTACAAATGAGTCTATAAATGTTAGTGCAATACATAAGTATTCAGAAATTGTCCAGAATAACTACAGCCCATATTAATTATGCTCCCATTAAAGGAAGACCCCACCGGGAGTATTGATTCCGGTTCAGAAGATAGTCTCGAAATCTTGCGGTTATTTGCGTTGATTGGCACAATTAAATGCCGCTAAATGGAGCCCCCAGCTCAGGGCTGGACTGGCCGTAGCAGAAGTCAGAAGAAGTCAGAAACAGCTTTATTCGATTTTAAAAACAAAACCATAAAAGCACACATATATAACATTTCATTCATAATAAATAAGACAATTTGACTTTAAAAAGCGAGCTTTTTCCATTAAAAAAGACCTAGTTCATGGAAATCCTGAATCTAATAATAGTTTTAAGAAACATTGACACCGAGAACATAAGAAATTCATCATCTAACATTTGTAGTCTGACCAATGCCACTCTGCATTGTCTCAGGCCTAGTTTTTTTAAAACAGGTAGAAGAATACTTTTCCTAGGTTCTGAGTAGAATTTGCAAAAAAGAATACAGTGAAGGGAAGATTGAACGGAAACCAAATCACAAGGACAGGGAATTAGTTCCTTTAACCAGCAATTCATCTCAGGGAAGGTAACTAATCTAAAAAAGATATCTACCCTAAAGCGAGACAATAACATTCGGGAATAACAGCTAGGCACTAACTTCAAATATGGCTGAATAACTTGATTTTGGATAAGTAGGTGGTTAGCCATAACAGAACTCTTACATTTCTCTGTCTGCCAGCGTTTTTCTGCTAAGAAATGCAGGCAGGTTTCCTTGAGCTTCTTTCTTGACAACCCAGCCATACTATTCGGTGTATCAAAAAATTCTTGATGACCCATATCCACAAGGAAATTTTTTATATATTTAAACCAGGAAATTTTTGTCGCCCCATCAAGACATAAGCAGTCCCTTATTATGTCCCTATTCAGACCTGTCTCATTACAGGACCAAACTTTATGCCACAATAAGATAGGATCCACTTTAATAAGATCCGAAATATATGATACGCCCAGCTCTTGGTGGCATACATAAGAGGAAGTGGACCCAGGCACTGCCAGTAGGTAATGAAGGAAAGCATTCTGGCAAGACTGTATACTAGAAATATTTGCTATCCCCCAGATTCCTGCACCATATAGCGCCGTGGATACACACTTAGATTGGTAAATGTCTATTAAGACTGGTACTGGGCGGCCTCCCACCTTGTTAGCAAAATGTTTGACGGCCCCAATTGCTCGTGAAAACGCTAATTTTCTTGTTTCACCTGCTGCTATACAAGTGCCCTTTTTATCAAAGTTGATACCTAAATAAGAAAAAGTGTTCACGGTCACAATTTTTGTGTTAGATAAAAAGGAATTACAGTTAAGATTCTTCTTTTTAGTGCAGCACATATTAAAGGTTTTACTTATGTTAATCTTTAGACCCCTATTACCCATGTATTCTGAAAAATTGTTGATCGATCTCTGGAGACCCATTTGGGTCCGGGCCATGATTACGGCATCATCTGCGTATAAAAGAATGGGGATATAGCAGTTGCCAATTTTGGGATAGTCTTGCATATCTTCCAGGAGATGAGATGCTACCGAGTTAATATATAAATTAAACAAAAATGGGGCTAAAATGCAGCCTTGTCTCACACCCTTTCCTATTGGGAATTTGGAAGTACAATCCCCCTTATCCCCATAACGTACCCTGGCACCTGCCTCTCGGTATAGTTCTCTAATAAATATTAGAAGGTTTGGGTCCACTCCCATTTCCTGCATTGTTAGCCAAAGTTTATTATGATTAAGACAGTCAAAGGCCGAACTTAGATCCACAAAAGTAAGAAATAAGTTTTCATTTTTGGCCTCGACATAGGCTACTAGGAGTGCTAAGTTCAGTCCTTGCTCAATTGTTCCCATGCCTTCCCTAAAACCATATTGAAACTGAGAGAGAATACCTCTATCATCAACCCATATTTGCAATTTGTTGAGTATAACTCTCCCAGCGATCTTCATAAGCGAATCAAGTAAGGAGATCGGTCTATAGCATTTCGGTTCATTACGATCACCTTTCTTAAAAATAGGCACCACAATGGCTTCCTGCCAAGTCAGTGGAAAGCCAACTTTAGTAAAGCTGTTTAAGACATTAGTTAAAAGCGGGGCCCATAACTTAGTATTAGCCTTAAAGGTATCCACGGGAATTCCTTCCGGGCCCGGGGCCTTCCCCGCGGCACTCTTATCAATGGCTATCAGGACTTCCTCCAATAAAAATTCAACATTTATTGGGTAAGGTGCTGAATCCTGAGTTCTTAAATTTAGCCCCCTCTCTGCTGCTACCACAATATCTGCTTGGTAAAGCTCCCGAAAGTAAGTCACCCATGACTCTTCCGTAATGGCTACCTCAATAGAATCTGTTACGTTATCATTAAAAAATGGAGCGTTTACCGCTCTCCAGAAAGCAGTACTATCTTTTGAGTGGCAGGCTTCCTGTAGGGTCTGCCAAGCTTCCTGTTTGATCTGTTTTTTCCTATTTTTTACTGCCTGTTGATAAGCAGATCTAGCAGATCTGACTTCAGCCATGACCCTAGGATCTCGTTTTAGCTGTGTCATTAAATAAGCATGAGTCTTACTGCACTATCAAACCACCTCTTCGTCCTACTCACCCAAGTAACTTTCGTATTTCTCCAGTAATACTAAGAAATGCATCATGGACTTTGGAGGGATCCTCGTTCTCAGAGAGGCAAGTGTTAAATTCCAACTCTTTAGAACAAATTAATTTTCTAAAAAAAGCCACTGGTTCCACTTTATCCCATTTTAGGGTGTAGCCGTTCTTCCTTGCAAGTTCCAGTCTGTAATTATATAGGTTCTGGACCGTTGTATCTGACTTGCTTTTTCCCCCCGCGATGGTAAAGGACATACTGAGTGGCCAATGATCACTCATTGCTATCTCACATATTTCAAACGAGCAAATATAACTGGAATACCGTTTGGAAATTAACATGAAGTCAATGACTGATTTACAGCCCCTTCCTATAAATGTAGAATTGAAGGGGACTGGAGGAGAACAGAGTTCATTTACAAAACCCAAATCCAGAGAGAAAAGTATTTCATTTAAGTAATTTCCCAAAGACATATGGGAGAAGTGTGCCGAGGGGACATCAACGGCCTCCCCCAACCCACAGATATTTAGATTACTAAATGAACATAGAAAGTGATTAAAATCACCCGTCCAGATCACACAAGGATCAGGAGCTTGTTTTCCATCCATGTTTTTAAGGGTCTCGTATAATTCTTTAAGAGTCGAGGCCCATACATCTTTCGGGATATTATTATAAAAATTTATCAAAAGTATGTTTTGTTTACCCCCAAACGTTATAGACAGTATGTGATAAAAAACAGAAACAGGAAGAAAAGAAATTTTCGTTTCTTTTAGACAATTTGATACGTAAGTACATAGGCCCCCTTTGTTTCTCCCTCTTATCGTATAAATTGCCGGCGTGTGAAATGTACGGTAACCATTCATATGAATGGGGTCAACCGTCCAACATTCCTGTAGACAGATAATCGAGAACTGATGTAAAAAAAAAATACAACTAAGAAATACCCTTGTTTTTTTCCAAGACAAGAGTGTAAAATCAGAGACTCTGTCAGCATCTTTAGATGGTCTCACATTGAGAATTTCACAGGAGGCCCCGCATTCAGAGATTCCTTTTTCGGACAGTGGGAAGTGATTAATTTCCTCTCCATCCTCAATAGTAATAGGGATGTTTTCAGACTTATCCTGTAGAGTAGTTGACAGTTGGGCAGGCCGAGAACCAGAGGGTAAAATGAACTCATCATCAGTTGCCACCTCCCGTGTGGATTCGGGTGCGGTAGATTTTAGGGGTAGTCAGTCAACCATATCTAGGCAACTATATCTGTTTGTTCTCGGGAAGGCCTCGAGCCAACCCTGATCAGCTGGGGCCAACCTACCTCTTTGAAAATCAATGTTTGTTTTGCCCCTCCCTACCTGTTCCCACATGCTATTATTTGCTTGATAAGGATAGAAATAACCAAGGGGAAGTGGCCTGATTCTTGTATTGGGCAGAAATGGCCGTGCCTGCTGGATGTATTTTACAGCCTGTGTATCCTGAAAGTTAACAACAATACAGTCCCCAGATATGTCTTTGTTCCTCCTACCCACCCAACTGACTCTCCGAGCAAACAGGATTTTACTATGTATATAAGGAGGGAGTGGTCGATTTGTGTTGAGCCAGTACATTGTTTTATTTTTCAGCTCGTGATATGTTTCGATGGTGTTTTCTTCCAAACCAGGAACCCCTGTCAATACAATAACATACGGCGAGGATTCTGGCGGCAAATCTAAACTGGGTAGCAGGGAAACTCCACCAATATTACAAGCAGATCTGTTTTCCATCTCGTTAAAGTTCTGTACCATACCACTTTTAGCTTTAGCATTAACATCAGAAGATTTCTGGGAGGACATTTCTCTTATAGGTAAATCTTTAAGTCCGTTGACGTTTGTAGGATTTTTAGCGCAAGCATTATCCTCTCCTTTATCCCGAGATGTTCCCCTCTGCGGGTCTGAAGAAGACGTGACCAGGGGCACAAAAGTTTTCTCCATGGGGTTACTTGCTTGGTTACCAAGGGGAAGCTGTTCAGAGGGCTCTCTTGATGAGCCTGTCTTCAACAATTGATTAAGTTCAAGGTTAGATAGAGCAATCTGTTCAAGTTTCTTAAGACGCTCTTCTATCAAGTTAAGTCTATCCAGGATAGGGCGAGTTGTAAGAGCAAAAAGTTCCCCTATTTTAGAATAAAAACCATCGTCTAGTTGCCTAATTGGATCTACAATTGCTTCAGTCGAAGATTGGTTGACAGCACCCAATAAATTATTGGATGCCAATTTTGTGTTTTTAGATTTCGTCGATCTCAATTGACTGCCCTTTTTTCCTCGCTGAGCAGGCTTTTGTTTCGATTTGGCTCCTAAATTTAGACCAGAGGAAGGGAGAATAGCCTCAGTAACAGCTTGTATTTGTGCTCGGGTGGATACACCTTCTAGTTGGTTAATCGTAGCATCTGCCGTAGTGGTTACAAGCCTAGCGGTACTTCTACCTTCTTTACCGCCCTTGCTTTCCAGAATTAAATCCGTACAGACATCGTTACTTTCATCCTCTCTAACCATGGAGTCAATTAAGGTAGAATTTATAGTATTTACCTTAGGTGTAACAGACAAAGCAATTTTGCCTAAAGATGAACGTTTGTTGGAAAGAGGGTCTAAAGAAAGACGACGCTCTGTGAGGTCAATTTCTCGTTCGAGAAGAGTAGCAGCTCTTACAATAAAATTGTCCAATGTACCTGCCATGGTAGTACCAGCTACGGCACTTTTACCCCTAGTCATTCCACCCACCATTGTCAAGCTACTTACTTATGACAGATTTCAATACGGGAATGCACAGGGAGTAGCCCAGCCCAGTCTCTTCAGTCTCGAACGGGCTCAAACGGGCCCGCCCTTAGCCCGGGCTTCGCCCGGCACGTCCCGCGTGCGTCCCGCACAGCGGCTAGTGTCTACAACTTATAGTGACGTTGGAGGCGGGGCGGGAAGAGGAACCAGCTGGAGTTGGTGTGGACTGCTGGTCCTCGCAGTCCCACACCCGGCAGAGTCCGCAGAAAGTGAGCACACCTCAGGTCAGGTCAGCAGCTGTGAGCGGCTCCCGCGAAGCGGGGGCCGCGAGCCGCTATGATGCAACGGGAAGGCAGGGCGGGAAGAGGAACCAGCTGGAGTTGGTGTGGACTGCTGGTCCTCGCAGTCCCACACCCGGCAGAGTCCGCAGAAAGTGAGCACACCTCAGGTCAGGTCAGCAGCTGCGAGCGGCACCCCAATGATGTGGGAGGGGTGAGGGGGAGGCAGGGGCAAGCAGTGTTGGGAGCAAAACAGCAGTAGCCTCAGAGGAGTGGTGGGGGAGACAAGGGAAGGTAAGAGACCGTAGCAGGCACCGGGCGTTTCCCTGGTGGGCCGGAAGGGTGGGGAACTGTTTTGCACCGGTGGGGGCCATTTATGTTGCTGGGGGCCGATTTTGCAGCAGTGCTGCAAAATTGGCCCCTTGTAACAAAAGCGCAGCAGCAGTGTTCCCGCCAGCCTCCCCCTGCCACAGGGCCGGTCGGAGGTAATTGCCAGGGCTGGTTTGTGATCCCAGTAAGGCCCTGACCCAGCCGCGGTCCGTGCAGGTAACAGTGGTGGGGCCGTGTAAGGGGGGATTCCGAGGGACAATGTAGAGGGAAAATTAAATAAATAATTAATTTTCCTATGAATCTCCCCTTACACTCCCCCACCGCTGTTACCTGCACGAACCGCGGCTGCCTGCCCCGCTCCAGAGCAAGGAGATCCCGCCACCACTACGGAGCATCTGGCCAGAGGAAGGAGGCTCTTTGTGAATCAGGGCCACTGTGCTGCACCGAGTAAGCAAGACTGCAGCACCTTAATGAATGACTTCACTCAGAGTTTAGATATTTCCTACTTTCATCAGTGTAGCTCCTCGAACCCTGAAGAACCGTAGGTGCTAGCTAGGACCCTCGGGAGGCAAGAAGACTAGAGCTTTTATTCTTTTCTTTCTTTAAACAAAAACAAAAAATGAGCAGATTACTCGGTGGCATCCCGCAGCCCAGGCACTGAAAGAATTACAAAGGAGATCAGACGCCTTGTTACAGAACACGGGACCTTGCAAAGGCTTGCAAGGAACAGTATAAACAGATATGGTGCCAAACTCAGCAGCAGGAGTACTGAATAATAAAACACAGCTGCCTCGGCTGGCGTTCGGATCTCTGAAAGTTTGTCTTATAGCTGCTTTGTGAAATGCTGACAAAGAAGATTCTGCCAAGCGAAAATATTTTCTCAGAAGAGGGAGGCTTTCATGAACTGCAGCCTAAATATTCATTTAACATTTTGCGCATGCCATAAAAAAATAATTTATCACACGTCCCTTCCTAGAAATGTGGCGGGCTGGGGTGCGCTTGTGAAGGCCGCGGTTTATGTTGGCGAAGGCGGGACACGCGGGGTGTTCAGTCATCTCCGTTCTAGTTCATAAGATTTGCTGCATGGCTCTTTCTGGGGGGAGTTGGGCTTGCGCGTCACGAGACCTGCATTCTAACCCACAACTCAATTAATTGTGAGGCAAATAAGACAGTTTTTAAAAATCTAAATCAATGGCGAGTGTCCTACAATGTTTGAGCTGTTGCACCAAAATATTCAAAGGTGTAATGGATACTACGGACCCCAATTCAAGGAAAGAAATAACTCGCCTGTTCTCAAGATGGGGAAGTCCAGGACAGCAATAATTGGGGCAGAGTGAACCCTCATGCCTCTGTGACCCGGATTCACTGCTCCCTATGACTTAATGATAGCTACGCCCTTGAAAATAAACTCTATTAGTATAGGCCAAGATTTACTAAACTTTCACACGATGCAACACAGCAAGGAAACTTGCTGCTTTGCATTGCGTGAATGGGAGAGACCAGAAAGGCGCCATGTTTACAAAGATATGGCATACTTCTGCTCTCTCCTTGCGCTGGCATACCGCAGCCAAGCGCCAATTCAGGAACACTTGCGCCACGAAGCAAGGGTACCTGCATTGTGGTCAGAAAAGTTTTTAGGCAGGAAGGGATATCTTCTTGCACAAAAAATATTCTTAGAGGTTAATTCAACTTTGTATGTGTGCGGCAGTATGCAAATCACGCACACACTATGGTCACACTGGGATTTTCCATCTAACCAATGGAAACTATCAATAAGCACTGAAATGACTCATGGTTTTACAGACGAGACCCAAAGAGACTTGGGTAGGAATACTTCTGTCATTCAGAAGCCACAGAGCCTGTCTGTTCTCTGTGTGTGGGTGTATGAGGCCATACAAATGTCAGAATTGTCCTGAATGCATAAGATCCTAAACAAAGTGACATTATGCTGCACCACCCCAAAGGCAAAGGTGCCTTATTTGATCTGTTTAGAAGCAGTGTGGAACTATCTTTGCCATTGGTACCCTAGACACCTACCCTTTGAAATAGCATCTTGTCATCCAGGACCCACTGAAGCAGAGATACTGGTGTTTTTGTGCACCACTGACTTTCTGCAAGGACCAACAAGGATCTAATGGGTAAAATGTCTTTAGATCAGTCCCCCATGGCAGGGGGTAATTTAGGGTTATCAAGGGTTGCATTTAAGACCCCTGCACTCCTTACAAAGATATTCCAAGTTTGATGGTATTGATTCAGCTTGAGTGTCCAACTTCAGCAGTGGCAGCAAGATTCTTGCACCAGCCCTACTCTGAACTTCATCATGTGTAAGCGCCAAAATGTGATTTTTAAAGATATATTTTTCAAGATGTTTTGCCGCCTCCAAGCAATATAAATGACGTCATTTCAACAGGAAGTCAGAAGATTCCCTGAAGCAGAGAAGCGATGCAAGAAATCGACATTTCTGCATTTTAGCCTGCTGAAACCAAGGCATCTCTTTGGTACTGCCTCGTCCTGCAGAGTGTGTAGATTGTTTGGAAAAACATCACAAATGTCATAACCTTTTCAAGCTTTTTTAAATTTATTATTATGAAAGAAGGCGATTTGCACGATTTGTTTTCCGCAAACGTAATTTACTGGGAATATTTTTCTAGAAGATTAATTAAAGTCAAATATTTGTTTTTATTGCATTAACATTGCAACATGAAGATGCTGCTAAATTATGAATGAATTAGCAGTGTTACTTATTGCTCACCCTTGAGAAAACCATGACCCGCACTTTACAAACTTGAATCCTGGCTAGGACCAGCTGGGCCCTCCATCCCTTTCAGGTCGGTAAATTGAGTACTGTTAGGGGGCGTGGCCTGAGGCGCCAAAATGGCGGTCGCACTCTAAGAGTGCTCCGGACCCCTCCGTCATCCGCCTCACATCCCGATGTCTGCGGCTGCCATCTGCACTCCTTACCTGCTCGCAGGGAACCCCCGGAGAGAGAACGCTGCATCGGCGCATCCGGATAGTTGATTTCGGGTTCCAGGCGCTCTACTGGGTTCCAGACTTCACGAGGCCCTGGGGCCGCAATATGGCAGCCTCCACCAAGATCCGCAGGTGACCCCTGCACCTTTCACCGGGAGGCGTCGGTCGGCGCTGCACCTCCTGATCAACGGGGAATCTTCACGATGCGTTGCCTGGCCTCCGAGAACTGCACTGGCCGTCTGCCGGCCTTTTCGGTGCCTGGCTCTCCCGCGCCTTGCACACGCAAAATGGCGGCCTCCGGCACCCGCGGCCAATGAGCCTGATGGGCCTGATATCCGCCTCGGGGCTTTGCACATGGGGAAGCAGCTGGAGTGTGGGCGGCGGTGTGCTGAGGGACTACAGTCCAGGGCAGAGAGCTGCGTCCCCGGAGGCTGAAACACCGCGCCGATTCCAACAGCTGAGGCCGGCCCGGAGTCCTAGGAAGAGGGATCACCTGGTGAGTGGGGACGGGACCGGGGATCGACTGCCGTGTCGGGCAGCGGTGCGGGAGTTCATCGTCAAGGCTTCTCGCCCCCCCTTTGTTGTTTCTGGTGCTGTGGTGTCCCTAGGCCCATCTGGACTGTTGCAAATGAGTCATCCCCTGTGCCTGGGGCCCGGCCAGTCAAGGAGTGGGTGCTCGCCTCATGGGGTGGTGTGGGTGCCATTCGACTGCGCACTTCGGGCAGCATGCCCCCCGGGTGAATCCCACCGGCCTCCTTCCGCCCCCGACCTGAGCTTCCACCGCCCTCTACGCTGGGTGTGCTGGGGGCCGGGGGCCTATGACTGAAGAGTGATGGGCCCTGCTTGGGCCTACCTGTATAATCTAGGCCGGGAAAGGCCTGATCCCTAAGACCCTGTTCTGGTCCTCGTGGAGGCAGGGCGCCCATTCTCCCTCCTTCGGCTGCCATTTCGGGCAGCGGCGCGGGGCTCTCCGGTGCCTCCCCGGTGCCTCCCAGTTTCCTGAAGCCACTTCCCCTGGGTGCACTCTTCAGGCCGACTGACCTGTTCATCCAGGGGTGCCCTCCAGGCGGAAGAAGACTCCCTGCGCCCGTTGCATCCGACAGGCGAGGCTGAGGCAGTGGGCCACCACGTATCATCGGTTGCGGCACACAGTGCAGGACATTAACCGCTCGGCCGGAAGGTGGGATCGGCTGCATTGGTCGGGCAGTGGGGGATCCCCTCCACCCCAAGCCTTGGAGGCGTTGCCCACAAGCAGTACTGGCCTCTTAACCTGTGCCTTCAATAAGGCCTCGCCGTGCCTCTACCCAGCATAGGGGATCATCGCGGTGGGCACCTGTCGCCCCTGTCCACGGCCCCAATCCTTACCTCCTACACTGGAGGGCTCCAACGGCAACCGGAGTGACTGACACCACCCCCATTTGCTTCTCATACAGTGGCCTCCAACCCTGCCTTGCGGCCCTTGGTGCTGGTGGGGTCGCACAATCTCAATTGGGGTGTTTGACTGTATGTGGTCTAATCCTTCTGGCTTCTGGAGCTCGTGCTGGAGTGCGACCTGACACCGACCATGGGGAGAGACAAGGCCTCTAAATCCGCGACCACCCCAACGCAAAGAAGATAGACCGGTTCACCACTTCCAAACCTGACCCCCCTGTGCAGACTGACGGGGCCCCCCTCCTCCGAGCAAAGACTTAGCAACCATCCTACAGGCTATCAGCGCTTCGCAGGCTTCGGTGGAGGGGATGATCGGGGAGTTCAAGGTGGACTTGTCCCTCCTTCAGCAATACCTCAGCAATGCCACAGCCCTAATAGCAGAGGCTGAATTCCGCATCTCAACGGCGGAGGACGATATCCTTCAATTGACAGAGCAGGTGGCCAATCTATGCTCACACACCAAGGAACTGCATCAGCGCACAGAGGATGCGGAGAACCGGGCGTGCCGCAACAACCTCCGCCTAGTGTGGTTTCCCAAGGGAGTCGAGATGAACCAGGTTTCCACCTTCGTAGAGTCCTGGTTCACGTCATGGATGCCCAAGGGCACCCTCTCCGTGTGGTTCGTGGTGGAGAGAGCGCATCCACTCCTCGCACCAAAACCGCCACTCAGGCCCCACCTCGGCCTATGATACTCAAAATCCTTAACTTCAAGGACCAAGACGCTATCCTGCGCGAGGCGTGCTCTCAGGGACCCCTCAAATTCCTGAACCACAATATCATGGTATTCCCTGATTATACCAAGGAAGTGCAAGACCAATGCCGCTCCTACACAGACAATAAAAAAGAAACTGTGATCCTTGGGTCTGCAATATCAACTCCAGTTCCCTGCACGTCTCCGTGTCATTTTCCAGGGCACAACGCAGTTCTTTGACTCGCCATAGGCAGCCTGGACTTGGCTGACAGAGGAACGGTCTCTCCAACAGTGGCAAAATCTGTCCCCCATGCCATCGGGCTCTCAGTCCACAAGGCTTCGGTCACCAGCGCTGGAGGCGCACGCAATCTCGCAGGAGGCGCCAGTCCCAAGTAGCGACATTTAGATCATCGAGCCTGGCTGCCCATAGAATCTGAGACTCTTCAAGCCCATCGGGCTCTCCTCCTCGCCTCAGGCACCACTCATCCGGCGGTCCACCTATGGCTCCTCCGTCGCCGGCTCACCGGGGCTTGACGAGGGCGGATTCTGACCTTTCCCGCAGGCAAGCTCTCTGAGGATCCAGCGGGTGCTGCATGATGCGCGGTCTCTCTGGGAGCATGCTCCAACCTCCATGGGGGCTCGGAGCCACAGCAGACTTTTTGCTCTACTTCACCGTCTTTCTGCCGCGACATTGCACATCCGTCTATATGGAGGGGTCCCCCACGCAACTCAACCCGAGCATTCTAGTTTGGTTCTTGTTCCACTAGGTGGGCCGACAGATGCTTCTGTTCTTGAAGTATAGGGCGGGGGAGGGGGAGGGAATGGGATTGTTTTTCCCAAGGTTGTTTTTTCTTATTGTTTTGTTGTACCAGCTATCACGAGACATGCTGTTATAATCCCTCAAGGGGAATACAAGGCCCCTTCACAAGCGCCCTTCCACGCAGGCGCGAGCCCCTGCGCGTATCCACGACTCTTTGTAGACCTGCACACCGCCACTCCGACCACCAACCGCCATGACTGACATGCCTGTTCCAAGGGCCTCCCTTCACGTTCTGTCCTGGAATGTTAACGGCCTCCTGGACCGACTTAAACGTACGGCTGTCCTACGCTATGCACAGCGCCTCGGTATAGAGGTACTCCTGCTTCAGGAGACGCACTTGCTAGGTAACCACTGCCCCTTCCTGGCACGCTATGGGTATGATAGAGTGTGGCACTCTGGCTTCGCCTGGGGCTCCCGTGGGGTGGCTATCCTGTTGAAGCGTACCCTTCTCTTTGTTCTTACACAGTTCATTCATGACTCTCAGGGAATGTCAGTGGCCCTCTGTGGCTCACTGGGTGGTAATCCCCTTAATCTCGTATCCATGTACTCACCCCCCTCGATGCTCACGACGACCCTGAAACATTCCACTGCCTTGCTGACCACCTTGCCCCTGGGCTCCACTATTATCAGGGGTGACTTCAATGCGGTTTCCTCTCTGGACCTTGACACGATATGCCCCCCATCCACCACTAGATTTGCAAAAGCAAAACAATTAACAAATTGGTCCAAGTCTCTGGGCCTCTGCGATGCATGGTGTACCTGGCACCCTCACACCAAACAGTTCACTCACACCTCTGCAGCTCACCCCACGCAGGCGCGCATAGATGCAATCTTTGTTTTTTCGCCCGGATGCATCACGTTTCAAGATGTCCGTATCCTCCCCAGGAGTATTTCCGACCATTCTCCGGTGCTTCTTAGCATGGGCCTTCCCCCCCATCGGCTCACCCGTCGTGGAGAATGAATGCCTGGTTCCCTCAGGATAAAGAATTTAAAAAGGTGGTGCGGATGGAGCTTAAGCAGTACTTCCTGACCAATGATGGATCGGTGTCCTCTCCAGGTACCCTGTGGGAGGCGAGCATAGCCACCATCCGGGGCTTCACAAAGGGCCAGCTCAAGCATCAGTGACAGGCGCAGCTGTAGCAAATCACCTCGTGGGAGGCGCAGGCGTTACGCCTCGAGCAATCCCCGCCTGCTGCCGATGACACTTCCCGAGAATGACAATTCGCTCATCTTCGGGCAGAGATTCAGCAGCTTTCATTAGATGCTGCCAGGCTCCTCTGGAGATCCTCAGTAGCTACAGTATATGGCTGGGGCAATAAGAACGGCTCGATTCTCCACAGACTAGCTACTTATCCTAGGGTGAACCGCATGATTCCCGAAATAGTAGACCTGGACAGGTCGGCGTACCGATCCTCGGTGGTGATGGCTTGCACCTTTGCCTCCTACTATTGCCAGCTCTATGCTGAAAAGACCCCGGTACTGTCGCTCTCTGCCTTGCTAGATACAGGAGGCGCTTACCTTCCTCAGCTGGATCCGGCCGCCCAGGCGGACTTGGACCGCTCTATCACCCGTGAAGAGATTAGCGATGCAATAACCCTTACCTCGTAGAGCAAGACCCCGGGTCCTGACGGCCTCCCCCAGGAATACTATGCTCTATATCGTGAGATTCTCGTCCCACGCCTCGCTGACCTGTTCGACGAGGCTTTATTGAAGGGTTCCTACCCACGCGAGACGAACATGGCCACCATTGTGGTTCTCCCAAAATCTCAACCGCCATCTCCTCGTTGCACGGACTACCATCCCATCTCTCTTATCAATACAGAGGTTAAACTTTATGCCACAATTCTTGCCCAGCGGCTGAAGCCCTACCTGTCCATATTGGTTCGCCCAGACCACTGCGAATTCATGCCCATGCGTGGTACTCGGCACTGTCTCTGGAGGCTGCACCTGGCCTTGGCTCACCGTCAGTTGCTCACCCCCTATTTGGCGATCCTCCTCGTAGATTTCGAGAAGGCCTTCGATTCAGTGGACTGGCAGTATCTAGATGATGTGCTAGCTGAGATGGGTTTCGATCCCCATTTTTGGGATCTGGTACGTGTCCTGTATGCCCAGCCCTGGGCGCGTGTCCTAGTCAATGGGGCCTTGTCGGAGGCCTTCCCTATTCAAAGGGGAGCGAGACAGGGATGCTCCCTTTCGCCCTGCTCTTCTCCCTGGCGATGGAGCCCCTGGCATCCCTGGTACGGTCTGAGGGTCTCGCTCGAGGATGGGGATGGCCCAATACGGAGGTGGACAAGATCGCTCTTTACGTGGACGTTGTCCTCATTTTTCTAGCTGATCCCGCTCAGTCGGGCCCTCGTGCCTCTGATCCAGATCAGGGTATGCTAATTCTCCCTACTTCCACGGATAGAGTAAATTCACAGATACACGCACATACACTCATCATACGCTTGGGCCCATTTCACTAACATATACTCAATTACTCTATCAATGCTGAACCTGTGGAGAGAAAACCCTTCTAAACACCCTGCATCTGCACCAAGGTCGATAAGACCTAATTGGTACTGTCTTGAGTCATGATTTAAACAACAATCTAAACAACAACAATCAAAGTAGAGTACTCAATAATTGACAAGAAATAACCACCAACACTGTATTAAAATAATGGTAATTTTATCTAAAATTAGTCAAAGAAAAATCAATCATAGCAAATCATTATTCTCATAATTACCTATTCTAGCTAAATGTCAAAATGGGTCAGGACAGGTCTCTCAGTAGAAGTCTCCCGAGTCGCCGTCCTCACAGCATCGATCCTCACCAACGCAGTTTTGGGAAGAAGTGGCATAGAATCCAAAATGCAATGACACAGACCCTCTCTAGTCTAGTATATTTATAATAATTTTAACAAAAGAAAGCAACATAAAATGTTTAAAACATCCACTGAACCTCTGAGCAGAGCGAGAAGGAAAGGATGTAGCATCGCTACATTTGGAAAATCTCCGCTCAGAAAAAATCACAAAAATAAAAAGACGGAAGACGGAACTAAAATTTTAAAAGTATCTTTTCATGTTCATATTTCCTCGGAACCAGCATTGTGATCACAAAGTTCATTGTGGCTCCTTTGTCCTCCAAGGTTACTCAGATGTATTTGGATGTTCGCCCAGAGCTGCTGTCCTCACGGAAAACTTTTAACCAGGCGAAGACTGTGGTCACATGACTCTCGACCATGTTCAGCAAGGCCTTCTCATCACAAAATTCAGTCACTCGAGCGTAGGCTTTAAACGGCAGCCATTTTACACTAGGCCAAAACGTACCATCTTAATTAAAAGAGACAAAAACAACGTTACCACATCATAGTGATTAAACAGTGTTCACCCCACTAATACCCTTATGTGTATGTAATTATCTAGCCTTTGCAACACACGAAAAGCATTAGTACATGACATTTTAAAAGCGTTTTCATGCTTTAAAGTAAACAGCACTCAGCAACATTTATTTAATAAACATGCATTTTTATTAATAAGCATATATATGCATTCCCACGTATAATTTTTCTCTTATTAGTATGCATTGATTAATTATAACATTTACACAAAACAAATAATTAGTGATTAAAATTAATAATTTTTAATTTCTTTCGACAATAGACAAACCAGAGCTTAAAAAACCCTATAGATTTTCAACAGAAAACTCTGCTCCAGCAATCCCCCCTTTGGTGATTTTATCACCAAATAAACAACCCAAATAAAAAATTTAGTAAAATTTAATCCCAATTTTTAGGAGAAACTGGAAATGTCTTTTTCTTTTTCACAACACTAGACACCAGACTCCCTTTCATCATCCCTCTTTGTTTCCAAATAAACACTCTCCCTCAATTCTTCTAATTCTATTTCTTGTGGTTCTCTTTTCAACCTTTTATTTCTCTTTTCATTATTTCTTTTAATTAATTTCTTTTTCCCTCCCCTGTTTTTACAACACACAAACACCAATCTTAGTATCAATAAAGCAACAATTATACAAGTCAAAGGAAACAATATCTTACCTATAATAGTACTACCTATTTTTGCAATAAAACTCTTAACAGCAACTATTTTATTAGCTATTTTAGTCCAGATACTCTCAGCTTCCAGTGGTACTAATTCTTCATGCAAATCAGTAATATTTTTTATATAGACCTTCAGGTCTTTGCTTTCGTCTGGAATGTAAGTGCAACAATGTTGAACTTTCAGCATTCCACAAACTCCACCCTCCTTGGCTAATAGAATATCAAGGGCAAGTCGATTTTGCATAGACATGGCACGTACGGCAATTAATTCCGTATTCACCAAAACAAACCCTCCAGCGGTATTTGTCGATAAGCGATCCACCACTGTTGACAGTTTCCGAATTCCATAAGCATTTAAAGAAATTCCCACTGCTGGAATTAAAGCTCCAAAAATGTCACCCACTATTTCTGACCAAGTTTCTCTCTTAAAACGTGTTAGTTAATTAATATGTTCTACATCTTCTATTCTATCTATATGAAAGATCTTTGGAAAGACCAGGCCCACATAACACGTGCCATACCAATGGTCAGGCAACCTGTAATAAGCCTTGTTCCCACAAACATAATACACTCCTGGAAAAATTGGATCTTCTCCACCTCTAAAACCCCATCCTGTTGCAATGAAGTATGTATCATGACACTCACTAGTCCCAACAAAGTATGTATCATATTGGGATTTCCTCCTTGTAATGCATAGCTTACCCTTCTGTGGTGCATCTAGAGCTAAAGTTGGACTAGCCCCATTTTTCAATTCTTTTCCCATCTCAATGTCCCAAATTGTCTCACTCACTTTGTATTTCCCTACCTTTTCATGCATGCTCATTCTCCTTTCCTCTACCATGTTTAGGAAAGCTTTCTCTTCTTCTTTCAGACTGCAAGTTAAATTGTTCCTAAAAATATAATCTAATGTTAATTCTTTTTCCTCAATAAAAATCTCACCAAAAATGTTAGCTTCTTTAGCTGGATTCAGCTTTTTGTTCACAGGCAAGTGCCCAAAAATACTATCTTTGTTAGACATTTCATAATCTATTTTCCCTAACAAATAAAAAACACTACTCAATACACTACATGAAATCCCATACGTAGCTGGTAAATGGTGATAAGTAACACCCTCTGAAACGGATGCAGGTAACTGCATACAAACGTAACAATCCCTAACTTCCATTGTCTTCACATATTCATATAACAATTTTGAAAAAACATTGCTAGAAAAATCATTAATTGACCTATCTTTATGTATGTAAGTATTACTAATTCTAGTTGGAACTACTTTTTGTGAACTTTTCTCTACATTAGTCTCATTCTCTGCATGTATTTCAAATGTACCTATTGTAACCTTAAAAGTAACCAATAAAGCTAAAACACCCCATAGTAGCATTAATAATGCAGTACAACAACAGCACATTTTACACCATCTTTTCAAAAAGGCACATCTACTTTGGTTATTCTCTATGTTAGCCATTTTACTACTTTGACCTTGTCTTTTGACTTAGCCTCTACTACTCCACTACTGAAATTTCTTGAACTTTGGATTTTTCAAACAATTAATTTTCAGACTTTCCTCTTTTCACTTTTCTCCAAGTGACTCCTTCTGTTCACCCAATCCAAGTGAATTCTTCTTCTGTTTATTCAATTTGGATACTTGTCATTCTTCACTTCAACTTCTTCGACATCAAATTGTATTAAATCTCCAACATCATCCTCAGTATCTGACTTTTCTCCAATGTCAGTCAAGATTACTTTCAGGATTTCACCTGTATCTTCCTCAACCACTTCTCGTACGGCCTCCTCTGGATTTCCTTGACTTTCTGCCTCTTCACCCTCAGACAGTGCCACGTACGTCCATTCCGGCGACCTATACTTCTGGTTAGGTTTTCTTATCCTCTTGATCTCCTCTGGTTCTTTTGATTCTTTTCGCTTTTCACCTTTTGCTGGATTCTGACTCGACACCTCATTCACTTGTTCAGCTTTCGAGGTATTTGCTCTTATTAGTCTGTATCTCAGCTTCTTTATTCTGTTATTAGGCCAAAGATCTCCTCTTATAACCTTTTTTGGCCTTATTTCTTTATTATTTCTTTCTCCAATCCAAGTTCTCTTTCTCAGAACTCGACCCTCTGATTTCTCATTCTCACTTTCATCCGATTCTGTTTCGAATGCCTCTTGTTTTTGTTCTTCAGCAGTTTTCTTTTGCTCCACAGTCTTTTTCACCACTGTTTGAGACTTCCCTATTTCTATCCCTCCTCGGGTCTCCGACACGCAATCTTCTTGCTGTCTACTTGTCCCTTCACCTAGCTTATCAGGAATGTTCCCTACACCTCCTCGGGGGTCTTCCGCAATCTGTCCCTCTCTATCTTCTTCTGACCCTGCTTCTTCAGGTATAATCTCAAGTGGTTCTTCAATCTCAATCTCCTCTTCTGATTCAGGAGTAGTTTCTGTGGAATTACTCTTTTCTCTTCTTTTTCCTCCACTGCTTTTTGGAACTTCAGGCTCTCTTACAAAATCTGATCTCCTTTCTGAGACTCTCAATGGTTCTCTTGAAGTCTTTTCTGCTTCTTTTTCTGAACTCTGATTCTTTCTCACTGATTCTGTGTCTTCATCATCACTGGAATCTGACTCTTCAAAATACTCCTTACCAGTCCCATCCTTTGGGTTTGGAACTCTCAGAGTATGACTTGCATGTACCCAGTTTTTCACACCAGCACACTTCACTGCAGTTGTCGTAGTCAGAATGACTTGTCTTGGGCTTCCCCACCTTGGAACCAAGCAATTTCTTCTTCTGTGTACTTTAATCCTCACCCAGTCCCCTGGACTCAGATCATGAGCTTGCTTCTTCTCAAGTGTAGTAGCTTCTTCTCCAACCTGGTGAAACACAGAATGAACTGCGTCAGCCAGGCCTTTACAGTAATCCAAAATCATGTCATCAGTTATTGTCATCAACTTATTGACAGGTACAAATGCATGACGCATTGCACGTCCCATCAAAATCTCGTGCGGACTCAAACCAGTAGTTCTATCTGGAGTAGATCTAATAGTCATTAGCATTGGGGGTCAAGACATCAGGCCATTTCATTCCAGTGGCTAAACACATCTTACCAATCCTGTTCTTGATTGTGCCATTTATCTGCTCAACCACACCAGAAGCCTCTGGCCTGGATGCACAATGTAGCTTCTGCTGTATGCCCAGTGCTTCACAAATCAAACTCATGAGCTCATTATAGAAGTGTCCACCTCTATCAGACTCAATCGTTACTGGAAACCCGTACCTAGGAATCAGCTCTCTTAACAGTAACTTTGCCACTGTTATTCCATCATTTCTCCTAGTCGGATAGGCCTCCACCCATCTTGAAAACAAGCAGACTACCACTAAAACATACCTCAATCTGTTCACTTGGGGCATTTCAATGAAATCAATCTGCATTCTCGTGAAAGGACCACCTTCTCTACCTATTGTTCCCAGACTCACCACTGTCTTTTTCCCAGTGTTAAATTGCTGGCAAATCAAACATCTTTGACAGATGCTCTCTGCAATTGTCCTGAACTTTGCATTGTACCAGGTTTGTTTAAAAGACCTGATCATCGCATCCCTTCCCAAATGTCCCTGGCCATGATACATCCTTGCCATTGTCGACAATATTGAATTTGGCATGACTGGTCTGCCATCTCTATATACCCAAACATGGTCTGTTTCTCTTGGGGCACAACCTGCCTTGATCCAGTCTTTCTTTTCTTCCTTTCCTGCCTCATCCTGCAACTGTTTCACTTCATCCCACGTTTCTAGGACATTAGTAAACATCACAGAACAAAAAGACATTTCCCCTTCTCGTTCCCTTTTAATTGAGTGATTGTTTTTCGCACAATATTGTGCAATGTCGTTGGCAAATCTGTTACCAACCGTCACAAAATCATCTCCTTGTCCATGAGCAGCACATTTTACAACTGCTAACTCTTTAGGCAGCTGTATCGCCTCAAGCAATTTCCCAATCACTTCAGCATTCTTTATTGGAGTCCCACTCGACGTCAAAAAACCTCTCTGCAGCCAAAGCTGGCCAAAATCATGCACAACTCCAAATCCATACTGACTATCAGTCATCACAGTCACTCTCAAATCTTTCCCAATTTCACAAGCTTTCGTCAATGCCACCAATTCAGCAACTTGTGCAGATTTCACTCCTTTCAATGATGATGCTTCCATTACTTCTGAAACCTTGCACACTGCATATGCTGCACACAGCACACCTTCATCATTCCTCAAGCATGATCCATCCACAAACAGCACATGATCACTCTCAAGCAAGGGAAGATCCCTTATGTCTGGTCTCGGTTTTGTACAGTAATCCAACACATCCAAACAATTGTGATCATCTTCTGTCTTCACACCCACATTTTCAATATCCGGCAACAATGTCGCTGGATTCACATTCACACATCTCTCCAGAGTCACATTTGATGCTCCCAGAATAACTTTTTCATATTTAGTCAGCCGACTATGTGACATATACTGGGTTCTGCTTCTCGTCAAAAGAATTGCCACATTATGAGGTACGAATACCCTTACAGGATATCCCATTATAATCCCCTCACTCTGTTCCAGACTTCTGCATGTTGCTGCTACAGATTTCAGACAACCTGGTAAACCCACAGCTACAGGGTCAAGTGTCGATGAGAAGTACGCAATAGGCCTTCTCAGTAATCCATGCTTCTGGATTAACACTGAAAGTGCACAACCATTCCTCTCACTACAGTACAATTCAAACTCTTTTTCATAGTCTGGCATACCCAAAGCAGGTGCTTCACACATTCTACTCTTCAGCTCCTCAAATGCTGCCATCTGTTCTCCATCTAGTTCCAATGGATCTGTCATCTCACTTTTTGTCAGCTTAATCAATGGCTTTGCTATCAGGGAGAAATTAATTATCCACTGACGACAATAACCCACCATCCCCAGGAACATTCTCACTTCCCTCTGGGTCTTTGGGGCCTTCATTTCCCTGATGATTTTGATCCTGTCATCAGTCACCTTTCTCAAACCCTTTTCAATATTGTGTCCAAGATAATGCACCTCTTTTTTGCAAAATTGCAATTTGGCTGGAGATACCTTTAATCCTCCATCTGCCAGATGATTCAGTAAAGCTATGGTATCTACTTCACAAGCTTCACGTGTCTTTGATGCCACTAGTAAGTCATCAATATACTGCACTAGTACTGAGTTTTCAGGCATAATCAAACTCTCCAATGATTTTTTCAATAACTGATTGAATACCGAAGGACTCTCTGTATACCCCTGTGGGATTCGACACCATGCTAAAATACGCTGGCCAAACCTAAATGCAAAAATCGGCTGGCTGTCATGATGCAATGGAATTGAAAAGAAAGCATGACACAAATCAATCACTGTGTACCACTCAGCATCATGTGGAATCTGATACAAAATCACTGACGGATTTGGCACAATTGGACAACATGCCACCACAATTTTTTTTAACTTTTCTCAAATCCTGTACAATCCTGAACTTCCCATTAGGCTTCTTTAGCCCCATTATTGGTGAATTACATGGACTACTCAGTATTTCTCTCAAAACTCCTTGCTGAATCATTTTCTCAATAATAGGAGTTATTCCTTCAATTATTTCTGGTGTCATTTTGTACTGAGGAATGTTAGGATAAGTAATTCCCTCTTTCACTGCAATTTTCACAGGATCTACATTATTCATCAATCCCACATCCTCTCCAGTAAAATCCCAAACTGTCCTTTTCACTGTGTCTCTCAGCTCTTGAGGCAAATCCTCCGGATCAAACACAGCATATGCACCAATTAACTCACTCTCTCTATTTTCTAGAGTCATTCGGTACAAAACATCCTCATCTGGTGTTTCAAAAGCTATTCCATCCGGTGTACAAAAAATTGTACAGTTCATCTTACAAAGCAGATCCCTGCCTAACAAGTTCACTGGACTAGTGTCACAAACAATGAATCTGTGCATGTCTGAAAATGTCCCTATTTGTACTCTTACTGGTTCAGTAAGACGTGTCTTGATTTGTGTATTGGCTACACCAACTACTTGGATTGCTTCATCCGAGAGAGGAAGATTTCTAATATCTGCTGACCTGACAGTTGATCTTGTCGCACCTGTGTCTACTAAAAAAGTAACACCTTCTTCATTTATTTTCCCATCTACAAATGGTCCTGCCTGGTCTATTTCTAGAGTTGCACCAAGTATGCACTCTTCCTCCTCTCTTCGGCACCGTCAATAATCACCCTCAGACTCACTCCCTTCATTCTTTAACAAGTACTGTTGTACCTGGTTAGAACGCCTTGGTTTGTTTACCTGCTCATCATTGTAGAATCCCGAATCCTGATTGTACTTTTGTGACCCTCTATTCTGCGGCAAGGGCGGTTTTGGCTCTTGACTCTGCTGTCTCACAACAGAAGGTTGTTGCTGCTGTCGATTATTCCCATTCCCTTCGTTCTGCACCTGTTGATTTAAGGATTTACCCTCATTATTCACTAATGGTGGATTGGTACATTCAGATCTCCAATTTCCCAGTTGGCCACAGTTGTGACACGGGAACTTTTTCTTTGCTTCCTCCAGATTCCCCTTTCCTTTCCCTGCATATCTGGGCCTATTCCCTGCATTGTTTCCTGTATTATTCGCTTGTTCCACCAACTGTGCTTCCTGTCTTTCCGCAACTTTCACTTGTGCCCACATTGCTTTTTCTTTCAACTTTCTCTGTTTTGCTTCAATTTCATCACTGAAGTATTTTGCATGTCTCAGAATCTCATCTATTTTCTTACTCTGCCAGTCCACTGTATGCTCATGAATTCTCTCACTAATCTCAGGTCTCAGGCCATATACAAATCTGTATACAAAATGACTCAAATCTTTGTCACCCAGGTGTTCATCTCCATTGAATTGTTTAAAAGCCAGTATCAGCCTCTCATAAAAAGCATGAACTGATTCTTTTGCTTCCTGATGTGTTCGATCTATCTTAACCCAGTCTGTTTCTTTTGGAGGTACTTTACTTTTCAGGTATACAATCACCTGATCATACTTTCTCATTACCTCTGGATCTGGTGCTCCTGTTCTCTGGTCTCTTGGATATTCCTCAGTAGGCCAACTCAAAACTATTTTACACTCAGTCCACAAGTCTGCTGGAACAATTATATCAAACAGACTATTCAGGTCAATCCACAGCACTTTTGACAATTTCACAAACCTATCTACCTGCCTATACCACTCGACGGGCTTTTCTCTCAATCGAGGGAAATCATTCGTAAATGACAAAATATCCTGTCTGGTCCATGGAACATGTACATATCCTCCTCCAGGTATTTCTCTCATAGGATAAGCCGTGGATGCCTTTTCTTTTTCTCTCACAGGAAATGCTGAATAAGTCCTGTCTCATGATTCTTCCCTTTTCTTGTACCACCTATCCTTCCACTTCTCAACATCACCCCATTTTCGCAATAAAGCGATCATCTCTTTAATCTGTCCTGTTCTACCAGCACCATTCAGATTTTCAATATCCTTATCCGTGAAATCCATCCTGTAAGACTTCTGCAAAGCTTTCACCTTATCAATGTCAACTCCCTGCTCACTCGCTATTGCTCTTAACCTGTCATGTGTATTTTTAGCTCTCCAGGTGATGTTTTTGCACATAAACAACAATTCACCATCATGATGATTTTTCAGAATTTCCGTAGGAACTGTCCCGGCAACAAGCTCTTCTAATTCTACACGTAACCTAGCCACATCAATTGCCTGTGAATCTTTATCCCTCTTTTGAAGAACTTTCATCCATTCATTCAAATCTTCAGCTGTTATTTCAGTAGATTTTCTCACTGGAACCACTTTCTTCTGCGGTTCTAAAATCGGCATTCCTGAACAACTAGCTTCATTAGCATCCAATCTCGAATTAGACTGTACCTCTAATCCTTCACTACATGTGTCATGTCTGGATTGTCTCACATCATCATTTTCTATCCTTCTTCCTGAATCTCCTGAAGGACCAGCCAAACTTGTCATTTTATTTCCAACATATGGAATCACCAAACCATTTTCACCTATCCTCTGCTTATCAAAAACAGGCATAACTGGACCTATTGTTACAGGCACCGTAACAGCTTCCAGATTCTTTGTCAGCTCTCTAATCTTTTCAGTCAACTCCGATGTTGTTCTGACTAATTCTCTCGTATTCTCGTCACCACATCTTTTCTCTCTCTCCTTTTCCCTGAAAGGATTACCACTTCTTAACTCAGGTGTCACATTTTCTGTTTCAATGATACGCAATGTATCTCTTATCGGAGACACAACTGGTGTGCTCTCTTCTGGTTCTGGTCTATATGGAGGTGGTCTCTTGTAAATCATGTCATTCAAGACCTCATCCTCATACTCATTAACTCCATATCTTTTCGCTTCTGCCTCAGGAACCCTTTCTTCAACTGTTCTCATAGGATATAACCCCTCTGACATACTAGCATCACGCCATCTCTTCATTCGATCATGATGAGTTTCACGATCATGTCTCCTTCCAAACATGTACCTATAATTTCCTCCAGACCTCTGCTTTTCTCGCTCATGTACTTCCTCTTCCCATTCCACTAAAGCCTCAAACTGTGTCGGCCTTGGTCTTGGGTCAAGACACAACATCTTTTCCCGTAACTTTTTCAACACAGCCAAATTAAATGAACCATGTTCTGGGAATGCTAGGACACCATCTTCCCTAGTATACCTAACCCAATTCTCCAACCATATACAGGTATGATACCCATATTTCTCAGCCATGAAGGATGCAGGCGTTTTCGATGGAGGTAACAATTCACCCTCTCTCGTTTTAACATCTTTGTCCTTGTCAAACCAATTTTTAATCTTTCTGAACAAAGATTTTTTCTTTTTCTCTTCTTGGTAATACATTTTAACGTTTACCAAACCTTTCTAATCCCTTCCGTAATACAACTAAATAGTACGATGTTTCATCCAATAACAGCGCGACTCACACTAACGCACCAATCCTGGAGCGTCTACGTCACTAGAATACCTCTTCCAATCCTTGCGCGGCTCACACCAAAGCACCAATCTCAGCGCGAGCACTGTTCTGATCCAATATCCAATCAGAGCGCGGTCTGTCTGACGTCAGTAGTCGCTGCAGTCTCTCCTGCTTTGTCTCCTGTCACTCGTCTACCCCTCCTTTACAAAACTTCTCAGTAGACTTCGTGTCAAATTCTACAAAATCTATTAGTTACAACATATAAACATCTCCATTGTCTGCTTCGCTAACCACAGAATAGTAAAGAAAATCTATTTCACAAGAATCCCGTCTTTTACTCACTTCTTTTTCAGTACGGAATTAATACTTTCGTTGACACAGTAGCACATCCCTCTACTCTGCCCTTCTAACATGCATTCATTAACTGTTTCCTCTAGGACTGCTCCAAAGAGTTTTACAATCAACTAAATACTTATACATTCACGCACATTCATGCAAGAAAATATAGTACATACACACAGAACCCTGCCTTCCCGAGAACAGCGAACAATCTGTCCCACTACAGAATTATAACACACATTTAACCAAGCAGTGTTTACCTCTGCCCAGTCCTTCAGACAAGCTCAGAGAATATCTATTACTTCTCCCGCGATAAGCTTTAACGGTGAACCTTACGGATCCCTGGGACTTAAGACCAGAGTTTCACAGATAACCTTTGCTACCATACACACTCCTTTTATACCAGAAATATATTTCTAATAGTAACACACAACGATGTCACTTATTCGGAACCCAGACAATGTGACGCGCAACTTCAATTGTCACACGTTTTTCCTGCATACATACAGGACCAACAATCCCGTCTTTCCCGAGAGCAGTATATACTTCCCTCTGCCCTACTACGGAACTGCTACTAGCTCCCAAGTTCCAGAAGCACTACATATAACTCAACATGACGACTCCAACATATAATATTAGTACATATACCAACATTAATCAATAATCAATAAATCAAAAAGCCAATATACAAGCAATCTAATCAGATCAAGACAATCTCCATAACCATCAAATTCTGCTACCAGGAAATTGATCCAGATCAGGGTATGCTAATTCTCCCTACTTCCACGGATAGAGTAAATTCACAGATACACGCACATACACTCATCATACGCTTGGGCCCATTTCACTAACATATACTCAATTACTCTATCAATGCTGAACCTGTGGAGAGAAAACCCTTCTAAACACCCTGCATCTGCACCAAGGTCGATAAGACCTAATTGGTACTGTCTTGAGTCATGATTTAAACAACAATCTAAACAACAACAATCAAAGTAGAGTACTCAATAATTGACAAGAAATAACCACCAACACTGTATTAAAATAATGGTAATTTTATCTAAAATTAGTCAAAGAAAAATCAATCATAGCAAATCATTATTCTCATAATTACCTATTCTAGCTAAATGTCAAAATGGGTCAGGACAGGTCTCTCAGTAGAAGTCTCCCGAGTCGCCGTCCTCACAGCATCGATCCTCACCAACGCAGTTTTGGGAAGAAGTGGCATAGAATCCAAACTGCAATGACACAGACCCTCTCTAGTCTAGTGTATTTATAATAATTTTAACAAAAGAAAGCAACATAAAATGTTTAAAACATCCGCTGAACCGCTGAGCAGAGCGAGAAGGAAAGGATGTAGCATCGCTACATTTGGAAAATCTCCGCTCAGATAAATCACAAAAATAAAAAGACGGAAGACGGAACTAAAATTTTAAAAGTATCTTTTCATGTTCATATTTCCTCGGAACCAGCATTGTGATCACAAAGTTCATTGTGGCTCCTTTGTCCTCCAAGGTTACTCAGATGTATTTGGATGTTCGCCCAGAGCTGCTGTCCTCACGGAAAACTTTTAACCAGGCGAAGACTGTGGTCAGATGACTCTCGACCATGTTCAGCAAGGCCTTCTCATCACAAAATTCAGTCACTCGAGCGTAGGCTTTAAACGGCAGCCATTTTACACTAGGCCAAAACGTACCATCTTAATTAAAAGAGACAAAAACAACGTTACCACATCATAATGATTAAACAGTGTTCACCCCACTAATACCCTTATGTGTATGTAATTATCTAGCCTTTGCAACACACGAAAAGCATTAGTACATGACATTTTAAAAGCGTTTTCATGCTTTAAAGTAAACAGCACTCAGCAACATTTATTTAATAAACATGCATTTTTATTAATAAGCATATATATGCATTCCCACGTATAATTTTTCTCTTATTAGTATGCATTGATTAATTATAACATTTACACAAAACAAATAATTAGTGATTAAAATTAATAATTTTTAATTTCTTTCGACAATAGACAAACCAGAGCTTAAAAAACCCTATAGATTTTCAACAGAAAACTCTGCTCCAGCAATCCCCCCTTTGGTGATTTTATCACCAAATAAACAACCCAAATAAAAAATTTAGTAAAATTTAATCCCAATTTTTAGGAGAAACTGGAAATGTCTTTTTCTTTTTCACAACACTAGACACCAGACTCCCTTTCATCATCCCTCTTTGTTTTCAAATAAACACTCTCCCTCAATTCTTCTAATTCTATTTCTTGTGGTTCTCTTTTCAACCTTTTAATTAATAATTTTTAATTTCTTTCGACAATAGACAAACCAGAGCTTAAAAAACCCTATCGATTTTCAACAGAAAACTCTGCTCCAGCACCTCCAGATCCTGCAATCCTTCGGGCAGGCCTCTGGCATCCCGCTGAATTCCGACAAGTCGGTACTGGTCCCTCTACACTTGTCTAGAGACTGTTATGACTAGCAATCCACCATACCGATTCGGCGTCAGTCCTTCAAATATTTAGGGATATGGGTTGCTCTTCTCCCTGAACTGGGCTGGCCCCTCAATGTTACCCCGCTGGTGAAGAAAGCCAAGGCAGACCTTCAGAAGTGGCAGACGTTACCTCTGGATCCCCTGGGTAGAGTCGCCCTGTTTAAAATGATGATTCTCCCCAGGTTCCTACATCTCCTACAAAACACCCCCTTTTGATTTCCGGGGGCCTGGTTTCCAGAGGTGGACAGTATGGCCACCAAGTTCCTCTGGGGGAGGGGGAGAGCACGTCTGCCCCTGACCCTGTGCCGTATTCCTCCATTCGATGGGGGCATGGGGATGACACACTTATACCTGTACTACTTGGCTATGCTCTTACTGTCCATACACAACTGGTTTAATGGGGGCTGGTCCGACCCAGCCTACAGACTTGAAATGAGCGAGCTGGGTTTGTCCAAAATCCAGTCTCTGATGTACGGGGTGTCCATTCCATCCAGCTTACCAGATGTAATGCGCTCCGTGCTGTTGGCCTGGCGGGCAGCACTGCGTCATACTCAATGGACACACAAGCTTACTCAGTGCACGCCTGTCTGGCATGGCACTTGGCTCTGAGCGGTCAGTGGGCTGCAGGGCTTTAGAACATGGGACCTCATAGGAATCTCGCAATTGGGGGATGTGTTGGCGAGCGGCCATATGCACTTCTTCCAAGACCTCCGAACCAGATATTCCCTGCACCCAACACAATTCTACAAATATTTGCAGCTGCGACATGCCCTTCACATACACATATAGGATGACACTAGGATCCCTGAGTACAGCCCTCTCAAAGCGCAGACTATGTTTGGGTACCTGGGGAAAGGGGGTATTTCCCACATCTACCGGACACTGGTTAACAACACCCCGACCTCGCTGGATCGGCTTAGAGGCCAGTGGGAGGAGTGGGTGGGTACTCTAGATGAGGAGGACTGGCACGATGCTCTCATGGCACCCAAGACGGTTACTGCATCAGCCAAACTCCGTCTGGTCCAACTGTACTATTTGCACGCTGCCTACCTGACCCCAGTACGCTTCCATCGGGCGGGCTTTTACCCGAGCGCTTCCTGTACGAGGTGCGGCCATGACCCGGCTGATTTTTTCCACATGGTGTGGGCATGCCCCCATTTGGCTCGGTTCTGGGGTGACATTGAGGAAGAGCTCACAGAAATATTGGGGTGGGAAGTCCCTCATGACCCACGACACTCTGTCCTTGGGGTTACGGATGGGCTGGGTGGGTCTAGCAATTAAAAAGTATTTTTCAACACGGCAATGGTAGTGGCTAAGCGAGATATAGCTGCATCCTGGAAGTGTCCAGATCCACCTTGCTCTGGGAGGTGGCGGAGGGATTGATTGGTGTGCTACACAAGAAAAAAACATGTACGAAGTGCGAGATTGTACCAAAAAGTATTGCAGGGTATGGGGCAAGTGGCTGGGTGTTATGGGATAGTCAAGCAGTGGGTATAAGTTACATATCTATTTGTACCTTAGGGGATCGGAAATCATGGAAAGTTCATGTTTTTGGCTGTGATCTGTCATCTTCAATGTCCAATGCTGATTTGCTGGTGTTGTTTACTGTCAAAACAATAAAATTGCTTATCAAAAAAATTGAGTACTGTTAAATGGAATATTAGTAACGACTATTGGTTGCAGTGCTGAGAAATAGAAAGCTTGCAGTATCAAGCACTTACTAAAAAAAAAAATGGCGTGTCTTTCCAAACCCTATGCGGGCGACCAGGGTGAGGCAGCATATACGTATCTCTGCTAAACAGGCGTATTACTCTTTCAGTTGCTAAGGTCCCAAAAAGTTCTTTTTTTGTTTTAAAGGAATTTTATTGCATTTTTTTTATACACATGAACAAAATAATATTGCAATTAACGTTGTCATGCAATATAACATGGGCCAACAGGTCATTCGAAATAAGTGCACCCATTAGGAAGGCTACATCTTGGACCTTGAATTTCCACAGAGGTGCATGCTATAGGAGGCTGCGATTTTTAGTCCAGGTTGCCCAGTCGGCAAATGCACTCATATGTCTGCGAAACCATCTGCTGTAGTGTACCCCTCTGGGATTAATTAGCTCAGCATTGCCTATTAACTTCCCCTCCCACAATCACCTGTGCAATTTGAGGTCTGTTCTCGCACCTCTAGGGAAAGTAGTCATGTATTTACACTGCGAAGAAATGTTGCTACATTAATGTATTGTTCCCTAATGTAAAAAATGTGAATGTGCAATATTTACATGCAAACTCTTTTTATCCTACCATTTGCTAGGCTTTAAACGATGCAGTTGTATAATTAATCGTTATTCATGGTGCCTTTTTGTTGATGGACCGAAATGCATTGCACAACTAACAAATTAAAAATGTAACCTTAAAATAAAATAAGAGAAATTTTGATATTTAGAACAACTTCAAAGTCTAGTGGCATGTTTGTTGTGTTGCAGGTAACTCCCCAAGTCACAAAACACCCGAGGGTCCTTGTGCTCTTATTTTGAAGGGACTTTGCAGTTATGACTGTGCTATTGAGTTTGAGGGTGGTTAGGATTAATTTTCACGTGACTGGTCCTTGTTGGTAATGGCGCAGGGGAGTGATGAAATGAAATGCCACTGAGTAGATCACTGGATGAACATCATGGGTGGGACTATGGAAAAGTCCTTCCGGTGGCACAGAAAAATTCCTTCAGCTCCCATTTTCTACATTAGGTGCAGGAGAAAGACATGCCACTCCTATAAGAGGCTTGGGTGAAATGTGAATTAAACCTGCATAAATTGTGCGATTTGGGGAATTTTGTGTTACACGTGTGACATGGAATTCCCAAAATGATGCGTTTATGCCACTTTTTGTAATTACATGCCATAAGCAAGAACATTTTATGCGCTATTTGAGGTAGAAATTTACAGCAAAGTGTACCATTTGCACACGAAGATCACAATGCAAGCTGTTGTTTGCGGTGCTTTGTTTAAATGCGTCCCCATGCCAAAAACGCAAGGAAGCATTCACTCTATAATACAGCACAAAATGACCGATGTCATTATTAGGCGTAATTTGGTCAGCATTTAGTGTAAATATGCAAAAGCAAATTGAACAAATTGCGAACACCCCTATAAGAAAGGGTGATCTGAAAATGGAAGGACACTGACTTAAAGTAAGGGTCTTCCTCATTGGCCCATGCCCTCGGAGGTTCTGTGGGAGATGCTGTACAAGGGTGTGTTTTGAGCATCTGGTCAATCAGTAGTTTCCTGGCAAGTTGATTGCCCACCACCTTCAATTTTCTACCTGGATCCCTGTGGAGGACAGAAGTTTATGTCACAGAAATGAAAGGAAAATGTGCAATTTCAGACAAAGTTTGAGGTTTGCAATGGAACATGGGTAACAAAAACCTGGAAGAGCCACACAAGTCACATGACTCATGACTCTCCTGGGTGTCTTCTTTTCAGAAATGTATGGGTTTTGGTAAGTTTCCCTATCAAAATAAACAGCTGTACAAATTGTAAAACAGGGGTAGGTTTTCAGTGGAAAAATCTGAAGTGTCCATGTTGCGTTTTGAGCCCCCTTTTCGCGAGCACCAGGCCCAGTCACAAATTTGAGGTATAATTTTTAGGGGGAGGTGTGAGGGAATGCTGGGTGATAGGATATTTATAGCTGCCCTCAGATTCCAGATTTTTTCCTTACAGAAATAGGAGGACCATCTGTGTTTTTAGCCAAAGTTTGAGGATTTCAAAGACTTCTGGGTAGGAATATCTGTTGAGAGCCATACATCATCCCAGCCTGGACTCTCCAGAGTGTCTACTTTTCAAAAATGTTTGACATCCCAGCTTTTACTGCTGCACAGCTTCACTTCTTTTCAATACATAACATTCTAAAGAGAACACAAAGACCAGATTAACTATGTTCAAAAAGAGGAAGACCATCCTAAAGACCATACTACATTTCCCTAAGGGCTGGTAGAGCCAAGAACCAACATCCACTGATACCCAAATTGTAAAAAAAGGGTTGGTTTTCAGTGGAAAGTGTTTACGTGTCCACGTAGTTTTTTGGAGCCATTCCTGTCGTGAGCGCTAGACCCCCCTCCCACACAAGTGAGGTATTATTTGTATTGGAAGACATGGTGGAACGCTGAAGGGTAGGAAACATCTGGATCACCGATGGTTCCAGAACTTTTCCCAACAGAATTGTGAGGAAAATGTGTGTTATTTTCCAAAGTTTGAGGCTTGCAAGGGCTTCTGTGTAGGAAAAAGTCATGACAAACACACAAGTAACACCGCCTTGAGCACCCCCCAAATGTCTAGTTTTTAGATATGTCTGACTACCGAGGGTTTCCCTGGGTGACGGTGACCTAGGGCCCAAAATCTGCAGCTACCCACATTGAAAAAAAGCATGGATTCTGCTGGGTGAATTATGATATCTCCTGGGTTTCTTTTGTCTCAGCCGTTAGGCTCAGCAACACAAGCGGGTTACCTTTTTCATCTAAAAACAGGTGGGAACACAGAATAGTAGAACACGTGTTATAACTAATTGTATTTCACTGCATTGATGGGTCCCAAATGAAAGCCAGAGAGCAAGAAGGAAAACATTTTTGCAAAATACCTGCTAAATCATATGATAGTGTGGCTAACCTCAAATCCAGAGGTGTGCAAATAACCACTGTTCCTAAATTCAGTAGCTTGCCTATTATTCAGAAAAGATAGGTTTAACTCATACCCATTTTTTATTCTTTTTATTTTACCATGCGAATATCTGTAAAGTCGTTACAAAATGAAAATTCATTGTAAGGTGCAGCTCAAGTGTTGGCTCTGGGTATCACATATTTTTGGGGAACCTAGAAACAATATGTGTCACTGTAACCAGAAGGGTCTGTCAGGCATAATAGTGTATTTCTTTTGTAAATGTGCCATTATGACAAGAAATTACAGATTGAAATGTAGCCACAAATGAATGTTTTTGTTTCCTACTAATTTTTACTTTTAATTTCAACAGTTAGTTTCTTTAGGAAAGACTTGAGGAATCTACCCAAATGAAACAAATGACCCCTTACTGCATCCAAAATGTTGTCTACTTTAAAATAATTTACAGATTTCTGGGATCACCCATGGGTTTTGCACTTTTTCCCACCATAAACTACAAGGAGGTTAAACTACACAAAAAAGGAAAAATGGACCACCTCTTTGAAAAAGCTTTTAAAAACTAGTGTTTTGATACAACTGAACTTGTTCCTGAAAGCTGGGCAGATGCTGGACCAAGCAAGCAAACCTTTTATTGGTGCCATTTTAAAGAAAATAATATATGCTTTCTTGCACTGCACTTTTTCCCATTTTTTGCAACCCCCCCCCAAATGTTAGCAATATTTTGGCTATTTTCTCCGTTCTCTCTAGGTGAATTGACAAACTTTGGGTGCCCTTAGAATCTTCATGATGTTGAGAAAGAAGTACGCAAATTTGGTGTGGTACTCTACGTGGGGAAAAGTTATGGAGGTCTAAGTGCAAAGTACCCCAAATAACCAGAAAAGTGCTCTGCACTGCGCTGGAAATGCCTCAGCAGTTAAGTAGTTAAATATCAGAGAGAAACACGTAAAAATAATATAACATGTTTTTGCAGCCCTGAGGATGAAACCACAAATAAGAACTGAAACAAAAGAATAGAGCAGGTAGAATAATCTCTTCTTGGCTATATGACTAATATGCCTATTGAGAAAAAACATAGATAGAGCAATACAGCTTTCTTTAACAAAGCTTCATTAATCTCATGTGTATTGCACCCGGGACTCTGACCTAATAGCACAGTATAAAGAAGGAGATAATAAACATGAAAATATGAAGAGTAACATGTACAATGGAGACTTGAAGAAATGGAAGATAAGCACAAAGCAGGCACAACTAGATATAGAAACCCCAAAACACAGGAAGACACACACAAACACATCCACCCACCCACACTGGAAGACACAGGCTTAAAGACACAGTGATCCTTTCAAAGGAACCTAAGCACTACTAAACAACATTCCATCGACCCCTTGCTACACCCAACAATACAACACCATTTCACCCCATACCACATCAATCTCAATATACAATATCATATCACTGCACAACAGATCACACAACAACAAAAGATCTACTTAACATAACACCACCAAGCTTAACCAAACCACAATAGACTGTACATTCCATAATAAGTCATCACATTGTGCTTTTCCATAACACATAATACCATAACGATATGTCACCACATCACACTGTACAGCACAATACCACAACACATCACATCATACCCAGTGCTTAATTTGTAAAAAGAAATACATACCAGGGCCCTCGCTAGGAAGCCACCACAGTTTGCACCGCACATTGACATTGCCAGCACTGCCACTGACAATACTTACACAACTACTAACCATCACACTGCTATAAGTGTGACAATTCAGACTGTTCGAGGCCACCAAAGATTTAAGAATGGCTTGGGTGGTAGGTATTAGTTGTTTTAAATATGCTTGAATTAATAAACAATTGTTCTGCTCATCTTTTTAAATTATACAAACAGTCCACCATGTGGCAGCTGTTATAAGTGCTGGCACCGGCAATTAAGTGCTGGTGCTGAGCACCGGAAACCACCGGCTCAAATTAAGCACTAATCATACCACAGCACACCATACCATATCCTACTACTCCTTACCCATGCCACAATAAATGTCATCGCATCGCACCATGTAAAGGCCCATGTCTTCTTGTGACACCATACAGTACCACCATATCACTAAAAATCATAGCATTCTAAATCCTGCAATAACAGATGACAGTACTCCTCCTATTATTTCACCACCTGATATGATAAAACACATAATTCATTGTGAAATCTTCCCATACATTCCCATGTCACTATTCCACACAATGCCATACATCCCACAATACATCACCACACCATAAAAAACAGTACTAAACACCTCACATCAAACTCCCCGCATCATACCACACCACACTTTCACAGCATGACACTTTACCATGCAAAAAATACCCCACCATATTACACATACCATACTCTTCAACAAAACCATATCACACAATCCCACACAGTTTCTACGCCATATTAAATCTCATCACACTACAACACCTTGTCTCCCTCTGCAACCATTGATCACTGCATTTCTCACCATATCACGTCTTACCAAAAACACAACCAATCATTCAAAACCATTTCACAATTCACCACATCACTCCAGATGACACTATATGCCAAGATACTGTACAACATAGCACAATATAACACCATACAACAGCCTTCCCCACTAAATAAAATCACACCTTATGCTGTAACAATCGTTCACAACATAGTGCACAATATCATGTTATACCACATAAAACATCACAGGATTCCTGCTCACAACTCATCATTCTACAATACAATGAACATCAATAAATCACTCCACACCACACCACTGCCCTGTGCAAAAAGAACATATAATTCTAAATCACGTGATCATGCATCACACAATACCCAGACTTCAAACTCACTTCTCAAATCAACACCACAACACCATGTATTTCACCATGCCTTAACACAACACCCTGCACTTAATACGCTGTGCAACAGCTCAGCCTATCATGCACCACCTTAAATAATTGACTTCACCGTGACACATCACATCTCACCAATCACACAAAAGCACTCTTCACCACATCATTATGCAGCATGGCACAATTCACTAGACCAAACCATATCACACACCACATCACACGATATAACTCCACATTATACCACGTTATATAACACTGGGTTTCAGGAGAAACTGGGCCCCAGAAAACAATAGGTTTATGAAGATGCTGGTGCCAGGGAGATGATAGGACAGTGAAGACACTGTGGCCAGGAAGATACTGGGTCTTTGGAGGCAAGTGAGCCACATAATTATACAAACCACAGAGACACCTGAGCCAGGAAATCCTTGGGTGTGGAGAAGTTGTGTAGTTATGAAGACTCTATATTACAAGGTAGTCTCTGAGTTTGTGGAGACTGTAGGAGTGTGCATATTCTGTACAGGAACCAAAACTACCCAAAATATAAAAACACTGAGACACCAAGAGAGTCGCAGACACAGAGGTCCCTTAGGCAAGAAGATCAGGAGATAAGATAGGGCAGTTTTTGGACAGGGTTTCCTAGGGACACATGTATTCCACATAAGTATTGCCTCAAATATATCGTCTCACTGTAATATTGTGATCAAAATATTGCAACTACAAAAATATTGAAGGTAAGTGAATATATGTTACAGTAAAGTGCATTTTTTTGAGTTATTGCATTTATTAGGGAATTTGGTTGCAAGTGATTTTTTATTGTTTATTAATGACTGCTAATTGATAAGAACCACGATATCCATATCCTACGTTGGCGACACCCAGCTCATCCTTTGGCTCTCAGCAGACCCTGCCACCACCAAGACCAACTTCCACAACTGCATGAAGAACGTCGCCACCTGGATGAAGGACAACTGTCTGAGCTCAAAAAAGACAAAACTGAAGTGCTGAGCTTTGGCCACCATGTCTCCCTGTAGAACGACACCTGGTGGCCCTCTAAACTCGAACCCATATCACAAGAACATGCCTGCAACCTTGACATCATCCTGGACAGCAACCGACCATGAAATGACAGATGAAATCAGTCTCCTCTGCCTGCTTTCACGCTTTCCGCATGCTTTGAAGAATCTTCAAACGGCTCCCCGCAAGCACGAGAAAATCTGTCACGCAAGACCTAATCAATAGTTGTCTAGATACGGCAACGCACTGAATTCAGGAACAACCACCAAACTCATGAGAAGGCTCCAGGTGATACAGAACTCGGTGGCCGGACTGATCCTCAACTTGCCCAAACGTTCCCACATTACCCAGCACCTCAGGAACCTCCAATGGTTCACTATCCAGAAAAGATGCCAGTTCAAACTATTGACACTTACAAAGTCCTCCATGATCAAGGACCAGCTTACATGAAACACCACCTGAACTTCTACCAACCATCAGAAACCTTCGCTCTGCCTCCCTTGCCCTGACAGACACCACACATCCGCCGATACCACAGCAGAGGCTGCTCCTTCTCCCACCTCCCCACCAAGTCCTCTCCACCTCCAAACATCACCCTCACTAACGGACTTCAGGAAGAGAATCAAGACCTGGCTTTTTCACTAAGCCCAGCAAGCCAGCACCTGGATACCCGCACAGGTGATAAGCCACACTCTACAAGTACTGATTGATTGATTGACTGATAAATTATTATAAACTATAATTATTAATATAAATTATTTACTTTTCTAATTATTAATAATTTTCATCATTTTGTATTATTGGTATTTAACTGTAATTGATTAAGAAGTTGTGCTACATTTTTATATGTATTTATTTATTTACATTGTCAATATTTTTTATATTACATATTCCTTGTTTGGGGATTGGGCGAGATGTTTGTTATATATATGTAGGTAGGTAGGTAGCTAGATAGATAGATAGATAGATAGATAGATAGATAGATAGATAGATAGATAGATAGAAAGACACATATTTATATATATATTGGTATTAATTGATTAATGTATCAATTGTGCACATTTTCAATTGGAAATTAAATAATTGCATCTTTCATTGGCATTAACATTTAAACACTATAGGATCTATTACGATGGAGGGCGGACATCGCCCCGGGAAATGGGACCACCCGCTATGTGTGCGGCGGTCCCGCATGTGCAATTAGGATGCGCCCGCCATACTGGCGGGCGCATCCCGCATTTTTTGCATAGCGGCAGGCGGTGCTGTCAGCAGCACCCGCCGCAATGCAAAAAATGCATCTGTGCATTTGCATGCACAATGTGTCAGGCACCGCGCGGTGCCTGCCATGTCGTGCATGCAAATTCTGGGGGGGTACCATAGGTACCCCCCATGTGCCCCCTCCACCTCCCAACATCCTGGGGGCCCACAATGGGCCCCCAACTGCAAAAAACGCATGCCTTTCAGTGGCAGCAACGCCACCACGGAAAGGCTGGGTCCCGCAGCCATTGTAATATGGATGGCGGTGTCTAGCAGACACCGCCACCATATTCAACCCTTTTCTGCCCGGTTGACTCGTCGACCGGGCAGAAAAGCGGCGGACGGTCTTCCCGTGCGCCGCGGTACCCCCGCCATCATAATAAGGTGGGGGTAAATGGGAGGCGGGCGGGGGATTATGTCGGGTGGATCGCCACCGCCATGCGGGCTGTGGCGATCAACCCCGACATCGTAATAGACCCCTATATATTTTTTTATGAATATTAGTAATTTTCTTAAATGGGCTGTAGGGTATATTAGGGGAAGGAGTGTTATCTAAAATAAACAATAATACGTCATTGAGAATTAACCATTTATTACTTTAACGTTTTTTTAAATATGTTTTGTTTGTCTGTTTTATGTGTAAGTCTGAGGGATTTTTTCAGAAAATATGTTTTTTCTTAATAGTTTTATTCCTTTAACAATTCAGTTACATTTAAATTTCAAATATATATACATTTTTTTTTACAACTTTAAGATATTTAAATGAGTTTTTCAGTCGTTTCAATTGTTTAAATGTAAGTGTTTACCTCATTCTTAAAGGTGTATTATTTGGATGTCGTGAAGGTGACCTCACCTTCCCTTCGTCACCCGCCTCCCGCCCCCCAAATATGTACACTTTCACTAACGTTTTTGAGACTGAGGTTAGAATACTAAGGGGTCTATTATGATGTAGGGCGGATCGCCACTGCCCGCATGGTGGTGGCGATTCGCCCTACATTATACCCCGTCCGCCACCCATTTCCCCTGCCATATTAGTATGGTGGGGGTTACCCCGGCAGATGAAAAGACCGTCCGCCAGTTTTGTGCTGGTCGACCAGTCGACCGGGCGGAAAAGGGCTAGATATGGTGGCGGAGTCTGCTAGACACCGCCATCCATATTAGCATGGGCAGCGGTGCAGGGCTTTCCATGGCAGAGACCCCGCCATGGAAAGCCATGTGGAATGTGCATATGGGGGCCCGATGCGGGCCCCTAGGGTATTGGGGGTACCCCTACATTGTCACGGACAAGGTGGCAGGCACCGCGCGGTGCCTGTCACCTTGTGCATGACAATGCGCAATGTGCATTCCCAGCATTGTGGCGGGCGGTGCTGTGAGCACCGCCCGCCTCAATGCTGGGAATAGAGGATGCCACCACCATGGTGGCGGTGGCATCCTAATTTCCGGTGCGGGACTGCCACACCCCTGGCGGCCGGTCCCTGCACCGCTAGGGTGGCGGGCGGACTAAAGTCCGCCCGCCATCCTAATACACCCCTAAGTTGACCCTCCAATGTATGGTTGGGGGCTGGTTGCCTACAATGTTTTTTTGGACAGTTCAATTTTAAACCACAGAGTCTTGGGGATAGAGAAACACATGAACAGAGAGACAGATACAAGAAGACACTCTGACAGGGAGATCCCCGTAAAGAGGGGCACCGGGACAGGGTAAGAACATTTTGGCTATTGGGATCAGGCGCAGCCCGTGCAGGTAAGAGTGGTGGGGTGTTGGGGCCGGGTTGTGGGGGGATTCGACAGATGACCACAAGGGGGAATTCAATAATTCATTAATTTTGCCTCCTGGTCGTCTGTTGAAATTCCCCTGCACCCTGCCCACTGCTCTTACCTGTACAGGCCGCTGCTGATTGGGACTGTGGTTCAAATCAGTCAAAAATAACAGAGCAGAGAAAGACAAGGACAGATTTGAATGATTCGAGATGAGGAAACATGAAGTACCTGATTTGTAAAAGAACAAGTGGCGGGCCCAAAAGTTTTGCTCAGAAGTCCGTATCTAGCCCTATCAACTGTCAGCTTTGCGGATACCAAGGCTTCCATGTCGCGATTACACCACATGCCTCTTTTATCTACCACCAGGCACTCCCGGCCCCTTAATGTCACTTTTCACGTTCTTTTTCGTATTTGCTTGCTCCCTTTGTCACCGTTTTCCATCTTTCTCTTCCTCGTTCATTCCCCCTTTTGTGTTTTTCTCCTTTACTCTGGATAGAAGTCTAATAAGGATAAATACGTGTTGGTCCCCACAAATAAGTGTCGCTGGCCTCCAGCTACACAAACAGAATGCACACCTAGGACTAAAACAAATCCATACAAGAAAGAAATTGGGTGGAAGATTGGTGAATCTTTGTAACACACATCCACCAACCAAGTGCTTCAAATGGACAAAGACTGTCTGCTAATGGGGAGCGGCTTTAGTTTAATTGAACGCTAGAGTGACAGCACTCTCAGTAGCAAACAGCTCCACTACAATAGTAAGTACCGGCACTTTTGCATTTCAGTTTCAAGCACTGCACGAAACCAAAATGCATCACAAAGACAAGCCTGAACACACTAAGCTCTGAATGACAGCACACAAACACAGAGAGGTGCTTTCCGCTCCATGTCTTCGACCCGAGCAATCTGCAGCTCATGCACTGAATCATAGAGCTGTATAACAAACTACATATAAGCACAGTAAGGAGTTGTGCACTTTTTCAATGATTTTGTTGGGTCTACTGCACATAGAATAATTTGTTAAAACTACGAGTTAGTGCAAGAGCAGCAGCCAGCACAGATCAGAAACAATGACGGCCCCCAGGGGATGTGAAGGTCGCAGACCAGTCTTCCCCCGGGGCTATTAGCGCAAGGCCGGAAGGACAAGGTGGGGGTGGGATTTAGAGACTGGGGAAGGGGTGGGAGTTTAGGAATATATAAGGTGTCAGGAGAGGACGATCTGGCCTCTTCCTGACACCTTAGCACCACCGGGGGGTTAGAGTTAAAAGTTTGTCCACCCACCCACCCTACAGGTTTAGGGAGGGCATGAGACTAGGTCGGTCTTAGTGTGCCAGTTTAGGGCAGGTTGCAGGGTAGCGGCGTTACGGTACTTTGGAGGGGTGGTGAGTCACATACGGGCGGATCCACCCCTGGGGAGGGGGAGGCGGGGGGGAGAACGGTACACAGGTGACTGACAGCGGGGCGCGGAAGCAATGAAGGAGATTCAACAGAGGATGCTTGGAGGGTAAGTGAAGGTGAGAATGGGGAGAGGAAGGAGGTCACCGAGTGAATGGGGAAGAGTCAAACTGGTGAGATGGTTTGGAGAAGGATGAATGGAGAATGAGTCGGTATGGGATGGGAAAGTATATGTATTGCATTTATGTACTGTTTAATAAAGTTTAAAAGGTTGCAACCTTGTCCTAATAAAATGGCCTTTTACGCTTCAAGTAACAGCGTGGAGTGTAGTTATCGCGCGAAGATCTGTGCTTCCCTGTCCATATTTCCGAGAAGGGGGTATCTGCCGCTCACGCAATGATTAGTAGAGCTTTATAGTAAACTTTGCTTACAGGCACATTAAGGAGTTGTACAACTTTTTTCCACTGAAATTGTTCTGTTTTCAGCGCATACCCTAACTTTTTAAAACTATGAGTTAGTGCATGTGCAGCAGCTATCATAGCTCAGAAACAGGCTGGTGGTCGCCACTCTGCATGACTGAGCTCCAATGCCAGAAGACATGCACTGTTTCACAGAATTACCCAATTAGTGCATGTCGACGATGCCCTTTAATTGAAAAGGATGCACAGCCTGTGTTCAGTATTAATGTCTGAGCTTCTGGTGCCACAGCACGGTGTTAAGAGCAAGTGGGCATAGACACAGAAGAGAGATTTCACATAATCTCGTGTTTTCGTCTCAACATTTCATGATTTTGAGCCTGGTCACCTAGTGGCTCCTTGTGGTATATTATGTTACCCTAGAGAGGCAAATAGGGCTGGCCAGGTGCCAGTCTTCCAATCTACCTGACCTATGTCCTAACCACATCAGCATTTTCGAAATCTGTGAGACCACCCCGGCAAGCTATACTATCTTTCGAAGTCCTGACCATAGATGCCAATTCAGTGACATATAATTGACTCAGCCCAGGCCCTGTCAGCCTTCGGAGATAAGACGCCCGGGAGTTGCCGTCGTGTATGAAGAGCAGCTGGCACCGGCTCGCGGAAGGCACTTGTTTTGCGAGTGTTGACAGGCCTCATCAGGGGAGCAGAAGGGAACCTGAGCACAGCATCCCTCCGCGTGTGCCGCGTCAGCTTTTCTCTGCCCCATGCCGCGGAGATACCATTATCCGAAAAGTGTAAGCACGGCGCGAGACGGCGCCCAAGGGCTCTGCCTCATTTCCATTTTTGGCACTGTGTTGTGAGAAGTCAATACAATAACTGTGCCAGCCTTGAAACAACCTGCAGGACGCGAGACCGATGGGCAGAGGCCTGATGGCGGGTTTCAAAATGAAACCCATTAGCTGCGGTAATAATAACAGCTGTTATTAGAGAGCTTTGACATGTTATTTATTTGTCAATTTTCCATGCGTTGTCTAGTGCGAAAATGTCGATTTTGACAATAGAACATTATGCAAGCATCACAGTATGGAATTTGCTATTATTATAATTGCTGCTTATTTTATTAATTCAGCTGAATGCAGCGTTTTTATTGTTTATATACAGAATAAAGTACTCCCAGCGGTACACTATAAGGAAGTAGTACTGCAGGAGTACTATTTTATTTAATCTTAAATGCCTTAATAGATTGGTTCCTGCACGTCCAACTCCCTTTAAGTAAAAGTGCAAAGAGGGCAGTGTCCTTTCTGTGCGTGCCAATTGTACTTGAATAGTCCCAGAACATTGGCATTTTATTCCCATTTTTTTGGTGTTTTGGGGCCAAGTCACAAAGGCGTGTAGGATGTCAAAGAGTTCCACAGAAGTACTACTTTATGTTCTTTAAAATGTCTTTGTGAACAGGCCCTACAGAGTTATGTGCCAGGAAAGTGGTCCATACAGGCACATAATTCGAAGGTGGCTAGGAGTGTCCTCAAAATGTAATTGCTCGGGGTACATTATTCATTTTATTTAAGGTTTTCTCCACAGGATGCATTTGTACAACCTCAGAGTGTCATGGAAAGAAGAGCAAAGAAGACACCAAGGGTACCGAGGAGGACTGTGCAGTCTGAAGGAATTGCACTCAGGAAACACGAACACGTCTTAAATATGGGAGCTGAAGGTGTGAAAGCCAGTTGTAGTTATTTTACTGACTGCCAGGAAAGTACTGGTGATGAATAAGAACTGTAGAGGTGTCTTAGCCTGGTTCAACGGGATAGGGTCATAGGTCAGTACTATAGTATGCACTCTTGGAGTCTCAAGTGGCGGGGGTAACCATTTCAGAAGGTGGGTCACTGTATGCAGACACATCTTCTGCTACACCTTCAAGCCAAGGTTTATGTATCAGCAGCAGTTTCAAGGAGGCCATTCCCGTGTGTCTGGACGAAGAGCCGTGCCTGAAGACTTTGGTAATGGGCCTAGGGCGTGGCCGCTGAGAGACTTATGGATTGTGAACAGGGTTTTAAAGTCTTTTGTCCAGTTGACCGTAGGTGTGATGGTCATAGTGTCTTACCCCATACATACATTTAGTGGTGTGCTTATGAATCGTATGCAGTCTGTCAGGAGTCTCCTAAAGGTCCTGTGTACGAGTAGTTACAGTACTCCAGGCATGATGGTGGTTACAACAAGGTTAATTTGTTTGTGAGAGAGCCAAAAAAAGTATTGAATGTCAGGCAGAGAGCATTGAGTTTATTCAGGGGTTAAAATTAAGGCCCTCATCAAACACTACTCCCAGGTTGTATTTCTTTGGGACATCAAGTGGGCTCAAACACTCTAACCAGGTGTGTAGGAAAGTAGGATCTGCTTCTTATGGTTACCCCCACTGTTTGCTATATATAATGCTGTTTTTGACTAGTCTGACTGGGATCCTGCTAATCAGGACCCCAGTCTATCTGCTTTCTCCCTAAACTGTTGTGTTATGTACTTAGTTACACTCCAGATTGGATCCTGGGGTACCCTTGTCAGTCCCTAGTATATGGTACACGTGTACCCAGGGCATAGGTACCCCAGAGGCCTCCCATGGGCTGAAGCATGTATTATGCCACCCATGAGAGGCCATGCAAAATGGAACTACAGGCCGGCCATTGCAGCCTGTGTAAGTTGGTGCATGCACCACTTACTTAAGATATAGGTTTACTAAGCTGAGGGATCAATGGGCAGAGTGGGTGGGCCCCCTGGACAAGGTAGATTGGCGTGACGCCCTCGTGGCACCCAAGACAATCACCGCCTCCGCCAAACTTAGGTTGATCCAACTATACTACCTACACGCTGCCTATCTCACACCCCTGCGCCTCTACCGAGCAGGCTAACGCCGGATGCAGCATGCGCATGGTGTGGCCAGAACCCGGCTGATTTTTTTCATGTGGTCTGGTAGTGTCCCAGCCTGGAGAGATTTTGGAGGGCCATTGAAGAAGAACTCACAGAGGTCCTGGGGTGGGAGGTTCCCCATGATCCACGCCATTCACTGTTAGGGATTACGGATGGGCCCAGAAATGACAAGATATTTTTTAACACAGCCATGATTATAGCCAAGCGTGACATAGCGGCGGCTTGGAAATGTCCCGACTCGCTGGACCTGGGGAGGTGGCGCAGGAGGGGTGGACTGGTGCGCGACCCAAGAAAAAGCCCTGTACGTGGCAAGAGGATGCCCTAAGAAATACTGTAGGGTGTGGGGTAAATGACTGGGCACTGTGGTAGGCCCGGAGTGATTTGCTTCCTTACTTTGCTTGTGTACATCTCATGGGGTGACGAACTGTGGGACGCTAGGTTCTCAAAGATGTAATTGATCTATTGTCCTCTGTGTTTTTGCTGATCTGTATTTTATGTTATAAACAAATTAAATTGATTATCAAAAAAAGATATAGGTGTACGATATCTAAGGGTTACTGCACTTAAAACCTATAGGTCACCCCTCTAGCAGGTCTTTACAATCCTGAGAGCAGGGTGCTTGGTTCTAAGTGAGAGGGTGCCCCTGAATGAGCAGGACACCACTGCAGCCTACGGAGTCCATTCTCCCGGGTTGTCAGTAAAGCAGCCATATACTATATATAGAGGGGCATTACGCGACTGCGTGATGACCAACTCTAAAACGGCTGAAACAAACCCTATCGTGTTTGGTGTCAAACATGTTAGAATCATACCCCCACACCGGTTTCTGGTGTGGGAGGTATGATTCCACCCCTGAGAAGCATCCTTCATGGGGCTCCTGGTGTTCCCGGAACCAGCCTTCTAGCTGCAGACAGCACAAAATGGTTGCTGCCAACCTGAGACACATTTCTGCCCTCCTGCTGCTGAGCCAAGCTCGAGCAGGGGAAGGCAGGACAATAGGCATCCTGTCATAGGGAGGTGTGACCCCCTCCCAGACAGGATTTAGTGTATTAGGACTGGGTGGGGGCACTTGCCAGCGACTGAAAGTCTGCATGAGGGGCACATTTAGTGTCCCTGTGCATAGTCCAGTTCAAACCAGTCCTGGCAGCCATTAGCTCCCGTTCTGGAGTGAAACTAGACAAAGGACATGGGAGTAACCTCCTCCCTGTCCAGGCCCTCCCCTGGGAGGGTCACCTGAATCTTTCGAACCCTCTCCCGTGGGTACTTAAGGGCTTACCTGGCTGTAGGACCTTCTATTCGACGTGGACAAGATTCTGAACAAGAAACCACTGCACTTCGACCGTCTGGACACTCTGGACTTCGCTGGACTGACTTGATCTTCCTCTCTGTCTGCTACATCGTCTGTGCCTGTTCACCGTACAGTATCCGTGTAGGACCTGTGGAGCATCCAAGACACCTAAAGATAATCTCCCTTGGAGTGAAGGAGTCACTCCCCTGCATACGCAGGCACCTCAACACTGCTGACTGCATATGCAGCCACCTCAACACTGCTGACCAGTCTGCAAACCCCAAGGTCCTACGGACTTCAAAAGTCTCAGCAACACAGGAGGTGGGTTTCTTTGTCCCTCGAGGTCTGACCTACCCTCTCACCAAGTTTGAGGTCAGAATCCTTTGTAGGGGCTGCATTACCCGAACCCCTGTGCACAGCGTACTTTTGCAAGTGCATGTGCTTGTTTTCAATCCTGCAACAAGTGCAATGGGCTACAAGTATCCCCAATCTCTGGCAACATTTTCTACAAAGATCTTCAACCACCTCGCACCTTGTGCACCGTGGCCTGTTGTTTTGTGAAGCAGCCCAAGATCCTCTTGCGACTCCTGCGCCTCTGGCCTGTGGGTCCAATTAAGGATCATATTTAATTTCCTTGGGCTCCCCTAATTGCTTGGGGCCTGCTCTGACTCCCCTGTGTGTGGTGAGTCTCTTGTACCTTGCTGGTCTAAACCGTACACTTCCTTGACTTCCTGCGTGGGTTGATTTTGCCAAGGCTTGTTGGTGCTCCCGCTGGGCACCGACCACTCAGCACTTGACATCCTTCATGGGACAGCTTGCATTCAGCTACCCGTTGTCCTCAACATCGCCTGGTCCCCGTAGCTGCAGAGTCAAAGTCCCCGTCAACTATCCTGAAGTACCCGACATCGTGGGCATTCGTCTACTGAGCCCCTGTGCACTCTGAAGTGACCCAGACTCTTTCCCCTCTGCATTCAGGTACTCTTTGACAAGAATCCACTTTTGGATTCCAATTGACACTTTCTCCTCTTCCAGCAGCGGCTCTTCTTCGAAGTCCTCCATTGGGTTCAACTGCGGTTTCTGACGCCACTTCACACCTATGCACCCAGCTTCCCTGGGTTAGGTAACTTAGGTACTTCCGTATCCACAGGTGGGGTGGCTTGCTAACCTTCTGTCTTCCATGGGGCTTCCTCGAAGTCCATTGGGAAGGGTCCTTAATCTTCAAAAATCCAACCGCGACTTGCACATAGTCTTATATGGAGAACGCGGTCGTGTTTAGAAACTGCACACGCACTCCATGGGGTCCCTACCTAATCACCTTTTGTGGTTCCTTGGGGTCCCAGCAATTCTAAGTCCTCTAGACATTGTCCTGACTCGAGTCGTGGTTCTTATGCCACTTTTTTAGTATATGGTTCAGTCCTCCTCGGGTCCTGCTGTGTATTAGTGCTATTTACTGTTATTTCTTTGCTATAGTATTGTGTGCTTTGTGTATATCTTCATGTGGGAGATATTGAAACATACTAGAGAGTATTATATAATAAATACATATTTTTACAAATACCTTGTGTGGTTCTCTTTCATTTAATCTATACTATAAGATTGCATTCTGGTAAAACAAGCTGCTTTACACTTCTTCAAGACTAAGCCTGAAGGCTGCTCTCCACAGCTACCACTTGGATAGCTTTCTAAGGTTGTCTGAGACCTCTTAAATCACCATAAGGGTTGTCTGGACTGGTGAAAGGTGCCCACTTACATTAATGGACATCATGTACCAGGCCAGCCTCTCACAGGGTGAAAGTTAGAGTCAAGAGTTCCACCTGGACAATGAACATGATCTCCGACTTATTATACGTGTTCAAACAGAGACACTTTTGTTTCATCCACTACCTTGTTTCCTTTAGGCATTTTTTTAATGTGTTTGGGCTGCTCAAACTATACTTCTTCAGACACGCTAGAGACAGGCTAGTATCCACAGATCAGTACACTCTGTACTGCAGCCTCTGAAGTGCTCTTGTTGAAGGGCCCAACGTTTAGTTTTTAGTATTTGTGCTTACTGCTTTTGATTTTAAACATTTTAAAGAACTTACCAGCTGCTTGGGTACTACAAGTGCTTTTCCCTGTTCCATTGCGGGTTGTCCCGTTTGTGTGGTGTGAGCTTGCGCTTGAGGAAGTAACCCGGGGGAACTTCCGGCAGTAACCAGAATTGAGGTTGGCGGTCTAGTGGCCCACCACATTACTTAATCGGATGCCTGGCTCGACACGCAGCGGACGGGCTAGAGACAGGCTAGTATCCACAGATCAGTACACTCCGTACTGCAGCCTCTGAAGAGGCTCTTGTTGAAGGGCCCAACGTTTAGTTTTTAATATTCTGGCTTACTGTTTTTGATTTTAAACATTTAAAAAAACTTACCAGCTGCTTGGGTGCTGCAAGTGCTCCTCCCTGTCCATCGCGTGTTGTCCTGTTTGTGCAGAGGATGTAACCCGGGGGTACTTACGGTAGTAACCGGAATTGAGGTTGGCGGCCTAGTGGCCCACCTCATTACTTAATCGAATGCTTAGCTCAATGCGCAGCGGATGCACCGCTGGCACGCCGAAGGCGCGCCTAAGGCAAGCCCGTCGGTGCCCGTCCGTGCCTGGACGTCGTCAGGAGCCAGAACCCCTGTCGGTTTGCCCCCATACCCCAGTAATACACCTGGCAATCGCTGTTCTTATACACGCCTTGAACTATTAAAGATTAAGCATAGTCTTATTAATCCCTCCAGGCATCTAGTCCTCCATGCTCTCTCCACATCTACAGTTCTAGAAGGCCCTTTTACATGCAGAAACTGCAGCTTCCAGAGTATAGATTCTGAATACTCCCTAACCCATAATATGATTCCCGGTCAGAAAAATAGTACAAACCCCCGTACCAACATCATGAATGGCCTTTCTCAGGCCCCCTATGAAAACAAAGGTTGAAACTGCCTTCTGGCTAATGTTAGATCCCTGCCTAAACATGCAGTCAATATCTGGAATCTACTTTCCTCCAAACATCCCCACATAGGGTTTCTGACCGAAACATGGATAAAACCAACCTCCAACCCCGCAATTGCGGTGGCACTTCCAGAAGGCTATCGCATCCAAAAACTTGATAGACCAGGGAGGGCGGGGGGAGGTTTAGCTATCATCCACAAGGATTCTATTAAAATCAATATTTTAGACCAACTGTGTAAGGACACACTAGAAATTCCAGTCTTTAGAATAGACCTACATCCACAACATAGCTGGAAAGCAGCTCTTGTGTATAGACCCCCAGGTCCACTGTCAGACTTCTCTTACCAATTGATGGAATTTATCTCCCCGCACGTCATCTCGACTAGAAATGTTTTACTTTTAGGTGATTTTAAATCCATAGTGAAAATACTACTAATCAAGACATCTCAGCATGTCTGGCAGACCTGGCTACACTCAACAGTACTAAGATTAACAACGCCCCTACTCATTCGGCAGGGCTTACGTTGGAGCTAATTCTCACTAACTCCCCAAATGTCCTCTGTGGAGAAATATGCCCTCTGACATGGTCAGACCACTCATTGATCGAATTTCAAATTAGTAGCCCCACAGATCATTCTGCTCCTAATCCCCACTCTATGCGGTGGTATAGACAATGGCATAAACTTACCCCTAATCAGTTCCAGAACTTAATTCCTTTCTGGAATTCTGATTTTGATAATGTGGAAGAACACCTGGCCTACTTTAACACTATCATACAATCTACAATTAATCATCTAGCCCCTTTGAAACAGTGTTCTCACCCCCCTAAATGTCCCCAAACTACTTGGTATTCTCCCCTCCTTTGGACCTTAAAGAGTCACTGTAAAAAACTAGAACGAAAATGGCACCTCTCACATAACCCACATGACAAGGAAAGATTTAAAGAAGCACTGGCTTTATATCACAAAAACCTAAAGTCTGCCCGCAAATCTTATATTGCGAGGCAACTTGAGGAGGCAGGTAATAACCCTAGGATCCTGTACCAGATCTTAAAGTCTTTTACAAACCCAAAGGCATGCAACAATGAAGAGGCCCCTTCCCAATCTCTATGTGACAGCATAACAATTCACTTTATCCAGAAAATCAACACTATTTATAACAAAATCACTGTGGCTAAGTGGTACCCAGAGAGGTCCCTCGACAGAACACTCGCCGACTACTTTAAATGCTTTGCTACTGAAGAACTTTCCGTCACTTACACCCGAAGAGGTAGAATCTCTATTAAAGAAAGTTAAATCTGGATCTCCATTAGATGTCATCCCTGCAAAGACCACCTCTCTGCTCGCTAAGCAACTTGCTGGTCCTATTTGCACCATTCTCAACAGCTCTTTAAAGTATAGCAGACTCCCTCTTGAATGGAAAGCAGCGCAAGTTGTTCCCATCCGGAAAAACCTTAAAGCTCCCATGGACGAAGTATCCAACTATCGCCCCCTTTCCTTGCTCCCCCTTCAGAGTAAGTTTCTGGAAAAACACATAAATAAATACCTATCTGAATATGTGGAAGCCTCAAATTGCCTGGATGTCTCGCAGTCAGGCTTCCGGGCCAGACACAGCATCGAGTCCGCCCTGATAGCAGTAACCGATAACATCAGAATGGTGCTGGACAATGGTCACGCAGCACTTTTAGTGCTCCTTGACCTATCGGCGGCGTTTGACACCATTTCTCACCGGATCCTGCTTAGGACACTTCAGGACATCGGGGTCCAAGGGAATGCACTGAAATGGTTGGCAAACTTTCTGACTTATAGAAATCAGACGACTAACCTGGGTCCTTTTCGCTCCAAGACCACAAGAGTAACAAAGGGAGTACCGCAGGTTTCCTGTTTGAGCCCTACTCTATTTAACATTTATGTTACTCTCTTGGCGGGATTAATGAGGAAATTAGGATTTAGTCCTATTTCTTATGCTGACAACACTCAGCTTCTACTCTCTTTTGATAAATCTAATCCCAACATCCAAGTCATCTTCTCTGAGGGTTTTAAGGCCATTGCTGATTGGATGAGGGAAAACTTCCGTCAACTTAACGGAGGGAAATCGGAGATTATGTTGTTTGGGGGTGCGGCGGTGAGCTGGACTCCTAGCTGGTGGCCAGAGGAATTGGGCTCTGCCCCTACTCCTAAAACAGTGGTCAAAAACCTGGGAGTCCACATTGACCAGAAACTCACGCTAGAAGAGCATGCCACCACAACTGTGGGGGCATATTTTCACACACTTAGCCTACTAAGGAGAGTTTTCCCTTTTCTACCCTCCTCTACACAAAAAATATTGATCCAGGCACTAATGTTAAGCCGCCTGGACTATTGCAATGCCTTGTTGGTTTCAGCCAACGAAGCTTCTTTAACAAATTGCAGGTAGTCCAGAATACTACGGCCCGCCTAGTAGCAAATGCCCCTCCCAGAACGGCATCTTTACCCCTTTTGCTACAACTACATTGGCTCCCAGTGCGGAAGCGGATTAAATTCAAAATCTGCTGCACTGTTTTCAAAGACCTGGGTCCTAACTATATATCTGACAAATTTGTAAGGTACTTACCTTCTAGGTCCCTACGGCCAGGATCTAAATCACTTCTTTGCACCCCTCAGTTTAAAAACGCTCGCATGGATGGCAAAGCCTTTTCTCATCTTGCCCCCCTTTTTTGGAACCAACTTCCCCTTTACTTAAGTCAATGTCCAGACTACTTACAATTCTGAAAGCTGCTAAAGACATCTGTTCTGATGTGCGTTTGCTTGACTGTAGCTAGCAGTCCTAGTGTGGAGATACCCCTGACGGGGTGATTTGGGCGCTATATAAATTATTAAATAGCAAATATCAGACAGAGAAATATTTGGGTTAAAGCTGACATAACTATCTGACAGGTGGTGAGCCAGAGGCCTTGTAGCTGTTAAAGTGTGGCCCTTACAGGGGTGTTCCAATGAGAGGCATAAGAGAAATGATCCTATTGTGCTATATAGAACCATGAATAAATGAAATTAATAAAACTGGAGATGGAGTTTGCCATTGGTCGTGTCAAATGCACACAAGATATCTAGAAGTATCAAGAGTTTGTACTGCTGGATATTGAGGATATGAATATCATGGTACAAGACTTTTGTGGACAAAATATTGAAGATCAAAATATCAAAACTTAAGTACCTATCAAAGAAGTATAGAATAGATTCACTATTTCTTACTCTACATCTATGTATCTTGAGGATACATATATTGTCAAGGTAAATATATTTGGAGTTAGGTATAGAAAATGTATATTGATTTACCTTTCATATAGTTTGGATTGGATATTTTGTCCTCGATTTTCTTATACCTAAATAGTCCAATTTTGATATTTTGTGGGCACACTTTATCAAAGGGCACCACTGGCCTTTGTCTCGGGAACTGAGTGACTTTTCCCTGACGTTCAGTAGGTTGGGCTCAATCCCATGTGTGGGGGGTGGGCAAAGGCCCTAATTGAAGTCTCCCAGCAGATCCATTATCTGCAGGTGGGAGGAGAGCTGCATCATCTATGTTGCATTCAGTGGATCTATGATGCAAGCCAGTGGCAAAGCAATTGCAAAGCTCATCAGGCAGGAACAGGGGGTGGCAGCAAAGGCTGCCATGCACCCTCATTGGCTGTGTATGTGTAGTCTATAATATCTCAAATATATTATGAGTGAGTTTTGCATTATTTGGTCTGAAATATTCTTTGTTGGACAAATTCAAGCAGTTGGAAATAGGGGAGAGCTCGGGAAGAAAACTGATTATTTTGAGCCCTTCACAGATACTCTCATAGCCATCAGGGAAGCAGCCTTGTTTGAAATCAATGAGCTTTGGACATGATGCAAATGAAGGAATAAACATTAGTACATTTGTCCTTACTTCATTTGGACATTTGTCAGCAGCTGCTCCTTTTCCTAACACTCTCCCATGTATTTCGTGCATTTTGCCCTATATAATTTCATGGATATGGCTGACTCACCAATTGCTGTGCTGTCCTCCAGTACAGACCTGTAGATATTATTGAAATATGGCCTCTATCTTCACCCTTTGAGTTTAGTAGTTTATTCACTTGCCTGATTGCCCTTGCACACTGGGAGCCTCTCCCTCTGTAGCATAGACCAGTGTAAAGAGGTGTTCTCAGTTAACTCAGGAGAGACTTCATGTGACTCAGAGTGTGCCTGTTGCCCTCTTTTAGGGGCATCACACCCCTGGAAAAGGCAACTGTAGCTCAAGAAGATACAACGACAGGTCTATGCAGATAAATATCTGAGAATCCAAAAAGCGGCAAAAGTGGGGCACAGACTGAGCAGGACCATAGCCACCCCATATAAAGCCTGTAGTGAGATCGTATAGCTGACAGGTACGCATGTTATAGGGCTTTGCACTTATGACACACTCTCTAGAGTCTATCTTCCTTCCTGTGAATTCCTTGGGCCAAATGTACTAAGCATTTTAATGGTCCAAAACTCTGCAAATCGGCATTTTTCAGTTGTTAAAATGCTTTTTCCTATGTACTAATTCCCTTTTACGAGTTGAAAAAGTTATTCTGACTCATAAAATCTGATTCTGAATAGATACCAGATTGCTATTTGGAAAGGGTGTGTTATTGGCACGCCTTCCAAATACTGAATAGGCATTTTATGTATCAATCCCATTGCAAAACGAGGATAGTTTACAGGCAACTCAAAAGAGGTGGCAATTCATTTGCAAAAGGGAGGGAGTCTCCTTTGTGAATGTAAAAAGAAAGGTTTGTTCAAGAGTAGGCAGTGGTCCAAGGGGCCACTGTCGACTCTTAAACAAACTTCTAAACAAAAAATAATAATTGTAGTCCTGTTTCAGGGATTATTTTAAAAGAATGTTTCCCTTATTAAAAAGCAATCACAGACATAGTTGTTTTCTGACCCCAGTAGGCCCCCTTCCCTGTGATAGTCTTCAATCTTAGAAAGTTACAATTTGCGACCCACTTCAATAATATTCATAAGGTTGATCAGATTCCCACCGACTGCAATTTAACATTTTAAAGAACATACCCATTAGTAATTAGGATGGTTATTAAAATTCTTTACTGGTCACAAAAATACTGGTCACAAATTGAGAACAGTATTTTTCACCCAGTAAATAGTACATCTTGCCCGAAGTTCACTCAAATTCGATAGGAGATTGGTATTTCTGGGTGCTTTGAAAGTAAGAAGAGCTGGGGGCGCAAGCTCCCTCACAGGCCATTTGCAGAGTCTGATCCATCAGAGCAAGTAGGAGGCTCTATAGCTAAGGCATGGTGAGATGATTCAGGTTCTTTTTATCTCGAAGTCTGACCTGAGTTCTACACAGAAAGTGGGATTTTGGTCGGAGTGGCCTGAGATAGCTTCTTTCTGGATGTGGAAACTATGCAAATGCCCGGTATCTATAAGGCAGTTTATTCTGAGCATGTACCTAAATTACTACAACAAGGGAAACTGACCTCCTTCAGGTCCCAAATCCACATCATGGCCCCTCCTTCTTTTTCATATTTCCCCCAGTCTATGGGCAGCGTTAGCTCTATACAAGCCCCCTTCAAGACATTAAAAAGATGACAAATATTATCTTTATTGTCATCACTATAATATCTTTCAGTTACTGAATTAACCAGGCCCGGCCCATCATTAAGGGTAGAGGGCCCCATCCCCCACCCTTTTGCAAATCATAGACAGTGTCTGTTAGAAACTCATCATGTTCGGGTTAGGCAGTCAGGTGCTGTACATAAGCTAAATGTGCAGGCGCATGGCAGCCTGAGCCACCTCTGCATGACTGAAGATTTCACAGCCCTGAGGGCATGACCTTGTCAGCCCCGCAAGCCCCATGTGGTCCTCCCACTTAAGACAAAGGGACCCGTCACTGATAGACTTGGACCTGGGCTGACTGTCAATCATTGAGCCTCCTCACAACGTGTGGTTGGGCTAGAAACTCTCACTGACACCATCCCACTCTGATGAGTGAGGTAAGGTCCTCATCTCCTTGGCTGAACCACGACAAGGTCAGCGAAGTAGAGGATGCATCGGTATCTTTTTGTTTTTCCTGCCAGAAGCATTTAGCTCCTTCCTGTGACTTCTGCTTCTTCTGCGGGGCCTCCTATCACCGCCGTGTATTTACAAATGTGTGGTGTGAATGGGTGTGTCCGTGTGTATGTGCTTCTAAATGGTGGTGTATGTGTGTGTGCATTTGTGAATGAGTGTGCATGTAGATGAGTGAGTGTGAGTATGTGTGTGCACATGTGGCCTACTCCACTGCTCATCCACATTATGGGCTGCTACTGGAATTAACAGTCATATGTTTAAAAACGTGTAGGATAATTAGAGACCACAAGAATTGAGTTACCACAGAAAAATTTCCCTTGGCTGGCATTAAAGCACTATACAAATACTACTATAATGTAACAAAAATCTATCATGTTACTGAGATATGCAAACAAATGATGGATGGAATGTTTGAATTATTCTCAGCCACTGGTAATCACTCAGGGCTGTTTCCTAGAATATCGCTTTTTGCATACCATGCCACCTCAGTTAGGACCCAACCATATGCAAACCAGTCTTGACCATGCTCCAATGGGAACAGTTCAGACCAAATTTCCGGTATAGGTTCTACCTTAAACAGAGCACAAGCTATCCAGGACCAGTTTTGCCCTAGTTAGAGTTCATCCCCCAGGTATAACTTGGTTCCAATGACAGAGTTTACATGGGACCCACGACTAGGCATACCTGTCTCACTTGGAGTGACACACTAAAGTACACAACAAAGTGATAGATAGAACGCTTGAATTAATATCAGCCACTGGTAATTAAAAATAGGGCCACATCCCAGTCCATCTTTATTTTGCAAACCGTGCCATCTCAGTTTGGACCCATCCATATGCAAATCAGTCATGGCCCTTCTCTAATGGGAACAGTCCAGACCGAACTGCCAGACCAAGTCCTCTTTGAAACGGAACACAAGCAACCCAGGACTGATTTAGCCATAGTTAGGGCTCATTAGCCAGGTATAGCATGGCTCCAATGATACAGCGTACATGGGACCCATGCCTGGACATACGCATCCCACCTAGAATGACATACTAAAGTATACAAAAAAAGTGATGGATGGAATGCTTGAATTAATCTCAGCCACCGGTGTTAACTCAGGCCTCATCCCAGTCCATGGTTGCTTTGCACACCATACCATCTTAGTTTTGACCCAGCCACATGAAAATCAGTCTTGATCCTGCTCTAATGGGAAAAGTCTAGACCGAACTGCCAGGCCAGGTCTTCCCTGAACTGAAACACGAGCACCCCAGAACAGACCGGTTGCCCTAGTTAGGGCTCGTCAGCCAGGGATAGCTTAGTTCCAGTGATACAGTGTGCAAAGGTCCCACGTCTGGACATTCCACTTAGGATGACACACTTAAGCATACAAAAAAGTGATGGATGGAATACTAGAATTAATCTCAGCCACTGGTTATCACTCAGGGCCACGTCTCAGTCTAACGTTAATTTGCACACCCTGACACCTCAGTTTGAACCCAGCCATATGCAGATTAGTCTTAACACTGCTCTAACGAGAACAGTCTAGACAGAACTGCCAGGCCATGCCCTTCCTGAACCAGAACACAAGCAACACAGGACCGGTTTTGCCCCAGTTAGGGCTCATCCACCAGGTATAGTTTGGTTGAAGTCACACAGTGTGCACTGGACCCATGTTTGGACATACTGATTCCACTTGGGGTGACACACTAAAATATGAAACAGTGAGGGATGAAATGCTCCAATTAATCTCAGCCACTGGTATTACTCTGCTGCATCCCAGTCCATCGCTATTTTGCACACCATGCCACCTCAGTTTGGACTCAGCCATATGCAAATCAGTCTTGCCACTTCCAAGCCTGGTCCCTTGGTTGTGACAAACATTTCTTCGCCAATGGAGTAGATGTAATTCTCCAGTTTGCCAGAACTATTATTCCCTTTCCCCTCCCTCTCTCCCCTTCCATCCCCTTTCCTCCACCCATTCCTGTGGGGAAGCCACTTTTCCCATTTACCACCTGCCTAGAGCAGTTGGAAAATGCATGTGTTAAATTCCTTGAATAAGGAATGGTGTGTAGAATTCAGCACAGTCATTTTGACTGCTCAGTTAGTGCATATTCAGATGGATTTAGCTCATAATTTGTGGTATTCCATGCAGTAATATTGACCAGTAACTGTAATGTCAACCACTGGGAATCTCTGGAAGGAATTCCATCTAACTCATAATCTGGGTTTAATTGGAAAGAGAGTGGAGAAAAGAGTAAACCAGTGGCTAAGTAAAACCCCTGTGAGAAAATGATGTTTGACTCATTAACTCTTCCACTAATGAACAAACATTCATTCACATGCATGCTTACTCACTAAGGGCCTGATTATGAGATTGTCAGACCGGTTACTCTATCACAAACATGACGGATAGCACCTCTGCCGTATAGGGAGCAACTCGTAATACGGCGGACGGGTTATCCATCACGTTTGTGATGGAGTAATCTGTCCGCCAAACTCGTAATAAGGCCCTTAGTCATTTATTCAGTGAATTAAGCACTGACTTAGTTATTCACTCTTCACTTGGTTATTCACTAACTCCCTTGCTCATCTTCTCATTAATTGATGTTTCCATTCCCATGTCTAATCATTCTCTTCCTACCTTATTACTTACACATGCCTTATTCATTCCTCTAGTCATTTACTTACTTGTTTTTTCTCTTAATCATTTACTTTCTTCTTTCAAATATATATATATATATATATATTAATGAAAGAAGCAAGTATATACATATATTTATATATATCTTGCAACAATGTAGCCCAAAAGCTCTCGACGCCGGCGCTCTATGATGGGGCGGTGCCTTTCTACCGGCAGGGCTACGCCGGTGAAAATCAAGCGGTTCTCTGCCTCACGGCAGAAATTATGAAACGCACCCACTTGTGAACAGAAATGCTGGCAGTTTTATTGTCAAGGTCTCGTCATGCCCAACGCGCTTCGCCTTCACATAAGGCTTGTTCACGGGATGTTGACACAAAGAAAAAGGGCATCTTTTATTTCGATTTACACACAGTTACTTCCTGTTTGTGTTGCAGTGCATTGTGGTGAACATTTTACATTTTATTCTTTTTATGGCATTGTATGCTTATTGTCCTTTATTGTCCATTCAATTCTTTTACTCTCTAGTGAGTATTTCTGCTGTTATTCAATGTTTTTTAACCATTCTTGGTAATGGATCGTATTATTAGTATTATTATTGTTCTTGTAAGACAAGAGTCTTACAAGAATAATAAAAAAACATTGGGGTATTCTACAATTGGACACAACCTTAACATCAATAATTGGTAACCATCCAAATATAACATATCGTCGAGCAAGAACCATAGGAGACAAAATTGCCCACAGTCATTTCCAACAAGCACCATAACAACCTGGCTACAAAGAGAAGGCTTCTGCCATGCAAACATTGCAAGGTGTGCAAAATCGCAAAGAATAAACAAGAGGTTGACATCAGAGACGGCACCAAATGGAAAATCAAACAACATCTTACATGCAAAAGTAAATTTGCAATCTACATGATAGAGTGCCCATGCAAATTGCAATACATAGGAAGCACGATCTTTGAAGTAAAGAAAATAATTCTTGAACACATCAGAGCCACAAACCATAAGGATCGTACAAATTCCATAGCAAAATACATGGAAATGCACCATGATGGCAAATGGGAATCCTTAAAATACTGGGCTTTAGAACAAATCCCATTTGGTGGTGGAGACCGCAAGAGAATCCTGAGACAAAGAGAATCAAAACACATACTCTCATTCAGAACCTTAGACCCGAGGGGTCTTAATCAAAATGAAGAACTTTATGTACACCTCTAAGATATTATACAGGAACAGAAGCATCAGTCATCTCCTAATTAAACACTCACCAGAGAAAAAAACATTTTTTGGAAAAAACATCTGGAGATAAAATGATGAAAGTAGCGCAATAATACGATCCATTACCAAGAATGGTTAAAAAACATTGAATAACAGCAGAAATACTCACTAGAGAGTAAAAGAATTGAATGGACAATAAAGGACAATAAGTATACAATGCCATAAAAAGAATAAAATGTAAAATGTTTTTATATCACAAAGTATTGAGCACAAACACTTCACTAAGAAATTTGTAGCTACAAGTTCTTGATAAATAATTAACTACATTCACCACAATGCACTTCAACACAAACAGGAAGTAACTGTATGTATATTGAAATAAAAGATGCCCTTTTTCTTTGTGTCAACATCCCGTGAACAACCCTTATGTGAAGGCGAAATGCGTTGGGCGTGACGAGACCTTGAGAATAAAACTGCCACCATTTCTGTTCACAAGTGAGTGCGTTTCATAATTTCTGCCGTGAGGCAGAGAACCGCTTTTATATATATATATATATATATATATATATATATATATATATATATATATATATATATATATATATATATATATATATATATATATATATATATATATATATATATATATATATAAATAAATATATATATATATGCTGTATTGTATACACATATGTATGATAAATTATCTACATTTTGCTATTATACAAAACCCTTCCCTTATCTCCTTCCCATCCCTACTCCCTCTGACTCATCCCAAACTTTGTGACTACTATTAACTCCCAAACATCCTTCTCAAGCTTTCATCCCTCCTTTTTACAAATGCCACCTAACTAACAAGCACACAAGATCATTACTTCCCAAAAAACCTCACTGCTTCCCCTTTTCAGATCCACTCCTATAATTCTATTCCTACCACAAACTCTACTAAACACCCAAGAAATCAAGAACACAATCCTATCACAACTAATGCACAAGGAAATCAAAACTGTATAAACCTACGAAGTACTAATCTTGGGTTCCGAAGCACCATGCTACTCACCAATAGAAGTGCTTCAATGCCTTGTCAGGGGTCATGAGCGCTAGCTCACACAAACACTTCTTTGCTCACTTAATCCGTTCATTCACACAATCATACTTTGTCTCATTCAGTCACTCACTATATTCTCGAAGTCATTAATGTATTTTCTCATTTACTTACCAGATCCTTGAGTCACTAAATATGCACATGTGATAATTACAAACTAACTTATGTAGCACGCAGTAACTAATTTGCATATTAGTATTCTTGCACCAAAAATTACATCGATTTAAGAATCACTACTGTTATGCCTGAATGCTGATGTCATAAACGATTTTGCCACCAATATGCATTAGATTGTTGCCAAAATAAGCCAGGCAGAATTGTACTACTGTATTATGGTGCTTCTAAGTACACAAGGCCTCTGCCACTAAAATAGTGTTTTTTACATGTCATAGTGCTCTGTAAAAGATAAAACAGAGCACTCATCTATGAGTAATGATGCTACCAGGAACGGGCTGCTCAGTTTGTCTGGATGTTCCTCAGTTTCCCACAGTGCTATAGCAAGCGTGCTACTCATTAGTCCAGGGATGGCACTCAATGTGTCAAGAACTCTACTCAAAACCCAAGGTTTCTACTCATTATGCAATGATGCTGCAAGAAATGCCATATGTGCTGCTCAATATGCCTTGCAGGCTGCACAATATGCTGTGATGCTGCTTATGGTGTCAAAGTGGCGCTTGTTACATCACGCTGTTGTTTCTTCTCAACCTTTAAAGTCCCCACTCTCCTCTTGAACTTGTGGAACATATCTGGCCTTGGAATGACAAACTGCTTAGATGTTGGAAAGAGGCGCACACAAGGCTTTGGAGCATCAAGTATGTGGTAGGAACATGGGTGGGTGGGTGATGATCATTTCCCCCATACCTGCCGCCTACTGATGTAACATCCCCCAGTTGTCTTAACCACAGGCCCCATTGCACTGGTGGCGAAGGGTAGAACAATGACCCTAACCAGTGCTTAATTTGAGCCGGTGGTTTCTGGTGCTCAGCACTAGCACCTAATTGTCGACACCAGCGCTTGTGACAGTCTGCCACAAGTTGGTGCTGCTTGGCTAATTTAGCGATGACCACAACAACAATTCATTATTAATTCAATATACATTAAAAATGGCTATTTTGAGGGGCCTGAAATAGTCTGAATTGTCACACTTGTAGGAGTGTGATGGTTATTAGTTATTTATTTTATTTATTTATTTATTTATAACATTTATAGAGCGCTCTGTAACCCTACGGGCATCCTGGTGCTATGTTGTATTGTTTCTATCATTTGCAGCACAGCAGGGGCAAGCTGCATGGGCATCCTGAAGAGAGCCCTGGCACTTATTATTTTTAACAAATTAACTACTGACCATAACTAAGTCTGCAGAAAACAAGCAGTGCTGCGGGAGGTAGAGGGCTGTCTTTGAGAAGAGGGTCTGCCCACCTGGGATTCTATTATCAGTGCATTAGATGCAGTGGCTCCATAGCCAGTGGTGATAGGGGTTCTCTGCAACTCCATTATGGATGTTTTCTACTGACCAACAGATGTAGGACGGTCCACTTTATTTCCCTGCACTTAGGTCCACAAAACCCATGCTTCCCACTCATTGTCCAGGCAGGTGTACATGTCATGAGATAAGCTTTAACTGTGCAAAGGATTTTCCCGCCTGTAAATGTGACTTCGAGAGTTTCAGATTAGTCGACAGTAATATGGTATTTGTGCATCTGAAAGATCAGATTCCATAAAGGTTGCCTCAGGTGCAAAGATGGGGATATGGAAACCCATGCTGCTTGCAAAATACACTGTCGCAATGTATACTGGAGGAAAGCGATTTTGTTACAGTCCACATTACACAAACATTGTTGGACCAGTGCAAAACCGAAGGAGGGAGACAACTGTATGTGAATCATTGTATACGTACTCGTTTAAAAACAAAAGGCAATCTCATCAACTAGGCTACATTCCCTTACAAGGGTTAACTCACTCTGCCGAAAATCACCTGACATTTTTCTGCTTTTAAAAATGCAGAAAACGGTATATTTTTCTTTCTATCTTATTTAAAATCAAGAAACAATTGAACAAATTGAGTTTGGCTAATTTCTCCCGGATACTAAAGTAAACCGCCATTCCCTTTTATATAAGTATCAAAGCTAGGGCAATAGAACAGTTGTTCGCTCCATTTTGATGCTAGAGCAAATGTGATGTAATCTTGCCCTGGAACGTAACCTTCAGGTCACAGGTTTGAACCTCGCCGGATGCCCCAGTTTTATGAGTACCGACGATGTGGCAAATACCAGCACCTGGTGTCTTCGTGGAAATAGGCATTTAATTTCTTATTTTTGTGTATTCGCTATACAAATGGACGATACAATGCACTCCGACGGGTTCCGCATTTAAAATGCCACATTTCCTATTTTCCTCTTGCCACAAATCCTTTTCAACTTATCAAATGACAGACTGGGGAGTTAATCCGCCGGCTGGGGTTTTTCAGTTCAATCAATAAAATATTGTTTCAAAAAGACCTCAGAGGAAAGTGCATTATTGGTCCATTACCACATTATGCTCTGCCCTCTGTCGCAGAACAGGCACAAAGGTCCCCCGCGAGGCGAATCCCATTTTGTAGTTAACCTACATTGGCGTGCCACATAAAGTTATCCCGCCGCGTGCAGCACGCACGCGTGGCAGCGCTGACGTCCCCACCTGCTCCCCGCCGCTAATACGCGACCGCGGGAGGAGACGCCGCTTATATCCTGTTTAACGAGTGCTAGCGCTCTCCCTCCCAACTTGGCACGAGGGCACTGCATGAAATGGAAACAGAAATGCAGTTTCAAAGTGATAAATATAAAATAATAATTATTGGCAGAATATACCACAAAAATAGAAATTAAAAATAAATTAAACAATCCTTACAATTTGTTTAGAACAATAGGAGTGCTTCCTAGCAGAAAAATAGAAAAGGATTAAGAATGGAAAGAGAAAAGCATTGGTAAAGTATCAGGCCACCAGCCTTCTTTTTAGGCAGATGTGAGCGTGATCAGGAAAATTGCAGTGACTAGCAGTGCAAGGGAGGCAGTGGCTGAAGTGAAACTGTCCTGTCCTTCAGCTCCCAGCTCTGCGGGGAGGCTGCAGTGCTCCTGACTTTGCTTCAACTACCACCGCTGCCTGAGCTCTGAGTTACACATCCCCAGCTGTGGCGAGCCAAGCACTACCCACCCAGAAAGTAAGCAACTTTGTGGGGACAAATAATATAGGTGGGAATCAGAGTGCATTCTGGTGGGTTATTCAGCATTCAGAAGCCAGCCAGCCCGGTGTGTTGAGGTGCATTATTTTGTTTCTGTTTGTAACCACCAGCTTTTTCTTGACCCTGTCGCCTGAAACAAAAAACATCAGACTATAATCTCTAAGAGGCTGCAGGGTCAGATGCCCTCGCTCTGACAGCACCTACTCAGTTAGGCTGGTGGGGTAAGTTTTCTGGTGGTGGGGCTAGTTGAGGGCCCTACCGTCAGAAACGGACAGTCCGCCTGTTGCAAGGTAGGATCCTTCTGCATGGTTACCCCCACTTTTTGCCTGCTGCTAGGCTGTTTTGACTAGTCTGACTGGGATCCTGCTAATCAGGACCCCAGTCCCTCTGCTTTCTCCCCTAAAGTGTTATGTTCAGTACATAGGTACATCCCGGATTGGATACTGGGGTACCCTTATCAATCCCTAGTATATGGTACACATGTACCCAGGGCATAGGTACCCCCATAGGTCCCCCATGGGCTAAAGCATGTATTATGCCACCCATGGGAGACCATTCAAACTTTAACTACAGGTCTGCCATTGCAGCCTGTGTAAGCTGGTGTTAGCACCACTTACAAAAGATACAGGTTTCCTATACCTAGGGTCACCGCACTTAAAACCTATAAGTCACCCCTACAGCAGGCCTTTACAATCTCGAAGGCTGGGTGCTTAGTTCTAAGTGTGAGGGTGTCCCTGCTTGAGCAGGACACCCCTACAGCCTACGGGGTCCATTCTCCCGCGTTGGAAGTGAAGCAGCCATATACCATATAGAGGGGCACCGCATAATTATGCGATGACCATCTCGAAACTGGCTGCAACGAATCCTATCATGTTGGTATCAAACATGTTGGAATCATACCCCCACACCGTAAGCAGTGTGGGAGGTATGATTCCAAGTGCTGGAAGAGCCCTCAGTTAAGCTCCCCATGCTCCCAGTACCAGTCTTCTAGACCCGGACAGCACAACATGTCAGCTGCTGACCAGAGACACGATTCTGCCCTCCTGTTGCTGAACCAAGCTCAAGCAGGGAAAGGCAGAACAATAGGTATCCTGTCACAGGGAGGTGTGACCCCCTCCCAGACAGGATTTAGTGTATTGGGGCCGGGTTGGTGCACTTGCCAGCGCCACTCATTCTGCATGAGGGGCACATTTGGTGCCTCTTTCCATAGTGCAGTTCAAACCAGCTCTGGGAGCCGTTGGCTCCGCTCTGGTGCGAATCTGGACAAAGGACATGGAAGTATCCTCCCCACTGTCCAAACCCTCCCCTGGGAGGGTCCCCTGAATCATCCCAACCATTTCCTTAGGGTACTTAAGGGCTTACCTGTGGGTGGGTCCCTAGATTCGTCGTGGGACATGATTCAATTCAGACACCACTTCAATTTCTACTGTCTGGGCACTCTGTACTTTGCTGGACTTTGTTTGGGCTCGACTACGTCTCCCTTCCAGTCTGCTGTATGTGCACCATACAGGAACCTTCCAAGGCCTGTGGACATCAAAGACACCTGAAGGAATCTCCCTTGGAGTGAAGGAGTCACTTCCCTGTATCTGCAGGCACCGCAACTCAGCTGACTGGTCTGCTGATCCTGAGCTCCCATGTACTCCGAAAGACTCAGCAACACAGGTGGTGGTTCTCCACAGCTCTTGAAGCCTGCACTCCCTTCTCACCAAGTTTGAGGCCAGTATCTGTCGTAGGAGCCGCAGGAACCGAAGCCCTGTGCACCACATCGACTTGCCGTTGTAAAGGCTTGTTGGCATCCTTCCACCAAGATCTGCAGGCTCCAAGTAGCCCCATCCTCAAGCATCTCCAGTGACCAGAATCTTTGACCACACTGCGTTGCTTGCATCGTGGCCTGCATCTTTTGATGAGCTGCTCAAGGTCCTCTTGCAACTCCAGTGCCTCCAGCCTGTGAGTCCTGTTGAGGGTCACCTTTGTTTCTTTTGGGCTCCCCTGATTACTCGGGGCCTGCCCTGACTCCCCTGCTTGTGGTGAGTCCCCTGGACCTTGCTTGTCCTGGCATTGCACCTTCTTCGACTTCCATGTTGTTTGCAGTTGCCAAGGCTTGTTGGTGCTTTCGACGGATACTGACCCCTCAACTCTCGACATCCAATGTGGAACAGCTCATGCATGGCTCCTGTCTTTCTCAGCGCCGCCTGGTCCTCACAGCTGCAGAGTCAAGGTCACCATCAACTCTCCTGCAACACCCGTCATCGGTGGGCATTCGTCTTCCAGGTCTCCGGGTCACTCCTGAGTCACATAGACTCTGTCCCGTCTGCTTGCAGGTACCTCTCTACTTGAATCCACCTTTGGATTCCACCGGACACTTTCTCCTTCTCCAGAAGCGGCACTTTCGTAAAGTCCTCAATTGGGTTTGATGGCGGTTTCCGACACTACTTCACACCTATGCACCCAGCTTCCCTGGTGTAGATAACGTGGTTACTAGGGTATCCATGGGTGGGGTGGCTCTCCAACCTTCTGTCTTCCACTGGATTTCTTCAGGATCCACTAGGAAGGGTCCTTTTTCTTTAAAATTGCAACCGCGACTTACACGTTGATTTGTACGGAGAACACGGCTGTGTTCCCACACCGCACACGATCTCCGTGGGGTTCCTAGTCACTCACCTTGGGTGGTTCCTTGGGTCCCCAACACTTCTACATCCTCTAGACATTGTCTTGATCCGAGTTGTGGTTCTTTCTTATACCACTTTCTTAATTTATGGTTTGGTCCACCCCTGGCGTCCACTGTGTATTCTGTGCTATTTATGTGATTTCTCTGCAAAGTATTGTGTGCATTGTGCATATCTCTGGGTAGGAGATATCTGAACGTGTTAGTGAGTATTATATAATAAATGCATATGTTTATAGATACCTTGTGTGGTTCTTTTTTCATTTAATCTAGACCTATAAGATTACATTCTGGTAAAACTAGCTGCTTTACACTCCTTCCAGGACTAAGCCTGAAGACTGCTCTCCACAGCTTCCTCTTAGAGAACTTTCTATGGTTGTCTAAGACCTCCTAAATTGCCATAAGGGTTGTCTGGACTGGTGCCACTTACATAAGTGTACATCATATATCAGGCCAGCCTCTCACACCGCCTAAATCAAAAAGTGCAGGCCGATCGAGGGTTTGACGGATGTGGCTCTCTGTTGATTTATAACAGAGAACCTTATCAACCGTACTCTAAATGAGGCTCAAATTTTTTTGTGTAAAAGGAGACAAATACTGCCATAAACTTCAAATATATAACAATACTTATGAATTAATTTTGACACAGCACACCTCAAACTGAAACATTACGTGTGAAGCACAATTGGAGTTTTAGTCTCCAAGTAACCTATACTTGTTTTACTGACCTCTGTAGGATGAAAGGAGGAGCAGCTTTACCTGGGTTTATAACAAGCAACCTAGAACCTGAAACCCTTATATAGATTACTCTAGAGGACGCCTTACCTTTCTGAGCTATCTAACTCACTTCTATGACAGAAATATGTGAAAGGTAGTTTTCCATTTATGTCCATTATCTTTTTGGCCCCAGTGGAAACATATGCTGTCATTTTGATATCCGTTAAAGGTGTCCATTGCATTAATGTATTGGGGATTATCACATCTAATGGGATATTATATGCTGACTTGTCCATGGTCAAACATGGACATGCATTCCTAGGGAGTCAGAAGCTCAGAGAGGATGTCCATTCATTGGTTTCCATCATGCTATGCTGTCTACTGGTGAAGATAAACTAATACAGAGAGGCCCATCACAGCCCAGGAGCGCCAGATCCATTTCAGAATTTTAGGATAGCCACATAGGATAAATGTACATACAATGGGTCTAAACAATACTCACTGGCATAGACAGTGCTTATCTTGAAAACCTGCTATGGGTGTAACCCTCCTGAACTTATTCTGGACACCCCAGAGCCAGTGGGGGCTGGTGTCAGGGCAAAGTGGCAGGCGGGTAGGAGGAAGGGGTACAAAACAAAATAAAAAAAAGTTACCTGAATCCAGCCGCATGATCATATCGCCGCTTTTTTTGGCTGAACTGCAAGCACAGGCTTCCAGACTGCCCTGCAGCTAGCCCCGGTGCTGCTCCCACGGCATAAAAGCAGCATCAAGATTGACCTGAGAGCAGGGAGACTGGGAGCCTGTGCCTGCTCTCTTCAACCCGGCAATGCAGCTCGAGTTAGAGAGAGCTTTAGTGTGCATGGCAATTTTGCCGGCTTGAGACTGCCGGCCAAGCCGTCATGCGCTCTGAGAACAGTGCACCTACGACTCCCCCTGTGCCTGTCATTCCCCTGGCCCCGTCCCCCAGACTCCACGGCAAAGAGAAAAACAAAACTATAATAAACTTGCTTTATAATCGTTTTATTTTTCAAGTTTTGCAGCTACCGCTGCTGCCGACAGGGGGGGGGGGGGTCAATGCTCCTCCACCACGGTGGAGGAACCGCAGCAGCCCGGAGCAAACAGTGATTGACATCGACATGCTCTAAAAAATGAATATCTGTGAAAGAAAGCAATGGCGAGTAATTCTGCATCGACTTCCATTGAGGTCTATGGGGAAAAGTGAACATGAATGGCACAGTGTTTGTTAAGCGTCTAAAAGTCATTCGAGAGATGTTCATGCTTTAACAAATGTACATTTAGAGCCTCCTCACCAGTGCCCCAGTAATCTGGATGGGGCCAGCAACTGGAGTTACCGCCCAACCAGGATTCTAAGATCCTCAGAATACCACTGATCTTCAATTTTTCACCAGGACATTTTGCCTTCTGAGAGCAGGCAGATTTTCAGATAAAACTCTGGATGAAAATGGTGCTAAATTTGTAGGAACTGCTACACAAACATCAGTTCACACGTTATTCCTCACTGACTTGAATCAGTGGTAATAGCCCCACACAGCAATTACCGGTGCACGTATTATGGAAAGCTCCATGAAGAGAGGAGTGAAACACTAGGCGGAATCCAGGCTACTTGTGATGGGCCCTCAATAGTTGCTCACCCAAATATAAGAAGTGCTTCGGGAGCTTGTCACGAGTTTGAGGCACTATACAAATACTGCTACAAATCAGGACAGTATAATGAGCCATAAGTCTGTCACTGCCCACAGTCAAGCAGCATAATACATCCCAAGGCGCCATAACTCCCACAGTGTGACGGTGAATCAGCCTGACAAAAGGTTCTATTTCAGCTTTTCTCTTTCAGATGCTAAATATAGCTCCTCTCTCCATTGTCTTCTTTGCAGATCTGCAGGCGCATCTATAGAAGGTGAGAAGCGACTGAGACCTAGGCTCGCAACGTCTGGCATTCTCATTCCTCCTACACTAATTGCACATTGATGTTGTCTTACTATATGGCTTGTTTTCAACATATAATTTTCAAGTAAACACCCCTACACACACCAGGCTTGGGATAAAGGCAGGATAGGGAAGGAAGAAAGGTATTCCTTGCGAGATGACAATGAGCACTTGTCATTCGCTGGTGGGAGGATGGGGTGTTTATATATTGTGACTGCATTCCCTGGCATAAGTTTCGATGACGACACTTTTTACAGACACTCATACAGTTTTTTTTTTTAAACAGTTTGCTACAGAGCTACAGTGCCAGCAAAATGTTGGTGCACTTCACAGAGAACATACACAGGCATGTCAGACGTTTTTTGCAGGACCCAGGTCCGAAATTTCACGTGGGTCCCACATGTACCAGCCCAAGATTCTTACTTAAAAAAGACATCCTGCTGAAAGAGAGACACACACAATAGTGCCAGAATATGGTGTCATCTAGTCGTATAGACATGTTATCTGCCTTATCTTTCGTATATAGGGCAGGCTTGCATCAAAATCTGTAGATACATTTTGCAACATGAAGGTGGGACCCTGAAAAAGTGTTGAGCCTGGTGACTAACGTTCCTCTCCGTCCCCCTTTCTGATGGCCCTAAACATAAAGCAAAGTACATCAGGTAATGTAAACTTGAATCAAGTCCATTGGATCAATCAAGAGAACATCAATACCATGGTTAATTAAATCATACACATCATGGTTTTATTGATCACTGTATATTTGCATTGCATAAGCGTATATTTACATGAAAGGAAAATATTATTCAATATTTATGTCCTGTCAAGCAGGAAATTCCCTTACTCGGAATTACTCCTTAGCAATGGTACCCTTACACTTCTATACGTCATCTGAGTAATACTCTGCACTTGCTTATGTAGTCTGGATGACATCTTTCAGCTGATGACATTATTTTTATGCTCCAAATTATATTCAGGTTCTGTCAAAGATTGTTAAAATTCACCTACATGCAGTGATGGTCATCTCAGTCAAATTTATAAAGAGAGAAGAGGGTGCCTCAAAAGGAAACATATTTTCCATTCGATTAAAATACACCCAAACATGAACTATTGTGAGAAACTGGATTAACGGTTAAAGTCACCGTCAGAGGTTTAGCCCCACCTCTCTGCCTTCCAACTGAAAAAATTAACTCAGAGTTCACCACTAACAACAGGCAGGTCAAGTGCACTCCCTTTTCTGTGGATAAACTCCTGGAATCAGCCAAAAGCTTAATCCACCAGAAGCATTCTACTCCTAGGAACCCCTTAGCTGCATGGAAGATCTCCACCAAGGACTTTAGTGATACATTTGCCACAGACATACCTATCAGAAGAGCACCCCTAGCCGGAAGATGCCCGGCAAAGTCCAATGTCTTGCAACTTGCCCAAACTAAAAGGCTCAAGTGATCTACAAACAAACTCTCTAAGAATACTTCAGGGGAATCCGCAAGATTTCACTCTGCGATGTGAATTGAGACGTCACAAAGACACTTTAAATATCTAATTTGGACCATAAAGAGACAGGAAAATAAGTCACTGTGGGCAAAGCTCCTTTACGATATTAAGAGAAATTAAAGTGAACAGTTCTGGCGAGCAAGTAACTCACTTCAACGCCCTACGCCCTACCCATTTAGGAATAAACTCTCATCTTCCTGTGGAATCCTGGGCCAAGTTTTTGTTTGGTCATTTCAACTGCCCTGAGCAGTAGGAGACATTCACAGCAATCTGCATAAATCCAACAGAAGAAACCCTCCCAGATCTCCTATACAACACCATTGATAACAACCCCAGCATAACATCTTAAACCTTCGAGTCTGTACATATCACTCGGGTGGACGCCCTGAGCTTAACAGCGCAGCAAATAAAGAGACAGATAGCCAATTGGCGGCTGGAAGGCGCCCCATGCCCAAACGGGATCCCACCTGTATTGTTCAAGCAAGACCCTTCATATTAGTCTGAAATCATTGGACAACTGCAAGCCGCCTGCCCCGAAACTGGGAAACGTGGTCCTTTCAAGTCTTCTTTATGCAGACAATATAGTATCACTAAGCCGCACACCAGCTGGATTTCAGCACTTACTTGATGCCACCGAAGAGTACTCACTGGAAAACACCCTGCAAATCAACTTGGAAAATACAAAAATCATGGCAAGAACTACACAAAACGGAGAATACTACACTGGCGTTAGGGCAAACACTGTGTGGATCATGTGAATGAATATAAACACTTAGGAGTCATCATAGACAACAACAGATCTTTCAAGCCTCAGAAAGAAGCTCTGAGACAGAAAGGCTCCACCGTAGCATTAGCGTTGAGATCTTTGAAGAAGAAAGTGGCTGGCTCCACCTTAATTCCTTAACAATAAACTTGCATCTCTAGGAAGAATTGACATCTTGAGAAAGATCCCCAGCCAGAGTTTATCTTTAGGACTCCTAAACATAGCTAGCTTTACATGCCCTTTAGGAGACATCAGCAATGCATGCCAGCTTAAAAAAACTGGGGCCATATGTACAAACACATTTTCCCATAGACACAGAATGGGTAAAACCCTTTGATACATCTGGCCCCTGGTCACCAAAGCCACCAAAATGACCTCGCTAATAGAGGACAAGTCATTGCTGGTGGATAGGGCAATCGTCTGGTTTATACTGAACAACTATGTTGTTGCAAAGCTGCAACCATATCTCAGTACAGGATTCCACTTGGAACGCGAAGGAGGAATGTTTGAGATATCACTTGGGCATGCTGCCCTCGCCCCTACATCTACCACCCTGGAAGCAGAACAAATCAATGACCTTCTGCCACCTATGCGGAACCCAGCATGAAGATATTTTGCACATAATATGTATCTGCACAAAGCTATTGGAGGAGCGACAAACAATGCTCCGCCCGCTCTTCAATCAAAGAGGCATCTGAACCTGCAGAAAGGAGGTATTGGACAGTTTTGATCCAACCGCTACGCAACTAACTTGCCGCTTTGTGAAATTCCTCAACATAGTAAAGAGACTGGCGTTACTGCCATTTTGTGATGGTATAACAGGAGAATGAAAGATGTCCCAAGAAAAATCTGAGAAAACTGACTATGTACGAAACTTCAGCAATTGAAACAAAATCTAAGCCACTGTGATGCAAACGTTCAAGCCGACTTACTTGTAAAACACCTTACTATCTGTTTACGCATCAAGCACTTTAACTGCGAAAGGCTCAAAGTGTATATACTAAATTGGCTTATTTGCACCGGTCATCTCTTTGCACTAAGCACTTTAAGAAAGCAAGTTTTAAAAGGAGATATTTATTTGGCAAAATTTGCACTGGTCACGTTTACACCTTGACATACCAGCACTTTAACTTGGCGTACTCTTTTGTTTTCAATGACTCTAAGTTAGGATTGAGACGCTTGACATAAATCTCCTTCAAACACCGCAATAGAAATGAACTAAGCACCCACTATTTGAGAACTCCTTGTTTGCAAACTGGATATCTTGGCGCACTTATATATGTTACAAAAAGATCATAGCTGGTTGTAGTTTACATAGTTTTAATTTTATGCTCTCAGTTTTAATTGTAATGTTTTAATGAACTGTACATTAAACTTACATACTTACTTACCTACTGGTTGACTTGGGTGTAAACCCTGGTCAAGCCGCAACCACATTCTTTGTAAGGGTAAGGCACAAGCAAACCCCAAACTAACCTGTGCTGAACTCCCTGGTAGGATGGCACAGAGCAGTAAGGCTTTACCTTCAAGGCAATGTGTAAATCATTTATGCAACACTTCAAACAGTAAAAGTGAAAACACCACACAAAAAGATCCCACATCAGGTTTGAAAAATATAGCAAAATGTAAAAAATAAAATGACCGAAACGACAAAAATTAATCAGTAGAGCTGGAGTTATGGATTATTAAAGAATAAACTGAAAAATAGCACCTAAAAGCAGAAAGTGCCAACCGCGGCTATCCGCAAGTAACAATACACAGGACTTGGCCCATATGCCCAATAACATAACCTGGGTAAAGAGCAAGGAATGAACAACAATAATTCAGTGGGACTCTTTTGTTAACCAATCAATGTAACTGTCTCTCAACATTTGTACTTCATTTCTTCTCCAAAATAGTTATAATATATGATATGTAGACAGAATAAGTGCATATGACACAGTGCTCAAAGGTGCAGTAATGTGCAGTATTAACCATGATACATATTTACAATTGGGATGTCTTGAATTCCATAAAGATCAACAGTTCAATCTGTATTCATTGATTACTGTTCACAGTCGATTGCATCCCAGACAATCCCATTAAAATGTCGATGTTTTGACCCTGACTCCTTAGCTTTCAGCTGCAGACGCATTGAGCGTTCCGCACTGCAGGATGAAAACCGCACGGATCATGGTGGTATTTTCCACATATTGACAAGTTGGGATCTAGAGACCAACTAGCTGTTACCGCTCCACTACATATATGATGCACACTGGCTGGAGGTGTGACAGATGGTACATTTTTATCTCCTGAGGAGAAGCTTGTAAATTGCATATAGGGTTGAAACATCAACATTTTAATTGGTTAAGAAAAGAGTTCCATGAAACCATTGCTCGTTCCTCAACAGTGACTATCTGGTCACTCTGGTCAGAGTCAAATTCAAAAGTTCAGGCCAACTGCAATGGAGCGTGGGTCAGTCTGCCAAAGTTCTACCTTCTAAAGGTTTGTGCCAAGAGTCATATTCACATTTGAGAGGGTTGTGGGGAGCAAGGAGAGCATTGCTGGTGGTTGTCGGTGTGGTACGAAGAGTAGATCGGCTTGCACTTTGCGTTGGTGGTCCCCCATGGGCTGTTGATGCTGCTGTGCGACAGGCTAGCGGCGGTTCTTGGTGCAAAAAGCCCGAAAGCTTGATTTAAAGTCCAGGACCTAAGGGGCATCACTTGAGGGTCAGGAACTGGGTGCAGCTGGGTCCAGGAGCTGGGTGGTGAGCCATTTATGTCCCTTAAGCTCAGATCAGGAGGCTAGCAGACTAATCCTTGGATCAGACTGGGATCCTGGGTTCAAGATGAAGTTGCAGGTCCAGTTCATCTTTCCCAGACAAGAGGATAGCACGTAGCAGGTCAGTCCAGCATATAAGCAGTTCCTTTAGAGCAGCAGCATTCAGTCATTCATCCTGGCAGAGTATCCACAGGTCCAGAAGTGTACTGAAGAGTTGGTGTCTAAGGTCCTTCCTTTATACACAGTTGTGCTTTGAAGTGGGGAGAACCTTCTAGAGGACTGCCTTTGAAGTACACAAATGCCCTTCCTTCCTGGCTCCAGAATATGCAGTCCTTTTTGTGGAGGCAGGAAGCTGCCTATTCAAGTGTAAGTGTGGCTGTGTTAGCTTTTTCCCTCCCATCCTTCCAGTGGTGACCCATCCAGTCACAACTACGCTCCCATTGTATGTCGCTGTCTTGGAGGGATAAACAAAGCCAAACTGACACCTACACCCAGGCATGTGACCTAGAGACTGGCTGCAAGCACCAAATGGCTAAGGCACTAAAATGCCAACTTTTTAAAGGTGGCATTTTCAGGATTGTAATTTAAAAACTGACTTCATCCTTTTGTTAAGTGTTTAAATTAGGACTCCAGAGACACCAAACATGAACCAGTTGCCTCTTCCCATTTGGAAATTAAATTTATAAAATGTATTAGGGGAAGTTCAATGCTGGTTTAGGCCCTGCAGTAGTGTAAAACAAATGTAAGAGTTTTTCACTTCCCGGGCATGTAAACTCAAAAGCACATGCCCACCTTTTTAAATTCACTGCACCCTGCCCTTGGAGTTGTCCAGGGCCTACCTTGGGGGTGACATATATGTATTACGAAGGAAGGTTTAAACTGCACACACAGGCTCTGCAGTGGCAGACCTGAGAAATGTTGAAAGTGCTACTCGAGTGGGTGGCACAACTAGTGCTGTAGGCCCACTAGTAGCATTTAATTTGCAAGCCCTGGGCATATGTAGTGCCACTTTGCTAGGGACTTGCAAGTAAATGAACTATTCCAATTAGATTTAAGCCAATGTTACCATTTAAAAAAATGTTTTCTAGTTTAATATAGCGCAAACTAGATTCGAGGGCATCAGAACGCTTTACAAAGTTTGAACAGATAGCATTTATGGGGTATATGCAAGAAAAAAAAAAATTGTATGAATACATACAGATATAACTATTCATTTATTCTGCCATCCTCTGTTACAACCTACTATTGCTACCTCTGAACTATATTGGGCACCCTCAATTGTATAGTGATCAAATATATATATATATATATTTTTTTTTTCAATCCAACAGTTGCCCATTGTGAGGACTCCCTCACGGAATCACATGGAATGAGTGCTGCAGCCTTGGTCGAAGATTCCAGTCATAGAATACAGGCTTAACGCGTTTCGGAAAGACTCCTTGCTCACAAGCCGCTGTGCATGAAAAACAAAGCAAACAAAGTGTAGATTTCACTGCATTTATTTAAAAAAGCTCAGCCCATGTTGGCGTGTCCTTTTCCCTAGTGGGTTTATGCCGAAAGGTATTCTGGTACTTGCAGTCTCTACACCCCATATTTCTTCACAGTGGGTGTTGCTCTGTGTCACCATGATAAAAGCACAATAAAATCCTCAGTGGGTTAAGTGGTATATTCAACGCTGCCTTACTTCATTCATTCACAGATTTACTTCCATCCTGTTTTCATCGTGCCAGGTACTTCCCAACATCACAGGTCCGCACTTACGTGGCGATTAGTCCTCGCGGCATAGACAGCGCCGCTTCACATTCAATCCAACAGTTGCCCATTGTGAGGACTCCCTCACGGAATCACATGGAATGAGTGCTGCAGCCTTGGTCGAAGATTCCACTCATAGAATACAGGCTTAACGCGTTTTGGAAAGACTCCTTGCTCACAAGACGCTGTGCATGACAAACGAGGCAAACAAAATGTAGATTTCACTGCATTTATTTAAATAAGCTCAGCCCATGTGGGTGTGTCCTTTTCCCTAGTGGGTTTATGCCGAAAGGTATTCCGGTACTTGCAGTCTCTACACCCCATATTTCTCCTCAGTGGGTGTTGCTCCGTGTCACCATGATGACAGCAAAATAACATCGTATCATCATAACATCATATATATATATATATTCACTGAAAAAACCATAGGTTTCACACATGTTATAGTTAGTGGAAATTTTACTGATAAAAAACCAATGAAATTGCCCCGTTATAGTTAGCGCAGGCAACTATAACTCACGCGACCACAATCCTCTGCTGATGCTAATACTGTATTTAGACACTTATTTGCCCATGTCTTCTTCCATACATTTTTAGCTATACATATATTACAAATATTTTTTTTTCCTAAAGACACATATGTCATCAGCAGAGGATTGCGGTCGCGTGAGTTATAGTTGCCTGCGCTAACTATAACGGGGCAATTTCATTGGTTTTTTATCAGTAAAATTTCCACTAACTATAACATGTGTGAAACCTATGGTTTTTTCAGTGAATTTGCAAGGTTTTTTAAATGCTAATTCCTAACTATAACGTGTGTGAAACCTATGGTTTTTTCAGTGAATTAGTACGGTTTTTTAAATGCTAAGTTTTTTTCCCTTATAATAAGCCCTGTACATTTGGTGGCCTACGGCCACCAAAAGCACAGGGGGTGGGGTAAGTGTGGATAGTGTTTTTTTCCATTGTAATAAGCCCAGCACATTTGGTGGCCTTCGGCCACCAAAAGCACAGGGGGTGGGGTAAGTGTGGATAGTGTTTTTTTTATTTTTATTTTTTTACCGTACGCTTACCGTAAGCGTACGGTAAGCGTACCCCGCGAAATTGCCGAAAAAAAAATAAAACCGTTTTTGCACTTGGGGGATGTTTGGGGACTCCCTCCACATGACTATGTGGGAGGGAGTTGTCAAAACAGCCCCTTTACATGTTTTTGGGCTTCCGATTTTAAAAATCTCTCTCAGTGCGAGAGACAAAATGGCGGCCGCCGCTTCCTGGTTTCGGCCGATTCGAATGTTTACTAAGATCTAAGAGCCAATCAGAATCGCGCTCGCGCACGCCACCGTATGCTTACCGTAAGCGTACGGTAAGCGTACCGTAAGCTGGCTCAGATATATATATTGATTTAAAGGCTATTTTCTCAGAATCTACTGAACAGATTTACACCAAACCTACAAAAGGCACTTCCTTGACCTAGGGACTACCTCTCTGCCAAATTTTGAGTAATTCTGTTCAGCCATTCGGGCTGTAGCTCGTTCTAAAGGTCCTATGGAAAAATGCATGGGAAAAACGCGTTTTGGGACCCCCCTTTTATCTCAGCCCCCGCTTGACGAATCCCCCCGAGACTTTCAGGGTAGGAGCGGAGCGTAGCGCCCCACCTATTTTGAGAAATTCGCGAGGATTCGTCGACCGGCGCCAAAGTTATTCAAAATAGAATGTTGAGGTTTTCCTATGGAAACGTGGTCCTAACTATAACTACCTACTGGCTATCGCCAGTAGGTAATATATATATATATATATATATATATATATATATATATATATATATATATATATATCCTTACGAAACGGAGTTCCAACTGTGCTCTCAGGTCAAGGAAAAAGACACCACACCGTCCAAGTTGCTTCAAGGGGGTTTATTGCTTCATAAACCCAACGTGACGCGTTTCACCCTCAACGGGCTTGCTCACACACCGTTATGCTACCGGACCATCGTATACATACATTATTCGTACAACCATGGACATGAAAAGGGGACTATTGCAAAGGTTATACAGCGCCATGTTGGAAAAGTGAAATCTTCTCGGATAGCGGTACTTAATGGGCGCCATTACAAAACGGTAAAAACAAAACGTATAATCTGGCAAAGCATACTTCACAGTTCACTTATTTTTGAATGGAACATCGGTAACTCGCTCCTAGTGAGCTTGGTACTGGGACATGGCTATCCGGCTCTTACAAACATGTTTGATCAACATTAGGTGAACATTAGAAGCACCCCCGGGACTAATTTTGTGCCGTGTGGTTAATTCTCCACATTTGCTCTCTATGCTTAAGTAGCGTTCCGCATTCTGATGTCGTGAGTCATATTTGGAGCGCGTCTGTGTACGATCTGTATTACTCCTTATTGGTACAACAGATTCCCATAGTGGATACCGTCCGTGTTAGTGAAATATGTGTGGCTATTGCCGGAACATTTGGCTATAATGCACTTCCACCCACCCTTAAGTTAAATCTTATGTTTCTGGGTGTCCTTGTATATTAATAATAGGTTGCGCAATCTCTTGTGTCATAGATCTTAATGATGTATAACTGGAAGCAAGAAAATAAACTGCCTGTCACACTTGCCCTGTCCAGCTGTACCGAGTACCTTGCAATTGTCTCTATTTAGTCCAGATGTAAAAATTACATTAAATTGTATTGCAACATATTGGTCCACTGGTGCATCCTTAACCAAAATCAAAACAGATTCAAAAGTGTCTCAATCATAAAGTTAAAATAGAATTGATCTTATCTGTCCACTGGAGAGCAGCATGGGAAGAAAAGGGTAGGGATCCTGTGTCGCGGGCCCGAGACATAGTCCCTTCCTTTCTTCCTGTAAAAGAGAAACACAGGGTCAGTTTGACTCAAACTACAATAGACATTCAACAGACAATCATAATACAGATCATTCGTTATAAAAACAGTTCATCGTTGTCCTTGCTGGGACTCAATACCAACTCCCTCATAGACCACCCTCCTTGGAGTATCCATTCTGTTCTTAGATGTGATCGTATTAACGTCCTGTTTGTAGATGGAAATTGGCTGTCCCTTTAGTCCCCATGTAGGTGTATGGCCATTTCCTCATCCATGTTATGGCCGTTCGGATATCTAGTCCCCATCCCAATTATGTGACGTGATTCACGTTGTCTCAGTTTAAGAGTACTATCACCTCCTCTCTTATTGGGTAAGATTCGTTCAATTACATAATAGGACAGTTTGGTATAGTCCGAAAAGTGTTTTACTTCAAAATGTCGAGCAATGGGGTACTGTTGGTCCTTATTCGTAATTGCCCTCATATGCTCGAGGACCCGTTTCTTGGCCATGTGTGTGGTGCTTCCTACGTAGCTCAGTTGGCCAGGGAATTCAAGCACATAGACTACGTTGGTGCTACTACAAGTGAGGAACTGTTTAATGGGAATCATGCTGTTTGTACTGCTGTTCCAAAATTCTTTGCGCAAGCGGCTGTTGCCGCATGCCTTGCAGTGTCCACACGGGAAGAAGCCTTGTAGATCAATAATATTGCTTCTTTCCATGCTGGGTAGATCACTGTGTACAAGCATGTCTTTTAAGCTACGTCCTTTCCTGTAACTTATTGAGGGATGTGTAGGTATCATCTTGCCTATAACAGGATCTCCTTTAAGGAGATTCCAGTTCCGGGAGATCATTTTCTTGATTTTATCTGAGTGTCCGTTATATGTAAGAATCAGCCTAGTTTCTACATTCTCATCATTTATAGGTGAATTAGAATCAGGGGAGGGTTCTAGGATTTCACCTCTGTCAATCATTTTAACCCTATCCATGGCCTTTTTGAGTACCCACATGGGATATCCTCTTTCTTTAAATCTTTGTGTCATGGTTATTTGTTCTTTTAGAAAACCTTCCTCTGTGCTACAGTTTCTCTTTGCTCGGAGCAATTCCCCGTAGGGGATGCTCCATTTGAGTGTGTTAGGGTGACTGCTAAGGGCATGTAATAATGTGTTACCTGCTGTAGGTTTGCGAAACAAAATAGTTGTTAATTTGTTATTCGCAATTTCTACACACGTGTCAAGGTACTCAACCCTCACATTGCTTGTAGTATGTGTGAGTGTTAGATTGTTATTGTTCAGGTTCAGTCTGGTGATAAAGTTATGGGCTTCTTGCTTGCTGCCTTTCCAGATTACAAACAAGTCGTCAATATAACGTAACCAGAGTTTGACTTTAGTGAAATCATGCTGTAGGCTGGATTCCTTCCTGATGTCCTCCTCCCATGCTCCCATAAAGAGATTGGCAAAGCTCGGCGCGAAGCTGGTCCCCATCGCCGTACCGAGGGATTGTTTGTAAATCACATTGTCAAACATAAAGAAATTGTTTTTCAGACAAAATTTGATAATTTCAAGTATCATCAGTGTGCTCTTTGAATCTAATGTGTCTGCGTTTGAGGAATCTTTCGCATGCTTCTATTCCTTGTTCATGATTGATGACAGTGTAAAGGGAATTGACATCCATTGTTACCAGTAAGAAATCATCTTCCCATTTTACATCATGTATTTTAGCCAAGAAGTCTTTTGTGTCCTTGACATATGACGGGAGAGTAATTACAAACTCCCTGAGGAAGTGATCCGCATAACGCGAAAGATTTTCCAAGACACATCCTCTGGAAGAGATAATGGGTCTGCCTGGGGGATTGACCTTATTTTTATGTATCTTGGGAAGTAGGTACATCACAGGGAGGATAGGGTAATCTTTCTTCAGGTAACAAAATTCTTCCCATTCAATCAATCCCTTATTCTTCCATTCGCCCAGTTTTTCCTAATGTTCACCTAATGTTGATCAAACATGTTTGTGAGAGCCGGATAGCCATGTCCCAGTACCAAGCTCACTAGGAGCGAGTTACCGATGTTCCATTCAAAAATAAGTGAACTGTGAAGTATGCTTTGCCAGATTATACGTTTTGTTTTTACCGTTTTGTAATGGCGCCCATTAAGTACCGCTATCCGAGAAGATTTCACTTTTCCAACATGGCGCTGTATAACCTTTGCAATAGTCCCCTTTTCATGTCCATGGTTGTACGAATAATGTATGTATACGATGGTCCGGTAGCATAACGGTGTGTGAGCAAGCCCGTTGAGGGTGAAACGCGTCACGTTGGGTTTATGGAGCAATAAACCCCCTTGAAGCAACTTGGACGGTGTGGTGTCTTTTTCCTTGACCTGAGAGCACAGTTGGAACTCCGTTTCGTAAGGATATTATTACCGGGTTACTCCACCGGCGCTGTGCCACCCCTCGGAGGGCTACGCTTTCCGACAGGAGTGCATCTTCATTGGATATTGAATGGGAGAGCGACGGCCGGCCACAATCGAGCTACCAACGCATTCCTGTATACCCCGAGAAAGACCCGACTTCACGCTATCCCTGGAACGGGATACACCGTGAGGTAAGTTCAACGGGTCGGGGGCGGGAGGAACTGGTGTGATTAATGCGCGGTAATTAACGTTGCAAGTGTCTTGAGTCCCTCATGAGCGAACCTCCTGTTAGTTTGGATATACAACAAGACTGCACTTCCGTATTTTGTCAACAACCGAAAGCAGAAGTGTTGTTCAACTATAACACAAACTAATATCATATACCCCGAGAAGGACCCGACTTCACGCTATCCCTGGAACGGGATACACCGTGAGGTAATGTTCAACGGGTCGGGGGCGGGAGGAACTGGTGTGATCAATGCGTGGTAATTAACGTTGCAAGTGTCTTGAGTCCCGCATGAGCGAACCTCCTGTTAGTTTGGATATACAACAAGACTGCACTTCCGTATTTTGTCAACAACCGAAAGCAGAAGTGTTGTTCAACTATACCACAAACTTATATCATTTGACAAGGAGAGGTCTACCATACAATGGACTCACGCTTATTTCTCTGCTTCGTGAACAAGGATTTCCTTGTAAAACATAGCGACACCTGCACAGATTAGATTGTGGCACGGGGAACCCTGCATTGTTACAGGGGGGTTTCGGATCGACACACACCCAAAACCAGGAGCTGGTCCACTGGAGAGCATCAGTTCTTTTGTAATGGAAGAGGATGATGAACGCAGAGCAGCAGCGCAAATGCTGTTTGCGAGAGCACCTGGGAAAGGTCATAACCCTGCTCTCACCACCACGAGGAATGAACCAACCATTATGGAGACACTAAGGAAATATGAAAAACTTCATAAACAAGAAATCTCAAAGTGGTGGGAAGCGACATCATTACAGGACTACATAGACAAGGGCATGGTCCCTCGCGGATTAAGGATTTACATCACTCCCTCTTATGATTCACTAAATCCCCAAATGTTGGAAGAATGGTCGGCGAACTCTGCAAACAGCTCGACTAATATGTTAAAGATTTTGGTGAAATACGCCTGGGCAGATAGAGACAGTATCAAAATAGAGATTAGACGCATCAAAGAGGAATTAGAGTCTAACCCAGAACAAGAATTAATCTGTAAATTTCTGGATGAAATGAAAAAGAGATTAAAACTGGTGGAAGAGGATATAAAGGCTAGAAAACAAAGAAAACTTCACAGAGACTGTGGCGATTACGAGTCAGGAAGAATCCTTACACACAGCAGAAAATACGACCATCTTTATGAGAAGGACGCAAAAAAGAACATTCTGACAACCTCAATACCAGCTAATAACAACGAAGACGAGATCATCTATTCAAGTGATACGAACACTGAAGGCTCAGACACGACACCAACATCCGAAGGAACAACGTCGGAAGGGGAAGCCACCTCACGTCCAACGTCTTTTTTAGACGAATATCGGCTCATGAGACGGAGCCGCCAAACTTTGAAAACAAATCAGGAGAATCAGAGAGATGCAACACCAACGAGAAGAGGAAGGGGCAGAGGAAGAACAAGAGGACCAAGAGGAAGAGGAGGAAGAGGATCCTACAGAGGAGACAGAAAAGACTACGATTCGGAGCCAGTGGGAAGACAACAGACACGCTCCAAGACCAACGCATAATGGATGACAACATGGTAAACTTAACTATTGTGAACCTTTCCAATAGAAACATTAGTCTCAAAGACAAAAGAACCCTATGCCTTGGCCTCTCTTTCTGTCCATCAATCCCCATGAATTATGTAAATGACAGAATTGATATTTTTAAATTCTGCAGAAAACTAAAACTTAAAAAATGGCACACTTTGAAACCAACAAGAAATAGAACTAGGCCCCAAAAAGAGAGCTCTGTAACAGATGAGGAATTGACTATAGGGGATATTGATCTGTTGGTTGCAATGCATGAATTACAAAATGACATCAGTGACGGAGATGCCAATATTGAGGCTCAACGAATTTTGAATGAGATGGAGATAAGGTGCGACGCATCTACCATTTCTGGTTTCAAACCAAAATCCACTTTTTTACCGACAATGAGCCACGACAATATTGACACTTTTCAGGAGCAGGTGAGCCAGAACCTTCTGGAATTTAGGCAACAGAACTGGGCCAAGAAAATGCAAACTTTTAAACACAATCTCACCCTTACACAAAGGAGGGCTATACAAGAGCTAGCCGAAGATGACAGTATTGTAATCCGACCCGCCGATAAGGGGGGCAACATTGTCATCCTGTCTAGGGAAATGTACGTAGCAGAAGCTACGAGACAACTGAGTGACACTAGCACTTATTCTAGATCTAACCGTGCAGACTATAATAATAGCATTGTACAGATTTGGGAAAAACTGGGCAAATGGAAGGATAAGGGATTGATTGAATGGGAAGAATTTTGTTACCTGAAGAAAGATTACCCTATCCTCCCTGTGATGTACCTACTTCCCAAGATACATAAAAATAAGGTCAATCCCCCAGGCAGACCCATTATCTCTTCCAGAGGATGTGTCTTGGAAAATCTTTCGCGTTATGCGGATCACTTCCTCAGGGAGTTTGTAATTACTCTCCCGTCATATGTCAAGGACACAAAAGACTTCTTGGCTAAAATACATGATGTAAAATGGGAAGATGATTTCTTACTGGTAACAATGGATGTCAATTCCCTTTACACTGTCATCAATCATGAACAAGGAATAGAAGCATGCGAAAGATTCCTCAAACGCAGACACATTAGATTCAAAGAGCACACTGATGATACTTGAAATTATCAAATTTTGTCTGAAAAACAATTTCTTTATGTTTGACAATGTGATTTACAAACAATCCCTCGGTACGGCGATGGGGACCAGCTTCGCGCCGAGCTTTGCCAATCTCTTTATGGGAGCATGGGAGGAGGACATCAGGAAGGAATCCAGCCTACAGCATGATTTCACTAAAGTCAAACTCTGGTTACGTTATATTGACGACTTGTTTGTAATCTGGAAAGGCAGCAAGCAAGAAGCCCATAACTTTATCACCAGACTGAACCTGAACAATAACAATCTAACACTCACACATACTACAAGCAATGTGAGGGTTGAGTACCTTGACACGTGTGTAGAAATTGCGAATAACAAATTAACAACTATTTTGTTTCGCAAACCTACAGCAGGTAACACGTTATTACATGCCCTTAGCAGTCACCCTAACACACTCAAATGGAGCATCCCCTACGGGGAATTGCTCCGAGCAAAGAGAAACTGTAGCACAGAGGAAGGTTTTCTAAAAGAACAAATAACCATGACACAAAGATTTAAAGAAAGAGGATATCCCATGTGGGTACTCAAAAAGGCCATGGATAGGGTTAAAATGATTGACAGAGGTGAAATCCTAGAACCCTCCCCTGATTCTAATTCACCTATAAATGATGAGAATGTAGAAACTAGGCTGATTCTTACATATAACGGACACTCAGATAAAATCAAGAAAATGATCTCCCGGAACTGGAATCTCCTTAAAGGAGATCCTGTTATAGGCAAGATGATACCTACACATCCCTCAATAAGTTACAGGAAAGGACGTAGCTTAAAAGACATGCTTGTACACAGTGATCTACCCAGCATGGAAAGAAGCAATATTATTGATCTACAAGGCTTCTTCCCGTGTGGACACTGCAAGGCATGCGGCAACAGCCGCTTGCGCAAAGAATTTTGGAACAGCAGTACAAACAGCATGATTCCCATTAAACAGTTCCTCACTTGTAGTAGCACCAACGTAGTCTATGTGCTTGAATGCCCTTGCCAACTGAGCTACGTAGGAAGCACCACACACATGGCCAAGAAACGGGTCCTCGAGCATATGAGGGCAATTACGAATAAGGACCAACAGTACCCCATTGCTCGACATTTTGAAGTAAAACACTTTTCGGACTATACCAAACTGTCCTATTATGTAATTGAACGAATCTTACCCAATAAGAGAGGAGGTGATAGTACTCTTAAACTGAGACAACGTGAATCACGTCACATAATTGGGATGGGGACTAGATATCCAAACGGCCATAACATGGATGAGGAAATGGCCATACACCTACATGGGGACTAAAGGGACAGCCAATTTCCATCTACAAATAGGACGTTAATACGATCACATCTGAGAACAGAATGGATACTCCAAGGAGAGTGGTCTATGAGGGAGTTGGTATTGAGTCCCAGCAAGGACAACGATGAACTGTTTTTATAACGAATGATCTGTATTATGATTGTCTGTTGAATGTCTATTGTAGTTTGAGTCAAACTGACCCTGTGTTTCTCTTTTACAGGAAGAAAGGAAGGGACTATGTCTCGGGCCCGCGACACAGGATCCCTACCCTTATCTTCCCATGCTGCTCTCCAGTGGACAGATAAGATCAATTCTATTTTAACTTTATGATTGAGACACTTTTGAATCTGTTTTGATTTTGGTTAAGGATGCACCAGTGGACCAATATGTTGCAATACAATTTAATGTAATTTTTACATCTGGACTAAATAGAGACAATTGCAAGGTACTCGGTACAGCTGGACAGGGCAAGTGTGACAGGCAGTTTATTTTCTTGCTTCCAGTTATACATCATTAAGATCTATGACACAAGAGATTGCGCAACCAATTATTAATATACAAGGACACCCATAAACATAAGATTTAACTTAAGGGTGGGTGGAAGTGCATTATAGCCAAATGTTCCGGCAATAGCCACACATATTTCACTAACACGGACGGTATCCACTATGGGAATCTGTTGTACCAATAAGGAGTAATACAGATCGTACACAGACGCGCTCCAAATATGACTCACGACATCAGAATGCGGAACGCTACTTAAGCATAGAGAGCAAATGTGGAGAATTAACCACACGGCACAAAATTAGTCCCGGGGGTGCTTCTAATGTTCACCTAATGTTGATCAAACATGTTTGTAAGAGCCGGATAGCCATGTCCCAGTACCAAGCTCACTAGGAGCGAGTTACCGATGTTCCATTCAAAAATAAGTGAACTGTGAAGTATGCTTTGCCAGATTATACGTTTTGTTTTTACCGTTTTGTAATGGCGCCCATTAAGTACCGCTATCCGAGAAGATTTCACTTTTCCAACATGGCGCTGTATAACCTTTGCAATAGTCCCCTTTTCATGTCCATGGTTGTACGAATAATGTATGTATACGATGGTCCGGTAGCATAACGGTGTGTGAGCAAGCCCGTTGAGGGTGAAACGCGTCACGTTGGGTTTATGAAGCAATAAACCCCCTTGAAGCAACTTGGACGGTGTGGTGTCTTTTTCCTTGACCTGAGAGCACAGTTGGAACTCCGTTTCGTAAGGATATTATTACCGGGTTACTCCACCGGCGCTGTGCCACCCCTCGGAGGGCTACGCTTTCCGACAGGAGTGCATCTTCATTGGATATATATATATATATATATATATATATATATATATATATATATATATATATATATATATATATTCACTGAAAAAAACATAGGTTTCAGGGGTGTTATAGTTAGCTGGACATTTCCCTCGTACAAAACCCTAGAAATTCACCTGTTATAGTTAGTTCAGCTAACCATAACTCGTGCCCCCGTAATGCACTGCTGATGACTTCACATATTAAATCACTCATGACATAGTCAGTGACATCACTGATGACATCCCAAATGATATCACTGATGACATCACTGATGACGTCATCCAGTGACTGTGTGTTTTTCTGAAAAGTTTAAATATGTTTTATATAGTTATAGTGAAAGGCCTGTGGAAGAATGAGTGGGTGTACAAGTGTGTGAATGGGTGATTTTCTAGGTGCGTAACTGACTCTATAAGTGAGTCATTAAATGTATCTTACTGCAGACTAGTGACTAAACTGTGTGACGGTCTGTATGTGTCTGTCTGTTGGTGTATAAGTGGCTGCATGGTTTTGTGAATAGCTATATGAGTGTCTAAATGGGTTATTGATTGGTTTTCTGAGTATCTGTATGGGTGCCTGAGTGTTTGTGTGGGTAGGGCGTGTGTGACTCTGTGCATAGATGTGTGACTGGGTGATTCTATGGGTGCATGGTTTTAAGAGTGCATCTGTGATGAACTGTATGGTTGAGTGAGTGTATGTATGGGTGTGTTAGGGATTGAATGTATATCTCAGTTGTACATGTGTCAGTAACTACATATGTGAAAGGCAGTATATATACGTGTAAGAGTATATAAGTGGGTATATGTGAGAGTGTGTGATTGTGAGAGTGGCTGTATGGATGAGTGTGTGCTTGTATCAATGATTGTATAAGAGCGAAAGAATGTGGTACTATTTTTATGAGTAAGTGAACTTGAGTGTGTATAACTGCATAGGTGAGTAAATCGGAGTGTGATTAATTATTTGCATGACTGACTAGGTGTGAGAGTACCTCTATGGATGATTTGTGGTGTGTGAGTGTCTATGTAGGTGTATAAATGCATATGATAGTCTTGTACGGAGTGACTGTAAGTATGAGTGACTGTACAGCTGAGTGAGTGGAGGTGTATGTAGACCTAAGAGTTAATGAGTGGGTATGTAGATATTGGTATTGGAGTATCTATGGTTTTCAGAATGGACGTCTGAAATTTTGAGTTGGTGTATCAACGGTTAAATTAGGGTGTGAGAAGATGCAGTAATTTATCACATGGATGATGTCATCAGTGATGTCATCAGTGATGTCATTTGAGATGTCACCAGTGATGTCACCAGTGATGTCACTGGCCATGTCATGAGTGATGTAATATGTGACGTCATCAGCAGTGCATTGCGGGGGCGCGAGTTATAGTTAGCTGAACTAACTATAACAGGGGAATTTCTAGGGTTTAGTACGAGGGAAATGTCCAGCTATCTATAACACCCCTGAAACCTATGGTTTTTTCAGTGAATTTCTAAGGTTTTTTAAATGCCAATTCCTAACTATAACGCCCCTGAAACCTTTGGTTTTTTCAGTGAATTTCAAAGGTTTTTTAAATGCCAATTCCTAACTATAACGTGCATGAAACCTATGGTTTTTTCAGTGAATTTCAAAGGTTTTTTAAATGCTAATTCCTATCTATAACTTATCTCTGAAGATATCATGTTTAATGATTTTCATTGGATTTGTATATTTTTCAAATTCAGTGTGTCAATTTCATTAATTACATTTTTTTTAAATACCTTTTTATCACCATTTTTTAAACTTATTTTTTCAATTAATTCTTTTAAAAATTAAAAAATATTATTTGAACTTAATGGGTTTTTCAAACATATTTTTTTAATTATATGTTCAAAACTTTATTTTATATATATTTTTTCAATGTTTTCAGATCCGCGCACCCTAAGCGCACCGTTCTCGATCCCTACACGATAGCATCCGCGCATGGTAAGCGTTGGGTACGTGTTTAGTGCGCGATTGCAATGCGACCGGTACGCGACTCCCAGCCTATATGCGACACGTTCAATGTACGTAATGCGACGTTTACGCGCTTCCGCGATGCGTCATCTGCGTCTATGACGCGGTAGGTGCGCGGATCCCGCGAATTATTTAACATTTAAAAAAACATATATATATGTATTTCATGTGAATATTAATTGAAGACAAACTCTAAACTAGTCTTAAAACTAATATATTTTCACATCTAATCCTATAATTTTTTTTAATTCAATTTCGTGGATGCGCGCTGGGTGCGTGCTGCGTAAGCGCAGGGTGTGCGGATCCCATGTGACCTGCAAAAAAAGAGATTTGATTGGTTCATTACACTTCCTCTTCTAACTATTGAAAGACCCCACCCATTTCAATCATTCTTCTTTGACCTTCTTTAGAGCACCATCTCTTTGGAGAGAAGAAGATTTTTTAGACTAAGTTTACACTTAGCTCTAACTTTTTTCAACCAAAAATGGCTTCAGGGCAGCAGGCATCACCTGCATCACCTCATACTTCTGAGGATGAATTTTTGGAGGAGGCATCACCCAAAGAACGTTTTTCTTCAGTGGTGTGGAAATTTTTTACTTTTCCCGAGGGGCAGAATAAGACCAATGCCACCTTGGTCACGTGCAAGATTTGCAAAAGAGTCCTGTCGCGAGGGGATCCTAACAAGAAATACTCGTGCGGCACGGCAAGTATGATGAAGCACACGAGGACCCTTCATCCAAACAATCTTGCACGAGAAGAGTGCCGATGGATGAGAAACACTCCTGCTCCTGTGCCATCCACCTCATCGCAGCCGAGCACCTCAAGAGTGCATCCATCAGCCCAAAACTTGGACATCTGTCCTCAATTTCAATTTTTAAAAGTGCTCTGCACTAAGTGCAATGAGACTTTGTGCTATGGTGAGCAGTCGATCGATCCGATCTGCCGCCGGCAAGAAAGTCACATTTGCAAGTTTTTTTTTTTGTTTTCTTTTATTGTTCCCTGAAGTTGATTGTTTGGTTTCTCCTGTTTTTTTTGTTGTTTTTTTTGCGGAAAAACCCCTAAAAATTAAAAATTGTTCAGAAAACTCAAAAAAAATTATAAAAGAAGAAAGAAGAAAAAAAAAAGTTCTTGTAAGAACTAACTTTCCTGGTTTAAAAAAAGAGCTACATTTCTTTGTTAGTGTTAGTTTAGATGAATATATGTGTAGTACGTAATTGACTGAATGAATGCATTAGTAGCGTATGGTGAATGTATAAGTGCAGAACTATGAGGAAGCGCTGCAGCATCACACAGTAACCTCTTTAACTGCAGTGTGCTGTAGTACTTCCGAAGCACAGGGATGCAACATATGTACATAAAATGTTGCAAATCTATGCTTCTGTCTGCACGGCTGCTTAAACTGCAGCCATGTGGTGACAAAGGCACCCTTGCACCATAGTGCAAGGATATCTGTGTCATGTGCTGTTTGTTTTTCTACAGGAAGACACACCTTCCTGCACAAAAACAATGAGAAAATGCATTTTTCTCCTTCAATGTATGCTGAATATTTCCGCATGCATTGAAGATATAAAAATGTGGAGAAATTAAAACAATTCTCCTTGTTGTGCTTTCCTACACCAATTTTAGAATGGTGCACCATTCACACACATATCAAGATTTATGATTTCCTTTTAACACAAAGTGGTCTGCATGATGACGTTGTGTTTACATGGAGTATAAAAAGTGCAGAGTGCCTTTTCCTCTCTTTGTAAATATGAAAGAGTATCTTACACAATAACTATGTTACAAAAAGTGACATATTTCCATTTTTAAAATTCCTTGCGAATGATAAAAGGTAAGCACAGAGTTTTGTCTGCAAAGATGTTCAAAGAAGAATGATTGAAATAATTTGCGGTCCTTCAATAGCTAAAATAGGAAATATTATAAACCCCTCAAATCTCTTTTTTTGCAGGTCACATGATATCTGATTATGTTCAGATTTCAAAACTACAAAAGTATAAACAGAGTGTTTTTAGAAACATGTTTCAACTTTGTAGCTTCTTGCAGACCTCCTCATTCTGCATATTGAGACTTAGTTAAACTTACCTTCACAGTAATAGGAATAAAAAATGGTACACATTTTCATTCCAACCTAAATTCATAAAAATTGCTTATTTTAAAATTTGAATCTGTGAAAGAAAAGGAAAAAAAATGATAACATGTAATAATACATTTTTTACAACACAGCATAATTTCCACAAAGTAATTTTTTTGCCTTTTTGCTGTTCTCAGAATATATTAAATTTCACAAAAAATAGTGATTTCAATCGTACTCATCACTTAACAGCGGGCAAAAAAACAAACAATCTCAAAGATTGTTAAAAAAAAACCAACATGCTATTCTAAAAAAAAAAACAAGATACAAATCACAGATATATAAAATGCATACAGTTAACATAATTTTATAAGTTTAACTTACAAAAACTGTAAATGTTGTCCTTTTAAAATATTCACCAAATCTAAGGATGAATTTTTGGAGGATGCACCACGCCCACAACGTTTTCCTTCAGTGATGTGGAAATTTTCTACTTTTCTCGAGGGGCAAACAAAGACCAATGCCACCTTCGTCACACGCAAGATTTGCAAAAGAGTTCTGTTACGAGGGGATCCTAACAAAAAATAGTCGTGCGGCACAGCAAGTATGTTGAAACACCTAAGGACCCTTCATCCAAACAATCTTGCACGAGAAGAGTGCAAACAGATGAGAAACACTCCTGTTCTGTATCTGTAAAAAAGAATCACAAATAAATGTATATTAATAACTTTCAAATTTATACTATTCCATTACTGTACAAAAACATTTTATATAAAAACTGACTAAGAAACTATAGCCCTGAACTACAAGTGTGACGATGGTTAAAACACTACATGCATAGTGCATACTACTTTGAAGCAGTTCATGCCCCAAAGCCTACCTCAATAAAAGACTACATGCTAACTGACTAAATGATTACAGTACTATAAGGAGACACACTGGGTGAGTGACAGGGTGTTTGCTAGAAGTGTATGAATACTAACTAGGGAATTGAAGGTGTGAAAGACAACTGTGTAGGTGATTAGAGGACTGCATCCATACTGCATAGGCATTTAAAGCAGTCCATGTGCTAAGGCCTGGCTCACTGCAGGACTACTTGGGTACTGACTGAATGATTAGAGTACAGCAAGGAGAGTGCCTAGGTGAATTTATAAGTGGTAGGCTTTTCGCACAGGGAATGGATTAGAACTTGTTACTGAATGGGTCACTAGAGGAGTGCAAAGGGAGTGATAGGATGTTTGCTGGACTGTATGGATACTGACTAGGGAATTGAAAGTGTGAAAGACAAGTGTCTAGGTGGTTAGAAGACTGCATACATAGTGGATAGGGGTTTGAAGCAGTCCATGTGCTAAGGCCTGGCTCAGTGCATGAATACTCAGGGACTGACTGAATGATTAGAGTACTCCAAATATAGTATATTGGTGAATTTATAAGTGTTTGGGTTTTGGCACAGTGAATGGATTAGTACATGATGCTGAATGGGTCACTAGAGGTCTGCAAAGGGAGTTACAGGGTGTTTCCTGGAAGTGTATAGATACTGACTAGCGAATTGAAAATGTGAAAGACAAGTGTATAGTATGTTAGAAGACTGCATGCATACTACATAGACATTTGAAACAATCTATGTGGTAATGTATGGTTCACAACATGAGTACTTCGAAACTGACTTAATCATAATGGGTAAAACATTTACATTTTCAGTTCTGGCACAGTGAAGAGAATAGTACATGGTACTGCACTTTAGTGTCAAACCCTGACTCATTTCATCAATGCATAAGCAAAGAATAGCTTCTAAAGCTACTAAAACTTGACAACATGACCGATTTTAAAGCAGTTATCTGTCATCAAATACACTATGTTACCAAATGCTTCTCTCACAATCCTTACCCAAATGTACACAGACTCACAGTGTGATTTTAGACAAGCAACACTATCCCTAGCAGTTTACCAAAACTCATTCACTAGTCTAGAAGAGGTAATGGTACTGCACACAATCTACATATTTAAGTACAGCACATTAGTGTCAAAGCATGACTCATTTAATCAACGCATAAGCAAAGACTGGCTTCTAATGCTACTAAAACTTGACAACATGACAGGTTTTAAAAGAGTTATCTGCTAAAAAATACACGATGCTACCAAATGCTTCTCTCACAGTGGGTCCCAAATGCACACAGACTCACAGTGTGATTCTAGACAACAACCACTATACCTAGGACTTTACCAAAAATCATTCACTACTGTGGAACTGATAAGAGAACTGCACACAATCTACATATTACAGGACTGCACTTTTCTGTCAAAGCCTGACTTATTTAATAAAAGCATAATCAAAAACTGGCTTCTAATTCTACTAAAACTTGACAACATGACAGGTTTTTAAAAAGTTATCTGTCAGAAAATACACAATGCTACCAAATGCTTCTCTCACAGTGGTTCCCAAATACACACTAACTCACAGTGTGATTCTAGACAAGCACCACTATCCCTAGGAGTTTACCAAAACTCATTCACTACAGTGCAAGTGGTAAGGGAACTGCACACAATCTACATATTTCAGGACTGCACTTTTGTGTCAAAGCCTGACTCATTTAATCAAAGCATAAGAAAAAAACTGCCTTCTAATGCTACTAAAACTTGACAACAAGACAGGTTTTAAAACAGTTATCTGTCAGCAAATACACGATATTACCACATACTTCTCTCAGCACATGCCCTAAAGCCTACCTCACTAAAAGACTACATGCTAACTGACTAAATGATTAAAGTACTATAAGGAGACACACTGGGTGAGTGACAGGGTGTTTGCTAGAAGTGTATGAATACTAACTAGGGAATTGAAGGTGTGAAAGACAACTGTGTAGGTGATTAGAGGACTGCATCCATACTGCATAGGCATTTAAAGCAGTCCATGTGCTAAGGCCTGGCTCACTGCAAGACTACTTGGGTACTGACTGAATGATTAGAGTACAGCAAGGAGAATGCTTAGGTGAATTTAGAAGTGGTAGGCGTTTCGCACAGTGAATGGATTAGTACTTGGTACTGAATGGGTCACTAGAGGAGTGCAAAGGGAGTGACAGGATGTTTGCTGGACTGTATGGATACTGACTAGGGAATTGAAAGTGTGAAAGACAAGTGTCTAGGTGGTTAGAAGACTGCATACATAGTGGATAGGGGTTTGAAGCAGTCCATGTGCTAAGACCTGGCTCAGTACATGAATACTTAGGCACTGACTGAATGATTAGAGTATTTCAAAGATAGTATCTTGGTGAATTGATAAGTGTTTGGGTTTTGGCACAGTGAATGGGTTAGTACATGATGCTGAGTGGGTCACTAGAGGACTGCAAATGGAGTTACAGGGTGTTTCCTGGAAGTGTATGGATACTGACTAGCGAATTGAAAATGTGAAAGAAAAGTGTATTATTGTTAGAAGACTGCATGCATACTACATAGACACAATCTATGTGGTAATGTATGGGTCACAACATGAGTACTTGGAAACTGACTAAATCATCAGACTACTGCTAGCTTAGTGCCTGGGTAAAACATTTAAATTTTCAGTTCTGGCACAGTGGAGAGAATAGTACATGGTACTGCACTTTAGTGTCAAACGCTGACTCATTTTATCAATGCATAAGAAAAGAATAGCTTCTAAAGCTACTAAAACTTGACAACATGACCGATTTTAAAGCAGTTATCTGTCATCAAATACACTATGTTACCAAATGCTTCTCTCACAATCCTTACCCAAATGTACACAGACTCACAGTGTGATTTTAGACAAGCAACACTATCCCTAGCAGTTTACCAAAACTCATTCACTAGTCTAGAAGAGGTAATGGTACTGCACACAATCTACATATTTAATTACAGCTCATTAGTGTCAAAGCATGACTCATTTAATCAACGCATAAGCAAAGACTGGCTTCTAATGCTACTAAAACTTGACAACATGACAGGTTTGAAAAGAGTTGTCTGCTAAAAAATACACGGTTACCAAATGCTTCTCTCACAGTGGTTCCCAAATGCACACAGACTTACAGTGTGATTCTAGACAACAACCACTATACCTAGCACTTTACCAAAAATCATTCACTACTGTGGAACTGATAAGGGAACTGCACACAATCTACATATTTCAGGACTGCACTTTTCTGTCAAAGCCTGACTCATTTAATAAAAGCATAATCCAAAACTGGCTTCTAATTCTACTAAAACTTGACAACATGACAGGTTTAAAAAATGTATCTGTCAGAAAATACACGATGTTACCAAATGCTTCTCTCACAGTGGTTACCAAATACACACTAACTCACAGTGTGATTCTAGACAAGCACCACTATCCCTAGGAGTTTACCAAAACTCATTCACTACAGTGCAAGTGGTAAGGGAACTGCACACAATCTACATATTTCAGGACTGCACTTTTCTGTCAAAGCCTGACTCATTTAATCAAAGCACAATCAAAAACTGGCTTCTAATTCTACTAAAACTTGAGATGTCTTCAGTGATGTCATGAGTGATGTCACTGACCATGTCATGAGTGATGTAATATATGACGTCATCAGCAGTGCATTGCGGGGGCGCGTGTTATAGTTAGCTGAACTAACTATAACAGGGGAATTTCTAGGGTTTTGTACGAGGGAAATGTCCAGCTAACTATAACGCCCCTGAAACCTATGGGTTTTTTTAATTTTTTTTTTTAATAACTTTATTTATGCATTTTCCAATACAATTGATCAGCTTAAACATAGTCGGACATTACAAGGTACAAAAGCTTTAAACATCATAAGAGACTGTGACATTGAATCATAATCATCATATGTGAACCACACGGGTCTAAGAAGGAAGTGTTACGGCTTTGTCTTCACCTATTGGGGGGGAGAATCGGGACAATGTGATGACAGAACAGAGTGACTGTTATGGAACTTGCCGGATGAACCCAGGCTGCCCCTCCCTCCAATGCTGACCACACTTTCCACACAAATTCGCATATCTATATCTTCCCTCAAATGAGCACTATATCACAGTTACAGGAAATATGTGCCAGATCCAAACCCCCAAATCTCGGGGAAGTCACTGCCCACCCCAGTGTACTCCAAAAGCATTATGTCGCGCCCCTGTAACATTCTCTACGGTGGCCTCAGTGTTGTTATTGGGATGTGCCAGTAGATAACTTTTTAGCGGACCCCAGATGTCCAAGGGTCTAGAAGAAGTAGGCAATAGCTCTGAGTATCTGAGCAATGTATCCTGACAATGTAACATATCCTGTACCCATTCTTTAAACTTGGGAGCTCTGCCCCTCCCCCACCGACAAGCCACCCGCCTTTTTGCCAATAGAAGTGCAACCGTTATGAATCTGCGGTAAGGTTTCCTTATTGTTTTGGTATACCCCAGTAACGCCTGAATTGGAGAGGGAGTCAGCGGAGCATCAATCATCTCAGATAGGCCCGTGTATACCCGCTGCCAGTATTCCGCTATATCAGGGCACTCCCAGGCCAGATGCAAGAAATCCGCTGTTGGCGCGCGGCAACGTACGCAACGGTCATCCTCCCGGAATCCGAATCTGTGCAGTTGGGCAGGAGTGCAATACAGTCTATGCAGGAATTTATAGTGAATAATCCTGAATCTGCTGCTGGAAGAGATCTGCTCTGTTTGCTGGCAGCAGAAACACCAAATTGCATCCTCTATGAGTGTACCCAGCTCCCCTTCCCATCTACCGCGTGCTCTGCAAGGCCCGGAATCAAGTGAGGTGTGCAGTGAATTATATAGTTTAGAGACCGCATGGGCTGGAGAATCCGCTTTCAGCAACTGGTGCAGTGGATCCAGTGTGGGTGGTTCGTCAGGAAACGTCCCAGTCACCGCCTGGATTCCACTGCGTAGACGGATATATAAAAATGTATCCATTGAGGTGGGTGTCTGGTCCCCAAAGAATTGCACCAGAGAGCGGAATCGCCCCCCATGATAGAGGTCCCCCCATGTTGTAATTCTAAGTTTGGTCCTTACATTTGTAAACAATTGTTCCTGCAGCAAAGGCATAGAAGGGTGATATGACAGAGAGAGCAATGGGGAGTAGACCAGTGTCGTCTGAGCTTTTTGCGCTATACAGCGCCAGGCTAGAATGGAACAGGTGACGGGAGTATGGTATGCAGCTTGTGTCTCAGGTTTACTAAATAACGCCCCTTCAAGCGGAATTGGATCAGCCAGCCAGTGCTCAACCGCCACCTGGGGCATAAACGGAGGGGGATGAATCCAATAATAAACTAAGTGAGCCTGCGCGCTGTAATAATATAGCTCAAAATCCGGTAAATCGATACCTCCCTAGGCAAATGGACGGGTGAGGGTATCCCAGCTTAACCGAGGTCGCTTACCTCCCCAGACCAGCCGAATGAGCTCGGTCCGCAAGGTTCTAAAAAGGACTTGCCCGGGTGATAAGGAATGTTTAAAAACAAATAAAGGAGTTTCGGAAGAATGACCATCTTAATGAGGGACGCTCGCCCCGCCATGGAGAGAGGAAGTGTGATCCACCGCGACACACAGGTCTGAATATGACCCATTGCACGGCCGTAGTTTAGCCGCATTAATTCCTCTCGATTGGGAGATATCATTATCCCAAGATATCTGACTTCACCATCGCACCACTGCAGTGGATAATCGAGGGGGAAGGGCTGCGCCGCAGGAGTAAGAGGGAATATAGTAGACTTACCCCAGTTAATGTGGACGCCCGACAACGCAGCAAATTGAATAAATTCCCTCAAGAGCGGATTAAGATTAGTAGATGGATCCCTCACATACAGCGTGATATCGTCTGTGTAAAGGGATATCAGGACCTGCCTCTGGAGGCAACGCAGAGCCTTATCCCAATGGTGCTGGCGGAGCCTGGCTGCCAGAGGTTCCAAGGCCAGGGCGAATAAAAGGGGGGATAGGGGACAACCCTGGCGGGTGCCCCATGACACCGAAAAGGCTTTGGATACACGACCATTAATGCTCACCCTGGCTACTGGTTTATGATAAAGGATTGTGATCCACCGTAGGAATCCCATGGGTAGCCCCATGTTGCGTAGTATACAAAGGAGGTAGTCCCACTCCAGTGAGTCAAAGGCTTTGGTGGCGTCTAGAAAGACTGCCACCATAGGTAAGCCAGGGTCGACATTTTGCAAGATCGAAAAAAGGGTGCGCAAGTTATGTGAGGTGGCTCTACCGGGAATAAATCCCGCCTGGTCGGATAGCACCAGGCCCTCCATCAGTAATTTCAGGCGGTTGGCTAGTATCTTAGTCAGGATCTTAGCATCGCAGTTGATGAGGGAAAGGGGACGATAGGAGTCACAGGATAGGGGCGGCTTTCCGGGCTTCAGCAGAGAGGTGATTAAAGCCTCCCGCATTGACACTGGAAGTGTGCCAGACTCATGCGCCTCCAGGTAAACCTCCCGAAGCACCGGTGCCAGTAGGTCCACGTAGGCCTTATAAAAATCTATAGGCAGACCGTCCAGGCCCGGCGCCTTCCCGGATGTCATCTGCCCTATCGCTTCCCTGATCTTATCCAGGCCAATAGACGCCGCCAAGAATTCTCTCTGGTAATCCGGCAGCCACCCCAATGTGAGCTCGCTCAAATACTCATCCATTTCCAGGGAGCCCTCCCTGGCAGAGGTATAGAGTGAAGCGTAGTGTGCAATAAAGGCGTCCATGATCGACTGCGTGTCGCGCAGCGGTGTGTCCCCCCTTCCCCTCCAGCTCCACGACATAGTTAGACCGCTGAGGAGGCCTCACAGCTCCCGCCAAGATCTTGCCTGGACGCTCTCCCTCTCCGTATGCCCTAGCCACAAAATACTTACTCCGGAAGTGAACCTCCCTATCCGCAGTGGATTTATATTCAGTCAGCACTGTTCTGAATTGGTGTTAGGCATCTAAATTAGTCCCGAAGTCTGGACGGGATTCTAGCGTGCGCAGTGTATGCCCTAATTTCTGTAATGTGTCGTGCAGCGCTCGCAGCACTCCTGAGATTTTAGAAATGCAAATACCCCGTACAGTAACTTTTAGTGCCTCCCACATAGTTGCCATACAGTCCACCGATCCCTTATTATGTTGGAGAAACTCCTTCAGCTCCTGCCCCAACTCAGTGCGGAAGAGTTCATCCAGCAGAATGTTAGGTTGTAGTCTCCACAGGAGTGGCTTCCCCACTATTTCCAGCAGTTGAAACCTAGCCAGCACCGGAGAATGGTCGGAGAACGTACGGCCCACATGCTGCACCACCACCAAAGACGGGGCCAGCCCCCTAGAGGTTAGGATGTAGTCTAGTCGGGCCCAAGAAGCGTGCCCAACATTCCAATGTATGCCCTCCCTCACTGTCGGGTGCACGTGCCGCCAAGTATCTATTATATCTTGATGGTCGCATAGGTCCCGTAAATATCTGTGTGTGGAAGTGTAATGGTGTGCAGAGGGATTCGATCTATCTACGACTGGGTTAAGAACTGCATTAAAATCCCCTCCCCAGACCAAATGGGTCGAACCTATGTTCTGTATTTTGTTCCAGAGAGCGATGAAGCTGCTAGGGTCATCACAGTTGGGGCCATAGGAACATGCCAGAGTGATCGTTTCGTTGCCAATCCTTCCCCATATTAAGCAGTACCGCCCCTCCCGGTCGATAGCGTCCCCCAAAGGAACAAAAGGGGTTTTTCTTTTAATCAGGATAGCCGTACCTCTAGCGTAAGGCGCGAATACAGAATGTGCCGCCCATCTGGAAGCGACACTACCCCTGGGCTGTGGGTCCATGTGGTCTCTTGTAAGAACACTATGTGCACTTTTAGTCTGTCTAGCGCATTTACTATCCGTCTACGCTTCCTGGGGTCGCCCAATCCCCTAACATTCCAAGAAAGTGTGGAGATCAGCCTCTCTGTGGTAGTATCAGTGTTGCCGTCATGACTCATGTCCCCCATAAGAAAGCAATTGTTCGGCGTGTGCTTCGTCAATGACCAGTCCCTCTGCTAACTTTGCCCTGACCATGTTATAGTTTAAGCCAATGTAGTGCTTCATATCACATTCCATTCCATTCCCAACAATAACATTTACAATGCCAGAAAACCCCCCACCCACACCGACATCCCAATCATGTCGAGAATTTTCCCCTCCCCACTCAAACCCAATGAACCAAATTATCACCCTAATGGGGTACACCCATGGTGGGGGACACAAGGGGTCCAGACCTGCCTTCCATCTCCCTGATATTGCACCCGCTGCCTGCCAGTTTCTTCAACTAGCGGCCTTTGCGGGATAGGGAGGGAAGTGCCAGAGCGAACATTAACGAAGGCTGAGTGGAAGCCCTTGAATTGCTGGATTCTTGCATCTCTTGGGATGGCAACTTCGACCAAAACGCATACCCATCTCAGTCAGTGACAAAAAGACAGACACGAGGCTGGAGAGCTGAATGACACCATATCGTATGATACACCAAAAAAGGCATGTCCAACCATCAGTCCAAAGCTGAGGTGGGCGAGCAAGATCTGGCCCGCCCTTCCGGGAACTGGGTCGCTCCAGGGGGCCGTCCATTTTCTTTTAGAAATTGTTCCGCTTGCGCTGGGTTTTGAAATAGGATCTGCTTGCTTTGGTAGTTTATGCGCAATTTTGCCGGATACAGCATAGAGTATTGGATGCCACGTTGGACGAGCTTCTTTTTAACTGCTGCAAATTTGCGTCACGCATCCTGCACAGACTGCGTGAAGTCTGGGTTAAAGGAAAGCATGGTGTTTTCAAACTGAACCGGTTGTTTCTCTCGGGCGAGGCGTAGTAAGTGTCCGGGTCCCTGTAATTCAAGAATCTGATGATGATAGGCCTAGGAGGTGCACCCGGTATGGGCCTGGGACCGAGAGAGCGATGAGCCCGTTCTACCACCAATTGCTGGGAGAAGGCTTCCAAGCCAAAGAGGTCAGACATCAGCTTCTCAATGAAGAGTTCCATTTTACCCACATTGGTGGATTCGGCAAGACCAATAAGGCGCACATTGTTCCGGCGCGAACGCGCTTCTAAGTCCTCGTTCTTGTCGGCGATTACCTTTAAGAGTCTCTCCATTTGTGACACTTTGGAGCCAGTTACTGCAGCCCCGTCCTCCAACCCAGATACCCGTTGTTCTGCTTCCTTCAGTCTCTCCTCCTGCTGATCAAGTCTGTGCACCACTGAATCGAGGCGTTTGGACATGTTGTCTATCTTAGAGTCTATCGAGGTGAGACTAGTCTGCATATTGAGCAGGATCGCCTTCCAGTCCAACTCAGTGTCCTCTCCGCCATCAGAGTCACCCTCTGCCGCTGACGGGGTGCGGGTTTTCTTCTTGTGGGACTCAAAAGGGAGCTTGGACTGCCTGGTGTCAGATTTCCCCATATTTGCAGCAGTTGGATGGCAGGCCAAGACGCAAGGAGCACACGGCACACCTCAACTGCCACCTCTCCCAGCAGGGCTCGCGATTGCAACCTGGCAAAGGTATAGTATTTAGCACCCCACTGTAAGTGCCCAAGGCTCAGTGGATGGTTAATGGGGGGAAGTAGCGTGGTTTAACACCCCAAGTGGGCACTCCGTCGGCCCCCTTATGAGACAAGAGTATGCCCTGGCGCGCACGTGTCTGCCTCGCAGGTGATTCCCTATACCCTTGTATTCGGCTGTGCAGCTAGTCATTGAGGCTCCTGGTGGACTGCTGATGATGGAGCAGGGTTTTTTCTTTAAAACCGAATACCTGTTTCATTTTCGCATGTTATAACTAAAAGTACTACTGATTAATTATTAATTATTAAAAGTTTGTCAAATGTTGTCTAATCAACCTTATTAACAAAAGAATTACACGTGGGAATGCTATTGCATGGCTAAATAATAAGTGAACTAAGTTTGTGAGCAAACTGACAGAAAACGATGTTGCTTATGTGATGTTATTGTGTTTTGCGCTTAAATTAATATGCAATAATGGCTTTTGATGTCGCAAATGGCTAGATAAATACACACACATAAGGGTATTAGCAGGGGAATAACACTGTATAATCATTTCCGTGCAGTAATTCTGTTTTATGTTTATTTTGCTTAAGTTGACTGATGTGGCCTACTACAAAATGGCCACCACCCGCAGCCTGCACTCGAGTAGATGGAAATTTACAAAAAAGGCTTCGCTCTGCCTGTGACCTTGCACCTCCGAGGAACTGAAAAGCCATAATCATGATGACAAGTCCGGGACATCTGCCAAGAGCCCCTGGAAGACGGAAAAGTTGATACGAACTTGTTATGAACTCACTATTGAAACAAATTCACCTAGTAGAGACATCCGTAAAAGTATCGAATTGGTCATGGACGTTCAATTCTGCTATTCATTAGTTGGGACAATCTATGCGTGAGAAAATCTTGCATAATATCGAAAAAGTACCAAGGTGATATTATTTCCGTCATTCATCTGTTCTGAATAAAGAAATGTAACTTTATAGAATGTAAATTTTAGTATAAATAATAGTAGACTAGAGAGGTCTAGTGCCACTTCTTCCCGAGCTGATGATCCGAGGTCCCTATGCTGACAGAGAGGACGATGACTCTACATGACGGCAGAAAACTCTAATTTTTCTACAGAGGACCGGTTCTGACTTAGGATCTGACATTTAGACAGAATAGGTAAATATGAAAAAATGAATTTTGCATTTAATTGGCTTTTCCTAAAATTTTAGATAAATGAACAAATTGTTTGAATTTCTGTCTCGGGTGGTTATTTCTTGTCATGTTTATTGAATTTATTTGTGTATTCTATGAAATGTTCTTCGCTAGATTTACAAGCAACTAAGCTGGTCGCATTGACCTCAAAGTACAGGCAGATCGGATAGGTATTAAATGGTGTGTTTCCCCTTATACATGGCACGGATAAGAGTGGTAGGATGAATGTTGGTGTAATGGGCCCCACCAGAGTGTGATGTGTGTATGCGTGTGTAACTGTGAGACCGCTCCGTTCGTGGAAGTAGAGGGGATTCGGAAGCTCTGATCTGCACCAGTTTCTTGGTAGCAGAATGATGGTTAGCTATTGTCTTGATCTGGCGAAATTACGTGTATATAGGCTTGTTGATTATTGATTGATATTTGTACTAACACTATGGTGCCGATCATGATCCGGTAAAAACCGGGTACGAACCGTCGGAAGGAGCATATTCTCCGTCCGACGCGTACCCGGTCGAAAATATATCCAAACATGGAATTACGATTCGCACGGAAATCCCATTTCCGTACGATTCGTACAAAACCCCGACCAACGAAAATAAACCTACAAATGTGATCCGGGAAAGCGCCGACGTGACGTCGGGGCGCACGCAGCCTGCCATTCACGAACCAGGAATTACGATTCGCACCGACGTCATCCCGCACGGTGAATATTTTCCGGCAGCCAAAAACTGCCGGGAAATCAGGACGACACGAACAAGGAGTACCAGCACGCGACGGACAGACATGGACCCGAACCTACGTGTCATCCCGGCCCTCATAGCAGTCGACCTCCTCTACAGGTTACGACGCAGATGCCGCAGAAGGTCAGAACAACAAAGGGAGGGGGGAAGGGGGGGGGGGCAGGACCAGGGGCAGGCCACTAAACCCCCACCAAAGTCACACAGCACACATGCCCTGGACATACCTGACCCCCAGGCCCTGGTCACTACGAGGGGGTGGGGGCGTGTCCAGCAAAGCCAGCGTCCGCCACAACGGAAGTGCTTGACGACGCGAACCGGCAACACAACAATACAGGTACGTCCCGTACCCACGCCTTATTTATTTATTTATTTATTTATTTATGCGATTTTTAAAGCGCTACAATTACCCGTGGGTGTCTCGGCGCTAGGAGCTATAAATGATACCAATAAAGTGAGACTCTGGGCAGTTTTAGATTGGTTTACGAACAGTCTTTGCTTTGAGAAAACAGCCATGTTTTTATCTGCTTTCTAAAAATAATCAACGTAGGGCTGGATTTTATGTTAAGAGGAAGGGAGTTCCACAGTCTTGCAGCTGCAACAGTAAAGCATCTGTCTCCCCAGTTGACTTTCCTTGTTCTGGGTATATGTAGCAGATGAGCAGTGTTGGAGCGAAGCGTTCTAGAGGTTGATAAAGGCTTGAGTGACGTCCTAAGAAATTTTGGTCCCGTGTTGTTTACTGCCTTGTAGACGATACAAAGGGCCTTAAATTTCGTCCGACTCCTAACCGGAAGCCAATGCAACTGGTCCAAGTATCTAGAGACAGAACTGAATTTTGGAATGCCTAGTAGAACTCTGGCTGAGGCGTTTTGTATCATTTGTAGTTTGGAAATGATGTTTTTTTTAGCATTGAGGAGGAGGGCATTGCAATAGTCGATGCGTGAGAACACCAATGTAGAGATTAATGTTTTTCCTGTGGATGTGGGAAGATATGGGAGAAGTTTCTTTATTTTCCTTAAGATGTTAAATGATGATGAGACTACGGTGTTCACATGGTGATGGAAAGAAAGTTTGTCATCAAATGTTACTCCCAAGTTTCTTACTTTACTGACTGGTTGGGGTGGGGTCCCCATTTCCTCCGGCCACCATAGAGGAGACCATTGAGGCTCAATCTTACCAAAAAGCATGACCTCCGTCTTAGATGAATTAAGTTTTAAACAGTTGGAGGCCATCCAACTGCTGATAGCCCGCATACCATCCTTGAAGTTTGCTGCTATCTGAGAACCGTTTTTATGTATGGATAATACCAACTGGGTATCGTCGGCATAAGTTGTTAAGTTGATGTTATAAGCTTTTATTACCCTCGCTAAGTCCGAAACATAGATGTTGAAAAGGGTCGGACTTAGCGAGGAACCCTGCGGAACTCCACAAGGGTGGCTGAAAGAGGGGGAGGTAAAAGTGCCTAACTTAACTGCCTGCTTGCGATCCGCCAGGAATGAAGTGATGAGATCTCTGGCTTTGTGTCTAATACCGATGGCCTCGACACGGCCGATCAAAGTAGAGTGATCGACCGTGTCGAAGGCCGCCGATAGATCTAGCAAAATCAAGACAGCCTGTCCTCCATTATCCATAGTGGTTCTTATTTCGTCTGCAGCCTTAATCAAGGCAGTTTCTGTTCCATGTCCTTGTCGGAATCCAAACTGAGTATCATCCAATAAGTTGTTACTTTGGATGTAGTCAGACAGTTGTTTATTCATGACTGATTCAACGATTTTGGCTGGAAACGGCAGAGATGCAATAGGGCGATAGCTAGACGGTAATGAAGGGTCAAGTGATGGTTTTTTTACAAGTGGTTTGATTATAGTGTTTTTCCAGATGGTTGGATATAGACCTGTTGAAAACATAATGTTACAAATGTGTGTCAGTGGAGTTGTGATAGTGTCTGGAATAGTATTGAATATAGAAGGATGACAAGGGTCCAGTGGGGAGCCCGATTTGATTGACAGAATTAGTTTATGGATATGGTGCGACTGTATTTTGGTGAATTCCGTTAGTACTGTAGGGTTCACGTTCAGTTGTGTGTTGGATGATTCAGTTAGGTTCAGGTTTGGGGAAAAGTCCTTAAATATAGAAGTGACCTTTCCAGAGAAGAAGTCAGCCAAAGTATTGCAAAGAGTTTGAGATGTTTCAGTGGGTGGATTAGATGGTTCAGCAAGATGATTCACGACTTCGAACAGTTTCTTCATGCTACAATTAGCTTGATTTATTTGGGTGGTATAATAAGTGTTTTTCTCTGTAGCTATGTTCTGCTTGTAGTTATGGAGTGCTGCTGTGTACGTAGTTTTATCTGATGCATTGTAATGTTTGCGCCAATGGCGCTCTAGATTACGGCAGTATTGTCGCTGTAGTCTAAGTTGTTCGGTGAACCAAGGGGCCGAGGGGGTCTTCCTGATGTGCTTGACTGTTCTGGATGGAACTAGTGTAGAGAAAGCCTCATCGAGAGTAGAGGTATATCTCGTGGCTGCCAAGTTAGGATCAGTTTCTGTATCTATGTCCAAAAAGGCCTTAGTGAGAGTCTGTGCAAGCTGAATGTAATCCAAACTTTTCCAGTCTCTAGTGGTTAGGTGGGAGTTCTGAGCTGTACTTTTAATAGCTGGTGTTGTAGTTTTGATATCGAATAAAATGGCAGAGTGATCGGACCATGTTAAAGGCAGTGTTTGGTTAATGGTGATGTATGGGTTATTGGTAAAAATACCGTCAAGTGTGTGTCCCGCCTTGTGTGTTGGAACCGTTATCAGTTGTTTCAGTTCCACAGTATGAAGATCATTGATGAGCTGGTCAGTGTCTTTGTCGGTGTGGGATTCTAGATGAAAATTGAAATCACCCAATATGGTGAAATATTTGTGCTCCACAGCTAGTTCACTGAGTTGATGAAGTTGTGAAAGAAATGTGGTACGGGAGCCTGGGGGTCGGTATAAAAGGGCACCCGTGAGTGTTTGGTTGTTGGTGAGTGTCACGGTAAATGCAAGTGCCTCACAGCTCGTGTGTTTTAAATCAATGGCTTTAATGCGGAGGCTGTTGTGGTATAGTATTGCTATCCCTCCACCTTTGTGCGCTGAGATACGATCCTGCCTGTAGACACAGTAATCTTCTGGCATGGCTGCTTTAAAATCTGGTCCTGATGCTTCGTCTCCCCAAGTTTCAGTGAGAAACAGGAGATCGATAGCATAGGTACTAAGCAATTCTAATATGTCAATTTTGTGACATGGAAGCGAGCGAGCGTTTACGAGTGCCGCTTGTATTGGCTTCTGAGGTGGCAATGTTTCCAGGTTATGTTTGTGTTTTTTACAAAGAGTACAGCGAAACGGCCCTCCAATAGGATCAGTGAATAAACATGTTGGGGGATCATGCTTCTGGCGAAGGGTATCGTTCAAATTAATAAGGTCATTCACTGTGTACACTAACCTTGCAGACTTAAGAGCATGGGTACGAGTCGTACCACGCCCACACCTATGTCATCCCAACAATGGCGGGACGGCTGTACCTACGTGGCAAAGGCCTGGGTACGGCCCGCACAAGCATCACATAGCGTGGGGACAGATATGTACGGACCGTACCCCCACCCCCTATGCATGGAGCGTACCCCCACCCCAACAGTGTAAGTACGACCCGTACCCACACCCGCGTACGTATGGAGTGTACCCCCACCCCAACAGTGTAAGTACGACCCGTACCCTCACACGCGTACGTATGGAGCGTACCCCCACCCCAACAGTGTAAGTACGACCCGTACCCTCACACGCGTACGTATGGAGCATACCCCCACCCCAACAGTGTAAGTACGACCCGTACCCACACCCGCGTACGTATGGAGCGTACCCCCACCCCAACAGTGTAAGTACGACCCGTACCCTCACCCGCGTACGTATGGAGCATACCCCCACCCCAACAGTGTAAGTACGACCCGTACCCTCACCCGCGTATGCATGGATCGTACCCCCATGCCAACAGTGTACGTACGGACCGTAACCCCACCTCGTATGCATGGAGCGAACCCACACCGTGTATGTTCTAAGCATACATATCATGAAATAGGAGGGTTGGGTGCAGAGTCCTCCCAGCAGTGCCCAGACACAGGAGGGGTGTGTGCAGAGTCCTCCCAGCAGTGCCCAGACGCAGGAGGGGTGGGTGCAGAGTCCTCCCAGCAGTGCCCAGAGACAGGAGGGGTGGGTGCAGACGCCCCCAGCAGTGCCCATGGAAAGAAAAAGGGTGGAGTACCCACAGATCCACAGGAGGGGTGGGTGCCTAACACTCACAGCAGTGCCCAGAGACAGGAGGGGTGTGTGCAGAGTCCTCCCAGCAGTGCCCAGACACAGGAGGGGTGGGTGCAGAGTCCTCCCAGCAGTGCCCAGATGCAGGAGGGGTGTGTGCAGAGTCCTCCCAGCAGTGCCCAGACGCAGGAGGGGGATGTGCAGAGTCCTCCCAGCAGTGCCCAGACGCAGGAGGGGTGGGTGCAGAGTCCTCCCAGCAGTGCCCAGAGACAGGAGGGGTGTGTGCAGAGTCCTCCCAGCAGTGCCCAGACACAGGAGAGGTGGGTGCCTAACACTCACAGCAGTGCCCAGAGGCAGGAGGGGTGTGTGCAGAGTCCTCCCAGCAGTGCCCAGACGCAGGAGGGGTGGGTGCAGAGTCCTCCCAGCAGTGCCCAGACGCAGGAGGGGTGTGTGCAGAGTCCTCCCAGCAGTGCCCAGACGCAGGAGGGGTGTGTGCAGAGTCCTCCCAGCAGTGCCCAGACGCAGGAGGGGTGGGTGCAGAGTCCTCCCAGCAGTGCCCAGAGACAGGAGGGGTGGGTGCAGACGCCCCCAGCAGTGCCCATGGAAAGAAAAAGGGTGGAGTACCCACAGATCCAATGGCCACAATTGTCAGTCAGGTGCACAAAGACCCTGCAGTACATGTAACACATGTGTGCGAGGCTGGGAGTACACACATGCATACTGCCTAAAAGGTAACATGTCCACATGAAGTCAACAGACTACATACACAAGTATAGTTATCACCAAGGATGCCACGAATGATGCAGGTGGAGACATCGCTCTACATGCATGGCCAAAGTTGAAGTGAAGGGGTCCGTCACACACCCAGCTAATGTAGACACAGCTCAGCACAACACATTGGAAACACCCTGCAGGGAAGATGTCAGGGTACACAGAGGAAGGAACACACCTTGGGACAATTTCACCATGCAGTAACAGCCTACATGAACAAAGAATCTTAGCTAACACCTTGTGATGGCACACAGATACCAGGGTACCCCCTATGACCAGCACACTACTACATTTCCCACACACCCAACACATGATCACCACCCAAAATCATGGAGCAGCCCCACCAACAGCAATACCACAAAAGCAGTAGGGTTCTAAGAAAAAAAAATAAGGCTTTATTCAGCATTAGCAAAAATAGTATTTGTGGAGAAAGTTCAATATTTACAAAGCCCATAGGGCAGTCCATGAGTCACAGCTGGATGGGGGACACAGTGGGACGTGTGTCCCCTAGCTTGCCTGCACAGTCAGACTCCTTCGTCTTCCAGTGCGGGGAGGGCATTATGTGGGGGGGAAGGACCAGGCACCACAGGGACATGAGGGCGAAGGGTAGGCATCGTGGGTGCAGGGATGGAGGACTCCACCACAGGGGGTGGGTCAGGGCCAAAGGCGGAGGCCAGGATGGCGCTGCACACCTTTGCAAGGTCCTCCAGCGACTCCCCTGCACCCGAAGGAACCACAGGCCCCAAGGAGGGGGGGGGGGCGGAGGGATGGGTCGCAGCGCCACAGGGGGAGGGTGTGGACAGGGGACTCCTTTGACCGCTTGCGGGGTGGTGTCACAGTGGGGCTCAGGGACAGAGCGGCCATGAAGGAGTCTTTGCCGGATATGTGGCCAGGAGAGCTGAGGGGAGGGGATTTGGAGGGAGTGGACTTGGTGGAATGCGGACTCCCACTCTGGCTGCGTGGCTTACGTTTGCCCCCCGACCCAGTGGGTGTGCCTACTTCACCCTGTGTGTGCGTGCCAGGAGGTGTGCGTATGACCTTCCCTGCTGGTGTGGAGCCTGTGTCTGTTGTGGTGGGTGCATGCTGACGTCTGGGTGTACGTGGGACAGGCATGGGAGTGGGAAGTGTAGATGGGTCAGGGGTAGCGGGTTGGACGTAGCGCTGCAGGAGACCCACTGCTGCAGTCAGTGTCGAGTCAATAGACCTCAGCAAGTTGCGTTGGTCAGCCTGCGATGAAAAAATGCCCTCCAAGTATGCCTCCATGTTGTTCAGCACTTGGCTGTGGCCATGGAGGACATTAAGAATCGCAGCCTGACCAACCTGCAACTGCCGCTGGATGTCCACTGACTCGGCATTGGCGGCAGCAGTGGAGACAGGGGCAGGGGGTGCGGTGCCTGGCAGGAAGGAGACATGTGGTGACCGGGCACGCTGGGAAGGGACACGAGCAAGTGGGAGGCGGCTGATGGCAATGGAGGGGGCGGGCTGAGATGTTGTGCCGCTGTCAGCTGCTGGTGCAGCCTCCGCCCACTCGGAGAGATCATCCTCGGACCCGTCAGCTTCATATTCTGTCGTGCCAGTGGACAGGTCCTCGGCCTCACTCTCCTCCGCCTCAGTCCCACTCGATGTGCCAGCCACGATGTCAACGCTGGCACTGGTGCTCGTACCCTCCGCTCCGTCTGTGCTCATGTCTCCCTCCGTGTCCCCCGACGATGCTGTGGGCAAGGTGAAGAGACAGCAATTAATCATACACCTGCATACATATGTCACATGAGTCCAATCTACATAGGTTACAGTGCATAACCTGAAAAGAAAGATCAGTAACAACTACAAAACAAGGTACAGATGTAGGGCATGCAACACACAGTTGGTTGACCCACCATGCCACTGAAAAACCATGGAGAGCATGACACAATAGCAAATGACATGAAATGGAGTTTGACAGAGGAGCCAGGCCCTGGCGACAATCCAGCACTGCATCTGCACCACACAGCGTTGCTGAAAATAGGGATGAGCAGGGACCATATCCATGAACTTGAGGCACATGCTGCATAGGTAATACTGAAAACATGCCCACCATGACTGGCTCACTGCACCTTGAGTGTATGTCCAGACAAACATCACACACTGGCCACACCTAGCAAAGAGATTTCAGGTTTGGACATGCAGGCTTTGCCCGCACCAGCCACCCCCTACATGAGACAATTTGTTGAGACACAGGAAGCACTTACATCTCTTAGTCTGGGTGAAATACACAGGGGCTGCATAAATGCAAGGTTGGACGCCAAATACCCAGGTGCGCCTGTCCAAATAATCATGTACAAATGGTCATCATCAGATGATTGTAACAAGACACACAGGCACTGGCCACCATGAGTATGGACAAGGAAAATCAGGTCAGGCTGTACAGTGGACACTTGTACTACCTTTTACGTCAATATACATGGTGCCAGGGGACAATGGCCCAGAGCACAACCTATGCTGTAGACACTGAGAGTGTCCACGTTTTGTGTTGACACACATGACACCTAGGAAAATATGCCCCAGGGGACAGTAGTGGCCACACAACTCCATGGTCCTGAATGGGACTGACTGCAACACACGCCACCATCCCTGCACTATGCGTATCGCACACTCATGCACATCATGTCACAGGCCACAACATAGGACATGCGTGCTGTGAGGCATGGCACTTGAGAGACTAACTCCCATGTCTGGACTCAGCATCAGTGCCAACTGACATGGAACCCACATGTACTGAACTGGACAGGGCACAGGCAAGGTCCCAAAACTTGTTACACACCACCCCCACACATGATGCTACAGGCATAGTTCATGTGGAGAAAGCGCCAGCCTACATAACCTTGTGAAGGAGTGACTACACACAGACCAGGGTACACATTGCAAGGAGGGGAAGGGAGGCAGGAGAGCACCGCTATACTGTGGTTAACTGGATCTGCACAGCACCTTTAAACCCTGGCAGTGTATCCATGCAACTGTGCACTTACAAATGCTGGTGACACACAACAAACACACATGTACCTACCCCCTTCCTGCTGCTGCTTCTCCTGTAAGCGCCTCTCCAAGTCTGGAAATACCACCGCCAGCACACGCTTGTGGATGTGGGTCAGACGGCGGCGCCCGCGGTTCTTATGGGTCTCAGGTGAGTCCCCCAGCAGGACCCGTGCGATCCTCTGCGTCCAGCACCGGATATCCAGCCAGCGTTTCCTCACCTGGGCCAGGCGCCGCTTGCGACCCTCCGTCCTCCTCACGGCACTGACGGCGTTCATCCATATCTGCTTCTTGGCAGAGGCGCCTACCTGTGAGGATGAACAAGTGACACTACATCAATACACCAGGCACATGTCACAGAGACACATATTAGAACAAATTTGCTGTTCACAACAAGGCATAGTATGCATCCAACGCATTGCACCTTTGTCATAGGGACATGATCCTCTGGGGAAGGGCAAAAGCAGTACGTGCCATTGAAAGGACACAGGTGGAATGAGGGCAACGACACAATCAATGATCTAGGCTCACACTGTGCATCACAAGCTACACCAGGATAATGTGCAGCACCTCTAAGCAGTCACATGCCACAGGCCACTGACGCTACCGCAGCAGAGTACACAGACACACACAGGCACAGGACATTCACCTGCCATTGCCAAATGCAGCGACAAACCTCACTCTGCACATGTGCCACTAGACGGGGAGGGGCTCACAGGTGTGGGGCTGGCTCTGCACGTCAGACACACAGCACTGCTCCCTGCTCACATCACATGGGCAGGGTACATCCATCCCTCATGCAGCCCGGGTGCCACACTCCACATATGCACCCACCCACATGACAGGGGACTTACACACACACCGATGTCCAGGGTACGAACACATCATGTGGACACTCTCAGCACAGGTACACCGAACTAACACACATCTGTGGGTACAGTCACCTGTCACACTGGGCTGACCACATCATAAAATGAGGAATGTAGAGGCTACATTCCCAGGAGGACAAGACAGGCAGAATTTTGCATGCACCATGCAGTGATTGTCACAGTAAACACAATGCAAGTGAGGATGGCAGACCTGCACCACAGCATGCACTGGCTGGGAGACATCAGGCATTCCCCCCCCTGGGACCCCCCTACAGTACATAGCATGTGTGTCACACCTGGACACAATGCCAGAAGTCACAGTCACAAGCAAGGGACACAGTCTGTGCTAGTAGACTCTGCACTCACCTGATACCCTGGTCGCCCATACAGCAGGGGGTACTGTGGGAGGATCACATCCAGCAAAGCCAGGTTCTCCTCCAGGGTGAAAGGCTGTGACCTCTCCACAGACCTTGACATGGTTCCAGGGAATCAGTAGCAGCAGCTGGGTCGTCGAATCCTAAGATGTGCAGGCAAGTGCTCCCTCATGGGCCCTGGCTGCCTTATATCTGCCTTGCTGGCCTGTTTCATGCACAGGAGTACAGAGTGATTGGTCACTCACATTTGCATCCTATGTTTCCTCCAATCCCTTCAAACCTAGCACAGTCAGTGGGTTCTCATTGTGTTTTTTTCTTGAGCATGATGTCAACTCCAGAACCACATTGCAACAAAGTAGATTCATTCAAACTGACTACTGCTGTGCACCTGCTGGAAAACAAAATTCAAACTTTAAACTTGGTCTCCATGACAACCAGCATGCATGTAGGCCTTTATACTTGTCCCTCATGTGTCCCCTATGTAATTTGGAGTTTAACACACAGGTACGGTGCGTACCGGGGCCCTAGGGCACCACAAATGCATTGCAACGGCCCGTACAGGCGTGTGTACGGTCCCTACCACTATGGGTGTGCTTACGTATGCGTACCCATAGTGAAAGTGAGCGTACGCACGCGTGTACGGTCCGTATCGCTATGGGTGTTCTCGCGTATGCGTACTCATAGTGGTACGGACCGTACACGCGTGCGTACGCTCACTATCACTATGGGTGTTCTCGCGTATGCGTACGGACCGTACACATGCCTGTACGCTCACTATCACTATGGGTGTTCTCGCGTATGCGTACTTATAGTGGTACGGACCGTACACGCGTGCGTACACTCACTATCACTATGGGTGTTCTCGCGTATGCGTACTCATAGTGGTACGGACCGTACACGCGTGCGTACGCTCACTTTCACTATGGGTACGCATACGCTATCACACCCATAGTGGTACGAACCGTACACGCGTGCGTACGCTCACTATCACTATGGGTACGCATACGCTATCACACCCATAGTGGTACGAACTGTACACGCGTGCGTACGCTCACTATCACTATGGGTACGCATACGCTATCACACCCATAGTGGTACGAACCGTACACGCGTGCGTACGCTCACTATCACTATGGGTACACATATGGCAGCACTCCCATAGTGATAGGGAACCTACACAGGCCCTCTGAGCGAAAGTACGGTGCCTTTCACACATCACAGTGGTGACAGGCAGCACACAGGAAGGAATAGGGCTGACATACTTGTCCATGGATGGACATCAAGGCATTGTCTGGGCAGTACTACATGTGTGGGGCACAGGTGTGAAAGGCTGTGATGTGGCACAATACTCCTGAGTGGAGAAGGCACCAGATGTATGATGAGAGGTGTACAGATGTTATGTGTGACGGTGCAATGTGTGCCAGGCATGCCCTTAACTCCTTTGACATGTGTGCATGTCGTACTGCACACTTGGGATGAGCGTCACTGGCATGGCACAGTCAACAACACACGCAAGTGTCCCCTGATGCCCGCTACTGGGGTTACCACACCAGACATAAGACTACCCACGGTGCACGATGTGACTATGTCATGTATGTGTGAGGGGTGCCCATTAGCTTGATGTTGGAGCTCCCTAAAAAGCATCAGCTGTTGCAGCAACCAACATCTGTCTGTGTGTAGATGGACATGGCACACTGTTGCGCACACCAGGCCACATGTGGTATCGGATGTGAGGTGCGTATGTATGCATGGGACACGGAGTAGCGTAACAAGGACATGTCTGCATCCTCTCTATGAATGTGTGGTGAGTCATTACATGTACACCTTATTGGCAAGGTGTGTGGGCTGTCCTAGTGTAATGTCATGTGACCTGTGGCTCTAGTGTTCCGCTACCAGTCTCTGCAATCAACATCCTACTTCTGCTGATGTGTTGATGTATGTCACTCCTGTGTTGCGTCTGGCTGTTCACTTACACTGGGACCCAGCTAATCCCATGCCATGGCATCTGGAGGTTCACAATCTCCGTGTGTAGCTGGGTCTTGGTAGGAGTGTCACCTGGCAGCCATACGTGTCTAGGGCATGTGGCACATACCTCACTCCGTATGTCGCATATGTGTATTGACAGATTAACATGTGCTCAGCACCCAAAAATTGTAGTAGTAGTGCACTCACTCTTCCTTGTCACTTCCAAATTACTGCAGAGCGCCGCCTCTTCCCCGAGCAATTCCAGACTTGGCTGACATGCGGGAGAATGACTGTATCCGGTGCTACCGCTTCCCCCAACCGTTGATTCTGGAGTTGACGGCGAGGCTGGCACCACACCTGCAACCGCTGCACAGGTATCCTACGGCACTGACACCCAAGCTGAAGGTAATGGCAGCCCTACATTTTCTTGCCACGGGTACCTTTCAAAATACCATAGCTCATGTTGGAAGCATGTCCCAGAGCATGTTCTGCCGTGTGCTGCATGATTTCTTAGAGGCCATGTTGCTTCACCGGGATGAGTTCATCCATTTCCCAATCCCTGAAATGTTGACTGGGGTCAAGCGTGGATTCTATGCCCTGGGAGGGATGCCCCATGTCATTGGGTCCATAGATGGGACACATGTGGCTTTGGTACCACCACAGGCACAGGAGGTAGCATACAGGAATCGCAAGCACTACCACTCCATCAATGCCCTTGTGGTGTGTCTGTCCAACATGGTGATTTCACATGTCTGTGCTCGTTTTCCAGGATCAGCACACGATGCCTACATCATGAGGCGTAGCAGGGTGCCTGAAATGATGACGCAGCTGCGCAACGAACGAGCATGTGTTGTTGGTGGGTACACTCTGTCTGTCCTGTATTTAGCGTTGACTTCCAGCACGACCGCTTCTCCTGTCCTACTTATGTCCATGTGCTTTCCATGTAGGGGACGCTGGCTATCCCAACATGCCATGGCTGATCACACCTCTCCGCAACCCCATCACGCCGGCCCAGCTCCGCTACAACACCGCCCATGGCCGGACAAGGCGAGTGATAGAGAGGACATTTGGCCTCCTGAAGAGCTGATGCCGATGCCTCCACAAGACCGGCGGCGCCCTCCCATATGCCCCGGCTAAGGTCTGCAAAATCTTCATGGTCTGCTGCATGCTGCACAACATGGCAGTTGAGAAAGCTGTGCCACTCATCCTGGATCAAGATGATCAGGACCATCCACCCGTGGAGGACCAAGGTCTTGGCAATGGGGCTAGTGATGTGGAGGATGTGGTTCCGCAAGAGGACATCCGGACTCGGCTCATACGCGACTTCTTTGCTTAGTGGTGAGTACCAGTGTCTGTGTGTGCACACATTGGTCCCCGTGTGGCATGTGTTGCGATGTGTGTGTCCATCTGCATGTATGGCACGTGAGTCAGAGGTGTGTGTGGATGTGTCACTGGAGTGAAGGTGCCAGTGATGAGTGTATTTACCCAGTCATAATTGTGACCTAGCATGTTGTCATCCTTACATGTGTCGAGTACATGCACATGCAAGTGGCTGTGCTTTTTGTGGCTGACTTCTTGTGTGTCTCTCATCCCCAGGTACTTGTGCATGCCGTCTGCTGGTTGCATTGTTGTGGCACTGCTATTCCTCATGGACACGTCATCGTGTGCTGACTCAGCGTTACACGCACGGACAAGTTTGGAAGTCTCCTTAGGGTAAGGGATGCATCAGGGGTGTATTGGGTGTGGCAGTTGTTTAAGATGTATGCACACTGCCCCTGTCGATGTTTGGTTCCTCTGCAGACATGTCGCATCACCATGGGACACATTACATGCAGCTGGGTACACCTGAATAGATGGTCAGACTTGTTGACAGTCATCAGTGATGGGATTGTGGAATGTGATGATGGCATCAATGTGTGTTACACTGCCCTCGGACACATACGGTTTGTATTGGCTTGACATGGTGTGGGACTTCCACATCAGCGGATCAATGGTGTATGGCAGTCTCTCCGTGAGCAGCAGGGGGTGTTTAGCTGTTAGCCGACACTTGTGTGCCAGTTCCATGGCTATCACGCATTTGTGCTGCAGAAGGGGGTTCCAGTGTTGGACCCACATGTTACTCCACATGACCCGTTCATGTGTACTCCGAGTTGCCTCTGCAATCCCGAATACATGACTAATAAAGGTGTCCCTATGCCTCCAAGATGCCTCTTCTCAGTCAATGCTGGTGTGTTGCCACGGTGCATCTGGCATGTCTGGCATGGTTTTCCGTGATAGTGGCTATGTGTCTATGTGTCGAGTAGCAAGATGCTAGCTGTTTGTGTGGGATTAGACTGTGTATTGTGCATGATGTCCATGACTGTGTGGGTATTGTGACATGTGCCATCCCCATGCATCCAACGTTGGCCAGGCCACCATTCTCTGCATCCACCTGACTCAAGCTTGCAGGACATGGTTCTGCCACCTGTCCACACATACCTGGGTGCCCCACAGGACACTCCACATGGTCCCTGACCTATGCGCATGGCTGTCGCTGTACTCAAAATGTCTGTCGGCACGGTTGTGCGGCCACCCCCTCAGCTGGTTGGGCCCATCACGGGTGTGTATCGTGCTCCATGTCTGTCTTGCCTAATACGATGTGACCCATGTGTGTCCTGTGCCAGACTCAGGCCCCAGGGTGTGGATGGTTGAAGTCAAATGAGAACTCAGGCATGGTTAGACTTTACAAGACACATGTAAGGTAATAATGCAAAAAGTAGGCATCTTCTCTTTATGCTGAGACTTTTTATTTTGGTTGGGGTGGGGGGGGGGGGGTATGACATGAGGGGCTTTCCGGGTGTGTGGAATCCAAAGTTCACTAGGGGAGTTGGTGTCCTTGCCATTTGAAATCCTCAGAGTCCATGCCACAGTCTTTGTCAACATTGGTCAGACAGTAACCAGCAAGTCCATGTGGCAGAGAATGTCTTTTGCTGCTGTGCTGCTGTTGCTCCAGTGGGCCAGGTGCCAGGCCAGGTGTCCTGGGAGATGGTGCAGTTGCGCCGACCCTCACGGTCTTTTCCGTGGATGAACCGCCCTCCTGCGGGGACCCTCAGAAGCAGGCCGTGACGATGTTTGGGATGCTCCGTCGGATGTCTCCTCCTCCGGATCCCTCCCTGTGGGTGGTGATGTTCTACGCCTGATGGCACAGGGAGGGTTGCCCATGTTGTCGGCTATCCGACTGAGTGTACTGTGAATTCCCGTGAACACCGTCACGAGCTCAGCCTGTCTGTCCTCCATACGCCCTTGGTGTCGCAGTAGACAGGCATGTTGCTCCGCATGTTGCTGGGCCTGCTGGGTCTTGATCTCATCGAGGGGCCCCTTCATCTCGTTGAGGGTGGACACAACCTGGGCCATGCCCGTGGTGTCCTGCCGGTATGTGTCCAGGATGTTTCGGACATGGGAATATACCGGTTCCCCAGCCAACTGGTCAGGCTCGCGCCTCCGCCGTCCTCCACTCCCGCCACCCCTGCCCACTTGCGCCTGGCCTGCCCTTGTGGGCACATCGGGTCTCCGGGACCCCTGAGGGGTGGCATTGGCGTTGTCGCCTGCCTCCTCCTGGGTACCCGGTACACCATGTCCTTCCTGGCCAGCCTGGCTGCATTGTGGTGGTGGGGCAGGGATCCTGGGTGTCTCTTGGGATGTGGCAGGAGTGGGGGTTGGCCCAGTTGTACCTGACGCAGGTGCTGCAGGTGGTTGGACACCAGAGGGGCCAGGTTGGTCGGGGTCGGGTTCGTCCACAGAGTGGTGAGAGTCATCGCTGCCGGTGGCTCCATCATCCCGCCGAGCCGGGTCCTGTGAGTCTTCCCCCCCAGTGTTGGGGGGTGATCCACGACGTTGACCTGTGTGTGAGAGAGACCATGTTAATTTTGTTCCATGCAACATCCATGTTTCATTGGTTTCTAAGTTGGCACATTTCCTCTGGGGATTTGGATATGTCTTGCATTCCACTCACAGTGCACTTGTGCATGGGTATGTCCCTTGGCCACAGCTTTTGCGACTTTACCTATGTGTGGCACAGTCTTACTTGCTGCGTCAATTGTGACTGCAGTCAGCAGTGGAGTGAGCAGGTGTGGCGAGCCATGCATTAGCGCCTTCCGTGTTGCACTGTACGTGGGCACATGGAGTTGTTCCACACACTTAGATAATGCAGGTAGCTGTCGTTGTGCTCGTGCACAGGTTGAGACATGGCCCAGTGTTTTGCCATGGAGAAGAGGGTGGATTCAGGCACTGGGCACCCTTGTCTACATGCACGCAGTCCACCTGCTGACGAGCAGACATTCCCACACACCCCAAGGCTGAATTGGTCTCCCTGTGTGTCCCTTTCTCACTCCCTCTCTGTCCCCCTCTCCCTCCCTCTGTGTGTCAGCCTCCTCCCTCTGTCCGTCTCCCTATGTCTCCCTCCCTCTCTCTCCCCCTCCCTCTGTGTGTCACCCTCTGTCACCTCAGCCCAGCTTCCTAGGCACACACTTTTTGCAGATCTTTTACTGGCCCTTGGCTTGTTGATGTGAGTTTGTTTCTGATCTGCAGGCACCCATTGGGTGTGTCTGCGCTGCTGCTGTGTTGGTGTGTGCTGCCACTCTTTCACAGTGTTGGCTGTTCATTAGCTGCTGTCATGTGCAAAAACGTGCCGTCACCCCCATGTGTTAATGCAAGGCGTCCGCCATTTGCTGGCAAGTCTTCCCTGTGTGGGGACACACTTTGTCTGGCTGTGACCTAGGCCATATGGGCAGGGGGCAATGTTGTCTGCTTCTGAGTTGCACTATGTGATTTTTGTGGCCCACACTCCCGCCATCCGGCTTACCGTGTCTTGTGTTGGTGTTTTGTGTGGCCTGTGACTTTGCATTGTCCAGCTGGGTGCATGGGGCATGGTGGCGCCAGTGGCATGTGCGTGTTCATGGAGTGTGGTTGAGTCATGCGATAGCTTGGGGTGGTTGCGTGCCTGTTTGTGAGTTTGGTTGTGGATGACGTTCCCCCCATGTGAGGTGAGTTGTTTGTGTACTCACCCGGGTCTCGGAGTCCTTCTAATCCGTCCACTGACACCACCGGCAGTATGGCCATCACCCTCTCCTCCCAGGGATGGTAGTGTACGGGTCTGCGGGGCGGCCCTCCTCCAGTGACGTTGGCCTGGTTGTGGTCGTCGGTCATTTTGGCTCGGACCCTCCTCCGCAGATCGTACCACCTGGCTTGGCATTCATGCCTGGTCCTTCTGGTGGCCGCAACAGCATTCACAGCATCAACAATCCTCTGACACATGGCTGTTTTTTCGGTCATGCAGGTCTGTCTGACCAATGTTCCAAAGAGGTGTGGCTCGACTCTGAGGATTTCGTCGACAAGGACCTCCAACTCGCGGCTAGTGAACTTTGGATTCTTGTTAGTCGGCATGGTGAGGGGTGTGGGTGTGGATGGGGGGGTGTGTGGATGGTTGTGGGTGTGTGGGTGTGGTTGTGCAGGTGTGTGTGTGAATGTGATGAGGGGGTGTTTGTGAAGGTGGTTGTGTGAAGGTGTGCAAGTGTAAGGTGTAGTAATGGTTCTAGTATGGTGCTGTAGGTTGTCTGTGGGGTCTGGCAGCAGTGAGTCTGTTGCAAAGGCTCATGGTTTGTGTGTGTGGGCCCTTTTTATTGGTCCATTGGGGGGTGTGGCTGTGTTTGAAGTTTGGGTGGGTGTGTTATAAGGAGTGGTTGTGTTTTGGGCCTCTGTTTGGGATTTTGGCAGTTGCAGGTCAGTGAATGTGTTGTTTTTGTGCTTGTTGGACATGTTTTGTGGCTTTGTGCCATTCGAATGGTGTATTCTTGTGTTGTTTTGCTTTGTCCTGGTTGTGTACGTGCGTTTTTAGCGTGTGTACGGTGTGTACGTGGGGAATTTTGTTGTACAGTGCTGTCCTTGTGTCTGGCTTGGTACGACTCGTACATGCGCGATGTTGGGTGAAGGTGCGGGTGTTGGGGCCTGGGGTGCGCTCCGTACTTAGAATGTTGGGGTGGGGGTACACTCCATGTATATGCGGGTGAGGGTATGTGTCGTACATACACGGTTGGGGTGGGGGTACGCTCCATACGTACGCGGGTGAGGGTACGGGTCGTACATACACGGTTGGGGTGGGGGTACGGTCCGTACATACACGGTTGGGGTGGGGGTACGCTCCATGCATACGCGTGTGAGGGTACGTGTCGTACATACACGGTTGGGGTGGGGGTACGGTCCGTACATACACGGTTGGGGTGGGGGTATGCTCCATACGTACGCGGGAGAGGGTACGGTCTGCACATACACGTTTGGGGTGGGGGTACGGGTCGTACATACACGGTTGGGGTGGGGGTACGCTCCATATGTACGCGGGTGAGGGTACGGTCCGTACATACACGTTTGGGGTGGGGGAACGTGTCGTACATACACGGTTGGGGTGGGGGTACAGTCCGTACAAACACAGTTGGGGTGGGGGTACGGGTCGTACATACACGGTTGGGGTGGGGGTGCGCTCCATACGTACGCGGGTGAGGGTACAGGTCATACATACACGGTTGGGGTGGGGGTACGCTCCATACGTACATGGGTGAGGGTACGGTCCGTACATACAAGGTTGGGGTGGGGGTACGCTCCATGCATACGCGGGTGAGGGTACGGGCCGTAAATACACGGTTGGGGTGGGGGTCCGCTCCATACATTCACGGGTGGGGGTACGTCTCGTACATACACGGGTGTACATACACGGGTGGGGATTCGACTCGTACATAGGAGGGCTGGGGGGGTGTTGGGCGCGTATACGGGCACATGTCTCCATGGTTGCTATGGGAGTTCGGTGCGGACGGTGTTTTTTCCATACGGTTGTAACATCGGACGCACGGGATGGATCGTGATTCCGCGGTCGGACTTCACTTTTCACATTTGTACGGTAAATCGTCCGAGGACGTGTCGGACACATTTTCCGACCCGAGGACGTGTGGGGAATAATTCCCAATGCGGTTCGTATGGACTTTTTTCCATGCGAATCGTGATTGGCAGTTTGTACGGCACTTGTACGATTCGTACGGTAAAAAGACCGGATACGGGTCGTACGGGTAAATTTTTTACAGGATCGTAATCGGCACCAAAATGTTGAAGTTGTGTTGAGTTTTTATGTATTGTGAACGGCTTCTGGGATGTAGGGAGTCGGTGACAGTTCCGTAGTAGAGCAGAGGGAGTGTTGCTCTCGGAAAAGGCGGGATTGTTGGCCCTGTATGCAGGCAGGGAAAACGTGTGACAATTGAAGTTGCGCGTCGCATTGTCTGGGTTCGATTCGGTAGCATCGCCTTGTGTTGCCATTAGAAACGTATTTTCTGTGTGAAAGAAGTGTATATGGTAGCGAAGGTTGCCTGTGAAGTTCTGGTTTTGAGTCCCAGGGATCCGTATGGTATTCCGTTAAAGCTTATCACTAGGAAGGTAATAGGTATTCTCTGAGCTTGGTAGAAGGACAGAGTAGAGGTAAGCACTGCTTTGTTAACGTGTGATATAATTCTGTAGTAGAGCAGACTGTTCGCTGTTCTCGGGAAAGACAGAATTCTGTGTGGATGTACTACATTTTGGTGTTTAGCCAAAATATCGAGTTTTAAATTTCGACCTACAATAATATCGTGTTTTTAATATCGTAGGTACAGAATATCGAAGTCAAGAATATCGATGGACAGAATATCGATCCCAAGGTAAGTAATATCGAAGTTAATAATATCGAAGTACTTAATATCGATGTAAGTAATATCGTAAGTAAAAATTTCGATGTCAATAATATCGATATTTATTTAGTGTAATGTCATTTAATATGTATTTTATTTGTATGTTAAAGATTATTGTAATGTATTTTAATACATTTAAAAATAAATGTTTAGAGATTTATAATTATTTTACATTTAATTTAGCGTTTTAGTATCAGAGCGGGTTGTGGGTTTATAGGGGAATAGGGTGGGAAGTAATTTAATTATAATTAATGAATTAATATGTATTGTTTAATTGGTATTTATGATTAATTAATTGGTAATTAATTAATAATTGGTAATTAATTGATTAATTAATTGTTAATTAATTATTAATTGTAAAATTATTTTATTAATTGGTTAATTATATACATTATAATTACTTTATTATTAATATTTATTTATTGTTATTGTTAATTAATTAAATGTTAATTAGTAATTAATTGGTGATTTAAGTTTATTAAGTGATTAATTGATAATTAAATTAATTATGTGAATTTTTATGTGTAGTGGGTTGTGGGTTTATAGGGGAATAGGGTGGGAAGTAATGTAATTATAATTAATGAATTAATATGTATTGTTTAATTGGTATTTATGATTAATTAATTGGTAATCAATTAATAATTGGTAATTAATTTGATTAATAGATTAAATAATTTTTAATTAATTATTAAATGTAAAAATAATGTATTATTTGGTTAATTATATAAATTATAATTAGTTTATTAATAAAATTTATTTATTGTTATAGTTAATTAATTAATTGTTAATTAGTAATTAATTGGTGATTTAATTTTATTAAGTGATTAATTGATAATTAAAATTAATTATGTGAATTTTTATGTGTAGTGGGTTGTGGGTTTATAGGGGAATAGGGTTGGATGTAATTAAAATAAAATAAATAATGATATATTTTATTTATTTGTAATTATTATTAATTAATTGTTATTAGTTAGTTAAATATAGTAAATATAAATAATTGATTATTGTATTTTATTTGTTGTTATTGCTAATTAATGTATTGTTAATTAATAATTAATAGGTGAATATTTGTAATTTCGTAGTTAATATGTATTAATTAGTGAATTAATAACAATATTAATTATAAAGAATGTATTATTAATTGTAAATAAGAGATAAATTGATATTTAAATCTATTGTGTATTTTGTATGTGTAGTGTGTTGTGTGTTAAAGGGGGAATAGTGTGGGATGTAATTTAAATTTATTTATTTAAATATTTATTTTACATAATTGGTATTTAATAATATTTTTTTTTTTTAAACATTGTTAACATGCAATTTTTTTATAACAAATTATTGAATTGGTTATAATGTTCATAGAATCACTATGCTATCTAGTGCTTTCCCAACTGTTTTACTATCTGGAGTGGGAATAGTAATTTTTACCCCTACGCTATCCAGCGCTTTCCCTACTGTTGAACTCTCTGGAGTTGGAATAGTAATTTTTACCCCTACGCTATCCAGCGCTTTCCCTACTGTTGCACTCTTTGGAGTTGGAATAGTAATTTTTACCCCTACGCTATCCAACCTTTTCTCTACTGTTGCACTGTCTGGAGTGGGAATAGTGAATTTTACCCTTACGCTATCAAACACTTTCCCTACTATTGCACTCTCTGGAGTTGGAATAGTAATTTTTACCCTTACGCTATCCAACACTTTCCCTACTATTGCATTCTCTGGAGTGGGAATAGTAAATTTTACCCTTACGCTATCCAACACTTTCCCTACTATTGCACTCTCTGGAGTTGGAATAGTAATTTTTACCCCTACGCTATCCAACGTTTTCCCTACTGTTGCACTCTTTGGAGTTGGAATAGTTATTTTTACCACTACGCTATCCAACGTTTTCTATACTGTTGCACTCTCTGGAGTGGGAATAGTAAATTTTACCCTTACGCTATCCAACACTTTCCCTACTATTGCACTCTCTGGAGTGGGAATAGTAGATTTTACCCTTACGCTATCCAACACTTTCCCTACTATTGCACTCTCTGGAGTTGGAATAGTAATTTTTACCCCTACGCTATCCAACGTTTTCCCTACTGTTGCACTCTTTGGAGTTGGAATAGTTATTTGTACCCCTACGCTATCCAACGTTTTCCCTACTGTTGCTCTGTCTGGAGTGGGAATAGTAATTTTTACCCTTACGCTATCCAACACTTTCCCTACTATTGCACTCTCTGGAGTGGGAATAGTAATTTTTACCATTACGCTATCCAACACTTTCCCTACTATTGCACTCTCTGGAGTTGGAATAGTAATTTTTACCCCTACGCTATCCAACGCTTTCCCTACTGTTGCACTCTTCGGAGTTGGAATAGTAATTTTTACCTCTACGCTATCCAATGTTTTCCCTACTGTTGCACTCTCGGGAGTTGGAATAGTTATTTTTACCCCTACGCTATCCAACATTTTCCTTACTGTTGTTTTTGTTGAAGTTGGACTAGTAGTTTTATTGTGTCTGATATTAAATATGTTTTGTAATATTTTAGCTATTGTAATATATAATTAATAATAAAAATTATTCAAATTAAAATTATTGATTATTATTTGCTATATGTAATTATTTAATATTTATTAATGTTATTGTTTTATGTGTATAGATGTATTGGTAATTTAAATAAATATTTAATAATTTATATGTTACAGAAATTATTATTAAAAGTAATTATTAAGTAAGTGTATATATTATATATTATATATATGTTTCATTAAAGTTTCATTTAATTATATATATTTATTATACATTTTACATATTATACAATATATTTAATTATGTTTCTTTGATTTATAAGTATTATTTGGTTTATTTTACATATATTTTTAAACTAAAAAAAAAACGATATTTTTGAATTACGATATTTTTGACATCGATATTAAATTATCGATATTTTTGTACTTACCATGTTGTAGATAGGATGTCGATATTCTTGACCACGATATTTTTGTTGCGATATTTTTGTAGGTCGAATTTTTGTCTTTCGAAATTATGTCATACAATTCTACATTTTCTGGTGTGAAAGTGCGTGAATGAGAAGGTATTCTGGTTAATTGTGAAACTCTTAGGAGCATTCCGGAGGAAACAGTTAATTGGTACTTGTTAGAAGGGTAAAGTAGAGGGATGGGCTACTTTATCAACAGAAGTAACGATTCTGTAGTAGGGCAGAGGTAAGCGCTGTTCTCGGGAAAGACAGAATTCTCGTGGGAAAGGTCTTTTGCTGTTCTGTGGCTAGCGAAGCAGACAATGGAGATGTTTGTATGTTGTAACTAATAGACTCGTAGAAGTTGAAACAAAGTCTACCAAGTAGTCTTGTAAAGGAGGGGTAGACGAGAAAGAGACAGGAGCAGAAGCGACTGCAGCGACTGCTGACGTCAGGGAGACCGCGCTGTGATTGGACAGTGGGTTAGAACGGTGGAAGCGCAGAGATTGGTGTGCTAGTGTACGCCGCGCTAGGATTGGGAGACGTACAGGGTGACGTAGACGCGCTAGGATTGGTGCGTTAGTGTGAGTCGCGCTGGGATTCGCGGACTGAGTCAGTGACGTAGACGCTCCAGGATTGGTGCGTTAGTGTGAGTCGCGCTGCAATTGGACAAGAGATCGTACAGTTGTAGAAAGAGTAAACAGCTAGTGGAAAATAAGAAAGATGTATTACCACGCTGAGGAAAAGAAGAAAAAATCCTTGCTTAGTAAAGTGAAGAATTGGTTTGACAAGGATAAAGACATAGTGACAAGGGAAGGACAGTTATTACCCCCGATAAGAACCCCAGCATCCTTCATGGTTGCAAAATATGGGTATCATACCTGTATTTGGTTAGATAACTGGGTGAAGTACACTAAAGATGATGGAGTGTTAGCGTTCCCAGAACATGGTTCATTTAATCTGGCCATACTGAGGAATTTACGGGAACAGATGATGAATCTAGAGCCTCGGCCTAGGCCAACGCAGTTTGAGGCGTTGACTGAATGGGAAGACGAAATGCATGAACGAGAAAAGCAGAGGAGTGGAGGTAGTTACAGGTACATGTTTGGGCGGAAGTATGATCGCGAAACCCATCATGACCGGATGAGAAGGTGGCGTGATGCCAGTATGACCGAGGGATTATATCCTGTAAGAACGGTAGAGGAATCAGGAGGGAGAAAGTGTACAGAGAAAGAACATAATGTAGAGACCAGGAGATATGGGGCAAATGAGTCTGATGATGATGTCTTAGAGGACATGCTCTACAAAAGACCACCCCCGTATAGACAAGAACCGGAGGTAGGAACAGCAGTTACCCCAATAAGAAACACCCTGCGGATTATAAAGACAGAGGCTACAGCCCCTGATTTGAAAAGCAGTTGTTCTCTGGTGGAAAGAGAAAGAGAGAGAGAGAGAGAGAGAGATAGAGAAAGAGAGAGAGAAAGAGAGAGAGAGAGAGAGAGAGAAAGAGAGAGAGAAAGAGAGATAGTAAGAGAGAATGAACTTGAAGATGAAAAGACCAGAGAACTAGCGAGAACTACTTCTGAACTAACAGAGAAAATCAGGGAACTGACTAAAAATCTTGAGGCTGTTACAGTGCCTGTGACAATAGGCCCGGTTATGCCGATTTTTGACAAACAGAGGACGGGCGAAAGTGGTTTGACGGTACCATATGTGGGCAATAGATTGATTGTTCCTACGGAGCAGGCAGAAATGTGAACGGGAGAAACACAATGGAGAACAGGAGAAAGTCAGTGGAGACATACCATATGTGGAGGGGAATTGAGTGTGCAGACTAACTCAAGTTTGAATTCTGGATGTGTGGAAGGGAACAGAGGATCAATTTTAGAACCACAAAGAGTGACAGAACCAGGGGGTGCAGAAAAATCTGTGATAACTGCTGAAGATTTGAATGATTGGCTGAAGACCTTGCAGAAGAAAGAGAGAGAATCACAGGGAATGTATGTAGCTAGCCTACGTATGGAAATGGAAGAGATGATTGTAGGTACACTCCCTACAGAAACGCTGAAGAATTATCAGGAAGGGGAGATTCTTTTCCTTTGCAAGAGTGTCACATGGAGAGCAAAGAACATACATGACAGGTTGAAAGGAATAGCCAGTGAATTGGGAATTGACATGGACAAGGTGAAAGCTTTACAAAAGCCTTACCGAGTGGATTTTTCAGACAAAGATATAGAGAATCTAAACAATGAAGGCCGAACAGGACAGATTAAGGAAATGATTGCTTTACTGAAGAAATGGGGAGATGTAGAGAAATGGGAAGACAGATGGTATCAAAAGCGAGAGGATGGTGCAGATAGAACTTACTCGGCATTCCCCCTGAAAGAAAAAGAGAAGGCAGTGACAGCTTACCCCATGAGAGAGATTCCAGGAGGTGGGTACGTACATGACCCATGGACCAGACAGGATATTTTATCATTTACGAATGATTTCCCTCGACTAAGGGAAAAGCCCGTTGAGTGGTACAGACAAGTCGACAGATTTGTAAAGCTGTCAAAAGTACTGTGGATAGACCTGAATAGTCTGTTTGATATAATTGTACCAGCAGACCTGTGGGCAGAATGTAAAATAGTCATAGACTGGCCCACTAAGGAATACCCGAGAGATCCAAAACCAGGAGCTCCAGACCCGGAGGTCATGAAGAAGTACGATCAGGTTATGGCCTTTTTGAAAAATAAAGTACCTCCCAAGGAGACAGACTGGGTTAAAATAGATCGACCACATCAGGAATTGAAAGAATCAGTACATGCTTACTATGAAAGACTGATACTAGCTTTTAAGCAGTTCAGTGGAGATGAATACCTGGGGGACAAAGATCTGAGTCATTTTGTATATAGATTTGTGTACGGTTTGTGGCCGGAAATCAGTGACATGATAAGGCAGCACACCGTAGACTGGCAGAGTAAGAAAATTGATGAGATTCTAAGACATGCAAAGTACTTCAGTGATGAGATTGAGGCAAACCAGAGGAAGTTAAAAGAAAAGGCAATGTGGGCACAGGTAAAAGTCGCAGAAAGACAGGAAGCTCAATTGATTGAACAAGCAAACAACCCAGGAAATAAACCCAAGTTTGGTCCAGGAAAAGGGAAAGGGAACATAGACGAGGCCAAAAAGAAGTTCCCGTGTCACAACTGTGGAAAATTAGGGCACTGGAAATCCGAATTGAATTCACAGGTGCAAAGTGAGGGGAGTGGTCAGCATCGACAACAGCAGAAAGCTGATAAGCAGCAGAATCAGGTGCCAAAACCAACCTTGCCACAGAGAAAAGGATCCCAGAAGTACAGCCAAGAATCGGGGTTCTACGATTAAGAGCAGGTAATCAAACCAAAACGCGCAAGCGCTGTTTCACAGTACTGGTTGAAAAATGAGGGAAGTGACTCTGAGGGAGACTTCTGATGGTGCCGAAGAGAGGAGGAGGAGTGTGTACTTGGCGCAACTCTAGAAATAGACCAGGCAGGGCCTTTTGTAGATGGGAAAATCAATGGTGAAAGTATCACGTTCCTAGTTGACACTGGGGCCACGAGATCAACTGTCAGGTCAGCTGATATAAAGAATCTTCCTCTCTCGGATGAAGCAATCCAAGTGGTTGGTGTGTCCAACACACAGATCAAAACACTACTTACTGAACCAGTAAGGGTTAGAATAGGGAAATTTTCAGACATGCACCGATTCGTAGTGTGTGACACAAGTCCTGTGAACTTGTTAGGCAGGGATCTATTGTGCAAAATGAATTGCACTATTTTCTGTACTCCAGATGGAATAACTTTTGAAACACCTGATGAGGATGTTCTATACAGGATGACCATGGATAATAGAGAATGTGAGGCTTTGGGAACATATGCAATATTTAATCCAGATACATTACCCCCAGAATTGAAACAGACAGTGAAAGCAGCAGTTTGGGATTTTACTGGAGAAGATGTGGGTCTGATGAGAAATGTAGATCCAGTAAAGATTACTGTGAAAGAGGGAGTGGTTTACCCAAACATACCACAATACAGATTGACACCTGAAATAATTGAAGGAATAACACCCTTAATTGAAAAGATGATCCAGCAAGGGGTGTTGAGAGAATTGAAGAAACCTAATGGAAAGTTCAGAATAGTACAGGATTTGAGAAAAATTAACAAGATTGTTGTGTCATGTTGTCCCATTGTGCCAAATCCATCAGTGATATTGTATCAGATTCCCCATGATGCAGAATGGTATACTGTCATTGATTTGTGTCATGCTTTCTTTTCAATCCCATTGCATCATGACAGCCAGCCGATATTTTCTTTTAGATTTGGAGAACGGATTTTGGCATGGTGCCGAATTCCACAGGGGTATACAGAGAGCCCTTCAATATTTAATCAATTGCTAAAGAAATCTCTGGAAAGTCTGACAATGCCTGAAAATTCAGTCTTGGTCCAGTATATTGATGACCTACTGGTGGCATCAAAAACACGTGAAGCTTGTGAAGTAGACACCATTGCTTTATTGAATCACTTGGCAGATGGAGGATTAAAAGTATCTCCAGCAAAATTGCAATTCTGCAAGAAAGAAGTCCAGTATTTGGGACATAACATTGAGAAAGGCCTGAGAAAAGTGACCATTGACAGGATCAAAATCATTAGAGGAATGAGAGCCCCAATGACACAAAGAGAAGTGAGAATGTTCCTGGGAATGGTGGGTTACTGTCGTCAGTGGATAAGTAATTTTTCCCTGATTGCCAAACCATTGATTAAATTGACCAAAAGTGAGGTGAAAGACCCATTAGAACTAACCCCAGAGGAAATGGCTGCATTCAGAGAGCTGAAGGACAGACTTTGTGAGGCTCCTGCCCTAGGAATGCCTGATTATGAAAAGGAATTTGAGCTGTACTGTAGTGAGAGAAATGGATGTGCACTTTCAGTGTTAATCCAGAAACAAGGACGTCTGAGGAGGCCGATTGACTATTTCTCAGCAACTCTTGACCCAGTAGCTGTGGGTTTGCCAGGTTGCCTGAAAGCAGTAGCTGCTACCTGCAAAAGTCTGGAACAAAGTGAAGGAATCATAATGGGATATCCTGTAAGGGTATTCGTATCTCATGATGTGGCTCTCCTTTTAACAAGGAGCCGGACACAGTTCATGTCTCATAGTCAACTGACTAAATATGAGAAAGTCATTCTTGGTGCAACTAATGTAAGCCTGGAGAGATGTGTGAATGTGAATCCAGCAACACTGTTGCCAGATGCTGAATGTGTGGGAGTGAGAAATGATGTTGATCATGATTGCCTGGATGTACTTGATTACTGCACAAAGCCAAGGCCAGACATAAGAGATCTGCCACTGCCTGAAAGTGATCATGTGTTGTTTGTGGATGGATCTTGTCTGAGAACAGATGAAGGAGTCTTGAGTGCTGCATATGCTGTGTGTAAAGTCTCAGAAGTTGTGAAAGCATCACCCTTGAAAGGAGTTAAATCCGCTCAGGTGGCAGAATTGGTGGCACTGACAAAAGCATGCAAGATTGTGAGAGTGACTGTGATGACTGACAGCCAGTATGGCTTTGGAGTTGTCCATGATTTTGGCCAGCTATGGCTACAAAGAGGTTTCCTGACCTCAAGTGGAACTCCTATGAAGAATGCTGAAGTGGTTGGAAAACTGCTAGAGGCGATACAGCTGCCTAAAGAACTAGCAGTTGTAAAATGTGCTGCTCATGGTCATGGTGATGATTTTGTAACAGTGGGTAACAAGTTCGCCAATGACATAGCACAATATTGTGCAAGAAATAATCACTCAATTAACAGGAGTAAAGAACGGGAAATGTCTTCTTGTTCCTTAATGTTTACTAATGAGGTGGGAACATGGGAGGAAGTGAAACAATTGCAGGATGAGGCAGGAGATGAGGAAATGAGAGACTGGGTGAAAGCAGGTTGTGCACCTAGAGAAAAAGATCATGTGTGGGTCTATAGGGATGGAAGACCAGCCATGCCAAACAGCATGCTATCAACAATGGCAAGGATGTATCATGGCCAAGGACATCTGGGGAGGGATGCTATGATAAGAGCCTTTAAGCAAACCTGGTACAGTCCAAAGTTCAGACTGATAGCAGAAAGTCTCTGCCAGAGATGTCTGATATGTCAACAATTTAATCCTGGAAAGAAAACAGTGCTGAGCCTAGGAACAATAGGCAGGGAGGGAGGACCCTTCACAAGAATGCAGATAGACTTCATTGAAATGCCCCCAGTCAACAGATTGAGGTATGTCCTGGTGGTGGTCTGTTTGTTCTCAAGGTGGGTGGAGGCATACCCAACAAGAAGAAATGATGGGATAACAGTGGCCAAATTACTGTTAAGAGAGTTCATCCCAAGCTACGGGTTCCCAGTAACCATTGAATCAGACAGAGGAGGACATTTTTATAATGAAATCATGGGTCTAATTTGTGAAGCATTAAGTGTACAGCAGAAGCTGCATTGTGCTTAAAGACCAGAGGCTTCTGGCGTAGTTGAGCAGATGAATGGTACCATCAAAAACAGAAATGGCAAAATGTGCTTAGCCACAGGAATGAAATGGCCCGATGTCTTGCCTCTAGTCCTGATGACCATTAGGTCTACTCCAGACAGAACAACAGGTTTTGAGTCCACATGAAATTATCATGGGATGTGCTATGAGGCATGCATATGTACCAGTGAACAAGCTGATGACTATAACTGATGACATGATTTTGGATTACTGCAAAGGCCTGGCTGACGCAGTTCATTCTGTGTTTCACCAGGTTGGAGAAGACGCCACCACACTTGAAAAGAAACCAGCCCATGATCTGAGCCCAGGGGACTGGGTAAGAATAAAAGTCCACAGAAGAAGGAATTGCCTGGTTCCAAGGTGGGGAAGGCCAAGACAAGTCATTTTGACCACAACGACTGCTGTGAAGTGCGCTGGTGTGAAAAATTGGATACATGCAAGCCACACATTGAGAGTTCCAAATCCAAGAGATGGTACTGGAAAAGAATACTTTGAAGAATCAGATTCCAGTAATGATGCAGACAGTGAGGCAGTAAGAAGGAAAAAGAATCCTGAAAGTGGGGAAAGTGAGTCAAGAGAAATTGTCATCCCACCAGAAGAGGTTCTGAAGAGAACAGTGCAAACTGCAGAAGCAAGTTCAGACTCAGAGGAATTGCCTGAGGTTCCAATTGACAGTGACCAACACAAAAAGAAAGAAAGAAAAGAAAAGAACATTCCAACAGAAGAGATACCTGAATCACATGAGGAAATAGGACAAGTTCCACCTGAGATAAATATTGAAGGAAAAGGGACAGACAAAGACAGTGAGGGACAAATTGCGGAAAAACCCCGAGGAGGTGTAGGGAACATCTACAACAAGCTAGGTGAAGGGACAAGTAGACAGCAAGAAGATTGCGTGTCAGAGACCCGAGGAGGGACAGAAGTAGGGAAATCTCAATTGGTGGAAAAAGAGACTGTTGGAGAAAAGGAAGTTGTTGGAGAAAAGAAAGCTGTTGATGTACAAGAGGTAATTGAAACAGAGTCTGATGAAAGTGACAATGAAATACATGGAGGACGAGTTCTGAGAAAGAGAACTTGGCTTGGAGAAAGAAACAATAAAGAAGGAAAACAAAAGAGAAATGCTAAAGGAGATCTTTGGCCAAATAAGATAAAGAGACTGAGGTATAGACTGACACGAGTTAACTCTTCGAGAGCTGAACAAGTGAACGAAGTGTCAAGTCAAAATCCTACCAAAGAAGAGGAAACAGAGATACCTGAGAGAACTAAAAGAGTAAGAAAACCAAACCAGAGGTACAAGTCACCGGAATGGACGTATGTGGCACTGCCTGCAGAAGGAGAAGAGACGGACAGCCAAGGAAGTCCAGAGGAGGCTTTACTGAAAGAGGTTGCTGAAGAAGAAGCTGTGGGAATCCTGAGAGTTATCTTGTCCGATATTGGAGAAGAGACGGATGTTCAGGACCTGATACAGTTTGATGATGATGAAGAGACAGTGAAAAGTGATGAAAATCCAAATTGAGTAAATCCAAGGAAAATCACTTGGAGAAGAGAAGAAAAAGAAATACTAAAATTAGTAGATTGTAATAATCAGTTGGGTACTTGCTGCCCTTAAAAGTTCAGTAGAGGAGTAGAAGAGGCTAAGTCAAAAGACACGGTCAAATTAACAAAATGGCTAACACTGAGAATAAAAGTAGATGTACCTTTCTGAAAAGATGGTGCAAAATTTGCTGCTGCTGTACAGGTTTATTAATGCTGCTTTGGAGCGTGCTTGCTCTATTGATTTCATTTAAAGTCACTGTAGACACTTTAGAAGGTCATACTGAGAACAAGACTAATATAGGGAAGAGTCCATTAAAGGTAGTTCCAACTAGAACTAGTAATGTACATACACATAAGGATAGGTCAATTAACGATTTTTCTAGCAATGTTTTTTCTAAATGAGTACGTAAAGACAATGGAAGTAAGGGATTGCTACGTCTGCATGCAATTACCTGCCTCTGTTTCGGAAGGAGTGACTTATCATCATCTTCCGGCTACGTATGGAATTTCCTGTAGTGTGTTGATTAGTATATTTTACCAGTTAGGGAAATTAGATTATAATATGTCTAATGTAGATAATATTCTTGGGCAGTTGCCTATGAATAAAGCACTGAATCCTGCAAAAGAAGCTAACACTTTAGGTGAGATTTTTTTAGAAACCAAAGAATTAACCTTAGAATATGTTTTTAGAAACAATTTAACTTGCAGTTTGAAAGGAGAAGAGAAGAATTTTCTAGACATGGTGGAGAGAAGAAGGTTGAACATGCACAAGAAAGCAGAAGGGCATAAAATGAGTGACACAATATGGGATATTGAGAAAGAAAAGGAGCTGAAAAATGGAGCCAGTCCAACTATGGCTATAGATGCCTCACTGAAAGGAAAACTGTGCATTACCAGGAAGAGATCCCAGTATGATTATTATTTCATAGGGACAAGTGAGTGCCATGATACATACTTTATTGCAACCGGATGGGGATTTAGAGGAGGAGAAGATCCAGTTTTCCCGGGAGTGTATTATATTTGTGGGAAAAAGGCTTATTACCGTTTGCCTGACCATTGGTTTGGTACATGTTATGTTGGCCTGGTCTTTCCAAAGATTTTTCACATGGATAGAGTAGATGATGTTGAACATTCTAACACATTAACACGTTATAGAAGAGAAACATGGACAGAAATTGTAGGAGATATTTTTTGGAGCTTTAATTCCAGCAGTGGGAATTTCCTTGAATGCATTTGGCATTCGGAAGCTGTCAACAGTGGTGGATCGCTTGTCAACAAGCACCGCTGGAGGCTTTCTTTTGGTTAATACAGAAATGGTTGCTTTGCGTGCTATGGCAATGCAAAATCGACTTGCCCTTGATATTCTTTTGGCAAAAGAGGGTGGAGTCTGTGGAATGCTGAAAGTTCAACATTGTTGCACTTACATTCCTGACGAAAGTAAAGATCTAAAAGTCTATATCAAAAATATTACTGATTTGCATGAAGAATTAGTACCACTGGAAGCTGAAAGTATCTGGACTAAAATGGCTAATAAGATGATTGCTATTAAGAATTTCGTAGCTAAGATAGGTAGTACCATATTTGGTAAGATATTATTTCCATTAACATGTGTAATCGTTGCACTATTGATCCTTAGATTAGGATGTATGTGTTGTAGATATAGAAGAAATAAAAAGAAAAACACAAAAGAAATTGTTAAAAGAAGACAAAAGAAACCAGAAAGAGATCCACAAGAAATAGAGTTAGAAGAGCTAAGAGAAAGCATGTATATAGAAACTAAAAAGGAAGATGAGATGTAAACTAGGGTTTAAAAACAAGAACAAGAAGATATTTTGAATCTTTCTAAAAGGGAAAACTAAATTGATTTTTGGGGTTTTGATTTTTGTGGTGATTATATATCACCAAAGGGGGGATTGATGGAGCAGGGTTTTTTCTTTAAAACCGAATACCTGTTTCATTTTCGCATGTTAGAACTAAAAGTACTACTGATTAATTATTAATTATTAAAAGTTTGTCAAATGTTGTCTAATCAACCTTATTAACAAGAGAATTACACGTGGGAATGCTATTGCATGGCTAAATAATAAGTGAATTTGTGAGCAAACTGACAGAAAACGATGTTGCTTATGTGATGTTATTGTGTTTTGCGCTTAAATTAATATGCAATAATGGCTTTTGATGTCGCAAATGGCTAGATAAATACACACACATAAGGGTATTAGCAGGGGAATAACATTGTATAATCATTTCCGTGCAGTAATTCTGTTTTATGTTTATTTTGCTTAAGTTGACTGATGTGGCCTACTACAAAATGGCCACCACCCGCAGCCTGCACTCGAGTAGATGGAAATTTACAAAAAAGGCTTCGCTCTGCCTGTGACCTTGCACCTCCGAGGAACTGAAAAGCCATAAGCATGATGACAAGTCCGGGACATCTGCCAAGAGCCCCTGGAAGACGGAAAAGTTGATACGAACTTGTTATGAACTCACTATTGAAACAAATTCACCTAGTAGAGACATCCGTAAAAGTATCGAATTGGTCATGGACGTTCAATTCTGCTATTCATTAGTTGGGACAATCTATGCGTGAGAAAATCTCGCATAATATCGAAAAAGTACCAAGATGATATTATTTCCGTCATTCATCCGTTCTGAATAAAGAAATGTAACTTTATAGAATGTAAATTTTAGTATAAATAATAGTAGACTAGAGAGGTCTAGTGCCACTTCTTCCCGAGCTGATGATCCGAGGTCCCTATGCTGACAGAGAGGACGATGACTCTACATGACGGCAGAAAACTCTAATTTTTCTACAGAGGACCGGTTCTGACTTAGGATCTGACATTTAGACAGAATAGGTAAATATGAGAAAATGAATTTTGCATTTAATTGGCTTTTCCTGAAATTTTAGATAAATGAACAAATTGTTTGAATTTCTGTCTCGGGTGGTTATTTCTTGTCATGTTTATTGAATTTATTTGTGTATTCTATGAAATGTTCTTCGCTAGATTTACAAGCAACTAAGCTGGTCGCATTGACCTCAAAGTACAGGCAGATCGGATAGGTATTAAATGGTGTGTTTCCCCTTATACATGGCACGGATAAGAGTGGTAGGATGAATGTTGGTGTAATGGGCCCCACCAGCGTGTGATGTGTGTATGCGTGTGTAACTGTGAGACCGCTCTGTTCGTGGAAGTAGAGGGGATTCGGAAGCTCTGATCTGCACCACTGAAGTATGAGCACCGGCCTCTGGGGTTAGCGGGTACTACAAATGGAACTCACCCAGGGCCGACGAGGCAGCACCTCTCCTCCGCCTCACGTAAAGCGCGCTCATAAATGGCGGATCATGGCTCCCTCCACCGCCTCGAGAGAGCCGACGTGGTCCGAGTATGAATACTGGCCCCGCCTGCCTCCGTCTCACCACGGTGTCCCTGCCGTCCGCGCAGTGCAGCAGCTGCTTCACCAGCTCACCAACCCGCTACTCCTTGGCTCGTACCACTCCTGCCTTTACACCGCGGCCCTCCGGCCTCCGCCAGTCCCCGGCCTCGCGTATCTGCGCTTTCCGCCACAGCTTCTAATGAGGTCCCGTTGTTCCTCCCGCTGCATTCAATCCGCTCCTCTCTCCGGAACGCCTTGATCACTCGGCACCAAATTTTCACCGAGTGCGCTCTGACTACATCCGATTCATATTTCCCAACGGGGGGCAGGCTTCCATGCCTCAGGATGGACTGTAGGATGTTTCAATCGCCTGGCTGGCGAGAGCCTCACGGGTGTGCGGCCATGTCGGTCCGGCACCACCTTGCACCCCTCAACCTATGGTTTTTTCAGTGAATTTCTAAGGTTTTTTAAATGCTATTTCCTAACTATAACATACCTGAAACCTATGGTTTTTTAAGTGAATTTCAAAGGTTTTTTAAATGCTAATTCCTAACTATAACATACCTGAAACCTATGTTTTTTTAAGTGAATTTCAAAGGTTTTTTAAATGCTAATTCCTATCTATAATTTATCTCTAAAGCTATGATGTTTAATGATTTTCATAGGATTTCTAAATCTTTATATTTCAGTGTATCAATTCCTTTAATTATGTTTTTTTATATTGTTATTCACCATTTTTTAAAGTTTTTTTTCAATTAATTCTTTTAAAAATGATTTTTTAATTTAAATTTTTTTAAACTATTTTATAAAAATATTTTTTTAACTATATTTTGAATACTTTTTTATTTATTTTTTACAATTTTTTGCTTGGAGTCATGCACCTAACGCATTAGGAACCGTGCACCCTACGCGAGAGAAATCATGCACCCAGCGCGTTAGGATGCGCGACTCCTAATTTTACCGTTAAAAAAAAAATAGCCCCTATCACTAATTTTTATTATCCCCGGGGACCCCATCCGGGTTTATTAAAAAATGTTGGGGACCGTGGGGGGAGCCGCCCCCACGGTCCCTGCTGGCTCCCTGCGTCCTTCGGGAGCCGGCATTGCTTTTCCACATGGGGAGCTGCTCACATGTAGCTCTCCGTGTGGAAAAGCAATATCGTTTGGATTTTGAAAGAGAGAACAGGTTTCCCTGCTCTCTCTTTCAAAATCCACATGAAGTTTGCTATGGGAGGGCGGGAGTCTCCCGCCCTCTCATAGCAAACAACAGTGTCCTGGGAGTGGGCACCCCAGGACACTGTAGGTGCCGGACATGGGGTGTGGCGGTCCCCAGGGCCCTCGATGGCTCCAGGAGGGGGGCCATGCAGCCCCCCCACCCTGTCTATTTTCTAGACCTGGGAGGTAGCGGTCCCCGGGGCCACGCGCATTTCGCTGTTTAAAAAAAAAAAAAAGGTGGGCCCCAGGGGGTCCTTCTGGGACCCCCTAAGCAACACTAGAGGGTCCGAGTATTTCTACCCTGCCCCCTTTACATCTTTCATACACTTATTGCCCTTACCTAATCAGCCTCGATTCTACCGAGGCACAAAATGGCTGCCAACAGTTCCTGGTTTCGAAAGTAGACAGACACTTGACAGCCAATTAGCATTCAGTGCATGATCAGGAGGGTGCGCGCTCGGTTTGCAGAGGGTGCACTCAGGGTGCGCATAGGGTGCGCGGATCCACCAGGGCCATAGATATATCTATCTTTTTAACTCTAATTTTCTCAGGAACTACTGAACGGATTTACACCATTTAGGTGAGTACCAGTTTGGTGAGTACCTGCCAGCAGCTCCTCTTGTGTTGCGCACGTGAGATACTTTCTCATTTCTCCACATTTTTTCCGGCACATCATAATTGTTTGATATTACGCTTCTTGAAATTGATGGTTGCTGGTGGAGTGACGTTATTCTTGGCTGGTTTCTTTTTCACTTTGTGGGATTCACTAAATATTTACTTTTAAGGCACAGGGGATCATGTCAGAGTTCAAGAAAAAGAATTGCTGATTGAATGGAAATAGATATATATACTATCTTTTGAGCGATCCTACGAATGTACAGTAATAATTGATTAAAAGTGCAGTTTTTTGCCAGGTCTTTTTGTGTTGGATTATAATGTGAGTGGAGGGTGGCCTGGCATATATTACCCCTCTATAGCTCCTTGTTGGATGATAGGTTAAACAACTATACAAATATTTTGTGATATTGTTCATTTTTTCTGTGTTTTCCAGCATAATGTAAACCTTCCAATCCATTGAGATTCCTGTTTTATGGCTGCATAGGCAATTAAGTGGAATATCCTAGGATATTTTAGATTTCAGAATAAAAAAATTCTATATATAATTTACGTGCCAGGGATCAAGGATCTATGGCTAAATGATTATTAATTATTACACGGCTCTAATTCAGGATGGTTGATTTTGTTATGTTCTTGTGTCAATCTTTAATATTTAGATGCGTGTTACTGACTTTTCCACAATCACTACACTGCTTCTGTATGTATATTAGGCTCTGTGGGATCAGTAGTTCAGGTGCAAGAAGTGAGCCTCTATGTGGAGGAGTGAGAAACATTTGGGGCTTATTTAGAGTTTAGTGGCTGCGATACTCCATCACTAACGTAACGGATATCCCATCCAGCATATTACAAGTGCATTCTATCCTCACCTGGAAGTACCAATACTACAGGTGTGGTAATACCAGGTGATTGTGAGATCGTTCCTTAGAAATGGGAAAATGCATGCACTAAGGGATGCCTTGTCATTCCACAAGCGGAGACAGACGGAAGCCGTTCTCTGTTATAAGCAGCGCAAGTAACGGCAAAGCTGATCCAGGCAGGGCCGGCTTTAGTGCTGGTGGAGCCCTGTGCGACAATGTTTGTTGGCGTCCCCCCAATGACCACCTCCACCACGGATTCTCTCACTAGCACCCTTTAACAGTGACCAAGTCTCCATAACCACACTCTCTCAGATGCATTGAATTAGTTATATAGCGCCACTCATACCAGTGCAGGGTGTCCGAGCACTTTGCATCACACACACATTACACAGAGACAATCAATCATGCGTGTGTAAGTCAGTGTATCGGAAATGTTGCATAAGCCAAAGGACTAAAAGTGTAGGAGTCACACGTCATCCATACTGGTAGGCAGTATAGTTTAAGAGTGCTTGGTGTAGAGAAGCATAAACTCAGAGTCGAAAAAGAAACAGCATAGTTGGGAGTTTTCTTTAATAATAAGAATCGATTTCTAGCCGAATTAACCCTTTTTGCAACATTAATCAATGTTCTAAATAATGTATACTTTGCAGTGTGTCTGCAGTTCTGGGATGAAAGTTAATAGCTCACTATTCTTATATTAGGACTGTTAAGTTATAAATTGCAAAGTAACAAAAGGATGTCTCTTTTGAAAGCAGTAACCTGCTGATCTGTATACAGCATACCCACTCTGTAATCTACTGGGTACACGTTCTTTGCAGCAGGCATATTAACCCTCTGCAGTAACTTCACCTAAGTCAAAACCTCAACTATACAAAATGCTGATCTCTCTCCAGGAAGATAATTAATCACACGAGTTATCTTGACATTTATGTGAGGCCTGGTAATTGCCGGGGGAAAGAAACGCTGCAGCAGGTGCTTCTAAAGCATAATAAACTTTAAAACACGGCGCCCCCAGGAAGGCAGCACCCGGTGCGGTGGCACCGGTCGCACCGCCCTAAAGCCGGCCCTGGATCCAGGCGGCCTTCTAATATTGATTAATTCTTCACTCGCCCCAACTTGATTATTATTTCCGGACACGGATTGCCGTTCATCCACATCTTAAATAAGGCACATGTACAAGCAAGCCTAGTAGACTGTCAGTACCCCTCCCTTCACTAGGTGACCGGTAGGGCCCTATGTGAGTACCCTCCCTTTAATTTCATTTCCGCAAGGTGTACACTGCACAATCTGTCAGTGATTCTCATTTTCAGGTGTCCCTCCATTGCTTGGTCTCGAAGAGACCCCATTTTGACAGTTGGGTCGAAACGTCATCGGCAACCTAAAGCGAATCCTTTTCCCAGCCCCTAAACATTGATTAGGAGGCTGTGACCACTCCTTTTAGACTACTGGTATGGTTGTCTTTGTACATTTTCTTGAAACCTTGTTTTATGCCACAAATAGTCACTACATTGATATGTAGGTTCCACTTTTCACTTGGGACACCATGCACTGGATTTTGAATAATATGAATGCGCATTTACATAAATATTTTGACCTCATAAATAATTTGTGATATATGTCCTTTTCTACTTATGACATCTCTTTGCCTTCAATTACTGCCATTGTGCTGTTTATTATTGTTTATTACATGTTGATTGTCCACCGGAACCACTGTTCCCTGTTAAATTAAGGGATGCTTCAACGCCAATTCCCACATGTTATGCACTATTTCTTTCCATGTATCCACTGCACATTTTGCCTGCTTTTCAATAGGTGAAATTTCTGGGGGGAAAACATTAGGAATGCAGCATTTCTGCCTCCCTAAAAATAAATCCTGATTCAGCCAGGAACTCCTTTAGTGAGTTTAGTTGTGATGGGACCAGGGTGTCAGCTTGTTCCTCTGCCGGTGGAGGGATACTGTTAGACTCCACATCAGATTAATCATCAATGATCTTCAATTTCGACCAGGACTTATTTACTACTGTTTGCCGCAAGCTCTTGTTAGGGGCAAAGCAAACACCTGTGGAAATACTACAATTTGCGTAGCACTGAGCAGGAGCCCCTCATCCTTTAGTAAATCTAACCCTATGTGTTTGTGGGCATGAATGCACGTGTGCTTGTGTATGAGTGTGTGTAAGAGAGCCCTTTTTCGAAAGAATCATTATTATACTGGAAGTGCACTGGCAATAGCCAACAAAACCCATGGTCTCTCAAATCTAATCTGAAACTATCTTTCATAAGACCCATGTTAGAGAAGTAAATTGAAGATCTTTGTAGACTTGCTGTTCTGGTAAACTCTTCAGTGCATCAAGTGGAAAAATTGTGCAAAGTGACCTGTTGCAGGCGAAACATCAGACCGTGGGGGTAATTTAATAAAATGTGACGCAACCAGAGTTGCTGCGCGGTGTTGCGTCAAAGAACAGTACCAAATCTACTAAGATATTGTGTTGTTTTTCTCTGTTGCTATTCGCTGATGCACACGTCCTTGCACCTTAGAGTAAGGGTTTGTGCGTTCTGTGAAGCATAGGGTTTGTACTGGAAGGGGAGCCATCCAGTATAAATAATATGCTCTAATATTTTTCCCATTTTGTATGTGTGCTGTACAATGCTTACAAATGCAAAGTTTGAATAGTATGGAGAAATTAAAACATTTTTCCTGTGTTACACCTGCCTCGACTCTACCATTGTAAGTAGATAGGCATTTGAGTCAAAACATATCATTAGTTCAAGGAAACGGCCATGTACCACCCATGGAATGCCCTCTTGATGCAAAGTATCAATATTTAGGACATTGCTATCCTGATGAGTCTTGGAAAGCAATCCCCACCACATCACTTTGCACCGGGTTTGTCTTACAAAAGTAACACAAACCTGGTGCACAGTGGTAGTAAATCTGGAACCCTGTTTTCTGTAAATCCGAACACCGGGTAGCATGTTGTACAAAGAATACAAAATCACAAGGAACATCAACCAAACACTACACACATGATAACTATATTGAAAAAAGTTATGCAAAAATATAATTTATTGAACCATTGCAAAAGAGCTACAAGCACAACAGGGAACCTTTATCTGCAAAGTAATAATACAGTAGTCCTGTAAAAGGCATGGTGTAAAAATGTTTCTTTGTTATTCTCCATAGTACACTTAATAGGTAAGCAAGGCAGATGAGAATATGGAAATGTCCAAAGAGGATATACAAAGGATCAGTAAAACAAGGAGATCACATGGGTCCCACGGATTCAAAAGTGGATTACAGACAGTGAACCAGTCCCTGGCTGGGCTGTGGTATGACTTGACTATCCCAGGTGACCTGTGGCTGAGGCAGATCCAAACTTGAGTTTTCCTTGGTTCATCCTCTTATTGTTTGATCTGCACTCTTTCGGTGCCTAGCAGAGTGATGACGCCAGTACTTGTTAAATAGACTATATATGTTGTGGAAGTCCTTTCTACCTAGTATCCACAACACTTTTTAAGTGACGTTCAAGAACAATGTTCCTTTTTAACGACTCTTCCAACCCAAACCCTTATAAATAGCGTTTTGAGCTCTATATCACCTTTCTCACATTTCTGCTTCTTCTCCCTCTTCTTCTTCTCACTGTGGCTTGATTCGTGCACTTGCCGGTTTATTTACCCTTCTTCTTTTTCTTTGCTCTACCCTGCTTTCATCAACCCTTTCTAATAGTGACGCAAAATTTGTTTTCTTTCCTAAAACTCATATTGCAATTTTTCGTCTTAACAGATGTTCTGTTTTTAGGTCTTTTTTTCTATGACAGCTTCTTTGCGTTTTCTAACACTCTCTTTCTAAACTGTTCGCTCCCAGTTATTCAAATATTTTCATTGGCTGGTGGGAAGATCGAATGCCCCTGACTGGTGAAACGATTAAGTATGTGGAAAACAACAAACTGTGACTTAGGTACATAGATGATTTGTTTGTACTAGTGTGAAAGGAAGACATCAAAGCGCTTGTCAATGTCTACAAAAATAATGTAGTAATTATGGAGGTACAATATAAACCTTGGTTTCACCCATACCATGAGCTACACTAGTAAAACACACCTAGATGTATGCCTGGAGTTTCAAGGGGCAAATAACCAAAAAGAAAACAGCTGGCAATTGTTTACAGCTGTCATCATCCTAATCTTCTCGAGTGGGGTAAACCCTATGGAGAACTCATTGGAGATAAAAACAATTTTATCTTAAATGAGGCCTATGAGAGAGAAAACAAGATTTAAGGAAAGGGATCACCAATGTGTGTGATTACCAAAGCTAAGAAAGAGTAGCTGAGATGAAAAGAGAGACACTGATAGCACCAGAGGACAAGAAAGTGACTGACTGTGCTAGGACCGATTCAATGTGGTTTATTATCATCTATGGCAGAGTCCACAAAAAACAGCAGTATTCAAGCTGAGAATTGGGGAGTCCTGTCTATAACATACAGGAAATCAAAATGAGTGAAAGATCAGATGGCAGATAGCCACTATCAGGTTCCAAACTCAGTGCCCTTCCTAGGGAATACACAATATAGGATATTTTCACCTCTTGAAATCCAAGACATGTTAAAAAAAAGAATGTGACAACTATAAGAGGGCACAAGGAGAAGTTTCAAATTAAGAAGCACATAAACTGCTATATGTAGTACACTGTGTATGTCCTTGAATACCCTTGTGACAAGTAGTATGTGGGAAGAATGATCGCCCTGGTCATGAAGAGAATTCAGGAAGACTGAAGAGCAATTAATGAAAAAGAAGTAAGTTACCCTAGCTAGGCACTTCAAGGACACATACAATAGTAACTTTAAAAACAAGTTTATTTGGTGAGAATTCTGTTGAGGGACATGTTCAATGAGGTGACAGGGAAGCCAGCCTCAATTTTAAATTGAATACATATTCATCTGCTGTAGCAAATCATCATTATCATTTGCATTGTCAACATAATTGACTGAGATTAATCAATTAGGCTTGTACAATATATTATGTTTATGATTGGCCCACTGGGCAGAACATACAACAAAGAAGGAGTATGTAGGTCATCCAATCAGTACTGGACTGCCCATTTCTTGAACTTGTGCCACATCTGTCTCCAATCTGGGTAGAACTTAGTCTTATTGCATCATGGTCCCTTATATCTTGAAAGTAATAAAAATTCCCAATGGGTACATGATGACTTATGTGGAGATATTATTTACATTGTCTTGAAAAAGACCAGTAGTAGGTCGGAACATGTGAGCTAAGGACCATGCCTAAATATCACATTTAATTGCACCACCTAAATTGTGACAACATTTTTTCAGATTGGCAAGGAATAATTTTGGATGAATTAGCAGTCCTGTACATGACTTGGCACATGGCTGACAGACTGAGAGATTTCTCTGCACACATAGGGACTTGGATTCTGCTTAATTATAAACCACTTTGCCGAATACAACTCTGGGACTGTGCCCTTTTTGCCATATCAGAAGTGTGTGCTGTGAAATCTTAACACAATCAAGATGGAAGCTCACATTGGGAGGCACCCTCCTCATTCAGGTGCCTGGTGTGACAACCGTCATATATATATATACTTTGCTCCCACCCGGGCGGGAGCAGCATCATTCTCTGCTCCCGCCTGTACTGTAGTAAAGGGTGGGAGGGAATTAAATGTGCATTCCCTACCCTCACTCTCCCGGGTAGGGAACAGCACTATCCCAGGGGATGGTGTCCCCAGGACACTTTTGCCAAAAGGCCACACGGGATGGAGTACCCGGGGCCTTGGGATGGCTTGGGAAGGGGGGGCCCCTGCCCAGCTCCCTATTTCAGAAAATTGCTGTGTTTCGAGGGGATGGGGTCCCTGAGCATTAAAATGGCTCAGGGCGGGCCACCTCACCCCCCACAAAGCAAATGAGTCCCTGTGGATATGATCCTCGGGGCCTAAAATTGGCTCGGGAGGGGTGCAGTGCGCAGCGGGGGATGATTGCCTGCAGGAGTTTGGCTGCATGGCCTAACCGCATGCCAGGACCTGCAGCCAAATCTATGCATTGCACCGCCCCCAAATTTGGGGGTAAAGAGATTATGCTCCAGGGGATGAACAAACAGAGGAAGATAAAGGCAAGCTATCAAATAAGAAGCAAGCAAATGAAAGGGACAATAAAGCCAACTAATGGTAACCATTGGGTGGCTTGTAAACCCATTGCACATTTTTCGCAAGCGGATTAAAATGTTTTCACAGCCAAACAGCTTGTGCTGTCTTGTAGGCAATACCTAGAAATAACAGCATTACGGGTTTCGCAGTAGTTTTGGGAGAGAAAATGTGCCTTGTTTCTCCTACAATTGTTATACCCTGTGTGGCCGATTCACAGAACTAACTTAAGACAAAATCCTAAACTTACTACTTTTGGTATTCACAGAAGTTAGGATTTTATCTCAAGTTTGTCTTAAGACAAACTTAAGACAGACTTAAGACAGTCTTAACCTCTTCAGTGCCCATGACGAGATAGTCTCGTCATGGAGCACGGTTGCGCTGTACCCATGACGAGACTATCTCGTCATGAACCCCACCCACTAGTGCAACGCCCGGCACAGGAGGGGGAAAGGGCGTGGCACTGAAGGGGTTAAGACAGACTTAAGACAGTCTTAAGACAGACTTAAGACAAACTTAAGACAAAATCCTAACTTAAGTCTGTCTTAAGTCTGTCTTAAGTCTGTCTTAAGACTGTCTTAAGTCTGTCTTAAGACTGTCTTAAGTCTGTCTTAAGTTTGCCTTAAGACAAACTTAAGACAAAATCCTAACTTCTGTGAATACCAAAAGTAGTACGTTTAGGATTTTGTCTTAAGTTAGTTCTGTGAATCGGGCCCAGAGTGTCTAGTGACAAATCAATTTATTACAACTACCAGTGTATATGTCCTTCTTTTGATTCAGAAATGATGAACCAGAAAAGATTATATTCATATTTATTTTCATCAAAAAACACTTTTAGGATTTGGCATCATGGGTATTGCAAGGTATGCAGAGTAATGATCTGTGCAAACGGGAAATTCTAAATCTCTTAGAAAAATGAGAGATCAGTTCAGATTCGACTTATTCACACCGCTGAGTATCAGGAACAACATTCTCATCTTGAACATTTACCACAAACTGCCAATGACACATGTGGGCAACTAGCCAGGAGGGACTTTGGACAGGACAGAATACTTGCTGACCCCAAAGAAGATAGCAAACAGTTGATAAAAGGCAAAAGTAGGGGAAGCATTAAAAAAGGAGAGATTGTGTGTTGGAAATTAACATCTTTTGAGTGGTATTCAACTAGATGATTCCATTTCACTACCCTACTTTTTCGCTGAACCGGTTTTCTGCCTTTAGAACTCTGTGTACTTTACTCCTGCTAACCAGTACTTGTACTCTCCCTTCCAAACATGGCTATATTTGGAATACGCCTGCTTAGTACCTTTAATTTAATTATATGTCCGCAGTAGATCATACTACATGTACCCAGGGCCACTGCAGCATGTTGTGGAGGTTCAAACTTCCTTTTTGGCCTGGCCAAATAAACATTCTGCTAGACGTAAACCTTCCTTTATAATACTTGTCAGCCAGCCCCAAGGTAAGACCTGACAGCTCATGGGGCAGGGTGCATGATATTTAAAAATTATGACATGTGTACTTACATTTTTCATGTCCTGACAGTGAAAACCCCTCAAAGTTATGGCTCTGAGCTGGATGAAATCCTTCCTGGCGGAAAGGGTTTTCCAGGTTACAAAAGACACATTCACTTCCAAGAGATCTCCCCTATTACAAGGAGTTCCCCAGGGGTCAATACTGAGCCCCACTTTGTTCAACCTTTATATGGGACCCCTTGCTAATATAGTGGAAGGCCACAAAGTGTCCATTGTATCATACGCTGACGATACTCAGCTTATCGTCACACTATTGCAAAACCCAGAACATAATGCACATCAATTTTCCCAATGTATGGAGGAAGTAACAGCATGGATGGCAGACCACTGCTTAAAACTTAATGGCAGTAAGACAGAAGTGATGGTAATGGGAAGAGCGCCTTCTATCTGGACATCAGCTTGGTGGCCGGAAGCACTTGGCCAGCTCCCAAGCCCTAAAACCGAAGTCAAGAACCTTGGAGTATGGCTTGACCCCAACTTGACATATGAAAATCAAATCCAAAAAATAACAGGCAAATGTTTCGGAACGCTGAAAACCCTATGGAAAGTCATTGACCTACTACCGGTTCAAGCCAGAAAAACTATAATACATGCAGTGGTCACTTCTCAGATTGACTAAGGCAATGTTTTATACCTAGGTGTAGCTAAAAAAAGGCTGATGAAGCTACAATCAGTCCAAAACGCCGCTGCCTGGCTAGTGCTGAATCTACCTAGAAGATCGTCCAACACAAAGGCCCTGGCCAAATTGCATTGGTTGCCTGTGGGCAAGATGATCCTGTTCAAGGCAATGTGCTTCTATTTCTATTTCTATTTTCTAGATTTGGTAGAGCGCAACAGCTACCCCAGCAATGGGGTGTCCCGGCGCTAGCAACAAGCAAACTCCTACTGAACGGGGGAGGGAAGGCCAAGAACCCTAGAGAGCGGGGAAGAGGTGGGTCTTGATAGCTTTGCGAAAGACTGGGAGACAGTCTACGGAGCGGATGCTGGGGGGGAGATCGTTCCATAGTTTGGGCCCTAGGACACTAAAGGAACGGCCACCAATGCGACTAAGTCTGACTCTGGGAACTGTCAGAAGAAGTTGATTAGAGGAGCGAAGGTCACGGCCAGGGACATAGAGTCGGGCCAGCTTTCGCAACAGAGGGGGATTTCCCTGTTTGACGATCTTGAAGATCGTGATAAGAGCTTTGAATTTCACTCTCTGTTCTACGGGCAGCCAGTGCAGTTTGCGGATGGTGGCTCTGGCTGAGCATCTACGTGGGAGACCGACCAGAGTTCTGGCCGCCGTGTTCTGGATACGTTGGAACCTGGCCGTTTCAGCTTTATTTGCTCCCAATAGAAGGACGTTGGCATAGTCCAGGCGAGACAAGATGGTTGCCTGGATAATTAGCTGGCGAGCTTTAGAGTCAAATAGCCCGAGTATAGGCCGGAGGTTTCTTAGGAGCCCTATACAGGTGGCAGCCACTTTTTAGTATGTGACTGGAAGCTGAGGTTGGCATCCATCCAAACTCCCAAATTTTTTACACAGTTTTTAGGGGATGGAATGGTGCCAAGGGATGACGGCCACCAGTGCTCATTCCATAGGCAGGTGTTTCGGCCGAGGAGTAGCACCTCGGTTTTCCCGGCATTAAGCTGGAGGTAGTTGTCCGTCATCCATTGAGCCACTGATGCCATGCCCTCTTTAAACTTGGATGCCGCGGTGGACGGGCCATCAGAGAGGGTGACGACAAGCTGGGTGTCGTCGGCGTATGAGACCAGCGTGAGCCCCCACTCTTTGGCCACATCAGCAAGCGGCTGGACGTATAAGTTAAAGAGGGAGGGGCTCAGCGCTGAACCCTGGGGGACTCCTTGGGCTATGGGATGAGATTTAGAAAGAAATGGGGGGGCTGACACCTTGAAGGATCTGTCTTTTAGGAAGGATTGGAACCATGAAAGAGCAAGGCCTGTCACACCGGCCTCCTCTAGACGTTCCAAAAGGATGTCGTGGGACACCGTGTCAAAGGCTGCGCTGAGGTCTAATAGAATCAGCGCAGCACTTTGTCCGGAGTCCAGGATCGTCCTGAGATGTTCGGTGGTGGCCAATAAGGCAGACTCAGTGCTATGGCCCGCTCGAAAGCCATTTTGGGAAGGATCCAGAATACCGTGACGGTCCACATGTTTCGAGAGAATGCCGTTGACATGGGCCTCTGCTATCTTGGATAGCCAGGGTAGAAGGGATATTGGACGGTAGCTTTCTGGTTTGGAAGGGTCGAGGGAGGGTTTTTTAATTATTGGTGATACCCACGCTTGTTTCCAGGTAATGGGTACAGAGCCCGAGGAAAAGGAAAGGTTGAGGATGTCCAACATGGGAGATAAAAAAAGATCCAGTGAGTCCAGGAAGTGAGAGGGGCTCATAGGGTCAGCGGGGGAACCAGACTTCACCTTCCTGCAAAGTTTGTTCAGTTCGGCAGCCGAAATGGCAGGAATTTGGGTAAGAGGGATACGGCTGGAGGCTAAAGTTGCAGGCTGTCTGGAATGAGGGGAGTTCTGTAGAAAGGTGGCATATATTTTTTGAACTTTTTCAACGAAGTATATGGCAAGCTGCTCACATTGTTCGTTGGAGGAAATTTTTGGAAATGGTGCCCTAGGGTTTTGGAGTTCTTTGACTAGTTTAAAAATGGCTTTAGCTGGGTTTGAGTTAGAGCTGATTTTGTTAGCATAAAATGAAGCGCGGGAGGATCTGATGGCTTTATGGTAGATTTTAAGTTTGGATAAATAGTTTGTTTTATCCTGATTATCAAAGTTTTTCCTCCATTGGCGCTCGGCTTTTTTACAATCCTTGCGTAGCGCTTTGAGGGTATCGTCGTACCATGGATTGGAGGGCGTGTTGCGTCCTTTAGTCAGTTTAGCTGGGATGAGAGTGTCAAGGCCATTGGTAATCCAGGTAGTGAACGAGGCGTAAGCCGCTTCAATCTCCTGATGAGTTTCACAGTGGAAGTCACCTAAGGTTTTGTGTAAGGCGGATGTGGAGAGCTTATGCCAAGGTCTTTTAAGGCGTTTGTTGGATTCAGTTTTGAACTGCCGATGTGGTGCAGGAACCATAAGTTTAACGAGGTAGTGATCTGTCCATCCCATTGGGGAGGGAATATCAGTGACTGCCTCTTGGATGGTAGTGAAGATCGGATCCAGGGTATGGCCTGCCATGTGGGTAGGAGCGTGGACTAGTGCGTTAAGTTGTAGCGCAGAAAGATCAGCAAGAAGGCTAGAGATGGTGTGGTCATTAGTCAAGTCAAAATGCAGATTAAGATCACCTAGTATGGTGAAATTGGCAGATTTGGTAATGAGTGTCGTGGAAGTTTCGAGGAGAGCGTCAATGAACCTTGAGGCTTGGCCAGGTGGGCGGTATATGTAAAGGCCGGATAGCGTAAACTGGGGACTGATGCTAATTTTGAATTGGGCGCATTCGCAGTCTAGGAGAGGTTCTTTGATAAAGGAGCAAGTGAGGTTCCTTTTGTAGATGACTGCGATGCCGCCACCCCGGGTTTCACGGTTTATGGTGACCAAGTGAAACTCATCAGGGAGCGCCAGGTTGGGGATGGTAGTTATGCCGTCTCGTAGCCATGTTTCGCACAAGAACAGGACGTCTGGATTTTCTTCCTGTAGAAGTGAATTTACCTCAAGGTGGTGTTTAGAGAGGGATCTGACGTTGAGATGTAGTATCGTCAGGGGCGGGGTAGTAGTTGCGGTGCAATTATCCCACACTCGAGCGGGCATGCTAGTGGCAAAATGGCATCGAGCACAGTGAAGTGGTGAATGGCCTAGGATGCCAATGGCGTCGGAGCAGCTTTGGCTAGTATTCAAGGCAAGGAGTTCCTTGCGACCATATCGTGTGGGCAGGGGTCTGGTTGGAGCAGGGGGACTGGCGAGAGGCGATGGTCTGGCGATGACGGGCGCAGACGGGCTTGCCTTAGGCGCGCCTTCGGCGCGCAGACGGCGCTCCCGCTGCGCTCGTCCACTGCGCTTCCTACCAAGACACATGATAAATAGTGAAAGTTCTGGACGTAGGAGGAGGCGTGGCCACTCGAGGGGGCGTGTCCGAGAGGCGCCTCGCCCTCGTGGATCGGCGGCCAAACAAAGAGGGGTTTCGTTGCAGCGGGGGTCCGCTGTTTAGGCTGCCAAGAGTGCAGTAGGTGAGGTATGCTTTTTTTAAAATAAAACACAGTATCACACAGTTAAAATACGTTCTTAGCTCTCCCGGCTTCCGCCTCAGGAGTGTGTTTGTTTAACGCGACGCCAGGGCACTGGGCGCGCTATTTATACAGCTTGGGGGCGTGGCCACTCGAGGGGGCGTGTCCGAGAGGCGCCTCGCCCTCGTGGATCGGCGACCAAACAAAGAGGGGTTTCGTTGCAGCGGGGGTCCGCTGTTTTTCTGCCATCGTATCCTAGCAAATAAAGGCCCGAGTTATCTACAAGACATGATTACACCTTAGACCCCCAATAGAATCCTAAGATCTGAAGGAAAATCATTGGTAATAGTACCCAGATTTAGGAAGGCCAGGCTAGGAGGATGCTCATTCAAATACCTGGAAGCAAAACATTGGAATTCACTACCAATGAATTTGAGGAAAGAGCCATGTGAAGCTGCCTTTAGGAAAAGGCTGAAAACTTGGCTTTTTCCCACCTATAAACCAGAATAGCCCTTGAAACATGACAGCTAGGGCTCACCTACCTATCTCGTGTCATTTCTGAGATTCTACTCAGTGCGGGGACACACCGTTGGTGTAACCAGGCACTCTACAAATGATGATGATGATGAAAGTTGTTTTTCACTGTGGCAAGGCTAGCCTCCGATAGACTAACACTAGGTCACCTTATTACATTTAATAAATGATAACTTAAATTTAGGAACATCTAGAGAAATACTTCTTCCCCTCATTTGAACTGATTAAATCCTCTTTCATATCAAAGCTGGATTTTAACTTACTATTTTGAAAATGCCACTTCTACAAAGTTGATCGCAACAAACAGGGGCAGCCCCTGGAATGCCATGACTGTTTGTACCGCTTCTTAGTCGGATGCATGCCCGTAGCTCCGGGCTGTGGATTTAATTTAGACTGGAATACTACATGACTGATACCGAGCCTGTATTGTAACATTCATGAGGGATGAGATTTGGTTTGAGCCCCTTGCTTAAATACCTTTGGCCTGAGTAATTTGGATTGATTTTGTTCAGGATTTTGACACTCAGTATTGCTCCATGAGAATGTCTGCCATGGAATTCTGATCAAACCTTACTGTTGGATGCTCTGTTTAATATTTTTGTTTGTCCTGATGATGACCATACCATTTTAGTCTGGTCGAAACGCCATTGACGCCTATCTGTGGCTTCTACTGAAGAGGAAGCATTCTTTGCTATTTTTGTTTCTGTGTTGCGTTGTAACAGTCTGTATAATTTTTCCTCAGCCACTGTTTTTTTTACACTATTAGTTTCTTCTTCTATGTGCTTTGTGTGTAACTTTGTGAGCACCACTGTCCTGTGATTGTATATTATCATTTCATTAAATTTTGTAAATTTTTTGTTATTGTGTAGGGGTATTTTTTTAATTGTTTTTTAATTGTTTTTCTATGCGATGTAGTAATAATTTTTCCTTGTTTGAATTATCTAGTTTGTATTTTTTTGTAATGCAGTACTTGAACACTTGTTAGGATTCTAAACTTCTAGAAAGTTGGCATTTTCCTGCCTAAACCAAATGTGCCACTCTGCTAGTTTCCAGGTTCACGACTGTCAATGACTCTCCTGTGATGTGATGTGTATTCCATTCGGACCGTGGACAAAGGACCTGGGTGTGGAGAAGGATGTTCCTCTCCTTAGCAAGGATACCTGAGGGCTATACACATTCCCTTCCTGACTTCAGCAGCTGTCTGTCCTGCCACTGGCAAATGCAGGTCACACCTTGGCTTGCCTGTCCTTTGTTTCATTAGCCAGGCTGGAGCCAGACCCAGGAGGAAAGGGAAGAACTGACCAGAATCAGTAAAGGGTTAGACACGGAGAAGTGTGGCTCAATGGTTAGAGCGGCAGACCCTGATGCAGAGGTCTGGCCCTGACCAGGGTTCAATTTCCGCCTCGGGGGGTCTTGGGCTCAATTTCCCCGGACCCTATAATTCTCGCCTCGGTGCCTATTCTAATCATGGGTCCCACTCTGCAACTCTGGGCAATAGCTTGCTTAATCTCCACAATGGCCCAAAAATTGCTAGGATGCCTGGCTTCACTTTGGGGGTGCCCAGGAGTTGGCACTTCACAGGGAAAGGCCAGGAAGGGTTCCACAGCGGTATGTGCACAGCGCCTGAGAGACCCTTTCGGGGGTGTGCGGAGCGCTATGTAAATGCACTACATTTACACGGGGGTGTGTGTCCCCCACACACAGGTCGGCACTGGACAAAAGACTGGTAATCCCAGTACCTCTCCTCAGAACACTTGTGGACCCGAGAAAATTCAGAAGATGGACATCCCTGCTGTCTGAAGAAGGGGGACTGGACCTGCTTGCCTATAACCCAGGACCCCAGAAGTGACTCCAAGGGTCAGTTCACTGACCTCTAGTTTGAGCTACCGGGACACAATAAGCTTTCAAAGATCTCTCCTGCTTTCCAGTGGACCAGACCCAACAATAGCTGACCTGGTCCCCTCTGCTGCCCTGTGTGGGAGTGAGTCCCCACCCCTCAAGTGCTGTTCTCATGACCCTGAACCCTTGGCTGGAGTTAGAGTGCAGTCCTCCCTGCTCTACCAAAGGTTTCACTGAATCCAGCAGTGCGCACTGCAGACCAACACAGAGCCTTGCATCACATCACTTCACAGCTCCTTACAGCGGATTTACCAGATTTGATGCAACAAGGCACAGATTGACATAGGGCCTCACATCGTAACACTACCCAGCCCCTGATCAGCGGCATTACCGGATCCGATGCAGAGCCATGCAGAGCAATGTATTGCGGCACTGTCCACCTCTTGATCATCAGCGACTCGAAAACTCCCATCTTAGAACAGCCTCCACACCAAGATAAAAGGTACAACTCCCAGTGGGACACCCTTGGCACCGCTCCCAACTGGTACTCCTTTATGGTTGGCCTGAAATTTTGACTTTGTTCTGGTTCAGTGCGTTTCAGATACCTGCAGTTGGCCCTTTGTGCCTTTTGCACTGTTTTTACCTTCAACTTCAAAAACTTCTAACTCTTGTTCTGCTGATTGGATTTTTGTTGCTTTGATTTTATTTATTAAAACTATCCTAATTGGTTTGGGATTTTTCTTGTGCTGCATTTTTACTTTATTACTGTTTGAGTGCTGCATAAATGCTTTAGACATTGCCTTTAAGTTAAGCCTGATTACTTTTGTGCCAAGCTGCCAGAGGATTAAGTACAGGTTTATCTATTGACCGTTTGTGGTTCACCCTGACAAGGATTGTGATCATTATTTGAAGTGGGTTCTCAATTCCTTCAACCAATAATCTAATTTCTTACAGTGTGATTTTGTGGACGCTCTACTATTATGAGCAGAGGAGAAGAAGAAATAAGGATCAAGGAAAAGACACAATGGGCGTAAGAGATGGTTTGACAGGAGTGAAAGAAGCAGTTCCAGCAGTAGAAAGGCAAAGCAGAAGAACTATTGGCTCAGACAGTACAAAGAAGTACAAGATGAGAAGAGTAGAAGCAACAGCAAATGATCAGATCGGATCTTAGAGTGAACAAGAGAATAGAAGGTGAATCACACAATATCAAGGAAAATTATATTGCTGGACATGTTAGCGAGGAGAACTATGAGAAAGCCAGGCACAAAAAGAACAGGAACTTGGAAGACAATGGTAAAAAAACTGTGTGTCAGTGTCCTAGATTGACAATGCTACAGAACATTTGCTAGAACCAGGGTGTTGAGGTTACCAAAAAATCTAATTGCCTATATTAGAAAAGCTTACAGCCTCTGTAGCTGGGTGCAGGTATTGAAGGTAAACCGTTCCATGAATCATGATAGGTAGGGGATAATATTATTGATTCTGGAAAAAGAGAGGATAAATGAACTTATCATATAAGAAAATATGGGTAGAAGCAAGGTTTAAGCTTCCCATGAACAGTTTGACAAGAGCATTTGATAATTGATACATTGACTTGGAAATCATCACAGGTATCAGATTTTATCATCTTCGTCCTCATCATCAAATGAGTTTTTCGGCAACTCATATCCACAAATCAACCAATGTCAATAATTGAAAAGACAGTAACTACTGATACATAAATGTCTGCATGCAAAGTTTAAAAAAAAAAAACTGAGATGGTCATTCTTAATCTTCTAATCTCATGGAACGTAGTTGATTGCTGTTCTTCGATTAAATCGCAGATATTAAAAAAACATCAATTGTATAAATCAGCAGTATTCCCTAGAAGTACTTTGTGTTTTCAAATGAGAGCAATTTTAATTATTGGAAATATTGGAAAAAAGCATAGGAGTACAAAGAGAGATCTATCACAAGAGCAAAAATGTACAGTATTACAATCAAACAGCACAGAATCACATTGCAGGATCTCTTCAAATCGAGCAAGACAGCAACTTGTTCAGTCATTTTTATACCTACCTCTTTCCTTAATTTTTATAGTGAAATAAGCTTTGTGTATGCGTTTCTGTAACTCTTAAGTTCTGGCGGATAATACCTGAATTAAATCAGTGTTAATCAAGAGTACTTTAGCTGATTTTAGGGGACATAGCTCTTAAATTACTTACACCGTGCGACGTGGTTAAAGTGATTTTAATCTAATATAACCAAGTGAAAGCCAATAAAGTTTGTAAATTACAAACATATGCAGTTAATGACTGTACCAATATAGACAGTGGTCCGGATTTGCTAAACTTTCAAACGACGCAGCGCAACATGTGATCTTGCTGCACTGTTTGCTGCGCTGCATTGCATGAAAGAGAGAGAGAGCAGAAATGCACCATGTTTACATATATATGGCACACTTCTGCTCTGTCTTTGTGCCGATGCACTTCAGTCAGCCTAGCGCGAACGCAGGCAACCTTGGGGCTTGGTGAAGGGTGCCTGTATTACGGGCAAGGTTGTTTTTATGCAAGAAGGCATACCTTCCTGCAAATAAAAGATCATCCGGGGCATATTTCTTTTGCTATGGGTGCTTTAGAATATGGCACAAATGGAAAGAGGAAGTAGCAAGGAGAAATGAAGATATTTCTCCTTGTTATCCCTCCCTCGGGTAAGAGCACCATTGTGGAGCAAACCCAGGTTTATTACCTTTCGTAAATCTGGGTTTGCATCAAAATACATGGGTGGATGCATGGGAACCACCATACCCCACTCATGTAGTACCCATGTAGTGCCTCCCCGATGCAGTGTAATGCAGCCCAAGGCTCAGTGGTGCATTATCATTATTTATACAGAGCCAAGCAAGATGATGCAAATCAGCCCTTGCATGGCTTTGTAAATCCCAACTAGCATTTTGCGTCATGGCTGCACCAAAAAAGTGGCACACCGATGGCGCAAAATGCTAAAAAATCTGGGCCTGGGTCCCTTGCTCACTGTGCCATATGATTCAAGCTACATATCATGAGGGTCAAATAGACTGAAACCTGTCTGGGTTTGCTTGCCTCCTACCTGGAAGCGACCTGGCCAGGCAGGTCGGGCTGTACTGTTCCTACTGAAGCAGGACCAATGAGGATTTTCGCATCACTGGCCTCTGTTTGGTGTGGCATAGCAGCCTAATGATGGACTGGGATGAGCCCTAAGTAATTACCAGTGGCTCACAATACTAAAGGCAGCCCACCTACCACCTTTTTGGAACTCATTTACAAGAAAGTGCCACAGCGTGGCACGGCAAGTGTTTTGGCTGCGCCACGCTGCAGCACTTTCAAAGCACAGGGCTGCATCATATTTACAAGGATATGATGGATCCCTGTGCTCTCCCCTGCGCTGGCACATAATTTGCTGCCATGCTCGTTCACAGGCACCCTTGCACCATAGTGCAAGGGTGACTGTGTCACAGGGATGATTGTTTATGTGCAGGAAGGTGTCCCTTCCTGCACATGAACAATCTGAAATGGCGTTTTTCAACTCCTATGTGTGCAGCATTAGCACACATAAACATAGAAACCTAATTTCTTTATGATTGTTTATGTGCTGGAAGGTGACCCTTCCTGCACATAAACAATCACCCGAGGTGATTTCCTCGTACTATGTGTGCTGCAGAATGTATCAGGCATAGAAAGAAGAAAAATCAAGGAGAAAGGAATACATTTCTCATTGTTGCACTTCCCTATGCCTCCCCTAGGGAGGCGTAACATTCAGGAGCATTTCCAGGTTTACGATTTCTCGTAAATCTGGAAATGTGTCAAGTTCCATGGGTGTTGCGTGGGAACAGCAACACGCATGGAACTCCCGTATCACGCAAAGTGCTGCGTGTAAAAGGGCCGTATTCACAAGGACAGGAAAAGCCACACAGGGTGGCTCTTCCTTTCCTTGTAAATATGGGGCAGCAAATTGCGCCACCTGTGCATCACATTAAGTGATGCACCACCGGTGCAAGGGGCTTGAAAATAAGCCCCATTGTTTTTTTCCATTAAAAATCCTAAGAGTGAAGTGTGCAACCAAACATGGGTACTGCTGCCACTGTGATCTAGAATCAAAGCTAGACGTTGCTGATTTAATTGAGTTTTATATAGCGCTGGCTAGACCCGGAGGTATCAGAGCGCTTTACATAAGGACCCAGCGAGTTACAAGTTACAAAAGTTTCACAATAGTTACATAATGGATACATAAACAATACAGCAGTAAATTAGCAAAAACAAAAGTCAAGATAGGAAAGACCAGGGACAGCTGGTAATCCACAGGAAGGAGACAGCAGCAAGGAAAGAAAACGAGACAAATGTAAGTGATCCAGCTGGGTAGGTGACGGCCATAGCGGTGTGCCAGGGCCAATCTCCCCTATAGCTGTCGATGCAGCTCCACCGGGAAGCAGCCATGTATGTGTTTAGGGCGCCGCCAGAGAAGAGTGAGGATCAGGAAGGGATCAGAAGGCTAGAAACCAAAGGCGGGTGGTAGGCACTGGCGAGGATGGCAAGGTAGGAGAAGGAGTGTGGTTTTGGCAGCCATCTTAGAGTCAGGCACGTCGAGTCTATTAGTCTCCATTAGCATACCACTTTTCCTGGTAAATAACAGCGTGCTTCAGATAAGGGCAGACATATTGTAGATGTAGTAAGTTGCACTCAGGCACACTCGCTCTCCGAGCAGTCCAAGCTTAAGTGTTGGCTCATCAATAATCGTCACCTTGCTCTTGCAGAAGAGGGTGAATCTCAGTGTCAGAACACCCAGGAAGGAGCTTTGATCAGGTTCTGTAATGTCTCGTGTTGGCAGGTCTAATAGGCTTATAACACGCTGTGTGCACCACCAGGATAAGCGTAAGTGCAGCTTCTGCCCGCTAGAGATATATTGCGGGTGCCTCAAGATTCAAAACACCTCATACCGAAGGCTATACAAATGCCCAGGCACAGCTCACGGCAGCTCTGTGTCCTTCAATCGGAGGACGGGAGACGGTGTAAATGTCTCTGGGTTAACCACCATGACCGAGCCTCTGGGGCACCCCACATATCGGTCATTGCTGCCAGATACATTCCCCGGGCCGGCGCTCGCTTTCCAGGACAGTAGTATGTGGCCCAGACCGGTACAGAAGGCTCAGTTCAAGTGCCGGATCACTCGTCCCTCACCATATTTAAATCCTCTGACACGTCCCGGGTCTCCGCCTCCATGGTCGTGTAGAGGAGTCCGGTTCATGGCGTAGATCGTCCGTGGCTCAAAGCCAGAAAGCCGCCGATCTCTCAGAGCAGTAAATCATTGCTGATGTTGTCAGGGCTCGTCAAAGGGTTTCGCGGTGGCCTCACGAAAGGCGCATCACAGCCGGAGGAAGACAGAGGTTGCCATCTTGCCTCAGAGTGGGTGCTGGCGCACAATCCTCGCATAAACAGCTCTCGGCGATCATGTAAGGCTCCGGTGCCAGCACCGCCTCTGCTAAGGAGGCACTGCTCCCCACTGCATTTTTGGGGTTATAGGGTGCCGTCACTCTGCCGCAATCTACTCCGACAGGGATCCCCGGCCGGAGACCAGCGATTATGAAGCAGCCATTCACGGTGGTTAGCCGTGAGCCATCAGCCGTTAGCTGATGAGACTCAATAGGCCAAAACCTGTGTAGGGTTTGCTTGTGTTCCTATCTAAGAGACGCTTGGCCTGGCAGTTAGGGCTGGATGGTTTCTATTGGAGTTGGGCAAGCCAGATTTAAATATGGCTGGTCTCTGTCAGAAGAGACACAATTGGAACAAAAATGATGGACTGCAATAAGACCCAACTATTTCCCAGTAGTTGAGATTCATTCAAGCTTTAAACTTTTAGTTTTTCGCCTTTATGCGGCAGCACGTTTTCTTTTTTCCCCTCCTTTTTTATTTTTGTGGCATAAGCTTGTGATCCAGCGCGAGACTGAGAATGGGGAATAACATTTACCAATATCCTCCCTGCATTGCAGACCCGACGTCACACTAGCTCATTCACACATACATTCATTGGTGGGGCCCATAACACCAACACTCATACGTCTCTCTCACGAGTCTGCACACAGGAGGGATGAGTAATTCAAGCGCTGGACATGTGGGGGAAATACCTTATAACCTATAGGGAGAGAAGAGTTATTTTACAAAATATACATTAACATCCTTCGCCTATAGATCCCTAGTCCTCAAACATCAATGCACTCCACCCACTTGGTCAACGGACCAATTTAGTTGGATTGGTTCATGGTGATTTAGAACCAGCTAAAACACATTTTAACACTCAGAATCCTTATTTCCCTTAATGAAACCACAAACTCATATTTCTTGTTAATCAATATTTGTTTATCTAAATTTTCATAATGATTAATATTTGCATTTGTCTCATCAAAGTTTAGAATTTTTAGATCAATTCAAGTAAATCGCAGAACATCATATTTACCTAATCTGGCTATTTGAAGTCCTCTAATTCAGTGTTTCCCAAACTGTGGTCCGGGGACCCCCAGGGGTCCCTGACACTTTCCCAGGGGGTCCGCGGGCAGCAGTTTAAAAAGCACTGCACTTGTATAATTAGCAGTTTTCCAGCAACAATAAAAGTGCCAAGATAACACCAGTGATTAATGTACCTGCTGGAGAGAGATGAGAGTTTTGTCCTGTGGCAGCTTTGAGTTATCTAATGTAGCACAGAGGGTTAATTTGCCTATTGCAAAGAACGTGTACTGTGCATTTTAAATAACAGTATTTTATGTGCATAGGTGAGTGGGTTACTGCTTTTGTCACAAAGATTATTTTGTTACTGTGCAGTACATAAGTGACAACCGTAATCTAGCACAGTGACCTATAAACTGTCATCAAAGAGCTGCTTGCAAACTGCATGGTAAAAGTTAGTAATTTATGTTTTTTCCCTGTCTTTCATTATCCCGATGCTGCTAAAAAGGTTTATTAGGGTGGAAATACATTTTTATTGTTAAAGTCAATGCTAACCACTGTCTTATGTTCTGAATCCCGAGTTTGTTGTGCTTCTCCAGACCAAGCACTCTTTAAAAATGCCTACCAGTATAAATGACATGTGAATCCTACACCTTGTAGTCCCCTTTGCCTTATGTAACATTTTCTATACACTGATTTACACTTATGATTAATTGTCTCTATATGTGTGTGATGTAAAGTGATAAACGTGTTGTAGTGGTCAGGCACACTCAATGCACTTGGTGTGCACCGTATGGGGACTGGTCTGAAAACATTTGCCAGGGCTGCTTTGGGTTTCCAGTCTGGCCCTGGCAGGAGTAGGAGCCTCGTACTGTGAAATAAAACCAACCATTTAAAAGTTAGTCACAGAGATGCAACACCAAACTTCCCATTAAAATTTAGTTTTTTGCAAATTCTTTCAATATAAAATACTAAGGGGGATATTTACAAAAGAAGTGGTGGAGCGTGTCGTTAGCCTCTGTGGCTTAACGACACGCGCCGCCACTTCAGAAACGCAGGGCTGCACCATATTTACAAGAATATGGTGCAGCCCTACATTTTGCCCTGTGCTGGTGCTACACTTAGCAGTGTAGCGCCAACGCAGGCACCCTTGCAACACAGTGCAAGGGTGTCTGTGTGCAGGGGAAGATTGTTTATGTAAAGGAAGGTCCCCCCCTTCCTGCACATAAACAATCTTGAAATGGGGTTTTGTCCCTTGTGTGTGTGCTGCTTAATGCAGCACACATGGAAGTTACTAAATGCCATTTTTTTAATGATTGTTTATGTGCAGGAAGGGTCACCTTCCTGAACATAAACAATCCAAGGCGTTTTGCTTTTTCCATGTGTGCTGCACATGGAAAAAGCAACAATGAGGAGAAATACAGCATTCCTCCTCGTTTCGCCAAGTTAAGACCTGGTTTTCCCTGGTGTTAATTTTGGCGCTGCCTCCTATTTACGCTGCCCCTGTGAATAGGGGGCAGCATCAAAATCAATGGGTTTTGCAGTGGAATGCCCACTGCAAAACCCACTACCCACCCCTTTCATGCTACGCATTGCGCGAAAGGTGGCCTTATTTACAAAGCAGCATTAAGCCATATTAAGTGGCTTACTGCTGCCTTATAAATAAGGCGAAGCCCCTATCGACACGCGAACGTTACAAAAAGTGATGTTTCCATGGTGGTAGGGGTTTGTAAATATGCGCCTAAAATCCTTAGTATTTCAAGTATTTGTTTTGTGTGCACACGTGTTTATTTTTTTCGAATTACTGTTTTAACGTTTGAAATTTAAATCATACAAATTGCTTAGGGGTCCCCGAGTTCCAGTGGTGACTCAGTGGGGTCCTTAGGAGTCACTGCTCTAATTCATTGGCTCTGCAAAACCAAATGTTGTCGTAAATTGTCCGAAAAAGCAGGCCAAAGCTCAAAGTCCTCTGCTCAGCACGCTACAGTCCCAATTTATCAAAGGACCAGAAATCGTGCAAGCATCTATCATAGCCCGTGGATTTAGAAAACGTTTGCAGTCATCAAGCGGTCGGGCAGCATCTGGATCATCAGGAAAGGCATCACGAATGAAGGTGAAAAGAGATGAATTACCCCTCCCTATTCTACTATGCTTTTTATAATAAATTAAGTCAAAGAAGATACAATTTTAAACTTTAGAACAGTCGTGATTGGCTGGTTGAGATCGTCCGACTTTCATTCCCAGATTCTTAGTACAGTTGGAGGGGTGAGGTCATTGGTCAGCAAAGTGTCGGCTTGTTCCGGTTTACTGTAAGGTTGATTGTTCCCCTGTCTTGGCGAAAGTCCCGTTTTATATCCTTGACCGGGGACACGTTGTGCAAAGGTCGCTACGAGGTTTAGGAGATTTCTTGCACATGCGCAGCTCACTCCACGCCTCATGAAACAATGGCCACTTCTGCGTGTGGTGACAGCGGCCATATTGGATTTAGACCCAGATGCCAACTTAAGCGAAACAAACACAAAAAAATAATAAATTCATAGAAATGGAGATTCTAATGTTAACCCCTTGCTAATCCCTCTATGTGCTTGTATTTATCTAGCATATAGCGACATTTAAAGCAATTATATTCACCCTTTTCGATCCTCCTCGAGGGTGCAACATCACAAAGCAACATATATCATGCAGTATTCTATTACCACATATACTATTGTTAATATGCGTACAGATTTTAGTTATAAGAGTTATTTAGCCATGCAAATAGCAAATCCCATGTATAGTTTAAGTTTTAATAATGTGGATTAGTATACATGCTATACTCGTTTAATAATATTATAATTAATAGATGATATAATTAGTATTTTCATGCGAAAATAGAGGAGGTATACAAAATGTTGCACTACCTGCTCCATCAATCCCCCCTTTGGTGATTTTATCACCACAATACCTAAAATTTTGTAAATTTATTATGAAAAGAAAATGAATTCATAGAATTTTAGTTCACATTTCTGTTTCCCCAATTTCTTCTCCTCTTGCTATTCTATACATACTATCTTTAATTTCTTCTAATTCTACTTCTTCAAATTCTCTTTCTCGTCTTTTATTTTCTTTCTTTCTCAAAGTTTCTCTCTTTACATTTTTCTGTATTTTCTTTCTTTTGCAACATAAACATCCTAGTCTTAGAACTAATACTAGAAAAATTACACATGTTAGTGGAAATAAGATTTTACCTATAAATGTACTACCTAATTTTAATAGGAAATCTTTAATAGAAGATAATTTTTTTCCAATCTTTTCCCAAACACCTTCAACCTCCAGGGGTGCAATGTCCTCATGCAAATCAGTTATATTTTTAATGTATGACTTTAGATCTTGACTTTCGTCCGGAATATAAGTACAACAATGTTGAACTTTCAGCATCCCACAGACTCCCCCCTCCTTTGCCAAAATTATATCAAGGGCAAGTCGATTTTGCATTACCATGGCACGCATGGCAACCATTTCTGTATTTACCAATAAAAATCCTCCAGCGGTGCTTATTGACAAGCGAGCCACTACTGTTGATAATTTTCTAATTTTATGTGCTTTCAGAGATATTCCCACTGCTGGTATCAATGCTCCAAAAATGTCCCCCAAAATTTCTGACCAAGATTCTCTCTTTCTACGTGTTAGTTGTCTACCTAACTCATGTACACCATCTCTTCCTCTTCCCACATGGAATATCTTTGGGAAAACCAGGCCCACATAACATGTGCCAAACCAATGATCTGGTAGTCGATAATATGCTTTGTTCCCGCAGATAAAATATAATCCAGGAAAAACTGGATAATTTCCTCCTTTAAATCCCCATCCACCCATGATTCGAAATGTATCATGGCAATCACTTGTACCTACAAAATAATTATCATATGCAGTTTGATTCCTTCTAATACACAACTTTCCTTTCTGAGGCCAATCTAAAGCCATTGTTGGACTAGCTTCTCCTTTCAAATGTTTTTCCTTTTCAACATCCCAGACTGTCCTTTCTTCTCTTCCCTCAGATGCTTTCTTTTGCATTTTCCATCTCCTTTCTTCAACCATATCCAAGAACACTTTCTCCTCCTTCTTTAAACTACAAGTTACATTATGGACTCTAATGTTAATTCTTTAGTTTCTAAGTAAATTTCACCTAAGACCTTTGCAGGTTTTACTTTATTCAATTTGTTAATTACAGGTACTTGTGAAAATATGTTATCTACATCTGAAAAGTAATATTCTAATTTCCCTATTTTGTAAAACAAACTTGCTATTACACTACATGTTATTCCATACGTTACTGGGAGGTGATGATAGGTCACTCCCTCAGATACAGATGCAGGTAACTGCATGCAGACGTAGCAGTCCCTCATGTCCATTGTCTTTACATATTCATATAGTAATTTTGAAAATACATTGTTAGAGAAATCATTTATAGACCTGTCTTTATGTAAATAATTTCTATCTATATTAGTTGGATATATTTTCTGAAACTTTTCTACATTAGTTTTATTCCCATTATGTCCTTCTATTGTTTCTAGTGTAACTTTAAATGAGATCATCAAAGCCAAAGCACTCCATAGAAGCATTAGTAATCCTGTGCAACAACAACACATTTTTAACCACCTTCTAAGAAATACACATTTAGTTTTTCTATTCTCTGTGTTTGCCATTTCGAAAAATGATCAGTGTCTTTTGACTTAGCCTCTTCTATTTCACAGCTAGTTTTGTCTAACCCAAGGCTCTAAGCACCAACTTGGTTCTATCAGTTATATCTTTTCCAGTAATTTATTTTCTTTCCATTGATATCACTTTTGGTCTTTTCAGTTTGGCATTTGATCGTCTTTCACTTTTCTTTCACAATCTTGATACAGAACTTCCTGAACATCCGTTTCTTCTCCAATGTCGGACAAGATAACTCTCAGGATTTCCGATTCTTCGTCTTCCTCAACCACTTCTGGTAAAGTCACCTCTGGATTTTCTTGGCTATCCGCCTCTTCTTTTATTTCAGGCAGCGCCACATATGACCATTCCGGCGACTTATACTTCTGGTTAGGTTTTCTTGTTCTCTTATTCTCTTCTGTTGTCACTTTTCCCTCGTCTTTCAATTTTTCTTGACTAGATACTTCATTCACTTGTTCAGCTCTGGATGAATTTACTCGTGTCAGTCAGTATCTTAATCTCTTTATTTTGTTTGGCCAGATTTCATCTCTTGCTGATCTTTTCAATTTATTTCTCTTTTCGTTTTTCTCAGCTCTCCATGCTCTTTTTCTCAGGACTCGACCTTCTGGTGCTTCTTCATCACTGTCCTCTGATTCTGTTTCAACTTGACTTTTACTTTCAGCTGTTTTTCTTTCCACCACTTCTTTTCTTTTCCCTACTTCTGTCCCTCCTCGTGTTTCTTGCACACAATCTTCCTGCTGACTAAACGTCCCTTCCTCTAACTGGATGTTTGAATTCCCTGCAACTCCTCGGGGGTCTTCCGCAAAAATCTTTCCCTCACTTTCTGTATCTGTCACCTGACCATCTGCTTTTGTTACTTCAGGTGGAATTTCTCTCAACTTTCCATCAGGAATTTCTTTATCGAGAACTTCTTTAATTGTCTCTTCACTGTTTTTTTCTTTTCCGGTATGTACCTGTGCTTGTTCAGAGTCTGAGATGGTCTCAGAAATCTGCAACTTCCTTCTCAAGAGAAGGTTCTCTGGGGCAACGGTCAAATTTGGTTCTGACTCCCCCCTTTCAGAATTTTGCCCTGTTCTAGCGTCTTCAGTATCAGATTCAGAGCTAGTTTCTGATTCTTAAAAATACTCTCCTTCCTTGTTATCCACTGGGTTTGGAATTCGCAAAGTATGACTAGCATGGATCCAGTTCTTTATTCCTGCACACTTTACAGCTGTTGTTGTAGTTAAAATCACTTGTCGTGGTTTTCCCCAACGTGGGACCAAACAGTTCCTTCTTCTGTGCACTTTAATTCTCACCCAGTCACCTGAGCCCAGATCATGAGCTGGCTTCTTTTCAAGGGTGGTGCCATCCGATCCAACCTGATGAAACACAGAATATACGGCGTCAGCCAGCCCCTTAAAGTAATCCAACACCAAGTCATCAGAGATAGGCAATAACTTGTTGACTGGTATGGATTCATGCCTCATTGCTCTTCCCATCACAATCTCGTGGGGACTCAAACCTGTGTTCCTATCTGGAATTGATCTAATAGTCATGATTACCAGAGGCAAGACATCAGGCCATTTTAGTCCTGTGGCTAAACACATCTTTCCTAATCTGTTTTTAATAGTGCCATTTACCTGTTCTACCACACCAGAAGCCTCTGGCCGATAGGCACAATGCAGGTTTTGTTGTACATTCAATGCTTCACAAATTAGCTTCATGATTTCATTATGGAAATGTTTTCCTCTATCTGACTCAAGTGTGACTGGAAACCCAAATCTTGGGATGTACTCCCTTAAAAGCAGTTTTGCTACTGTTATTCCATCACTTCTTCTTGTGGTATATGCTTCTACCCATCTAGAAAATAGTCAGACCATCACTAAAACATACCTCAACCTGTTACAGGGAGGCATCTCAATGAAGTTGATTTGCATTCTGGTGAAAGGCCCTCCTTCTCGACCTATCGTTCCTAGACTTACCACTGTTTTTCTTCCAGGATTGAACTGCTGACATATAAGGCATCATTGACAGAGATTCACAGCTACAAGTCTGAATTTTGCATTGTACCATGTCTGCTTAAATAATCTAAGCATTGCATCTCTCCCTACATGTGCTTGTCCATGATACATCCGGGCCATGGCTGCCACCATGCTATCAGGCATAACTGGTCTTCCATCCCGATAGACCCACACATGATCTGTTTCCCTTGGTGCACATCTTGCCTTAACCCATTGTCTCATTTCCTCATCTCCTGCTTCTTCCTGTAACTGCCCCACTTCTTACCATGTATTCACAATGTTAGTAAACAACAAGTGACATGAATTAATTTCCTTCTCTTTTGCTCTGTTCACCGAATTCTGATTTCGCGCACAACATTGAGCCATATCATTTGCATACTGATTCCCAGCTGCGATGTAATCTCCGGTCCTCGAATGTGCAGCACACTTCACAACAGTCAATTGCTTGGGCAGCTGTATCGCCTCAAGCAATTTCCCAACCACTTCAGCATTCTTTATAGGGGTTCCACTTGAAGTAAAAAATCTTCTCTGTGTCCAAATTTGGCCAAAATCACGCACAACACCAAAGCCATATTGACTATCAGTTATCACAGTCACTCTCACATTCTTTCCCAACTTACATGCTCTGGTTAAAGCGAAAAGTTCAGCAACTTGGGCTGACTTTACTCCCTTTAGGTAAGATGCATCCATTACTGCTGCTACTATGCACACTGCATATGCTGAGCTCAAAATTCCTTCGTCTGTTCTCAAGTATGATCCATCCACAAACATCACATAGTCATTTTCTGTCAAAGGTACATCTTTTATATCAGGTTGTGGTTTTGTACAGAAATCAAGCACATCCAAGCAGTCATGATCCACATCATCTTTGACTTCCACATTCTCAGCATCTGGCAATAATGTTGAAGGATTCATATTCAAACATCTCACAAGGCTCACATTCATTGCACCTAATGTGACTTTTTCATATTTAGTCAGCCGACTATGCGTCATGAACTGAGTGAGCTCCTTGTTAGAAGGATTGCCACATCATGATGTACAAATACTCGCACAGGATATCCCATCACAATTCCCTCGCTTTGTTCCAGACTCCTACAAGTGGCAGCCACTGCTTTCAGACAACCAGGTAACGCTACAGCTACTGGGTCGAGTATAGCTGAAAAATATGCAATTGGTCTTCTCAGTTTTCCATGTTTCTGTATTAATACAGAGAGTGCACATCCATTCATTTCGCTGCAGTATTGTTCAAACTGTTTCTCATAATCAGGAATACCAAGTGCTGGTGCCTCACACAAACTGTCTCTCAATTGTTTAAAGGCTGTTAACTCTTCTTTATTCAATTCAATGGGATCTTTTACATGACTTCTCGTCAGGCGTACCAAAGGGTCATTGGGGCTCTCATTCCTTTTATTATCTTGATTCTCTCTGCAGTTATTTTCCTCAATCCTTTTTCAAGTTTATGGCCTAAATATTGTACTTCTTTCTGGCAGAATTGCAATTTCGATGGGGATACTTTAAGTCCTCAATCTGCTAAATGATTTAGCAATGCTATGGTATCCACTACACAAGCTTCTCGTGTTTTTGACGCCACAAGCAGGTCGTCAATGTATTGGACTAGTACTGAGCTCTCGGACATCTCTAGATCTTCTAAGGACTTTTTCAATATCTGGTTAAATATTGAGGGGCTCTCCTTATACCCCTGTGGGATTCGGCACCATGCCAAAATGCGTTTGCCAAACCGGAACGCAAAAACTCTGCTGACTGTCTTGATGCAATGGGATGGAAAAGAAAGCATGACACAGGTCAATTACTGTGTACCATTGTGCATCATGTGGAATCTGATACAAAATCAAAGATGGATTTGGTACAATAGGACAACATGACACAACTATTTTGTTTATTTTTCTCAAATCTTGCACTATTCTGAACGTTCCATTAGGCTTTTTCAGGCCCATAATTGGTGAATTACATGGACTACTCATTATTTCTCTCAAAATACCTTGTTTAATCATTTTCTCTATTATAGGAGTAACTCCTTCAATTATTTTGGGTGTCAATTTGTACTGAGGAATATTTGGGTAACTTATTCCTTCCTTTACAGTCACTCTTACAGGATCCACATTTTTCATTAATCCTACATCTTCTCCTGTGAAATCCCAGACCTCTGCCTTTACTGTCTTTTTCAGTTCCTTTGGTAGTTCTTCAGGGTTAAATACAGCAAATGCCTCAGTAATCTCAGGTTCCATATTAGCCATAGTCATTTTATATAGTACATCTTCATCAGGGGTCTCAAAAGCTATACCATCGGGAGTGCAATATATGGTGCAATTCATTTTGCACAATAAATCTCTTCCTAACAAATTTACAGGGCTTGAATCACACATGACAAATCGGTACATTTCAGAAAATTTCCCTATGTTAACTTTTACTGGTTCAGTGAGATACGTTTTAATCTGTCTGTTGGATACTCCAACTACTTGGATTGTTTCATCCGAGAGAGGAAGGTTTTTAACATCAGCTGACCTGACAGTTGAACGAGTAGCACCAGTATCTACTAGAAAAGTAATATTTTCATCATTTACCTTTCCATCGACAAAAGGGCCTGTCTGGTCTACTTCTAGAGTTGCGTCAAGTACGCACTCTTCTTCCTCCCCTCGGCACCGTCAATAGCTTTCTTCTGACTCACTCTCATCGCGTTGTTGCCAATACTGAGAAACAGCACTAGCGCGCGGCAGATTAGTTACCTGTTCTTCGTTGTAGAATCCTGTTTCATTACTGTATTTCTGAGGATTTACGCTCTGTGGAAAAGGCGGTTTTGGCGCCTGATTCTGTTGGGCAACAACCTGCTGCTGTTACTGTGGTTGACAACTCACCTCTTTCTGCACCTGCTAATTCAATGATGCATTATCACCATTAGTATTCAGGGGAAAGTTTACACTCGGATTTCCAGTGCCCTATTCTTCCGCAATTATGACATGGCCACTTCTTTTTGGCTTCTTCTATATTAAATTGTCCTTTTCCGACATTAAATTTAGGTTTCATACCTGCACCATTTGCCTGTTCAATCAATTGAGCTTCCTGTCTTTCTGCCACCTTTACCTGTGCCCACATAGCCTTTTCTTTTAACTTACGCATTTTGGCTTCAATTTCATCGCTAAAATATTTTGCATGTCTCAGTACTTCATCTATTTTCCTATTTTGCCAGTCCACTGTATGCTGTTTAATCATTTCACTTATTTCTGGATGCAGCCCATATACAAATCTGTATACAAAATGACTTAAAACTTTTTCACTCAAATTTTCATCACCACTGAACTGCTTAAAGACGAGGATCAACCTCTCATAATAAGCGTGTACTGATTCCTTAGCTACCTGAGGAGTCCTGTCAATTTTTACCCAATCAGTCTCCTTGGGAGGTACTTTGTTTTTCAGAAAAGTAATTTTTTTTTTTTTTTTTTGAAAACCTTTATTGCATAAGTCAAATTGTACACAGCGTGTTACCTACATCCTGCATTGATACAGGCCGGTAGCGACAACTCAGCATCTAGAGTGATAGGCATTGCAGGGCAAGTATCGACCATTTAACACAGCTCTTATGCCTACAACCCTTATGGGCCGGCAGCAGAATAGAAATAACAGGCTACCTATGTGGGAAGCGAGTGCATAGGAGAAAGCCAGATGGGGTCAAACAAGGAGTAGTCCAGGTTTCGGTTATCTATATTAACTAACTCAACGAAAGCACAACAACAACACCCTCCCAGGGTGTGTCCACCATACACAGTATGTGGAATGCCGTATCTTACAGCATGGGGCTGCGGCACCGCGCAGCACATCACGGAAGAAAGTAGGAGCAGGAAGTGGCGCAGCGCAGTCCCGGCCAGCAACGCCGCTGTTCTGGGAGGGGGGGTAGGTATGAACCAGTCGGGAAGCCAAGAAAGTGGAGTTACCATTTAGGATGCCATGCCATCTATCCCAGTAGGGAGCAAGGGTCACCTGTCCCCGGAGCCAGGGGGGACCGCAGAGCTCCCGCACATCTCCCCCGAGCCGCAGGTCTGCGATATGTGAGTACCCCGGAGAGCGTGCAGCCGACCCGGATGTGTCAAGAGGCGTCGTGTGCGGTGCATGCCAGGAGGAGGGGGGGAAGCGGGGTGAGGAGGTGCAGCAGCGAGGAGCGCAACTGGGGCTAGGTGTAGGTCAGTTTGAAAAGGGCGGGCCATCCCTCCCCGAATCTCCGCGCGGGCTCCCTCCCGCCTCAGTCGCGTCCGGAGAGCGTAAAAGATATGCCTTGAGGGGTCCCCATAAGTCTTTGGGACGAGACTTGCGGGGTAACAAGTCCGCGTAATTGTGAAGTTGTTCCTGCCAGGTCGACATCGATGACAGCCAAGTCTTAAATTTGGGCGCTCGTCCACGTCCCCATCTGCACGCCACGTGCCGTTTAGCCAGCAAGAGCCCCAGCGCGAGGAACCTCCGATGTGCCTTTAGCTCGGGGCAGGAGCGACCCAGGAGGGCAACGGCGGGGCAGGGCGCTATGTCCATCCCAACCATCACGGACAGGGCAGCGAACACCTCAGTCCAATACGTAGCCACTGCACGGCAGGACCACGCCAGATGTATAAAATCCGCACCCGGTTCCCGGCACCGCTGACAACGGTCGTCATCCCGGAATCCAAAGCGGTGCAATTTGGCAGGGGTATAATAAAGTCGATGCAAAAATTTATAATGCACCAATCGAAGACGCGCATTTCCCGTCACTGCAGTGATGTGGGTGCAGCTGTCCTCCCACTGGTCATCCGACATGGGATCGCCCAGATCACTGTCCCAATCCCTCCGCGCCCTGAGCGAGGGGGGGTGGGAGCCGCCTGCACGTGTGTATATAGCAGAGAGACCACATGCGTCGGGGCAGGTGTCTGGAGCAGAGCATGTAGTGGCGCCACAGTCTCCGGCTCAGCAGGGAACTGCGGCGTGACAGCTCTGATATTTTGCCGAAGGCGGACGTAGAGGAATGTGTCCATTGCCGATGGGGTAGCGTCTCCAAAAAAGTGCGCAGCCGATCGAAAGCTCCCCTGGTGGTATAGGTCTCCCCACGTGTGGATCGCCAACCGAGTAAGCATTCGGCGTCCCAGCTCCTCGCAAGTAACACTCAGTCTGGGGTCATGCGCCAGGACCATACGGGGAGAATATAGAAATTTGACATCCATGTAGTCTGCTAGGCGCCTCCAGGCCTGCACTGTGCAATCGACCGTAGTGGGGTCGCGGGTCCCCGGAGGAACCACTGTGTATAGATACCCCGATGGTTGCGCAGGCCTCATGAACCCATCTTCAACTGCGAGGTGGGCCATAAAGGGGGGAGGGTGGAGCCAGTAAACCGCGAAGTGGCCCTGGGCGCAGTCATAATATTTCTGAAAATTCGGGACGTCGAGCCCTCCCTGATGATAGGGCAACATAAGTGTCCTTAGTCCGATCCGGGCCTGCTTCCCACCCCAGATTAGTCGAGAAATCTGGGAGTTCAGGGTCTTGAAAAAGTATGTCCCCGGGTTATAGGGGATGTTGGTAAATAGGTATAACAATTTGGGTAGCACCACCATCTTGATCAGGGAGATGCGTCCCGCCATGGACAGGGGGATGTGGATCCACTGTGTGATTTGATCCGAGAGTTTATCAAGGACAGTCCCGTAGTTAGCCCGTATTATGGCTTCCTTGTTCCTGGTCACCCGAACCCCCAGATAAGTTAGCTCGTCCGCTTCCCACACCAAGGGATAATCCAACGGGAACCGCGGAGTACTGTCCGTCAGGGGGAATAAAGCAGACTTCGCCCAGTTAATTTGTATGCCCGCTATGGCTCCAAATTTAGTCACCTCACGCAGTAGTGGGTTAAGATTTTCTCGCGGCTTGTGGACGAACAGGGTCATATCGTCCGCATATAGCGCGATAAGGAGTTGGCGCTCCGGATAAATAAGAGAGCGGTGTTTGTGGTGTTGGCGTAGCTTGGCCGCCAACGGCTCTATGGCAATGGCAAACAAGACGGGAGAGAGGGGGCATCCCTGTCGGGTGCCTCTGTGAATAGCGAAGGGGGCAGAGCGTGACCCATTCAGCAGAACCGTGGCCTGAGGATGTCGATATAACAACCGGATCCAGTCTAGGAAATTAAAGGGCACTCCCATCCGCTCCAACAACGCCAGAAGGTAGTCCCACTCCAGAGTGTCGAACGCCTTGGTGGCGTCCAGGAAAACCGCCGCGGCTTCACAACTGGGGTCGATATCCTGCAACACCGCTTGCAGGGTGCGCAAATTGTGGGAGGTCGCCCGGTTGGGTACGAAACCGGCCTGGTCGGGAAGGACCAGGCGTTCCATAAGCAGATTAAGGTGCGTGGCCAGCACTTTAGCAAGGATCTTGCTATCCGTGTTCAATAAGGAGAGGGGTCGATAAGAGTCGCAATGTTCCGGGGGCTTACCCGGTTTCAGCAGAGATGTGATTAGGGCTTCGCGCATCGTTCCCGCAGGATGCCCTCCTCCAGGGCAGAGTAGTACACCCTTTTCAGTATAGGGGCAAGAACATGAATGAAGGCTTTATAAAAGTCTATCGGCAAGCCGTCCGAACCCGGCGCCTTGCCAGATTTCATAGACATGATAGCCTCCTTTATCTCATCAAGTTCGAGTTCGTGATGCAGGAATTTCTGCTGGGATGGGCCCAGCCACGCTATCGCGGTGTCCTCCAGGTAATCCTGCAGGACTATCGGAGTAGTCCTGTGAGAGGTGTATAAACCTACGTAATGGTCGGTAAGGACTTGAAGCTGGGCCGAAAGGTTCCTCTGTGGGACACCCTGGCCATCTAGTAGGGTGGAAACGTAATTTCGATACCTAGGGGGACGGACCGCAACGGCCAATGCTCTGCCGGGTCTGTCTCCCTCCCCATGTATCCGTGCCAAATAAGGCTTCCCCAGGAATTTACACTCTTTGGCAGCCGAGTCAGTGTATTCGGTCACTTTTTCCCGGAGACGTGCCGCGACAGCGCGATCATGTGGGGCCCGTGCCATTTCTTGTTCCAAGAGGAGTAGTTCAGCTTCACGTTTGCGCACGTCCCCGCGTAGAACCTTAAGAACCCCCCCTCCCCTCGCAATGCACCATCCCCGCACGGTAACCTTGAAAGCCTCCCACACCGTAGTGAATTGGGAGACTGAGGCAGCATTACGATCAAAAAAGTCAGTGATGTCATCCTCCATTTCTGCCATAAAGGCAGGATCCGTGAGGTGCGCGGGGTGGAGACGCCAGCTCAGGTATGGGGAGGTATCAAGGGGAACGTGGAGCGACAGTAAGACAGGGGAATGATCGGAGAAGGTCCGGGCTAGGTGACATGCCCTGAGCAGCCATGGGGCGATACCCGCTGAGAGGAAAATATAATCGAGACGGGCCCATGAAGAGTGTACAGCGGAGTGATGAGTGCCCTGGCGAAGCGTCGGGTGGAGGTGTCGCCACGCGTCTACCAGCTGGTGCTGGTCCGCTAAGTATGCCAAATTGCGCTGGGTTTGCGAGTAGTGTGACGGCTGTGGGTGCGACCTGTCCATCGCGGGGCTAAGGGCGGTGTTGAAGTCCCCCCCCAGTACTACATGAGAGATACCCAACGTGTGTATCTTCCCCCATAGATTCAGAAGCGGAGCCGGGTCATCCACGTTTGGGCCGTAGTAACAGGCAAACAGTATGGTGTGTGAGTGTAGTTTCCCCCAGATCATGCAATATCTGCCACACGTCCCCACCTCAGTACCTGCTGGTATAAACCCTACCCCACGCCGCACCAATATGGTCACCCCTCTCGCGTAAGTCGAATAAGATGAAAAGACCCTGCACGCAGCCCACCGCGACGCGAAGGGGGGGCTTCCTCCCGGCCGCAAGTGCATCTCCTGAAGCATGGCAACAGATACTTTATGCCTATCTAGGTAGCCCAGGACCTGGCGACGTTTTCTCGGGTCATTCAGCCCCCTCACGTTCCAGGAGACTATCTGAAACTGTTGTGCTGGTTCAGTGTTCTCTACGCTCCCCATGGATCCAGGCACAATAGCACCTGACCGGCATACATAGCTTGGGACAAGTCATAGCAAGCATGGTAACGATATAAAAGGACATTCTTGGGGATAACTTCTAATATCCAACTCCACCCCTCAGTAACTGGGGAGTACGTGATAGGAAATCGAAAGCAGAATACATGCCCACCCACACCGGCAACCCCAACTGGCCGGGAATAAGGACCCCACCCTGCCCACCCATTCCCAAACAATATCATCCCAACTAAAAAAACCTGCAGAGCAGCATCCCCTGCCCCGCATGGGGGGGGTGCAATGGGGTTCGCCCGACGGGGGGATAGTGCCCAGGGGGCGCCCAACCAGCCTCCCATCTCCCTACTTACACCCACGAGAACCAGACAGCCAGTCCAGCCTCTCAGTGTGGGACGGAGATGGGTAACCGGGCAAATACATCTACAGTGACCAGACCAGGCATTGATAACAGTAGAGGGTTACCTCACCGGGATGCGTAGCAGTTCCAGCGGATATAGGCAGCAGTGGCACATAAGAATGTCAGTGTCCCCACAGCGGGGGGGGGTCAATCTTGCTGCGCCATCGGAGAGGGCGATCTAGAGCGATGCTGTCCATCTTTATCTCGAGCAGTGTCTCTCTTGTGGCGCTTAAGAAAGTCTTCCACCTGCTGAGGCTGCTGAAAGAAGAGTTGTTTACCATGGTGTGTTATTTTCAATTTTGCTGGATACAGCATGGCGTAGGGTATTTCCTGTGTTTGCAATTTCTTCTTGACAGCAGCAAATTTACGCCGAGACTCCTGGACAGAGGCGGTGAAATCGGGAAAGAAGGATAGGGTTTCATTGCCGTAGCGCACGGTGCCCACTTCCCGCGCCCGGCGCAACACGGCATCTCTGTCCCTGTAATTCAGGAAACGGGCTATGATGGGCCGCGGAAGAGCTCCAGGTGGAGGGCGGGCGGCCAAGGATCTGTGTGCCCTCTCCACGATAAGGTGTGGGGAAAAGGAGTCCCTTCCAAAGAGCTCGATCACCAGATTTTCAACAAAGGTCTCAACCTTCCCAGTATTAGTGGATTCCGCAAGACCCAGAATGCGAACGTTATTGCGTCGGGAATGGGCCTCCAAGTCCTCGTTCTTGTCCGCGATGATTTTTAGGAGCCTGTCCATTTGTGTCAGCTGTTTGCCCGAGGAGGCAGCGCCATCCTCAAGGGAAGATATACGTTCTTCAGTCTCCTGGATGTGGGCGTCATGTTGATCTAGTTTAGCCACGACTCCATCCAATCGGGCATTCATGGTGTCGATTTTGGAGTCGATGGAGGAGAGGCTTTGTTTCATGCCCAGCAGGAGGGACTTCCAGTCCTCGTCCGGGGCCTCGGCGAGCGGGGGTCCCCCCTCCGCGCCACCCGACGGCGGGGGGTTTCGTTTGGCCTCATAGGGCAGTTTGGACTGACGTGTGTCGTTGCGGCCCATGGCGCGGTGAGGGGTCGACCCCACCGTCGATCTTCTATTCCACCAGGGGGGGAGGCTCGGCCGGGGCCCAGCGGGGAGAGCCCTCCGCCCCCAGCCGTCCAGATGGCGATCAAGCCCGGCCCCAAAGCAACTGACAGGCGGCGTGGGTACTAGACAGTCCAGGCGCAGGCAAGTGTCCGGTGGGGCCAATGGCGGCAACGCAAGCGAGGGCGAAGAGGATAGGAAGCAGGGGACTTCGCAGGCACAGCCGGGTGTATAGGTCCAGGGGCCGGCAGCAGTTTTTCCAGGTTACCGCTGCACTCCAGTCGGGGGGCACCAGCGTCAGAAGTGCGGGCCGCAGGCTCATTGAAAGGAAGGGTCAGAGCCCATCAGGGGTCCCATGAGGCAATCCCAGGCGGGCGGGCCTCCACGCAGTTCCCGCGATGTGGTCGCTCTTCAGGGTCCACCACTCACCCCAGGGCGGTGTTCAGGGAGGGTATCGCGAATGGGGGAGCAGCTCCCCCGTCTCAGGGGGAGGGGGACCATCCCAGGCCACGGACGCGTCCCAGGCCCCGATCAGTGTGGAGCGGCGGGGGCAGAGAGGGTCCCTCCAGGCCGGGGGGGGGCCGCACGATGCAGCAGGCAGGCAGTCAAGATGGCGGGCAGGACGCGGCAGCCTCTCTGAGGGTCCCACGCGCTCCCCAGCTCACAAGTCCGAGGTAGCGTCTCTCCCTCCACCAGTGGTCCTCCTCCCGGGCCCAAGGGGTGACTGTCAGCTGGCGATCCCAGTCGGAGTGGACGGGGTCTGTGCAACGGGGGGGGCGCGAAGCCCCGTGGCGCAGGAGAAGGCCTCCGGGGTGGGGATTCCTCAGCCAACGGTCCGGGACAGCCGCCAGCGGCCAGGAAGAGTCCGCGATGTGTCCCGCTCTCAGCCCCGCTCACCTCGGCATCAGTCAGGCAGCAACTCCGCAGGCAGCACGGCGCCTTCCCCGCAGCAAGCAGCGCCCTCAGCGGTTCTCAGTCTCCGCAGTAGGGTGCAGGCCCCCGATCCCCGGGGTTTCCCAGCGTGCAGCAGCCGGCCAGGTCAAGTCCCGCTCTGAGGCCGTCCTCCGCTCCCAGTACTCCAGCGAATATCTCGGCTCGCCAGAGTGCGAGCGCTCAGCTTTTTGCGCCGATGGATTCAGCAGGCTCTCACCAGTGCATCGGCGAGGGTTGTAGAAGGAACAGGCTGGTCAGGATAGCTTGAAGGATGATGATAATGCCCAGTCGGGCGGGAGCCTCACTACAGTGCGGCCATCTTGGTTTAGCGCCACCTAGCGCCCCCTCAGAAAGGTAATTACTTGTTCATATTTTTTCATCACCTCTGGATCAGGGGCACCTGTTTTTGGGTCTCTAGGGTATTCTTGTGTAGGCCAGTTTGTCATTATCTTTCACTCTGTCCATAAATCTGCTGGTACTATTATGTCAAAAAGACTATTTAAATCAATCCATAAAACTTTTGATAACTTTACGAACCTATCCATTTGCCTATACCACTCGACTGGCTTTTCGCGTAGTCGAGGGAAATCATTGGTAAATGACAAAATATTCTCGTTTCGGAACCACCTAGTCTTCCATTTATCTACATCTCCCCATTTTCTTAACAAAATGATTATATCTTTAATCTGAGTTGTTCTTCCTGCGGTATTCAAATTTTCAATATTTTTTTCAGAAAAATCTACTCTGTATGGTTTTTGTAACGCTTTTACTTTTTCGAAGTCTATTCCCATTTCATTTGCTTCTTCTAGTCTCTCATGTAGATTTCTTGCTCTCCATGTTATACTTTTACATAAAAATAGTAATTCGTCATCCTGCTAGGCTTTTAACTTCTCCGTGGGGATAGTCCCTACTATTAATTCTTCCAAAACAATCTTCAGCTTGGCCACATCTATAGATTGGGATTCTTTATCTTTATGCTGCAAACTCCTTAGCCATTCACTTAATTCATCTGAAGTAGGCCCTACACTATCTTTCTCAGTAGTTTATTGTGCTAATCTCTTTGGTGATCCTGGGACTGATTATTATTCTATCCACTAAACTTTGATTTACTGTCAAATTTTTAGGCGTACTTTGTTCTGGAATACTGGTTGTTTGTCTCCATGGGTTCTCGTCTGCAATTTTTTCTGGTCTATCATTTTGTTTATTTCTGTTATAAGGAATCGTCAGACAATGCTCACTATCCTTCTGGTTATCAAAAATAGGCATTACAGGTCCTATAGTTACTGGAACGGTTACGGCTTCCAAATTTGTTGTCAATTCCCTGATTTTCTCAGTTAATTCTAAAGTAGTTTTCGCTAGTTCAGCTGAATTTTCATTACTTATTTTACCATGTTGTGTTTTCTATATTTCTCTAAAAGGATTGTTTCTTCCTGTTTCTTGTGATACTGATTCTTATTCAAATTTTATATTTTGTGGAGTCTCTCTCATTGGGGCACTTGGTGTCAATAATGTGGAATCTGATTGATAAGGGGGTGGATTTTTATAAAACATGTCGTCAAGAACATCATCCTCCGATTCATGCACACCATACCCTCTTGACTCGATATTATTTCTCTTTTGCATACATTTTCTATTGCTAATTTCTTCAGCATTTCTTACACGAAACAAACCCTCAGTCATATTTGCGCTTCGACATCTCCTCATTCTATCATCATGATTCTCCTGTCCATATGATCGAACAAACATATATTTGTACCTTCCGCCACTCCTCTGTCGTTCTCTGTCATGCATCTCATCTTCCCATTCTGTCAATGCCACAAACTGTGTTGGTCTAGGTCTCGGTTCTAGATTCATCATTCTTTCTCCTAAATTTCTCAAAGCCGCTAAATTAAATGAACCATGTTCCGGAAATCCTAAAACTCCATCATCTTTTGCCCAATTGTCCAACCAAATACAAGTATGGTATCCGTATTTCGCAACCATAAAGGATGCGGGCGATTTTGGCGGGGGAAGCAACTGTCCCTCCCTAGTCACAATCGGTTTGTCCTTTTTAAATAAACTCTTGATTTTTCCACACCAGGACTTTTTCTCTTTTTCTGGTGGATTGTAATACATCATTTTGTCTTCTGTGTATCGCTAGATTTTCCCTACGACTATTCTGTTGTTTTTAACCAATCGTAGCGCGACTCACACTAACGCACAAATCCGGAGCGTCTACGTCACCTTGTAATTCTCCACTCTCAGCGCGGCATACACTAACACACCAATCAGGAGCGTCTACGTTTCTTACTGACTGGCCAATCCCAGAGCGGTCTTTCTGACGTCAGCTTTTCTCGCTACTCCTGCTTCTGCTGACCCCTCCTTTACAAAATTTATCTGCAAACTTTTTACGTTCTTTCTGACTCACAAATCTGTTAGTAATGACATAAAAACGCCACCATTATCTGTTTCGCTAACAAAAGTATAGTTAATGACCTTTCTCACAAGAATTCCGTCTTTCCCGAGAGCAGCGCTTACCTTTGCCCTACTACGGAATCGTTACTTCCGTTGATAAAGTAGCACATCCCTCTACCTTACCCTTCTAGCAAGCATTAGCTAACCGTTTCTCTAGAATTAAAACACTATGGGGTCGATTCCGATCCTGGAGAAACCGGGTACGAACCGTCGGTCGGAGCGTTTTCTCCGTCCGACTCGTACCCGGTAAGAACACCATACAAACATGCAAGTACGATTCGTACGGAAACACCATTTCCGTACGAATCGTACAAAATACCGACCGAAACAAAAACACATACAAATGTGATCCAGGACGGCGCGTACGCGACATGCGGACGGAGTTAGGCAGCTTTTTACGTACCAGCAAGTACGATTCGTACCAACAGCACTCCGGACGGCTATATTTTTACGGCACACAAAAAGTGCCGGTAAAGCTAAGTACGCCGCGAAGCGTGAGGAAAAGGGGGCCCGGTACGCGCCGGACACCCCCCCAGCCCCCCCGTATGTCCGCGATGTCCCCCCAGCCCCCTCCAAGTATGCGTCGTACCCCCACCCCAGCCCCGTATGTATGGTGCGGACCCCCACCCCCGTATGTACGGTGCGGACCCCCACCCCACCCCTGTATGTATGGTGCGGACCCCCACCCCCCGTATGTACGGTGCGGACCCCCACCCCCCGTATGTATGGTGCGGACCCCCACCCCCGTATGTACAGTGCGGACCCCCATCCCCCGTATGTACGGTGCAGACCCCCACCCCACCCCCCATATGTACGGTGCAGACCCCCATCGCGTAGCGCTGGGGGTCCGCACCGTACATACGGGGGGTGGGGTGGGGGTCCGCACCGTACATACCAGGAGTGGGGTGGGGGTCCGCACCGTACATACGGGGGGCTGGGTGGATGGCGCGGGCATACAGGGGGTCTGGGGGGACGGCGCGGACATGGGGGGGTGTTCGGCGCATATGCAGGCACATGTTTGGACGTCTCCATGGTTGCTGTGGCGGTCCACTCCGTACGGTGTTTTTACCATACGGTTGTGGATTCGGACGGACGGGACGGATCGTACTTGCGCGTTCGGACGTCGGTTTGCCGAGTCGTACGTAAAAACGTCCGGGGATGTGTCGGACATTTTTTCCGACCCGAGGACGTGTCGGGGTATATTCCCAATGCGATTCATATGGTGTTTTTTACATATGAATCATACTTGCCAGTTTGTACGGGACTTGTACGATTCGTACGTAAAAAAATCTGGATACGATTCGTACGGGGAATATTTCTCCAGGATCGGAATCGACCCCCTAGTTGGAGACGCTCTGCTCCTGAGAAATAAAACCAGTGTTTCACAATTAACCTGAATGCTATTTCATTCACGCACTTTCATACGGAAGATGTAGTTCATTCACACAGAATTCTGTCTTTCCCGAGCGAACAGTCTGCCCTACTACAGAATTATTACACTCGTTAATAAAGTAGCACTTCCCTCTACTTTATCCTTCTAGCTAGCTTAGGGAACACCTATTACCTTTCCAGTGATAAGCATAATCAGAGTGCCTTTTGGACTACGGCCAAAATTTCACAGGTGACCTTTGCTACCATACATTTCTCTCATACAGAAAATGTCCCTAATGGCAACACACGACGATGTTACCGAATTGAACCCAGACAATGTGTCGTGCAACTCCAATCGTCACACATTTTCCCCGTGTACCTACAGGGCAACAAGAATTCCGTCTTTCCCGAGAGCAGCGCTTACCTCTGCTCTACTACGGAACCGTTAAAAACTTCCGACTTCCTACATCCCAGAAGCCGTCAAACAACACAGAACTCGACGCGACTCAACATAGAGTGTTAATACATAAACCAATACTTTCCCATAACCAATAATCAATAAGCAATTTACAAGCAATAATCACCAAACCAAAACAATAAAAACCATCCTCTGCTACCAGAAAAACTGATCCAGCGTGAGACTGAGAATGGGGAATAGCATTTACCGATATCCTCCCTGCATTGCAGACCCGACGTCACACTAGCTCATTCACACATACATTCATTGGTGGGGCCCATAACACCAACACTCATACGTCTCTCTCACGAGTCTGCACACAGGAGGGGTGAGCAATTCAAGCGCTGGACATGTGGGGGAAATACCTTATAACCTATAGGGAGAGAAAAGTTATATTACAAAATATACATTAACATCCTGTGCCTATAGATCCCTAGTCCTCAAACATCAAGGCACTCCACCCACTTGGTCAACGGACCAATTTAGTTGGATTGTATATGGTAATTTAGAACCAGCTAAAACACATTTTAGGACTCAGAATCCTTATTTCCCTTAATGAAACCACAAACTCATATTTCTTGTTAATCAATATTTGTTTATCTAAATTTTCATAATGATTAATATTTGCATTTGTCTCGTCAAAGTTTAGAATTTTTAGATCAATTCAAGTAAATCGCAGAACATCATATTTACCTAACCTGGCTATTTGAAGTCCTCTAATTCATTGGCTCTGCAAAACCAAATGTTGTCGTAAATTGTCAGAAAAAGCAGTCCAAAGCTCAAAGTCCTCTGCTCAGCACGCTACAGTCCCAATTTATCAAAGGACCAGAAATCGTGCAAGCATCTATCATAGCCCGTGGTTTTAGAAAAAGTTTGCAGTCATCAAGCGGTCGGGCACGATCTGGATCATCAGGAAAGGCGTCACGAACGAAGGTGAAAAGAGATGCATTACCCCTCCCTATTCTACTACGCTTTTTATAATAAATTAAGACAAAGAAGATACAATTTTAAACTTTGGAACAGTCGTGATTGGCTGGTTGAGATCGTCCGACTTTCATTCCCAGATTCTTAGTACAGTTCGAGGGGTGAGGTCATTGGTCAGCAAAGTGTCGGCTTGTTCCGGTTTACTGTAAGGTTGATTGTTCCCCTGTATTGGCGAACGTCCCGTTTTAAACCCTTGACCGGGGACACGTTGTGCAAAGGTCGCTACCAGATATAGGAGATTTCTTGCACATGCGCAGCTCACTCCACGCCTCATGAGACAGTGGCCACTTCTGCGTGTGGTGACAGTGGCCATATTGAATTTAGGCCCAGATGTCAACTTAAGCGAAACAAACACAAAAGAATAATTAATTCACAGAAATGGAGATTTATAATGTTAACCCCTAGCTAATCCCTCTATGTGCTTATATTTATCTAGCATATAGCGACATTTAAAGCAATTATATTCACCCTTTTCGATCCTCCTCGAGGGTGCAACATCACAAAGCAACATATATCATGCAGTAATCTATTACCACATATACCATTGTTAATATGCATACAGATTTTAGTTATAAGAGTTATTTAGCCATGCAAATAGCAAATCCCATGTATAGTTTAAGTTTTAATAATGTTGATTAGTATACATGCAATACTCGTTTAATAATATTATAATTAATAGATTATATCATTAGTATTTTCATGCGAAAATAGAGGAGGTATACAAAATTTTGCACTACCTGATCCATCAATTGCAATGAAAGATTTAAAAAATGTAAACATTGCAACAGCTTTTCAAGGCCTACGGTATTGCCAGTGCTTGTTGTCTCTGTTGTCTAAGTATTTGTCTTGTTTAGTAAATGTGCCCATACCGATGCTGCAGGGGCTTATGGGCTCTCAGCCACCCTCGAGCAACCCCACCTCTCATCATCAAGTCTTCTAAACTTCAAAAATTCCAGAAACAAGTCCTGCACAACATTAAATGTTAGCCTTGAAGGCATGCTTGCTCCCTTCCTGCTGGGCATTGGACCTTCAGTGCTGTAATTGAAAGGAGTGCTGCCAATCTTTTGTACTAAAATGGAAAAGGATAACTCATTAGTGACCTTGTTATGTTTGTCAATGTTGGCGCAAAGCCTGTCTGCCTGATGCGAACAAAAACGTCGATAACATGACCATACAGCACATCATCTTGCTTTCAATGAGTTATCAAAGAGAAAACCCATCACAGTGTATTTCATTTGAAGTGCAAACATAATTAAGCCTCTGTTTAAAAACTTCCTGTCCTCTGCACACAATATTTTACGTGCAACCGAACTGTGGCGCTGATCCCCACTAAAAGAAACCTGTGATCTTTTATTAACATCTTCCCGTCAGCATTAGCAGCGAAACAATCTCAGTAAGCGAAAAAATCTAATTATAGTAGAGTCCTCGGCCTGGACGAATATCTCAGGAATTAAGGATTAAGATCAGCCCATGAATCCACAAGACGAGGTTCCAGGAATACTGTGGGAATTTTCCACGAGACATTAGAAATAGGAGTTGCCTGAATCATTTGCAAATAAACTAGGTTTCATTTTGCTCAACCCTCTCTCTTAAAACCCTGGTCATTGGTAAAGACATGTGTGTCCCAGTTATTGGAAAGAGTGTTGACTAAACTTGTGCCACACTGTACACATTACAAGCCAGCTTGTGCTTTATTACACTCAGAAAGATTTACTTCCATGCCTTGACACCACCATGCCATGGCTGCCCTTAACTGTTCTAGAGTTATCAACATTATGCCAGGGACATCACTGTACCAGGGTGGGCACCATCATGACATGCACACCTATAATACCTCATGAGTCTCTACACGAATGCGTGGGATGCAGACTGCCCAATTGCTATAGCCATTCCTGTGCCTTGGATGTCCACAAAATGCCAGGACTTATGTCTGCTGTGCAGTCGCGGCCCGTGCAGGTTAGCACGGTGGGGCGGGGTGGGGCGGTGCAAGTGACAAACGACGGAATAGGGAAAATAAATAAATAAAACCACTTACCTTCGCTCGCCACATCGCCGAGCGCAAGGTAAGTGGGGGCATATCAACAAGGGCTGGCGATGTAATTATCGCCGCTTTAGCGTCCGTTTTTGGGCGAAAAGCGGCGATAATTATATCGCATTATTTACAAGGACACACTATCGCGTGTTTCCTTGAATCAGGTCCTGTTTAGTTCACGCCTCGCTTTGCATCTCTAATGAGATGCAAAGTAGGCGTTCCCTGCAAAAACTAAGGGAAAATGATCTCTAACTGCCCTACTCCGTATTTACAATACGGCCCAGGACACCCATAGCGATGTAAAATACAGCGTTAACGGCTGTTATCGCCGGTATTTTAAGTCTTCTATTTTTCATGACTACCCTATCTATGACATGGGAGGTGGATTCAGTGGCTGAATCCACATCTCCCTATCATCAATGTTTCTTCTATCGCTGTGGGAATATCGCTGGTTTAACAGCGATATTTCCACATAACGCCGCTTTTGATGTAAAATTTATCGCCCTGGAGTAACGCGTTGTTAATAACGCGTTATCCGGGTCGATAAATTACAGAGATAGGCGGCGATAAATATAAAAGCGCGCTTTGCGATATTTATCGCCGTCTGTTGCTGATATGCCCCGTGGTTTTACTATTTAGGGGCATATTATCAAGGACGGCGTTAAAATTATCGCCGGTTTAGCGGCAGAAAACTGCCGCTAAAGCGGCGATAATGGGCTTGATAATATGCCCTGGAGAATTCCCATAGAAGCCCATGTTCACACCAGAACCTGGGCTTCTATAGGAATTCACAAGGGCATATTATTAAGCCCATTATCGTCGCTTTAGCAGCAGTTTTCTGCCGCTAAACCGGCTATAATTTTAACGCCGTACTTGATAATACCTGTGTTATTTCATTTTCCCTATTCCGTCGTTTGTCACTTCAAAGGCCCCCAGTCCCGCCCACTGCGCTTACCTGTAGGGGCTGCCACTGCGCCAAGATGAACATTATCCATACAGAGCCTGAGAGGGACGAGAAAAAACACACGAATACAACCTCCCTAACTGTATCATGTTACACACCAGGAGTAATGAGCAAGTGAGTCACACTTTACCTTCGATCACGCTATTTTACAAATAATGCCTTCACTCACATTTCGTGGCATGCTACATCACAATGCACAGTTTACACCAGTGGTCTTCAAACTTTATTATGGCAATCACACCCAGAGCAAAATGTTGGCGGGCCTGGCCCCCCCCTTCAAACTTTTGAAAGGGCAGATCGAGACAAGGGTAAGAAAATGTACTAAACTGTCGGCACATTGGAATTTCCACTGGTCAAAACCCCGTACTAGTCCTCTCCTCAAAGGCCCATCCAGACCAGCTTTGCAAAGCACCATCCTGACCTGGCTGTACCACGTTGTATCCGAAACGCTCTGCAAATTCTCACCCAGGCTCACTCTGCAGAGTTCTCAGCTACACATCCTTTTAAATCTTAGTACAGACCGCCTCTCTGCGAAGCCCTATCTCGACTTTCTCCACAAAAGACCACGCAGATCCCACCTACGAACACAGTACACAGGCCCCATTCTCTAATGCAGAATTCAGACATCCTTTACTAAGCTCCTTCCAGACACCACTCTGTAAGACATCATGCAAACCCCTTTTTATACCCCATCCAGAACCCGTTTTCCAGGCTCCACTCACCCTACTAAAAACCCAATCTAAAACCATTCTTCAAATGCTCATCAAAAACACTTCTGCCAGATACCATTATGATGTCTTCTTTAAAGCCACAACCAGCACCCATCCGGACTCCTATGCAAAGCACTGCAGAAAGGTATAACGTCACAACCCAAGAATAAATCTAATACAGTTGGGCTTTCCACTTAGACATTGTTAACCTCGGATTTTCTGATACCTAAATCTGTATATCCAGACCTCTGAAGGCCACACTGAGCTCTATTCCACATACACTATCAGCATGTTGGGTGCAGAGTTAGAGTATGCCTTTTGATGAAGAATGCCACAAAATGGTGGTGAGGGCATTACTTCTAAAAAAGCTGGATCTTAGAGAAAGGTAAGATTTATATGCTAATTTATCCTGATGTGTAATAAGATGAACATTATGCCAGGGTTAGGTACCTTTCTTCAGTGGATGCTCACAGTATGCCATGGATTAGCACCATTCTGTCAGGACTGCCAATATGTCCGATGTAGGCACTAGTGTGCCAAAGATTCACACAATATGTCAATGGACTAGAATGCAACCTGAGCGTTTGCCAGTGACTGAGATTAATTTAAGCATTCCATCCATCACCTTGTTGTTAGTGCAGTTGATGTCCTAAGTGTGACAAATATGCTTAGACATGGGCCCGTGCTCACTGTGCTATAGGACTCAATCTAGACCCTATGCATAAGCACTAAATTAGACAAAACTGGTCTGAGGTTGCTTGTGGTCCCTTCTGTAGGGGGCCGTGCCTGGTAGTTCGTGATGGATTGTTGCCATCAGGAGCAGGGTGTGTACTGATTTGCATATTGCGAGCCTTTGTCTAGAGTGGCACGGTGGGTGAAAATCGATGGACTAGAATGTGACACTTAGCCATTGTCAGTGGATGACATTAATTCAAGCATTCCATTCATCACCTTGTTGTTACCATTCTTTCAGGGCCATAATTTTGCCTGAGGCAGGCAACATCAGCACATGGATGCCCACAATATGCAAGGAATTACCATCACTCTGGCAGATCCAGTCTTTTACCAGGGTTGGCTACGGGTGCCACCCAAGGATCCCTACAACCTACCAAAAACTACAACCACTATGCTATGCAAGCTTTTTATGACGGGTGTTCAATAGGCATGGAATGGTAATGGAGGGCCTACGTTGTTAATGGTTTAATGAATGAACTAGGCATTACATATAATGTTATAGCTATTTTTCCATGAGAAACCAGTGGGTCTCATGCAGCACTGGGGTGATATGTGCTCCCCTCCTCCTCTCCATTTTTACTATTATTACTCTGGCTACCGTGTTCTTGAATCTGAAGCTGTTTGAGCAAATATTAAGGAGTGAAGAAGTTAGTGCTGTTAACATAATCTAATCAGTGGAAGACGGTGACCTAAAACGATGAAATTCGGTTCACACTAGCAGCATATTATGTCACCTGAGCTTAGGGTGCAAGTTCAGCTGTCTTCAGAAGGATTTTGAGGGGATGAACCGAACTATGTATTTGTGTACAATACATTGTGCGTGTTCCCTCATTGCTGTTTTCCCAGTTGGATGACCAATGCTCTCCATCCACCATTAGAAGCAGGCTCCTGTTCTTCGGTCTGTCGAAGGTTCCACTACATGTCATTTTGCAAGTTGGCCCTGAATCTGATCTAGAACCCGGTAGAGCTAGTGATCATGGTATGTTTTGCCTATAATCTAGAAATGGTAAGAAGCTGGCCATATGAGGGAGAGGATTGGCACCCTGGAGCGACAGCGGGAGTCAAAACCGCAGCTCAGCTGAACAAGGCAAGTTTCTACAAAAGGTAACTTTGTGTCTGCGCAAGTGTGTGTGTGTATGTCTTTGTGCTGGGCCTCATGCAAATGTGATAAGTCTGTTCAACTTGTGGGCATCCAGTGGATGATACCCATGTAAATGCTGATAAAACCCTGGCACTTGCACAATGTTGAAAGTCGTCACACTGCTCTACTGTGCATTATTTTGAATCAGGGAGGCATTACATGGGTGGTGCATGGGTGTTTCTGTGCATCCACCATTTATTTTTGATGCAAATCTGTATCCACAAAGACTTGCAGATGGATTTTACCCCTAAATTCTGTGCCTATTTGAGGCTGGCATAACACAGAGAGAGAAATATCTTTATTTCTCCTTGCTATTTCCTTTGTGCATGCATGCTGCATTCTACGACACACATACATAGAGGAAATTGCCTTTCAGCATAGTTTTTGTAAAGGAAGGGATCTGTTCCTGCACAAAATTATAGTGACCACAACGCAGAAACCTGTGCGCTATGGTGCAAGGGTGTATGTGTTGGTGCACAACAGCATAAAAGTGCATTAGCGCAAGGGAGATACATTTTTAAGGCCGTAGGAGCAGAGGCGCAACTAGAGCCACATTTCGGGGGGGCTAAGAAAAAATTTCGGGGGGGGGGGGGCTGAATCTTTTAAGCCATAGGCAGAGTGGAGCTGCAGGGGCTCTTACAAGGGGTGAAACAACAGCGAGGCCTCATTAACGTGCAAATGGTCTTTTAAAGACCTGTGAAGTGCCTGGGTGCTGCTGTGTGTGCGCCGGGAAGCTGTCTAATCCCGGGCTGCCAGGGGGGGGGGGGGCTGAAGCCCTGTGAGTCCAATGGGTGTTGCGCGCCTGCGTAGGAGCGTAGGAGGTAGAACTAGTGCTGCTGGTGATGCTCCAAGCCGACAGCCTCTCGACACTGGCGGACTGTCATGGCCTATTTATATTTTGCTGTTTCCAATCATAATTCCAGCAACACCGCTCTGAAACACCACTGCGGTTACCCGAGAACCGGCAGGGAAAGTCATTATTTTTGGACACACTTCGCCTCATCACTTAAAAAAACTTTGAGGCTCGTGAGGGGACTTTGAAGCCTGCCTCCTCGACGCTTCACACAGGGATGACATTGTCAGCTCTTCTGCTTGCTATCGATTTCCACGGGGCTCGCTTAATTCCCTGCCTCCCTCCTCAGACATCGCACCTTGTTTTCCTGTATCTCGAAGCAAAGAAATTAGACAAAAACTATCGATTGGCCAGGGACGGAGGGGGGCGGTGTGAGTCTGTAACCTTCCTTTGTCTGCGGCTCTGCAGCTGAGGCAGCAGTAACAAGAGTCTGGGCCAGAGATGAGGTCACGCTGCCGCAGTCAGCCCCATCTCCGGCCTCCCGGAGACACTTTTTTGGTATTTGTTCGTCGAATTGTGGCTTGAAGGTTATTTCTCTGGAGGCCAGAGTTGCACCGCTTCTCCTCTGCACTTGACTGGGTTTTTGTGCAGGGGACGGCGGGAGAGACGGTCTTGTGTCTCACTGCAAACAAAGCCACATTTCTGTGGGAGCTTCCAGCTTGGTGGCGTCTTTAATAAAAAAATAAAAATCAAAGGTTTCTTCACCTTGGTGGGGAAGCTTGAGTTTGTTATTACTCCTTCACCCGTGTCTGTCGGAGGTGAGGTGACTGTCACCTCAGTTAAACAGGTCACAGTAAACGAAACCCTAGGAGGCACCGAAAATGGATTGTGCGAAAAGTGTTGACTGCGCGAGTTCAGTCGCCGGTGTAATGAGGCAGTCCGGCCACGGTGGTAAGCTTCTGAGGAATGTTTCACTTCTGTAGCCATGTAAGCAGCATTACACCAACGCCGCTCTTCCTAGTCACAGGTCTAAGAACGTGAGCGTTACTCTGGCACACGGCTGAATTTTTGCTGCCCTAGTGAAACTGAAGTGAGCAAAAAAGTGATGGGTGGGATGGTTGGAATAATGTCGGTCAATCGTAACTACTCACATCCCAGCCAATTTTTCATTTACCCACACCAGGGCTGGACTGGCTGTAGAGGGCACCGGGCATTTCCCCAGGAGGGGAGGGGGGGAGGTGGGTTTGTGTGCCCATGGGGGCAGATTGTGTCACTGGGGCCCAGGTTTAATGCAGTCCTGCAATATCGGCCCCCTGTAACAAAAGCCGGAACCAGGGCCAATTGAGAAGCAATCTGCCAGGGCTGGTTGCTGTTCCCAGTCTGGCTCCGAATGACACCTTAGATTAAACCCAGCCACATGCAAATAATCCTTGATCATGTTCCAAGGCCAGCCCAAACTGCCAAACTACGTCCTCTATAAACCAGAACACAAGAAACTGAAGATCTGGGTCCCACGTCTGGTTATAGGTCCCACTGAAGTGAAAAAAAAGTGGAATGTTTAAATTAATCTCAGCCACTGGAAATTACTCAGGCCGCATGTCAGTCCATCGTTCTTTCGCCCCACAATTTCACCCCAGATTAGACCCAACAGAATGCAAATCACCCTTGATCATGTTCCAATAGGCACAGTCCTGCCCAAACTGCCAAGCCAGATCCCCTCTTGACCTGTCGTGTGGCTTATACTTTCCCAAGTAAAACTATGCGTTTGTTGGCCAACATAGCCACCTGAACTGTGTGACACTGATTCCATGCACGCCGTCCGGATATGTTGGCTTAATTCCTGCTAGCCCACAGTGCACCATCTGTACCCCTGAACTCGCAGGGTAGCAACTGGATGTGCAACCTCAGAACATGGAAAAACCCTGACTCCCCAAGGGAATCATGGTAACAGATCCAAAACCCTTTTGCTTAGTTACTTGTGCATACTCAAAGAGATACACAAGAAATACACAGTAAAGCGTTTCAATATTTATTGAAGCATTGCAAGTTTTTGAGTAATAAACTTGTGTTGCAATAATCACTAGAAGGAAACAAAATAATGTGATTAACATTACTAGAATGGTTAAAAAGATAAACAGTTCAACCATTTTGCTATTTACAGAGAATTTATGCTAGCATAAAAGTACTTTAATATATTGCACTCCTACCTAGCACATCCTAACCTATCATGTGTAGGGTGAGTGAATCTGCCAAATCCCTATAGGGTGATCTAACTCCCCGTCACCTGTGGGTTAGTGTCATCAGGCTGCCCATCTTGGTGTAGAGATTGGCAGCATCCCTCGCATGAGGTAAACAGGAATCAGCTGAGCTCAAAATCCAGCATGGGTCGATCTATCAATGCCAGCGAAATGCTCCTCTGTCTAAACAAAGTCTTGATGTTGTATATATAATAACTATACCCCAATCATGCAGAACCCCACTGAAAGTCTGAGCCGACAGATAAACACATTTGTGATGTAATCAGAAGCACAAAATTGAATCAGCAAGAACAAGTCAGAGTTCTTGATCAGGAAGAATCCCAGGACTCCCTATTTCTATACCCTCCCCAAAATCCACAGGGGTATACAGCATCCTCCAGGTAGACATATTGTCTCAGATGTAGGATCTCTCCTTGAGCCCCTGTCGCAATTTTATGCCCATTTTCTCCAGCCTCTGGTAACTAAGACTCCTTCTTTTGTTAAAGACACCAGGATGTCCTCAACTTACTGGGCGCCATTGATGATGACACCCAGATTGATTTACTAGTCTTGTTGGATTTCAAAGCACTATACACCAACATACCCCAGGATACCATATTGGCGGTGATAGAGAACACCCTCCTATTAGAAGAGTGGTCATCACCCACACCAGTAAGCTTCATCATTGAGAGTGCCACCATCGCACTAAAGAGAATTTCTTTCAGTTCCATGATCAGTTAGACCACTAGATGCAGGGGACGTCCATGGCAGCACTTTCACCCGAGTCTGGCTTGTCTTTCCATGCTAGACTTTGAATAACGACACATCTGGGGGAGATGAACCCCTTTTCCACTAACATCTTGATCTGGCACAGTTTCATTGATGATATACTGATTCTGTGGAAAGGCACAGCAGACACCTGTGAAAGGTTCTACGAATGGGTCAACACTTTGAACCGGTATCTGAGGTTTGCCAAACATATCTTAGCGATACACCTACCTTTTCTTGACCTGTTGATAACTCTCCAAGACGACAAGCTGTGCACTTCTACATACAAAAACTACCTGACTGTAACAGCTTCTTAAGATATTACAGTCACCACCCAGAGCATCTCAAAGGCAACCTGCCATCTGTCCAATTCCTGCGACCACGTCGCAACTGTAGTTCAGTTACTGCCTTTATAGAACAAGCTGAAAACCTCACTGCAAACCTTATAGCATGTAAATACCCCCCACATGTAGCCAGAACTGCCTGCAAAAGAGCACGGAAAAACAACAGAGCAGGACTGTTAGAACAACATGAGCATCTAGAGAGCAAGGTATTAACCTGTGTTACGTCATTCACTTTGCAATCCAATCAAATACAGAAGATCATCAAAAAACATTGGTCAATTCTAAGCACTGGGTACTTGGCATTGGCCCAACCACGCTTTCCTTTCAAAAGCAGCAGTAATCTCAAAGATACCATTGTACACACAAGACCCAAAACCAACAGACAGGGACTCCAACATATTGTCTGGGGTCTCCCCCCGGTAGTGGGACACGACCCATGTTGATCATGTAGTGTCTGCACCCTTACACAGCTTTAAAAAGAAATCGATTTCGAAACTTCAAAAAGATGGGTTCAGAGATCTCATACTAACTGCAATGCTAGGAATTGCATCTACATGTTCACCTGTCTATGCAAAAACCATTATATAGAGATGACAACTAGGGCAGTCACAATAAGAATCACTGAAAACCGGAGCAACGTGAGATTTAAGAGACTCACAACTAAAATGAGCACCCTCTACATTGAGAGTGGCCATACCCCTGAGGATCTACGCTGGACAGTCATTGAGGCACATACACACAATTGCAGGGACAAATTATTCTGTGGGGAACAACAATAGGTTTTTCGACTTCAGACACACACAAATGGGCTCAATGACAAAATACCGTGGGGTGACCATACTAGTATCACCTTCTACTATGTCGTTTGGAATTATTGTGGAGTGGTGGGCACCACCCGGGACTGGACAGCTCAGCCCCCCTTTTAGCAGACGTGGTTAGATATTACATATCGTTCACACAAAAACCAACACCCGAGTCAACCGTAACACAACCCAGAACCCCCTGACTATGCTGTGAACCCAGTAAGCGATGCATCCACATGGGATGGAACTATTATCTAGACCCATGGCCACCATCCCACTTGCAGATGGGAAGTACTTCTCTCTGCGAGCTTACCAGGGACGTCCCACAGCAATCAATCTCTACTCTAAAAACAAGACTGCACCTTGGTGCAATGTATGGAGACAACATGAGATTTGGATGGACACCTAGTTTAACTGAATTATGCAGACCACACCCGCCCTAATATTGGAAGACCCGAGTTTCCAAATATTCTCGTATTCCCCAGTCCCCTAACTAACCTTAGAAGATGCTCTATCTATATGCCCCATGGATCCACATGCATCCAACTAGGTCACAACCCACTTTTAATATGGCGCACAATGTGCGCTTTACCAGCTTTTGCATTCACATGGCCCAGCACTCTGGTGACCAATAGCCAGGTTTGTGTATTATATACTAATGCATCTAGATATAGATGAATGCTCAGTTTATAGTACTGAATGCGCAGTTTATTGGACTAAATAACCCGCATCTACCATCATATGGGAACCACCTTCCCTGGTTTTAATCCCTGCTTTCTGTGCAATCCACAGGAGAAACATCTCTTCTGTTCTTTCCATGGTTCCTCCAACCTCCCAGTAGGACACAAATCACTTCCAATGTGGTGCCAGCTGTGCACCCCACATGCACCTCGTACTTATGCTCTAGCGCATTGACATAAACAGGAAGTAGATTAGGAGCCACCATGAAGGCAGCTCTACTCTGAAACCGACAGAGCCAGGGGTAGGTATTACCCCCCACACACTCTTTCCACCTGACCCCAATCCCCAACATCCCGGCAGCAGAGAATAATGTGCATGTTAGCTTTCACAGCCCTCTGCCTGAGCCGGGCATGCCTTTAGGGATGCTTGCTAACACGCTGCAGCAACACTATTGAGAGTTAAAGATTGAACGGCCTCTGCCTCGTTCTTCTATTGCAGGACTGTTGGCACGAACAATAGCGTACGCTCTGACCGGTCCGACAGGGGCCCTTTGTTCTGAAATTTCTGGGTAAATTACCCACTATCATTGGTTGCACTCATTGTCCCGATGAGACCATCCGTGTTTGAGTGTGTGTTTTTCCAGTGCTAGCCGCGCCCCTCCGTGATACTGACAAGAGACAATGCTCATAACAGGTCAAATTAAACTCCAGAATATGGTGCTGGCTCAGTTAAAGGCGAACAGATCAGGTAAATAACGTAATTTATTACACTTGTGATTGCATGCACCTACCATCCTGCTTGCTTACTTGCCTGTGATGAGCATGCACTCACACAAATTGCAAATATTGTCACCACAACACTGGTGGCTCTCCTCTTAAAATATTTTAATTTGCATGTTATCATGAATACTTGTTATTAATCTTTTCCTTGTACCCTCCGTTCTCTCCCAAATCTAGATCTGCCCCTAGGAGATATAGTGAATACCCATGTAATGTATAAAGGGCATGGTTCACACACACTTTACCTATCCATCCCTGTTGGAGTAGAATAAGCTCTTATTGGTCCTGACGAAATGCCATGATCCTCTGGGACATTAATAGGCATGAAACATGTTGTCCTTTTGATTTACCAAATAACAAATTAGAGAGAAAGAGGAGGAAGCTAGAGTGCTCGTTCGTCTCTCCTGGTCATAGGTACATATAAACAAAGAGAACGAGCTCTATATGTACCTTGATAGGGAAACCAGTTGGTTTTATAGATGAACCCTCACCCACCAACCTAGTTGGTGGTATGCTTCATCATCGGGTTCCCACCCAGAAGGCCGAATGCTTCCTAGGTGTGCTTTGACGCCTTATTACAGCAGATCTGGTTTTTTTATTTGTAGTATGTGAACAGTGGATACAGTGAAAGTGAAAGGTTAAAACTACCTACAGGGTACCTAATCCTTTATTGTATGGTCCCTGGGGTAGGATTAAAAAATTATTATAATTCAAATGGACTTGAGTGAGACACTGGTCTCGCACGTCACCTCAAATTATGAGAAAAGGTGAATTTTAGTGAGGTGGTCTACATGTTTCAGCCAAAAGTGTCAAATCGAATGGCTTTCTTCAGGACCCGTGGCTCAGAGTAAACCCTGAGCTCACGTAAACCATGCACACACGCTAAGGTGTGCATAGGAATGTGACCGGCTTAACTTACGATTTTTACTGTCAGGGTTTCTGTACCTGTAAACTAAAAGGACAAGGAGACACAGCGTAATTATTAATTAACAGTAGGTCCATCTTGATGGTGACCCCGCGTTCATGCATGTATTTGCAGGTGGTATGCGATTGACTACTGACAAAACCGTCCGTGCGTGTAGTGGGCGGTTTGCAGACATGCAACACTTGAGAGTGTATAAAACACTCGTAAATAGTACTCCCATGCAGTGGCTATGTTGCAATAAATTCAGATTGCGACCGTTAATTATGCGCTGTCCAATTATATAGCTCTGTATTTAGTACTGTGAGCATAATGTAGATCAAGGCAAAGACAAAAGTATAACAATTTTAAGCAATTTAAGCTGCTAGGTGTGTATTGACAAAATAGTAAGTCACCTACTTTGATCACAAGTACTTCTCGTGACATAGATCCTGGGGCGAGGTGGCACCTATTGTCACACTATGTGGCAAAAAATGGAAAAATAAATCAGTATAATGAAAAACAGGGAATTTTAGTGCTCATCGGCTCAAGCCTGGGGTGATCTGGAGCCCTTAACTCACTACATCAAGGTCTGCTGCCTGTCTTTGAATCTATTTGTTCCTTTCTCGTGATCTTGGCGAGGCGAAGTACCGGCTTCTCTGCGTCTTAAAAAATCAATCAGGAAACCGGCTCCATCAACGTGCGTACACATTGTGGGGATAACGGTGTCTCTGATTGGTTTAGAAGGGCAAGCCCTTTGGCAGGATTTAACTCTTGCCTGACTGAAAAAGTTGATTCAGCCTTACGTGACAGTCACTGGATGGCGAAGGATTTGAGCAAGCGCGGTCTATGATTGGTTCATACAGGCACCCCCAAAAAATGGTTTTTGAAGATAAATTTGGCCTAGTTAGGTCCTGCATAAAGGTTCTCGGAAAATAGGGGCAGCAAAAATTCAGGGATGTACACAGCATTTAGCCATATTAGGGATGTATTGCAAATATATCCCAGGAGTCGCTTTTGGCTATTAGATGGTCTTCGTTATTTTAGTATTGAGAAGAACAAGGTTATTTTAACAGCTGGGAGGTCCAAGGCTGTTTTTTTAAAATTATTATTAGTTTTTGTTTGTAATAGCAGGAAAGTGGTCTTTTCAGCTTTTTGAGTGTTTTTCAGTAGCTGTTAGCATAACATTTAAGATCCCTTTTAAATATTAGGCATTCAGGTCAGTTCCTCTTATCTTCTGGATAATAGAGCATTCCAGGGAATATTGTCATTCAGGCCCTCTTGATGTGTGGAAAGACAATAAATCCACCTCTGTTCCTTTTCTAGGACTGCTTTCTGGGTGTCGTCTTGGTGTGTGTCCAGTTGTTCTATGATCACCCATTTTAAGTCATCAACCGTATGGTTAGTTTTAATGAAGTGGTCTGTCATTTGTGTTGTATTTTGTTTGCATCTGATATTGCTTCTATGTTCACTAATTCTTATTTTTATCTTTCTGCTTGTCATTCCAATGTAACGTAGTCCGCAGGGACATGTTATCATGTAGATAAGGTTTGTGGGTATGTTTTTTTAGGAGCCATGTTTTATTGGGTTCCAGGTCCAGAGTTTTTGTCCTGTACGTGGAGTTGCACGCACTGCAATTGCCCCAAGGGTAGTAGCCTGTCACATCTGGTAGACCCCAAGCATTACTTATAGTGTTCACTCCTGGTGGTTTTTTGGGGCGTGTACAGTCTAGAAGGTCTTTCAGACTTCTTTCTCCTCTAAAAGAGGAGAGTGGTCTTTCCCAGTTCAGGTTCCCTGTTTGGAGGATTCTCCAATGTTTGTTGATAATCTTTTTCATCTGGTTGGAGATAGTATCGTAGGTGGTAACGCATGTCATAGGTGGATCTGTGATGCTCTTATCAATATCCTCTAATGATGTATCCCTATTTTGATTTCTGGCTCTTTTTAAAGTCTTGGTAACGATTTTTTCTGGGTAGTCTCTGGTCCTCAGTTTTTTGTGAGATCCTTCGCTTGGATTTTGAAGTCCTCTAACTTGATGCAATTCCTTCCTATTCTAAGAAATTGGCCATAGGGTAAGTTTTCCCTCAGAGCCCTGGGGAGAAAACTGTCGAACTTTAGTGAGGTGTTCTTCGCTGTGGGTTTATAGTGGGTTTTTGTCTGTAAATTGGCGTCCTCATGGAAAATGGTTTTATCCAAGAAGGTTATGTTGTTTTTTTCAATTGTATAGGTGATTTTCAAGTTGTTGTCGTAGTTGTTCAGCTACCTGTGGAACTCCAGGAAAGCGTTTTTTGAACCTTCTCATATCAACAGAATATCATCGATATAGTGCTTCCAGAATCTTATCTTTTGTTTGAAGGGATTGTCGATGTTCAGGATGTATCTTTTTTCGAAATCATGAACATAAAGCCCTGCCACACTTGGGACGAAGGTGCTGCCCATCGATGTTCTGTATACATGAAGGAATAATGTTCCTTCAAAGTCGAAGACATTTTCTTTGAGAGCCAGCTCTGCACATTCCATTACGAACTCTTTTGGTGCATTGAAATCCCAAGTTAGACTGAACAGGGTATTTCTGATTACCTGTATGGTCTCGTCCTGTAAAAGACTTGTGGAGAGGCTATCGATGTCCAGAGTAACGAGTAGGTCGATTCCAGGCCTGAAATCTACCTGCCCAAGTAATTGTAAAAGTTATTTCGTATCTTTTAGTTAAGTGGATGTCTTTTAAACCAATGGCTTTAAGTAGAAATCACAGTAGCTTGATTATGGTTCCAAAAGTGAGTTAATCCCTTAAACGATTGGGCGCCCCGGAGGTGGTATCCTATTTTTATGGATTTTTGGCAGAGTATAGAATTAAGGAATCTTTGGTTGTTTTTTACATACAAAGTCTGCCTCTTTGTTGGTGATGTAGCCGTTTGTCTCTGCTTCTTCCACCATGTGTACAATCCTGTTTTTCAATGATGAGGATGGATCCTTGTTGAGTGGTTTGTAGTTCTTCTTGTCATCCAACAGTCTTCTGCACTCAGTTGTATAGTCTGTTTTGTTCATCACAACCACTCCTCCTCCTTTGTCGGTCTTTTTGTTCACAATCGTGTCATCTTGGCGTAGTTGTTTTAATGCCTGTGATTCAGCTCTTGTCATTTTGTGAAAAGTATTAGGTGGCTGTAATTCTTCAATCTCCCTCATTACTGCCTGTTCGAATGTAAGTTGTTCCACCGGTGAGCACGTTGTTAGGGGACAGATTGTGGATTTGTTTTTTAATTTAGTATCTCCCAGGATGTCTGGGTTTTCCCGTGGTATGGTGTCTTCAAAGAAGGCCTTGAGTCTGAGTTTTCTGAAGAACTCCGATGGTTCACAGTTAAGCAAGAATTTGTTAAGGTTTGGTGTAGGAACAAAACCTAATCCTTTGTTCAGAACTTTCATTTCAATTTCAGACAGAGAACGTGAGGATAGATATGTTACTGTTCCCAGCTTGTGCTGGTCCCTGGATGTGGGTCCTTGGTTTTGCTCCTGGTGTTCATCCCTGTGCTCCGTTCATCTCAATGTACTTGGTTTCCTCTTCGTCTCTGGCCGCATGATCTTCGGCCTCTCCCTAAAAAGGGAAACTTCTGGTTCTTGACGAAGGGTAGTGGGCCTTGTTGGCACATGGGATTCCAGGGGAACATAGGATGTGTTGCGGGCTGACAGTGAGGTTGGGGACCTATACTTCCTTGCTTTGGGTATTGTTGCCATTATTGTGGCCACTGTTGGTATCTCACTCTCCCCCTCTTTCTTCCTCTAGTGCTTTCCCCCACTTTAGCCACTTCCTGTTTCTGAAGAATTGTTTTCCGATAGATCTTAAAGGTCAGTGGGTTTGTTTGTTGAGTATATGTGGGGTCGGCATAAGGATAGATTTTCATGCATGAGAATTTTTAAAGATCTTTCTGAAACTTTTAGATTTTTGATCGCGTCAAATAGTCCTTGTATTCTCTGAATTCTTTATTCACCTCTTCCAACTTCTTTTTGAAAAAGGTGAGAGTGGTTTCAAAGTTGCTCTCTGTGAGTTGGATCTCTATCAGCACGGCATCCTACAGTCTTTTGGCTGTTTTGATAATGAGGATTATCCAATCCCTAGTGCAATGCCAAGCTATCTGGGCCCAAACCCTTCTAAATTCAACATCTTCCAGGAAGATGCATGGTTCATTAGTTACGATTAGACCTCATGGTGCTGTGTTCGACCTCAGATATTCTGTTAGTATAGCCCCATGTAGGATTGTTTTTATTCTTATCCTTTTTTGTTCTGTCAAGCTTTCCAAATCCTTGGTTTGGGAAAAGTTTGTGCAATATTGAGATCTGCCATCAGTGGTCAACCTTTTGATTTACCCTTGCTGTAGCTAAAATCGACTATTACATCTATCATATGCTTGACTCACATTTTTTAACCATGACAAAGGGACCCAATAATTAAAACTGAGTTCTCTTTTGGATTCCCTTAGTCATTTTTAATACACACATTCCTCACCCATTCTACTCACATTTCTTCACTCACCCTCACAATTCACATCTGCAAAAAAGAAAAGAACTCTGATAAAGTGCCTACTCGAGGGCCCCGTTGGACATTGCAGTGCCTGCCCAACAAGGATCTGCCTGATGATGAAGCATGACACCCCATGGGGTGTGAAGGCCCTTGCTCCTAAAAGGGACACTCCCCTTTACTCATCACACGACCTCGATACCCACATAGGAACTGCACACTCTCTGTTCTCATAGCTGTAGGGGCAACTGTGCTGGACCTTATAAAAAGCCTGAGTCCCTCCATCCTTGAATTAAATATATATAATAACATCATCCATATTACCATGCACAAGCCCCAATCACGCCGATTTTGTTTATTCTATTGTGATAGCTCTGTCGCAGAGTGGTCAAAACAAATAACAAAATCTTGCATGATGGACTTAGCCATTGTACAGAATATTCAAGGTGCCTACGAAATGGTAGAGTAAGCAAAATAGAGTTCAAAGAATATTATCCTGTGTATGCACGCAAAAGAATGTATGTCAAATGTCATTGTATTTAGGGAAAGAAGGCAAGAACGTGAGCTTGTAAAATGGTGTTTCTTAACTGGGCCTATTGTAACTACGTGACACCCACTCCTTGGATGTGAGACGAATACAAAGCTATCTAAACACAATGCTAAACAAATTCGTAAAAGCATTGAACCCTAAAAGTATAACAAGACATTACGCTAGTCTGAAGGTAAAAACATTCAGAAAGCCACGTATAAAAGCAAATTTAAAAAGCAAGTTAAAAGTGGTCCAGTTTTTATAAACAATTTTGGATGTTAAAAACATGTCTGAATTAAAAGTTCCCATAATTCAAAACTGCAAGATTGCTTATGTGTTCCGAGGAGTAGACAAAACATTGCTGTTCCCAGCAACCGCAGACAATTTTCCCAGAGGCACCCAACTCATCAAGTCCATAGAACAAACATGTTCCAGTCCATCCCCCTCAGCGTCCCCCAAGGGTGGAACAGCCATTGCCGATTCCATAGAAGACGAGCTGGGATCTAGATCACAAAGAGCTGAAACATTACATGAGGGCTCATAATATGCATTCAGGAGCAATGGCAAGGGTGAAGAACAACAGTAGAAGTGAGCTGCTATGGGACCCACCAGTAGGTCAATGTCCAGATATAGAAGCAATTGCATTCCTAAGCATATGTCCAGGGCACACTTGAAAGTACACGGCAGACAGCGGAAAATGGGCTGCGCACAGTATAGCCAGACAGGCTGAAAGGACAAGAACCAGTGGTTATTCAGTTCCTGAAGTAAGGGTGCGCCAAAGCACTGTTTCGTGCATTCACAACACAGGAGCACATGTGGGAGTGCTATCCTCATTTGGCCTTGCTTGTGATGGGACATCCATTGTGAAAAAGAAAAAAATAAAGCATCATCCTGACAACTAGGAAGAGGACAAGGGGAAATCCTCCAAAAATGCTTCCAAGCATGGAATGTATGAATGATGGAATAACTCTGTAGACTGGCTGAAAGATGCCAACCAACCAACCGGGTGCCGATTGTCTTAAAAAAGTGTGCTACCCCCGCAATACTAGACATGTTAAAAATAAGGTGCCCAAGCTCCCCAAAATAGTGTGGGAAATTAGTGCTGAGAAGCAACTGTATCTCAGAAGAAGGTCTTACAACTTGAAGATCAAACATCTTCCTTGCAGATGTTAAGGCCACATCTTTCTGGAACATGAAAGCTTTCAGTCTGCTTAATGCATCAAAGCACACATTTGTAAGCTTTATCGAAGGCCAAAGCGTTGCATCCCTAACTGTGCAGGCAGATGGAAACAGTGCTTGAGTACAACAGGTCACAACCGCAGAGGCTGTTACCAGATAGGCAATGCCTGGTCTCATCCCACAGCAGCCTTCATCATTCAGCATCAAGTAACTCCCATTCTAGAGTAATCTGAAAGCCAGGCAGATCACATCAGCTGGAGAACCCTTCCAATAACATGACAAGTTTGCCTTAGATGCATTACATGCTCCATGAAGCAAAACTTCCCTGCAACCTAAGGAATGTCCCATGGTACTCTCGCAGTCAGTCTCCCTATTCTGACATCAGAATTTGAAAGATAAGATCCATGCCTGATATCTTCCCACATTATGAAGTTGTAGGCAGTATTGGAAGTGAAATGTCGAAATTGGCAGAGAAATGAACCAGTGTGTCGAGAGTGAGCGGTGCAGTAGTTGGTGTGGGCGGAGTTAGGAGGGCAAGGGAAGAGGAGGGGCAGCGGCAGGAAGACGGCAGATAGGATAGGGACAGGGAACGTGTTAGAAGCAGGGTAATAAAGCTGCTGTTGAAAGTAAGTCATGTGTCAGTCGTGATTGAAGGTGGACACTACAGCTGGCGACGAAGGTGGGATGCTGCAGCCCAGTGTCCTGAAACTCGAAAAAGACGTGCCCCCTGTCCCCTGGTGCAACCCGAGAAAAACTGCTCCTAAAGTGTGCACGAGGCACTAGAGAGGTGCTGTGACTGCGGGAGTGTGGATAACAGTGTGGCAAGCTGGATGAGAGTGGCAGACAAGACCTTCTGGGAGTGAGAGACCCTTTGCGGCAGCCATCTTGGAGTCAGGCAGTCCTCTGTGAGACATCCGTATAGAAGTAAAGGGGCGGCCATTTTTAAGTCAGGCCAGAAACAAACAAGCATTCGACAAGTCAAGAAAAAAAAAATATATATATATATGTAAGGAAGACGAGAGGAAGCAGGCAAACACCCACCAAAGCAAACAAGAAGTAAAGAAAGCGAACAGGCACCAGCCAAGGCAATCCAGAAATGAACAAGCACGTGGGAGGACAAAACGAGTTAGGTGTGTGCTGCCATGACGTCGAATCACAACTCGCCGCAAAGAGCTGAAGTCACACCGATCATGACGGGTGTGTCACATTTGCGCCCACCAGAGCCGCTACCATTGACGGCTGGGGAGAGCATGGGCCCCAGATGGCAGGAATGGCTTGAGGACTTTGAGGACTACATCAAGGGGTCGAAGGTGACCGAGGATGAAGACAAAGTGATCGCGCTGCGCAACCTGGTGGGCAAAGAAATTAGCAAGGTCATCAAAGAACTGCCTCGGGCGGACACAGGAACTTACGATAAAGTGCGCGAGGCGCTAAATAAGAAGTTTTTGCACAAAGGAAATGTGGATTACGAAAGATATGCGTTTCACCAAGCCCGTCAAGGGAAAGAAGAAGTGATGAGTTCTTTCATAACGCGACTGCGTCGATTGTCCAGATATTGCGAATTCGATGCGTTCTCAACGGATAATGCCATCCGGTCGCAGATAATTGATGGGTGTCAGTCTGAGACACTGAGGAGGAGGCTGTTAAGGAAGAGTCACAACCTAGAGGAGATGACTCGAGTGTATGACCAAGCTGAGGAGCAAGCCAAGAGCATGGAGGCTGGGCGCCCTGAAAGACGCGAGCAAGTATGTCGAGTGCAAGATGGTCACAGGCGCAGACACTCGAAGGAGCGCCGGTACCCATCCCGACCATCCTCTCGCCAGAGATACACCGAGCGCAGGAGACACGAGTCAAGTAGAAAAGACAAGAGACAAGATGGTGGACGGAAATGCTACAGATGTGGGTATGACTTCCCACACAGAGAAGCTTGTCCAGCCATGGGGCAGCAGTGTCGGAAGTGTGGACGAACTAATCATTTTGAGGCGACCTGTGGAGAATATCGCAGGGAGAGGAAGAACGAAGGGACGAGGCCAACTCGCTCTGACACCAGACGACACCACGTGAAAGTCGTGCAAGATCGGCCAAAATCGTCTTCCAGCTCATCACATTCCAGCAGGGAGTCGAGGAGATCTCGCTGGGCGGGAAGGTCACCATCCCAGGACTCTCGATCAGGGTCGTGTGAATCTGAATACACGGTTGAATATGCCAGCATGGTCGCAGATCCGGATCAATTAAAGACATACCCGAGACTAAACATCAGTGTGGGTAATCATGACACTCAGTTTGTCCTGGACAGCGGAGCATCGTTGAATTACATCCCGGTAACGGAGTACAAAAAGATGAAGTCACCACCTCCTTTGTGCCCGGCGTACATCCGGGTATTCACCTGGATGTCAAAGAAACCGCTCCCCTGTCTAGGGAAATTTCTTACCACTCTTCGACATCAGAACAAGTCGGTGTCAGCTGTCATACATGTGATTGATGGCCCGGAAGCTGACTGCCTTCTCAGCCTACCAACGGCAGAGCGACTTCGGTTGGTTGAGATCTTATACAGGGTCCGTGGTGATCAAGACATATTACACAAATTCCCCAAGCTGTTCAACGGGTTGGGAAGGATGAATAGATGTCAGGTTCGGCTTCACATCAACGAGCAGATCCGACCTGTCGCTCAACATCCCAGACGAGTACCGTACCACCTTCAGCAAGCTGTGGAGGATGAGCTTCAAGAACTGCTCGCCTCAGACATTATTGAGCGGACTGACGGCCCTACCCCATGGGTGTCACCCGTAGTCATAGTGCCCAAGAAGGGCGCTTCTGGAAAAGTGCGGCTGTGTGTAGACATGCGGCTTCCTAACACTGCGATTGAACGGGAACGCCATCCTGGGCCTCACTTAAGTGATATGATTGCTGCGTTAAATGGAGCCAGGGTGTTCTCGAAACTGGACTTAAACAAGGGCTATCATCAGCTGGAGCTGCATGAAAGGTCAAGGTACATAACGACTTTTGCAACACACTTGGGTTTATTTCGATATAAACGGTTAAGTTTTGGCATCTCTTCAGCTGCGGAGATCTTTCAAGAGGCGATACGCCAAACTATATGCCATATACCTAATACGCTGAACTACAGCGACGATATCCTTGTGTACGGGTCCAACGTCCAAGAACATGACAAGGCCCTTGATCGAGTGTGCCATGCCCTGTTGGATGCCAATCTGACATTGAACAAAGAAAAGTGTGAATTCCATCGATCCACACTCAAGTTTATTGGACATGTGTTCTCTGGAGCAGGGATGAAACCTGACCCTGAAAAAGTGATGGCCTTAAACGACACCAAGAGCCCTCAAGATGTCAGTGATGTCCGCTCCTTTCTGGGTATGGCCAGTTATTGTGCCAGGTACATCAAGGACTATGCCACAATTAGTCATCCACTTCGAACTCTCACAAAGCAGGGACAACCTTTCGATTGGACCCGTCAGTGTGAGCAGGCCTTCCAGGACATCAAACGGGCCGTTGAGGCGGCTGATAATCTGGCATACTTTGACCCCAAACGGAAGATGGAAATAACCGTAGATGCCAGCCCGGTGGGTCTAGGGGCAATTCTGGCTCAGTATGACAGAGAGGAGGATCAGCGCCACATTGTAGCTTATGCGAGTCGCAGCTTGTCAGACACTGAAAAGGCGTATTCTCAACCAGAGAAAGAGAGTCTGGCGGTTGTCTGGGCCTGCGAACATTTCCATGTTTTCATTTATGGCAAGCACTTTACAATGGTGACGGATCATCAGGCGCTCGTCACCATATTTGGAAATCCACGGTCGAAGATGCCACCTCGGATTGAGCGATGGGGTCTGCGATTGCAGGAATACACCTACACCATACTGCACAAGCTGGGAAAATCAGCGAATCCGGCCGACTACATGTCTCGCCACCCTCGAGCCGAGTCGGCACCATGTGCATCAATAGCCGAGGTGTATGTTCACTTCGTCGTGGGCCACGCTCAACCACCTGCGGTTCCCTTGGAGGCTATTCTGGAGGCTACGGCGCAAGATGTCATTCTTCAGAAGGTACTTCGGCGGCTGCAGACTAATAGGTGGAGACATGATGGTGATGAAGAACGGGAAGATTCAGCAAGCTGCCAAGGGCTGCAAGCGTTCCGACATGTGAGTGAGGAACTGTCTGCCACCTCGGAAGGGCTTCTGCTGAGGGACCATAGGATCGTCATTCCGACGCAACTACGGCAGGGTATCGTCAATCTAGCTCACGAAGGTCATCGAGGTGTGGTTGCAACTAAGAGAGCCCTGAGAGAGCGAGTGTGGTTCCCACTATTGGACCAGATGGTAGAACTCACTCTCAAAGACTGTCTGCAGTGCCAATTCGTCAGTCAAGGAAGTCCCCCAGCTCCTTTGCGAATGACAGAATTGCCCAGTGGCGTGTGGCAGGAACTTGCTATGGACTTCTATGGACCTCTTCAGTCAGGAAAGTATGTTCTAGCAATTATGGACGAGTATTCAAGGTTCCCAATAGCCCAGCTTGTATCGTCCACTAGTGCGGCCAGCACTGTCGCAGTGCTGGATGAAGTGTTTGCGGCATTGGGCATTCCGAAGGTACTCAAGACAGACAATGGCCCTCCGTTTAATGGACATGAGTTTGGTGAGTTTGCGCGACACCTGAACTTCACGCATCGCAAAATCATGCCCTTATGGCCGCAGGCCAACGGTACCATAGAACGATTCATGGCCACTTTGAAAAAGACGTTTCAACAAGCGACCAGTGAGAAAAGGGACCTTCAGGTGGCTCTCAATGAGGTCCTCAGGGCCTATAGGACAACTCCCCATGCCACTACGGGCAAATGCCCTGCCACCCTAATGCTGGGAAGACCGATCAGGAACAGGATACCCACCTGGGAAGGAGCTCTGAGAGCAGTCTCACCTGCTCGCATTCATCGAGAGGTTGTGTCCGCGGACCGTCGTGGGAAAGAGAGAATGAAATCGTATGCGGACGCCAGAAGGAGAGCAAGATCACCTTCCATCAATGAAGGGGACTGTGTTCTCGTCAAGCAGGAACAGCACAGGAAAACAGACTGTAAGTTCAGAGCTGAACCACTGACAATCATTCAGAAAAAGGGTACCATGGTGACGGCAGAGTCTGACAGCCGAAGAATTACCCGGAATGCGTCCCATTTTCAGAAATGCACTCCTGTCATGAAGGAGTCGCTTCAAAGAATGCGGGGGCATCAAGAGAGTGATGTCCGAGAACAACCTGCCGGCGCTGCCGAGAGTCCGCATCCTGGGACTTCAGGAGAACATGAGGTGGTGACAGGAACTATGTCACTTCGACCGAGGCAGGACATCCGCAAGCCGAAACGACTGATTGAAGAACTGTAAACAAGTCAGTCATTTCATTTCATTTTGTTAAAAAAGGGGAAGATGTCGAGAGTGAGCGGTGCAGTAGTTAGTGTGGGCGGAGTTAGGAGGGCAAGAGAAGAGGAGGGGCAGCGGCAGGAAGACGGCAGATAGGATAGGGACAGGGAACGTGTTAGAAGCAGGGTAATAAAGCTGCTGTTGAAAGTAAGTCATGTGTCTGTCGTGATTGAACGTGGACACTAAAGTGGATTATCCAATCCATGAAAGGTATTTCTGCAACAGTGAATGGTAATGTCTCTAACTTCTCTATATGTAACATGGTGTATGTTGCATCCTTTTCTGCCATGATGGTCTATTGTTTCATGAGATTATATAGTAGAAACAAACTAGAGGCATTAATATTTTTCCATGGAACGCGACTGAAGTATCTGTGGATTCCAACTCAGTAACATGATAGCTCTAAGCTGCATCTGCCCATGTTATAAAGAAGACATGTCACTCTGTATGATTTCAATTGCAGATCAGACTATGTAACCCAGTCAGAATGGAAGAAAGCTGCGTCCTGCGTGGGACCCTATAATGATTTTCAGTAATGTCCAGTTTGGCCTAAGCGATTAACCAGTGACTGGTATGCTCTGCTTCTAAAAGAAGTCCATATGGCAAATCATTGCAGCGACCCAATGCGCTCTCTTTGTTCAAAGCAATGTACAAGTTGAACTCTTTCAGGATGTGAGGTTCCTCCAGAATATGTTTAAAATGGTTATGTTGAAAGAAATGATATGCAGGCTGGCCTTATACCAAATATGCCCTGCCTTTTCAACCCTCAGTTCACTCAAATTGTATGGTAGCGCCTGGTTTTATCTCCTAAACTCCAATCTTTGCAGCACCCTGATACAATCTTGTGACTCAGCGGTTTCTAAAAACCACTGCCATTGAGCACACCATGATTTATGCGTATCATGTACACACAATTGGAGGGTTATTATTTAACACACAACAGTAACAGCATGGCATTAAACTCCTCACATTAAAACTAGGATCTTATCATTGCAGGCATTCTACATAATTCGAGGAAAAGGCCTGATGCACTCTGGACCTCTTAGTCTGAAGATTTGAGTCTTACAGTTTATATGAGAGACTGTTCACAAAGACATGCAACTGACATCCAATAAAAGAGATTGCTCACTAAGGCATGGAACACTAACCCAATGACTAGGACTGTACAAAAAGATGTAGAATGTGCACAAAATGAAGGACAGTGTTTTCAAAATGTGAGACTAAAACTCAGTTCTATGGCGTGATACCAGCACCCAGAGAGAGAAACTGCGCTCTGTGATTCCTCACTGTCTGCCCCCTGCATCATCTGCCCCTAGTAGACTTCTGCTTCCAGTGCAGAGCTACAGAGCTCCGGTAATTAACTCAATAATACCCTTCATTATGATATATTCCTAAATTCAATCAAATATCTTAGGAGTTCCAAGATTTGTGGAAAATTCTCTAGGCATGTTCCCAAATCCCTTTTACTTTTAATCCACCTTACCTTACCGCATACAGGTTGCACTTTCATTGCAGAATCAGTACATTTGCTTTGCTCTGTGATACCCATTTTATCAATATGAGAAGGACAAAACACTGAGCTACACTATTCTGCTGCTGTGTACAAATTTCCCCTCTACTCAACACTGCGATACTCTACTCCCCCTACTCAACTCTACGATACTTTACTCCGGCAAATCCAGTCTACAACACTCTACTCCTCCCACTGTTCCCTAGGACACGGGTAACTGCCACATAGCAACAATCCACATAAATACACTCCACATCATGCCACATAATTCCAAGCAGCATAATTTCACTCAACGCCACACAGTTCCATGCAACACAATTCCACTTGACACATTTCCATTCCACACTATATAATTCAGGAACAAACCACATAATTCAACTCAACAAAACATTTACACTACACACCACATACTGGATCCACACCACAGAATACAACAAAATTCAACAGCACACCACATAATTAAACTCCACAGCATACCACTATACAACACAAAATACCATTCCACATAATTACACTCCATGACACACAATCCCACTCCACATAATTCCTGTACACTCAAAACCACATAATTGCTATCCGCATAATTCCAGTCCAGTACACTCAAAAGCACAGCTGCCGGTCTTGGTGTAGAGCTGGGCAGCATCCCTCACATGAGGTAAACAGGAATCAGCTGAGCTGGAAATCCAGCGTGGGTTAGCTTCTTAGTACCAGCAAAATGCTCTTCTGTATAAACAAAGGTTTGATGTTGTATATAATAACATCATCCATATTACCATGCTGAAGCCCAAGAATATTATCCTGCATATGCACACAAATGAAGGTGTGTCAAATATTATCATGTTTTGGGAGAAAAGGCAACTTAAAAAGGTGAGCATATAAAATGTGGTTTCTTAACCAGGCCTAGTGTTACCACGTGACTGACAAGGACACAAGCAACCCAAGACTGGTTGACCTAGTTGAATATCTTTAATTGGGTGCAGCTTGGCTCCAGTGAAAAGGAGAGCCTGGGAACCACATCTGGTCATATCTGCACACTTAGGGCGTTGCACAGAAGTTAACCAAAAAGTGATGGGGAGGATATTGTAATTAATCTCAGGCTGATAATTACTTGGGCTGCATCCCAGACCATTATTCTTTTGCCCACAGTGCCACTTCAGATTAGACCCAGCCGTGTACAAATTAGCCTTTATGATACTCAAATAGGCACAATCCCTTCCAAACTGCCAAGCCAGGTCCTCTCTGAGCCAATACATAAACAACAAAAGACTGATATCACCGTAATTGGGCTCTTCAGTCAGATGCAGCTTGATTCCGGTGGCAAAGTGAGACCAGGGCCCACGTCAGGTCACACCAGTTGCACTTAGGGCATCATACTAAAATAAACAAAAAAGTGATGGGTAGAACACTCGAGCTAATGGCAACCACTGATCATTACTGAAGCCGCATCACAGCCCATCGTCCTTTCACCCTCAATGCCACCTCAGATTAGACCTAGCCATATGCAAATCATCCTTGATCCTGCTCCAATAGGCACAGTCCCATCCGAACTGCCAAGCCAGGTCCTCTCTGAGCCAGCACATAAATAACGCTAGACTGGTTTTGCCCTAGTTGGGGCTCTTCAGTCAGATGCAGCTTGGTTCCCATGGCAAAGTGAGACCAGGGCCCACGTGTGGGCATGCCCATCACACTTAGGGTTGTCACACTGATGTAAACACAAAAGTAATGGCTTGGCTGCTTGACTTATTCTCAGCACTGGTAATTACTGAGAGCCGCATACCAGTCCATCGTTGTTTGCCCACAATGCCACCTCAGATTAGAACCAACCACGCGCAAACCAGAATGAGGTGCATGCTCTGCTTTATTCCCACAATTGTACGGCAAACAAAAGTACACAGAATGATTTCTCAACAACTGTAAAAGGCCATAAATGACGCCATGTCAGCAATGCAGTTACTGTTTACATTTCACATGTTGTACTTTATCTGGCATGCCTTATAAGAGTTTGCTTTTCCCAGAAATTGCATTTCTGTAGTTTTTGCAGTCCTTTCCATCAACATGTGAACTGAGTAACCACAAGAAAGCTCTGGAGTTAAGACAGAAGTCAATGCAATCTTCTCGCAGTATCTCTCAATGGGTCCTAAAGGTGTATATCCCATTTGCTCTTCCAATTCCTGGTCTCTCTGCTGAGCACGCAGAGCTCTAATCACATTTGTGTCAATTATACTTACCAGTTTATGTAAAAGTGTGGAAGAGGTATACACATGAGTTGAAATATTGATAATGGCAAAGGAAACATACTGTGATCACTGGTGAGAATGAGTCAGAATGAATGATGAGGAAGTAACTATAAATGAAAATATGTGAGACTGAGTGAGATTGCGAGAGTGAATGCGAGTGGGAGTAAGTATGAGTGACTGTGTAAGGAAGTCAGAGTAAGGGGGTGCGGGTGAGAATGAATGAGCGTGAGTCAGAATTAGAATTATCAAGTGACTGTAAGTGAGCATGAGTGAAAGTGTGCACGTCAGTGTGTTACGTTTGTGAGTCTGCTGTATGAACCACATCCACTCCACCCAAACTGTTCTAAAAGAATATTGGACTCGTTTGCAGAAATTCAGGGCAAGTATTACGCTGCACCAATGTCAAAAATTACCAACGGCCACTGGCAGTGAGGAGAGCATGACAGCTTACACAGCAGTTCTGAAGTCACTTTCTCTAAATACAGACAGCAGGTACCAGGCTATCTTGGTTTTCTTATTGGTGTGTTCCTTGAGGGTGAGATCGCTGTCAAGGAGGACTCTGAGATACTTTGCATAGTGTGAAACTTGGAGTTCGGCTCCCACGTTCATGTCTTTGAGCCAGGTCTGGACTAGTTGTTGCTTGTTGCTCTTTATGAGCAAAAAACATTCAGTGCTGGTCAGGTTGAACTTCAGGTAGGTGCTGGACATACAGGTCTGCAGGAGGTGCAATAAGTGTTTCAGGCACTGGATGTCTGATGTAGAAGAGATCTTCAAAAACAGCTACCCACGAGCTATCCCCGTGACAGCGACTCCAAATTCGGTGCCTGCAGCACCCAGCATGGCACCGTTACCAATCCAAACTAGATTATGACTTCTACACACCCTAAGGCCCTCGGACTAGTGCATGATCTACCCATGTACCTGTACGAGTTAGAAAATGCACACTGATGATGTTGTGTGTGCCACATTAATCACGTGTCAGGGCATTGCATGACCACCTAAACAACTATAAAACTAACATACTTGTGAAATATAATTTGCTTTTTATTAAAATCTAACTTTAATATACATGAAATGATGTGTTTGAATGTTCTGAAGTAGATCTGAAGTAGATCTCTTGGTAGTAGCCAAAGATAAGGTAATGTAATGTAGATGGTATATCAGAATTTCACTTAAAAAGTAAGCATATAGAGGGCCATATTATCAAGGAACAGCGATAACATTATTGCCGCTTTAGCAGCAGGAAACTGCAGCTAAAGCGGCGATAATGGGCTTGATAATATGCCCTTGTTAATTCCCATAGAAGTCCTGGTTCACACCAGAACATGGGCTTCTATGGGAATTCTCAAGGGCATATTATCAAGCCCATTATCACCGCTTTAGCGGCAGTTTCCTGCCGCTAAAGCAGCGATAATGTTATAGCTGTTCCTTGATAATATGGCCCACTATTCCTAGAACCACGACTAAGTTCTGTTTCCATTTATCAGCAACATATTATAGGTCCATGGGTAGGAAGGCACTTTTACTTTCTAATAATCAGTACCAGCGGCGGCTCCTCCCTTAAGGCTGCGGAGTGGCTCCCCACTGCTCTCTCAGCAGTGAAAATATGGAAAATAAAATTAAAATAAAACAGCTTATTATCATTTTATTTTCCTTGCTGAGCCAAGTCTAGAGCATAGCGGGGCTGGGCCATCCTAATGGACAGCAGCAGCAGGGAGGAGGATTGGTGGGCACTGCTGCAAGTGTGCATGCCAGTTTGTCCAGCCGGCTTAGGACGTCCAAACAAACATGCACGTTTAGATCTCTCCATCCGAGCTGTGCTATACAGCCGGGTGGAGAACATACACAGGCTCCCAGGGCCTGACTGAGCGTCAAACCACGCCGCTCAGACCAATCCTGGTGCTTCTCTCATACTGGGTATTATCAGCATGAGAGCAGCGTTAGGATTGGTGTAGGGAGTCTGGGAGCCTGTGCATGGAGTGCCGTGAGTCAAGAGAAGTAGAAGAGCACCAAAGTGGTAGCCACCAGATAAGTGTTATTTTTTTTCTTTTTCTCCCCTGCTCTCCCCATGCGTTGCCTTCCCCCATTTTTATTTCACATTAGCAGCCACTGATCAGTACTACTCAAAGTAGAGCAGTGTGCGTAAATACACCTGCACCTCATATTTACTTTGAGCCTAAACCCAAATCCTAACAAAATACAGAATACCAATCAAATAAAGGAAACATGAAAGAGCTGAGAAGAAGGGCTAGTGATGCTTTGTGCTGTGTGTATGGGACCCGGCACAGAAGATGAAATCAAAAGTAGGCCTGGGCTAAAATTTCGTTACGTTTGCGGAAATTGCGATAATTTGACATTTTCGCGTTCCGCGGAAAGCACGAAAATGTCAAAATTTCCGCATTCCGCAGCTTGGCGATAATTTGTTTCTTGCTCGCGCTGTAAAATAATACATTTTCGCGCGCGCGCGATCGCCTTACCTGAATCCCTGCGTTCGCCGACAAGTTTTCTTGATCCGGTCGCGTTCTCCATGAGATGTTGTATTGTTTTTAGCCATTTGCGCTGTCTCGCGACAGTTCGCGCCCGCAGTGACGTCATGCGTCGCGCGATCATGTCTTTCTTCTCGCGATCATGCACCGCGAGACAACTGAAATCAAGATGGCCGCACCCGCGAGCAACCACATGGGTAAGTTGGCGAGCCGCAACCATGCAGAAAATCTCACGAACATGTGGGAAAAAAACTTCCGCATCTTCGCGATATTTCCGCGTGTTTGCGATAATTTTTAACATTTTCGCGATAATTTGCGAAAGTGTATTTCGCAAATTCCGCCCACCCCTAATCAAAAGTACAAACCTGTGCGTCCAGTTATTGTTACCTGTTACACTGTATTTTGATGCAAGTGCTAAGCAATCCTCCTCACTACAGCCTTCTCAACAAGAAGTACTTAAGCCTCCAAAAATTCCCCAGATGTTCCTTATTTTTCTACTTGAATACTGTTATACTATTTTTATTATTGTATTCTCATTGTCTCCACTCGTTAATCCAATTCATATATTTATGCTGGAGTAACTATTTGATGTAATGATTTATATTTCATTTCATATATTGTATATTGACACCCTTATTCTTTTAATCAAATGTTCTTAAACTAAAAAAAGTACAAACTTGCTGCTGGGCGAGAGCTTGAATCTTCCAACTTCCTGCACCTACAATGCTAAAGTGCGAGGTCTCATGTTGTTTAAATGACTCAATAGTTGATGGATCTATTGATGACCTCTGTGTGTGTAATGTATGGGATCATGGCTTCAATCATTCTGAGCTCAGGTCAGACTTTTCTGTTTCGGAAATGGAATGGATGAGCACTAGAGCATGGGGTTGTAGTATAAGTATACCCCACTTCATCAAGGGGCACCCCATCATCAAATGCTGCATTGCTAGACACTACACAATCATAGGTAAGTATATAAAAAATGAAATTCAAGTTGGTTAAAATTACATAAATATGTTAAACAAGCACAACTTGCCAAATTAAAAAAACAGATTCATTAAAAAATTTAAAAACATTAAAAAAGAGTAATGAGGGTGAGGGGCCCTCCCAAAATAAAACGGATATTCATAATTAATATTAATTAAAAAAAAAATAGAAACATATTATTATAATAAAGAAGAAGAGCAGAAAGTAGGACTTGTGGTACCTCCCAAATATGAGAATGAAAATAATGCTATTAATAAAAAAGAATTTTAATGAACTCAATACGTACCAATAAATTTTACTAATTATAAGACACAATGGTATTTTCTTTTAAATAAAAGCAAAATTTGGAAATGTATTAGCTAAAAAGAAACAAATATTTAATTAATTTAATAAACAATAAAACATAAGCACTCAGTTTTGGTATGCAGTTCAAAATTAAAAAAATCCAAATCAAATAATTACAGGTAAGGCATAATATAGGGTTACTAAGATGAACAAATAAAGATAATTGAAATAATAACAGACTAGTGTTATGTCAAAATGAGAATAACAGCTATATGAAATGTTATTTTTAGGTGAAGTATTGAAGAAATGATATGCAAAAAATAATTAATTACTTGGAAAATATAGATACAAGACTATTACATAAAACATTTCATTAACAATAAAGGATATAAATACACAAAGAAAAAAATTATTAAAAGATTTTCAAAAAAGGCATGGCCAATCTCTAGGTAAGTAGTGTAGTTAAGTACAGTAGTAGGATACACATAGGCATGTGTTCTGTTTTTATTCTGACATCCCAATGAATTATTGAGATATCTATGGAGCATCAGCACAGAAGAAGGCATTGTGCCTCTACGAAAAGTCAATGATTTGATGAGATATAGGAAGATGAGGAAGTAAGTATGATGAGGGAGAGGTCATAGCTTAGAATTCTATCAACAAAACTGCTCCCCATTGGTGAATGACTTTATCCACACATCATTTCCCTTTTTGGGTGGATGGGAGGCAGGGCTCACTGTGGACACCTTCATGGGCAGTGATTGACAATAGTGCTTTATTTGTTCCGGTGTATGCCGGTGCTTGGCACCAGCACTTATATCTTGACACCGGCATACATTTGTGGCAGTTGAAAACATGGTGGTACTGTCTGTCGAAAATCAGCAGACAATTTTGCATTGTAAAATACATTAAAAAAACAATATTATCAGCATCTCCAGGCCGTTCTTGCAGCTGTGGAGGGCCAGGAATCGTTTATAATGTCACATCTGCAGGAGTGTGATGGTAGCATTGCTATTGGCATTTGGCAGCGGTGGCAGGGAGAGTGGGTGGTGAATGCTGCAGTGGCCTCTTGAGAAATATCTTAGGCCCTGGTTCTAATTTTTCCACAAACTAAGGGGTAGATTTACAAAAATTTTGCGCTGGGTTAGCATAATAAAAGTGACGCTAATCAGCACACATTTTTTTTCTACTTTACTTTCCAGCGCAAAGCGGTGCAGGAATGTACCCTACAAGTAACACGAAACAGTGCAAAGCTCTGCTTTGCGTTACTTAGAGCCAAGAGGGCGTTACATGGGTGGTACATGGGCATTCCCATGCAACCACCCAAGCCTTTTTACACAAAACCCTATCTACAAACAATTGTAGACAGGGCTTAGAGCCAAAAGTTAACGCCACTTCAAAGGAGGAGTTAAAAAGAGAAATGCAGCAGCACACATACAACATGGGGAAAGTACTTAAACGTGTCTAGGCATAGTATTTTGTACAGTAAGGTTGCCCTTCATGTACAAAAAAACCTATGCTAGACTCATCATGCACGCACTCTAGCACTATGGCGCTTAGGTGTGTGCATGGCACACGACATCTGAAATCAGCGCCGGCGCTAGGGAGAGGAGAGGGGAGAGCCATATCTCTGCAGATATGGCACTCTCCTGTTCCCTCTGTGTCACGCAATGCAGCGCAGCCTCTTTGGGTGCTACGCTGCGTCGCACGTCTTTCTTGGAAATCTGGCCTTAAGTCATAATTGACGAATCTTTACGGCTGTATCTAGTATTAATTGAGGATTTAAATAATTAATATTCTTGTGAAACAGGTACATAAAAAAATGAGAATGGGAACATTTTCATATCCTTTACAATATACAGATATGGTGCTCCCTTACCAAATGTTGGTTCCATAACTAGATGGTATTCCCTAAATGTGTGCCATAGGGAGTGTCTGACAAAGGTGTAACGTCACCTCAGTCCCAGGTTCTTGTCCATTTGAGCCCTCCCATCAGACTGTAGTCCTTTATCTATTGTTGTGTACCATGCTTTGTGCAACCTATCAGTGCACCATTTCCATTGCCTGGGCTTGACCATCACTTATAATTAGGGTTTCCGGTTTTATGTTATTTATTTTTTTAACATTTCCGTCTGTATTTAACCATATTTATTTTTTGGCCATTTGTACCTGTATTTATCCATATTTATTTTGTGTTTTGCGTATAAATGAAGTTGTAAAACTGTACATTCCAATATTTATTCAAGTGATAGACGCGCACTCATACTTCGAAGTCTGTCATGTTTTAGCTATTTAAGCTGTCAAATATTACATAACTATACATCCACTGGTAAATACTAGCATTATACAATAAATGTATGTTGGCATGTGCCTTTAATTGAAGAAATGTCATCCTATTTTTAGGTCTCGCTGAGCCCCAGCGCTTGCGCTGGCTCGAAGAGACATTTTGTATGTGGGCTCCAAAAAGTGCTACCAGGCCAGCCTAGAGGTACAGTGCATGTGCGCGGGCATGCGCGCCGCGCTTACTTTCACTTTTGCGACCGCACGGCCGCTTTGATCGCCATCTGCCATTGTTCTCTCTTTAAGCCTTACTCGGCTTGCACTACCCCTCATTCCCTCCTCCTTTCTCCCCCCCGCCCTTCTCGTCATACGCATGCACTCTCCCCCACTTGTTTATTTATTTTTTTGCCGCGAGGCCATTTCCTGCGCGCGCATGCACTCCCGACCCCCCACCCCTCCGACTTGTTAAAGACAGATATCGGACTGATCAGTGATACTAGTCTCTCACCGGAAACAGTACGTGCTCGCCTAAATGCCACTGCCGCCTTCATTTCCTGTGACCTGAAAACAGAATGTTCAGTAATAGAGAGTAACATAACTGGGAGCAGGCCCTCTCTAATCACCTCAGCCCATTAGCAGGATGTGGGTCTCTCTGCGACCTACAGTCTGACTGAGCCACATTACAAGCCTCGCGTCATGTGGTTCCCATTACCCGCTGGTCACAGATAGGCTTATACAAAGTATGCGCCAACCGATGAAAGCGGCTGGTGCGTCAATCAATGCATTTGATATGACCAGTGCATTAAGATCATTATTATAATTCCAATATATTCTTTCTCTAAAAATAGTCGCTCAAAACCCGCTGGAAAAAAACTTCGTTTTTCAGTGGCCAAAAGGACGGTAGAGCTAGCTCTCCGTGCTTTCCGAAGCCGTCTAAAACCAAGACATGAAGTTCAAGTGGACTGTACCACAATATCCAGGAAAGCCAAGGATGCTTCTTTTTCAAGTGAAGATAGCTTTAACTCTGTAGCAGGGGCTGCTACTTCCGTTCTTCCCAAAAATCATGATGGACAATTGTAGTTTAATGCACATCCTGTGGTTTAACATGTTTTTCCAGAGTTACAAAGCAACTCTCCTGTTTGCTGAAGTGCATTGTACTCCATTCATTTTATCGCAAACTACCCCTTTTCCCATGAGTTGGATCCGTCCTATAGCTTCTCTCCAGGACAGGACAGGACAGCCCCGCCCCTCCCTGGGTCGGGTCATGAGAGGATCTTCCTCGTGGCAGCGGAAAGGCATCGTGAATCTCCTTTGTGGCACTCATCGTTGCATGCATTATTTTGGCCTTTCTGTACCCCTATTGGCCTTTGATTCCCCGTAAATCGTTGGTATCCATGTTTAGTATTTGCTGGTCTCCGGTATCCGTTCAGAATCTGTGTGCGGATACGTTCAGAGTTTGAGCAGTTAATTAAAGCATTCATCCCTTCCACCTCCTCTCATATCGGTGCGTGTCCGTTCTTTGTTTCCTGCTCATGTTTGCCTTGTGTTTCATTGTGTGCCCAACCCCAGCTATTTTTACAATATTCCATAGCAGCGCATATTTTAAAAAAGCGGTATGCTTAAATTATGTCTAAAAACACATTTGCCAATAATTCGAGTTTGTGTTGCAGGGTGCTGTATCTTGATTACAGAATCTCGCTTGCAGTTTTATTAAGCGCAAACTCGCCCAAAGTAATTGGAGTGCTGTACTTGAGCACATGTTGCATTAAACAAGGTCCCATTCTCTCTTTTTTGTTTTTAAAGCACAGGGATTTTAAGTGCTTTGCCCAGAATTACGGCCTATTGAGCCGATGCCGAGACTTTTTTTTTTTTGTTGTTGTTGGCACGTTAAGAGCATGACACGATTTAAACCCGGTTCCCTTGTTCCACAGTCGGCAGTTCAGGATGTGATGCTACATTCTCACTTCCAAACAATTGGCATTTTTTGCATCCAAACGCGTACACCCAACGGGAATGTAGTAAGGATTGCCATAGTGATGAAAAAACTAATGTAACAAACGTCCTCAATCTGCTTCCAAAGCAATTTCACTCCGTGTTTTACATTTATTAGCAATACGGAAATCTTTGCTAAAGTTCCGTTGGGTGAACAGAAAGCACATCCGATGGGAGTTCACTACAGACTGCCATAGTTCAAATTAACTTTAATGTAAAAAGCTTCCCAAAAATACATTGATTCCACTTTTTGTTCACCTAACGTGAGTTTAGCAAGTATACTGGAGTTGCTGTGTAATTTTGTGTTGCGCTTCAATAGGACTCCGTCATGTTAAAAGGAAAACAATTTGTGAAACTCTCATTGTGTGCACATATGTAACTTTTTAAAAAGCGTATACCCAATGGCAACCTTCATTATTATTTTTTTTTAACTAAATTTGGAATTACTTTTGTTAAAAAAGTCAAAGGCGTTTATAGCTTTCCTTAGTTCGTTTTGTTCAGCAATACGGTAAAACGTGTTGCATGTAGGCGGTTACATTAGTGCTTACCTGTAAACCCAACATTTGTGGACAGTTTCTGGAAGTCTTTGATGGTGTCAGCAGAGGGTTTTCCATTCTAAAGGGGTTATATTGGTCTATGAGATTTTCATTATGGTTGGCACCATTGGCCCCTTCCCCCATCAGCCCAGAAAAAGCAATAAAAGAACTACAGATGGTGTTTATCAGTTTGACATTGTGGAAAACAGGGTCGGGATTTCGTACACACTCTTTTTAGCACCCCACATCCGAGGCGCAGTTGATTTCTGCATGAGTCTTTTCCATGAGCTGCCCACTAGGTGTGGGCATCGGGCTGGCAAAGGTCGAGGTACAGTTCAGAGTCAAAGGCCATAAGACGCAATCCAATTAATTTACGACAGGTGAATTTTGATACTACAAAAGAAGTTAGAGATAACAGATTTTTAGGCTTAGTTAAAAGAAATTGACCACAAAACTCTTTCCTAACTTTGCCTTTCAGCACCTCCTTAAAGCTCACATGGAAAGTTTAAATAGAGATTTCTTACTTAATGCATGTGCCAAGTATGTTTTATTCTTCAAACCCATAAGATATTTTTATGTGTTTCTCCAGGTGTTCAAACCACAGCCCCAGGTACCGGAACTTGTTTGATCGTGGGACCCGATAACCATTTATGTAACAACTGGCACCTTTAGATTTCCCATGTCCAGATACAACTATATTAGTTTTCACCACAAGTATTTGCGGATGACTTTATACTTTTTGATATTGATTAAAAAATATGATAAACCCACCTGCGTGCAGTCCATCAGCATTGTATGATCGGCATACTGAAGGGCTGCAACGAGGACCAGCCCAATCTTGGATGGAAAGCTCATGGTTCAGCCTAATGCTGGTCATAGATCAAAGGAAACAAGCATTGGCATAGCCAATAGGTCTCGCCTTTGGGACCTTATAAGTGCTTAGCCATGGCACAGTTAATGTTGTTGCACCAAGGATATTGTGCTGAATAACTAAACACTTATAAGGTCCCAAAGGCGAGACCTATTGGCTATGCCAATGCTTGTTTAACTTCTTATGCTGTCCATCTGCTCAGCGGCTGGCCTATAATTCATGAAAGACAGAATAGAGACTCAATTAAAAGAAGCACAATTTTCTGACAGAAAACACACTGTTTTCTGTCTGTATTTATTTCTAAAATCCGTAAAAATGGAAAACAGGGAGCCTTACTTATAATGCACAGTCTTTGAAATAATTTTAGGTCAGCAGACGAATGTCAAAGGGTGAACCCCTACTTTGCAAAGCTCCGACAATCCTTGCCTTACGTAGCTGCTGAAAACATCCCGTTTGCAACATATTCATGACTTGGTGTGAGTGAAAGAATTAAGAGTGCTTGACTTACTCGAAGGTGAGAAACTTAGCATTCTTAAGTTGTCCTCAGGAGCGTGTCAGGGGAACGGTAAGGGAAATTTCAAACAAATGTGGTTCACGCCACGCAAGTGTAACTTTCGTTTGATAGTCACAAACATTTCATAGTGCATTTGCCACACCTATCTGCACATTTAAGCTACAACTAGAAGCTCCAGATGCCACTCCTGCAGGAATTGTGGCAAAGGGCACCACTTGCCCCAATTTTCCCATGGGGCATGGAGTAAGAAAGGCCATTGTAGAGAAAAATATTTATTAGACAAACAGGATTTATCAAATTAATTTGAAAATGTGTACATTTCCTAATCCTAAACGGGTGTATTGATGAATATTTCCACAGTATGACAATGTATAGACATAAAAAAGGTCCTAGGCATCTTTTGTTGTGAATTTCAAACACTTAAGGCAGATGCTTAAGCCAGTTGTAAGTCCCGCCTCTTTAGGAGAGGAAGATTAGTGAATACCCCTGCAGGCATACCTTAAGAGCAGACGTAGGCCCTCAGGTTGAGTTTGGCAGGCAGGATACCCATCCACACACATTGCAGATTACCCTATCAACATGCTAATGGTCCACCCGCTGTATCTGGAGCAAGGCAGACTGTCCTTTTCCTCCAGAGGAGCCCCGGCAGGCACCACTGCTGGAGTCCTTACACCACTTGCCCTGAGGACTTGTGGCCATCGGAGTAAGTACATAGGTCCATGTGCCTCATTTAGGGTGGATTTTGTGGAAACAGTTTTCTGTTCAGGACCACCAAGGAAAGGCTGGCCGTTTCAATCAGAAAAAAGAAAACGCCCCTCCCCCCAAACCTGGGAGAAAACTCACAGGATGTCAGTGTCATTATTTATTTGTTTTATAAAAACAAACTCTTGCTTTGAGAATTTGTTTATGCAAACAAATAAGTTTGCTCAGCCGCCATATGAACGATGTTGTCTGTTCAGCAAACTCTCCATGGCGTCAGTGCAGTGGCTCCTTTGAAGGCATAGAGACCTCCGCAAGGCAGGCGAAGATCTCTAAACATGGCAGGCATTAGTCACGCCTCAGTCCTCCAGAGCGGTGGAGATTAGTACCCCCGCCTTCCGGCGGACGGGAGACCGCCTGCCAAATTTAAATGAGGGCCATAGTCATAAGTGGTCTGGTGGCTCAGTGGACTACTGAGTCCACTGTAGAAGTCTGAGTTTAACCACATGGTCACAGGTTCCAGTCCCGGTGGGTCCACTCAGCCTTTCATCCTTTTACGATTGATAAAATGAGTACCATTGAGTTGGGCTTGATATCCGTTTCTGTCTACAGGTTGTAAAGTTGGAAATATCAGAAAATTATACATAATAAATTCTAACTCTTTCAGAATAGAATGTCATTAAATCTTAAACAGAGTGACTGAGGCCAGGAAATGAGAAACCTTTGTAAAACTCTGAAGTACAGTATCCAGAGCAGGTGATTTACTTGTATTCACTTAAGAAGCAGCATTCAAAATTGGGCATGTTGGGAAACCCTACAATGATTTGATGCCGATTATTGAGCAATATGCTTAAGATATGTCAGAAGGGGTTTTCAGGGATTTGTTTTGTCTTGAACCTTGAATATGAGTAACGTTACATTCAGATATTGCTGTTGAAGATATTATTATTATGAAAACCATAAGTATGAATATGTTAAGTATGTCTATGCTCCCCAACATAATTGTTAAACTCCCAGATTACTTTTCTACTGGAGTAGTTATAAGAATCTTAAGGGTTTCTTTTTCTCTTGAAGCTGGAAACATAATAAAGTATTCAGAAAAAAAGAAAGCTGCAAACTGAGAAATAACATCTAGGAGAGTAGGATCTTCTTCTTATAGTTACCCCCACTTTTGCTGATGTTTCACTGTTTTCGACTTAATCTGGCTGGGATCCTGCTATCCAGAACCCCAGCCCGGCTGCTTTCTCCTCTAAATTGATTGCATGTACTTTAGGCACACTCCAGATTGGATACTGGGGTACCCTTATCAGTCCCTAGTATATGGTATACTATGTACCGAGGGCATAGGTACCCCAGAGGCCTCTCAGGGGCTGCAGTATGTATTATGCCACCCCTGGGAGACCATTCAAAATGACACCAAAGGTCTGCTACAGCAGCCTGTGTAAGGGGTGCATGCACCCCTTACTTAGATATAGGTTCACTATATCTTCTCCATATCACTGCACATATAAATCTATCAGTCACTCCTATGGCAGGCCTTATCAATCCTGAAGGCAGGGTGCTGGGTTTTATATGAGAGGGTGTACCTGCATGTGCAGAGCCCCTCTGCAGCCTTTGGAACCTATATTCCGGGGTTGTTTGTGATGCAGCCAACCATATATACTTAAGTGCATTATAACTAGGGCTCCCGGTTTTATAGTATTTATTTTTTTGCCATTTCTGTCTGTATTTATCCATATTTATTTTTTTCTAATCTTATCTGTATTTATCCATATTTATTTTTGGTTCTGTGAATTTTTTTATTTGAAATTAGTACATTTCCACATTTATTTTAACCAATAAATATGCGCTCATGCTTGAATGTCTGCCAGGTTTCGGTGCTGTGAGCACCCACAGAAGAAAAATCAGTGCACTTATATGAAAATATGCAAATTTCTGAATCAGCCTTTTGCATATCTACTGCTGTTAAAGCCTCTTTACTAAAATTCCTTTCTTCTTTTAACCCCCTTACCTATCAATCCACACATATATTGGCCTGGCAGTCATGGCAAACAGTATTTAGAATTACTCAAAAAGCAACCCAAGTTCCATTTTTATACACATTTAAAAATAAATGCAGACAAGAAAATACATGTTTTCTGTCTGTATTTATCTGTAAAAATCAGTAAAAACGGAAAACAGGGAGTCTTAATTATAACCTTGCGGTAAATGCTAACTTTAAAACGGCTGCATGGAAACATGTTGTGTTTGGTGTCAAACACCTTGGAATCATACCTCCACACCAGTAACTGGTGTGGGAGGTATGATTCCACCCTCCTAGAGGGAGAAATATGACAACACCGGTACACCCGGAACCAACTTTCTTGACCCTAGCATCACAAAATGGATGCTGCCAGCCACAGACACGAGTCTGCCCTCCTGCTGCTGGATGAAACTCCAGCAGGGGAAGGCTGGACAATAGGTTTCCGGTCACAGGGAGGTGTGACCACCTCCCAGACAGCCTTTAGTGTATTGGGGTTGGGTGGGTGCACTCTGAGAGTGCTTTGATGTCTGCAATGGGGGCACATTTGGTGTCCCTGTGCATAGTCCCGGTGAAACCGGTTGCAGGAGCCATTTGCTCCTGCTCTGGTGCGAAACTGGACAAAGGACATGAGTGTAGCCACCCCTCTGTCCTGACCCTCCCATAAGTGGGTCCCCAGAGTTTGTCCCACCCCTTCCTTGGGTATAAAGTAGGAACCCCTGACTACAGGACTTTAGATTTACCTGGGCAAAACTCTGCTACAGAAGCCAAGTAATTCGACTATCTACACTATGCTGAATGACTGAAGAATCTCCCTTGGAGTAAAGGAGTTACTCCCCTGCAAGGCAGGCACCTTAAGCGCATCTGACCGGTTTGCATCTCCTGAGCTCCTGAGGACTCTGAAGATTTCTGCAACACAGGAGGTGGGTTCTCATGTGTCCCCGAGGTCGACTAATGTTCTCAGCAATCCTGAGACCCGCAGCCCTTGTGGGGACCGTGCAACCCGTACCCCTATGCACCGTGTCCATTTGCAGCAGCATATGCTTTTCGGCAATTACTGAGGCTGTGCTTTGGGCTACTTGTAGTCCTGACCCGAGCAATAATTCCACTGAAGATTTCTGGCCTACACTCCATGAGTGTTCCGTGGGCTGGTATTTTGTGATTCAGCTCAAGGTCCCTTTGCGATCCATGGTCCGTTGGCCTGTGGGTCCCTGTGAAGGCAACTTTAACTTTCAGTGGGCTTCCCTGGTTGCTCCAGATGTGCCCTGGCTCTCCATTGCTTGGAGAGTCCCCAGGTCCTCACCGAAGCATCTTTCCTCTTTTCGCGTGGGTTGCAGTTGCCAAGGCTTGTTGGTGCTCGATCCGGACACTGACCCCCCCAGCACTCGACATCCTTCGTGGGACAGCTCGCCTCTGGACTTTGGTTGTTGTCGACGTCTCCTGGTCCCCGTGGCTGCAGAGTCAAGCTTCACCTCTTATCACCTGAAACACCCGACATCGGTGGGCATTCGTCTATCGTGCCCCTGGTCACTGTGATGTGACCCAGACTCTGTCCCCTCTGCTTTCAGGTTCTTCTCAGCTCCGATCCAGGCTTGGATCACAACGGACACTTCTCATCTTCCCGGCAGCAGCACTTCTTCGTATCACGCTATTGAAATCAACGAGTGTTTCCGACACCATTTGACCCCTATGCACCCTGCTCCTCTGGGATAGGTAACATGGGTACCTCGGTACTCTCAAGGGTGCTGGCCTTAGAACCTTCTATGTTCCAGAGGGTTTGCTTGAAGTCCTCTCCTAAGTGTCCTTAATCTTTAAAATTCCAACGCGACTTTCCCATAGAGTTGTACGTAGCTTGCGTCTGTGTTCTCACACTGCACCCGTCCTCCGTGGGTCCCCTGTGCCACTACTTTGGGTGGTTCCTTGGGGTCCCAGAGATTCTTCGTGCTCTAGGCACTGTGTCTAGTCAAGTCGTGGTTGTTATACCACTTTCTTAGTATATGGTTCGGTCTCCCCATGGAGCCCGCTGTGTATTGTGCTATTTACTGTCGTTCTAGTGCTTTAATATTGTGTGCCTTGTTCTCTAATCTCATAAAGAGGTTAGTAGAGAGTGTTTAGTAATAAATACATATATTTTATATATTCCTTGTGTGGTTCTCCTTTCATTTGGTCATTCAGGAGGTTATAATCTGGTAAACCAAGCTGCTTTACATTCCTTTGAGACTTAGCCTGAAGGCTGCTCTCCATAGCTACCACTAGGATAGCTTTGAATAAAGCTTGTCTTAAAGAACATCGCTCTTCGACGAGCAAGCATATTACTCCCGCACTAGTGATCTACCAGGCTAAAGCAGTTGGTTTGGCCCTATATGGAGCCGAATTATGGGGTTATGACAATTTTGAAGAAATCACCTTGTCCGAGAACAAATTTCTGAGAGATTTAGTCTCAATGCCAAGGGGTACCCCTCTGAAACCACTTCTTAGTGATTTGGGCAGGCGCTCGATAAAAGACATTGCAAGGCTACGTCCTTTGCTATTTTGGGCCCGCCTATGGCGCACCCCTGAGCTAGCCAAATATACTAAGGGCCTGAGAAAAATTATGAACACTCCAGGCTCCCATAAAATAAGCTGGCTCCGCAACATTAAAAAATCCCTTAACCAGCTCGGACTAAATGATGCCTGGGAGCATGGAGCTCCCGTGAACAAGGCGGATCTCAAAAGAGCATACTGGGCTTGGATTGACAATAAGGATCTCAGCAATCCCAATGTAGGCAGGATAACTGAATCTTTTTATATTCATAAACAGTCTGTTAGCTTTGAGCCTTATTTTGAGTTTGTACAAAAACCAAGGGATAGATCATTGTATCTCCAGTTCAGACTCGAGATTCTTCCAACTCGCGAGTTTACTAGCAAATGGAAGCCTCCCCACCAGACCCCCGATACTTGTCTGATTTGCGTGGAGAAAGTTGAAAGCACAGCGCACATTATGTTCGAATGCCCAGCGTACAAAAACCCGAGAAGAAGATGGTTAGGCCCCGCTTGCGTCTCCTGGGCATATCAAACTATCGTGTCGCTTTACGCATTTTACGTTCGGACACAAGCTTGGTGCTAGTCTGTGCTGTGGCCAAATTTTGGGGGTGGTCTTGGACTATTAGAAGTAAACTCATCAGTTCTATTAGATGATCTTGCACAATGTATTCTCTCTGCTTTTTTAACCACATTTTAAACAATTTTAAACATTTTATACCGAGTTAACTCAAATCAGCCATTAAGCTATTAGCTTCAGAGCGTTTTTATAATTACTGTGATTTGTTACAAATATCGCTCTTTTGATGAATTGTTTCTTCTTTTATGTTTGTATGTATATGCTTTTATGATAACTCTTATCGAAATAAAGCTTTCTGACTGACTAATCATCAATAAGGGTCGTTTGGACTGGTGCAAGGTGCCCACTTTAACTAGTGGACAGCATGTACCAGGCCAACTTCTCACATAACGCTTATACTCTGACCATGAGACCTTAGCTTTCTAAGCAGCATTCTGTAACCCATTCATGAGATAGAATAATATGTTTTATAAATGTTTAATATAATAAAGAAATAGTTAACTAATTACACACACTAACCAACCCGCGCTTCAACCCATTCACCATGCCAGACAGTCAACCGGGCATCCATCCACATCCTTCTGACAGAGTGGGACATAGTTACAAAGGCATTTTTGAGCATGTAAAGTAATACTCCTGTGGTTTTCTTTTAGGTATTTTTATATGCTTTTGTGAATTGGCATCAACACGTTTAAAATTGAATAACATTGGGTTAAAATGTACTATTCATTTTCAATTAAAATAGATAGATAGATAGATAGATAGATAGATAGATAGATAGATAGATAGATAGATAGATAGATAGATAGATAGATAGATAGATAGATAGATAGATAGATAGAGAATTAGACATTTCTACAGCCAATTCACAAACGCACATGTAAAAATATGTGAATGAGTCCTTCCGTAGTGCAATCTGCATTTATAAATGCTTTTTTGAATAGTCCCTAATAAATTGCGTTTTTTTTCCCAATTTACATGCACCTTTCACTTTATAAAAATGCCCGAGACAAGCCCTTTAACGGTTTTAGCTGGACATTTCTCTTAGCTGAATGTGAGTTTGCCACCGCGCCATGAGACACGATGAGTGCAGGGCTCAGGTGTACGTTGCGGTGAAGTCTCTCTACTACGCCTGCCATTAATCACTGCCTCGGAGGCTTGAATATCTCTCGTGCTTGTCCCCTCCCACGCCCCGGCCTTTACAAACCACCCATCCCCGTTCAAAGGAAACCCGAGCCTTTCTTTTCGTAACAGGAGTATAAACTAATAACACTTTAACAAGAGCCTCCTCTGTGCCTTGAAAATAAGATCCTTAATTGGCAGGCTGAGTCGACATGAGTCGGCCGTGAGTGCCGCATAAACAGGCTTCATCAGGCCTTCGGCTCGCCGGATTCACTCGGGGACTTTGTCTTATAAATGTCAGGTATGTGCAGCATGCGAAGAATGTCTTTTCTGTGGGATGCAGGAAATCGATGTTAACCATCATGCCATGTAAACAGATTTAATCAAGCGGGGCCAGGTGCGGGGAGCCACCGGTGGTGACTCAAGCCCCCCCCCCCACCCCCCCAACATTTTGGGTTCATGAAGTGCCAGCTTTGGAATGAGCTGTGAGTCAGAGCGGCAGGTCAGTCCATCTGCCCTGTAGGTCTCCTTCTAACGCTGACAGCTGTCCATACCCATCAACCCGTGTCTTCAGGGACAGTGGGGACAGGTGATTGGCGAATGATTAGGGTGACCTCCTCCCTCCAGGTCAAGAGGGACTGCTTCCAGGTTTGGACTTTTGAATGATAGCCTAATGCATGGGTTGCCTGAACTTTCACCTTGTGTTTTCAGTGAACAGAAGCCACACCAACATGACTCGCATCCAGAGAGCCATGAAGCAGTTATTCAGTCCCCAAAATTGCTTAAATGATGTCCTTGGGGATATTCGCATGTTCTACACTGTGCTCACACAAATCAACTCCATAGTCTTCTGCTAATTAACATAACATGGCTTCCGGTCTGGTTTTTGGACACAAATGATGGGGGAAGGCTAGCCAAATGAGGAGACGTAGGGGCATATCAACAAGGGCTTTATCTCTGTTTTTTTTGGCTTTAAAAGCCAAAAAAGCAGAGATAAAACTAGCGCCCTATCAACAACAGGGTGCTAACATGCCTTTTACTCGACGCTTCCCCTTGCATCTCTAATGAGATGCAAAGGGGGCGTTCCTGAGTAAAATAATAGGAGAAATGTCGCTAAGCAACATTTCTCCTATTATCAAGAATATCGCTAACCCTGTTAGAGACAAAAAAAGCAGCGCTCACCGCGGTGAACGCTGCTTTTTTACGTCTGGTATTTTTCTGACTTAGCCATGATATCCTATGGAAGGAGGATATCATGGCTAAGTTTGTCTGTCCCTATCAACAAGCTAACGTGAGATTATCGCTGGGTTTCCAGCGATAATCTCACGTTAGCCACTTAGCGTGAGGATTTTTATCACTATTGAGATAAGCGTTGCTAATAGCACGCTATCTCAGCGATAAAAATCAACGCTAGTCGGCGATAATTATCCTAGCGCTAAGTGCGCTTAGCGATAATTATCGCCGGTTGTTGTTGATATGCCCCTTTGTTATTTTTGTAGGCGCTAGAGTAGGTGGGGAGCTGGGCGCAATAAGTGGGCTAGATGGTCTTTTACTGACACCCTTTTCTTTTTCTTTTTTATAAAATGCAATTCACTGTTATGCCACTCCCTTGCTTTCAGCCCTGCCAACAGCTATGCATGTATTCATGCATCGATGTATATGTTACCTATATAGCACCTAACAACAAGATGATTTAGTTCTTGAGGTTTTGGAGGGTGATGTCAGCAGATGCAGGGCAGTTGTAAGACTAGGTGCTTATCTGCTAAAGAAAATCAGTCCCATACCTACTGCTGTGCTGAGGGTAAAACTGGATGCAAACTGTTTAAGTTTTAAACCTTACACGCTTGCCTGTTATTCAAGGCATTTTGGAGTACGTAAAGTAGAACTTCTGTAGTAATAGTATAAATACTCTTACATGTATTTGCGGAGTAGCCCTAAAACATTGGAAATGAATTAAAATGGGGATATTTATTAAATACTCACATTCCTTTTGTACAAATAGGACTGTTCCTTCTTTGTGCTGCCTTTACTGATAGGGGACTGGACCTTTTGGGGTAGATTCCAAAGGCTTGTAAGAGCAAGTAAGAGAGTACCACAGAAGTACTACCTCCCTTACTCAAATGTTTTGTGAATCGGCCCATCATGTGTTCAGCAAATTACACCCAGTGGGCCCAATTCACAAACATATTTACTATTATTTTAGGGTTGGGTCTTGAGAATGTCACAGCATATGTGGCATCATCCTTTCTTTAAAAAAAGTTTGTGACAGCCTTGTGATTTATGTAGGGATTTAACATAGATACTTTGGGAGGTCTGAATTCTCCTATAATGAGTTTAATGTGTCTTTAGGTTAATAATGTTGAAAGTCTTTTTGGGTTGTGCTATTCATTTTGATTTATGTGCTTGATTATGGTCAATACTCTTTGACAGCATGCAGCTAGGGTTTGGTCACAGATGACAAAGTGGAAAATACTACTGAAGGCGCACCCGGCGCATAGCAGAGTGGCGCACTTAGTCGCGGAACGGGCCGGAGCAGCCGAGGGGGAGTGTTGTCCTCTGTTGTTGTCGCCACATCGGAGGGGTGGCTCCCAAGACGTCATTGGGGGCTGCTCAAGGAGGCAGCAGCTTTAAAAGGTCCCGCGAGACGAACAATCGGCCTCTTTTCCCTTCACTGAGCACCAAGAGCCATCGCACTGGATTTGCACGGTGAGCACGTTAGGTGGCGGGGGGCACAGTGGGGGGGACGACCAATAGCGTAGCAATGGGGAATATAGCGTTAGTAGATTATTTGGTATAAACAAAAGCGTTAGTGGATTATTTGGTAAAAAAAAAAAAATTAAAAAATAAATAAATAAATAAAAAGAGGAGAAATAGGCAAACTGTCTCAAGAGCGGGGATAATTCCTATGTTGTTTCGTTTCATGTCGGGACCACCTCGCGAGATGGAGACAGCACGATTCCCGGAAGGCGACCTGCGGATCCGGAGGAGGAAGCCAGCAAGAAGCACGAGGCAGGCCAAGCTGAGAGCGTCATGGCGGCCGGGAGGCATGGTTGTGGACACCGAGGCCTCTTATGTGTCAGCAGGTTTGTGGTGTGCGAAATAAGAGCACACATCCAGGGCTTAGACAGGGACGGAATGAAGTTAAGGTTTTATTGAGCAGATGAGGAGGCACGGCTTTCACTCTTGAGTGGATAGATGCTAAGGGGAATTACGAGATTAAGCTTACTTTCAGGGAATGCCAGTAGGCGTTGCATGTGAATATAGACATGGGTTGCTGCATTGTTATGACCGGATGGGGATTCACCAGGGACCAAGGGGTGGAGTCATGGACTCTGGGCCATAGACCCCGGCCGCGTCACCGACTGTGGTGCGGGTGATTCTGATCACGGGAGTATTACTACGAGGGGGGCTACTCCAACTCGGGTGGTTTGGGGTTGGCAGCGTCGCCGACTGTGGTGCTGGACCCCAGGGGTCGAGCGTTGTGTTCGCATCAACATCACGTGATTCTGGGTACATCGGTTTTATGGCGGCAGACTCGCCCTCCTCCTGTGTATGGGGGCTATATAGTTAGTTTGCCACAGGCCCGGAATTTGTTTTGGCAAAAAGAGGACTTAGTCAGCGATCCGGTCACCTGCGGATAACTTTCGCCAACATGTATTGTTTCAAGGTGTCGCGCCAAGCGGTCCAAGGCGCTGGATTTGGGCGCCAGTCCCTCTGGAGCCGTAGGTTCGTATCCCATCGCTGCCTATAGCTTAACACTAGATACGTAATCCACTCCCAGGCAGATTGTTCGATCCTCCAGAAAGTACCTACTGGTGGGCCCACAAGTCCTTATTCATTAGCCACTACCCCAGATGAGGGCCTAGTTGGTGTGGGGGCGGCCTCGGCACGGGACGCTGCTCCTACGCGCCGGGTGCTTGGTGGGAGGTAGAATCAACTGGTATGTTTTCCGAGGGGGGGGGGCGCCCCCCGGTTCACGTAGGTTGTTCCGGCCCTTAGGGAGACGATGCAGTCCGTCAGTCACGTGGTGGAGTGAGTACCCATGGTGTCGAGCCTCGGGGCGGCGTCCAGCAAGTTCTACGGGCTATTAGGTGATTCTCCCTGCAGTGGGTGTTAATGTAAAAACGACGATAGATTGAGTGCTTTCGCCCCCTCTCCAACGCAGTAGCGCGGTTTGCTGCCTTAAGGACTACGGATGGACATCTGGGTGAGTTAAGCGGGGTGTCGCCCGGTTAGTACTTGGATGTGAGGCCGGGGGGTTGTGGATCCGCGCTGCTGCAACCTGGCTACGGTTTCAGGGTTATGATGTGAAATCAGGCAGCTTTGGTGGCATAGGCGCTGCACCAATTTTTGCGGGTTTCAAAAACTGGGTGAGCACGGAAAGCGTAGCATTCGTCTAGCATGCTAGGTAATACGAAAAAAATAAAATAAATAAAAAAACATTTTAGGTTATTAGGGGGAACAATGCCGGGATTACACCCTTTACGAACGCTCCCCTTAGCGCTATTGTAGGTACTTTGCCTTCAGATCAGGACAGCCTACACCCTTCGCGACTGCTTGCCAATGCTCTATTATAAGTCATTTGTTTCAGAATGGTGACCGGCTGCGGTTAGTAGGGCGACCTAGGTCCTGAATATAAAATCTAAGCAACAAACTCGCAAGGGGTAAGGCCGGGTTAAACTTTGAACATATGCATTTGGAAAGTATCTTTATGCTGGTGTCATAAACAGAACTCATGCATAGCCTTAATCACGATTAGCTATGATTTAAGGAACCAATGGTTAGGGGAATGTGGGGAACCCTGTTGGTTAGAGTATTGGCATCAAGGGGTTGGCGGACTTAGCTGCGTGTTGCACTCCCCATATGCGGGCTCAATTACATGATAATTACAGTCACCGGTGGTGCGGCACAGGGCCATTCCCGTCTTTGGTGCGTCATTAAAGGAGCGGTGGTGCCTGGCTCTCAGTTCCACTTACCATCCACATGAGTGGGATGTTCGGAGGAAAGCTTCGGCAAGACAGCTGTTGTTGCCCTCTCTTGTGGTAGTCTACCAGTTTATAGAGCACTATAGCCGCAAGCAGATGGTCAGTACCCCAGCTTTAATACTTTATCGCAGAACATCGCAAACCACATCTGAAGCTGCTGTAGCTAGGCTTTCGCTTGACACTACCAGCGTCGCTTCGGTGGCAAGGGGACAATTCCCCTCCCGTTTTTTCTAAGGAAAAGGGTAAGAGGTAGGCATGACCAGATCATCTCCACGGGGTACAAGGCTAAATACATATGCATTCATTATCCCGTGGAGGTAGTAAGCAGGTTACAAATTTGATTGAAGCATCCCAAATAACATGTAGAAAGGGATAGGTGACATATCCCTGGGGTCCATTTGTGACGTAACCCATAGTCAATGCGGAGAATTGTGCCAGTGGTCCTCAGTGAGGATTGAGGGTGTGCAACATAATTCACAGGGAGTGAGCCTGGGTTGGTTAGGAATTTCATTTTAAAAGCTCACAAAAAAAGAAAAAAAAAAGGGGGGTTTGATTCACAGGGTCTGGAAATACGGCGGGCTATCGCAAGGGACTCAGGGGGTACTTTAAAGTTCACAAAAGAGGGGCCTTCGGGAATAGAAGGCCTTTCAAAACTCGTCCCAATAACAGGCGGCAATTTATTGATGAGATAATCCACAGGTAAGGTGGGGAACGAATAGGTCAGCAGAACATAGCGAGGTGTCATGGTGTTCAACACAAGTAATGGAGTACAACACAAGTAAGGAGCGGACTCGGGGAAGGAGATGTCGAGTGGCCAAATATTTGTAGGCAGAGCTCTCGTTGCCTTCTAAGCGTCAGCTATCCTTGGGGAGGACTTGTGGTGGGCTGCACAATTATCATGGAATGGGCCTTGGGAAAGAAATGCAATTTAATGTTCAACCTTATAACGAGGGGCAATTTACTTGTGGCTTAATCCCTGGGCATGGGATTGGCGACCGAATCAACCATCATTAGGGTTGCTTTACTCAATGCCCCCTTTTTTCCTCGTCTGTTACGTGTCAACAGTTCTAGGGAGGACTGATGGTGAGTAACACAATTAACATGTAATAGGCAGAGTTCAGAGAGTAGTAGTGCAGAAGTACAGGCCAGTGAAAGACCGGCAGAAGAGAGGCCGTTGTAGAACTTGAAACATGCAGCATAGCGGGTTAGTTGCTGCGCACAAGGTGGTGCCAGGTTGGTAAAGAGTCGATGGCTGCTGTCAGCAGCTGAGGGCATTAGGAGCCAGGGGCTGGCCGAAGGAAAAGAGGTTTGTCATGCAAGAGACAGGGACATGGTATTCTTAACGGGGTCGCCTGCAGTTCCGCTCTAGGATTCGAGCTGCGGGGAAGCGGTCGCTCGGAGGTCTTAGGACACTAGTGTCTTTGGGGAAGGAAGTGGATATCTTAAGTAAAACCGGGAGATAGGGTAGTGGGGGGCTCTCCCAACCCAAGGGGCGCTATTAGAGGTTCTTACTAGTCGCAAAGACACATTGTATAAAGCATTCGTGGCCCAGGTAACTTATCACAAGGCGGTATGAAGGTTCGATATTACGCCTCTGCTTAATGACCAATGGTCCGAAAAGAAGCCTTTACTTGCGGTCGGTAGTAATACCACAGGCAGTATAGGTTGGGTGGGCCCCGGTTAGGGCCGTGGGCAGGGTGGCAAAGAAGCTGATCTAGGCAAGCAGTAATACCCCAGATGCCCGGAGGAAAGTAATGAGGGTTGCGCCAGCGTGGAATTCATCGTAGGTCTTGGGGTAGTAGTTCCCTTTGGGAGACAGGATGGCGGAAACACAGCTCGCCTTAGGTTCAGGGCGGACGGGCACGGGTTCCTTCAAGGAAAACGGGATATAGCGTGGACTGGGGGCCCTTCTCAACTCTGGGCCAAGGAGAGGGTGAGTAATTATCACAAGACTTCCCAGATAATAATAGAGAGCGGTGGCATCAAGTTGGTGGGCATATGTTGGTAGAAGCGCAGTAGCTGGTTGTTGGACCCGGCCTCGTAGCATGGCTCTACTTGTCCCCGCACCACCTAACCTGGTACCGGCAGCCCCGAGCCCATGGCCTAGCCGATCCTTTCCACCAGAACACACGCACCCGACCCGGACATCCTCGTCCATGGCCTCTCTCCCTTCGGCCACCCCGGGCCCGCGTGCCCACTTCATGCCCCAAGATGGCCGCCTGGCCCCAGCGCGACCCGGGCCTAGCGGCGCCACTCCGGCTGGAGGACACCACGCTTGCCAGGGGATGAGAGAGGGAGGAGCAGTTTCTATCGCACCTTTGAACTCCCCTGGGACGATGAGTTTTGATCGGCCCTCCGGCCCCCCTGAGAGCTGGCTCCACGCCGGCTGGGTGTCTGGGACTCCTTCCGACCCGGCCCTGAGAGGATCAAAAGACAATGGCAGGAAACCCCGACAAGCGACCCCCAGGTGACAAGACCCCTGCCTGCACAGACTCCGGACATCAAAGAGGGGTCGACCTATAACAAGGGGTGCTCTGAAACTGTCCGGCAGATTCGACGCTGGAACAACGAGAGCCTGCTGACGCGGTCGCGGCTCCTGGAACTTAGAAACCCTGAGCCCTGCTGAGTGACTCGCGGCTCCCTGAAGATCGTAAGACCTCCGAACTGTACCTGAGCCCTGCTGAGTGACTCGCGGCTCCCTGAAGATCGTAAGACCTCCGAACTTGTACCTGAGCCCTGCTGAGTGACTCGCGGCTCCTCGAAGATCGTAAGACCTCTGAACTTGTACTTGAGCCCTGCTGAGTGACTCGCGGCTCCCTGAAGATCGTAAGACCTCCGAACTTGTACCTGAGCCCGCTGAGTGACTCGCGGCTTCCACAGACTCCACTGGTCCCGCCGGACCCCAACGACAACAAGCCTACCCCCCAGCTCGAGGATTGTGAGCTGTGCGCCGGGAACGTCCTTGCCTTGAACCTTTTACCAGAGACTGTCCCGCTACCCCCTATCCCTTCCGAGACTCATTGAGCCCGCGCTCTCCTTGTACATATTTGCAGTGCTAACCTGTTTGATAAAGAGTGATTCCTAGGAACGCACGGTGTGGTGTTTCTGTGTCGTGTGGTGCCAGAAGTACGATCCTCGATACGGAATTCCTCCTCCTGAGGAGTTTCCCGCCAGTGCCCGGCTACGATACTTTGAGGGTGGGTCTCAGGGTAGTCAGGACCCCCTTTCCGGGCTCCTCTGAGGTCGCCGTCTAACATTGGTGGCAAGCGACGGGATTCGGGCCCATCACCTAGAGATCGTACCGTGAACGACGGACGCACTACCGACAAGGATGGCAGAAGGAAACGCCATGATCCCCGCAGAAACCAACGCCAACAGGGTGTTCCAGGTGGAACAACTAGAAGAATACACGCACAAAGAACTAAAGCAATTCTGCAAAGAACTTAAAATCGCTACCACCGGTCTCAACACCAAAGAAGATTTGCAGAAAGCACTGAAAGCTTGGGTGGATGCCGGGGCCTCCCGCCCAGAAGGCATGGGGGAGCGCCCCGACGAAGCCGAACCCCCCCAAGGCGAAAGCAGCAGCAATCAGGTGCGAGGCATCGTACCAGACGGGGGCCTATCCCCGGAAGAACTCGCGGACAGAGAGAGAAGCCGCAATCACGAACTCGAGTTAGCCAAACTCAAAATCGAAGGCGAATTAAAGTTAGCGGGAAAAAAGCTAGCAGTAGAGCAAATGCGCGTGCAAGGCGAGCTAGAAGAGAAGAAGCTCCAACGGGAACACGAAGGAAGGAAGCTCCAACTAGAGCACGAACGCAGCTTGAAGGAAATCGAGCTCAAGGCCAGAAGCGAGGAAGGGAGGCCCCCGGGAAACCGAGAGGCGGCCTCACCGGCGGAACAGAAGGTCCACATCCCCAAGGACGTGGTCAAAGAATATTATAAAAACGATGACATTCAACAATGGTTCAGGGCCTACGAGGTCGCCATGACCTCCCATCGGGTCCCGCAGAAAGACTGGGGGGCAGGGTTGTGGGGACGGTTTCTGAGCGAAGGAAGAGACACCCTGCTCGACCTACCCATCTCTCTGCAGACCTCCTACAGCCACATGAAAGAGGCTCTACTCACAAGGTACGGTCTCACCCCCGAGATGTACCGTCAGCGATTCCGGGACTGCAGGAAGATCCCGGGCACCACCTGGGTGGAATATGTAAACTTTTTCAGTCGGGCCTTCGATGGGTGGATCAAGGGCAGCAAAGTCACCACCCTTGAGGAACTCACCAATCTCATGTTGTGGGAACACCTGGCTGCGAACTGCTTTGTGGAACTACGCCAGCATCTGCTCGACAGCAAACTCACCGATCCCAGGAAGCTGGCGGTGGAAGCAGACCGCTGGACCAACACCCGGGTCCCCCGGGGCATGGTAGGAGAATACCCCCGAGCCAGTCAGGGACCAACCCCGCCAGAGAGGAGAAGGGAATCAGGGAGGGTAGCGAGAGTCCCAGCCTAGCCCCCCAAAGACCCAACCTCCACCTTTTCCAGTGCCCCCCCCACCAGTAACCGGACCCCCCGGGAGACGGGGACACCGGGTAACCGTCACTTGCTTTCGTTGCCAGAAGCCCGGGCACTACGCCAATGACCCAGAGTGCCCCATGGCCACCCAAATCACCCCTGCAAGACAGATAGCCAACATAGCTCTGGGGGAGGAGGTTGAGGAAACCGGGGAGTGGGAACCCGCAGCTATGGCCCTAGTATCCCTGGGAGATAGAGAGATGGTCCCTGGTAGCCTCCTGCCCTCCAACACGAAGAAATACGGGCAGCTCGTCAAGATCAATGGCCACCAAATAGAGGCCCTGCGGGACACCGGGCCAGCATCACCGGTGTCCTCAGGCACTTAGTCCCCGAGGAGCAGATCCTCCCCAACGTCTTTTGCCCGATAATTTCCGCAGATAATAGAGAGAGTATGTGTCAGGTAGCCCTGGTGCCGTTTGAGTGGGGTGGGGTGACAGGTAAACTGAGGGTCGCCGTAAGAACCTCCCAGCCGGTCGACTGCCTCTTAGGGAACGACCTGGAGAGTTCTCCCTGGAAGCACGTTGAGCGCAAGGCCCACCTAGGAATGATGGGGCTCCCCGAGTGGGTGTGCGCCACCATCCGATCTATGTCAGCTCGACTTCCCCCTCTGGGAGAAGTCGAAGACGCCCCGACCGAAGAAGTCAGAACAGTAACCCCCGAGGGTCCTCCCGTCCCCCCATCGGAAGGGTCAGTCGCCAGCGATGAACCCTCACCGTCCGACACCGCCCCGGTCCCCGAGTTAGGCGATCTACCCGAATTGGCCCAATGGCGCCACGAGGGTGGGCCCACCCGGGAGGAATTTTGCCGGGAGCAAGCCACTTGTCCTTCCCTGGTCGGACTGCGGCGCCAGGCCGAGGGCCAAGCCGCAGGCGACCAAACTGGAACTCACCGAATTTATTGGGAGAATAACATTTTGTACAGTGAGCAGAAGTCGGTGGAGCTGGGATCCGGACGGGTGCTGGTGGTACCCCTCCGCTTCCGAGACTTCCTCCTGGGCTTAGCCTACGACGTCCCCCTAGCCGGCCACCTGGGTCAAGACAAGACCTACAGCCGTCTCGTGACCCATTTTTACTGGCCTAGAATGAGAGCAGCTGTAGAAGCCCACTGCAAGTCCTGTCCCACGTGCCAAGCTAGTGGGAAGAGTGGGGGGAAGCGCAAGGCTCCCCTCCAACCCTTCCCGGTCGTCAGTACCCCCTTCGAACGAGTCGGGATCGACATCGTGGGGCCCCTGGACCCCCCCACCTCCCAAGGTCACCGTTTCATCCTGGTCCTAGTGGATCACGCCACCCGATACCCTGAGGCTATCCCCCTACGCACCGTCACGGCCCCCGTGGTGGGCCGGGCCCTGATGGGGATCTTTTCCCGGGTGGGTTTTCCCCGCGAGGTCGTGAGCGATCGCGGCACTAATTTTATCTCGAAGTACATGACGTCCCTGTGGCAACAATGTGGAGTGTCCTATAAGTTCACCACCCCGTACCATCCCCAAGGGAACGGCCTAGTAGAGAGGTTTAACAGGACTCTGAAAGGGATGATCACCGGCCTAGAAGATCCCCTCCGGCGTAAGTGGGACGTCCTGCTCCCCTGCCTCTTGTTCGCTTACCGGGAAGTCCCCCAGAAGTCCCTAGGGTTCAGCCCGTTTGAGTTGCTCTATGGACACCCCGTCCGAGGTCCCCTCAGTTTGGTTAAGGAAGGGTGGGAGGCGGCACCCCAGACCACCCCACGAGATGTGTTCCAATATGTTCTGACCCTCCGGAACCAGACCAGGAAGTTCCGAGCACTGGCCGAGGCCAACCTAGAAGCAAGCCAAGAAGAGATGAAGCGCTGGTACGACCAGAATGCCACTCTGGTCGAGTTCCAGCCGGGCCAACAAGTATGGGTCATGGCCCCCGTGAAGCCAGGCGCCCTCCAGGACAGGTGGACCGGGCCCTACAAAGTGATTGAGCGGAAGAGTCAAGTCACATACTTGGTGGACGTCCAGTCGCCTCGGGATCCCCTTCGGGTCCTTCACGTGAACCGCCTCAAGCCTCACTTCGTGCGGACAGAACTGAGCCTCCTGCTGGCCACCGATGACGGGGCCGAAGATGAGTCCGATCCCCTCCCGGACCTCCTGTGTGTCAAGGAGCAGGATGGCTCCGTGGAAGGAGTGAACCTCTCCCCAGCTCTCACTGCCCAGCAACAAGAGGACTGCCGCCAGCTCCTAGGACAATTTGCCGACCTCTTCTCCCTGATCCCCCGAGTCACCGACTGGTGTGTCCATGACGTGGACACCGGGGACAGCCCGCCGGTGCGACACCGAGCCTACCGGGTCCCTGACCGGGTCCGGTCCTGCATTCAAGCTGAAGTCTCGAAGATGTTGACCATGGGGGTGATGGAGCCATCTGACAGTCCCTGGGCCAGCCCCGTGGTCCTGGTCCCGAAAGCAGCGGCCCCCGGTGTCGCCCCCGAGCTTCGATTCTGTGTGGACTACCGGGGGCTCAATGACGTCACCCGAGCCGATGCCCACCCCATTCCACGGGCCGACGAGCTCATTGACCGACTCGGGGCAGCCCGGTTCCTCAGCACATTTGACCTCACCTGCGGATACTGGCAGATTGCGCTCACCGAGGGAGCCAAGGAGCGGTCCGCCTCCTCCACCCCAGATGGGCATTACCGCTTCCGCGTAATGCCCTTCGGAATGAAAAATGCCCCGGCCACCTTCCAGCGACTGGTGAATAGAGTCCTGGCCGGGCTGGAACAGTTCAGCGCGGCCTATCTAGACGACATCGCCGTTTTCAGTTCCGAATGGAGTGAGCACCTCCAGCACCTCCGGAGGGTGCTAACCGCCCTGCGCCAGGCAGGCCTCACAGTAAAAGCCAGCAAGTGCCAAATTGGGCAAGGATCAGTAGTCTACCTGGGGCACCAGGTCGGGAGTGGCCAGGTCGCCCCTCTACAGCCGAAGATCGACGCCATCTTGGCCTGGGAACCCCCCACCACCCAAACGGAGGTCCGAGCCTTTCTGGGCCTCACTGGCTACTACCGAAGATTCATCCGGGGGTATGGCAGCCTTGTCGGCCCCATCACAGAACTCACATCCAAAAAAAAGCCAAAGAAGGTGCAGGGGACGACTGCCTGCCAGGAGGCGTTCGATGCCCTAAAGAAGGCCATGTGTACTGCCCCCGTCCTCCAGGCTCCCGACTACTCCAAGGAGTTTGTAGTCCAAACCGATGCCTCCGAGCATGGCATTGGGGCCGTCCTGTCCCAGGTGAATGACCAAGGCCTAGACCAGCCCATCGCCTTCCTCAGCCGGCGGCTGTTGCCCAGAAAACAGAGATGGAGCACCATTGAGCGCGAAGCCTTTGCCGTGGTCTGGGCCCTCAAGAAACTACGCCCCTACCTGTTCGGCACCCATTTCAAAGTCTAAACCAACCATCGGCCCTTGCGATGGCTCATGCAGATGCGAGGAGAAAACCCCAAGCTACTGCGGTGGTCAATCTCCCTCCAGGGGATGGATTTCACCGTGGAACATCGCCCTGGTACGGACCACGCCAACGCTGACGGCCTCTCCCGGTTCTTCCGCCTCAGCGAAGAGAACCCCCCAAGATGATGGGCAGTTCTCTCCGGCTTTCAGCTGGGGGGGACGCGTGTTGGACCCGGCCTCGTAGCATGGCTCTACTTGTCCCCGCACCACCTAACCTGGTACCGGCAGCCCCGAGCCCACGGCCTAGCCGATCCTTTCCACCAGAACACACGCACCCGACCCGGACATCCTCGTCCATGGCCTCTCTCCCTTCGGCCACCCCGGGCCCGCGTGCCCACTTCATGCCCCAAGATGGCCACCCGGCCCCAGCGCGACCCGGGCCTAGCGGCGCCACTCCGGCTGGAGGACACCACGCTTGCCAGGGGAAGAGAGAGAGGAGCAGTTTCTATCGCACCTCTGAACTCCCCTGGGACGATGAGTTTCGATCGGCCCTCCGGCCCCCCTGAGAGCTGGCTCCACGCCTGCTGGGTGTCTGGGACTCCTTCCGACCCGGCCCTGAGAGGATCAAAAGACAATGGCAGGAAACCCCGAAAAGCGACCCCCAGGTGACAAGACCCCTGCCTGCACAGACACCGGACATCAAAGAGGGGTCGACCTATAACAAGGGGTGCTCTGAAACTGTCTGGCAGATTCGACGCTGGAACAACGAGAGCCTGCTGACGCGGTCGCGGCTCCTGGAACTTAGAACCCCTGAGCCCTGCTGAGTGACTCGCGGCTCCCTGAAGATCGTAAGACCTCCGAACTGTACCTGAGCCCTGCTGAGTGACTCGCGGCTCCCTGAAGATTGTAAGACCTCCGAACTTGTACCTGAGCCCTGCATAGTGACTCGCGGCTCCCCGAAGATCGTAAGACCTCCGAACTTGTACTTGAGCCCTGCTGAGTGACTCGCGGCTCCCTGAAGATCGTAAGACCTCCGAACTTGTACCTGAGCCCGCTGAGTGACTCGCGGCTTCCACAGACTCCACTGGTCCCGCCGGACCCCAACGACAACAAGCCTACCCCCCAGCTCGAGGATTGTGAGCTGTGCGCCGGGAACGTCCTTGCCTTGAACCTTTTACCAGAGACTGTCCCGCTACCCCCTATCCCTTCCGAGACTCATTGAGCCCGCACTCTCCTTGTACATATTTGCAGTGCTAACCTGTTTGATAAAGAGTGATTCCTAGGAACGCACAGTGTGGTGTTTCTGTGTCGTGTGGTGCCAGAAGTACGATCCTCGATACGGAATTCCTCCTCCTGAGGAGTTTCCCGCCAGTGCCCGGCTACGATACTTTGAGGGTGGGTCTCAGGGTAGTCAGGACCCCCTTTCCGGGCTCCTCTGAGGTCGCCGTCTAACACTGGTTACACGGAAAATGCTAGGGGCTAATGTAGAGCACAGTTAGCGTAGAATTTTATTCACTCCCTGGTCTGGAGAAAGTCGAGCTGGGTGCGAGGAATTCTTGTAATAATGCGATGGAGCGAACTATGAGGCCAGGAGGGGCCGTAGCCAGACAATAAGGCTGGTAGGCTTCCAGTTTAAGGGGTAGTCGGTTCCTAGTAGTAAAAAGGGTTCCCATTGGAGTACAGGAGGTAGAAACATACCCCCTAGCCCCCATAATGGGGTTGTGCGGGGGGGGAAGAGCCCCCCTGTAAGGAAAGGGGCGCTCATGGCTATAGGAGGATTAGCAGCTCCGCTTTACAGGGAGGGCATGAGGTCGCAGAAGGGTATAGCTACCCGGAGGTCCCAGGGGCCCGAAAGGGGTAGGATTTTATTATTCCGCTGCCGTGAACGGAGCTGAGCTTGGGAGGGAAGGAATTCTTTCAATAACGAGGAATTCTTGCAATAACGCATGGGAACGTTCTACACGGCTAGGAGGCTCCATAACCAGACAATAAGGTCGCTATGACTTACAGTTTATAAGGTGCAGTTGTATCCAAGTAGTAAATGGGCACCTGTGGGAGAAACTGGGGCTGAAGCGTGTCCTTAGGCACCCATAGTGTGGGGGGTGCACGGGATGGAGCGAGGCCCCCTAGGGGGGCCCCTTCTTTGGACATACAAGCACCAGCAGTCCCGTTTTGGTCAGGGGTAGCGGGGGGAGGGTGCGTTCGACAGTGGCCGACTCACCCTGTGGCGGATTTTCTTCCAGAAGAAATGGGGGCTACCCCAAATGTGGACTGATTTACTTGACTTTCCCCTTGGAAGGGGGTTGAATTAATGTGGGCACTGGGCAGGCAGGAGGGGGGACTGACCTGCTGGTGGTCCTGGCCTTTCTGCCCTACCCCGGGATGCCAGAAATTGAACATTTTGGGGGATTTGGCCTAGTGGTAGGTCTCCCCTGGCAGGGATGGACCGCGTTGCGGTGCCCTGGAAGTTACTAATCAAGGGATGACCTTGGTTTAAGGTGAGGGCGATGAATACGGTTAAGGGGCCTGCTGGCACTTGACTTTAACCTCTTTGAAAGGTTCCTTTGTAAAGAAAGGTCGAGATACTGAAGTGTGGCTTGCACAATCTATGAGCTGTTCATCTGCCCTATGACCTGCTTCTCAAAATCAATTATGTATGATCTGGCTGATCTTATGAACGGTGTTCTCATAACAATGTTTGCTTAACTATGCCAAAGGATGCGACTTATCATTTCACAGTGAGTGGTGTCTATATGAATAAAAGGCTACGCCCTTGGTTAAACCACAGTACTGGCTATTGTCTATCTCCTTGAGAGTGATGTGATGCAGTGGGGCGCAGCGAGTGGCACGTGTGAGCGCACTATGGCTGGTCTCAGTGAGTTACTGGCCCTTTGAGGCAGATGGTGCCTATGTCATGGAACTAGTAAGATTGAAGTCATATGCATCCAGGGAGCTTGTCCAGGTTTTCTAGCATTGGTTGGGTGTATCGGGAGCGAGTGCGCTTCTCAACACCCTCACACCTTCTATATGCTGAAAACGTGGAACATGCATTGGGAATGGCAAATGTTGGAGAACACCTTGATTAGTTCTGGCAAAACACCACAGCCCATAGTTATCATGTTATGTACCTGTTAAAAGGTAGAGGCAGTCGCAGTCGATAACCTTCTAAGTATTGCCCGGCGATAATCGCCTCTTATACCATCCGATAATTAACCAACAAAGAGACAGGCGCCGGAGACTGGAAGGCAGGAAACAAAGTTTTATTCCGTCGGAGAAGAACACATCAGATCAGACAGCAAGGTATCGTCACGAGGTGCTCTCTCTGCATCTCTGAGGCCTGGCCTCTTATACACAGGTTTATGACTTTATTGCAGGTTATCATACATGGCACATTCTTGAGATCGCTTTGATACATGAAAGAACATCCTCAGAATCCCCACTTCAAGCTCGTTCCCACACATATCTACAGTGGAAGTCCCCACCCCACCCACAGTAGGAGAAGGCTATCACACAGCTGGACATTCCGCCAATTCCCGGGGGTGTGTGTGACTGGTCGGGTCTCAGGGGGTGGGGGGGGCCTTGATCTACTGTAATCCCTTTGATGTGGGGTGTTTCCCTTACAGTAGGGGCAATAAACTGCATCCGCAGGGCTAGGTGATGGCCTGGGATCGGCCCGGACAATCGGGCGAAGAGGAAGGGGGTTATCAAAGAGATGTATGACCATATATGGGATGTCGGTCAGGCGTGGGATGTGGTTCCATGGCAGCGTCGCGCAGAAGGAGAGGGTTTATGGCCCGTGTATGAGAGAGCGGGGGTGGTCAGCATGTTGGGGGATGTTCGCAGCGCTACGGGGACGCGTTGGCGATCGACAATGAGCAGGGAGAGAGGCCAGGGTGCCAAAAATGGTTGCCGTGTGTTTTTGCGTGTGGTGCTGGGGAAAGACAAGATGGCGCAGATAATGTTGAGATACGAACTAAATTTCCACAGTCCTCCCTTTTAACATATCTCGCCAGCTTGCTTAGCTCGGATCTATCCCCATAATATTACGCATTTCTACTTCATACAAAGCTTTCATACGTTCGGCTTCAGAGTCCAGAGTCTTAGGACAGATACAGTTTGTAAAAAGTGAACACAGAGGTGGCAAGCATTGAATACCCAGGCAGCAACCACATAGTATCACGATTGGTATCAGGATAAACGTAAACAACCTCCACCCCCAACTTTTAATAGTGTCCCAAAACCAACTCCCAAGCGACCATCCTTCTTGCTCCTGATGAACCTCTGCGGAAAGTCTGTGGAGGTGTTCAATCGCCTTGTAGACTGAGGGTGAGTTATCCGGCACGTAGGTACAACAGCTGGACCCAATGATGCGGCATGCTCCGCCACGATCGGCCAGAACTACGTCTAGAACGAGGCGGTTCTGAAGAGCTACCAGGCGGACGGCCTGAAGCTCAGCGGTGTTGTTGGTGAGGATGCCGGCTGTAATGTTCATTGTTGTTTCGACTGCCTGGGTTAAGTGGCGGATGGCACGGCTGTTTGCCATTGGGCCCCAAAGTGGAACAAGTCCTTTTACTGCGTCCATGAACTGTGCTCCGGTGGAGTCGGCTTGCACAATGTCTTTGGCGCGTTTCTGTCGGTGATGGTTTGCTGGAGCCACATATGTCGGAGGAAGGACAAAAGCGATGTAGCAGGTGCCTCCCCAACCTTTCGGAAGCCAGGTGTAGGCCTTAGTACCACAGACGAAGTACATATTTGGGGAGGTAACAAAGGAGGGTGGATCAACTGAGTCCAATGTTCGAGTGATGAGGCAGGAGCTGTGGCCCACCAGCTGCGCCCCAGGCCTTCGAGGCACACAAGTCCAGTGATGTTGATGACGGATAGGGCCACTGTTAGGGTGGCGGCCGTTCGTTTCCAGAGGTAGGAGAAGGTGGGTCTGGCTGGGTTGTTGAACACCTGCATTTCAACTCGTTCTTTGGCAGGGATGTCCATGTGAAAGGAAGTGTTTGATCTCAGAGGACAGAAGGGGGCAGAAGTTTTTCCAGTTTTGTTCAGCCAGAACCCATGGTAGAAGTGTGACACAGTTTTGCCGGAAGTGGCATTGTCCTTGTAGCTTTCTTGCAGGAGGATTAGCCAGGCGAGGCAGGAACCATGGACAGAAAAAGGTGAAGGGATGAAAGGGATAGAGTGTCCAGTGGCATGTGGTAGCAATCCACAGATCCAGCAATTAGTGGCATTGGCGGAAAGATTGTGTTGGTGGAGCAACTGCACAAAAGAGTTATTCCAGAACTCCTTACGCCTTTCTCGGAGTTGGGGTGAAAGTGAGATCAGATGGTGTTCTTTCATGGTGGTAGGTTGAACGGTGGTCAGCAATGTCTTATGATCGGGTGCGCTCTCCTCCATGATCCAGAAGGTGACCATGAGGAGAAGGCAAAAGAGAAGGGTAATAAAAAGTGCAATAGTCTTTGAGCTGTGCATTTTGTCAGTCTTTGGGTTTTTGTAGTGGATCTTCGGACGTCCGGTTGCTTCCATCATCTTCATGTCGGGTGCTTCCATCATCTTCAAGGGACTCGGTAGCGGGCAGAACCACAGACTTTGTTTAATTTCTCTTCTGGAGGCCTTTGGGGTGATTAGGCTACCGTTTTAAGATTTTGACTTAGTTTGTGGTCTGCTTAGCCGAGGTTTCCTCCTTTCGTCGCAGGTTATACCCTTCCTTGGATGGCACAGTGGGATCGGGATATTTCATTAATTAAAGTGTCTCTGTATCCGGGTAGCAGCTCAGGGATGGTCGGTCTTTGTCCAGGGGTTCCTCTTGGGCGGTGATGTTGTCGTTTGCCGTCAGGGTCGGTGATATCTTCTTACAATGGTGTGCGTGCAGCCAATTACGCTTCCCTTCCACTCGAAGAGCAGTTTGGGTGGTGATTAGGACTTGCAGGGGGCCCGTCCAGCGGGGCTCCAGACTCTTGGTGCGCTGGAAGTTACGCACTAAGACAAAGTCACCGGGTTGGATGTCGTGCCCGGGGCCCCTGGAAGCATCGGGAATGGCTTGCAGCACCTGCTGATGGATAACAGACAACGTTTTAGTTAGGTTGTACAAATAGTCAGACATGAGGACGTCCGGGACGTCGTGGATGGATGTCGGTTTCGGTGCGGTCCAAAGGTTCATGGGCCGCCCGAAGACGACCTCGTAGGGGGTTAAGTGGTGTTTGGTAGGAGTGGAACGCATTGATAGCAATGCTAGCGGGAGGGCGTCTGGCCATTTCAGTCCTGTGGTGGCAACTATGTTGGCTATTTTGAGCTTCAATATGGCATTATGTCACTCAACCAAGCCTGCAGATTGGGGGTGGAAGACCGCATGGAACTTTTGTTTTACACCCAACCCCTTTAGGATGAGTTGGATAACTTCGGCTACGAAGTGGGGGCCGTTGTCGCTCCACAGAATTCGACAAAGGCCGTAACGGGGGAAGAATTCTTTCAGCAATACTTTTGCGGTAGTCATAGCAGTGTTGTCGCGGGTTGGGTAGGCTTCCACCCACTTGCTGAAGGCACACACAACGACAAGTACGTACTTCAAACCTTGGCACCTTTCTAATTGGATGTAGTCCATTTGTAGGACTTCAAAGGGGTGATTAGGAACCCCAAACCCTCCCCGGGGTACAGCAGTTCCTTTCCCAGGTTTGTGTTGGAGGCATACCAGGCACTGTTGGACCAGACGTTTGGCTGAGTCTGGGATCTTGTCATTGTGCCAAACTTTGGAGATGAGTTCGATCATGGGGGCAGACCCTATGTGAGCGGGGGAGTGTGCCATGGTCAGCATGGGGATCAAGTATGAGTCAGGTAGCAACCATTTGTTCGAGTCTTTAGTTCGCCAGCAACCGTCATCATCCTTCAATCCCACCCGTGCCCATTCAGTCAATTTGTGTGGTGAGCTGGCTAATTGGATGTCCCTAATCGTTTCTCTAGCATCCTTCCACTTCTCAGTTTGTGACCTGGTCACATACATGCGGGTCGTGGACCTATTTTCGGCTGTGGTTCGGGCAGTAGTGTCAGCCAGAGCATTTCCCTGTCCTATAATGTCTGTCACCTTCTTGTGTGCCTGGCATTTGATCACAGCTAGCCGTGTGGGGAGGAGGACTGCCTCGGTCAAAGCGGAGACTAGATCTCCATGTAAGATGGGTGTGCCATGTGAATTCAGGAATCCCCTCTCTTTCCACAGGAGCCCAAAGTGGTGAACTACCCCGAAGGCATACTGGCTGTCAGTGTAAATGTTTGCGGTTGTCCCCGCTGCTAGGATGCATGCTCGGGTGAGAGCAATCAGTTCAGCCGCCTGTGCGGATCGCTGTGTGATGCGGGCTGTCTCAACAACTGTTCGGGCCGTGGTAACTGCATAGGCGGCTGAGGTGGTGCCATCGGGGAGCTTGATGCATGAGCCATCTACCCACAGTTCTCCGTCAGGGTCAGGGAAGGCAGTATCTCGGAGGTCAACCCTACTCTTGGTCTGTTCGTCGGTGAGGGTCACGCAGTCATGTATAGGGGACGCATTGGGGTCAGTGTCAGGGAGAGGTAGCAGAGTAGCTGGATTCAGAGTGGTGCATCGTTTCAATGTGATGTGGGGTGCAAGCAGAGTCAGTTCATAACCAGTCAGTCGTGCGCTAGTCAGGTGCTGAGTCTTGGTCTGGTTCAGGAGGGTGTCAACCGCATGGGGTACCAATACTGTGAGAGGGTTCGAGAGCACGATCCCCTCACTTTGCCGGATAGAGACAGCAGCGGCGGCTACTGCTCGAAGGCAGGCGGGCAAAGCTCTGGCTACAGGGTCAAGAGTGGCAGAGAAGTAGGCACAAGGGCGTTGTTTAGGACCTATGGACTGGGTTAGAACAGACAACGCGCATCTCTCCCTTTCGTGGGTGAAGAGGGAGAAAAGTTTAGTGTAGTCTGGGGTTCCTAAGACTGGTGCTGAACAAAGGGCATCTCGCAATTCTTTGAAGGAGGATTGGCATTCGGGTGTCCAGGGGAGGGGGAAGGGGACGTCTTTAGCTAGCAGGGAAAGCAGAGGTTTTACAATGAGGCTGAAGTTTGGCAACCACTGTCGACAGAAGGAGGTGAGACCAACCAGGGACCGCACTTGCTTCTGAGTTTTGGGGACAGGGGTTTCTAAGATGGTCTGAATTCGGTCAGGTGTAAGTTTCCTCCCGTTTTTGGATAGGAGGTGGCCTAGGTATGTCACTTGAGGTTGGCAGAATTGTAACTTCTTCCTGGAGACCTTGTGACCGTTCTCCGCAAGGAAGTGGAGGAGGTGAATGGTGGCTGTAATTGCAAGTGGAGTGGTGTCGGCCGCCAGAAGAATGTCATCGACGTACTGTATTAACACCACTCCATCTGGTAGTTGGACTGCATCTAGTTGTCTCTTGAGGGCTTGGCTATAGATGCTGGGGCTCTCAGTGTAGCCTTGGGGTGCCCTACAGAATCTGTATGAACGGGCTTTTAGGGTAAAGCCGAACAGGTAGCGGCTGTCTGGGTGGATGGGGATGGAAAAGAATGCGTTCTTGAGATCAATAACGGTAAAGGTGGTGGCAGTGGACGGAATCAGGGTGAGGATGGTGGTGATGTCCGAGACCACGGGGTACTGGGGTATGACTACTTTGTTAACCTCTCGCAAGTCAACAACGAAGCGGTATGCTTTCTCGTCTCCCTCGCCTTGCTTCTTTACAATAGGTAGGATAGGGCTGTTGCAAACATTACTGACTACTTCTTCTACCACTCCTGCATCGACTAGGGACTGGATGATTTCCACCAATGCCTTCTCGCCTTCGGGCGATATCCGATACTGTGGAAGCTTTGGGAGCACTGCGTCCGGTCGGACGGTTATGTGTACAGGGTCGATCACCATGCGCCCTACATCTGAGTCGGTTTTAGCCCATAGATGTGAGGGTAACGTGTCGAGTAGGGACAGGTCAGCATCGGTTATAGAGAACATACGTCGTGTGAGACAAGGCCTGAACAGATCTGGGATATCGTGCAGGATGACTCGAACTCCGTCTGCGGAACATCTGATGGTAGCTCGGAAATGTTTTAGCAAATCAAGTCCCATGATAGCATCGGGGGTGTTGGAGGAGAGCAGGAATGTCGTATCAGTGGTGTTACCTTCTAAGTCAAAGGAGATTGGTGCTGACAAGGGGTTAGTGGAGGGCGTTCCATCAAAGCCTATTGAGGTTACGTGTGAGCCAGACAAGGGTGCCCTAGGAATCAGTCGTTTAGATAACGCACTACGTGTCGCCCCAGTATCTACCAAAAATGGAGACTTTGTGCCCAAGACCTTAGCAGTGACGTAAGGACCTTGCTGGTCAACACGGAGTTCGACTGGATCCCTCCCTTGCCCCTGGCGGTCCTATGCAAAGTCATGGGCGTTCTCGTAGTCGGACTGCTGGCACTGGTTCTGTCGGGGGCGGTCAAAGGTGTTTGGTCTGCCTAGCCTGTCGTTTGTGGCGTCGTTCGTGTACCCTCGTCCCTGTCCTCTACTTCTGGGGTCATGTGCTATGTCTCTGGTGTCTCTATTTCTGTTCATTTCCAGAAGGACCGGGCACTGAGATTTCCAGTGTCCGAACCCTCTACAGAACGCACATTGGTTCCCGTCTAAGTCTCTTCGTCCAGCGTAGGATGCAGGTGTATGGTCTCTAGGGGGTAGCTTTCTAGGAGCGGTCTGTTGGTAATTTCCTTTGGGAGGCTCCCTTCCTATGGTCACCCCTTGTAACTGAGCTATCATTACTCTTTCCTTCAGTTCCTTTTTCTTTCTTTCGGACGCCCTATCGCTCTCATTCTTTTGGTGTTCGTAGTATTGGGCCATCTGAAGGATAGCTGCGGGTTTGGAGGCTGCCCAACTACTTTCGCTGGTCTGTAGCTTCTGGGAGACTTCTTGTGACAGACCCTTCACGTAATTCTGGACAAAGAGGTGGTGTCCGGTTGCAGTGGTCATGTCCTGGCCACTATAATCGGAAAACACTGTCTCGAATCGAGAGAAGTATTCAGACACATCCTCCTGGGGTTTCTGGCGACAAGCCGTCACTATCGACCAGTCTACCTTTCTTTCTGGGATTAGAGTCTTCAATTTCTGTACAATCTTGTCTGGGAGCTCCAATATGGCTTTTGGGGGTTTTTGTCCCGGTTCTCGCTGTTTATCTATGGTATCGAGTTGTACCCAGGTATATCCGAACGGCTCAGCGTGGTCGACTTTCCGGATTTGCTTCCACACATCAGCCGGCAGACATAACCCGAAGAACAAGTCGATATCTGCTAAGGTCATTATTGTTGAACCTAAGGCTGTACCTAGTTCGGTGTAGAAGGCAGTTGGGTTCTTTCTTAAGTCGGGTAGGGTTTTTCTAAAGGTCAAAATGTCTTGTCGGTCCCATGGCTGGTAGACCCAGTTATATACAACCCTTCCTTTCGCATCTTGGTGGTTGATGTCGTCGTGTGTTCCCTGACCTCGTGGGGGGACCCAGTAGGGGGCGGCTTCTTTGATGGGCATCATGGTATCAGCCCTTCCTGCCTGGGGTTCAGTCGCTATGGGGGTCTCTGCTTTGGTTGTCTGTCTGTGTTCGTTAAGATGCCGGGAGACCTCGAGTGTACGAGTGAAGAGGTCCGTCACATCGCCCTCTCCTCCTTCCCCAATGTCTACCTATATAGGGTCGCTAAGCCTTCTGGACCCTTATCGTGGTACCTATCCTCATATGTATTCAGGGCGTGATAACAAAGTCGTACGACGAAGTGTCGTCTGTGGTTGTCGGCATACGAGTTATACATGTCTGTTATATACTCCTCACTTTCCTTTCGCTCTACTAGTGTCCTTACTATCTTATCGAGTCCGGCTCGTTCATCCTTTGTTAGTCGATTCACTCTGGCGGAATCTTTCTTTCTCATTTCAGGGTCATCTAACGTTATTGCTAACGTTGTGTCCAGCACAAGAGGCTCGGCTGGCGCGGAGGCCGTGAGGACCGAGGCCCTGGTACTGCTTTCACTTGCGTTTGGGGGTTGTGGGTGCTGTACTACAGGTTGGAAGGGGGCGTATGGAGGGGGCATGTAGATGATCGGGGGACCTAATAGTAATTCGTCATTTGTTTGTTGCCTGGAAGGTAACTCAGGGTAGAGCGCAGAGGAGGTCCTAACAGGGCACTGGCCTGATGTTTCAGACTCTTGTTTTAGTTTAGCTTCCTTTCTCTCTTTTATCTCTTCCTCTAACTTTCTAGCGGCAAGGTGAGCTGCCTTTCGTAATTCCCTTTCTGCTTTTACTTCTTCCCTCTTTTTCCGTTGCGTTGCTTCTTTGCGCCACATGCCGATACTGTCAAGCATAGTAGGCGTCGTTTTATTACTACGTAGAGCTATTTCTAGTGTTTCTAGCTTGTGGTCATCGAAGGATCCCATCAGTGGCCACTGACTCTCGGGGTCCCCCTTTGTATATTTATGCCATAGCTTGCTATAAGCTACGGCGACTAGTCCATATTTAGTGAACATGTCCTTATTAGGGGTGCCTTCCAGTGGAGCCGGATGGTTCACCTCTAATAAGCGGTCCGGGCAGAACCAACTACCAATCAGTGGGGAGAAGACAGGCATGACGGGTTACAACGGGGACAAAAGTCTGCACTACCTATCTTTTCACTGCTTGCAAAGACTAGACAGAATATCTCTGTTCCTTGTTATTTGCAAGCAGAGAATACCTCCAAAGAACCAATATCGAACAACTGGTGTTCGGACAATCAATCAATCAATGGGGAGATAAAAATAGGCACAACGGGTTACAATGGGGACAAAAGTCTGCGTTACCTACCCTTCACTATTTGCAAAGACTAGACAGAATATTTCTATTCTACGTTATTTGCAAACAGAGAATATCTCAAAGAGCACTATCCTTCAAAACAATCGATGTTCGGACAATCAATCAGTGGGGAGATAAAAATAGGCACGACGGGTTACAATGGGGACAAAAGTCTGCGTTACCTATCCTTCACTATCTGCAAAGGGAGAGAGAGTGTTTCTACTCTTCCCCATTTGTAGACAGCGAATATCTCAAAAAGAACAATCAAATAAGTAATACTAGTATTTTCAATCAATCAATCGTTTCGCAATTTGTCGTGTTACACGACCTTACCCGGACCGCATGGACAGTTTCTCGTCTTCCGCCTCCAGCGCCCGATCGTCCTCTACTCTCCGTATTTGCCGCAGCACTCCTGATGGTTCCCAGTCAGGACCGTAGATCACTCGAGAGAGGTCTGTTCGGAACCAGTGAAGTTCGGATGATCGGCTGCCAGACGAGGGTCTATCAGGCAGGAGCTCTCCCGATCGCTGCAGTCGTTCACTCTGTCGTTGGGACCTCTCTCACTGGATCCACGTGTCGCTGATGGGCCCCACGCTTGGGACGCCAATTGTTAAAAGGTAGAGGCAGTCGCAGTCGATAACCTTCTAAGTATTGCCCGGCGATAATCGCCTCTTATACCATCCGATAATTAACCAACAAAGAGACAGGCGCCGGAGACTGGAAGGCAGGAAACAAAGTTTTATTCCGTCGGAGAAGAACACATCAGATCAGACAGCAAGGTATCGTCACGAGGTGCTCTCTCTGCATCTCTGAGGCCTGGCCTCTTATACACAGGTTTATGACTTTATTGCAGGTTATCATACATGGCACATTCTTGAGATCGCTTTGATACATGAAAGAACATCCTCAGAATCCCCACTTCAAGCTTGTTCCCACACATATCTACAGTGGAAGTCCCCACCCCACCCACAGTAGGAGATGGCTATCACACAGCTGGACATTCCGCCAATTCCCGGGGGTGTGTGTGACTGGTCGGGTCTGTAACAAAAGAAGGTACGTTGTTCCTAAACAGGGTCATAGAACAGATGGGGAATAGAGTGCTATGTACAAGGCCCACTATAAATACAGGTAATCCTGCTGATTTAATAATGCAGGAAAATTGTTTCCTTTGGAACTAGGGCCCTCACACACCCAGCCAGCAGGTGTCATGCTTCATCATTGGGCCTGCTCCTCGTCGGGTCGGCGCTGCAATACCCGACGGGCACCCAATGAGGGGCTCTTTGGCGGAGATCTTTTGTTCCATGCCGTATGGTGTCGTGGGGGTGAGGGACCTATAACGTGTAGATGTGATGTGTTAGTGAGTGCAAAGGTTAAAACAGGTCAGGAAGTCCAGTGCAAACCAGTTTTTTGTATTGGGCTCCCTGCCTGATTAAAAATAGAGAGTGTGTGGCAGCTATGTGACCATAGTGGATCAAAAAATATATTAGCGCCCTACTCTTACTATCAAGGTCAACATGTTTCATGCCTAATTGTCAGGGGGATCAGTGGCAATTCTTCAGGACCATAGTGAATACTATCTACACATTGTGATCAGGTGGCATCACCTACCTATCACATGAAGAGACCTCGGGAAAAAAACATTTACCCACAGGTATAGAGGACAATCTAGTCATTAAAGGGTTATGTCTCAACAGTTGCCGGCTGATCAAGGACACACATGGTGGAGTGTCCTATCACATGAAGAGACCTCGGGAAAAAAACATTTACCCACAGGTATAGAGGACAATCTAGTCATTAAAGGGTTATGTCTCAACAGTTGCCGGCTGATCAAGGACACACATGGTGGAGTGTCCTATCACATGAAGAGACCTCGGGAAAAAAACATTTACCCACAGGTATAGAGGACAATCTAGTCATTAAAGGGTTATGTCTCAACAGTTGCCGGCTGATCAAGGACACACATGGTGGAGTGTCCTATCACATGAAGAGACCTCGGGAAAAAAACATTTACCCACAGGTATAGAGGACAATCTATCACATGAAGAGACCTCGGGAAAAAAACATTTACCCACAGGTATAGAGGACAATCTAGTCATTAAAGGGTTATGTCTCAACAGTTGCCGGCTGATCAAGGACACACATGGTGGAGTGTCCTTACTGACACCTCTTTGACAATGGTCAACAGTCTTGCCTGCAGGGCCACATGTTTGTTCATGTTCTTCTTCAGTCCGCCTCCAACACACCCCTTGCTCGCGGTTCCTCTGCTTTCAGCGATGCACGAACAAAGCAGCAGCAAAAAAGGGGGTGGGGGGGGGCCTTGATCTACTGTAATCCCTTTGATGTGGGGTGTTTCCCTTACAGTAGGGGCAATAAACTGCATCCGCAGGGCTAGGTGATGGCCTGGGATCGGCCCAGACAATCGGGCGAAGAGGAAGGGGGTTATCAAAGAGATGTATGACCATATATGGGATGTCGGTCAGGCGTGGGATGTGGTTCCATGGCAGGGTCGCACAGAAGGAGAGGGTTTATGGCCCGTGTATGAGAGAGCGGGGGTGGTCAGCATGTTGGGGGATGTTCGCAGCGCTAGGGGGATGCGTTGGCGATCGACAATGAGCAGGGAGAGAGGCCAGGGTGCCAAAAATGGCTGCCGTGTGTTTTTGCGTGTGGTGCTGGGGAAAGACAAGATGGCGCAGATAATGTTCAGATACAAACTAAATTTCCACATACCTATACCTTGCATCTCAAAAGTACAAGGAGCCTAGGCATATAACATGGTGCCTCTTTCTTTCCGGTACCTGTGGAAATAAAGGTTAGAGTAAGCCATCCCATAAGAACTGTCTCACTGCACAGTGGGGTAAAATATGCTGAGTCCTAAACTGGAGTCCATTCCTACTAAATGTCTGGTGCTGGTGTCATGCCATCTGGGCTCCAAGAACAGAGGATGGTAGTCAGGGAGACTGAGCACAGGCTGTAGGCATTTTGCTTGCTGATATGGCAGGCTTAGAAAGATACAGATTGACAATGTCAAGAATCATGGGTCCACGTGTGGTAGGAGATTGCAGGGCTTAAGAACCAGAACTTTTTGGGTCTGGCGGCGCAGGGTACGCCCAAGTCTCCGGAGTTCTCATGCTCAGCTACACAGAGACACGGGACACTCTGTCGGCGTTAGAAGATCAGATTTATTTAGCTGCAGCTAGTACAGTTATCCTAGAAGTACACAAAGTAGGTTCTCAGGAGACTGCCACTTCACTCTGTGGCGCACAGGGTTTTATACTGTATAGGGTTCAGATATATTAACCAAAAGCACTCCCAGAATACACAAGAAAGAGCCAATAAGGAAAGTTGGAAAACAGGATAGAACCAAGAGATTGGAAAACAAAAGTGTCAGATGACTCGAAGAAACCTCTCCTCCAACTATGTTTGTCACCCCTCCCTCAAGCTAATTCATTAACAGACTCATAACTAACTTGCAGGTGGCGAGATACGTTTGTGTGTGTTGGAGGACAGTTGTGAAACGAGAGAATGCTAGCAGAAGACAGTGAAGGCCAGACGATAAGATAAAGTCAGGAAAGAATGGTGTGAATCAATAGATAGTTGAGACGGGGATTAGGAAAGCCAGACAGGGATTAGTTTACTCGGCCAGTCCTAACACCAGCTTTGTAAATAGAGGCAGAAAGCGTATTTCGACACCAGGTTGCAGAAAAAGCAGAATAGACTTTGCTGCCTGAGTGATGGCAACACAAAATGGTGGCGGAGCACAAAATGGCGGGTCGATTCGATCGCGATCAGAAATCAAAGTTCCTCAGACCCTTCTTTTGCCAGAACTCAGGCAAGATAGACTCATGTTAATCTGAGTCAATGTCGATAGCCATGAGGTCATCGAGCTGTTGCTGTAACATCATTCTTATGTTTTCTGTTACTTGTGGTTTGGGTTTGGGATGCACATAGTAGCACAAAGGTCACAGATAGCGGGACCACAGTGCATACAAAGGCAACAGGAGAAAATAATGGTCAGAATTATACCAAGAAATGTCAATGCTTTTCAACCCCATTTGGACAGTAGTCCCCAAAACCACTCCGTAAAAGACCAATCTCCTTCGTCCTGGTGAATAGACTCACCAACTTGGAGATAGCTTGGTATACTGTCGGAGCGTCATTAGGTATGAAAATACAGCAACTTGACCCGATCAATTTGCATACTCCACCACGATTTGCGAGAACAAAATCTAAGGCAATTCGATTTTGTAATGTCATAAGACGGTCCGCCTGTAGTTCTGCCGTGATGTTACTTAAGGCACCTACAGTGATGTCTATTGTGGTCTCTACGACACGAACCAGTTGCCTTATATTTCTGCTGTTGGCCATTGGACCCCAAAAAGGAAGAAATCCTTTGAGGAAATCTCCTCCCTCTTGTCCTGCTGTGTCCTTCGAATCAATAATTCCTCTGCCGTATCTGGTTCGATGATGGTTTGCGGAAGCGGTGTAAGTAGGGGGAAGAAAAAAGGCTATATAACAAGTACCGGAGAAACCCGTTGGTAACCATGTATAAGCTCTATTATAGCAAATGAAATAGGTGCCTTGAGATGGCACTAGAGGAGGCAGGTTCTGAGAGGAATAAATGTACGTGTAGGAGCAGTTATTCCTTTGTGTAGTGTCAGAAGTGCGATCGTTTATCTGTAAGCAGAAGTTGCCCTGATGTGGTATAGTCCAAATCGGTGAAGACTTTCCTTTCTTAACTTTCTCACTAAGACTAGACATATATTGGGTGACATTCCAGTTAGTGTAAGCCTTTCTTTCGTCAATGGAGATTTTACTATTTTCCATTATTTTAGCCATAGCTACCATTCCCTTAATCAAAGAACTATGAATAAAATCCGGATCGCTAACATGTGAACTAACAGATCGTCTGAATTTGCTTTGATAAGCATTGGAGAAGATGACGAAGTAAGCCCAAGCAGAACCCTCATAAGAAAACGGGAGAACTAAATATGGCATTCCTTTCTCTGCGGTGTGTGGCATAAGTCCACACACCCAACAATCAGTCGTATTGATCACTAACTGATGCTGATGTAATAACTGGACAAAGGAATTGTTATAATATTCAGTTCTTCTAATGAGTTCGTGTTGAGGAAGAGTATGAAAGAGATGTGGAGAGACAGTTGAAGAAGACGAAAAAGAAGAAGGAGAGACAACTTTTGGCTGCAGAGCATAAATAATCCAACCTATAAATGCCAAAACAATACACAATAATATAATAACACATAAAGTTAAACTGAAACGACTGTACATTATTTTACAGGATTTTTTCTTTATTTCTTCTTTTCTCTGTCTTTTGCCTAGTGTAGTTTCCATCTTACTAATGGATGCTCACGGCAATCTTCCTCGATCGCTCAATCACGATTGTCTACCGTCCTATGACACTGTAAGTCCTGCAGGCCTATTGCCACTACTCAGGTCGTGATTCAGACTTCTACCGTGACCCTGCAACCGGGACAGAATACTACACAAGAGAGAAAATTCTTAAGTGTTCTTTGGTCTTGGTCTTAAATTGTATCGTTCCCTCCCAGGAACGCTTTGGTCTTGGAACAATGTTCGTGGATTAGTCGTATCCAAGCGACGATGTGGTGGTATTGCTGCCTGCAAAACATCGTCGTCCTCTTTCTCAGACAGTGTCCCATTCAGGTGTGCATCACTAAAAGGCACGAATCGTGGAATCTTTTCACTTTCACAGTCACCAACACCTCTGCGAACCCACTGATCAAAGAGTAGAGGCAAAGGCACTTTCTTGCAATGCACACCGTGAATCCAATTTTTCTTTCCCTTGACTTTAACTGCTGTTCTCGTGGTCAGCAAGACCATTCGGGGCTCCCTCCATCTGGGCTCCAAATTCCTTGTCTTCTGAAAGTTTTTGATGCAGACCCAGTCACCTGGTCGGATGGAATGACCTGGGTCTGTGGAAGCCTCTGGTAAAGCACTTTGAACCTGTTGATGGAGAACACACAATTTAGTCGTAAGATCATGCAGATAGTCAATCAACATTGGATACGGCAAGTCTGAGTATTTCTTAGGGCGAGGGACTCCCCATACATTAGCCGAGCGTCCAAAACCCACTTCATAAGGGCTAAGTCCCAAACGAGAGTGTACTGCAGTTCTGGTGGATAGCAAGGCTAATGGCAAAGCATCGGGCCAATTGAGTCCTGTACTTGCTTGAACCTTTGCTAGTTTTAACTTCAAGGTTCCGTTGTAACATTCTACTAAACCAGCTGACTGGGGATGATTTGCCGCATGAAACTTTTGCTTGATACCAAGACCCGCACAAACTTTCTGCATAACTTGGCCAACAAATTCGCTCCCATTGTCACTCCAGACAATGCGCGGCAAACCAAACCTGGGAAAAAATTCTTTTAGTAGAACTTTAGCTGTGGATAAAGCTGTGTTATCCTTTAGAGGGTATGCTTCAATCCATCTTGAAAAGGCGCATACTACCACCAGAACATATTTGAGGTTGTTGCATCGTTCCATATGAATAAAATCGATCTGCAACACTTCAAATGGATATGTCGGAGGAGCAAAGTGACCTGCAGGAGTTGGAGTTCCCTTTCCCGGATTGTACATCAGACAAACAATACAAGGTTTCACTGCATTGTCTGCGCATTTTGGGATTTTGTCATTTTGCCACACTGGAGCCAGAAGCTTGCATATACCTTTCGTACTTAAGTGGGCTGGACCATGGGCCATAGTAACCACTGGGAGTACATAGGCATCCGGTAACAGCCAACGTTGATGTTCAGATAGTTCTAGCCAACAACCCATCTCATCTAACATTCCTGTACTTTCTTTCCACTTGCTCAACTCCCACTCTGAAGCCTCTTTCTGAATCGCTTTTACACTTTCTACTGTATTCTCATACATTCCTCTCTCTCTGACCCAATTTGCAGGACCTGCCACATACATTTGACTTGTAGAATCTCTTGCTGTCTTTTTCGCTATTTCATCTGCAAATGCATTTCCTCGACCAACATCATCTGTAATCTTTTTGTGTGCACTACACTTCACGATTGCTATTTGGGTAAGGCAAGTGATTCGAGGAGATCAGTCACTAACTGACCATGTTGTATTTTGGTGCCATGTGAGGTGAGAAAACCCCTTTCCTTCCAGAGACGCCCAAAGTTGAATGCTACACCAAAAGCATATTGGCTGTCAGTGTATACGTTCACTCTTTTCCCTTTCGACAATACACAGGCTCTTGTTAAAGCTATCAATTCTGCTGCTTGTGCTGAATTATGTCTAATACGTGCAGCTTCCACCACTGTGTGCAAAATAGTCACAGCATAGGCTGAAACTGTATCTCCATTTGGCATTTTAAAACAAGAACCGTCTACCCATAGAGTTCCATCCGGATTCTCTAGTGGTGTGTCTTTCAGGTCAATTCTTCCTTTCGTCTCTTCCTCAGTACGAAAGAAACAATCATGCCGTTCTTCAACACTTTCCTCATCTGGAAGGGGCAACAGAGTTGCTGGATTCAGGGTATTTCATCGTTTGATGTGTATGTGACTAGACAACAGCATCAGCTCGTATCCAGTTAGACGTGCACTCGTAAGATGCAGTGTTTTCGTTCTGTTTAGTAAGGTATCCACTGCATGTGGTACCATGACAATGAGAGTGTTATCCAATACTACTCAAGCAGACTGTCGAATAGAAATTGCTGCTGCTGCTGTCGCTTTGAGACAACTGGGCAATGCTTTAGCTACAGGATCTAACGTAGCTGAAAAATAGGCACATGGCCGCTGTTTGTCTCCAAATTGCTGTGTTAGAACTGACAATGCACAACCTTCTCTCTCATGAACATAGAGCATAAAAGGCTTATTGTAGTCAGGGGTGCCTAGTACAGGAGCAGAACACAGAGCGGTACGTAAATCAGTGAAACTCTTTTGGCACTCATTTGTCCAAGGAAGGGGCTGAGGCGTATCTTTTAAAGTGAGTGCCAACAAAGGTTTGGCTATTAGAGAGAAGCTAGGGATCCATTGTCTACAATAAGAGGTGATACCCAGAAAGGCACGTACCTCCCTTTGTGTGGATGGCACAGACATTTGCGTAATCGCCTGTATTCGTTCTGGTGTTAGTCGCCGTCCCTCCTTTGATAGGAGATGACCCAAGTAGGTAACCTCTCTACGAACATATTGTAATTTGGAAGGTGAAACCTTATGATTCAGATTAAATAAATGGCGTAATAATGCAACAGTGACATCTTTGCAGATAACTTCTGAATCAGCGGCTACTAACAAGTCATCCATATACTAGATAAGAGCAGCACCAGACGGCAAATTAAAAGTATCAAGATGACTTTTTAAAGCTTGACTGTAAATAGAGGGACTTTCACAATAGCATTGAGGTGCGCGCTTAAACCGGAAGCTTCGGCCTCCAAGAGAGAAGCCAAAAATGTCCCTACTCTCTTCGGCAATGGGGATACTAAAGAAGGCATTCTTTAGATCGATAACAGAGAACCAAGTCGCTGTGGAAGGTATCATTGTCAACAGAGCAGTGATATCTGGAACAACGGGAAATTGTGGGACAACAATTTTGTTTACCTCCCGCGGATCAATTACGAAACGATATACAGGTGGTTGAGTAGGATCAGTGCGTTTGAGAACAGGAAGAATAGGACTATTGCACGCGTTACCTCTTGTTTCCACATCCCTCTGAATCAAGGCAAGAAAAATTTCCAAAAGCGCTTTTTCACCTTCAGTGGAAATTTTATACTGCGGGATACGCGGTAATTCAACATTGGGCTTGAGAGTGACAACGTAAGGTGGAATCTCAAGACCACCCACATCGTTCGGACCCGTGCCCAAAGTGTTGCTGGAAGAGAAAGTAATTCAGGTGGAAACTGATCTTTGGACAAATACATTGGGGAGATCAATTTCTGTCCCAAAGTAAGATGTACACCAGAAGGAGAACAATATATTGTAGCATGCATTCTTTTCAATAGGTCTTGACCCAACAGATTTTCACCGCAACCATTCGTCAACAGAAGTGGAGCTTCCAAATCATAAGGGCCAACTGAAATAGGCATAGGGCAAGAAACTGGGTTGCGAACAGGGGCGCCAGAGAAACCTACAGAAACATTTGTTAAGCCAGACAAAGGTGCCCCAGGGAGTTTGGAATGAATGATAGAACTTCTCATCGCCCCAGTATCTAGAAGAAATGGCTCTGAAACACCCATCGTAGTGACGTTAACATAAGGTCCATTCTGATCTACTGGAATCGACACAACTCCCTTACTTTGTCCATGGCTGTCCTAGTTGGCATGAATACTCTCATTTCCGTTTTCAATATAATAATCTTCATTATAATATTGTGTAGACCTAACATTTTGCTGAACAAAACAGTTCACCGAATTGGGAGAAGGAAGGGTACGCTGTTCTTGAGTCAATACACCCCGACCTCTACCTCTGTTTACTGACTGGAGGCCAGCACGACCTCGTGGAGCAGATAATGCTCCGTTGCGTTGCAATAAAACCGGACACCTATTCTTAAAATGACCTTCCTCTCTACAATAGGCACATTGATTAGGACCTAACAAAGGTCGCGGAATGTATGGCTCAGGTTTTTGATACAACCTCTGAAACTGCGGAGGCTGTTGAAACTGAGGCTGAACATAGCGAGGAGGAAAGGCTTGTTGCAAGAGAACTTTTGTTTTTAATTCTTTCGTCTTTTTCTCTTGCTTTTCTTTTTCTTCCTTATCTCTGTTTTCATAATATTGCACAGTAGCCAATATCTGAGCAGAAGAAGAAACAGCCCATGAACTTTCGGAATCTTTTAATTTGTGTGACAGCTCGGGAAGCAAATTGAATACAAATTTGTCCACAAATAATCGCTGTCCACCTTCTGTAGCCATATTTTGGCCACTGTGATCGATAAATGTCTCCTCGAAACGAGTGAAGAAATCAGAGACACTTTCATCTTTCTTTTGCTTGCATGCTGCTAGTTTATCCCAATTAACTCTCAATGCAGGCATCATAGTTTTCATTAATGTAATAATCCTACCAGGGAGTTCCGAAATGAAAGCTTCAGGCTTTGCACCACCCACTTGATCTCTATCTGTAGTAGTTATAACATCCCAAGTAGCACCTAGTTCCTGCGCGTGATCCTCTCTACGAATCTTAGCCCATATTGTCTGTGGAACTACATTTCCCATTAGCATATCAATATCTGCTAAGTTCATGATGCAAGCATCAACTGTCTGTGATAATTCTTTGTAATAACCTGCAGGGTTCTTACGAGGATCTGGTAGAGTCTGCTTAAGTGCCAAGACTTCAGATCGTTTCCATGGAACATGTACCCATATACGCTGAAAATGAGCAGGAATAGCTGCATTAGCACCTACTCCCGCAACTTCTTCCTTCCATACTGGAGGAACCTCTCTCATGGGATAGTTTTTCAGTGTCAACCTAACCGACGGATCAGAATCAAGAAAAGCCTGAGAGAACAACAAGGATCGATAAGAAATAAGTGTCCTTATAGCTTTCTCAACCTTAGAACCCACAACAAGTCCTTTATCAAAATCAGCCTGAACATCTAACAGGTCTTGTGAGATTGGACTCAAACTCACATCTTCTCATTCTTTAATGAGAGTGTCGCACATTACATTAAAAACATATCTCTGCGTCGGCGCATTCCATTGCGAGAAGGTAGGCATAATATCAAGCACACTGTATTGTGGACCCTTCTTGATCCATTTTCGTGCAAGAGAGTCTAACCTTTCTCGTTCTTCAAAATCTGGGAATTGACTACGAGACTGTCTTCGAGCAAAAGCCGGAGACACATTTAAAGCTTCAAAGAAAGGACATAGAATACCAGTAACAGTGTCTGTGAGACGCTTACGCACAGACGGAGAATTAGACATAAGAATTGGAGACAAAGTATTAGGAGAACTGACCGTAGAAGAATCGATAATTGCAGGAGGAGCAGAAGGCAAAGGAGATCTAAGATCAGGAGATGAGGGCAGAGAAGTCAAAGTTAATGGTAAAACCGGCAAGGGCGGTAATACTGGAGGAGGCAAATGCGGAAGAGCCGGAACAGGCGGAGGTACCGCTGGCGGCTGGACAGGCTGTAAAGGCTGAGGTGCATTGGCACTTTGTGCATAGGGCGGAGGCAACCTCAATAAATGGGACATTAGGGGATCTTCTTCTATATCTTTCTTACTTTCAGAAGGGGAAACAGGCAACACCGGATAGCATTTATCTATCGCCATGCGATGCTGTCTCTCTGAAATTTCAGTTACTTTATCAATTTCATCATCTTTAAACTGTTGGGAAGCCTGTATAATCGTCATACCTTGTGCTTTTCGGACCACTTTCGACATACAGGGGTCGCTTAATGTGGCTCGTGAACCCTCCGGAATTTTCTTGCGGGGTTCCTCACGACCTTCAGGCAGAACCGGTACCACTGAAGCCGCCCAACGTTGGGCACCAGTTGAAGAACCAGAACTATTTGGGTCTGGCGGCGCAGGGTACGCCCAAGTCTCCGGAGTTCTCCTGCTCAGCTACACAGAGACACGGGACACTCTGTCGGCGTTAGAAGATCAGATTTATTTAGCTGCAGCTAGTACAGTTATCCTAGAAGTACACAAAGTAGGTTCTCAGGAGACTGCCACTTCACTCTGTGGCGCACAGGGTTTTATACTGTATAGGGTTCAGATATATTAACCAAAAGCACTCCCAGAATACACAAGAAAGAGCCAATAAGGAAAGTTGGAAAACAGGATAGAACCAATAGGAGAGATTGGAAAACAAAAGTGTCAGATGACTCGAAGAAACCTCTCCTCCAACTATGTTTGTCACCCCTCCCTCAAGCTAATTCATTAACAGACTCATAACTAACTTGCAGGTGGCGAGATACATTTGTGTGTGTTGGAGGACAGTTGTGAAACAAGAGAATGCTAGCAGAAGACAGTGAAGGCCAGACGATAAGATAAAGTCAGGAAAGAATGGTGTGAATCAATAGATAGTTGAGACGGGGATTAGGAAAGCCAGACAGGGATTAGTGTACTCGGCCAGTCCTAACACCAGCTTTGTAAATAGAGGCAGAAAGCGTATTTCGACACCAGGTTGCAGAAAAAGCAGAATAGACTTTGCTCGCCGTGCTGCCTAAGTGATGGCGCTTAATCAGTAAAGGAGGCACAAGGGCACCCAAAGCAATTGGACAGGGACCTTGGGAAGTTACGTTTTACAAGAGACACTGGTCCCTGAAAGCAAAGGAGTATAAGCAGCAATCAATATAGCCACAATAGGTACTATATTCTAGCCTATGCCCAACTTTAATAAGAAACAATGATTCGCAATGATCAAACAAATGTAAGCAAGATATTCGTGGGACACAAGCCTGTATCCTGTGGCTTACATATCAAGAGGACATACATTTTCTGGAAAAACATACAGGCAATTGAAGCGATGTTTCTATGTCAGAGAGTAACAGGTAGTGAAACATCTTAGTATAAATCTAGTCACCTTCACGACATTTTATACACACAAGTAGTCACAGTGTAAGGTGAACAACATAGTCGACGACGTTTCGATCCTTAAAGAGGGGATTTTAGGATCATCATCAGGACTGATTAGTATGAATTGCCCATTAAAAATGCCTAGGGCCGCGAGGATTGAAATATCAACGCGGAAGAGATAATCTCATTGTGATAAAGGAGATGCGTGCCGTAGAAACTGCGGGACAGCGCGTTCGGTCAATGTCGTGAAGGTGACTAGATTTATACTAAGATGTTTCACTACCTGTTACTCTCTGACATAGAAACATCGCTTCAATTGCCTGTATGTTTTTCCAGAAAATGTATGTCCTCTTGATATGTAAGCCACAGGATACAGGCTTGTGTCCCACGAATATCTTGCTTACATTTGTTTGATCATTGCGAATCATTGTTTCTTATTAAACTTGCCTTGTCCGGCTGGGCATAGGCTAGAATATAGTACCTATTGTGGCTATATTGATTGCTGCTTATACTCCTTTGCTTTCAGGGACCAGTGTCTCTTGTAAAGCCTAATTGATGGCAACACAAAATGGCGGCGGAGCACAAAATGGCGGGTCAATTCGATCGCGATCAGAAATCGAAGTTCCTCAGGGCGCGAGTGCGAGGAGATTAGGAAATGGGAATCCTGTGCTGGCAGTTCCATTAATAGAGGTAAGACAAGACCTAGGTATTGCATATGGCCTGGAAAATTATTGCAAGCAAAGTGTTATATTGCCCAGAGCATTCTAAATTCACACTGAAGAGAAAGCTTCTAAGCGCAAGTTGAATTGAGAGGGTAGCAGAGAAGACTCCAGCAGTAAACTGGGAACCGCGCTGAAAGACAATGCCCCACAAAAATCCAGAAAGACAGCAATCCTCCAAATAACCTTTTGGGCGAAAACAAGAGCTCAACAGTGGCTGGGTCCTGATATTGACCCTTGAGGTGAATGATCTTTACCCTGGGTGAGAAGGTAAGGGGTTCCCCTCTGTGACCTTACAGGCAAGGAGTAGAAATGGAAATACTCTTACATTCACTGTGATAGGCTGGTCTAGCAGAGTACCTTTGCATTGGCACATGCTAGAAGGAACAAAGGAGTAATTTTGGGGTTTCACAACTGTAGAGGGTGCAGGGGCAGCCAACTCATCGCAGTCCCAGGGAAGGACATTATTTCTCAGACACCCGTCCAGCTCTGGATCTGCAGCAGAAATCTGCCTCCACAACAACAGAGGACCCACAGACAGGCACACATATCCCTCTGCCACAGTGCTTGGACTAAAGAGAGCTTGAGCCTGCTCGGCTTTATTTATCTTCCTGTCCTGACGGTAGCTACCTGGGGAAGCAAACTTCTGCAGCCATAAGTATCAGTGTTCATTTTATGAAGCTTCCTGTGTGGGGTCTTCTGGATGATTCTGTTAATTTTGCCCCAGACCAGAAACTGACTTATTCCTCATACCCACCAAGGCACCCGCTGAGCAAGACAGTTTGAACCCATCTTCATTGAACCATAACTGACCCTGCACCCAAGCACAGGCTGGTCTTCTCTGAATTATGGGCTGAACTCAATGCTGTGCAGGGCAGTGCCTCATAATCTCAAGAAGAGTTTATCTCTACAACATGATCAAGAGAAACGAAGATCAGGTAGAGACATTAGGTTCCTGGCTCCCTTGGCCTACAACGGGCAAGGGGGTGGCATGGTGGATGTTGGGCTCATTGAGTCCAAGTATGTGTAATGAGTACTGTGGATGAAGGGAAAATAGATTTTTTATTTTACATTTACATTTTACATTTACATTTACATGGGGCTAGAAGGGGAGGGGTAGGTGAGATAACCAATGCATTCCCCTGGGGCAACTTGTAACCTGCAAAGCCTTACAGATCAATGGTGTCAAAAAGAACCAGCAAATAGCAAATAATAAGATTTACTCAGCACAGTGTCTAACGGAAAACAGCTGAACATCACAGATATGTTTGTTAGAAATTGGATTACTGGTTGAGGGGGATTGAAACCCTATTCCAGCAGCAACCACATTGCTTGTAAGGGTGAAACACAAGTAAACCCCAAATTAACCTGTGCTGAACCCTCTGGTAGCTTGACACAAAAGCAGTCAGGCTTAACTTAGAGGCAATATGTGAAGTATTTATGAAGCATTTCAAACAGTAATAAAGTATAAAGTGAAAACAAGACACAAGGAAAAATCCCATACCAATTTAGAGAAATAGAGTACATTTAATAAATTATTTGACACCAAAATGACAAAATTCCAATCAGTAGAACCGGAGCTATGCAGTTTCAAAGATTTAAGGTAAGTATAGTGCCTAAAAGCACAAATCACCAATTGCGTTTATCTGATAGTTCGAGACCATGTGAAAGTCACACGTTCAGGCCAACCATGCTGGAGTGCGAGTTGGATAATGGGACCAGGTTAGTCCACTGAAAGGTTTACCTTCTAAACTCCAGCATGAAGAGCATGGAGTTCGTCACAATAGACGCTTTAGCGCGAAGAGTAGGCCGGGCGTCATGAATGGTCATCGCTGTAGCCTGAAGATCATTTCAGGAATCATGGACAGTTGTTGTTGGTGATTCACACTTTGGGTCCACCGAACGCTGGCAATACTGAAGTGTGAAGTGCAGGTCTTGCATTGCTGGTTGTCGCTGGTGGTCGCTATAGTGTGAAATGTGAAGACTTATATTCACCAGAGATTTGCAGTGGCGCTGGGGCAGTTGGCAAGATCTTGGCATGAACAGGCCTATTCACGATCACAAAGAGGATTTCTCCTTTTCTTGGAGTGGGAGCTCAACTGATGCCACACCAAGGGTCCAGGACCTGAGGGATCAGAAACTCAACCCAGCAGAGGCTAGCAGGGTGCAGGCAGCTCCGTTTGCAGGTCCAGGCATCAGGTCACATGGGCAGAAGCAGGGAGGCCTATGAAGCTTGTTATGTCCCTGTTGCTCAGAACAGGAGTTAATTCTGCTTGACCCTTTGAGTCACTTCAGTCTGGGATGAAGGATGGAGGTCCAGTCTTCCTTCTCAGCAAGCAAAGCAGCAAGCAGCAGGGCTGCAGAGTAGCAGGGCAGCAGAGTATTAGTCCTTCTTGCAGAAGAGGAGCACAGCAGTCCTTCTTCTGTAGTATTCACATGTGCAGAGGTGTACTAAAGAGTTGGATCTGATGGTCCAATATGTATACTTGGTACAAGCTTTAAAGTAGGACAAGGTTCTGGAGGTTACCAACCCCACAGGTGTTTGGAATTTCTTGCCTTACTGCCCAGCTTGTCTGGGGCACAAAAGACTAGTGTCAAACCCTTTGTGAGTGTGCTGAGACAGAGGTTTTGTGAAGAGCAAGTGTGGCAGGTGACAGCTCTGCCCCACTGTCAAATCTGAGATGGCCCATCCTGCCAAAACCTATTCCCCTTTGTCTCACTGCCTGAGAGCAATACACAAAGACCAACTACCACCTTCACATATTCATGTGACCTAGGATACAGGCTCCAGGTGCCAAATGGTTGGGACAAGAAAATGCAATCTTTTTAAAAGTGGCAGTAGAATTGTGACTTAAAATCCAACTATACAATTAAAGAGGATTTTAAATTACAGTTCTTTAGACACCAAACTTGACATTTCTTCCTGTTCCCCAATGAGACTTATCGCTTAGTAAATGTAATAAGGTAACCCAATGTTATCATTTTGGAGAGGCAGGCCCTGCAGTAGTGAAAAGAGTTATTCACTACCATGATATGTAATAGTTGAAACTACATGTCCAACTTTTTAAATACACCGCACACTGCCCTATGGGCTATTTAGGGTCCACCATGGGGCTGATATGTGTACTCAAAAGGAAGGTTATGGCCTGGCAAAAGGTTTAAAAATGACACATAGGCTGCAATGGTAGGCCAGGGACATGTTTAAAGGGCTATTTAAGTGGGTGGCACAATCAGTGCTACAGACTCACTAGTAGCAGTTAATTTACAGGCCCTGAGGACATGTAGTACCACTTTACTAGGTATTTATAACCAAATTAAATGTGTCAACTGCATGTAAGCCAATTGCATCATGTTTAAAGTAGAGAGCACAAGCACTGTAGCACTGGTTAGCAGTGGTAAAGTGTGCAGAATTTTAAAAGCCAGAAAAAATGTTTTCAGAAAAAAGAAGGGTGAAGGTAAAAAAAGTTGGGGATGAACCTTCTAGAGGTCCAAGTCCAACGTCCGTCATTAAGGGACACATTATCTTCTTCAGAACAGGCCCCAGCACCCCCCCCCCACCAGCCTTCTAAATGATTCCATTACATAAAAACAAATCAATGGGTTGCACTTTCACAGACTGCCTCGATGTAGAGGGAGATTATACTTTCTACACACATCCATAAAACAGAGGGTCTTTCCCAATCCCATTGGAAAAATCTGAATTCGCATGAAGTAACCAAATTACTGCATCTCGAAGCATTTCACTTTTAATTCTTCTACGTTAAACCCCTCACACAAACAAAGGAAAAGTGCTTTCTTTAGTGCTCACAGATATTTGATTGTCAGCTGCTAATTCAAATAATAATGCATTGTCAAAGCTAAAAGGCTTCTTCCTTTTGAAAAGAGCGGTGACACCCAATTGGCACTCCTGCACTGCTGATACTTTGTAAATAACATACATAAGTGTGCCTAACTCTGCTCTATTCCCAACCTAAGTGCACCCTCCAATTTACTGGTGGGACCTGACACTCCTTCTGAAAACTGTACCAGAGCTCTTAGTTGTACCACCCATTGTTTATGGCACCTTGTAGAAAATGTTGAATTTATATAGAGTAGAAAGGGTCAATAATTTATTGGGCCAGAGCACATTACCAACTAGTGCGGATGCAAGGCACTCCATCAAGCTCGCCACAGCTTCCATGTGGAGGTCATCTTCACATGCCATATGAAGCATTTGTCATTTTAACTTGTTGTGGTCTTGACATATGGAAGACCACTATTGCCTGATGGATAATCTCTTACATTTAACACTGTCGCCCCTCAAAGTGGCAGTCTCTTCCATGTACTGCTCATGCACATTCCATCAGAAATAAGGCTGCTTCATAAATGCATTCTACAAATACTACATTCCTGATGTTTCTTCAGGAGAAGCTATCCAAGTTGGTCAAAAGAGGTTAAAATTATTTGCTTGGATTTCTTCCTGCCTGTTACTGCCAGTAAACCTTCTTTCATTCTTCTCCTCCTTGTTGTGGTGTGTATCCACAGGCTGGGGATAGAAGACAGACTAAACAAGATGGAGATAGGCCTGGCACGATAGTTGGGAGTATGGCCTGAACTACGTAGCAACTATCAGTGATAATCCCTTTTTGCAATAGATTCTGAGGATTTATTTCCCACATACATACCTACATAAAAGCATACCATTGCAGAATTAGGAGCTCAATTAAAGTTTGGTGTATTTAAGCGGGTCACTCATTCTGCCAAACTCGTGGATCCTTCACCTCATTTAGAAGTGCAGCAACTGTTAATTGACAGTCAATGCTGCCTACATTTGTGGGTGGCTGCTCTTTGACAACTTTTCAGTGATGACTTCACATAAGTGCACCAATGGATGGGGTGCGTCTACATTTGTGGCAGAGATTGTTCTATAGAGAATGCACAGTTCTTATATTTAGCAAATGTTCTGAGGATTCTGTATATTTCGGCATTTTCACAATTATATTCTGTCTCTTCCTTAATTTCCAGAGTACTGGCAACCATCAGTATGAGTCTTTGCTCACAAGCTGCTTAGCCGGGGTGAGTTCGTCACCCAGTAGAGCACTCTTCAGTTCACTATGAGTGCGTGAAGGATTGTATGTGCTTTACACGAAAGAGCAACCTAAATAAAGTGTCTCTGACAAAAAATAACTTCTTGAGGATGTACTGTGGCTCATTTAAAGGGGATTCTTTCCTTAGCACCCTGTTGTGATTTCTCTTGCATTATAAAGGTGGGGTTTATCTTCATATTCCCAATCTATTCACCCTCTTACCTACCTTCCATGCTCTTTGTGAGACTCTACCCACCACTTCACTCCTGATTTTTTCCTCACAGTTCCTTATTACCTCCCTACCCCAATCCATGGCACCCACCAACCTCTAGAGCCACCCGTTTTCCATTCTTATCTCTTTGTCATGCTGTCCTCTTCTTTCTTCCTGCATCATTCTTGTTTCTTTTTTAAATTCCAAGTTACTGTAGATATAAAAGAAAGACTACATGACCCTTTTTGCAAAGAACATTTACCTTTTCTACAAAAACATATATTTGTGGAAAAGGTATTTTGTCATTATGACTTTTCTGTAAAATGAAGTGTTATCAGCCTGTCATTACCAGTCTGACATGGTCCATATTAAAAAAATGCTCAAAATTACAGAATACCCTGTCAAGCACATTTATGTTCTAAGGGAAAGGCTGAGACGAGGAGTAAAGGAGATGAGAGAACCTGGCATGATGATACAAGGAGGTTGATTAGAGATTTGTAGGAGGGTAGAGAGATACTGACTACATGACGCGCAGAGCCTGTGGAGATATGTGTATGTGGGGCAGAGGTCTTTCATATTTCAATTAGGTTGGGCTCAGAAGATTCATAATTAATGAAAATAACTCAATAGAGTCATTCTACGACTGTGAAAAGTTGAAACGCTGCTCATTATCCCTGTCCATCGCCCACTCAGCCTTTTCTTTAGTTGGTTGATGTTCATGCCTGGGTTTATCGTTAATTGATTCATGTTGTGACAGATGCGTGAATCAGTATAACTAAGGTGACTCTATGCTTTAACTTTTAGCATTTGTGATAGATGCACATGAGTTATACTGAAGATGAGCAAAGACAAACTTTTTTTTCCACTTGTGGGTTTAGGGGTGCACTCTTGCTGCTATTTTTTCACCGGGAATGTTGTAGCTGAAGAAATTTGAGCAATGACGTCGAGGTTTTTATGGTTTACTAGGAGCATCCTCCAAACAGGTGTCGAATAGCAGTTTGGGCAATTGAATTTAATTTTGAATGCAAGTTGAAGGCACTGTTTTCCCATGGGTGCAGATATGTTTAGTTTAACAGATGCATTGGCATTAGTGCCACAGGTGTGAGAGGCCCTCTGTGCCCCAATTATGATTGATGGGCCCATTTTCTATGCTTGTACTGGCACTCGTGATCAGTGCTTAATTTGTAAAAAAGAATGAGTCCTGGAGGCCGAAGCTCTACACACAACCCTGTAGCCTGCACTATTAAATGTCAGTGTGCCGAATACCAAGTCTGCGTTGTTTTGAATCCACCTCAAGCCTCTTTAATTCACTGCCAGACACTCCCTGCCCCTTTATCTGACTCACAGGTTCCAGGTTCCTTCCTCTGTTTTAGGTTTTCCGTCTTTCTCTTCCTCCTTCTTTCCCTTTTGTGTGTTTTTCCTCTCTTGCTCTTGGGAAATTACCGAAGAGGAAAAAAGGCTTGTTTCCCAAAACAAGTGCTGGTGGGGCCCACTGGTAACCACCTTCTCAAATCAAGCACTGCTTTATACACAGCAGGCTTATTAACTATTCAAACTGTTTTTTAGGCCTCGCCTAGCGTTGCTGCGCACATGCTCAACTCGCTCTGCGAGATTTAACGTTTTTGAGGACTCTCAGTAAAGGGATTTAAGCCCCGCCCCTCTTTTCCATTGCATGGCGTCACCGTTTATGCTAAGCGGTGGCCAGCCATTGGAAAAGAGCTCTGTGTGTTACCTCCCTTTGGCTTTTTCTGCCTTCCCACTTGGACGGGGCTAGCCTGCTTTCCGTTCAAGTCGCAAAGAATTTCTTATCTTTATGGGGCCATGTGTTTAAACACATGGCCCCATAAAGACAAGCTCCGCCGCGTGTTTATTTTTGCATCTCGCTTTCACTTTTGAAAGCGCGATGCAAAAAAAAATGTGGCTGCCTGGCGAGCGCTTGTGGTTTCCAGCCACTTGTCAGACTGCCGCTGCCCTTACTCGTCCGATTAGTTGGCTTCCTTCTGTGTGCTCCCTTCTCCCCGCCTTGCTTTTAGTGTGCCCCCAAAGACTCCTCCCTTACAACCTGGCTCCTCCCTTTCCACCAGTGTTGCTTCGACACCCTCTCTAGTCAGCAGTTACGCCCATACCCGGAGACCCCTCCCCGCACCTTTGGGACTCCCATCCCGTTACTAGCCCTTCGTGGGCTACCCCTCCCCACCCCGTTCCCCTGTTTCATGTGTATAACCTTCAATCCGGTTCTTTTCCCCTTCAATTTATCTGACCCCCTCTTCCGTGACCTCCTCCGTGCCCCCTCCTTTGTGCTTCTCCGAATCAGGCACCGCCGCGGGCAGCCCTATCTCTGTCGCCGGGGTCCTGGTAGCCCGTGCAGAGAGACCCTGTGCTACCGCCGCTGCTCAAACACACTACGGTGAGTACGGTAGATCGCCGTACACTGAAGGGGAGCCGGGGCTGGAAGGGAGGGTTAGTAGCTCCCACTCCCTCTGGGAGAGATGGCCCAGCCTTCCTTGAGGGTATCAGGCATGCCGGGAAAGAGGCCCAAGTGTACATATCGACACCACAAGGTGGGAGGGGGATGTAGTGAGCAGTACTACCCTGCTATCGTAGTCAGAGGACTGCATCCTAGGACCGTAGGACCGGGACGGTGAACCATAAGTAGAAGGCGGCTGGGGGGTATACGGAACCCCATTGTGGGAGACATGATTGGAGGAGTTTGTTTTTAAATGTAGAGATAAGTGCGTTCGGTACATCTCTGTCAGTGGCACGAAGGGTGTTAGATGCAGCATACCCTAGAATCCTTTCTTGCTGGCTGGGATCACAAGATCGAAGGCCAAGTGACAGGGGGTGCGGGTTCCTGGACATTACAGTGGAGGACACATCAAAGGTGGGCACAGACACTCTGGTAGCAGATTGTTGGGTTGCGGGTGGGCATACTATACTTGGCGGTACAGGTCGAGAGAAGCAGATACATAAATCTGGAGGGTACTGTATGACACCCTCCCAACCCAATTGGCACATTGGGATGGCGGTTTTAGATGGCTAACTCCCGCATGTCACACTGCAAGGCGGAGGATCGAGGTGCAGGACACCTCATTCTGGAGAGCGGACTTGGGTCAGGGGCAAACAGTGAATGTCACAGTAGTACTCATCTCAATGAAAATGTAAAGTGCCCAGTCAGTTTAATTCACGACCTGCAACACCTGAAATGAAATGAAATGAAAAAAGTATTTAGTAAAGCGCACTGCGGCCAAGCGGCTTCCTGGCGCTGAGGACCTGATCAGAACTCACAAAGAACATCCCGGGGGACTAGGAGGGGAACGCCTGAGAGAAAAGAAAAGTTTTAAGGGCCTTGCGGAAATGAGAGTAGATGGGAATAGAACGAATAGAAAGAGGAAGACTGTTCCAGAGCTGAGGGGCCAGGACTGAGAACCGTGTGCCCCCCGTTCTGGACTTGCGAAAACGGGGGATGCGCAAAAGAGACAAGGAGGAAGAGCGAAGAGTACGACAGGGGACATAAGAAGAAATGAGAGAAGTAATACAAGAGGGAGCCTTCAAAGTAACACAAGTGCCAAGAATCCGGCATGCTTTCAGTATACCGTATACATCGCATCTCATACCGCTGCCTGGTTTGCTTACTTGATGGCAGGTGTAGACTGAATTTCAACAGTTGAAAACGTGTGGCTTTTTGCTGCCCACAACCCTCTGCGCTAATTGAAAATGTGTTTGTGCTTTCCGTATTTGTTTTGTGAATTCGTGAAATCCAGACTTGTCGAGTTTAGCAGTATCCTGCTTTCTTTTCCCATACGTCTAATCTTCACCTCTTCAGGAAGTCGCCATTCTCGATCTGCCCAGGAGCAGAGATGGCCACTTGTTTCAACAATTCAACACTTGCAAGTGACTAACTTTAGCCTTACCACACTCTCTCTGTTACAGTAGCTTGCTTAAGCACATTTGTGGTTATTATGGCTTACAATGTAACCTTTTTCTAACCCTCCATTAGCCAAGACCTTTTAAGTCTACAAATACCAGTGCTTAATTTGTGCCGGTGCTTGCCGGTGCTTAGCACCGGCACTTATTTATCAGGGCCGGGTCTACACGTATGCGCGTTGATGACATATTTACCTTACGGACTCGGGCAGAAAGTGTTGTACTTGTTTGTCCCTCGAGTGAGTCCTAGTGAAGTGTTACGGCTTTGAGAGCCAAGATTCGCAAGATATGAGGAATTACTGGTTTAACCATAATTATTTATCCAATATCCTCCATATAGCAAGCGCATTGCGAATTTGCTTTTGGCGGCGCAGAGGCAGCCCTTAGTTCAGTGCTTCCGGCGGGCGGGTGCCAGGCGGGAGCCGCGGGACACTGATTGGGCTGGAGTAGGTTTCTGCGGGTGGGGGCTGTGCGACAGGCAGCGTGCACAGATTGTTTTCCGAATGGCACACCCCAGCACGCCCACACCCCACGAAGCATCAGCGGTTCAGCCAGGTCAGCCCGACGACGACGTGGAGGGCAGGCAGTAGGAGCTGCACCAGGCCTATAAGTTAAATAAAGGGAGTGCTCCGGCCGCCAACCACCAGTAAACCGTAAGTTCTAAATGAGCGCTGGTATTTTTTATCTTGAGCCGAGCCAAGCCAAGCGTGGTGGCTTGACGGACACCGTGGTAGCTCCGGCTCCACAATCTCAAAATTCAACGATGCCCAGGGGGCCCTGCCCTAGCCGTACATTATATCATAATAGGGTGGGCCGCCCGGGGTGAAGTTAAACGCCCTGCCCAGCCCCTGCACAATCACAACGGAAATGATACCAATATTATATTTTGAAATGCGCGCCTGAATGGTGACTACAGCAGCACACACGTAAAATTACTTTCGTGTACATACTCTTTGTTTACAGTCCAGACCTCTTGGGCTCATGATGACTCACACCAGGGAAGGGGTCAGAGAAGAGCAACAGGCCGAAATGCAAGCGAAAAGCCAGAAGCGGGGAGAGCGTGTGAAATAAATAACCGTTGGAGAATGCTTTCTTTAGATGGCAGGGTGGAGTCTGAAAGGCAGTGCGGCATAAAGTGTGCAGTGCTTTGATTCGCAAACTGGGCCGCCAACGATATTTTCTCTGAAGAAACCAGAACATTATTCTTTCCTAGCAGTCACTAACAGGCCCGGTTCTAGAGGGTGCCTCCCTCGCAGTGAATCTGAAACTGATGTATAACAACAATTTAAAAAAAAAATCGTATAACTGGCGATTTATGATCCTGCTGCAGAGCAACCCTTTGTTGGTAGTTTTTAAATGCTGATAAACTGAATTTTATGGAAATAGCTCAGCGGGTTACTACCTCTGTCTCAGAGATCCTTGTGTTACTTGCAGTTCAGAAGTTACAATCCTAACATAGGACAGTGACCAATGAACTGTCATCAAAGAGCTGCATCCAAAATTCGTTTTTTAGGTCTCGTGAGCCAAAGGCTCGAAGAGACATTTTATATCTGGGCTTTTCAAAGTGCTGCCGTGGCCTAAAGCTACAGTGCACGTGAACGTGCACGCGCGCATCGCCATGTGTCTTTCCTCCGTAGCGATCGTAATCACGATCACTTTCACTTTCGCGGGCTCCTCTGTTGCTGGCATTCCCCCCTCCCTTCTCGCCCAGCCCTTCTTGTTGTCTCTTCGTTTCCCTTTCGCTCCTCATTCTGCTTTCTATATATTTGTATTCTTAACCAAGAACACGGAGGACATCTGCCTGCGTTACAAGTTAATAAGCAATGTTGTGTCATGAGAACCTAATTCCATATATTTCCAATGCATTGCACTTACGAATGTCAGAGGCACCAAGTCTCACTAATAGTGAATGGGACTAAAAAAAACGGAGGTTGTCTTTCTCTCACTGACAGATGCTAAATATCACACATAGTGAGGAGGTGTCGAACCTAAGACCTTAATCGTAAATGCGACTCCTTGTACAGCTCCTTTGTGTCCACTCGGCTCGATGATTACCGTGCACTGATGTTTGCCACGGGGCCGCGTGCGCACCGGAGCTGCACTCAATAGGTGAGTGCCAGCTGCTCATGCGTAATGTAGTCAGTGTTGTGCACACTCGCTGCTGCTGGCCACTCTCACAGTGACTTCTCTTCAGTGAGAAGGTAGGAAAGTGTGCTGTGTGCATCGTAATTCCTACAGCGCTGCAGCTTCTGAGCTCATCTGGTCACTGTCGTGCTTCCTCCAAGGCAGCTTTACTTTCACAGATAGCATCAGAGAAGTCTGTAGGCGAGAAGGCAGGGGTGTCCAATCTCCTCTTTTGAAGGGTCCAGTGTTTGTTTAAAATTTTAAAAGGGATGTTTGTATTGCTGTAACGTTACTGTTTTTCAGAAGTGTACAAGCCGCAGAGTTTTCTTTCTCACGATTTCCTCTATAGTCAGTTCGGCTTCTTTGAGAAACAAGGCTGTTGCTGATCATAAAACAAGTTGCAATGACTGCAGAAAACGCCTCTCTATTAAAACACGGTGTCGCTTAAATATAATAAAGTGAAAACGTTACAGGCGCAGCAATAAGAAAACACGTCATGCAGTGAAAAAAACAAAACACAAGACTTCTGGCACGAGTTGTCTGGGCATCCCTTCACTTCAGACTTCTCCTGTCCTCCTCATCTGCTCACAAACCTTGATAGTGTTGTCATATTTCTTAGAAGAGCTCGGGAGGAGATGTGGCCTAAAGGTCAGAACTGTCAACTTTGCAATCGGGGAACCAGCTTTGCTGCGAATTCTGGCGTCAGCTCAACATCCGGTGAATCTGGGCAATTGGCACACAAATTAGCCTGCTTTGTAGATGCTCAGCGAGATCACGTGGTGCACAGGTCTTCATGGTTTAATCATTTTCCTGCTCTTACTTTCTTAGCCCTAGAAATATGTGCCAGGTATTCAAGGCAATCAATACTAGTGGCAGTAGCTGTACCAGCGAGCAGTTTAGCATAATTATGTGGACGCATGCCTCTTTTTCTTCCACCACTGAAGTTTAGTAAAAAAAAAAGGAATTTGGTTATGGTTCACAGATCATGCATATGTATGCCCATAAATTATCCCCTTTGGATTGTAAAGCAGCAACCTCTAGTTGTCCCATGACAGATGTGAGTCCTGTTTGTATCCGGTGTTTGTAGTTTTGCTTTTCCTATTGTAGATGCACAACTACAAGTCCCATAATGCAACACTTAATGATTAGCTAGCCTCACCAAACAATGCAAGGTCAATCTAGAGGTGTAATGAATGATTTTATTGTTCACTTAAGTGGCCCAGGATCCTTCTTCAATGCATCCATTGGGTATATTTCTCTTTTCATATTGGTAGCTCTCCCAAAACATAAATATACAGACCTATTTGTTATTGGAGTCTTTTGTGGTTCACAAATAGGGTTTCCAACTGAAGTACTATGATTCGGCCAGGGACATCAAAGCATGCAGGGCCTAGGGGTCTCTGGGGTTTGGGGGATGGGTGGTAAAATGCACAAGTTTTAATTAGGCAGATGGTGGCGCTAGGTGACCTTATGGGAATTATTGCAAACAGATGAATTGTGATCAGATCAAAGGCAACAGTGTAGGCAGTTTGTGCCGCTGGGGATGGCCATTGGTTTTAGGGCATTTACACTCGTTAATTTAATTGATTATATTACCTGGAAGAAATACTGCTGTTGTTGAATGACATTTCTCTGCTTGGATGGGTGACTATGCTTGTGATAAAATGTCACATACAAGAACTGCAAATGTCACACATGGAAATGTGACCCCTAAGCAGACTGGAATGACTACATTTGCCATCTTTATTCGAAAAACAATAGCCATTTGTTCATATTATGAGACTATGGAAGGGTCTGTAACTGGTACTTGAATATCAGCAGGTGTAAAACCCACTGTTCTCTAACTTGGCAATTTTGATTATGTTTGCTTTAACAATTATTTAAGAGTAACTTAGAAGACTGTAAAGTAACTTAAAAGTGATTTTTCTTCCTGTACGTGATGTTTTAAATTTATATTTTCAAAGGGAAAAAAATTCTAGCTTTTAGCCTTTCACTGATATTCCCAATTTTCATTTCAGTTATGCCAGTAAAATACTAGCCAGGTGTCTTGCTACCTTTTACTTCCCCTCCTTATATCTCAACGCTTATCTTTAAAGAGTGTCCAAAACCTTCTGCCATCTGCGCTACCTGAGGATAGTAACAGATAATGAAACTACTTTACTGACTTACCGAAAGCAGTCTTGGAACGATAAAGAACTTGCCAGTGGGCTTGTACAGTAGCCTCATTGTCCGGTGAAAAGTAAGATGTGGGAAGGAAAGAGCTGAGGGGAGGGAAAGATGCTCTTTATTGGGGCCCCTTGTCAAGTAAGTATCCAGTCTTGGGATTTATGCTGCTTCCTGGTATGTAAAGGTTTGCATAATGAATGGGTCTGACTATAACTACAAGTGCAACAGTGAACTTGAACTGGAGCATCCGCTGACACAGGCACACGCACAGTTGCAGAATCTGAGCTACCAGTTCTGTATAGAGATACCTCAAATACATGCTGTCAAATCGCATCAAGCAAACATTAAGTTCACCACCTTAGTTATTTGCCGCACTTGATTTCTTAAACTCCAACTGCACTTTAACACATTAAAAAAATTAACAAATCCGATCCGCCTTAGCTCCCTGGACCTTCTAGCAATGTGATGGGTGATTTGTACTTCATAACACAAAAAAATCCATGAATTAATTAGGAAATTTTATCGAGGATACCCCGAACGCACTCACATATAATTGTACTTCAAGTGTATTCATATTTTTCTTTTTTGAAAAATTCTGTATTTTGTAGTCCCTTTAAAAAAAGGTTCTTGAGGTGGCATGCCCTCAGAACTCCAAAGTTGTATACAATGAAGTCAGTCTTTGTGTGTTTATTGTATTATATTCCTCTCTTTTGCTGAATGACCCCACGTCTCACAACCCGACTATCAGTGCGACCCTTCATCATACCCCAGATTGTCCTTTTTTACCCCGAGCAAATGTTTGTGAGCGCCCATGCTTTAACGCATGTCACACAGCAGCCTGTGCTGCTGTGCAACATGTTTAAACAAGCATTGGCATAGCCAATCGGTCTCGCCCAAGGTAGTTCTGTTGGCTTTGTCAATGTTTTTAGGCATGTTATACAGTGGCGTGGCTGCTGTGCAGCATCGTTGAAAGTAAAACAACAAGCATTTGCAATGCAATAGGTCTCGCATTTACGCAAGTTTAAACTATTGGCATTGTACATCACAATACCTTTTATTTATGTTTTGGTTTTTTACAACATAAATTAAAGGCATTTCATTTACAATACCATTTACAATACCAATAGCTCCAAAACTCGCAGTTGCGAGACCTATTGCATTGCAAATGCTTGTTTGTGTTGTGATATAGTTAGAACTTCATTCTTTTATTATTATAATGTTGCTAAAATTAGTTCGTTTGGGCAGTTATAATTTTTTTTCAGTAAAGCCAACCCCCAACCACTGGAGTACTCTTTAAATCCTGAGTTTGTGCTTCTCCAGACAAAACCCTCGTAAACTATGTTGTCCACTATGACATGTGATTTCTACACCTTGAAATCCTCATTGGCTTATGTGACATTCCCCGTAGACTGATTTATTGTCTCTGTATAATGTGTGCTGTTATGTAAAGTACTGTGACACCCTACACTCATATGAGTAGCGCTATACAACAAATGGAATGGGTATGAGAGCGGGGCAATGGAGATATGAGCACTGGTGGAGGGTGGCAGTGAGGGAGTCAGAGGAGGAGGTCACGGGGTGGGGGGAACTACAGAGAGATGAGGGGCACTAATGGAGGGTGGCAGTGAGGGAATGCAAGGAGGAGGTCATGGTGTGGGGGGAACTACAAAGGGATTAGGGGCACTAGTGCAGGGTGGAAGTGAGGGAAGACGAGGAGGATGTCATGGGGTAGCGGGAAACTACAGAGACATGATGGGCACTAGTGGAGGGTGGTAGTGAGGGAATCCGATGAGGGTGTCATGGGGTGGGGGGGGAACTACAGAGAGATGAGGGGCACTGGTGGAAGGTGGCAGTGAGGAGTCTGAGGAGGAGGCCATGAGGGGGAGGGGCTACAGAGAGATGAAGGGCAATGTTGGAGGGTGGTAGTTAAGTTATCTACAGAGAAAGAGGTCATTGTTGGGGTGCCAAAAAAGACTTCCACACCAGCACTAAACCCTGTCATGGCCTTTCTGTTTTGGTTTATTTAATTAACAGTCAGGTGATTAGGACAACTGTGGAGCATACTTTAAAGTGTGTGCTAATTACATTCACTGCTATATTCAATGTTTTAAGTTTTAAGGTGATTTTACTATTGTTTTCTACTGGGAATAATGAAAGTGGAACTGAATGGTGGCTGATATGGGGCTGGGGCCCAAGGTCAGCTGTGAGATAAGGTGCAATGGAGAGGGGTGGTAGAAAAGTGGATAATCAAGCCTGTAAGGGAGCGCGCTGCAGAATCTGGTCAGATGGAGGTAGTAATGAAGAGGGTTTCTGCCTGAAGGCTCACACAGAGGGAGCCCGAGTAGTGTCACTTGCCTGATACTCCCACCTTAGAAACCTCCTCTTCCCATCAACAGGACATTACATGGATAAAAACACTTTTTGAGAGTGATAACATTTAGAAAGAGACTTGGAAAAGAGTGCGTTTTACTGGGCTTGTAAGACTAAGGACAGATAAGAGGGCCCGGAAGCACGCCTGGCTAGATATACAAGCGATAAATCGGGCCAGCAGTGGCTCACCCGAATGCACCCTTGGCCCACCCAAATAAAAATCCCTGGAGCCGGTCACTAAACAAGCGTCTTAACTTGAGTAATTAGACTAAATTCAACCAATATCTGGGTAGGACTGGAAACATGATCCTGAAATACTACCTAGAACACTGGTGATGTGACCAAACACCACAGTAGTGCCCGTGGCCCTGACAATTTAGCTACCCACGGCATTCATTCCCATTAACCCTTCGCCTACCTCCTTAGTTTTATGATCGTTAAGTTCTAACCTTCTACCAGTGTCTGGGCTGGAGCTGCCAATCTAGGACGCTTTGAAAACGGCCCCCATCTTTCACTACAGAGGTGTGAATATATCACTTTGTAGTACTGCTTTCAGAGCGTACCAGGTACCCTTTCCATACTGGACCTTACTCTCCAGCTACTAGAACTCAGTGGGAAGAAATATAACCAAGTTCACCCAAACCTACCCCAGGTCAGTGTGTCTTGGTTACATAAAAGGAATAGAACCCATGTCGGCCAAGCCTCTGTCACTGTGTCAACACCCATCTCTTTCTCTGTTTCTCTAACTCTTTTCCCACACTCTGCAACATCCTCTTTCTGCCTTTTTAAATATTTTCATCACTCTTACTTCCTATCTTTCTCTCTTCTCAAGCATCCTCTCCTCCCGGTCTGTATCAGCTCCCTCTCTTCTCCCATCCTCTTTCCTTCTATCACCAGTCACTAGTCACTTATCATTTCGGTTCTCACCTGGCCTCCTCCCTCTTTTAAAACCAGTGCCCTGGAGCAAGAGTGTCTCAACTCTACAACTGGCAAGTTGAGAATGTTCTGATGAAGACACATGTTTACCAACATGCAAATTGGATTTACACATACATTTTACATTAAATCTTTTGCTGACCTTTTTGTGCTTTGTGGAGAACATCTGTATTTGCTGAATGAACCCTTTAGTTATCAGAGGTTTACCTTTTCTTTCTGTATTTTTATTTAAGTGTTCTTAATGTAATTTGCAATATCTTTTGTGATCTAATCGCATACTGGCTGAGCAACGCTGTTCTCAAGTGCACATTCTATGTTGCTCTCCTTCACATGTGGATAAATGATATGATATGATTTAATCCTTTTCAAAATTTCCCAAGGTAGGGGAACCTCCTATCAGAACTTTGCTATGAGGACGGTTCAATTGCTGAAATTCAGATAGGGTATTACCTCTGACTATTAGCAGTGCCAGTTGAGGATGTGGGTGGAGCCAATAGAGTAAGTGGGTGGAGCTGGGGAAAAGTAGGTGTGGCCTCCGACAAACATTTTAGCACCTGGACTTCATATTTTACAAATTAAGCACTGACAAATACTGAATGTCTTGTATACTTATATTTACTTTTAGCCATGATACAACACAGGGCAATGCGCGAGACCATCTCAGCCATTGGATAATATTTGGGTTATAGATGGTATTCCTCCCTTTTGCAAGGAGCAAATCGAAAACAAAGTATCGGGGAGCACCATGACATTTTGTACGTTTTTTGAGACCAACAAAATATTTTTGCATTTAGCCAATGTTTTATTTTCATTGTCGAGGGCCCGGTAGGCATGCCACTGCTTTTGTTTTATAGTGTTTGGCCTGTTGGAATAAGTCACTTTTGTCTATTAATTTTTGTAAATCGTTAAGGATTGAAACATGTTTTAATTTGTTTTCAGCCAAGGTGAAGTGTGACCCACATGCAAAAGATCATTATTTAAGTAACCGCATTTTCGTACGGAGATAAAACAGTACTTGGATCATTAAAACGTGTTTTTCTGTAGTATTTCTTTAATGCTCATCGGACTGCTGCCCACCCTGCCTTTCCTCCTTAAGTCCTTTAAAGTAACACAGCCTATTATTGGATACTTTGTCATTCTTTTTTTCTTTTTTTTACATGTTGAGTTGAATAAAACATATTATCAAACATAATAGTATTGGCATGTGCAGTGGGCGATCAATGTGTGCTTGCACAAAAATGTTACTAATGTACAGCTGATGGGCATTCAGGTCTCACATTCCCCAAACTTGTACTTTATGGCACTTTCAGGACTTAACTCGTCATACAGTTCCTGCCACCCAAGCCATGAACCTGGGGTTTATGTTTACGTGTTTTTTGTCCAGTGTGTTCTTTTTATTTACATGGCCTATTGGTGCAGCTGAGTTTTTAAACTAGTGAACTGTTTGTTGTTAGTTGTGGGTTTCGCATGGGAAGGGCTCCACTGTTGGTCTTCTTCTGTGGTTACAGTGCGCATGTCGGTGTTTTCATGGGTATTCTTTCTTTGTGTCCATGCATTCTCTGTGCCAGTTTTGGTGTATGCTTAGTACTTTTGATAAACCGACATGGTCATTCCTGCTCCCTCCCCCTGTCCATATATTTATTTACCTTCACAGCCCAAAAGTGGGAGGAGACTTGGGCTTTTGGATCTGCCATTTGCACACCCTCTCATTTCTATGGAGTGCTAGTGGACCTGTTGAAATGGCACATGAAGGGGGTCTCTTTCGGTAACCGTATGGGACAGCGCATGACATTGTCTAATCCCATGGTGTATGCTGCCAACTTTTTAGACCTAACAATGCATGAGTGTTTGTTTTAATGTGCCACCAGTTTTCTAGACCCCCGGAGGGATGGGGCTGTGTTGTGACATGGTTGAGGATACTGGATCCTGAATTATTTGTTCATTCCAGGATTTCTGGAAGGAAAGGAGAGAGTGACAAGCTTGGCAGACTGTAGGGCTAGGGAAAAGTGCATGAAACACTCTTACCCTTTTTGGGCTTGTGTCATCGCCCAGAATATAATTTTATTGTATTCAATGTATTTGCTGCATGTTACATAGTAAATGGATTATGTGCTGCTAGATCAAGGACTCAGGGAGATGGTCTAGTATTTACAAAGGCCTTGGTGTAAAATTTGAGTATAATCCGAAGCAAATGTACTTAGAAACTGTTGACGTTTACTTGAGGCATGGTACGCTCTGGGCTGATATGTCTAGATAAAAAGGTGTTTAGTTTTCCTCAAGTGCCAAAGCTTGGTGTCAAGTCTTGAATGATGGTATAGATTGTTCCAGAAGTTGTGGGCATAGAAGAAGAATATTGCTTGCTTTTCTTCTCAGTTCTTGTCCTGTATCTCTGTTTTCATCAGGTTTGTGACCTGGGTGCGACCTGGGAGATTTTTCAGATAGTCTGGGTTACTGTTTAGTGTGACTTTGTCAAGTGATTTGAAGTTTGTGGATACTGTAAGTGGGGTGTCTGTTAAAATCATGTACGGTGAGAGGAATGTGGACCTCCTCTTGGTGACCAGTGATTAGCATATGCAAGATCACGGACAAGAGCTTTAGGATAGGTCAGAATGGACTGCAGAAGGTCACTGAGCAGGCATCACTTGAACTTGGAGAAGAGGGATTCTTCCAACTGGAAGGACCTGGTGGCTATCAGGAGGGGTCTCATTGCATTTGCCCCTCTTTTGCAGAGATTGCCATTCATTGCAAAGAGAAACAACACAGTAGCCAAGACTTATCTCAACAGACATGGGGGGTCTTAGGGTGAGAAGTCTAACCAGTCTGGAACTCAAAATTACTGGAGGCACCAGTGGAAGTGAGCATGTGTAATGTTACAGTGCTGATAATTATGCTCAGTCCCTCCTGTCCCTAAAAACTAGGGTACATTTAAAGTTGATAAAAGTGTCAAGACACTAGGAGAGACCTCCAAAATTCAGGATGTCTGATTGCCGTTTGAGTTACTGGCTTGGGCATCAAAACACTGGTGAAATAACTCGGCCAATCCCTTACCCATTCACTTAAAATCATATTTGATGTATTTTCCTCAGAAAGGGGAAGATTATAACCTCCTAGAGGACCACCTAGGGTCCATTACCAACATCAGAAAAACCGCACTGCCTATCTCTCAAAACTTTTTAATTACTTGAGTATTTCCTCCCAAATTTCTAAGATACGGTTATATTGTGTTCTGCTCCATCTGTCATGCACTACAAGGAACTAAAAATGATGTTGCACCTGAATATTATTTGTGCTCTTTCTGGTGTTTAATGTTGAGCGAAAGGTTATTTTGCATCAAAATATGTATTTTCTCTTGAATGCCATTTATGCTTATTAAAACGTTTCCACATTCCTACCGATGTTGCAACAAAGGTGTTTTGGCACCTCGATCTACATACATTTATCCACTGTTCCTAAAGCATACCAATGCATCCATCTCCAGGTGCCAATCATCCACCTTCAACAAAGCACATATCCATTCACCCACATCTGCGCACATGAATGCATGTGTGGTCTGACTGCACTCATGTCTGTGCGTGTGTATATTTTTCTACATGTGTGGTCTGTTTGCAAATAGGTACCTGTATGTGAGATTTCGATTTCAATTTCTACATCCAAACATAACACAAGCTAGACCAGTTGGATTTGTCAGTGCTTGTTTGATCTGCAATTTGAAAATGTAACACCATTTGCCTGCTTAGAACTCTTGGAAGGAACCACTCACTTCCATTACCATAGATCGTTTACAGCCCCAAAAGCACTTGTGCTTGTGTGCTGGCAAAACATGGTATAGCATAAACCTATGCTGAAATGTTTCAAGAAGAATACCAAACTCTCTTGTTAACCCCTACTAAAGTACAAGACCATTGTGGAACAGCAAATGACTCGATTGACATATTGCCAACATTACCAGCTGAAACCCAGAGCGTTTTTATCACCTCAATCAATGAAATCAAGAGACCATTACAGAATAATGGTAAGAACAGAAGCATAAAGTAACTTCCTACATCAAAGAAAAAGCAGAAATCTTTATAGAATTGAGCGAAACATACATCCTCAATGGAAATCTGGCAGTAAACTGTATGGGAGAACTACAAAAAAAATCCAATCCAGTTCCCTAGTGACTAGTAGTCTAGACATTGAGGTGAACCCAAACCAGTATACCCACGGCACCACAATAGTATATAAGGAACAAGGCCAAGGAACAAGAAAACTGAGATTGTCTAGGCTTATATACACAAGGCTCTTCCAACAAGTAGTCAACTACAAAAGTTTAACATCACAAGCTCATCACCTAATCAACAGTGCAACAAATAAATCCTCAGCCTCATAAACTTGTCCTGGTTGAGAGATTGTGCAGCATCCTCCTGAGCCGAATTCCTCAACATATGATTCCATATAGAAATTATGACATAAACAAAATACACATTTGCATCTTTGTACTTCACCCCTTCTGCGAATCACCCTTGAGGAACACATTGCCCAGCCACCAGATATTTAAAATTAACAAAGAGGATCCAAGGCAGTGTAGCAAGCCATACAAGACCCCCCGTGCAGCCCGTGATTTCATTGATGAGATCAATGTGTAGAACTATAGATGCCATCACCAACACATCATTACACTCAATGAAAATGGAAGATGCATGAGACTGTGATTGAGACCAGTGTAGCCACAATTGACATAAGAATGGGATTGATGGAGGAGGCTCAATGAAAGTTCGTGGGCCAGAGTAAATTAATTGTAACTTTAATTGCATAGCACTCTTGTCTACAGTAAGCAAAGTGCCCCAAGTAGTTTAAACAATCCTAGATAACTGCACAAAATCACTAAAGACTGCCCTCCAGATCCCTTGGCCAACTAAGGCCAGACAGTGCTGCAGATGCAGAGCTCAGGACATCTACTGTCGAGATAATGGAGGAAATAATTTGAACAACACAACCTCACCACAGATTCAACATCTCCCTACCGTCAGAGAGCCTACCATGCCCTAAAATCTAGAATGATACATTAAAACAAGCATTGGCATAGCCAATAGGTTTAGCCTTTGGGACCTTATAAGTATTTAATCATGCAGCACAATATCCTTGGTGCAACAACAACTGTTGCATGGCTAAACACTTATAATGTCCCAAAGGCGAGACCTCTTGGCTATGCCAATGCTTGTTTAAGTAGTATTCAGTATAAACACACATCCAGGAAGTGCTGCTCTCTCTGTCCAAGACCCTCTCCTACTGACGCCTCCAACTGTTTCCCAGTAGAATGGGCTCATAAAAAACTCTCTCACTATACATTTTAATACCCTTATAGTGTCACAGGACAACCCTCTATGCCCACGGGACCCATGGTCAAGATACGTTAAATGAACATAGTCCACCGTGGGGCTCTTTGTAATAAAATGGAATCCTATTAGTATACATGCGGGGAACCCACATTGAATGTATTATTTTGGCAGCCTACTCCAATGTTCTCATTTGGGTTGCATAAAACAGACACTGAGACTGGAAAGGTTTCTGTTGCTATTGTGTATTCTCCCACAATACACATGCAAATAATAGTGTGACTTATACAAAGCGCAGATGACGCAGTGCTCAAGTGTATGCATAAACATAAAAATATATACAACAGACACAATTAATTGTCTTTGGTTCCTAGGTCAAGTAGTACAAACAATCACGTGCGCACAGTCTGGCACAATGTGGACCACAAAAAATCACAAAACCAAAGGAGATGTATGTCAACGTTTCAACCCGTTGTGAGAGGGAGGGTCTCTTCAGGACAGAGTTATCTGGCTCATTATCTGCATGTTTGCGGGAGACAGAAACCAAACCAACCATCAGACTGTGTTGCAAACCACTATTATCTGAGTGTAGTATATTACGTGTGTTGCTCAATAACTCACCAAAATACACCAGATATGTAAATGTAAAAAAAACTATAACACTTGTATATCCACTGCACATCCACTGGTAGGTCTATCATAGAATGATCATGTATCTAATGAATATTGTATCTCCCATGTACTATGCACTCTAAGTGCCATGTTAATCCACTGAAACCAATCTGGACATCCGATATCTGAAATAATATATATCAATGTCAGCCAATAGATAAATGACCAAATGAATCACATCTACCCCAACAATAGGGCATGTAATCCCCATGCGGGTGAAATATGCAACGTTTTTCACCCGCATGGTGTAATGTACGCATGCATGCTGTACATTAGTTAAAATCCGTAGCCACAGACTCTATCGTGGATAAATAGGCAAAAATGCCATGTGTAAAAAATGAGTCCCTTTGTTTCTAACAGCTGCTGAGGTCACATGTGGGTTCGACTATGTCTGCCTCGTGGGGTGGTAAGCCATGGTCATCTCCAATCACTATAGAAGAACACCAAGTCTTTCACCATATTGTAGTGTGTGCCATACTAATCAGTTATTCAAGTCAAGTCAAAAGCTTTATTTCGATAACAAGTATTATAAAAGCATCAACATTCTTACAATCCATCATTAATAATACGAGTTATCTTTAAAGCAATAATGTTAAAAATATGCAAATCCATCAGAGCATAATGAGTTGCCACATTGCCAAATCGGTAATAGTAACAAGCAATATAGCACCAGTCCTTGGTTCATAGATAAAATTGATTTGGTACCGACATTGAATACTAAAATAAGATATTTACATATAAAAAGGTCATTTAAAATAACAGTGCATCGTAATTTGGGCAAGCAAATTAAACTCGAATAAAAATTAGGATAAGGCCATGTTGTTTCATAAAACCGCCCTGCATAAGGATTTGTGCCTTACTATCCAGACGCAACTTAGATACTTGGCCACGCCACAAGCAAACAAAGTTCTAGGGTCAAATTTCAGGATACACTCAGCACAATGATCCGAAGTACCCAGTTGTCTGCAAATGGGTTTTAGCCATATCGATCTTGCCTTTGTATATGCTGGGCAAGCAAACATGAGATGGGGTCACGCTCTCGGTCTGTGCTTCACAGCAGGGACAGCCAGCAATTGTCTGGTATGGGGGGCTCCACTTTGCAGTTTGTTCGCGAACCAGAAGTGAGCCCACCTTCAACTGTATGTAAAGCGCCCTGTCTCGTGGTGTCTGTATAAAATCTAGATAAGGTTCTAGGCGCATGTGCTGCTTATCTAGATAGAAATCTTCTGTAAGCCTGCTTGCTTTGGAATTGCTGAGTTCCTGCGTATCAACCCAGGCCCAGTAAAGTGTTTTGACCTCAACCTTGCTGGGGGGATTTTGACTTTCCCACGAATCTTTGAGGCCAAGGGTGATAAGTGATTTTTTTAACATTATTTATCCAGCTGACTCTTTGATTGCCATCTAGGTTCATTACCTCTGTGAGCGCAGCTGCATAGTTGGGAAGTTCAGCAGTCTGCCGTAGGCGGGCCCAAAAAAGCAGTGGCTGCAGCCTGGCTATGTCTCTAAATGAGCGTCTACCCATATCGCTCAACAGGGGTTTCAGTGGTACATTGTGAGAGAGCATCACTAGGTCTCTCAGAAACTTGTGTTCAGACCTGCATATTTCGTCTACATTGTCGAAACCCCATAGTTCGGCACCATAAAGGGCCGAACTAACTGCCTTTGCAGCATAAATCGTAAAGGCCGGGGCCACTGGTCTACTCTGTGAAGATCGATGTTCTTTACCTAGTGTCCCAACTGCACGTTTGTGGTTCAAAAACATTTTGTCAATGTGGTGTCTCCAATGCATTTTTTCGGAGAGTCGAATGCCTAAGTAATCAAACATACTGACTCCCTCCAGGCGGGTTCCATCTAGGGTGAGATTGTCTCGAAAAGGTCTATAGGGGTTGAACGTCATAAGCTTGGTCTTAGAAGTTTTGAAGACCAGCCCCCTAGAATTACAGAAGAGCTGAAATCTGTCCAGGAGTCTTTGTAACCCTGCCGGGGTCTTTGAAATCAGCATGGTATCATCTGCAAACAGGAGAGTGGGTAACCTATATCCTGCCAGGGCCGGAGCATCGGATGAAACCTCCTGAAGGAAGCTAACCACCACGTTCACATATAAGGAGAACAGGGTGGGAGCCATAACACAGCCCTGGCGTACTCCCCTGTTTTCTGGAATCCTGTCTGTTTTCTGTTCTTGAGACGCCCACCTCACTTGTGCATAATTGCCCTCATGTAATCTGATCAACAGGTTGAGGATCAATGGGGGAATCCCCACCTCGCCTAGTATTTGCCACAGCCATTCGCGGGGGACCAGGTCAAAGGTAGTCTTTAAGTCAATGAAAGCAAGATAAAGACTGCCCTTGTCAATTACTATTACCTTCCAATAAAGGAGAAGCAGCTTGAATGCTTGGTCAGCCGTCCCTGTGTTGGCCCTGAATCCCGTCTGGTATTGGGAGAGGATATTCTCGTCCTCCGCCCAATACTGGATTCTCTACAACAACATCCTGCCAACTACTTTTTGTATAGCATCAATCAAACTGATTGGATGGTAGTTGGCAGGGTCCTCCCTAGGACCTTTTTTGAAAATTGGTACCACTTCTGCACCCTTCCACGATCCAGGAACAGGGCATCCTTTGGCAATGGAGTTGATTAAAAACATAATAAAACTTGCCCAGTTATGAGGATCTGCAAGAAAGAGATCCCCGGAAAGACCATCTGGTCCCGGGGCTTTTGCTGGGACTATTCCCAAGGTCAGAAATCTCAGAGTCATCTTTGATAGCCAGCTAAACTTCTCTGCTCAGGTAAACAGTCTTACCTCTTCCTGCTTCTTTCTAATAAAAACTTTGAGAAAGATTTTTCCTTTTATTGCACAGGAATTACAAAAGACTGTGGTGGTGGCTCTCCTACTATCTAAACTTGATTATTGCAATGCTTTGCTGCTGGGGATTGACAAAACCCAGATGAGCTGGCTGCAGTCATTGCAGAATGCTGCTGGGAGGCTGCTTCTAAATATACCTAGAGGTCAATCAACCTCCGCTGGAATTAGAGCACTTCACTGGCTCCCCGTTCAGCAACGTGTGGAATTCAAGGCTGTATGCCTGGTTCATAAAGCATTCTACGGGGGAGGAGCCAAGGACATCCAAAAAAATGTTCATGCCCTATACCCCCGCTCGCGCCCTAAAATCTAGTAATTTGGGCCTTCTCCAGATTGACAGGATTAGGAGAGTGAGATGGGGTGGAAGAACTTTCTCAAACTGTGCAGCAACATTGTGGAATAAAATGCCAACAGCCATGAGATTTCAGTCAAATCGACAAGCTTTTAGGAAAGATCTGAAAACCTGGCTGTTTGCCTCAATCTAGCTCTTGTAATGTAGGCGGCACCACTTCCATACACACCAGCGCCAAGACGCCACGGCATTCGAGCGCTTTATAAACACATTTCCTATCCTATCCTATTCTCCTTATCGCCGCTTCTACTTCACCTAGTTTAAAGAGGTCAGAGATATTTAGGGTGGGGCGGGTACTTGGTTGGTCGTATGGACCTTCTTTATAAATTGTATCTGTCCCCGAATAACGTTTCCCAAAATGATCGTGCCAATCTTGGCTTGTGATGTGGTTGGGATTTAAGTCAGGATCTTTCCTATCAGCCCGTCTGACAAGGTTCCAGAAAAAGTTGGCATTCCTAGCTATACTAGCATCCTTTACGTCCTGCCAGTGGGACTCATCCCACTTCAGCTTTGCACAAAGGAGAGCATCTTTGTATTCCTTTCTGGTAATTTGTATTAGAGGACAGTTTTTGTTTTTAATTGCTAGAGTTAGGGCCTTTCTCTTTTGTCTGCATTCCCTAGTTAACCATGTCTGACAGCTTTATTGGGGCACGCCTGGTTTGCTACGGTTAGTTGCTATTTGGAAGAAGGACCCTATCTGATCTACGGTTCTCCTATATAATTCTGGGACCTTCTCTATACCATTTATTTCTCTAAATGCCTCCTGTAATTCCAAAGTATTCTTGCTCAGGACATGCCTGATGCCAGCTATTTTTGATTCTTGTGCAACAACTTTAGGCCATTTAAGGTACCTTCTGCAATTAGAAGGGACCATTTCTTTAGTCGTCATTGAGGAGCCTACACTGTAAACAGTACAAGGGGGTAACCATGTGTAGGAGAGTAGGGTCTGCTATCCTATGGTCACCCCAAATTTTTGCTTTTTGCTTCACTGGTTTTTGACATATTGAGGCTGTGGGCCTGCTAATCAGACCCCCAGCCTGCTGTTCTCTCTAACTAAATTGACACTATGCACCCTAGGTGCATAACCAATTGGAATTGGATCACCCCGTGAGCCCCTGTACCAGTGTACACTAGGTACCCAGGGCATTGGTGTATCTAAGGCCTACCAGGGGCTGAAGCATGTATTATGCCACCCCAGGCCTGGCCTAACAAATTTGACACAACTGGCTGATCACTCAGCTGGGGTAAGTTGGTGTAACCACCTCTTACGTAGGTGTAGTATACCTATACCTAACCTTAAATGGGACACATGTTAACCTATAAGTCACTCCTATGGCAGGCCTTGACAATCCTGAAGGCAGAGTGCTTGGTTCCATGTGAGATGGTGCTCTGGCATGAGCTGAGCCTGTCTGCAGTGGTCGGAACAACTTCCTTCTACCGTTTCCAGATATCGTCATTCCATATACTCTTAAGTGCATTTTGAACCTCGCGGTTAAATGCTATCTTTGGTTTGGCTTTATCAAAACATGTCGAGTAAGGTGTCATACGAATTGGAATACTAACCCCTCGCCAATTCTGGCGACGGGGTTAGCATTCCACCCTTCTAGAGGGACACGACATGTACAGTACCTGATACCCGGGTAAAATCAGACATAGCCTCAGCTCCACAAAATGGATGCTGCCACCACAGACGCAAGTCTGCCCTCCTGCTGCTGGGAGTCCTTCCAGCTTGGGAGACGTGGACAAAGGGTTTCCTGCCAGGGGAGGTGCGAGCACCACCCCAGACAGGATTTTGTGTATTGGTCAGGTAGGGCTTGAAAGGAAACAGACATGCCTGAGGCTCACAAGGAGCCTCGGTGCATATGCCAGTTCAAACCGGTCCTGGGGCACACCAGCCCCGGACCTGGGGCGAGCTGGACAAAGGATTGGGGGTGTAACCATCCCCCTTCCTGGTCCCACCCTTAGGGAGGGACCTAGCAGGTTGTCCGGCCCCTAGAATCCGCTTAAAGGTAGGAGCTGTGTCCTAAGACTTCAGACATCCTGGAATCAACTTACTACAAAGAAGAAGACGGGAACTTCGACGCTCTGCTGCACAGAGGACTGAAGGAAATCTCACCTATCGTCAGGGAGTGACCATCTTGCTAACGCAAGCACCAACTAGCTATTCAACGTCTGCTTTGCCGCCACCTCCCGCCGGAGCCCGAGCCCAGAGCCCGACAAGACCTGGACCTCCAGACCTCTCACCGCCCGATCCACAGTCTCTGCAAAAAAGGAACCCGTGGAGGGATGTATGACGTTACAACGCACACTTTTACAACGCATGCACTTACAACGCATTTTTTACAACGCATAATCCATTACAACGCACTACACTTGCAACGCATGACACTACAACGCATTTTAAAAAACTACCATTACAACGCATACCATTACAACGCATAATATTTAATTGCATTTAAGGTAAGTATTAGATAGTATAGGGGTAAAAATTACTTTTCTAACTCCAGGGGGTGCAACAGTAGGGTAAGTGTTGGATAGTATAGGGGTAAAAATTACTATTCTAACTCCAGGGGGTGCAACAGTAGGGTAAGTGTTGGATAGTATAGGGGTAAAAATTACTATTCTAACTCCAGGGGGTGCAACAGTAGGGTAAGTGTTGGATAGTATAGGGGTAAAAATTACTATTCTAACTCCAGGGTGTGCAACAGTAGGGTAAGTGTTGGATAGTATAGGGGTAAAAATTACTATTCTAACTCCAGGGTGTGCAACAGTAGGGTAAGTGTTAGATAGTATAGGGGTAAAAATTACTATTCTAACTCCAGGGGGTGCAACAGTAGGGTAAGTGTTGGATAGTATAGGGGTAAAAATTACTATTCTAACTCCAGGGGGTGCAACAGTAGGGTAAGTGTTGGATAGTATAGGGGTAAAAATTGCTATTCTAACTCCAGGGGGTGCAACAGTAGGATAAGTGTTGGATAGTATAGGGGTAAAAATTACTATTCTAACTCCAGGGGGTGCAACAGTAGGATAAGTGTTGGATAGTATAGGGGTAAAAATTACTATTCTAACTCCAGGGTGTGCAACAGTAGGGTAAGTGTTGGATAGTATAGGGGTAAAAATTACTATTCTAACTCCAGGGGGTGCAACAGTAGGGTAAGTGTTGGATAGTATAGGGGTAAAAATTACTATTCTAACTCCAGGGGGTGCAACAGTAGGGTAAGTGTTGGATAGTATAGGGGTAAAAATTACTATTCTAACTCCAGGGGGTGCAACAGTAGGGTAAGTGTTGGATAGTATAGGGGTAAAAATTACTATTCTAACTCCAGGGGGTGCAACAGTAGGGTAAGTGTTGGATAGTGTAGTGTAATATTATGCGTTGTAATGGTAGGCGTTGTAATGGTATGCGTTGTAAAGGTATTTTTTAAAAATGCGTTGTAGTGTCATGCGTTGTAAGTGTAGTGCGTTGTAATGGATTATGCGTTGTAAAAAATGCATTGTAAGTGTAGTGCGTTGTAACAGTTGCGTTGTAAAGGTTGTTCCCCCCCGTGGAGGCACCGAGACACGTGGAGCCAGCCATCTTGGTAGACCGACGACAAGCTGCAAGTGCAACGACAGAGGCTCCCTCCAAGTTGTGCTTTGGGTCCTGAGAAGCCCAACACCCGAGCAGAATCTGCACCAAAGGTGAGCCCTCCAGCATCTCCACGATCTGCGTGGGCCCCTCTGCACTTTGCATCTCGTTGCGCCTGCCCGGTCCCTGGCCCGTTGGCTAGTGGTCATTTTGGCAACCTATTTTGAAATCAATGATGCTGGTCTGGTTGCTCCAGACTGGCCCTAGCTGCTCTCCAAAAGAGCAGCCCCTCTGACCTTGCTGGTCAGAACAATCAGCTTTCCTCTCTTTCCACGACTCCTGCCTTTGCCAAGGCTTGTTTGCTTCTTTCGAGTCGCCGACACCGCCAACAGCGAGAGCCTGCATGGGACAGCTCGTGAACCGACTCCTGGACGTCGTCGACCTTCAGGGACCACGTGGCTGCGGAGACAAGCTACACCTAACCACCTGTTTGCACCCGACATCACCTGGTACCTCACTGGCTAGTGACTGTGAACACTGTCCCCTCTGCTTTCAGGTCTTCTACAACTCCGATCCACCCTTGGATCCAACGCATCCCTTCTGGACCGACCGCCTGCAGCATCTTTGTCATCAGGCTCCATTGAATCGATAGAAGAAACCCGACGTACTTCGAGACCTATGCACCCGCTTCCTGTGGGTGAGGTAAAGCTGGCACTCCAGTGCCCAAGTGTAGAGAAACATCTCTAGTGTCTGTGTTTTGAATCTTAAGATCGTAGTCCATCCAGAAGACCCTTTCTGCAGTAACTTTTTAACTTTTACGCACCCATTGAAAACCTATGGGAGCACGCGTGTAACTTTCCTCACTGCACACGCGACCCGTGGACCTCCTGGTCACTAACTGAAGTTAGCTCCTTGTAGGCCCAGCGATTATAGAGGCCCTAGGCCTTTTCCCTTTCCTGTTCGTGGTACTTATACCCCTATTTTAGTATATGGTTTGAGTGGCCACCAGGGCCCATCCATATAAAGTGCAACTTCTGTATATTATAACATTGTCTTGTTTAACGATTTGTGCTCCTGTGCTCATAAAGAGTCTAGGGGATACTTTGAGAAATAAATACATATATATTTTGAATGTATATCTGTGTGGTGTCCTTTCATTGGTATAACGGGGGGTTACATATGGTAAAACAGCTTGCTTAACACGCTTTAACGAGTTTAGCCTCAAAGACTGCTTAGCCTACGCTACCACTAGGGCAGCTAGTCCGAAAAGGTTGACTTACAACCACACCATAAGGGTTGCTTGGCATGGTACAAGGTGGTCACTTTAACTAGTGAACAGCATATACCAGGCCAACTTCTCACATTGGTGGCAGCGGTGGGATTTGAGCTTGCTGTGTTTTACCTCTGTAATCTCTTTGTTACCAATTGAAAGATCATACAGGTACCTTTAGGTACATATAAAACAAGATAGATATACTTAAGTTCTACTGAACTTAGTTGTTGTAGAGCAAAGGGAGTAGCACACCCTGACTTCAACTACTAGATAGGTTTAGTAGGAAAACCCAAGTGTAGGTAGATTGCAACACATCCACCCACACTTAAGAGCAATGGCTGGGGCAGAGGGGTCCAATGTACCCATCTCTGTCGAGAGTGACCCCCAGAGGGCACCATCCATCTTTGCTACCCTAAACCAAAATGAGCTCAGGCAGTTGGCAAATATCAGGGGCCTTAAACAGCCCAAGAACCCTACCTCTGCTGAACTCAGGGAGCTTTTACAGGCTGATGAAGATCAGAAAGCTGGAACAGGAGGCCCCCCTTCTGAATATGCTACTGAGGTACCCCTTTCCAATAGTCACCCCTTAGATGAGAATCATACAACAGAGGATGAAAGTGATAAGGGTACTGATACAGAAGGTAGTGGGGATGAAGGGAGAACTAGCCCAGTGCCAAGTGTTATACGTGGCCCAGCTAACTTAAGGCTACTGGGGACTGACAATGGGATCATCCCATTGGATCTCCCTAGTGGACTTAACCAGGGGTTTGGGAGGCAAAGGAATCACTCAGGTGAATCTAATGCTTCTCATGCCTCTAGAGGCTCTCAAGGTCACTCCAGAAGAAGGATGACCACCCCTCGGAGGAGGGAACATGAGGCCAGAATGAAGGAAGCTCAGCTGAGAATCAGGAGACAGGAGCTAGAAGTAGCTCTGATGGAAGAGAAACTGAGTAAGGCTAGGCAACCTAGAGAGAGTGGGTCTATACCCACTGGTGGCAGCATTGTCCCTAAGGACAAAGATAGGGTCTTTGACAATAGGAACCTGTCCAAGGTTGTGCCCCCCTACAAAAGTGGGGATGACATCCACAAATGGATGACTGCTCTTGAGAGAGCCTGCAAAGTGCAGCAGGTTCCTGAAGACCAGTGGGCAGCAATCTTATGGCTCTCCTTTGAAGGAAGAGGCAGAGATAGACTCCTCACTGTTAGGGAGGAGGATGTCAGAAACTATAGAGCCCTGAAGAGTGTCCTAGTTGATGGGTTAGGCTTAACCACTGAACAGTACAGGTTAATGTTCAGAGACACCCAGAAGACACAGACTCAGGACTGGTCTGAATACATTGAATGTGCCACTAAGGCTTTGGAGGGTTGGTTGCTGGGAAGTAAGGTATCTGATTATACAATTTGATGATGAGAGAACAGATTTTAAATAACTGTCAGAACCAGCAACTGCATCAACACTTGGTTGACTCAGATCTGACCTCTCCCCAAGAATTGGGAAAGAAGGCAGACAAATGGGTCAGAACCAGGGTTAAGCAAAAGAACCAGAACCAGGGCCAAGGGGGTGATCAGAAGAAAATAGAACAAAAGGGTGGAGATCAGAAATCTAAAGACCAGAAGTCTTCAACAGGGCCCCAAACTAGTACTAACGAGGGTGGGTCCCAACCTAAAGGGAAGAAGAAACAAGGTCCAAAGAAACCCTGGTGCAAATCTTGCAAGAATACAGCTCACTGGACTAGTGATTGTAAGAAGGGTGGAGCCCCCAATACTGTTGCCCCTAAGGCACCTGCTCCCAGTACTACTGTTAGCAGTGTTGGTCCCCAGACAAAGGGTGTAGTGGGAATCACTATGGGAACTGAAGGAGATTCTGACTTAGACAGAACCCTGACACAGGCAGTCTTGATCTGTGATGGGGACATGGATTTGTCCCTGACTGTGAGCCCCAGTAACCTGGGCAAGTACAGACAGATGCCTTTAATAAATGAAAAAGTGGCTCAAGCCTACAGGGACACATGTGCCAGTGTCACTATGGTGACACCAGGCTTTGTGGATCCTGGACAGTACACACCAGGTGAGAATTACCTGGTGACCAATGCCAGCAATGCCACTACTTCACACAGTGTGGCAGTTGTTAACTTCTCATGGTGAGGGGTAACTGGCCTCAAAAGGGTTGTGGTTAGTGCAGACCTCCCAGTAGAATGTTGGGCAATGACCTAGAGAGTTCTCTATGGTCAGAAGTGGAGTACAGGACACATGCAGAGATGTTAGGTATATCACCACATGTCCTTGCTGTGACCAGGTCACAGGCCAAAAAGTGCCTTACTGAACCACAGGTCTTGGATCCTGGAACAATGGACCAAGCACCTACCAAGAAGAAGAACAGGAGGGCCTTCCCCCCTGCCTCCAAGTGATGATCAGCCTTCCCAGGAAGATGATCTAGAGAACCCTGAAGGAACTGTCCCTGAAGAGCTTGAACCTGATCAGGTTGAGTTTCTGGGGACAGGGGGACCTTCCAGGGCTGACTTGGGGCAGGCTCAGTTATCCTGTCCATCTCTTGAACCCCTCAGACAGCTGGCTGCTGCTGAGGCTGCTGGGAATGCTCAAGGTACCCATAAAGTGTATTGGGATGATGGGCTCCTTTATTCAGAGGCTAGAGACCCAAAACCTGGTGCAACTAGGAGGTTGGTTATACCTCTGCAATTTAGGGGCTTCCTTCTTACCTTGGCCCATGATATTCCTCTAGCAGGACACTTAGGCCAGAACAAGACTTGGGACAGGCTTGTCCCTCACTTTCACTGGCCTCACATGAATGAAGATACAAAGGAGTTTTGTCGCTCCTGTGTGACCTGCCAAGCCAGTGGCACATCAGGTGGCACAACAAAGGCCCCCCTAATACCACTACCTGTGGTGGGGGTTCCCTTTGAAAGAGTGGGAATATATATAGTGGGTCCCATGGATCCTCCCACTGCATCTGGGCACAGATTTATACTGGTGGTAGTGGATCATGCCACCAGGTATCCAGAGGCAATTCCCCTTAGGACCACTACAGCTCCTGTTGTGGCCAGGGCCCTGCTGGGAGTATTCTCCAGAGTGGGGTTTCCTAAGGAGGTGGTTTCTGACAGAGGTACCAACTTCATGTCAGGATACTTGACAGCTATGTGGAAGGAATGTGGTGTCAACTACAAGTTCACCACTCCTTATCACCCACAATGCAATGGGCTTGTTGAGAGATTCAACAAGACCCTAAAGGGTATGATCAAAGGATTACCTGAAAAGCTCAGGCGAAGATGGGACATCCTTCTACTCTGCCTTCTGTTTGCTTACAGAGAGGTCCCACAAAAAGGAGTTGGCTACAGCCCCTTTGAATTGTTGTTTGGGCACCCTGTAAGAGGCCCACTGTGTTTAGTGAAGGAAGGATGGGAGTTACCTCTCAAAAAGCCTAAACAAGACATAGTGGACTATGTACTTGGTCTCCGCTCCAGGATGGCTGAGTATATGGAGAAGGCATCCAAAAACCTTGAGGCAAGCCAGGCCTTACAGAAAGCTTGGCATGACCAAAAGGCTGTCTTGGTTGAGTTTCAGCCAGGACAGAAGGTATGGGTGTTGGAGCCAGTGGCCCCAGCAGCACTCCAAGACAAATGGTCTGGACCCCATACAATCCTGGAAAAGAAGGGAGAGGTTACCGACTTGGTGGACCTAGGAACTCCCAGGAGTCCCCACAGGGTACTCCATGTTAACAGGCTAAAAGCATATGTTGACAGGGCAGACATGGGCTTGCTCATGGCTACAGATGAGGGACAGGAGGAAGAGAGTGACCCTCTCCATGGCTCAGTTGAAGGAGTGACCCTTGGAGGCAACCTCACTGATCATCAGCAGATTGAATGTAGATAGGTTCTACAATCATTTCAGCATATGTTTTCATTGATACCCAGTCAAACTGACTGGTGTACCCATGTGGTGGACACTGGTGACAGTCTGCCTGTAAAGAACAAACTTTACAGACAACCTGACCACGTCAGGGACTGTATAAAGGCTGAGGTACACAAAATGCTGGAACTGGGTGTCATTGAGCCCTCAGAGGGCCCCTGGGCTAGCCCAGTGGTTCTGGTCCCCAAACCTCACACCAAAGATGGCAAGAGAGATATGAGGTTATGTGCGGATTACAGAGGACTCAATGCTGTCACTAGGACAGATGCACATCCTATTCCAAGGGCAGATGAGCTCATAGATAAACTGGCTTCTGCTAAGTTTTTGAGCACATTTGATTTAACAGCTGGCTATTGGCAAATCAGGTTAGCTGAGGAGTCCAAGGCCAAAACAGCATTCTCAACCCCAGGTGGGCACTATCAATTTTTGGTGATGCCCTTTGGTCTGAAGAATGCACCTGCCACCTTCCAAAGGTTGGTGAATCAAGTCCTTACTGGGTTGGATGACTTTTGTGCAGCATATCTTGATGACATTGCTGTCTTTAGCTCCACCTGGGAGGATCACCTGATCCACCTGAAGAAGGTACTTGAGGCTCTGCAAAAGGCAGGCCTCACTATCAAGGCTACTAAGTGCCAGATAGGGCAGAGTAAGGTTGTGTATTTGGGCCACCTTGTAGGTGGAGGCCAAGTTCAACCACTGGAGAGTAAGATACAATCCATCAAGGATTGGTCTCCTCCAACCACCCAGACTCAAGTTCGAGCTTTCTTGGGCTTGACTGGGTACTACAGGAAGTTTGTTAAGAACTATGGGTCCATTGTGACTCCTCTTAATGATCTGACATCCAAGAAGATGCCCAAAAAGGTTCAGTGGACAGTAAGCTGTCAAAAGGCATTTGATGACCTGAAGAAGGCCATGTGCTCTGCACCTATCCTGAAAAGTCCTGAATACTCCAAAGAGTTTATTGTCCAAACAGATGCTTCTGAGTTGGGTGTGGGAGCTGTGCTGTCACAACTTAATGTAGATGGTCAAGACCAACCCATTGCTTTTATTAGCAGAAGGTTGACCCCCAGAGAGAAGAATTGGTCAGCTATTGAGAGGGAGGCCTTTGCTGTGGTGTGGGCCCTGAAGAAGCTGAGGCCATACATGTTTGGCACTCACTTCAAGATTCAGACCGACCATAAGCCCCTCTTGTGGCTAAATCAGATGAAGGGTGAAAACCCCAAACTGCTTAGGTGGTCCATTTCCCTACAGGGGATGGACTTTACAGTGGAGCACCGGCCAGGTACAGACCATGGGAATGCAGATGGTCTCTCCAGGTACTTCCTACTTAGGACATGAAGACGAGACTGGTCAAGGCTAGTTTAATGTCCCTGCGTTTGGGGTGGGGGGGGTTGTGTAGGAGAGTAGGGTCTGCTATCCTATGGTCACCCCAAATTTTTGCTTTTTGCTTCACTGGTTTTTGACATATTGAGGCTGTGGGCCTGCTAATCAGACCCCCAGCCTGCTGTTCTCTCTAACTAAATTGACACTATGCACCCTAGGTGCATAACCAATTGGAATTGGATCACCCTGTGAGCCCCTGTACCAGTGTACACTAGGTACCCAGGGCATTGGTGTATCTAAGGCCTACCAGGGGCTGAAGCATGTATTATGCCACCCCAGGCCTGGCCTAACAAATTTGACACAACTGGCTGATGACTCAGCTGGGGTAAGTTGGTGTAACCACCTCTTACTTAGGTGTAGTATACCTATACCTAACCTTAAATGGGACACATGTTAACCTATAAGTCACTCCTATGGCAGGCCTTGACAATCCTGAAGGCAGAGTGCTTGGTTCCATGTGAGATGGTGCTCTGGCATGAGCTGAGCCTGTCTGCAGTGGTCGGAACAACTTCCTTCTACCGTTTCCAGATATCGTCATACCATATACTCTTAAGTGCATTATGAACCTCGCGGTTAAATGCTATCTTTGGTTTGGCTTTATCAAAACATGTCGAGTAAGGTGTCATACGAATTGGAATACTAACCCCTCGCCAATTCTGGCGACGGGGTTAGCATTCCACCCTTCTAGAGGGACACGACATGTACAGTACCTGAAACCCGGGTAAAATCAGACATAGCCTCAGCTCCACAAAATGGATGCTGCCACCACAGACACAAGTCTGCCCTCCTGCTGCTGGGAGTCCTTCCAGCTTGGGAGACGTGGACAAAGGGTTTCCTGCCAGGGGAGGTGCGAGCACCACCCCAGACAGGATTTTGTGTATTGGTCAGGTAGGGCTTGAAAGGAAACAGACATGCCTGAGGCTCACAAGGAGCCTCGGTGCATATGCCAGTTCAAACCGGTCCTGGGGCACACCAGCCCCGGACCTGGGGCGAGCTGGACAAAGGATTGAGGGTGTAACCACCCCCCTTCCTGGTCCCACCCTTAGGGAGGGACCTAGCAGGTAGTCCGGCCCCTAGAATCCGCTTAAAGGTAGGAGCTGTGTCCTAAGACTTCAGACATCCTGGAATCAACTTACTACAAAGAAGAAGACAGGAACTTCGACGCTCTGCTGCTCAGAGGACTGAAGGAAATCTCCCCTATGGTCAGGGAGTGACCATCTTGCTAACGCAAGCACCAACCAGCTATTCAATGTCTGCTTTGCCGCCACCTTCCGCCGGAGCCCGAGCCCAGAGCCCAACAAGACCTGGACCTCCAGACCTCTCACCGCCCGATCCACAGTCCGTGCAAAGAAGGAACCCGTGGAGGCACCGAGACACGTGGAGCCAGCCATCTTGGGAGACCGATGACAAGCTGCAAGCACAACGACAGAGGCTCCCTCCAAGTTGTTCTTTGGGTCCTGAGAAGCCCAACACCCGAGCAGCATCTGCACCAAAGGTGAGCCCTCCAGCATCTCCACGATCTGCGTGGGGCCCCTCTGCACTTTTCATCTCGACGCGCCTGCCCGGTCCCTGGCCCGTTGGCTAGTGGTCATTTTGGCGACCTATTTTGAAATCAACGATGCTGGTCTGGTTGCTCCAGACTGGCCCTAGCTGCTCTCCAAAAGAGCAGCCCCTCTGACCTTGCTGGTCAGAACAATCAGCTTTCCTCTCTTTCCACGACTCCTGCCTTTGCCAAGGCTTGTTTGCTTCTTTCGAGTCGCCGTTACTGCCGACAGCGAGAACCTGCATGGGACAGCTCGTGAACCGACTCCTGGACGTCGTCGACCTTCAGGGACCACGTGGCTGCGGAGACAAGCTACACCTAACCACCTGTTTGCACCCGACATCACCTGGTACCTCACTGGCTAGTGACTGTGAACACTGTCCCCTCTGCTTTCAGGTCTTCTACAACTCCGATCCACCCTTGGATCCAACGCATCCCTTCTGGACCGACCGCCTGCAGCATCTTTGTCATCAGGCTCCATTGAATCGATAGAAGAAACCCGACGTACTTCGAGACCTATGCACCCGCTTCCTGTGGGTGAGGTAAAGCTGGCACTCCAGTGCCCAAGTGTAGAGAAACATCTCTAGTGTCTGTGTTTTGAATCTTAAGATCATAGTCCATCCAGAAGACCCTTTCTGCAGTAACTTTTTAACTTTTACGCACCCGTTGAAAACCTATGGGAGCACGCGTGTAACTTTCCTCACTGCACACGCGACCCGTGGACCTCCTGGTCACTAACTGAAGTTAGCTCCTTGTAGGCCCAGCGATTCTAGAGGCCATAGGCCTTTTCCCTTTCCTGTTCGTGGTACTTATACCACTTTTTTAGTATATGGTTTGAGTGGCCACCAGGGCCCATCCATATAAAGTGCAACTTCTGTATATTATAACATTGTCTTGTTCAACGATTTGTGCTCCTGTGCTCATAAAGAGTCTAGGGGATACTTTGAGAAATAAATACATATATATTTTGAATATATATCTGTGTGGTGTCCTTTCATTGGTATAAAGGGGGGTTACATATGGTAAAACAGCCTGCTTAACACGCTTTAACGAGTTTAGCCTCAAAGACTGCTTAGCCTACGCTACCACTAGGGCAGCTAGTCCGAAAAGGTTGACTTACAACCACACCATAAGGGTTGCTTGGCATGGTACAAGGTGGTCACTTTAACTAGTGAACAGCATATACCAGGCCAACTTCTCACACCATGGAACCCTCATGATCAGACATAGTGGGTTATGGTCTCTATCGGTAGTAGGAACCACCATGTCGATCTTGGTACTCCAAAGTCTAATGTCTATTAAGATGTAATCAATTTGAGAGGGGCAACTAGCTCTATTGTATGTGTTGGCCCCTAGGGCATCTGATGGAGTTCTACCATTGGCAGCCCACAGTCCGAATTCTAGGGTAAGTGCATTAAACTGGATTGATACCTGAGACCATTTTTTGATAGGGGGTATATTTAGAAGTGGGACACCCCACTTTGTGTCATCTTCCTCCACCCCCAACATAACCTCAGAGCTTAGAGGCTCAAAGGTATAGTTATGGTCTCCTGCAACCATAACATATGAGTCAGATGGGCAACCGGATAGCTCCTGTTGCAAAGACATGACTATAGATGAAGATTTATCCCCAGGTGTTCCCCTTATATAAACATTGAACAGCTCAATAGTTTCACCTCCTTTGCTTCCCTTAGTTGAAAGCCTCATTATGTCTGGGTTCGCACATCGATGTTCAATAATTCTGCAGCCCATGGCAATGTTCACCCAGGTGATAAGGACTCCCGAAGGCCGCCTTCTCCCCATAGTAGTGGCTGGTGTAAAGAAACAAGTGTAACCCGACTTATAGAGTGGGACTAGACTCCAAGTTTCCTGGAAAATACAGATGTCATGTCCCTCAATCAGATCGTTCCAGTCAGGTAATAACAGTTTACTATGAAGCCCTGCCACATTCCAGGAAATCATTTTTACCTGGGAGAGGGGGTCCTCGTCACGTAAAGGGATTTGCTGGTTCAAAGGCATTGGGGCAGGGGATGAAACAAGAGTATCAATAGATGATAGGGGTCCTTGACCCCTAATATTAGGAACAAGATAACTACTACGATTAGTAGGTCCCGAACTAGATGATAATTGTTTGTTATCAATACATGATTCCATAATGTTAGGGGCATTTGGATTGCTATCTAAAGGGATAGAATGCAGTTCTTGATGTGATTTGGTATCCGATCGTAGTCCGTCAACAGCTTGAAGTGTGGTCCCCCCTAGTGTGGACATCATTGGCACACTGTCATGTGCCCTAGCAGCAGCAATTGTTGGAAAGCGCCTAAGCTTGATGGCTGAAGAGTCTGGGGAGCAAGTCCGGTACTCCAGTGCCAAAAGATTTTCAGCCAGGTTAGGGTCAGTCAGTGTAAGTTCGATGCAGTCCAAAGGTTGATTATGGGACATGCATCTCTGTGCTCTGACTATATCTTCTCTTATCAATGAGCGACAACCCCTGACATGGCGTATCCAGTGTATGGACTTTCAAAGAGTCTTTATTTTCAAAGTCACCATGTGAAGCAAACTTGGGGACGTTGACCATGAAGACTGTCTGTGCTTGTGCAGGGTGAAGACTGGATTGTTTGCTCAATTGAGAGTGATCTTTGGTACCCACGCGTGTAGTTGCTAATGTGTTGTTAGGTCTTCTGTGGTTCGTGATACCTTGGGAGGGAAGTTGCTTTTGCTGAATATTAGACACATTAGTTTGGGAGGGGTCTGCCTGCATGGGGATGGGAGCCATTGGAGCCTGGGGTGAGGCTGTAGGAAGAGGAGGAAGACCCTTGCTTGTTAAGTCTTCTTTTTTGTGAGCGGTTATTACTGGCCGATGTAGGTGGGAATTAAGTGGCAGACCGGCTGCTGAAGTATGCGTTGTGGTTTTCGAGGCTAACAACTTGACTGTGGCCAAAAGCTCCTCAATCATCAGCTTCATCGTGCCTAGCTCCTCCCTGAGTGAATTAACGACCTGAAAGAGAGCCTGAGGCGATTGGGCACAGGTTTCGGCTGGCTCGATCGAGCTCTCCATGGGAGTCAAAGTTACAGATTGGGGCGTTACTTCCCCAAAACAGTCGGGCACATCAGCCAATGCTGCAAATCGATTTGAGCAAATGATAGTAGGCTCAGAATGGCCTGTGGTATCATGCGCTGGGGAATTAAGGGGCTGGGGAGAATTATTTTCCAGCTGCCCTGACTTGGGGCCTGAATGAGTGGCCTCGCTACGGTCTGGGGCATCTTTGCGTAGGGGTTTCTGAAACATTGAGGGTGCAATGGTTGTGCGCAAGGGGATAGAGCTCTTTTCAGACAAAGGCTTAGTGTTAGCAATGGGTGCTGGCAACTCTGCACCTAATATCTCTTCGCATTCTGTGATGAGGGTATCGATTCTATCCATCACACAATTGTTAGTGGCGTTCTTGGGGGCTTTTCTTGCCTTTTTCCCCTTGCCCGCCCCACCAGTAGAGCCATTTGCCCCCTCTATGCCTTCCATGGTTTTCCTTATGCCCATTATTACGCCTGTAATATATGATAGAGATCAATGCTTCCTAAAGAACCCTGAAAGAAAAATCTTGTCATAAACAGAGCAAAATGAGGATTTGCAAGTGTAGAGTTTGTAAAATGTTTTTATTCTGCAAAGGGATTTCCCAGGAGATAGAACGAATAGGAACAAACAGAAGGGGTTGGCAAAATTCAGCACAGTACCTTGATCAGTTAAAAGTTGCTCCATGTTGATTGTTCAAAGATAAAATGAAAGAGGGGTGGCCCTGCCCTGCCTCTTCCTGTCAATGATGGTCAAAGACGGGCCCGCCCTTGGCTCGGGCTTCATCCGGGCTCGGTCCACGCGCGTCCCGTGCCGCAGGGAGTGTGGCAGCGCTTTGAGCAAGATGTGGCACCTCCCCCTCATTAGCGGCGGCGGGAAAGGGATGACAGGTGCACCCTGAGACTCGTGGTCCCACCAGGGTGAGTGCTGATGGGCTGGAATGCGGGCTGCGGCAGTGAAAATGCTCCCAGGGACAGCGGTCTCTTCAGTGCTGCTTCAAGTGCTCCCAGTGCTCCCGATGTCAGCCCAAATCATGAGCAGGTTCCCAACAGCATAGCATCCTCAGTTATTTAAATGCGGGCCATGGCGATGAAAAAAGACATGTGTATCTTGCTTATTACAAACGAGGTAGGAGCCCTTCAAGTAGTGAGTGCAAGCCATAAAACTCATTATGATTAAGGCATGTGTGTCAATCTATAACCACAGTATAGTCTGTGGCCGTTCCAATAGAGTATTTGATTGCAGTAGATGGTGGTGAAAAGCAGCGTATCACATGCACATATTCAAAACAGTGGGGACCCTTACAGTGCTGAGCTAATGTCGTACAGCTCATTATGATTGAGGCGTATGTGCCAGGAAATCTCATGTGAGGTGAAAGTGTTCTCATGTTAAATCCAAACTACTGCCATAGAATTAATCTTACACTGATATCTATATAACCTTTGTAAGAAATGCACGCTCTAGGTTACCGGTAAGCGAATACCTAGAACTTCTCTTATAATGATCGGTATTTGGCGGTGCTCACTACTCAAGCGTTTTATCGGGCGCTGTAACATATGGTCTTGCAGCAGCTGAGTTGCATTAGTGTTGTGGTCAGTGGGCTAGTGGTTTCAGCCAGCACGCGCCGGAAGGTCCCAGCCCCTGCGTGAATGCGCGTATAAATAAAGATGGGCGGAGCTGCGCAGGAAGTCCAAGTCTAACTGTGAAACTAAGCGTGTGATTATTTGGTGTGCTAGCGAGGCCCTGCTGCGCGCACCACGGATGGGAGGGCAGCCCCCCCCCCGAATGTAACACTGGTGACGAGGGTGGTGCAACGCACACTCATCTGTGCTCCCTGCTGGGTAGCGCTACAGCACCACTGTGGACCAAGGCATCGACGTGCTACCCAGGCCAGGCTGCAGGGCTCTCACCTGCTGAGTGGTTCACGCTGCAGAAAGGCAGGAGACAGCAAGTATCCCCGCCCCAGCATCACCCTTCAGGGCGTCTGATGCCCACACTGCACAGGGTGAGTGACGCCCGCCACTGAGAAGGGACACAAGAGAGCACCGTGGCCCAGGCCGGCCTGCCCACGGGCTACTAGGCCACGTCCATAAGTGAACCGCACACAGCCTGACGGCTCGACACCAAGACCTATCACTAGGATGAAACACCATCACTGTGGTGCCCAGTGTCAATGGGAGACCAGGATAATGCCGCACAGGCCCCTGTGCCAGCGACCACGCACCACCCCCCCCTCAGGAGTCCTGCTTCCGTTCAGCGAGTCTGCAGACCCTGTCACGGCAGCACCAAGGTGGCAGACCTGGCTTGGCCACCTGGAGAACTATTTCATCGCCACCAGGGAGAAGGATGGTGCTGTGAAACGCTCACTACTGCTCCATTGTGCGGGGGAGGAGATCTACCTGCTGTTAAAGCACCTTCCGGACACAGGGCCCCCCCAAGGACTACGCATCGGCGTCGCTGCCCTAAACGCACAATTTGACCCCCAAATGAACCCAGACTTCGAGCATTTCAAGCTGAGACAAGCCAAGCAAAGAGAGGGTGAGTCTGCAGGCGCTTTTCATGCGTGGCTAAGGGAACTAGCCGATACTCACCTTGTGGGAGATATAGCCACAGAAGAGATCAGAGCTCAACTAATTTTCGGGATATGCAGCAAGTCTCTGGAAGGCCTTATACTCAGGCAGCGGAACATACCAATGAATGACATCCTAGTACTGGCACGCTCTGATGACCTGTCGGCGGCGCAGGCAGAAGAGATGGACATTGCGTTGGTGCGAGGTGCAGAGAAGAGTGTCATCATCAAGACGGAACGAACGGATGCAGTCAGAACGAGGGACAAGGCCCACAGATCACGGGATCGCCAGCCACAAACTCCAAAGTACCACTGCGGATACTGTGGCTACGAGGAACATCCCCCACAGTCATGCCCGGCGCAAGGGAAGCCGCGAACTAACTGCGGCATTGCAAACCACTTTGCATCAGTGTGCAGAAAGAAAGCACAGCGTAAGGAAGGGAACCGACCCAAACAGATGAGGAGGATGGTCCGACAGCTATTGTGTGTCTCATTAGCATCACAGCCAGGAGGGAAGAAGAAAGAGCAAACATTCTACCAGGGAAACAACTCTACGTCGGAAGATGAAGAAGAGACGTACCTAGTCTCGTTCACCCAAGCACTGAATAGTCGGAGACGGCCCCAGCCCCGGTGCACGATACGGATTGCAGGGTCAGAAGTCAATGCAGTAATTGACACTGGAGCCTCAGTGACAGTCATGGGGATCCAGCAATACAACAAGCTGAGGCCCAAGCCTGAACTCAGACCATCAAAGACGAAAATCTTCGCATATGGTAGCAGATCACCACTATCCCTCCTAGGCAAAATGACCATGCCAGTGCGGTCTGAAAGCACAGAGATTACCATCGATATCCATGTCATCAACCAGGAGGTAGATACACTGCTAAGCAGTCACACTGCTAAGCAGTCACACAGCTGAAGACCTGGGACTGGTGACGTTCACCAGAAGCATACCAGACACAAGAACTGCTTAGCCAGTTTGAAGACCTGTTTAAGGGACTAGGACGAATAAAGAGGGCCCCTATCCAACTACACATAGCCCCCGACCGTCCCACCAATGGCGTGAAGGCACCAGAGGATCTCTTTTCACCTCCAACCACTGGTGGAAGAAGAGCTGCAGAAGCTCAAAGATCAAGGGGTCATAGAGAAGGTGTCTGGGCCCACACCATGGGTATCACCCCTGGTGATCGCCGAGAAACCTCGCCAACCTGGGAAGATCAGACTCTGCATTGACATGCGACTCCCCAACAAGGCCATTTGGCCTGAACGCCACATAACGCCGACCATGGATGATATTGTGGCCGACTTGAATGGATCCAGATGGTTTTCAAAGCTGGACCTGAATGCAGGTTATCACAGTCGCTACATAACTACATTCAGCACACACCTACGTCTCCGGAGGTACAAACGGCTGAACTTCGGCATATCCTCTGCTGCAGAAATATTCCAGAATGCAGTCAAGAAGATCCTGGTCGGACTACCTGGTGTATTGAACGTGAGTGATGATATCCTCATCCACTCTCACACGGCAGAAGAACACTACCAGCACGTGAGAGCCACTCTGGATCACGAGGTCACCCTGCACAGGGAGAAGTGCCTGCTGTTCCAACAAAAAAAAGAGTTCTTCCGCTAAGCGTTCCCACAAGAAGGCATACAGGTAGACCCTCGGAAGTCCCAAGCCATCAAGAACGCCTCTGCCCCTCTCACCATGGCCAGAGTCCGCAGCTTCTTGGGGATGGCTATGTACTCTGGTCACTTCATTCCAGATCTAGCCACCATCGCAGAGCCACTCTGAAATCTCACCCGAGCAGAGGCCATGTGGCTGTGGGGACCCGCCGAAGAGACATCAAGAGCGCTCTCCTCGACCACACCACGCTGGTGTATTCAACCCCGCCAAGTGGAAGGAAATCATCGTGGATGCCAGCCCTGTAGGATTAGGGACCGTCCTCACTCAGGAGCAAGAACCCGGACGATGGGCCACTCTAGCATACGCCAGCAAAGCACTATCCCCGACAGAGAAGCAATATGCTCAAATTGAAAGGGAAGCCCTAGCGATCCGCTGGGCATGCAGACATTTTCACTTAGACGCATGCGGGTACCCATTCACCGTCATCACGGATCACCACCCCCTGGTGCTGCTGTTCAAAAGATCAGCACCCCACCCACCACCACGCATCGAGCAGTGAGCCGTCGGGCTCCAGCACTACGAAATGGACATCGTCTATCGGCCCGGTGCCAAGAACCCGGCTGATTTCCAGTCGAGACACCCAGACACAACAGGAGTGGGAGATGAAGAATCAGACGCTGATGCCACCGAAGCCCACCTGAACATGATCTCGGCACTCATGTGCCCTCGAGCGCTGACCATTGAAGAGGTGGCCGCAGCGGCTGAAAAGGACCCAGTCATAACTAAGGGTGGGCGTAGTTCGCGAAGTAGCACTTCGTGAAGCTACGCAAAGTGAAGTTCGCACTACACGAGCTACGCGTAGCACTTCGCGAACTGCGTAGTAACATGTTCGCACTGTGCAAGATGTTGTTTTCAATGATTGCACAGTGCGGACAAGCAACCGGCACTGTGCAATCATTGAAAATGGCATCTTGCACAGTGCGAGCTGTAGTTTTCTGCTGCTCGAGTAGATTTTTACTCGAGCGGCAGCTTTCTCAACGCGAACTGGTAGTTTCTCATCGCGAGCGGTCGCAAGCATACGTGACCCCTCGCAATGAGAAACCTGACCTCCTCGCGTTGGGAATCTCGCCGGGAGGTTTATTTTCCATGCTCGCGATCGCCAACTTGATGTTGCTGATCGCGAACAAGGAAAAAGTCTCGCCGGGATGTCATTTTGCTTGCTCGCGGTCGCCAACTTGACGTTGAGGACCGCGAGCAAGCAAAAAATGACCGCAGCACTACGCAACACTACGCTACGCGTGTTCGCACTGTGCTACGTGCAGTTCGCGTAGTGCAAAGTAGCGCGAACTTCGCAAACTACGCGAGCGTAGCGTAGTGCTTCGCCCTGGCCTAGTCATAACCAAGGTCCGGGACGCTGTCCAAGGAGGCCAGTGGCGTCAATTCCTACACTCTGCAAACTCTTGGTCAAGCCCAGAGAAGGAAAGACTGATGCACATGTGGAGAGTGAGAAATGAGCTGAGCCTCACCCAAGGAGGCATCCTTCTCTGAGGATCACGCATCGTCATCCCCACATCTCTCCAGCTACGGGCAACACAACTCACCCACGGAGGGCACCAAGGAGTGGAGAAGATGAAGGCCCAAATGTGGGAGAAGGTCTGGTTCCCGGGGATGGGTGTGTGTGTGTAAGAGACAGTCCGGAGATGCCCATCCTGTCAAGTGACGAGTGGGCCCGAAAGGCCTACACCTATTCACACGGAGGAACACGGGCAAAGACCCTGGGAGAAGTTGACTTTGGAAGCTTCCCTGATGGCAGAGTCACACTAGTCCTAATAGATAGCTATTCAAAGTATCCTGTGGTGGAAGTCGTGAACTCAACAGCCTTCTTGCATGTTGGCCCCGCTCTAGAAAAGATATTCCCCATGTTCGGATGTCCGGATGAACTCCAAAGCGACAACGGGACCCCGTTCCAGGGGCACAAATTCCACGAGTTCCTGAAACACCATGGCATCCGGCACAGGCGCATCACCCCGCAATGGCCCCATGCCAATGGGGAGATTGAACGTTTCATGAGGACAATCAACAAGACTCTTCGCATCGCAGTAGTGGAGAAAAGTGACCCAGAACAGCAACTGCAGAGGTTCCTGCGGGGATATCGGCGCACCCCTCTCAGCTCAACGCGCCAAGCACCCTGGACGCTAATGTTCAACTGCAACCATCGAGATGGGCTCCCCACTGCACCGGGGTGGTCCCCCCTCCATTCGACGAGGAAGGCGCCCTCCGGCGGAGGAAAAAATGCAACAGCACCGCTAGTCGGACCCGAAGAGCAGTGTCCTGTCAGCCACAGTGGGGAGACACCGTCATCATGAAAGACCGGAGACCCGGAGGGAAATTCTGGACTCGGTATGAGCACGGCTACTGGACTGTAGTCGACGTGAGGGGGACCATGGTGACAGTTGAAAAAGGAGAAGAAACTGTAACCTGAAACATTTCATGGTTCAAGCAAGTAGACAACCCCACCTCCCACTGAGACACTGCCGGCCATCCTGAAGAACACAGCGCCAGCCAGGAAGAATCTGAGGAGGCTGAGGACCACCACCTGGGGCCTGCTCCGTCGCCGGTAAGTCCCGAGGTGGCCCCAGAGCTCCCTGGGCCACCGTTGGCGCCTGGCACCCCTGTATCTGCATCAAGCCCCGCCGGGGCCCATCCAGGAACACCCTGAGGGAGAACCCCCAGCCGAGCATCCGCCTGAGAGACTTTGCCTGTCAAGTAAGTGAATTGTAAGACTCATGAGATCCAGTCAAGGACTGAGTTGAGATGGAAAGTGGCGGTCAGCAGGCTAGTGGTTTCTGTCAGCACGGGCAGGAAGGTCCCAGCCCCTGCGTTCACGCCGCCCTGCGTGAACGCAAGTATAAATAAAGATGGGCGGAGCTGCGCAGGCAGTCCGCGCCTAACTGTGAAACGGAGCATGTGCATGTTATTATTTGGTGCGTTAGTGAGGCCCTGCTGCGCGCACCACAGACGGGAGGACGGTCCCCCGCAAATGTAACAATTAGGAGGGTGAACTTACTCAAGCAGCCAACATCTGTGTATGTCGAATAGCTCGTCCAGACAGGGAGTCGTACAGGCACTATAATTACTGTTGTTCTATGTTTAGGTATTCACGTACTAGAGTGCACAGACTTGAGAATGTGTTGAAGGATTTCGAAGTTACAACTTATGATATGCAGTGGGTGAAGTATAGTTATTGACGTGCACACTAGCACACATGAGTATCAAGCACCACCAAATACCGATCATTATAATAGGATTTCTAAGATATTGTCATACCGATAACCTCAAGTACACATTTTTTGCATGATTAAATAGTTATCAGCGTGCAATTAATTCTGTGACAGTAGTTTGGATTTAACATGAGAACACTTTCACCTCACATGAGATTTCCAGGCACATACGTCGTAATCATAATGAGCTATACAACACTAGCTCAGCGCTATAAGGGCCCCCATTGTATTGAAGATGTGCATGTGACACGCAGCTTTTCACAGCCGTCGTCTGCAATCGAGTACTATATTGGAACTGTTGCGCTCTCCACACACTACACAGTGGTGATTGATTGACACGTACACCTTAATCACAATGAGGTGTATGGCTTGTGCACAGTATTTGAAGGGCCCCCTACTTGATTTGTAATAAGCAGCATACGCACGTTTTTTTCATTGCCATGGTCAGCATTTAACTGATCGGGACGGCACACACCGCACTATGGTGAAGGACTTGGTATTCTTCTATATCAATTGGCTATGGCCATAGACATACATAGTGTAACCCACACATGACCTCCGCTGCTGCTCACGATAGGGGCCTAATCATTTTCTCATGGCATTTTTGCCTTTTTATCCACAATAGAGTCTGTGGCTAAGGATTTTAACTAATGTACAGCACGCATGATCTCCAATCACATTATAAATCGTCGCATATTTCACTCTAATGGGAATTAGATTATCCCCTATTGTTGGGGTAGTTGTGATTCATTTGGTCATCTATCTATTGGCTGGCATTGAAATATATTGTTTCAGATATCGGTAGTCCAGATTCTTTTCTATGGATTAATGTGGCACTTAGAGACACTGCATTGTGCATGGAAGATGCATTCTCCATCAGACGCATGGTCATTTTAAGATAGAGCTTCCAGGGGATGTGCAGTGGATATACAAGCATTATTGTTTTTTCGCACATACCAGCCTCTGGTGTCTTTTGGAGTCCCAAGGTGGACTCTGTTCGTATAGCATTTTAATACTCAACAGCAAAGCTCCATCATGTCCTGTATGCATAGCACACCCAGGTACCACACACCTCCCATTGCACAAGAAAGGCACGCATATTTCATCACATCACAGTGCCACATGTTGTCTTGCTGGTTGGTACTAGAACATTTGGCAAGTGCGGGGTCAAACAAATCCGCATATGATATTTCTAGGTCTCGCTTACAGACAGGTTTTATCTAGATGACTGTTGTCAAAGACCTATTATCGACAATAGCCATGCCTAATTTGGAATTTGGGTTGGCCCATTGCCTAATACTAGTTGGCCTTCTTGTCACTCTCATTTGTTTTCATCTTATTTTAAGGCATTTCTTGTTTTTGTATGTTTGTCCATCCCCTGGAGCATACCTCCTTTACCACCCTTTTGATTGGATAACTTCCATCCTTCCATTATATCTTTCCATAGCTCCACTTCAGGGAACTGCTTTTCTCTTTTGCACCCATAGCACACAGCATTCTATGGGTTATTTATGTGTTTTATTGTTCTCCCTGCCCTCTTCAAAATGTACCCCTCCTACTCTTGTCTATTGGTTCCCTTCCCCATCTTACTCCGTTTTTTTGCTGTTAATTTACATTCACACTCTTCTTGCAATTACTCCCCCCTGCTGCTGCACTGCTTGTCAGCATTTACTTCCCTTATACACTGTTGCTCCCCCTACTTGTCTTATTTCTTTCCTTTTTTCCTTTTTTTGTGAGGGTCTGGTTGCAACAACTTCATAACTGGCTGCAACTTTCTAAAAAAACGAACATGCATGTATAGATCATTATGTCTTTATTCTCCCTATGTTATTCTACATCAAAAAATAAGCATTTTTTAAAATGTTGCAGATGCAGAACAATATTACCATAAAGCGTTTTTGAAGCCAAAAGTTTGTGTAAGGCAATTAAAAAGTGAAACCTATTGGCTTTGTCAATGCTTGTTCTGTTTGCAAAGACACAGATGTGTGCTCATGATGTTTCTGGGTCTTTACGCTGAAAGAAAAATTCTGTTATAATTTGCAATGTGTATATCGGAAAGCGGAGAAAAGATGGAACACATATTCAGAAAGCCTTTACCCATTTTTAGGTCTCGGCTGGCGTTGGAGCACGCATGCGCTCCTCGCCTGCAAGAGCTATAGTGAACAAGTCAGTTTGGAGAAGGGGACTCTAGTCCGCCCCTCATTTCTATTGGGTAGCGTCAGCGTTTATGGTAAATGCTGGCTTCCCATTGGAAAGGAGGGTTTTTTGTTGCCTCCCTTTGGCTCTTGGCTGGACTGGCTCGCCTGATTCACGGCTGCCGTGAAGACATTTCTTATCTGCTTGTTTATTTAACAAGCAGATAAGAAAAGTCTTCACAACAGCTGTGAAGCAGGCACGGAGTTTAGAGGCGCACGGGGTCATGGGGAGGACAAGGCAATTGCGAGCGCTTGTTTTAATCGGAAGTGTGAAGACACTGCTTATTAGAGGTGTAGCCTAGATGACTGCTAAAGGTCCTCACTTTACCCTCCCTGTCTCTCCCATCACACACTGATTTCTTATCCCTAACTGGTTGCTGTAAGCCTTCTTACTATAATTAAAATTGTCCTATACGAGCCGTTCCCATTGAATAACTGCACTCCTCATCCATGCAATACATACCAGCCCCTCTCGCCCTTAACCTTTCTGCCCTCCAAAGCTATCTGTTTCCCTCTTCCAAATATTGCCCCGTTTTTCTACACCTTCTTTGCAGAAACATAAACACCCTCCTCAGCCTTTATCCCTCTTTCGCAACTACTCTACTCACTCATGCTGCTCTCTTAGTCTGTCAGTCCCACCGTGCTGTCCTCCCACGAATGCTAACCTTTCTTTTAGTTAACATCCCTTCGGCCTCGCATCCATCTCCAAATCCAACCCCTCATTTTGCCATTCTTACCCGCCCGTGTCACTCTTCCCCCACCCACCCAATCTACGCACCCCTTAAAGACGGGGAACGAACGTGGCCACGCATACATGCGTAGTGCTCGCGCCTACTTGCAGGCCCCCATTGCCACCGGTCAACCTGTTGACTCAAAATGGGAGAGAAGCCAGACGTTTAAGCGCATGGTTCTCTCTAAGGTGACTGGAGAATTAACCGTTTTGAGGGCGTTACAGGTTTGAACAGAAGGTGACTCCGTTGAAGTCTGTGGCAGTAATTTGTTCGTGAGGAGGATGAATGTGTGTGCAAGAGATGACACCCACGAAACGAGGGCGAGTTGACAAGTGCGCACCCACCCTCACCATATTCCCAATCCCAGCGCTGTTTAAAACCCTGGCTGAGCTTCAAGGGTTTCCACTGCAGTGTGTCGCACCTTTCAGAGTCTGCACGCGAGTCTATGAAGACTCCACAGTTCCCTCAGAAGAGAGGCCCTCCTCCGCGCAAGAATTCGTGACTCAGAGACCGGGCATTCCCGCAGCCCATCATGAGCCTAGGCTGGAAAAACACCCGGGCTGGGCAGGTAGCACCTGCCATGCGCGCTCGACAGCCCAGGGAGGCCTTTGATTGCTCTCTTACTCTGGCTCTTTCCACAAAGTAGGTAACAATGTGCCTTTGTCAAGAAGATGACGCCCCCAGAGTGGAATGAATGCGTTAATGCCCCGGTCCGCTTCCTGCTGATAGGCATTCTGCCGTGGTTGCTATGCGATATTGTCCCAACACAGCCACATACACTGGACCATTGTGCTTATCGTACACATTTTCAGATTTTCCACCAGATAGCTTGTTACTTAAATATTTGTGTCGCTGTCGGGCTGAAACCGCCTCAAGGCAGTGTCAGTTAAAACTGTTCTGTTTGCACATGGTACAGTAGAATCACTTTAGTCTATCATTCTACAGCCTTTCACCGCCTTTGGGGGGGAAAAAGTATTTAAGGTAAGGGATACAGAGCAGATTTTGTATTAAGGAGCACGTGAGCACTTTATGGAGAGCATTGTTAATCTTTGCAGTATCTTCAACGATTGAAGTGCTGTACCCAAGACTATGAATGCCCTGTTTTTTACTGGTCATCTTCATTCTTCCGAGTTTAGGTTTCCCTGGTCACTTTATTAGTTCCCGAGTAAACACTCCTGTCCACAGAACAATTACCAAGCAAATAAACACACATAGTTTCCGAGATGGCCGACACTTACTTTGCATGCAAATAATATAAAAGACAAGTTAAATTGCGTCACTTCTTGTAATACAAAGCCATTAGTACATATTGAAGCCGACTCCTACGGAATGGGAAACTATGAATGTGACAGGAAGGCTTAGACTCGAAATAATGAAGATTGCTGGTAAGTAACTGGGGCATTACCTACTCGTTAGTCTTCCTCGACACAGACATTACTCATGAGCTGATAACCAAAGCATATAGCAGCTGAGAACCCCACAGCAGGTAAGGAAGAATTTGAATCCACCAATGAGACTGTGTTGCTAACTGCAACAACCGGGGAAACAAAGGCCTCCATTTCCAACCATACATTATCATCCGAACTAATGCCTTTTCTTCCCTGATATTCTCTAATAGCTTGGAAATCATGGCTATTGGAGGAAATGCATATACCAGAACCTGATGTCAAATGAACAAAATTGCATCTATACACCACGCTCTTGTTGACAATGTAATTGTACAATAGCAAGGGAGCTGATTCTCTCCTGATTGCAATAGGTCTATTTTTGGTAACCCAGACCTCCTCTCCAACTGTTGGAATACCTCCAGCATACACGATAACAAGCATTGAAAATGCAATAGGTCTCGCCTTCGATTAAGATAAAGCCATTTGCTTTGCTAATGGTATTGTATAGCAAAGCAAATGGCTTTAACTTAAGGAAAGCAGAGACCTATTGCATTTTTAATGCTTGTTAGCTATAGGTACCTTTTCTGGCCTGTTTAGCTGCCACCCATAGCCTAAAAAGGTCAAAGCCTACCAGACAGTGAAGCTGTCTGGTTTGCTAATGACATCTTGGGGACATTCTGAAAACTTTCAGGGGAATGCGTTCCACCCATTGCTTACCATTGGCTTTGTGTTTTGTAACACATTTGCTTGCTTTCTATTTCCTGGCTCTATTTGTTTTAGGCTGTCCATCTTGAGTTTGTCCAGTGTGTGGACATGGCCTATTTACTGTATTCTTCCATGATTGTTTGCTTCCTGTAAACAGGCCTTTAACTCTTGTTCTTATCTAGTCCCATTTGCATTACATTCAAATGCAGAGGTCAAATGCCAGACTCAATCTTCGGAGGGAGGTTGGTGTTCACTTTACTTTCTCTGACTACAAAGTGAGACTATTTATCTGCTATGAAAGGAAAGGCATTTTGCTAGCACACAACAAAATCTATATGTAAGTTAACTGGGCAGATATTTCAGAATATATCAGAATTAGGTAAGTACAAATAAAGCACATTTTGTAATTCTGAAGTGTGGTGGAAACAAATATTTTAACACAATCAAAAGAAATCAATACACTAAGTAATGACACTTCCACACATTATCATTTGTGCGTTGAGAAAATATATAAGTAAAACTGTATGTCTCTGTAAATGTAATGGTTATTTCAATTGAAAATGTGTTGTCTGTAATGGCAGTGCTCTACCACACAATACATACTCCACACTATGCCACTCCACTCTACAATATTCTCTACTCTTTGCCCCTCCACTCCACTCTACGATACACCACTCCATTCTACGACACTTCTCTCTATGAAACGTCACTCCACTCTACAACACTCTGCTACACTCTATGACACTCCAATCCATGTCACTCCACTTCACTCTATTCAACTCCACTGTATGCCACTCCACTACACACCACTCCACTTTACTCTAAGACATGCCACTCCACTCTATGACACTGTACTCTATTCCCCTCCACTGTAAGATATTCTATGACAAGCCATTCCTCTCTATTCTATGACACGCCACTCCACTCTACACTACTCCACTCTATTCTATGACATGCCACTCCACTTTACGCCACTCCATTTTATGCAGCTCTACTCTACGCCACCTCTCTCCAGGTCAATTCAGTCTATGACACTCTACGACAAGCCCCTCCATTCTATGCCACTCCACTCTATGCCACTCCATGCCTCTTTACGACATGCCCCTCTACTCTATGTCCCTCCACTTTATGCCACACCACTCTTCGACACAACACTCTATACCACTCCAATCTGCAACATGATACTCCATGACATAACACTCTACTCTTCTCTACTCCACTCTACAAAACTCCACTCTACAACACTCCACTCTACGACACTCCACTCTACGACACTCCACTCCGCTCTATGACACTCTTCTTCTCTCTGTGATATGCCATACACCCTACTCTACAACACTTTATTCCACTCTACACCACTCCACTCTATGCCACTCCACTCTACAACATACTAGTTCTATAAACAACATGCTACACCCCTCCACTCTACAACACTCTCTTCCACTCCATGCCACTCCACTTCACAACACTCTACTCAACTCTGTGCCACTCTACGATACTCAATGACACTCTACACATTTCCCTCTATGCCACTCTATGCCAATTTACTCCACTTTACTCTATGACACACTACTCTACTCCACTCTACATCACTATATGCCACTTCACTCTATGACACTCTACTCCACTCTACGCCACTTCACTCTACAACACTCTACTTCACTCTATGCCACTCCACTCAACTCCTCTCCACTTTAGGACACTCCATTTAAGACACTCCACTCTACTCAAATCTAGCTATGCCACTTAATGCCACTCTTGTTCTGTTTAGATTTAGATTCTGTTTAGAGATATCCCGATGTATGCCCTTATATAGGTACAATTCACATTGCCCTTATTTGGACATAGAAATCCGGCCCTTATTTAGACATTGTCGGTACAAACCAAATACAGGTATGGCCACCTACATCCATAAATCCATGTCAAAACGATTTCTTGGAAAACCAGACCATTAAGCCTTAAGGAATTTCCCCCAGCTTGAATATTGATTTCTCCAAGAACTCATTAAGTATGCATGAACATCTATTCCTTAGGGGTTCATTCATGACGTTCCTCTGCCCGACTTTTATGTCAACACTGGCATTCCTAGACACCTTCAAGGTATAAATATGTCAGCACTTGCCTTGGCAAATTGCTGTTCCCGGAGGATTCGATCCAACCCAGACTACGCAGTTTGCCACGGCAAGTTCGGAAGGAGATCGAGTTCCAGCCTGATGCAGTGACCTGACGCTGCCATCCTCCTCGCAGAGAATCCACCTCCAGTCCTCTCTGACTTCCCTTGCGGGGGGTTAGACTATCGAGTCCAGAAAAGAGATTCCAACCTCTCTCATTCTCAGGTATGGAGCTGACTAGAACTTAGAGAAACGTTTTGCAACTCTTGGCTAAACTAAAATATAGCTAGTTATACTTTAGAAATAGCACCTACTTCAAACCTCGTACTGCACTTAGGTTAGGTACACTGGGGTAGAACAATTTAGAAGCATCAGATGAGTATCACATTTTAGCATTATGTTATTTATGTATGTATTTTGATTAATACATGTCATAGCTACAAACCATGCTATTGCAGTATTATTTTATCTTATTGCTAACCTCGTACATATTGTACATCGCAGTCTGTCTTACGTTTGTAGCAATTCTTATCTCTTGCACGAGAAATAAGACTGTGCAATAAACCCTTTTTATTGAAAACGCCCGTCTCTCTATTTCTGTGCAACTCTGTAGAAACGAAGCATGCACGATTGACTGAGTGAAACTGTTATCTATTGTTTCCACGATTCTGAGACTGTTCCGATTCTAAAGGGAACAAAGTTGTCATGTTTATGCAGTTGTCAGAGACAAATCCCTTCTTGTATATTCGAGAAGTTTCTAGTGACCTCTGAGTTAGCTGGCACACACAAGTAATTAAGTTTAATATACTCGATAGAGGCATACTGACCTTAGTCCTATGTCAAATCTATAGTGTATGTTATTCCAATGCGCAGAGCCTATCAGGGATATTGGAGCTAAACTACATGGCGCCCAACGGTTTGGTAACGCACTAATTTAACGCTAGATACTGAAGTAACTCAGTCGTGCTTTTCTCACAGACCCTCTACTCATAAAACTCCATAAGACGTCTGGAGTGGGTAGGGATAATATCCGCCATAGCTGAGTAGGACGAAAGTCCTATGTATTAGCTGTTTGGTTTTGTTCAACGTTGAAGGATACAGTGTTCCAAAATATTGTGCACCTTATCTTTGTTTCCTTGAAACTTGCTCTGCAATTTTTCATTAAACAATGTCCGACACCGGAGATGCTGTCGTCGACAACGGTGCAGCTGCGGCTGACCTTACAGGTTTAAATGAAAACGAAGCGGGTGTTGTACACAGCTCATCAAATTTAAGGAGAGCCATCACTCTAAAACTTATAAAACATGGTCTAACACCAAGAGGTGGTAGAGCAGTTTTTGTGATAGAGGCACATGAATCTCACCAGACAGAGGAATTCTAGTCATGGATAATATTCACAGAATAAAATCCAGTAAACACATATGTTTCACTTCTTCTACAAAGAAGATGAACCACCTGAGGAATATATTACTTTTGAGGATATTGAAATTCCACTCACATACCAGGAGCATGAGCTGTGGTTTAAAGGTGCCCTAAAACATTACAATCACATTACCAGGCTCGGTCCACTAGGTAGACCAGGAGCAACATGGCCGATTTTAGCCGGCTATACACCTTGACCCTGAAATTGAATCAATGTCGGACGAGGAATTACTTAATAACATACAAAGATTAATAGAAATATACAGTAAAACCATGACTGTCTGAAAGTCCTGATAAGGTCTTTCCTAAAAACACTCCTACCACTTCTAAAAAGAAATGGGAAAATAGCAAACAGCATTCCAAAGAGAAGTGTTCTCATTCCCGAGGCAGGTCTCCGTCACAGAAGGAGCCCTCTGAAAGGAGGTACAACCTCAGGGATAGGGATAATTTGAGAAAACCTGACAGATATCAAGATAATGATACACGTTCCTCCCGTACCTTTTGGATATCGTCACAGACATCTGAAAGAAGAGGACGGTCAGAAAACAAGGAAGAACACATGAAGTCCAAAGACGATCAACACATTCAGAAAAATAAAGCAAAACCTAAATTCTCCCAAAAAAACGGTAGCAGGTCTGAAGGTCAGACATGCAGAGAATACTGAGAACTCTACTACAGAACAGAGAGTGGGCCCAAACCATTCTGGACAGTGCAGCAGAAGTTACAATAGCTCGTCAGAACCTGAAGGGACTTCTGGAGACAGAGGACTTGAGTGATGACATACAAGTCGAGACTGTAGACACCAGGGTTAGTTCTCCACATAGGTTATATGAAATAACACACCGGATGGAGGGAGACATACCAAGAAAAGTGAAAGCACTCTTTTGGGAGCATCTTTCAAGGGGTTATGATATACTTCTAGCAGAAAAGGACTGGCCACCAGAATTTGTCAGGGAGTGCCCACATGGCGAGGCCATTATTATACCTGCCTTCTCCAACCATATTCCAGTTAATTTAATATATACATTAGCCAGGAAATTGACAGTAGCCCAAGCCCCAGCACTGTATAAAAATCATGTATGATGGGATGAGGACTCACCTCACCATAAAATCCAGTTAAAAAATTAACTGACTGCACAAAGGCAGTACCCAGTTAAGCAAGAAGCTAAAAAACAGGTCAGGGAGATCTTAGATCAACTTGAATATCAGGGGGTGATTGAAACATGCACCTCATCAATGAACAATCCTTTGTTTCCCGTCTTCAAACCAGAAAATACATATCGTCTGGTTTTGGATTACAGACACTTAAATTCTTGTTGCAAAACATTTGCAGTGCAAAATGCACACGGTACAGCATTAATGAATAACATTGTGCGTAAAAAATATAAAACCACATTCGACATTTCAAATGGTTTCTTTTGTCAACATTTTGCACCAGAAAGCAGATATTTGACCGCTTTCTCAATAATGGGGACCCAGCGTCAATACTGTCGACTATCCCAGGGGTTCAAAAACAGCCCAGGGTTATTCTCAGCAAGGGTAACAGACTTACTACAAACTTATGATGACGAGGCATTGTCGTATGTCGATGACATATTTAACAGACAATGACCTGTATAGGCACTTGAACAGGGTGAGCACTATAATATTGGGCTTCGCCTCAGAGGGTTACAAATTCATCTTTAAAAAGTCAAGACTTGCCCACCTCAATGTCCTATTCCTAGGATATGAACTATCAAGTGAAGGCAAAAGCCTGGCAGCCAACTTTTTAGAAAAGTGTGCGCTGCTCCAACCTCCAAAAACAATGAAGAATTTACAGTTGATTCTAGGTTTCCTGAATTTTGGAAGAACTTACATTTTAAATTACGCAGAAAGGGTTAAAGTTCTCTACGAATTAATCAAACCTGATTTTAAAATCACACATTGGACACAAAAACTCACAGAAATTTTTGCGTTCACTCCAAACAGACATGTTATCAACGAAACACTTGCAAACACGCTTAAATGTACGCAACTTAGTGATCCGAATAATTGCGGGTCAGCGTGGATTCACCTACTTAACTTTTAACAAAGGTGAAAAAGTACCCATTGCATACAAATCACACTTGTATACACAAGCAGAAATGAAATTCACTTCTACAGAAAAAATTCTGACAGCAGTTCAAACCGCTGCAGCAAAAGAAAGAGCCCTAGCACAGAGGAAACGCATTATGGTCGTGACTCCTGTACCAGCCTTAGAGGCAGTGACAAAGGCTAGCATTCCAAATGCAAAAGCTTTACATCCAAGATGGATACAATGGGTTAATTCTCTTGCTGCAACTGATGTTGAATATGTTTTTGATCCATTATTGAAAGCACAAGCATTCCTGCAATATGAACACGAATGTCCTCTGCCTACTGAAATTCTCCCTCTTGACCAGTACAAATTTATAATTTATACTGACGGATCTGCACAACCCGCTACGGAGAGTAAACAAGCTTACAGTGCAGCGTGTGCTATCGTTAAAGGTCGCATGCGAGATAGCAAATTCAGACCAATGGTCACAAAAACCCAATCTGTAGGAGATTGTACAGCTCAGCGAGCTGAACTACAAGCATTTAAGATGACACTTGAAGATACAGATCGCAAATTCCCCACACTAATAGTGTGCGATTCCTTTTATTGTGTTCAATCTTACAATGAATATTTACAGAATTGGATTCAAAATGGTTTCAAATATGCAAAAGGTGGCACAATTAGGCACAAATTGCTTTGGGAACAAGTAGTTCAGTCGCAAAATGGACTACAAAACACTCAGGTTACACACACGCTGAGTCACCAACGTGATGGCGTTCACGTTGAAAGGAATTCATTGGCTGATGAAGCCACGAAAGGGGCTGTGCAAACGGCTTCCGTAGCTGCAATTCCACTCGTTCAAAAATGAAAATAGATAGCGAAATAATGCTGGCTGTCAATGCATCGCGCAAAGGCAGTGGTGCGGCATTACCTAAAAAGTTTCCACTCAAATACTCATATATAATTGATGCGAATAATCTTCCGTTTGCTCGAATCCCTGGAGTGGGGGATGGAGTAATTCCAAACATGGAACATAGACTAGGGCTAATCCTAGCAGCACATGAAGGGCTTGCCTCTGCCCATGCAGGTGTTTCCACCACAGTAGAATTATTAAAACAAAGATACTGGTGGCCCGGCATTAGAAAGCAGACTAGAAATTATGTTTTGGACTGTGAGATATGCCAGAAGATGAAAGTCTCTACTGTGAAACGTCCTACGCAGACGCCCTGTTAATTTCAGATAAACCATTAGCTTGTGTTTACCTGGACCACTGCGGTCCCTTACAAAGGGATGGGAACTATAAATATATCATGGTCACAGTAGATTCGTGCTCTAGGTTCCTATGGATGTGGCCTCAGTGCTCGGTTGACGCTCGAACTGTTATAAAAGATTTGCGAGTCTTTATCGGCACATACGCAATAGGCACACTACATTCTGACCAGGGTCCTGCGTTTAGCTCTAGGGCTTACAAAGAAGCCATGGCCAGTCTGGGCGTAGCATTGCGGTATTCTTCTCCATTCCATCCTGAGGGAAATTCTGTTGTGGAAAGAAAAAACCGGGACATAAAGCAGTCTATAACAGCTAGGGTATTAGGTCCGGGTGATAGGTGGGTCAACCATTTATATGGGGTCCAGCGTGCACTTAACTTGCCAAGAAGTTCTCTAGGGTGTGTCACTCCATATGAGGTCCTGTTTGGCACTAGAATGTTGGTTCCGGACTTAGATATGAAAGGCACAGTAGTGGAAAACAAACAATTTGATATCAAAGATCGTTTGGTTGTTTTACAGGGCTTAAATGACTTGAGAAAACAACAAAGCAACGTGGTCCTGAAGCCAACCACCACTGACGAAAATCCAGCCGTCTCAGCAAGGCCTGTCTGGATCCCAAAGCTTGGGGATTTAGTCAGAGAAAAGATTGCGGATAAGAAGGAATTTGGGCCTTCTTACAGACAACCAGTACCTGTCCTAGCAATCCACGGATCAAGAACAGTACTTTTGCTGCCCCTTGCTGGTAAAAAGGAGAAAAGATGTGTGACAATCGACCTGATCAAACCACACTATGTGGCCGATACTGAACAGTAGGCCAAGTGGACTCCACCAATGTGGCAGACGTATTCCTCTAGCTACAATCCAAGAGGTTCAAACTGAGAGACTCATCACTTTTGAAGATTCAACAGTAAGAAATAGAGGACTAAGCAACAATGCTATGGACCTTGTACCTCTTGATTCCCAAATAACAGTTCGTCCAGATACACCTGTCTACCACAAAGTAACAAGTGATCAACTGGGTCCAGTGAATTCAACAAATCCTGATGCAATTTCAACCATTGACAGAACTGCTTCTGGCTATTTCATGAACTTTGATACGTTTTCTGAGGATCCCAGCAAGCCTGAAACGACGCCAGTACAAAGAACTTTCAAAGAACAAGCAGCAGACTTTTTTCAACTCCTGAAAAAGACTTATCTGGTTTCACCATGGATTGAACTATAGATTGTTTTGGGAATAATCTTCTTTCTACTTTGGTTAGCTCTGGTAATAACTCTGGGTATGCTGATTAATGGAAGATATATTCAAATGGACACAGCAAGTACAAGAGTGAACTTACTTCTCCAGCCACACAAATCATCCCATCGTGAAGCAAGAGACTTGTCAGCAGTGAACATCACAGCGATTCCTATACCTGATGGTATAGTTTGGGACAAAACCGAATATGACATTTTTGGTCCGTCTGAGCTTTTGAAGATTCCACATTTATTTAAAATTTCATTAAGTGACTTTATTACCTCCAGTACCTTTTCTGATGATTGGGACTTCGAGACTGTTAATAATATGATGTCTGATCTAGAAATGTCAGCTGGGTTTACTAATAATGAATATTTACAAGGTTCATCGCTATAACCACTATGGTCATCATTTCTTGCATAAATCTGCAATGCCCAGAAATGTATTTATGTATAACCAATGGGAACATTGTCTGACGCCACCAAAGGGTAGCTCGAAATGTCCGTAATTTTCAGGGTTCAATGAATCAAATGCAGAATCATTTTACTTTAAAAATGTCAATAAGACAGGAATGAAAAGTATGTTAACGAATACCAAACAGATTTATTCTGCAGCCTTTATTGCCCAACTGTCTAGACAGGGTTATGACTTTTGGGAAGACAATATTGAGACAGAAACTGCCTGGGGTACTAAAGATTGGCAAGTACAGGGAATAGAAGCTTTGTTTAGAGCCTGTCTCATTCCTGAGCAAATTATGTTTTTGAACGACACTGTCCAACAAACACCATGCCTTCGATTAGCCAAGATAAAAGACATGAACACACCGTCTATGCCTGCACCAACAAATGAAAGCACTACAAAGGGTGAGGTCGACGTACATAATATTTTGCATCACAACAGATCAGATCCTGAATGGAGAAAATGGTTGCTCTGGCCCTTAGACACAAACAACTGTCAAGATAGCTTCCTGAATAAAACACAAGGTTTTACCTTTCATAGGCCAGACCCACATTATGTCCAAAGACGGCATCCGGGGGTAGTAACAACTCACAGTGTAGGGAAACTTTGCCTTGATTGGCTACAGAAATCTACACTAGAGGATGTAAAACAACACTTAACTTTACTTCAAGAAGACGTAGACCTTAGGGAATTCTTGTTAGGACCAAGAAAACCGCGTCTAAAACGTTTTATATATGCCGGTATCTACGCTGCTTATAATGAAGCATGGAAGGTCACCCAAGCAGAGACTGCAGAACGAATATGAGAAATTGATCGTATTAATTTAGAGAAATCTCTCTCAGTAGTAGACGACTCTGTCGTCCAGGATATATTCTTTGGACAGCATTGTATCCTCTGTCATAGACATCATGGAACAAGACTTTGTCATGTTGCAACATGGTCCGTCTCAGTTGCGTTCTATCATACTATTAGGCTGGACGCTCCAAAACCTGCGTTCTGGCTATGTGCCTTGGCATTTAATCAATACTACGTCACTGTTCGCGGAATTCAATCTCACTGACAGACAGATGAAACTGGTTCAAAGGGGAGCAGACTATACGGTGCTGAGCATTGAAAAACTGGAGAAATTACCATTCACAGTGGCAGAAAAACCAGCTACTGAGTGGATCATACATGGTAAGATTACTCTGCCTGTTACGACTCCATTTTCAGTATTGCCTAAAAAATATGAAAGGTTGGGTAAAGAATACATCAAGACATCCTGGGATTTACCTTCCACACACAGATGATGGAATGGGGAACGTGAAGTGTTTCTTAGCAGTGAAAACTGTGAACACGCACTAAGCGGTTCTCTCGTTTGTCAGGGTAATAACTTACACGGGGCCTGTGACGGTTCCACTACAAACTTATCCTGCCACCTGCACGGTTCACCGGCAGCAGTGATTAATCCAATCTTTGGTCAACTTTTGAATGGGAGTTACATTATGTTGAATGATCACAGCTGCTGTGGCATGCTGCCAGGTATCCCATATCTAGTAACGGTTACGTCCAGGGTCACTTGCTGTATGCAAGTCTTGTTTCCCCAAATAGACCTAGTCAGGGATTCGCCTTTATGGCCTTCACTGAATATCTCTTCTATACGAATTGATACTCTAAGCAGAATGAAAGCCATTATTTTACAAAAAACTGTGCCATTGACCTATGCTAAAGAAACCTATGAGCTCCAAGTCGCAAGGACTTCTGCAGAGATACATACCCTTTTGTATACAAACTGCCCTGTGCGTTTCTCAGAAATGTTAGGTCGTATCTTTAACATGTCTGATATGAGCGGTATTGTACATGTATTTAAGACCGTGTGTTCAGGACTGTTAGCACCTTTTCAAGCAGTCCTCAGAATTTTTCCAAACTTCATGCACTCTGTGTTTGGTGGATTGCCGCTCCTTTTAGCACTCGTTGCAGGCATACTATTTTTGCTCCTACTGCTGCGATATGGCAAGCCAAATCACCAGCGACACCCAGTTCACCATGGAAAGAACTCTTTTGGAGATGAGGTGTCATGAGTGCATCGTCCAAATTCTGGGTTTACCTCATCTGCGAGAATTAACACCACTTAGTTCCTGTCATTCAGACCAATCGGGCAAGATTGCATCTTACCTGTTCTACGCTGCCTGCTATGCGGTGAAGAATGCGTGCTGGACATTTGTCTGACACTCCCATCAGTCATGCCTACGGATATCGATACTCTGCTGGACCCGATAATGGCCCATGCTATGTGTTGTCCCCAGCGGCTACCAATCCTGATGGCGGCATTCATTGAGATCTCACAGATGCACAACGCTACCGCTGAGGTACGAGAGGAAACACCAGGCGCGCAGGTAACATCCAATCTGAACATTGCTGATGCTTCCCATGCTGAAGGTGATGGTTTGCATCTCTGTGCTGTTGATCTTCTACACGAGGTATTCCAACTCTCACCCACAACGGTAGACAACCTGTTGTCTACAAGTTTAGAAAATTGTATGTTTTCTCCATCCCCACACACTGACTTTGATTCAAGTACATAGTGTTCCAGAGAGGCTCTGAATTTGACCTTCATTCTTTTTCAGACATGCTACTGACTTTGAAACCTTTTTTCCTATGATTCATTTTTTTCCAAATTTGTATTTTTTGCATTTTTTGGCACAGTAATCTGCTTATAGTAGAACTATTTATAGAGAACAGAATTCTTTGATAACACTTCCAGGGACAGTATGCCACCTTGTCATGAATAACAATTTTACTTATGTAACCTGATATGAAATGGTTTCGGCCCTTTTTTCTTCTGTATTTACGAGCCTTTTCAACACATGTATATATTTTGGTTCATTCGTTTAGCACTCCAATGTGATCCTATGCTTAGAATGAAACATTTCCGTTTATATGTACAAACACTTTATGCATAGCAATGGTTTTTGTAATGTATTTTTAGAACATATGTTTTAGATAAGTTTTTAGCTTATTTTAGCAAACCCATGCGATACTCTGTTTTAAGATATGTTTAGAATGTTTAGGATTTAGTAACATCTTTCATACAAAACTGGAGTGGGTGTTGTGTGTAGATTTAGATTCCGTTTATAGGTATCCTGATTTATGCCCTTATATAGGTACAATTCACATTGCCCTTATTTGGACATAGAAATCCGGCACTTATTTAGACATTGTCCATACAAACCAAATACAGGCATGGCCACCTACAACCATCCATCCACGTCACAACGATTTCTTGGAAAACCAGACCCTTTAAGCCTTAAGGGATTTCCCCCAGCTTGAAAATTGATTTCTCCAAGAACTCATTAAGTATGCATGAACATCTATTCCTTAGGGGTTCATTCATGACGTTCCTCTGCCCGACTTTTACGTCAATACTGGCATTCCTAGACACCTTCAAGGTATAAATATACCAGCACTTGCCTTGGCAAATTGCGGTTCCCGGAGGATTCGATCCAACCCAGACTACGCACGACCACGACAAGTTCAGAAGGAGATCGAGTTCCAGCCATATGCACTGACCTGGCGCTGCCATCCTCCTCGCAGAGAATCCAGCTCCTTGCGGGGGGTTAGACTATCAAGTCCAGAAAAGAGATTCCAACCTCTCTCATTCTCAGGTATGGAGCTGACTAGAACTTAGAGAAACTCTTGGCAACTCTTGGCTAAACTAAAGTATAGCTAGCTATACTTTAGAAATAGCACCTACTTCAAACCTTGTACTGCACTTAGGTTAGGTACACTGGGGTAGAACAATTTAGAAGCATCAGATGAGTATCACATTTTTGCATTATGTTATTTATGTATGTATTTTGATTAATATATGTCATAGCTACAAACCATGCTATTGCAGTATTATTTTATCTTACTGCTAACCTCATACATATTATACATCGCAGTCTGTCTTACTATTGTAGCAATTCATATCTCTTGCACGAGAAATAAGACTGTTCAACAAACCCTATTTATTGAAAACGCCCGTCTCTCTATTTCTGTGCAACTCTGTAGAAACGAAGCATGCACAATTGACTGAGTGAAACTGTTATCTATTGTTTCCACGATTCTGAGACTGTTCCGATTCTAAAGGGAAACAAAGTTGTCATGTTTATGCGGTTGTCAGGAACTATTCCCTTCTTGTATATTCGAGAAGTTTCTAGTGACCTCTGAGTTAGCTGGTACACACAAGTAATTACGTTTAATATACTCAATAGAGACATACTGACCTTAGTCCTATGCCAAATCTATAGTGTATGTTATTCCAATGATTAGAGTCTATCAGGGATATAGGAACTACACTACACTCTATGTCACTCCATTCTACTCCATTCCACTCTATTCCACTCCACTCTGACACTCTACGCTATTCTATGCCACTCCACTCTACAACACTCCACGCCACACCGTGATACTCTACTTCACTCTATGACCCTTCACTCTACTCCACTGTATGACACTCTACTCCCTCCATGACACTCTACAACTTTTTTGTCACTCCATCCTACTCTACGGCACTCTACTCCATTCTACACCACTCCACTCTATGACTCTCTTGCCACTCCACTCTATACGACACTCTCCCACACTCTACAATAGTCTTCTTCACTCTATGCCCCTCCACTGTACACCCTTCCACTCTACTCCACCCCACTTTACTTCCTCTCCCTCCACAACATCCCACGTCACTCGACGCTATTCTACACCACTCCATGACACTCTATGCCACTCCACAACACTCCATGCCACGCCATTCTCTCCGCTCTACGCCACTCAACTCTATGCCACTCCAGTCTATGGCACTCTTCTCTATGCCACATACATTTAGCCTTGCTGAACAGCAGCTACGCTGGTGTGCAACATGGCTAAAATACAATGCAAAAGCCAATAGCTCTCCAATAGGCAAGACCTATTGGCTTTGCCAATTCTTGTTTATCCTTTGTACCACTAATCACCCCAGGGAAGTAAATTTGCGAATTAGGATGCGGTAAGGATTCCTTTAAACCACAACCAGTGAGCTTCACATGTGTGGGGTATCGTATTTAATTCACCTTTCTTCTTTCACTTTGAATGCAGTGCTGTCACCTGTTCAGGTCCAATGTTGGCATCTGTTCAGACATACATAATATATAATGTAATCAATCAATCAATCAATCAATAAACGTTATTCGGATACAAATACATATCCATAAAAGTGCAGACAAACAGCAGCATATTCAACTAAAAATATCAGCATCAAAAGAACAGTTAAAAAGAATCCAGTTGAAATTAAAATTAGTCCTCCAGTAGTACAGTACACAAGATAGAAAGTGCAAAATCCATTAAAATGACATATAACTTAAAAGTTAAAATATCAAGGTAAAATACAAAGGATTCAGCAGGGGCACATAGAGTTACGAGTACGTACCGCCGCCTTCAAGAAAGAGCAAACCCGAAAGGTTAGCTCATCATTTTTTAAAGCAAGGACCTTCCCATATGCAGCCTTAAAGTCAGTCTCCAGTGAGGCTTTAAAATACGGAAGTAAAAACCTTTTAGTGAGTATTGAATAATAGCAGCAGAAAAATAAAAAGTGCAACATCGATTGTTTCTGTTGGCTATTACATGGACATGGCAATAGATCAAGGTTAGAGGTAAACCCAGTGGGAAAAGAGAGCATAAATTTCATGGTGTCAGTCCTCAGCCGGAAGAGTAGCCCCCTTTCCCAGCTACTAATTGGTTTTAATAAATAGCTAGAAGGTGTATGTGAAACATTCTCAATACACATATATCTAGCGACTGACACTTTCTTGCGCTCTTTATCCAATCTGGCATCCCTATAGAATGCATAGAGAGCCATCTGAAGGGATTTACTGCTAATAGTGCCGAGGTCTAAAGGTTTTGAAAATAAGTGTTCGCAATTCACACTGGATAAACTTTTGTGTACCGCTGCCAACCAAGGTATGTTCATTCCCTTATCACATTTCAAACAGTCTGATATTATCTCTCTGGTTAGTTGGGCCACGGGATTTCTCCAAACTCTCAGCCAAAATAATGCTGGGCGAGCCTTAATGTAATCTTCAATATATGGCAGGTTAAGTTCACAGTGACAGGCATATTTGGAGGAAGAAATAGGTGCACCCAGGATTTTACGACAGAATCTATTCTCCTCATCCTGGATGATGCCACTATTAGTATGTCCCCAAACTTCAGTGCCATAAGTGGCAATAGGTATACATTGGAGTCTACAAATTTTAACAGTGGCAGATACCACCTCTGTATTCCTCGGCTTTGATAACCCGAGTATCGTGTTAGTAGAGTTTGTGAACTTCCTCCTGCAATAAGCCACATGGTCCGCCCATAATCCATTTGAGGAAAATACCAGACCAAGATATGGGAAAGTGCGAGTGCTCTGTAAACTATTAGAATTTAAAACTATTGATGACTTGAAATAGTTCTTTGACCCACACGCCATTAAAAAGGATTTTTTGAAATTAGTGCATAAATCCAAGGCGGCCATAAACTCTACAAAACCATGCACCAGAATACGAAGGGCTTTTGCGGTGCGACCCATCAGCACCGCGTCATTGGCATATAACAGGGCCGGAAGTTTATTGCCGTTAATGCGTGGGACGTCTTGGGTCAATGTTATCAGAGACTTATTCAGATCGTTAATATACAAGAAGAATAAAAGAGGGGCCAGGACACATCCTTGCCTGACACCTCTACCAACTTCAATCATTTTTGAGACCTCCCCTTCCCTGCTTATGCGCACCCGGGCGGGTAGGTCTTTATGCAGATAAGCTAAAAAGGATACAAGGGACTCATCCAGACCATAATTTTAAAGGGTAGTCCACAGCCGAGACCTGTTAACAAAGTCGAAGGCCGACGTGAGATCCATGAATGCCAGATATATAGGTGTTTTCTTAGCTACATTATATTTGCCGATAATCAAGTTGAGGTTGAGGCATTGTTCAACAGTACTGATATTACTCCTAAACCCCAACTGGCAAGGATGTAAAATCTGACACTCCTCGGCCCATGACCTAATTTTGTTATACATGATCCTCCCCAAAATTTTCAGCGTATTATCAATCAGGGAGATCGGCCTGTAACAACTCGGGTTTGAGCGGTCCCCCTTTTTGAAAATAGGCACAATAATACTGGAGGACCAAGTATGGGGTATAGGGGAATTAATTAAATTATTAAAAACATTCAACAATAGGGGCGCACAAAAATCAGGATGACTTTTGATAAGGTCGATGGGCAAGCCATCTGGGCCAGGGGCTATTCTACACCACTCCATAACACTCTATGCCACTCCACAACACTCCATGCCACGCCATTCTCTCCACTCTACGCCACTCAACTCTATGTCACTCCACTCTATGGCACTCTTCTCTATGCCACGTACATTTAGCCATGCTGAACAGCAGCTACGCTGGTGTGCAACATGGCTAAAATACAATGCAACAGCCAATAGCTCTCCAATAGGCAAGACCCATTGGCTTTGCCAATTCTTGTTTATCCTTTGTACCACTAATCACCCCAGGGAAGGAAATTTGCGAATGAGGATGCGGTAAGGATTCCTTTAAACCACAACCAGTGAGCTTCACATGTGTGGGGTATCGTATTTAATTCACCTTTCTTCTTTCACTTTGAATGCAGTGCTGTCACCTGTTCAGGTCCAATGTTGGCATCTGTTCAGACATACATAATATATAATGTAATATAGTGCTGTGTTTTTTGGAACCAATTACATAAGGACTCAATTTGAGTGTTCAGATGCAGTCATCTCTAGGACTCCTTACCTAACTATTGTCCCTCATGCTTATGTTTTCAGAGATAGCGGTCTTAAAACATCACCACCTGACCACGCTGACGACTCATACCTCTTTTGCAGTAGGTAGACCATAGAGATAGTTTGGTCCTGAAGCAAACCCCTGAACCCATATGTGGGTATTTTTCTGCATGTTGAAAACATATTGACATAAGTAATGTATTACTGCCACTGGTTGGTCCAACCCACCCAAGAAAGTAGATAGGGTAGAAAATGCTCGCTCGCACAAGTCGGAACACTTCAATGGGTGCAAGTCGGGGACACTGTGATGAAGCATTCATCAAGCACGCACCATGAAGCGTGTCAACAATCGGTGGGACTTGGTTCCTTCGTCCTTTTAAATCATTAGAGCAGTGAACACAGACTTCTTCCAGACTGTGTCACAAGGAGCTATGTTAGGACCCAATGTCAACACAATCAAGTTCCTTCTCTTCTCCAATTAGTAATTTTTGTATCTATACTAACAATTTGCAATTCTGTTACAAAGTCTTAAAAAAAGGTTTTTTTTTTATTTGGGCATTTAGATACTGGGTAATTAAAGGATTACTATTGCAAATAAGAGCTTAATGAATAGGGCTTTTAGCAGCATGTTCAGATATATCCTGTTTTAGAGCAGAGCCTTTATTGGGACGTGTTTTCCTTGGTTGCCATGTCTATGTAGGCTCACCACTCTGCAGCAAATCTCAAGAAGGAACTTTTTTTAAAACAATGATGTCTATTTTTATTATTTTTAAAGAAAGAATTTAGGTAACAGACAAAATATCAGCAACGTTTGACATTTCTTTCTAGATATGTAAGCTGTAGACAAAAATCAAGAAATAAAAAGTAATAGATAAACAAAATCCACCCACTCCTTATTCATAATGGCAGTCCAGTAAATACTCTAGAATGATTATGACGCTGGAGCATATGCTGAGCTTTGTGTTGGTTGCTGTGCCTTATTCCATACTTGTGTTGCTGCTCAGTAACTTCCTTTCTGTGCAATAGTGGGCAGTTTGGTGGCACTTGCTTAGCCAGAGTCCAAGCAGATGTCTCAAAACTGCCATTTTGTGGCACCCGTTTATTGTGGCTGCTCGACCGGCCCAGGGAGTGGGATGTTGGGAGTGGGGAGGAATAGCCGCAAAGCACCGCTCCCGTTTTTCTTACAGGGGGCCGATACTGCAGCACTGCCCCCACCCCTCTGACCCACCGGGGAAATGCCCAGTGTCCACTGTGGCTAGACCAGCCCTGCACCTGTTCTTGGTTTGTGAGACGAGCGTTGTTATCCTGTGTGGCTATTTTTGTGCTGTGGCCAATGCAAATCTTTGATGATCTCACAAAAGGCATATTACACTGGACTAATTCTGCTTCAGCAATTGCTTTTATGTGGTTTTACAGAAAGGTATGACTAATGTTTGTTCTCTTTGTTATAGCAATGATGAACATGGTGATGGTGTGTATTGGATTCCAAACTCAAAGTTGTCTAAAGTTTGAAACCACAAATAGTTGACATTTTTGAAGAATCATATTGCAGTGGAAGTTTTGAAGCTTCCGCTTGGTAAACCCAGTTCATGGGGCAATTTTGCAAGCGAATGAGTAGAGTACTGTCTTCTCACATAAGTGCTCTGTCAAGAATATACCCAAAGTAAAAACAAAACCAAGCAAAACAGCATTTTCAAAGGCTAAATTAAAAATGATGGGCAATTTGTCTGCCTTTCATCCCTTTAGTTTCCTCCCGGGGTAGTAATTTTAGGAGGCGCTCTTTAATTTACTCCTCTACATTTACTGGATGCACTCACCTGGCCTGCCTCACCTGCATGACGTAGTGTCTCTCTGTATGGAAATGCTTTGCAGATGAGTCCCAACATATGCCATACCTTCACAATCATTATTGAGAATTTCACTTTATCATGCTAGCACAGGGTTTGGGTGGAAGGTGCAGGGGAGCAACAAGAAATATGTACGTTTGCCTAGAAAGTTTGTATTAATGTAATAAAGGCTTTGCTTGGTATAATATGTGTTTTCATAATGATTACTGATCCCTCTGTGGCTTTTAATTCTGTGTTCCAAACCAGCTGCACTCTCACAACTTTCCTAAGCCCTGAAATACTTCAGATGTCCCTTGATTTTCTTTGTTTTCTGTAGCGTTGTTCTCAAACGATACATGTAATTTACTTATGCTGTTGTTCTTACCTGGCCCTCACATTGAGCAGCCATTTTGTTTCACGCTCAAGCTTGGCTGCATTTGTCTTATCAGGAATACATTAGAGGGCAGAGTGATCATTTTTTTATGTAAAGCACTGCGGAAAGACACCTTGCTGTGTGGGAGAGGGCGGGAATGCGCCATATCTATAAAGATATGGCACATTCCTGTCCTCTCCTTGTGCTGGTGCACTCAGTGCAGCCTAGCCCCAACGCAAGCACCCATGCGCCACGGTGCAAGGGTGCCTGCATTACAGGAAGGATTGTTTTGGGCAGGGCAGGAAGGGACACCTTCCAACGCAAAATTAATCCTTAGAGGTGATTTCCTCTTTCTAAGTGTGCTGCAGTGCAAAATGCACTTAGAAACAATGAGGAGAAAAAAAGATATTTCTCCTTGTTGCACCTCTGGTGGGAAGGCGTACAATTCTAACACATTCACAGGTCTACCGGTGTTGGCAAATATGGGAATGCGGCAGAATGCATGGGTGCATCGCCATATGTCACCTCTTGTGGCCCAAGGGAGACGCAAAGCACAGCAACGGCTGCTGCCAAACCGACTTGGGGTGGCAGCATAGAGAAAAAATAATTTTAAAAATACACTTACCTTTTGTAGCCGGCCGCCGCGATCTTCTGCTCCCGTGCCGCCTTGCTCCTTTGCTCCTGCCATTCCAATACCCAGGAGCACAGGCTCCCAGACTCCCCACGCAATCCCAATGCTGCTCTTGTGCCATTACTCCAAGCATGTGAGCAGAGCTCGGATTGGACGAAGCGGGCCGGGCTCACGCTCCAGCATGGAGTGGGAGCCTGTGCCCTGAGCACTGGGGATATCTCGAAGGGAACAGCCTGGAGATATCCAAGTGCGCATGTTAGTTTGGCCGGCCACCGACATGCACACTTTCAGTGCATACCACCACTCCCCAACTGCTGCTGATGCGACGTGGCACCGACCTAGACTCGCAGATCAGAAGTCAAAAATAAAATAACAATAAAATAGTTTCATTGTCCTTTTATTTTTCTAATGCATGTTGTATTTCAGCAGTGGGGGACGCTTCTCCACCATAGCGGAGGAGCCACCCCTGGCCCTTGCTGAAGAGAGGAAGTCCCTTGAAGGAGGAGGGGACTTGGATCTGAGAACATTTCAGTTTTTCTGGAGCTAGACATTTTTAGTTCAATAACATAGAACAGATAGGTGAATGCAACTTCCTATCTCTCAGTTAACCAATCAGGATGTTAGCACTCCGTTGATCATGAGGACACAACCTCTGTGAATGGAAAAGCTGGTCACTCTACACATCCTCCCAGGGGCGAGCCTAGAGCAGGTCCCTGTCCCCTATGCACCGCTGGGTTAAGGCTGAGGGGGAGATAACGCTTTAGAACGTCCTCAAAGCCCCTCATCCCATTCCGCAGGGGTGGGCCATCATTTTGCAGCCACATGGATTCCTCTCTGTATAAACTAGCATATATGGTTTACATAAAATAAAAAGCGTCTAGGTAAAGAGCTTTAACAGCCACTGCCCGAAAGCGGTCCCCTACTCCCAACCTGCTGCACAAGGGCACTAGGACAGTCTCAGGTGTTAGCAAGTAGAGACATTTGACCAACCACCGCGCACATTCTTATAAATTACCAGGGGGCATATCTTCAACAAACTGCGATAAACATCGCAGAGCGCGCTTAGCGCAAATTTGTTTAACGCCGGCTATTGCCGGATGTTATCGTCGAGATAACACGTTATTATCAACGCATATCTCAACAGCGATAAAAAATCCGGCGATAGCGGACAAATGTGCAATTATCGCTGGAAATCCAGCGTTAAAAGCACAGTGATATGGCAAACCTTGTAAATAGGGCAGGGTGTGCTTATCAAAAGAATCCACCTCCCATAGGACAGAATGACTAAGTAAGATTAAAAGCAGGCTTAATGAAACCTGTGATAAGGGTGGTTTGCGCTACTTTTATAATCGCTACGCAGGTTAGTGTGCAGATTGCTGATAGGAGAAATGTCTGTTAGTGACATTATCAACGTTATTTTGGTTAGGTACGCCCACTTTGCATATCATTGGCGATGTAAAACTGGGCATTAAGGGAAAGGGCGCAGAGGCATGGAAACACGCTCTAGAGTGTCCTTGCTGATAGTGCGATAAAATTATCGCCGCTTTTCGCCCAAAAACGGACGCTAAAGCGGTGATAATATTATCGTGTGCCCCCAGGTTTCCTATTCTTCAGAAATATTCACCTCGGGATGGTTATAATCATGGCTTTCAGTGGGCCGAGTCCTGCCGGTGCTCAGCACAGGCAGTTCCTGCCGCGGCCCGTAGAGGGAGTTCCGTGGGGCGGAAAGGCGGGGCGAGGGAGGGGCAGGGTGGGGGGTACTAAAAACCAGAATCTGGATAATTGGAGGTAAGTAAACAATTAAATAAATAAAACGAATTTCGTAGCGCGCGCTGCATCGCATTTTGCTTACATGTTTAAGCCACGCTGCTATTTACATAAGCCACGCACCTTTCAGAGACCCCCCCCCCCCATCATCTCACTTAAAGCCCCAGATGTAATTACACAGGTAGCCAGCAATTCTAAAATTATACAAGAACCCAAAACTTCAGACACGTTACCCGGCCCCGCCCCCCGCACTTTCGGTCTGAACTTCTTCAAATAAACCGACTTCACAGAGTTTGACGTTTCTGCAGCAAGGAGTTGAAGTACTTAACAGCAGTAAACAGGCCTCTGGAAGCCCTCGGGTTTCCACGGCGGCGGCCGTCCGTTTGGCGCAATTGATTTTTCTTTCACGCGGCCCAGGGTCGCTTTTGAATCCGTCATGTATTTTCAATGAGTGAGCGTTTCAATCAGGCGCTCTCCCGCGCGCTTTTTCTTGCATCGTGCTATTCTGACAGCTTTATAAAATGTAAACACAAAGGGTGCTGGCAGCTGTGTCGGACCTGGAAAGAGTTCATCTGCAGCAGGAAGTGATTCTTTCAATGGGCTGAAAACTTGTAAGGCTCGAAGATTTCCGTAGGAGCCCCAACGTTATGAATGTCGAATGTTTGAGTTGCGAAAACCAAGATGGTCTAGTTTCGATTGTACCCCATACTTTTCCCACCCCCCTACGTTTTCCGTCGTTTTATCCTACTCTCTCACGAATTTTTAAATCTCTGCTTTCAACCTTTGTTACTGGTTTTCCACCTTTTGCTTCCTCCTCCTTTCTCTATTTTCAGCCTTTCTCTCTTTCGTCAATGTCTGATGATGATAAGCCTTCCACGAGTGCCCACCACCTGCAAACACCAGAACAAATAAAGCTACAGGGAAAAAGTAACTGTGGATTCGTTTTTCAAACTGCAGAGCTCCCTGAGGTGGGGGTAGCTGAGACCAAACTCTCTGGGCAGCAGAAGGGTGTTGTGAAATAGGGCTTGAGCAGTGTATTTTGAGGGAACATGAGGAGTATTGCATACATGCCAACACTCCCGATTCAGGCGTGAGACTACTGATTTGAAGGCTAGTCTCCCGCCTCCCGATTCCTGCAAGCAAAAACCCGATTCCTCGGGGTTTCAGCTGACAGGGCTTGGTAATGTGTTACGTGCTAATTCTTCCAGCAATAGTCAGAATGGCGATGCAGGGGCTCTAGAAGGGGTGAAAAACCAACAAAGCCCCATTAACAACCGAATGGTCTTTTAAACACCTGTGAAGTACTAGGGGGGAGGGGGCGGCTGTGTGTGTGCCCGGAAGCTGTTTCAGCCCGGGGTGTATGCACTGACCGCAACCTGCCAGGCCAGTGCACAACTTTTGCATCCCCCTCTTTCTCTGCCTGCCATTGCTCTCCATGCTTCTGAAAGGTGATAAAAAAAACACGTGAATTTGCTTTCAAATGTCCGATCCCGCAGCAGCACACTTCCAAAGTCCATACATGACAGAAACCCGATTGAAGGCCCCATTCTCCCGATTATTATTATTATTTTTTTTAAATCTCCCACTTTGCTCTTCTGAAATGTTGGCATGTATGGTATTGCTAAAAGAGTACACAGAGCCCTGCTAAACTCTGGTGTTTGCGATTCATCCAGGTTGATTTGAGGCAGCAAAAATTGATGGATGCAAAAGTTTGAGCCAAGGCTTCTTGATCAACTTAAACTCTGGGTAGCATGTCATTGTTTGTTAGTTACTCATTCTCTCTGTAGGAGACCTACCACAGGCAAGTCAGGCATGGCCCAACACAAAAAACCAAGAGCAGTCTGTAGTGTTGGCGAGTGGACCTGCAGCATGGTAAAATCTCACCTATACTTCTCCATATGGAAAAGTCCTGTGCAGGGTGTTTGTGGCTCAGAAGCTTGGTCTGTCCTGCTCCTTCCTGGAGAGAGGAACCCATATTTGCATAATCTTGGTCCCTTTCTGTAGTGCTTCACACAGCTCCCAAACTACTGAATGGAATGTCACCCAGAGGGATTCTTCTTTGTAGTCAAGGAGCCGTTACCTACTTGTGAACCATTTTACTACAACTGCTATCCATTCACAAACCTTCACGTCAGTGATTGAGGCATTCATTAAAAATTATGAGACAACCATCAGATAACCATACCTTAATAAGCTCTGTAGGTATGAGGGTATATAGTATTTGTATAACGTAAAACTAGCCTAAGGCAGTGGGTTGCAGTAGAGGATCAAAGGCAAGGAAACAACAAATAAGTGGAGGTAGTTGGTTTGTGGCCTATGACATCAAGTGTTCCTGAAACAGGTGCATCTTCAGCTCTTTCCTGAATTGGGTTGGGGCGGTCTTGATAAATGCAGGGTTATTGTTTCAGGATGCATAGATGGGAAATGTCTGTTGCCTTGTTTACTTTCTTTTTTTTACAATTCTTTATCTGTCATTTGAAGGTGTCCTGACCAAAGTTGTGCCAAGAGCTAACAGGAATGATGAGCTTGTCTCCAAGATAGGCGGGGTGCAGGTCATGAGGGATTTGTAACTGAAGGAATTGAATTTTAAGACTGTGCAGCCAGCAAGGGGAGCCATTAGAGCTCCATGAGAATGGTGGATTTCTGATCATATTTCCACAGGCTCTGGATGAGATATGTTGCGGCTTTTAGGATGCCCTACAGGAGGGCCAGTGAAGGCTGGGAGTCCTTGGAGAAGGGCATTCACACCATCCAAGTGTAGGGGTATGAGGATGTGAACAGCAGTTCTGAAGTGTCTTTCTAGTAGGCTTGATGATTTATTTCACATTCTTCAATAGTGAAAACTTGTACCAGTCTTTGTTTTCTTGGCAGTTTGTTCTTTAAGGCTGAGGTTAGAGGTCAGAGTCAGTAAGTAAAGTAATAAAATGCTTTTATTTGATTTCATAAAATCATAAAAGGGTGGAACATACCACTATTGGATATACAATGTAACACAGTAAACAAGATTAACAATTACAGCAAATCATTTTTTATAAATAGTGAAGTAATTAATTCCAAGGTCCAAAATCTTTGTAAAAAAGATACCTTGACTAGAGGTCTTAAAAATAGAGTTGTAAACATATCTATGCCTCCTGCTTCAGGAAAAGTTCAGGTCAAGAGTTCAGGGTCAATCCAAATGACTTGTCATTGGGTGAAAGCTGAGGTTCAAACCCGTTAAAGTTAATGCTCTTGAGGCTGAGCCAGGTTTGGACTATTTCTCGTTTGCTCTGGGTTTTATTGGGGTTAAGTTTCATGTAGATGTTGAACGTCCAGTTCTGGATGAGGTGCAGGCAATGTTTGAGGCATTGGTTGTCTGGAGCCTAAGAGACTTTCAAGTAGATTTGTGTATCGACATGGTGATGAATCTGATTCAAGGGATGTATGTCGTTACAACGCACAATTTAACAACACATGCACTTACAACGCATTTTTTACAACGCAACATCCACTACAACGCATTCCATTACATTGCATGACACTACAACGCATTTTTAAAAACTACCTTTACAACGCATTCCATTACATCGCATACTACCTTTACAACGCATACCATTACAACGCATAATATTAAATTGCATTTAAGGTAAGTATGAGATAGTATAGGGATAAAAATTACTATTCTAACTCCAGGGGGTGCAACAGTAGGGTAATTGTTGGATAGTATAGGGGTAAAAATTACTATTCTAACTCCAGGGGGTGCAACAATAGGGTAAGTGTTGGATAGTATAGGGGTAAAAATTACTATTCTAACTCCAGGGGGTGCAACAGTAGGGTAAGTGTTGGATAGTATAGGGGTAAAAATTACTATTCTAACTCCAGGGGGTGCAACAGTAGGGTAAGTGTTGGATAGTATAGGGGTAAAAATTACTATTCTAACTCCAGGGGGTGCAACAGTAGGGAAAGTGTTGGATAGTATAGGGGTAAAAATTACTATTCTAACTCCAGGGGGTGCAACAGTAGGGTAAGTGTTGGATAGTATAGGGGTAAAAATTACTATTCTAACTCCAGGGGGTGCAACAGTAGGGTAAGTGTTGGATAGTATAGGGGTAAAAAATACTATTCTAACTCCAGGGGGTGCAACAGTAGGGTAAGTGTTGGATAGTATAGGGGTAAAAATTGCTATTCTAACTCCAGGGGGTGCAACAGTAGGGTAAGTGTTGGATAGTATAGGGGTAAAACTTACTATTCTAACTCCAGGGGGTGCAACAGTAGGGTAAGTGTTGGATAGTGTAGTGTAATATTATGCGTTGTAATGGTATGCGTTGTAAAGGTAGTATGCGATGTAATGGAATGCGTTGTAAAGGTAGTTTTTAAAAATGCGTTGTAGTGTCATGCTATGTAATGGAATGCGTTGTAGTGGATGTTGCGTTGTAAAAAATGCGTTGTAAGTGTAGTGCGTTGTAAAAGTTGCGTTGCAAAGGTTGTTTCCCTGATTCAAGATATCAGGGTGTGGATGAGTGCTGAATGATCAATGGTGCCGAAGTCAGCTGAGAGGTCCTGTAATAACAGTAGGCAGGGGTCACCTTTATCTGTGATCAAGAGTCTGTTGTCCTCTATATATAGAAGCAGTTCACTGTTCCAGCTCCCCCTGAGACTGTTCTCCTGTCCAGCTTGCCCGCAGTCCATTCCCCTCTGCTGCCTGTCTACCTGCTGCCCTCTGTTTGTGCCTCCTCTGCTCATTTCTTGCTCTGTTTTGCCATTTCTACTTATTTTTTTGTACTCTGTCTTGCCTTCTCTGCTTGTTTTTCTGCCCTCTGTTTTGCCTTTTCTGCTCGTTTTCCTGCCCTCTGATTTGCATTTTCTGCTCGCTCGCTTTTCTTCACTCTGTTTTGCCTTTTGATTTGATTGATTTGATTTGATTTGTACATTTATATAGAGCATGAATGCCCAGTGGTGTCTAGGCCCTGATACAAGAGTCCAGTAAGGTTGCCGATGAAACTGTAGATGACATGTTAGTTGGCGAAGAGCCAGGTTTTTAGCAACTTCCTGAAAGATAACAGCGTAGGGCTGATCTTTATGCAGACCGGGAGCGAGTCCCATGTCTTGACTGTCCATAACAAAAAGCTTCTTCCGCCCCATCGGGCTTTCTTGAATCAGGGAGTTTGTAGGAGTTTACTTTGTGCAGATCTTAGAATTCTGGAAGGCATGTACCAGTTCAGATGTTTCTTCAGGAATTGAGGATCGGCACTGTGCAACAACTTAAAAGCTAGGCATTGGGATTTAAATTTGATCCTCTTGTCCACTGGAAGCCAGTGCAGGGTTCTCAGACAGTGAGAGACTGTCTGAGACCTAGGAATATCCAGCAGTAGTTTAGCTGCCACATTTTGGAGACCCTGTGGCCTCTGTAGATACTGCGATTAGATCCCCATGTACAGAGTGTTACCATAGTCCAATCTGGACTGGGCCAATGCTGTTACACATGTTTTTAGGGAGTCTGGCGGGATGAAATTGCGAACTTTCCTGATTATAATTAAGATGAAAAAAATAGATGAGGTGAGGGTACTGATCTGATTTTTGAATGTCACTTTGTCATCATAAATGAACCCTACGTTTTTTACCTTCTGCACTAGAACTGTAAAGTCGCCCAAACTGGGTGGCCACCATCTAGGTGACCAAATGGAGGTGTCAGTACCTAACAAAAGAACCTCCATCTTTCCACTGTTCAATTTTAGGCAGTTAGACCTCATCCACAGGTTTACCTGCATCATGTGACTATTAAATCGATCAGCTGTCTCTTCAACGTTGCTTGAAACTGACACAACTAGCTGGGTATCATCAGCACATGAGACCACTGAGAAGCCGAACGGTCTGATGATTGCAGCCAGCTGGGTAACATATAGATTGAAAAGCGTGGAGCTCAGGGACGAGCCCTGTGGTACACCACAGGGGAGTTTAAATTGCTTGGATGAGAAAGCTTTGGACTCTACTGATAGAACCCTATTGGAGAGAAATTATGTCAGCAGCTTAAGGGCGGTGCCTCTGATTCCTAGCGCAGATAACCAGTTGCCTAAAATTTCATGGTTCACTGTGTCAAAGGCTGTCGATAGATGTAACTCTAATTCTACTCGCTTGTTCCCTCTTCCCACCGGTTCCTCAAGACCTGGCTTTTCGATGGAAACCTTGCACCCCAGTGCCCAGATACCCCCAGGGGTGACAGTTCTGCGCTCTACAAATGCTGGTTGATTGATTGATATACATGCTCAAAAAGGTCTTCAGACGGCCATTGCTAGATTTGAGGAGTTTGGTCGGGACCATGACCTTATAGTTAATGTGGACAAAACCAAATTCATGGTTCCACATAAACACAAGATTATAAATGGAAGAGTAGCCATGAATGAAGTTATACTAGAGCAGACCCATGTTTTCACATACTTGGGTATCACGCTAGGCAGAAAACTTAACTGGAAACCACATATCGACCAACTGGTCCTTAAACACGCCCAACTGTCCGGTGCTCTATTAAAGGAACAGCACCTTTCTCACAAAAAGCCTGTAGCTCCAGTTTTAAAAATGTATGATTCAAAAATTAGTGCCTCGGTTTTGTACGGGGCTGAATTATTGGGACTTGACAACCTAGCCCCCTTGGCGACAGCTCATAACAAATTATTGAGGGGTATAACCGGTCTTCCCCAATCTACACCACTGCTGCCCCTCTATTTAGACTTGGGTTGCCATTTTATCGAAGACACAGCACGATATAGGCCAGTGGCCTATTGGAGAAGGCTTTGTGTTACCCCAGAACTGTCCCTGTATGCACAAGCTCTTCTCGAAGTCAGGGAAGCCGACTGTATGTGCAAAATGTCCTGGTTGAGGCAGACTAAAGATATTTTAATTGAGATGGGGTTGAGCCGACTGTGGGAAAATCCTGTTGGTAATGTTTTCCCCTCAAAAAAGGAATTTAAGGAGATGTATTGGTGCATGGTTAAAACGAAGCGCTTCTCCTTAATATCTAGGCTGTCACTAACAAGGGAGTTCATAGAGTTTAAACATGACACAGAGTACGAAGGGTATTGGGGTTTTATTACTGTTTTTAATGATAGGAAACGTTACCATCAATTTAGAGTGGGTTCACTCCCAATTAATTCATTTGTTGGTAAATGGTGCACCACGAATCGCAGTAAATGTCCATTCTGTCCGACTAAGAATGAATCCCTGGTACATATTTTATTCATTTGCCCTGTTTACAAAACCCCCAGGCATAAGTGGTTCAAACCCTTCTGCTTGTCTCAGGGCATTAATTCTGGCAATGAAGCATTTAGGATCCTAAAAACAGAAACTGATGAATTTATAGTGATCGCATTTGCCAAATTTTTAAGTTGGATGTGGGCCATTAGAGTATAAAAGATGAGATTATGTTAACATGTTTTAGTGTATTGACCTGGTCATTTTTATCTACTTACAAGCTGTACCTATTGTATCAGATCTTCGGGGTATAACCGTTGGAATATTTTAATAGATTTAACATACTTTTTTATTATACACTTATGCATTTTATCATTGTGGATCTGTTTTCCGTGCAAATTTCCTTTTGTGTACAATCATGTAATTTTTATGGAAATGAACTAGATAATTGTTTTAAATGCAAACGTCTTTCATGATTTTTAATCGAAATAAAGACATATTGAATTGAATTGAATTGATATACATGCTCTCCATGCTGCAGCATGATATGAAGCGAGATTGGTAGTTGTGCAGGAGATGGTTGGTAATGATGTATTTTTGGGGTCAAGCATAGACTCCTTATAATGATCTTGCTGATGAAGGGTAAGTAAGTAATGGGCAAGTTGTTGCTAAAGTCATAATTTTCTTGTGTGGGTTTCTTTAGGAGTGGAAGGAATCTGGCTTGTTTTGAGAGCTTCTGGGAATATGCCTTCAGTAATGAATGTGTTAAAATAGTGAGTAGGGTGAGAGAGATTCTCCAGGGAAAGCAGGCAGAGGATTATTGTAGCGCGTCATTGTCTTGGAAAGTGTTTTGCTTCTTTTGGTAGCTTCATTGATGGTGAGGTTCCGTGTGAGACGGGACGGCACTTTTTGAGTGGTGACGAATATGGACGAGTTTGGTATCTATGAACCGCAAATGACGAGTATAGTGGGTGTACGAAGTTTCGCAACACAGCCACGTATGGTTCGCCTCATTTTTGGGTTCGTTCATCCGAACCCTCGGGTTCCATTTTAGATACAGCGTCCATTTTGTTTCTTGCCCTCAGGTAGCCAGCGAACGGGCTTTTTGTCCGCTTCGTGACCCTGGGACTCTCAAGCTTGCACGAAGGACACGTGTTTCTTTGAGGTGACTTTTACGATGAGGGGAATGACACGAGTGAGGCAGATGGCCCCGCTCAAGGCCCATCTTGCCGCTCCGGTCTATTGTTACAGTCACGCATACATTAGACACGAGGTCTTTGATCCCTCTATCGAGTTTCCTTTATTGCCCCTAACACTCTTTTCTAACCTGTTGTGTATCCTCGTTCTTTCCCTGCATTCTGTTTTTCGTCCTTCCTTAATGCGTTTATGGTTGGGAGGAAATGTGTTTATTGCGGAGGGAATATGTTTTTACAGTTGGGAACCGGCAGGACTGTTGTAATTATGTTCCGGCCTCCTGAAACATGAATGCGACCCTTTTGAAGTTTATTGTGGGAACTGAGTTGTAACCTTTGTTCGCCATACTGTGCTATGGCAAAAACGTGTATAAAAGGAGCGACCCACTTCTACGAATTTGAAGCAGTCTCCGAGAACCTACACGTTGTGTACTTCTTGTGACTTCTGTATCCCTGCAGTAATAAACGCTGATCTCTGACGTCGCTGGAAGTGTCCCGTGTCTCTGTGTTTGGTACGCCAGAACAGGTAACCCACGAAGGTTTCAGGTGTTGTTCCCTGGCACCGCTGGGTCTTAAGAATAACCCAGTCCTTCAGTTGGCGCCCAACGTGGGGCGACATCAACGGTACCGGTCCAAGCCCGACGATCGTGAGGAACTTCGTGTGAAATCTCCGAGGGAAGGTGCACCCCGCTTCATCGATCCAGTTGTCGAAATAAGTGGCCCGACGTCTTTTCCCGCGAAGATCCCCGCCTCCTGACGGCTGCGACGGACCGATGCCCTGACTGTCGACCTGTTTTGGCGCCTGGCGTAGTCCTTTGTACGGCGAGACGATCAACGGGCCTTTCGGTGACGCCATTGCTCTCTCAGTTAAGTATTTGTGGGTCGCTCCCAGTATTGCTTTGTTGTTTGCATGGTTCCATAGCATTTGTGGTTCTTAGTTGTTGGGTTTTATTTGACGATTGCAATTGCCAAAAACCGAGGGTCTTGCATTTTTGCGAGGACATCGTAATTCGATAGCCCTTGAAGTTTGTATACTTGGCTAGTGTGCACGATGCCTGGCCGTAGTACTTTGTTTGGGTTCCTTAAATGTTGCAGCATGGATTCCCGGCTGGAGGATTCATGCCCGATACCTCCGGCTGGAACTCCGCTTTACGAGCTCTATAGTCGCCATGGCGTGGGTCCTATCGTATATAATGAATATTGGGTTCGTTATACTAAAAAGGATGGCGTCCTTAGTTGGCCACCTCATGGTAGTTTCGAGACTGCCATTTTAGATAACTTGGAAGCTAAATTATTTAAAAAGAAAGCTAGGCCGGCCATGTTTGATTCCTTCCGGTTATGGCGGAAAGAGGCCAAACAGAAAGAAATCAAACAGAATAAGAAAAATAAACGAGAAGGTGTCATTACGGTAATGCGCAATGCGGAACAATATCAGTTAGACAAAGATGAGAAAGAGCAGGAAGTTAGTGCTCGGCTTCACCATATGGCAGTGGACAAATGTTATCCGACGCTACCTTCTACGATCGATAAGACAGGAGAAGAATCGGTGGAAGATTCGCTTTTGTCTTATCTGATGAAATCGCCACCCCCCTATGCTCCTGGTGTTATGGATCCCGTTCATCCACCTCTTCCTCAACCCGCTGCTTTGGCGGCTGCTGGTCAGCCCGTCGTTCCTCCCGTACTCCCGAATCCCCTTGGGCCACAGATCGTACATCCTCTTGTTCCGGCTTCTCTCCCTATTGCGCCTCTCCAAGTCCCTCCTCAGCCTGTTGTTCCCGCTACTCCTGCTGCTGCGTCTACTTCTACTGTTTCCACCCCTATGGCGGCCACGCCTGCATCTTCGTCCTCTTCTCCTTCTGTTCGTAGTCGTCTCTTGACTGCTGTTGCTTCTCTTTATTCTCCGCTCTTTGGGCCGATACTTGGCTCGACTCTTTCAGATGTTGCTCAAAGACGCAGCCAGCTTCCTGATGATAGGGAACGAGAATCGTTGGTGAAAACGGCACGTAGATGGATTCGTAACCCTGTTAAATACACCCCACGTGTAGTGTTTGAAACGTTTTCTCAGTTTAATGTGCCCACGCAACGATTTGTGTTCGAGGAATTGTGTAAGTCATTGAAAGAGGAGTGGGATGATGATGTAGCTGATGATATACCACCTGAGGTTTCCGAGCTACAGCTTCGGTTTGCCACGGGTGTCATTGTAGGTGATAAGGTTCGAGAAGCTTTAGAGCGTTTGTTATCCTTTCGATGTACAGTGCAACCACGTGCACTATTTAAGGACGCGACCGCGGAATGGATGGCACAACCTGGTCAATACCCTATGCGGGAAGTTCCCCCGGTATGGATGCCAGGTGATGCTGCCGCTAATCCTCCTGTCCCAGCCCACTTCCAGAGAGTGTGGATACATCTCCCTTGGAAACGATCGGAAGTGTTGCAAGTAAAGCAATCCTTACCTGACCCCCGTAAGAATCCTGCGGGTTACTATAAGGAGTTGTCCCAATTGGTGGATGCTACTGTTATGAACCTAGCCGATATTGATATGTTGTTCGGCAATGTGGTGCCTCAGCCGATTTGGGCGAAAATTCGTCACGAGAATCATGTAGCCGAGTTAGGCGGTGACTGGGCTGCCCTTACAGCGGCAGATGCCCGGCAGGTTGGTGGGGCTAAACCTGAACAGGTTATTGTGGCTTTGCCCCAGAGGATAATTACCCTCATGAAGACGCTTATGCCAGCGATGCGCGTCAATTGGGACAAATTATCAGCGTGCAGGCAAAAGAGGGATGAAAGTGTTTCTGATTTCTTTACGAGATTTGAGGAAGCGTTCATTGATCATAGTGGTCAGGACATGGGTTCCGAGGGTGGTCAGCGGCTGTTCGTTGATAAGTTTGTATCAAATTTGTCGCCCGACCTTGGCAACAAGTTGAAGAATTCAGAGAGTGCGTGGGCTGTTTCTACCACTGCCCAAATATTGGCTACGGCCCAATATTACGAGAATAGAGAAAAAGAGGAAAATGAGCGTGCAGAAAAGAAAACTAAGGATCTCAAAACTAAGGTCTTGTTGCAGCAAGCCTACCCACCGCGTTCGAATTTCAGTGATACACAGCAGCCAAATAGATCGCAATCACAGTTCTCTAAATCACAGTCGCGCAATGCTTCGCCTGCGCCTCGTTTTGTGCTGGGATATAATCAGTGCGCGTATTGTCGTGGGGAAGGCCATCTGAAGTTTGACTGTCCGGTTCTTCGTGATAGGACTAATGGCGTGTCGGCTCGAGGAGGACGTAGTGGTCCTCAACAGGTTTCTCGTGGTAGAGGTCGCGGAGTTACCCAGAATCAGGCCGAACGTTTTGCGACGTCGTCGGATTCGCAAAATTGCTTCGATCGGCGCGAACCGTCGTCCGGCCGGTCTGCACAGTATCATGTGGATGATTGTTATGTTGAATGTGATGGTGATGCGGATGGTATCTACTAGGACAGCCATAGACAAAGGAAGGGAGAAGTATCAGTTCCGGTTGATCAGAGAGGGCCTTATGTTGCAGTAGCCACTTTGGGCGTTGTTGAGCCTTTTCTGTTGGACACTGGTGCAGCAAAAAGTTCCATCATGCATTCCAAACTCCCTGGCGCGCCTTTGTCTGGCTTAACGAATGTTTCCGTTGGATTTTCTGGCGCCCCCGTTAGCAATCCGGTCTCTAGCCCTTTGCCCCTTACAATTGGGACTCATGAGCTGGAAGCTCCTTTGATTTTGACTACTGGTTGTGGTGAGAATCTTTTGGGTTTAGATTTGTTGAAAAGGTTACATGCGACTTTGTACTGTTCTCCTACGGGTGTGGAGCTTACGTTAGGTAAGAGCGTGATTTCCCCCATGTATTTATCGATCGATAAGTTCCCATCGGAATTGAGATCTCTCCCAGACTCCTTGTGGGCGACAGGTCCCAATGATGTGGGCCTGTTGGATATACCACCTTATGTTGTCCAACTAAAAGTTGGTGCGCGTTTGCCACGCATACCTCAGTATCGTATTTCCCTTGATGGTGAAAGGGCACTGTTAGCGATCATTTACGATCTGATCGGCAAAGATGTTATTGAGGAGACACGAGGTAATGTGTGCAATAGTCCCGTGTTGCCTATTCTGAAACGAACGGATCCCTCCAAGCCTCCCGTGTATCGTCTAGTTATCGACTTACGGGAGGTAAATAAAGTCGTTGTCCCGCAGTTTCCTGTGGTGCCAGACATTACAGCTTTACTGACTCTGATTCCAGCCACTGCATCGTGGTTCTCGGTGATCGATCTGAAGAATGCGTTCTTTAGCATTCCGATTGCTGAGGGAAGCAGAGACTTGTTTGGTTTCTCATTAGGTGGTCGCAGCTTCAGATTCAAACGCGCTCCACAGGGCTACTGTGAGAGTCCATCAATCTACAGCCAAGCTCTTAAGAGTCAGCTTGATGCATTTGTGTTACCGGCTGGTGCAGCCTTGATTCAGTACGTTGATGATCTGTTAATTGCTGCTGACACTGAACAGCTTTGTAAAGCTGCTACAGTGTCTTTGTTACAGCATCTTTGCGACTTGCATCATAAAGTGTCACCTTCTAAACTACAATATTGTTGTCAAGAAGTTACCTACCTCGGTCACTTATTGTCAAAGGCGGGAAGAAGGTTGACCCCTGAAAGAATTGCAGCAATTGCTCGAATGACTGTGCCAGCAACTCAGAGAGATGTGCGTGCCTTTTTAGGTATCACATCATACTGCAGACAGTGGATCCCGAACTTTTCACTGTTAGCGAAGCCATTGGTAGCCCTCACGTGCAAGGACGTTTCAACTCCTTTGCCTTGGACGGAGGAATGTCAGAAAAGTTTTTCTGAACTACGTGATGCGCTGTGTTCGGCTCCTGTGTTAGGTACTCCTGATTACAGTAAGCCTTTCACATTATACGTCCATGAGAGGGACGGTTGTGCGTTGAGTGTTCTAACGCAACAATTTGGTGATAAGCAGCGTCCGTGTGCATATTTTTCCTCGACCTTAGACCCGGTGGCTAGAGCGTTGCCAAGTTGCTTGAGGGCGACAGCGGCAGCTGCGGCGTCTATTCGGCAGTCCGCAGGTTTGGTCATGGACAATATGCTCATAGTAATGGTTCCACATGCAGTTGATACGCTTTTGAATAGGACAAAGACTCAACATCTGACGAGTGCAAGGTTGTCCGGGTACGAGCTGACCCTTTTGGCAAGTCATATACAGATTAAGCGTTGTAATGTACTGAATCCGGCGACATTGTTGCCGATTAATATGGAATCAGATGATGTACCACCACATGATTGTTATTTACGGACTGAGGAAGAAACAAAAGGTCGTGTGGACCTGAAAAACACTCCCTTGTCAGATCCCGATGGTACTTTGTATGTGGATGGCTCTTGCTTCAAATTGCCGAATGGCGATGTGACGACTGCGTATGCTGTGGTGACGTTGAGCACGATTGTGGAAACTGCGAGATTGAACCAGAATTCCGCGCAAGCGGCAGAATTAGTTGCATTGACAAGAGCGTGTGTTCTGTCGAAAGGGAAGCGTGTGAATGTGTTTACCGATAGTCAGTATGCGTTTGGTGTTGCGCACAATTTTGGAAGATTGTGGAGAGAAAGAGGATTTATGACATCGCATGGTACGAAGATCCAACACGGGCATCTCGTGAATGAGCTGTTGGATGCACTTACGTTGCCTAAACAAGTGGCGATTGTCAAATGTAGTGCACATCGGAAAGTGACGGATGATGTTGGTCGTGGTAATGCATTTGCGGATGAGATTGCTAAGGAAACGGCTAAGAATCTTGCGACTCGAATGTATGTTACGAGTTCAGTAAGGTGGCCGACGGAGACTGGTATGTGTGAAAATACTGTTGAAAGTGTGAAAGAAATTCAGAACGAAGCTACTGAAGCTGAAAAGACCAAGTGGAAAGAAAGTACAGGGAAATTGGATATGCATGGATGTTGGGTTGACCTGACGGAATGTCAGAGGTGGATGTTACCAGACGCGTATGTACTAGCTGTTGTGACGATGGCCCATGGGTTGTCACATATTAGTGCGAAAGGAATATGTAAGTTCTTGTCTCCTGTATGGAGGAATGATGGTATTGCTAAGTGTGCCGAAAGGGTGGTTAAGAATTGTATGGTGTGTTTGATGCACAATCCCGGAAAAGGCACCCCCACTCCACCTGGTCATTTCGCTCCTCCTGCTTGTCCCTTTGAGGTTATCCAGCTAGACTTTATCCATATGGAGAGATGCAATAACCTGAAGTATGTTTTGGTTGTGGTTTGCGCGTTCTCCAGATGGATCGAGGCCTATCCTCTTAAGGACAATACTGCCCTGTCCACAGCAAAAATCCTGTTAAAGGAGTATTTTCCTAGGTATGGAATGCCGCGGATTGTATGGTCGGATAATGGAAGTGAGTTTGTGGGAAGTGTAATGCAGAGTGTGTGTAAGGGCCTTGGAATTCGTCAGAAATTCCACAGTGCCAACCATCCTCAGGCAGCGGGTTTGGTCGAAGGGTACAATGGTACCCTGAAGCTGAAACTCGCTAAGATTCAAGCTACGACTGGTCTGTCATGGCCTGACGCCTTGCCTTTGGCTCTCCTATCGACCAGAGCAACTGTACACTCTCGAGTAGGGCTCAGCCCATATGAGATTGTGTTCGGTCGCCCTGCAAATATTTGGGGAGTCCCGAGACCTAGGGCTTTTGATAGTCTTGAATATCCAATGTTGATCGATTACTTGTACGATTTGACCACTAAACTACGATTAATTCATCAACAGGTCTTTGAAGCTCTACCAGCGCAGACAGAGGGTCCTGGACATCAGCTCCGGCCAGGTGACTGGGTTGTTACCCGACACTTCGGTCGGAAGCGTAACTTGGAGCCAAGATTTGTCGGACCCCACCTAGTCTTGTTGACAACGAGGACAGCGGTTCGACTGGAGGGCCGGAAGAATTGGGTCCATGCCAGTCACACAAAGAAGGTACCGATCCCCTTACCAACCGACGGTTGGGTGAGAACTGGGATTTCGACCGAAGAAACTGAGACTCCTTCGCGTTTTGTGCCATTTAGTGACGCTCAACTTGTGGAGGAGGATTCGGCATTGCCAGATCCACAGGTGGAGTCATCAGTAGCAGAGAACCCAAGGTCCGACTCATCATCTGTTTCATTGAACACTGTTGCGCCAGCTGAACAATTGTTCGTAGAGCAAACTAGACCTGGAAGAAGTCGATACTTTCTTCGTTCAAGGACTTCAAGGACTAATAAAAATTGACAATATAGTGGTTTTGACATTACGCATATTATGGACAATTACATCCTTTCTTTTTGAGTTTTTGTGCTTTCCACTGCTAAGAGACTTGTAGTAAAATTTGAACGTTTTGAGGAAACCTCGCCATCCGGGTTACCGTAGGGCCGTGCGGGTACTTTTTTTCTGTTTAGCAGGTTTCTGACGCTAGGTTGGTTACTTTTATCGATCTCTGGGAACTCCTGGGGATTGATAATCGCTACTCAGAACGAAGTGCGTCAAGTACGTCACGGACGGTTTGTAGAGGATGGCATTCTCTAAGCTGATGGAAGAAGAAAGGGTGTTGGCACAGAGATCAGAGTTATGGAGGGTTGTACGAACAAAATGTTTTCTGTTTCAGGTGTTTCTATTGTTCCTAACTGTATCTATGTTATTGGTGGGTGGAGTGTATTTCGGGGTATCGTTGTTCTTGCCTTCTGTTTCACCTACCTTTTCTCTTAACCTAAGTTCCCTCACCACTGTCTCCCCACATTCCTTTCATCCTTTGCCTCAACATGAGCAGGTTAGACGTGCGGAATTTATGAATAATTCCTTTGTTCAACTCCTACATCAGCATCAGTTGGTGGTGAATACTACCAATTGTTGGGTATGTGGGTTAATGCCACACACTATGGATAGGGGTATTCCGTATTTGGTCCTTCCATACAGCTCCCAGGGTTCAGCTCGAGCATTCCAAACTATGTTCCGCAGTGCACTAGATTCCTACCCCAGTCGAGAGCCACGGTCTGTCAACTTTGGTCCTGGGCCGTACCACAAGCCTTTGGCGATAGCCATAGCAGATCTGGACAGAGATGTTTTCGATGCATCACTCATTCCAGACGAAGAAGTGCAGGCTTATAAGGATCTGAGCGAGGCTGAATATAGTACATCAGTGGGTGATAGACAGCTTAAGAGCTCGTCCCCTATATGGATTGTACCGCACCTTGGTAATTTCTGCTTGCAAGGTTTGGGTCGAAATCCGAGAGCACAACTTGGGAACAGTGCTTGCACTGAAATATATGTTCTACCGATGCTCTCCTCCCCTGTTTTCCTGACTGCTAAGGGCACCTATTTTGTGTGTTATGAGCGCGCATATACATGGTTACCCCGCGACTTTTCGGGTACCTGTTATATTGCGAATCTCTTACCTCCGACCTTCACAGTTGCTTCGGACTACCACAAAACTAGAGTCGTGAGAGGCGTCATTAGCAAAGAGGATACTGCTGGTCAAGAAGCAGGAGACTTCTTTAAGGGTTTCTTGCCGTTTTGGGGACCTATGGTTAATAGTAGGAACCTAAGACAGTTGACCCGTGTGGTTGAGTCGACTGCTAATATTACTGCAAATGCCCTTGGTAATCTGACAGCTGAACTACAGGCGGATAGACTCATGACGTTGCAGAACCGTATGGTTCTAGACGTCGTTCTTGCAGATAGAGGGGGTGTGTGTAAAATTATCCATTCAAGTTGTTGCATTTTTATTCCTGACAATGCTCCAACTGTTTACCAAGCCATCTCGAAGTTGCACAAGATTTCCGAGTCCATACACGTGGACGAAGGTAATTGGACGCTCCTAGGATGGTTTTGGGGCCTGATGTCAACCTGGGGTTGGAAGATTCTAATGATCGTAGGGGCTGTTGTAGCGTTTCTATTCACGTGTTGTCTTTGTGTACAGTGTGGTCCTGCCTTATGTGGCCTATGTGCTGCGACGTGTATAAGGCGGCCATCTGTTACCAAGGAGACGTTGATGAATAGAATGATGTTCCAGCAGCATTTGAACGATCTGATGAATATTGATATAGATTCTGATCTTGACTAGTGCTTGCCTACATGAGGGCAAAAGGAGCGTCTGAGGTTCCGTGTGAGACGGGACGGCACTTTTTGAGTGGTGACGAATATGGACGAGTTTGGTATCTATGAACCGCAAATGACGAGTATAGTGGGTGTACGAAGTTTCGCAACACAGCCACGTATGGTTCGCCTCATTTTTGGGTTCGTTCATCCGAACCCTCGGGTTCCATTTTAGATACAGCGTCCATTTTGTTTCTTGCCCTCAGGTAGCCAGCGAACGGGCTTTTTGTCCGCTTCGTGACCCTGGGACTCTCAAGCTTGCACGAAGGACACGTGTTTCTTTGAGGTGACTTTTACGATGAGGGGAATGACACGAGTGAGGCAGATGGCCCCGCTCAAGGCCCATCTTGCCGCTCCGGTCTATTGTTACAGTCACGCATACATTAGACACGAGGTCTTTGATCCCTCTATCGAGTTTCCTTTATTGCCCCTAACACTCTTTTCTAACCTGTTGTGTATCCTCGTTCTTTCCCTGCATTCTGTTTTTCGTCCTTCCTTAATGCGTTTATGGTTGGGAGGAAATGTGTTTATTGCGGAGGGAATATGTTTTTACAGTTGGGAACCGGCAGGACTGTTGTAATTATGTTCCGGCCTCCTGAAACATGAATGCGACCCTTTTGAAGTTTATTGTGGGAACTGAGTTGTAACCTTTGTTCGCCATACTGTGCTATGGCAAAAACGTGTATAAAAGGAGCGACCCACTTCTACGAATTTGAAGCAGTCTCCGAGAACCTACACGTTGTGTACTTCTTGTGACTTCTGTATCCCTGCAGTAATAAACGCTGATCTCTGACGTCGCTGGAAGTGTCCCGTGTCTCTGTGTTTGGTACGCCAGAACAGGTAACCCACGAAGGTTTCAGGTGTTGTTCCCTGGCACCACTGGGTCTTAAGAATAACCCAGTCCTTCAATGGTGTTGGTATAGTACTTTGCTTTGGATGATGTGATGATGAGTCACCTGCGAGTTGCATGAAGGGACTTCAGTGGTATAAGGTCATTGGGGAGTCCCTCAGAAACATTCATACACACATAAACCTTTATTTATTCTTTCAACCATGATGCATTACCCTTCAGTCACCCATACACTGGCCATTTCCCAAACAGTATTACAAAGGAATCTTTAACCCCTTCTGTGCCCATGACGAGATGGACTCGTCATGGAGCACAGTCGTGCTGTGCCCATGACGAGTCCAGCACGTCATGAGGCATTCCCTGGGGAATCCCTCTGGTGCGGGCACCAGAGGGATTCCCTTTCACTGAAAATAGCCTCGGGAGCTGGGGAAGAGCTTCCCCAGCTCCCGAGGCCCCCCCCTGCTTTCAGTGTAATGATGATCGGCGCTCACGTCGCGCCGACGTCATTACACTGAAACTGAAACTGAAATGAGCCAAGAGGCTAATTTCAGTTTCACTTTCTACGTGCTCAGGGGGCTATCTCAGCCCCCTGAGCACGTAGAAAGACGGGAGAGGTATCGTTGGAAAGGGGAGAATCTCCCCTTTCCAATGGTACCCCTCCCCAGTGGATCCCTGCTTGGGGATCGCCACAGGAGGGCGATCCCCAAGCAGGGATCCACCCACTAGACACCAGGGAGGGGGGAGTGGCCCTTGGGCAAGGGCCTTTGCTCCCCCCTAATTATGTTGGCACCATGGAGTCTTTTTGCCCCCCCTGGGGGGCAGATGGGGGCAGTAGCCCCCAATCTGCCCCCCCGAGGGGGGCAAAAAGCCCACTAGACACCAGGGAATTAACAAAATAAATAAATAGGGGTGGAGGCTGCCCCCACCCCACTCCCCACTTATCACAGTCTTTCTGCCCCCCCCGGGGGGCATATGGGGCATTGGCTCCTAATCTGCCCCTTCGTGGGGCAAGAAGCCCACTAAACACCAGGGATTTGTTTTGAGTTTTTTTTTAGGGTGGGGGCTGCCCGAAACGGGCTTGCCAATGCCCCCACCCACCCGCCATCATTACAGCCTTTCTACCCCCCCTTGGGGGTAGATGGGGCATTGGCCTCTAATCTGCCCCTTCGGGGGGGCGCAAAGCCCTCTTGACGCCAGGGATTTTTTTCGCGCAATAGTATTTAGGGTGATTGATTTTTTTTAGGGTGGAGGCTGCCCGAAACGGGCACGCCAATGCCAAACCCCCCGCCACCATTACAGCCTTTCTGCCCCCCCGGGGGGGCAGATGGGGCAGTAGCCCCCAATCTGCCCCCCTCAGAGGGGCAGAAAGCCCACTATTCACCAGGGATTTTTTTTGCGCAATTGTTTTTAGGGTGTGGGCTGCCCGAAACGGGCACGCCAATGCCCCCACCCTCCCCCCCACAAAAATGACAGTCTTTCTGCCCCCCAGGAGGCGATGGGAGCTGTAGCCCCCAATCTGGCCCCCCCGGGGGGCGCAGAATGCCCACTAGAAACCATGGATTTTTTTGTTTTATTAGTGTAGGGGTAGGGGCTCCCCAAAATGGGCATGACAATACCCCACCCCACCCCCAGAGAAATTCCAGTCCTTCTGCCCCCCCCCCCGGGAGGGCAGATGGTGGCAGTGGCCCCTAATCTGCCTCCTGGGGGGGCAGAAAGCCCACTAGGCGCCAGCGAGTACGCAGGCTTTTTTTATGCGTGGGTGTGGGGCTGCCCAAAATGGTCATACCAATGCCCCACCCCCACAAAAAATAGCCACAGTCTTTCGGCCCCTTTAGAGGCATATCGGGATGAAACCCCCTTCCCCGATTCCCCCCCAGGGCGGCAGAAAGCCCATCGGGCTCCGATTTTTTTTTAGCAATGTGCATACCTGTGGATTTTGGGCCCTAGCGCAGTTGGCACCTAGGCAAACCTAGCAAACCTGTACATTTTTTAAAACTAGACACCGAGGGGAATCCAGGATGGGGTGACTTCACTGGCTCTCACCATATTCTGTTACCCAGAATCCATTGCAAACCTAAAATGTGTCCAAAATAACACATTTTCCTCACATTTCTGTGGTGGAAAGTTCTGGAATCTGCGTGGGTCCACAAAATTCCACCCACCCTGCGTTCCCCAAAGTCTTCAGAGAAAAATGGTACCTCACTTGCGTGGGTAGGCCTTGTGCCCGCGTCAGGCAAGGGCCCAAAACCTATTGAGGAGACATCAAAATTATCTATCTCAAATCGACCTGGTTTTGCAAGGGGGGTCACTTGGGTTTTTGGCCCGGTGCTCGGCGGCCACCTAGGGAAACCTACCAAACCCACACATTTCTGAAAACTAGACACCCGGGGGATTCCAGGGAGGTATGGCTTGCGTGGATCCCCCAACGTTTACTTACAAGTAGATTCCAGAACTTTCCACCAAGAAATATGGGGAAAATTTGTTCTTTTGGCAATTTTTTAGGTTTGCAAGGGATTCTGGGTAACAGAACCTGGTGGGAGGCAGTCAAGCCACCCCATCCTGGATTCCCCTGGGTGTCTAGTTTTAAAAAATGTATAGGTTTGCTAGGTTTCCCTAGGTGCCGGCAGAGCTATGGTTCAAAAACTACAGCTAGGCACTTTGCCAAAAAGGGTAATTTTTCGCTACGAAATTGAGGTGTGTCCACGTTACGTTTTGCGCCGTTTCCTGTCGCGGGCACTAGGCTGACCCACACAAGTGAGGTACCATTTTTCTCGGAAGACTTTGGGGAAAGCGGGGTGGGTGGAAATTTGTGGATCCATGCAGATTCCAGAACTTTCCACCAGAGAAATGTGGGGAAAAAGTGTTTTATTTGGCAATTTTTTAGGTTTGCAAGGGATTCTGGGTAACAGAACCTGGTGGGAGGCAGTCAAATCACCCCATCCTGCATTCCCCTGGGTGTCTAGTTTTCAAAAATGTATAGGTTTGCTAGGTTTCCCTAGGTGCCGGCAGAGCTAGGGTTAAAAAACTACAGCTAGGCACTTTGCTAAAAAAGGGTAATTTTGCATTGTGAAAATGTGGTGTGTTCACGTTGGGTTTTGAGCCATTTCCTGTCTTGGGCACTATGCCTACCCCTACAAGTGAGGTGCCATTTTTATCGGGAGACTTAGGGTAATTCAGATTTGTAAAGGAACTGTTATTACCTATTGACTTTCAATGCATTTCTGCCTTCCAAATGAAAGACTTTGTGTAAAAAAGAAGTCATTCTAAAAAATGACTGATAATTTGCATGCTAGTATGAGTATTCCCAATTTCGGAAATGTGCAAACATCTACTGTTTCTAAACTCTATATTTTGTTCCCATTTCAGAAATACATATGTGTCTTTCATACCGATTTTTCCATTTACACATTTTTAAGGAATAATTACTATATACCCGGTACATAATAAAAAACCATTGCAAGTTGCTGCTCAGTTTTTGGCTCTGGGTTCGTCGGGTTCTTGGTGAACCTACAAGTCCTATATATCCCCACAACCAGTAATGCTTTCAAAGAGCTGTCAAAATTAGAAGAAGTTACAGGTGAGAACGTTGACACAAAAGGCTTTTTTTTCAACAAATTTTCAATTTATCCTATATTTAACTGTTAGTTTATATAAAGAAACCTTGATGGATCTACACAAATGACCCCTTGCTGAATTCAGAATTTTGTCTACTTCTCTAAAATGTATAGCTTTCCAGGATCCATTATTGCTTTTGTACCCATTTCTACCATTAACTGGAAGGAGGTTGAAAGCACAAAAAATAGCAAAAATAGGCTATGTCCCAGAAAAATGCCAAAACTGTGTAAAAGATTTTGGGTTTCTGACAAAAGTCTGGTATCCCCTAAAAGCTGGGAAAATGGTGATTTCAGCCCCACAAACACTTTTTTGATAACATTTGCAGGGAAAAATCCAGATGCTTTCATTTGCAGCCCGTTTTTCCCCCCAAAAACCTAAATTTTGCTGTATTTTGGCTCATGTCTGTGACCCCTCCAGGGGAATCCACAAACCCTGAGTACCTTCAGAATCCCCATGATGTTGGAAGAAAAGGACGCAAATTTGGCGTGGATACCTTATGTGGTCAAAAAGTTACAGGGGCCTCAACGCGCACTACCCCGAATAGCCAAAAAAGGGCGTGGCACAGGAGGGGGAAAAGGCCTGGCAGCGAAGGGGTTAACCCACTGATACAAGTGCTGATAGTAAGCCTTGGAACTGTGGACATGTAAAATATATACTTTACTTACAAAAATAGGAGAAAGTGTGGTGTGTGCCGTTGGCAAAGTTGGGCACATTTTTCCTACTTTTTCGGTACTTTATTCGAGATGTTGCCTTCAGTACTCGGTTCTACAGCAATGTTCATTTACTTTAGCAGATTGTCCTGGGGGCATGTCATCCTGCAGGATGAAATGGCACTGAGTCCAACCCTTCAGCATCTCCCAAGATTGAGGTGCAGAGCAGGCTACGGGGATGGTGCTGAATTGTGGTAGGTAAGAAGATAGTGTGGGTGGCGAGGGAGGCGATGGATTCCTTAAAGTGGGTGGTTCACAATGGAATGGGGTTGAGTGTGGTTGGAGTATGAAGGCGTCAGATGGAGGTTAGAGTCTTTAAGTGCTTCAAGCCCATCCATGCCTCTAAGTAGCAAAAGGTTGGATTCCCATTGTCACAAAGGATATTTTGTTTTTTAAAAGTTTTCAAACATTTAAAAATGAATTGCAAAGTTGCAAAGCAAAACTCACCACAAGTTCTCACATCCTTGTTTAGAACATGTGGTATGATGGAACAACGCAGGGAAATACTCTGCATTTCTTTACCACGCAATTTTGACCCCACATTTTTTTAGAATGCATATGCTTTTACAACGTATGCCTTTACCACGCATTGTTTACACATATATTTCTATGTATATAAACATGGTATTTGTGGGGAAATACCCCTCCACACTCCTGAACTTACCTTAAATGAGTGGTAGAGGCATGAGTTGTAAAAGCATAAGCGTTCTAAAAACAGGCGTGGTTAAAAACGTGTGATAAAGGTATAACGTGGTGAAAACCTCATTGTAAAGGCTGTTTCCCTTAGAACATGTGTGAATGTGTTGGAAAGCGCCTGTGTATGTGTCTTTGTGATTGTGTATGTATGCGCCTGTACGTCTGTGTACTTGTACTCACATTGCTATGTCTCAGTGTGTGTGTGTTTGAGTATGTGTGATTTTGTCTATCTTTGTGTGAAAGCATATGAGTGTATCTTATGTTTTTGTGTTGGTTGACGGTTCCATATCAAAACATGGGGTTTGCCAATGCAGTAGGAATCACACATGTTTTACAACATACACGGAAGAGATTTTATGTTACAGCTCATGCTCAGCAGACTGCATACTAACTCATTTAATCCCCTGAGGTGGATACACCTGTGCAGGCGCTTGGCACTACTCACTTTGAGTTCGGCCAGGCATGTGCTCTGGAGTTCCAGATTTGGCTACACTCTGGGAATCTTACTTTCCACATGTGGGTTCATCAGTAAAACTTATTGAAAATGATTTGATGTTGACTTTCTGCAAGAAGGGTATTGGTCAGCAATTCTTAATCACAATTCCTACATATTCATTAGGCACTACAGACCTCATCACTGGAAGGAAGTGATTGTCCCACCCGTCAGTGGGAGCTCTGGTGCCAAAACACTGTTTTACATGTTCAGCTCTGAGTAAATGAAAATGTAGAATGAAAACACAAGTGAAAAGAGAGGAAAAGGAGAGGAAATGAAAGGGAAATAGAAAGGAAAAGGGAAATGGAAAGGAAAAGGAGATGGAGACTACTTAATATGATAAGGGACACATTAGCATGAAAAAGTTCAAAGTATGAATAAGAGAGTGTCTCCTTTAATTGTGATCTAAGGAACTCCCTGTCAAGACATTGGATTGGGGATACCCCTCTCTGGTAAATATGCAGGATCTGAATTATATGAATATTTTCTGTGGAAAATAACTGTACAAAAATAACTATAGTACAAATCTGAGAAGACTAGGGAGAAGATTGACATAGCTGCCAGGTGGCTCCGACTTCTTGTGCAACGCCCTTGGTCATTCTATGCCCAAACGCAACTCGGCATTGGTGCAAGCTTAAGAACCAGCAAACTAGACGGTGACAAGGACTAAGATTTATGAGTGTGTGTGTGCACATGGGTGCAGTAGTGCACACATATGTGTTAGGGTGTTCATCAATGCATACCTGCCTGTATGCATAGGTGAATGGGTAATGACAGCTTCATGAGATTTTTACCTTATCACTTCTGTTTGAAACAATTTGTGATTATGAGCTAATTGTATATAGAAATTTACACTAGAGCCATGGAGGGCACATTATATGCCTCCATCATTCTCTTACTCTCTTTTGCACTCTTTCTCTCTCTTTCGTTTTCTTCTCCGTGTCAACACTAGCCAGGCTAATCCCTTCCTTGCTGTTTCTATTCAAGTAATTTGCTTGCCCTGCTCACAGAAAAAGACTGAGTCTACGAGGTGGCTATTGAAGAAAGAGAAAAAGTTTTGGAGAGGATTATAAACAAGAGGAGTATAATAAGAGCATTTTAAGAGCATCAAAGATAAAATATCAAATGCTAAAATAAATCAACCAGTATTTTGCCCATTGACCATGGATTAGTGAAGCATACGGTAAAACCATGTGAGGACATCCTGGTGCAATCCTGAGAGCAATGGTCGTGGTGGAACATGCCAATCGATTGGTAAATAGCACAGTTCAGATGACTGCGAGAGATAGAGTGAAAGTGAGTAATGGGGTGGGTGAAATTCTATGCGATTACTAGATCAAATCGAACAATGTGACTGAGGTGACTGTTTAAGAAGATGAGAGGTAGGGTACAATGTCGAAGTAAGTGCCAAAGTGAACGGATGACGTCGACAAGACAAGAAGAGCAAGAAGTAGTGTTGGTGGTAGGAGGGTGCAAGCTGGTGACTTAGTGAAAATCTTGTTAGAAAGAAGAGGAAAGTGAATTAGTGTTCCGGGCCGCTCGTCGATGAGTGTCTGCATGGTTGGCAAGGGGTCTTGAATAATGGTTGGAAGTGGAATGGAAGGAGGGTGGCTCTTTATCGCAGGGAAATGGATAGAAAGGAGGGCTGTGAGCTTGGCAGGGAAGTTAAGAGTGGCAAAGGATGTAGCAGTTTCATGAAGATGAGTGAGGCTGAGATGATGGAAGGTGTGAAAAAGAGATTGAAGAAGGACAGTGGGGTTGAGGGATGGAGCACTGCATGGCACACCATATGAAAGACACAGGGTGAGGTGTTTGCCAGGGGGTTTGTGTGGTTACATTTGGTCGCAGTTTTTATGCTTTATGGTAATAATATTGCACCTATAAAGCACGTGTTCAATTATCTTGTGCACGTCACAGTTGATGTTGTGCTCGTTACAAAGAAGGGCGGTACTATTCTGTGCTTGCTTTTATTACAGGGGGTACCTACGTGTACCCCCCTCCACATCCCTGAGCTAGTGCTGTGTGAGATTTAGGGTCGGACTGTCCTATAGGGCACTCTGGCAGTGCCCGAGGAACTGGTCTGACAGGTCAGTTTGTGGGAAGGTTTTAGGGGATTTGTTAGCTGTTTTATGGCCTGATGAGTAGGTTTTTACTTTTAGTTTCCCTGATATTACAACAAACATTGCCTCCTATACTTGCACAAACGCATGCAGCCTCCCATACTTTGCAGAATATTGGACACTTTTTCAGCTATCTGATTCGACAATGGGGGATACTTTTATTTTGATGCCTGGGCTTATTTTCCGTCTCAGTCCGAGGCTGGTGTGGTTATTGTACCCGAGGGGGAGCTTTGTCGGTTGCACCTGGACAGGCACAGGAGACTCCTCGGCTATTCTGTCTCTTGAACAGAAGAAGTTACGAGCCAAATATCTGCATAGAGCTGCTTTAGTTTCAAATAACAAAGACCACGATATTACGTTTCAAGCAAATGAAGTAAAGAAATAGGGAAACAGTAAAGCATCCAACATGATTAGAAAAGAAACATGTCCAAGGAATTATACACTGCTAAATGAAAAGGTTTGCACGATTTTGCAAAAGTCAAAGGAAAGGGTGGCATTTAATAATTGCTTCCTTGTCTTTATTAAAAGTTTAAATTCTTTTCTGCAGTGAAGCTTAGAAATTCCCCGTTGTATGGCAGGCCGAGGAGACCACATTTTATGCATGTTCAAAACTCACCTGGACTCCTGCAGGAGAGAGACAGGCAAATTGTATTCCCCTCCTCGACTTTCATAAAATCTTTTCTGTGCATTTAAAATTGGACAATTCAATTTTACCACATTTCAATCTTGACCAAAATATAACTGTTAATGTTACCTGTAATCATTAGCTTAGCTCTAACAACAGTCCCAAATCCAACACCAACTCTTACATCATCCTTCAATCTAAATTCAATCGTTAGTGCACCCTTAACACATAAACCAGTCCTAACCTCACACTAACCCCATTACCTATCCCGACTCTAACCCAAACCCTTACTCTAAGCCTTACACTAACCCATGCCTTATGCTAACCCTAACGTTAACCTGAAACATAACCCTAAACCCTGCGCCTTAGCATAACCCCACTCTTAACCAAACCCTGAATGTAATCCCTTAAATCTATCCCTTAACCATAATCCCTGCCATAGCCCTAATGTAACTCTATCCCTGACCTCCACGCATAACCCTAATCATTGCACTAATACAAGCCTTGTCCTAAACCTAACATCAACCAGACTCCTAGACCTAAACCCTACCGGGTCCCATATTTCCAACCTGTACACTAACTCTAAAACTAACACTGGTCTAACCCATGAGAACAATCATTACCATAACCTTCGCCTTAACTCTGCTCCTAGACCTTCCATAACTTCAAAATAACCAATATTTATTACAAGTATTTTCGTCTATTTTCAGTATGATAAACCATACGTTTTTGTTAAACATCACTTTTTAAAAAGTGTTTCGTGTAAAAAACAACTATTTGGTACACTACTTATTTGACACTATTTGTACTACAATGTTTTCAAGCACAATTATTTTTACAATAAACCTTGAAAAAAATTGCTCTGATTTCTTTGCGTACGACTATTAAATCTATCAAGAGGGATAAAGACATGACAAGGAAAGCTAACAGAATGGGAGTGGCTGGTCACACTAACATCTGTTCGATAAAAAGGAGGAGCGTTGAGCAAAATAAGGCGAAAATCAATGGACAAATGGCTAGAGGTTGATGCACTCGTGCTGCATCGGAATGACTTCAATTACAAATAAAAATACCTACCCATCTCCCATTGAAACGTTATTCATTTCAATGAACTCCCCACTTCTATACTTCATTCAACGTTTTACATCATGTGATGTGCTCCACTCTCCTTACAATTTAACTCACTCTACTTGGCTCAGCACTTTCCTACTTGCTTCACTCCATTACATTTACGTCATTTCACCTCAATCACTCCACCACTCACTGCTGTAATTCAATTAATTTTTCATGGCATTCCATCTGTACCACTCGCCCTATCCACTCCACCATTCCTTTCACACACAGTCACCACACCGCACCTCTTAAGATCCACTGTATTCGCCCCTCCTCACACCACTCATGCATGCCAGCCCCACGATGCATACATTCCTTTTTACTGACTCTCAACAGCACCTTTCCAACCTAGGGGATTATTTACTGAAGGTTGCGTGGATTCTCACATAGTGCTGCACAATTTCGCTCTGCCCCCGCAGGCTCTAATAAGGGTGCACTGCTTAGTGTCTCGTTGCCCTGCTTTGCATGATGTTCAAAACCTTATTTATTTAGTAAATGCTAATAAACAATTTCAACACAAAAACACCAACCTTATTTATTAAACTTCCTCTGGTGGTGGAACTACTTCAAATGACAGACCACAGGTTCGGCAAAGTAGGAGATGTTCTTCTCAGTACCAAAATCCTTGACTCAAACATATCAGCCCAGTAAAACACACCAAACATCCTTTCATGAGAATTCTCAACCTAAAATGTTATTGACACCAAGATGAAATCATTCATGCAATCCATTGCCAAAATACACTGGGCAACAAGCACCAATCTCTTTAAAAAATCATTGGCTTCACCCCTGCAGTCACTCTGAAGACCTCGATCATCCTGAATTGAAGAACACAAAATTGATGGCCTAAACAACTGGTGAAAAAACCAGTTCACACACCATTGACATAACCGCAGCGTGATGTTTCAAAGGGCCTTGATCATTATGTAACAACATTAATAATAGTAATAATACCTTGTTGTTGTATAGTGCTTCAGACTATATTTCTTCCATTTCCATGCGGATATTACTATTACCCAATTTAATGTAGTTCTCCTTTGAAGAGAACTCTGTGGCATCAATTCAATCATCATATTCCTCAACCTTCTAGGAAAACAAGACTCTCCAGCCTCAAATGCTATGCAGGTTCATAAGAAAACTATTATCAACATTTTCAAACTACCTACTACAGTAGAATTCTGGCATTGTGACATACCTATTAACCAGAGGACCAATTGCACTCTCTTTACTACGCCATACTCAGAAACCCAAACACAATCATTCCCCATCACTAACCTTATCTAAATTGTACAATACAAAGTCATCTAAGAAATATACCACAAATGCTTCTTCACAGGAAAAAGGCTGTCCATCTCCAAATATATCAATGCCACAAGCCATTCCTGTGAGCAATATATAGCAATATCCTACTCACTGTAAAAACCCTCCTAACAAGTCCTAACTGTTAATGAATGTCAACAATTGAGCCACACACGAATGACCTTTATCGACAAAATCAGGAAACTTTATCATTATATTAAAAGAGAATTGGAAAGTGCCTGCAGAAGGCAATCACAAAGCACCACAATTCATAAATCAGGAAGCCATGCCCACTTTCTCTCTTTCAGGGTTGTTCAAATTACCCCCTTTAAGGACATCATAGAAAACGTATGTGATAACGTCTCATCCAGTGACATTTGACACCCAAAAATCCTACAGAATGTGCAATCATTTTAGAATAACGCATGACAGACCTCAAACATATTTTCTTCTATCTAAGGTGGGCCTGTGACACTCATTCCCAAAAAGATTATCATCCCTTTGCTTAGAAGAGTCCCTCAATGATCCGCCAATAGCATCTACTGGCCTTCACCATCCTCACCCATGCATTCATGATCCTTGAGCACCTTTGGCATCCAAATCCACATTTACATCGACAGTCGCAAACTCTTCAATGCTTTAAAGCTGAGTGTCTGCTCAAGGAATGATAGAAGGAACAATTCACCTTACCATTCGGCCAGCTTTCTGGGACTAATAATTTTCTACAGACTAGGCCCAATTTAATTACCCAACAAGTCCCTTCATGCTGGGTTAGTGAATTTCTAAACCAATACCAAACTTACCAAAGTCCAATTTGTATCTTCACTTCTAATATACCAATTATGGGGATGCGATCTTGATGTAGCTGACAGGGTTTGGCAAACTAATACTTGGTTCTAAACATACTCATAAACTAGTAAAACACCTCTAATAAAGACAGACTCGTTTGTATATTTATAATGTTTATCTAAATAATGTGAAACAAATGCTCATCAATACTAACATACAGTACCAATCATAGATCATCACAGAGTAACAATATCAGAGAAATAATAATAATAACACATCTCATTTGACAGTGCATAAAGTGGAAGGCGAAGAGACAAAAGGTTCAGAGACAAATTACATTTTCAAGTTATAATGCAATTTCAGTTTTCTGTCTACACTAACCCAATTGGAAATTAAAACTACTCCCTGGCCATGAGAGCAGTAAGGCCCCTCAAGAAGAGTTGAAGAGGCAAAGACTAAGTCAGGAATCAGCAGACAGGAACAGCCAGCTCAAGAATAGGAGACAGCAAACAAAGCCTCTCCTCAAGCAGGTAGGAAACCAAGCCACCGACTAACCATAAAACAAACCCAAAACCCCTCCCACCAGAAACCTCAATTATACCCTAAAACCCAGATGTCCAACCCACATTTGTGTCAGAACAGAAGATTTATCTACACATGATTGGTTAAGGAAGGGGGTGTACTGTCACACCACTCTCGTCATGTCCATCTCACTCAATGTGTTATTGTTTATTTATTCAATTTATCTACTTCCACCCCAAGAAATACAAATTCAAGCCACTGTCATAGTAGTCATTTCCTTCATTCCGGTCATGTAGCAAATTCTGTGTCTTATTTGTCCACCCGTGCCGCATTCAGAGGAAATGTTCTTTTACTCGATGAAGAAATTGTTTCTTCCAGCTAACTCTTGGTAGGCACACAGGACTTGCGAAGGACACTTGCCTTCCACTTTCCCCATCTCGTTCAACATTATTTTCTCAATTTATTTTCATTTCATTAACCCAAAGGTTTCCTGCAGAGCAGAAAACCATGCTTCTACGGAAAACAAAAACAGGCATTATTAATCACTTATAATGCTTACTATTACGCACCCCCTCAGTGCTACATTTATCCATGCGCAACCTGAGTTAATATTATTTTCCTAGCAAATGTCAATAAAGTGCCCAAAAGCAGCATTGATCCTTTTTATTTTTCATTTGATAAGAAGCATTTGCGGCCTACCTCAGTGCTTTTAGTACGCGCTTGCGCAGTAGCATTTTCCCTCATGTTAGACTCTTTTCTGCATTCGTTTTCAACGCACACTGTTAATACATGTTACTGAAGGTTCAATTCAAGCAGATTTTATTTCGCAAAAACCCTGCTTCATCAATCCCCCCTTTGATGGCATTTTGAGCCATCACCAAAATACCCACCAATATAAATGATCACTTTCAGAAAGCAGTTGTTCTCTCTCGCTGAATCCTTCATTATTTCATAATAATTTCCTTGTCTGCCCTCTAATTCTATTTCTTCTCTCTTTCTCTTTCTTGTTCTTTGTTTAACATCTGATGTCTCTTTCTTGCATTTACAACACTTATGGATCAGAAACATCATTAGTATCACTGTAGCCACTGCAATGATAGGTGTTAGTAATCTGCCAAATAAACTATTCCCAAAGATAGCAAACCAATTACCCATGGTGGAAAACGTTTGCCAAGCTTCTCCCAAGCACCGCCAACCTTCAATTTGCCAAATCTTCTCGAAGATTTGTAATGTTATTAATATACCCCTCTAGACTATTACTCTTATCTTGGATATATGTACAACATCGTTGTATTTTCAACATGTTGCAGACTCCACCCTCTTTAGCCAATAACACATCAAGGGCAAGCTGATTTTGTAAAACCATAGACCTAATCGCAACCATTTCAGTATCAATCATCAAAAAACCACCAGCAGTATCTGTTGCTAAAAGATCAACCACCGTGGACAATTTTCTAATTTAATGTGAATTTAATATGACTCCAACTGAAGGTATCAATGCTCCAAAAATATCTCCCACTATTTCTGAAAAACTCGCTCCTCTCTTATTACGTATTAATCCATTCTTTACTTCATTGATTCCATAATTCTTATTTAATTGGTACACTTTTGGAAAGACTATACCCATATAGCAACATCCATACCAATGTGCAGGCAACCTATAGTAAGCATTGTTACCAGACACATAATAGATTCCCGGAAAGACAGGATCAGTCCCTCCTTTTATTTCCCATCCTCCCGTAATTATGAAAGTATGATCACACTCACTAGAACCAATGAAATAATTGTTATAATCAGTGTTCAATCAAAGCAAGCAAAGCTTCCTTCTGTGATGCCAGTTCAAGGTCATGGCAGCGTATGTCACACCTTTTTGTAATCTCCTTCTCTGAAAGCCCCTGGATGTACATGAGACTTTTGCTCAGCAGCCTTTCTCCTAAAATCCTGCCTTCTATCCTCTACCAAGTTAAGGAATTCTATTTCTTCAAGCCGCAACCTACATGTCAAGTTATGTCTATGTGCATATACTGTATCTATTGTTTTTGTTGTATGATTCTTTTTCCCATATATTCTGCATTTTGGCACTACTTACTCTATTCATGTTCTTTCTAATAGGAACTTCTGAGACCACACAAAATCCATGTTAGAATAATAATATTGTAAACTACCCTTCTCATAGAAAAGACTTGTCAAAATACTACAAGACACTCCATATGTTAAAGGTAGGTGATGGTAAGTCACCACCTCTGAGACAGACGATGGTAACTGCATGCACACATAACAATCTCTTGTGTCCATTGTGTCCACATATTCATAACAACTTAGTAAAAACATTTAACGAAAAGTCATTAATTGATTTATCTTGATTGTAAATGCTGTCACCTTCCATCTTTTCTATATAAGTATGTGAGATTTCTTTAAGACTTTTAAAATCTACTTTTTCACTCATCACACCATTGGTATTATTTTTGTGATGAGTTACCATTAAGACAGGCACAATAACAATGAGTGTTAACCACGCCAACATTAGTAATAAAAAACTAAATAAGCAAGCATTAATACATCTATGTTTAAAACTATGATTTTGATATCCAGTCTCTGCAGTATCTGCTATCTCTAGAAAAAAATTGTATCAATTAAAAAAAAACTAAAAAACTATACAAATTAAAAAAACTGAGAAAAACTATAAAATTTAGAAAAAACTATGAAACTATCCAAGTAGTGTATCCAGACACTTCAAGCCTTCTTTCTTCACCCCCTATTTTTTTTTATCTCTAAAGTCTTACATTCAATTTTTTTTCTTCTTCTTCAATTTTCTGCACTTCTCCGAATGAATAACATTGTTGCACTTTATTTTTTCTTAGTTCTTTTAAGGTGGTTGAAAACTGTTTGCTTCACTCTGCTTTGTACCACCGTTTTCTTTGCTCTGATCTGTGTGCTCAATTTCTTCCAGTACCACATATGTATGTTCTGGAGCTGTGTATTTCTTGTTCAGAACTCTTACTCTCTTTGTTTTCCGAACTGATTCTTCTTCTGACTCACTTTACACTGATTGACTTGATACTTCAATTATCGTGTCTGGTGTTTTCTCTTTCAGAGTGTATTTCAGTCTTTTCACTCCTTTTGGTCACACATCACCTTTTCTTGCTTTTTTTACCTGCACAATTTGATAGTCTTCAGTGTCAAGTTTTCAAGTTCTTTTACTCAATTCTTTTCTCTGCTGCACTTGCTCTTCATTTTCGTTTAACACTTCTCCAACATCACTTTCAACAGCAGTCTTATGAGACCCAGTAGCTGGTGCCCACTTTATTTGACCTTTTCTCTGTTCAGCCTCGTGTTCAACACCTTCAGAATCTGTAGCTTCAGACTCTATGGTTTCATGTTCTTCAGCTTCTGGCTCTTCTCGACTCCCTGCCAGTCGCTGCTCTTCTTCTTCTTGTCTTTCAAGTGGACTTGGGACTCTCCTGGTATGACTTGCGTGTATCCAATTCGGCAAGCCTCCACACTTCACTGCTGCTGTTGTCACCAGTATTACCTGGTATGGACTATGCCATCTAGGTTCCAGACATGACTTTCACACATGCTTCATCACCAGGATCCACTCTCCTGGACTTAAATCATGTGCTTGCTCTTGCTGTGTTTTGATTGCAATTTCTCCAACCTGATGAATCACAGAACGCACCACATCAGCTAATCCTTTAGAATAATCAAGCACAAAATCATCAGTTATATTCATCAGTTGATTTGCTGGTACAATCTGCTGTCTCATTGCTCTTCCCATTATAACTTCATGAGGTGATAATGCAGTCTTTTTATCAGGAATGCTTCTCAGACTCATCAACACCAAGGGTAAAGCATCTGGCCATTTCAGTGCTGTGGATGCACACACCTTTGACAGTCTGGATTTAATAATTTAATAGTGCCATTAATTTGCTCAACCACACCTGAGGCTTCAGGTTGATAGGCACAATGCAGCTTTTGCTCGATTTGTAATGCTGCACAAATCAACCAAATTATTTCATTATTAAAATGTGTACCTCTATCCGTTTCTAAAGAGACTGGAAATCCAAATCTAGGAATTATCTCTCTCAAAAGCAATTTAGCAACTGTTAAACTATCATTTCTTCTTGTTGGATAAGCTTCTACCCAACGAGAAAACAAACAAACAACAACCAACACATATTTCAGTCCATTACAAGGAGGTAGCTCAATGAAGTCAGCTTGTAACCTAGCAAAAGGTCTTGCTGCTTTTCCAATCCGCACCCAACTGACAACAGTCTTTCTATCTGGATTTTGCTGCTGGCACACTACACATCTCTGGCAAAGACTCTCTGCAATAACCCTGAATTTAGGATTGTACCATGACTGTTTGAAAAGTCTAATCATAGCATCTCATCCCAAGTGTTACTCCATGGTACATCCTTGCCATTTGAGAAAGTAAACAGTCTGGCATTACTGGTCTGTCATCCACATACACCCATACTTCATCTTCAGGTCTCCTTGTACAACCTGGTTTAATCCAAATCTCTTTCTCTTCTTCACTGGCTTCTTCTAGCAATTGTCTAACTTCCTCCCATGTTTCTACAGAAGAGAATATCAAGTGACAATTTGTAGTCTTTTTCTCTGCTCCTTTGTTAATCAAAACCAAACTCTGTGCACAGAATCAAGCCACTTGGTCTGCATATCTGTTCCCACTAGTCACATAATAATTTCCTGAATTTTGTGCCTAGCATTTGTCCACTGCAATCTCTTTGGGCAATTGTAATGCATTCAGCTAATCTTTTACATCTTTGCTATTTCTGATCAGGGATCCTGAGGAAGTCAGAAATCCATGTTGCATCCACAATTGACCAAAATCATGCACCACCCCAAAACCATATTGACTGTCTGTAAATTTAGGTATTCTCAATTTTTTGCCAATTATACAAGCTCTGGTCAAAGCGACCAATTCAGAAATTTGAGCTGAATTTATCCCCCTTAGACAAGATGCTTCAAGAACCGTAGCCACTGTACTTACTGCATATGAAGCACGCAATGCACCTTTTTCATCTCTCAGACAGGAACCATCTACAAACATCACACAATCTGATTCTGGCAATGGTATATCTTATGTCAGGCCTTGGTTTTGTACACAACTCTGTCACATCCAAACAATCATGATCTGCTTCATCTTTTACTTCTTCAAACTCGGCAATAAAGTTGCTGGGTTCAGTGCCGTGCATCATGTTACTGTCACATTCTCAGCACCCAAGATCACTCTCTCATATCTCGTCAAATGACTACTTGTATTATGATGTGTTCTCGTCCTTGTCAGCAAAATCTCAACATAATTTGGCACATACACTATCACTGGATGTCCCATCACAATTGATTCGCTCTGCTCCAGGCTCACACAAGTAGCAGCCACTGCTTTCAAACAACCTGGCAACGCTACAGCCACTGATTCCAAAGTAGCAGAGAAATATGCCACTGGACGACGTGCCATTCCATGTGTCTGCGTCAAAACTGAAAGTGCACATCCATCCTTCTCACAACAGAACAATGCAAAATCTTTACAATAATCTGGCATTCCCAATGCAGGTGCACAACAAATACTATCTCGCAATTCAACAAAAGCCTTCATGCTTTTTTCATCCAGTTGGATCGGATCAACTACATCTTTATGAGTCAATCTCTGTAATGGCTTGGCTATCAGTGAAAACCACTGATCCACTGTCTGCAGTATCCAACCATGCCCAGAAACATTCAAATTTCTTTCTGTGTTCTGGGAGGACCCATTTGCAAGATCAGAGCAATTCAATCTTGTGATACTTTCCTGACTCCTTTCTCAATTTGTGTCCCAAATATTGAACCTCTTTTTGACAAAATTGCAAATCTGCTGGTGACACTTTATGCCCACCTACTGCCAAATGGTTCAGTAGAACAATTGTAGCTGTCACACATGCCTCTTGTGTCTTTGATGCCACCAATAGGTCATTGATGTGTTGCACCAATACTGAGTCTTTTGCCATCACCATTGACTCCAGACATTTTTTCAGAATCTGATTGAAAATTGAAGGACTCTCTGTATACCCTTGAGGAACTCAGCACCATGCCAAAACACGGTCTCCGAACCGGAAAGCAAAAAGATATTGGCTATCATGATGCAAGGGTATCGAGAAAAATGCTTGGCACAAATTAATCACTGTGAATCATTCCGCATCACAGGGAATTTGGTATGGAATTACTGCTGGGTTTGGAACTATCGGACAACAAGGTACTGCAATCTTATTAATTTTTCTCAAATCTTGCACAGTTCTATATTTGCAGCTCGGTTTCTTAATTCCCATAATAAGTGAATTACAAGTACTCCCTAGTATCTCTCTCGGAATTGCCTGCTCAATCATTTACTCAATTACAGGAGTAACTCCTGCAATGGTCTCAGGACTCATTTTATACTGTGGTATTTTCGGAAATTCTGCACCTTGTTTGACCAAAATTTGAATAGGATCAACACCCTTCTTCAATCCAATGTATTTCCCTGTAAAATCCCACACATCAGTTGTCACAGTATCTCTAAAATTCAACAGGCAAATCCTTCACTGTATAAAAAGGATACAAATCATTCACTTCTGTCCCTTGCCTTGCTAACATCACTTTGAAAGCAACATCCTCCTCTGGTGTTTGAAAAGCAATACCATCTGGTGAACAGTAGATACTGCTATTCATTTTACACAGTAAATCCCTACCTAAAAGGTTCACCGGACTTGTATCACACACCACAAACCGATGCAAATCTCTAAACTCTCCAATATGAACCTTCATTGATTTGGTCACCGGAGTTCTAATATACTTATTTGAAACACCTACAACTTGGATAGTTTCTCCCGAGAGGGGAGAGTGTGGGATGTCTGCTGCTCTCACAGTAGAACGGGTAGCACCAGTGTCCACAAGGAATGTAATATCATTGCCTTCCACTTTCCCATCCACAAAAGGACCTGATTGATTTACCTCTAGAGATGCACCAAGCATTCACTCTCCCTCCCCCCAGGCACCGTCATTGAGATGAATCTGAATCACTCTCAGGATATTGCAACGAATATTGCGAAACCATCTGTACATTTTTATTCTTACCAACTTGTTTACCCGCGTGCAATCCGGCATTCACACTGTATCTCTGTTCCAGCAGCATTCATATTAATTGGCATAGGAGCTTGAGGCATTTGTACCTGTTGTACCTGTAACGTAACTACCTGTTGCTGTTGCAGCAGTTGTTGATTCACAACCACCTTATTCTGCATCTGTGGATTAAAATTTTTAACCATTCGATTATTTCCTAACAAGAACTTACACTCGTTCTTCTAATGTCCTAACCTTCCGCACGCACGACAAGGAAATTTCTTTTTCATCTCTTCTTTATTACCTTTACCTCTACCTTTTCCTGATAATTTCACTTGAACACCACCATTTGGTACGACATTCATACCTGGTACCTGACCATTTTGAAAGTTCTGATTCGCTTTCACCTGTGCCCACATAATTTTCTCTTTCAATTTCTTATGCCTAGATTCAATATCATCACTCACTACAATACTTTGCGTGCCTCAGTATTTCATCCACTGTCTTGCTTTGCCAACAAATCAAATAATGCTGAATCATATTACTAATCTCAGGTTTCATTCCAAACACAAATTTATACACAAAATGTCCCATATCTTTGTCAGTTATGCTTCCAAAACCACTATACTTTTTGAACACCCGTAAAAGTCTTTTGTAATAGGCATGCACAGTTTCTTTTGAGTCCTGTGTCGTCCTGTCAATTTTAACCCAATCTGTTTCTTTTGGGGAAATTTAACTCTTCAAATAAGTAATCACTTGACTATATTTCTTAATTACCTCTACTGAAGGCGCTCCAGTTTTAACATCGCTAGGATATTCCTCTTTCGGCCAATCAACTGCAATCTTACACTCAGTCCATAAATCAGCTGGAACTACAATATCAAATAAGCCATCTGAATATTTCAACAAGACCTTTGAGACCTTTACAAACCTCTCTACCTGTTGTACCACTTGACAGGCTTTTTTCTCAAACTGGGAAATTCACTCATAAAAGACAATATGTCCTGTTTTGACCAAGGAATATGAACATGTCTGCCACACGGAACTTCTCTCACTGGATATATCATTTCTGAAGATTTTGTCTGTCTTAACGGAAGCAAAGGAGATGCAGTCACACCTTTACTTGCATGCATTTCTTCTTTCTTTTTCGCCCATCTACCTTTCTATCCTTCCAATTCACCCCATCTTTTCAGAGTATTAATCAATTCCTTTATTTGTAATCGTTTACCGGATGCATTCAAACTCTCTAAGTCCTTATCACTAAAATCCAACCTATATGTCTTCTGTAAACCTTTCAATTTTCAATATCCACTCCATATTCCTGTGCTGCTTCTGCCAACTTCTCATGCAATTTTTCGCTTTCAATGTAATATTCTTACACAAGAATAACAACTCATCATCCTGATATTTACTCAGTCTCTCCAGACTTATTGTACCAATAATCATTTCTTCCAGATCTACTCTTAACCTAATTATATCTATACTTGGTTTAGAACTACTATGTGCCATTCCTCTAATCCAATCATCCAACTCTTCTGGCGAAGGTCCCACTGAACCCCATGATACTGAAGTTGTTTCTCTCACATTTGGCATTAATTTTCTAGGATCGGTCTGTATACTCCTTTTTGGCGTTTCAGTCACGTTTCCATTTATTGGAGTGTCAATCAGTGACGTACTCATCTCATTTGATTCTGACCCACTAACATTCCTAGCACCATTCACTAGAACTGTCAATGCATGCACTCTTGAAATATTTTGACCCTCACTATACAATGGAACTATAGGACCAATTGTCACCGAAACTAACAATACTTCTGCATTTAAACTCATCTGATTAATTTTCTGAGTCAATTCTTCCTTTGTCCTATTGAGCATTTCAACCTCTCTTTCTTGTGAAACTCGCGTATTTTGCGAAGACTGTAAGACTAACGGAACTTGTGAGTCTTGTGGTACCTGTGGAACTTGTGGAATTTCTAATTCAATTAATGGTGCCCTTGGAGGTCTCTTCATTAACATCTCATCTAATAACTCATCATCAATTTCATTCGGATCCATATCTAGTTCTGTAGTCTCTACATTATTATTTTTCTCCTTGCACTTTCCACCAGCTTGAACCTCAGCAACCATTACTGGGTATAATCCATCTGTGATTACTTTTCTTCTCCACCTTTTCATCTGGGCATCCTATTTAGCTTCTGAATACCATCTTACTGTATTCCTATTTTTCATCCTATTCCTATCTCTCTCCCTTCTGTACGCCTCATGTTCCCATTCCGCAAGCTCCTCATAATGCATAGGTCTAGGATTCGGTTTTAACAAGTTCATTCGTCTCTTCAAATTTTCAAAAATTCTTACATTAAAAGTACCATGCCCTGGGAAAGCTAAAACTCCATCATCCTCTGTATAACTAACCCATTTCTCTAACCATGTACATGTATGATATCCACGCTCTAACATCATAAAAGAAGCAGGCGATCTTGGAGGAGGTAACCATTGGCTTGTCTTTTTTAAATAAATCTTGTATCATTTTTACCAACTTCATTTTCAACTCTCTCTTTTCGCTAAATCAAGGAAATCCTTCCGTAATTCCGTTCACCCTATTCGCTCACGGTCGTCCAATACCAGCACGACTCACACTAACCAACCAATCACAGCATAATACACACCCGCTATTCTGACCAATGCCAGCGCTGCTTTTTGTGACGTCAGTATAACTCCTACAGCTGACCCTCCCTTCACAAAATAATAGAGGAATGTACTACAAAGTCTTTCTAAATAAATTCTTATTAGAAACGACACAAAACGCTGCTACTTTACCTGCTCCACTAAATAACGAGATAGTTCAATCATTCAAGAGATCCTTTTACATCTAGTAAAATAATGACCAGCGTCATTCTACTTTCAATCAAGTGAAAAGAGGTCTTGGTACTCCTTTAGGCGTATTTCCTAAAGTTTCGGAAGAGGACTTTCACAATTACAGTCAAGTGAAGAGAGGTCTTGGTACTCCTTTAGGTGTATTTTCAAAAGTTTCGGAAGAAGACTTGCCTATTACATTTAGCTTACTCACTTACTTCAGAATAGGTCCCTTAGAATAATATCAACAGCCTTTCACTGTTTGATATTACAACAACAGACAAAGTACTTCTCCAGTGTGATACTTTTCTACACTCTTCCTCTGCCCCTGAGGCTAAATCAACTAAGGGTGGGTGTAATTGGTGGAGTACTACTATGCAGAATTCCACGAAGTTGAACAAAAACTCAGTGAATTTCACAACTTCGCTCCGTTCAATAAAAAGACTCCCAATTAAAACAGAAACCTCATATACTTTTGGTAAGATAACAAGTATCTCTGTCTTTACATGCTTAAATGCATATAGTCATTTCACAAAAATGCATTTGACTTGAGGGACACCTAGCAACGACTAGTTGAACTGCAGCTTGATGTAATAATTTCAATGCTTTTGCATTTGACTCGTGAGGGACACCTAGTCACGACTAGTTGAACTGCAGCTCTTTGTAGAATTATTTTGATATTGGATACTGCAATATTCACTGCCCAATGCTTTGCTCGTCCCATAATACTTTGCAGGGCCTTTGGTTGGGATTGTATTTTTGCCCATAACTGTGCTTGGGGTGGTCCTAAGAGGATGGGACCACCACTGAATCGTTCAGCGTGATATGCTGTTTGTGTTCAAGGCATCTGCTTGGTCCTCCCACTAGGTTTGGGGGGACCTCAAAATCATCACCTCTCTCATTGCCTGATATTTTCCATTTTCAAAGTTCACTTTTGTGAATTGGTTGTATGCATTTTAGCATGTAAAGTTGCTTTATCAAAGCATTTGTGGGTGCAGTTTTGTAGCTGACTCCTTATGCGGAGGAATGGAGTTTTTGCCTGAATTCCGTGGTTTTAATGGAATGCGTAGTTAACAAATCTCCGTACCCGTAAATCAATAATTCAACCATTAATTTGCCAAAATAATCAATATAAACCATCAGGCTGCTACCAAAACTGATCCAGCGATCTGGGACTAATAATTTTCTACAGACAAGGCCCCATTTCATTAGCCAACAAGTCCCTTCACGCTGGGTTAGGTAATTTCTAAACCAATACCAAACTTACCAAAGTCCAATTTGTATCTTCATTTCTAATATACCAATTATGGTGATGCGTATCTTTATATAGTTGATGACAAGGTTTGGCAAACTAATACTTGTTTCTAAAGAAACTAATAAACTAGTAAAACACCTCTAATAAAGACAGACTCATATGTATATTTATAATGTTTAGCTAAATAATGTGAAATAAATGCTCAGTAATACCAACATACAGTGCAAATCATAGATCATCACAGAGTAACAATATCAGAGAAATAATGATAATAACACATATCATTTGACAGTGCATAAAGGAGTGGAAGGCGAAGATATTGATTATGCAAATTCAGTTTTCTGTCTATACTAACTAGGCGCGGGTGGAGAGCTCCGCTCCGCCCGCAGTGTGAGAAGATTTGCCTACTCCGCGTTTCGTGGAGAACACGAAGTAGGAAAATCCCCTGAAACTCCGCAGCGGAGCGGGGTTGACCAGCCCCCGCCTCCATCCCCCCATTAAGAATTTATTTAAAATACATTAAAGGTAAAAGAAAAAAGACTTACCTTGACTGCGGCGTCCCCGGGCTGCCGTCCTCCTCTTCCTCGCCGTCTGTTACGGATGATCTGCGCATGCGGATTCCTTGTGAAAAATGTGCATGCGCAGATCACTTGGCGAGGAAGAGGAGGACGGCAGCCTGGGGGCGCTGAAGTCAAGGTAAGTCTTTTTTCTTTTACCTTTAATGTATTTTAAATTAATTCTCAATGGGGGGGGGTGGAGGCAGGTGGCGGAGCGGAGTTGCACAGAGTTTGTTCCCAACTCCGTGGACCTCTGCGTAGCCGCGCTCCAGCAGCTCAATCCAGGGTTAATACTAACCCAATTGGAAAGGAAAACTACTTCCTGGCCATGAGAGCAGTAAGGCCCCTCAAGAAGAGTTGAAGAGGCAAAGACTAAGTAAGGAATCAGCAGACAGGAACAGCCAGCTCAAGAATAGGGGACAGTAAATAAGTCCTCTCCTCACGCAAGTAGGAAAGCAAGCAGCCGACTAACTAAAAAAACGACCCCAAAACCCCTCCCACCAGGAACCTCAATTATACCCTAAAACCCAGATGTCCAACCCTCATTCATGTCAGAACAGAAGATTTCTCTACACATCATTGGTTAAGGAAGGGGGTGTACTGTCACACCACTCTCGTCATGTCCATCTCACTCAATGTCTTATTGATTATTTATTCAATTTATCTACTTCCACCCCAAGAAATAAAAATTCAAGCCACTGTCATAGTATTCATTTCGGTCATGTAGCAAATTCTGTGTCTCATTTGTCCACCCATGCCGCATTCAGAGGAAATGTTCTTTTACTCGATGAAGAAATTGTTTCTTCCAGATACCTGTTGGCAGGCACACAGGTCTTGCAAAGGACACTCATCTTCCACTTTCCCCATCTTGTTCAACATTATTTTCTCAATTTATTTTCATTTCATTAACCCAAACGTTTCCTGCAGATCAGAAAGCCATGCTTCTATGAAAAACAAACACAGACATTATTAATCCCTTAGAATGCTTTCCGTTACGCAACCCCCCAGTGCTGCATTTATCCATGCGCAGCCCGAGTTAATATTATTTTCCTAGCAAACTTTAATAAAGTGCACAAAAGCAGCATTAGTCCTTTTATTTTTCATTTGTCGAGAAGCATTTACGGCTTACTTCAGTGCTTTTAGTACGTGCCTGCGCAGTAGCATTTTCCCTCATGTTAGACTCTTTACCGCATTCGTTTTCACCGCACACTCTTAATACATGTTACTGAGGGTTCAATTCGAGCAGGTTTTATTTCGTGAAAACCCTGCTCCATCACCATCTACTAATGCACTTGAAGATGAAGAAGGTGAAATGTGCCTGCCATTTCTCTTGGACATCAGTGCTGCATCTGGCATAGTAAGCACTACAATCACACTCTCATGTTATGGGCATAGCAGAAGTCTTAATGCCCCACTCTTCCCCAGTTGGCTTCAGTTCCCTCCGGTCTGTGACTCATATTAGGCAACTTCTTCTCCATCTTTTATTAAGTCTTGTGTGTCATCCAGTATTGTGTTAACTGCTGCCAATACTGTTGAACTCCTATCAAAGTCCTCCTGCCAGTCTCTTCCATCCTAATGCTGATGACACTCAACTCTACTGATGAAACATCAGGAAGCAAAACCAATAGCTAGAAACCTGCCTATTGCCTTTTAGTTCATTACTGGCTTGGAGTTCCCTCAAACGTGATGGATGGAAAACTGAAATGCAAAAACAACATCATGTTGATTCAAGCTCTGCCACATGCAGCATCCCAGGTGATTCATCTTCTCAATGTTAAAAGTCTGTAAGTCAGCATCAACTGCAAAATTAATCAAATGCCAGTATCTGAGCTGTGGTCAGCACAATTCATCGCTATACCAGCCTAATTCAATATATCCTCCATTTCATCCCTCATGGACTACCTCATATTATTGAAAATCATCACCCAATTCTGTCTCATCTACCTAAATTCACTCTACATCTCAGTGGCACAACTTCAAATACTTCACCACTGTGAAGGGTACGCCACATCTCTATGAAATCACTTCAAAGACTTCTATCATTAATTTTATAGCCTTAAAGGCCACCTGTGTCACCCACAAGTCGTACCACGGAAAGGCTCCCAGTACATAAACAGCAAATCGCTACAATATATCAACTGACACAATTTATTGATCCCAAGAAAAAAATACATAATGGGGCTTATTTACAAGCCCCTTGCGCCCCCCCCCGGTAGGTCACTTTTTTCAAGGGGCTTCTAAATAAGCCCCTAAAAGCATTTGCAAATACAAGAAACAGATCACAAAGAGGGGTGAGAAGGCATAAAATTATGATGAAAACTGGTTCCTACACAAGGACAAAAAACTATTCGAAGAAAGAACTCTGCTTTTTGAAATCACACTCACCAGTTTTTGAATAGGTATTGTAATTCTGCGTTAAACCAATTATTCAAATTCAATGCTTCACATTTGAATGTTTAACCTAGAAGCATGACTTTCATGCTGCTTGCCACATACTTTAGCTGAAAGAAACTGAGCATAATAACATAAAAAGTTAGAGGTGCAGGGAATAGGAAAGGTATTGTGCATACCGTTTACAGCTATTTTATTTTTAAATATTAATACAGCAATCAAAGGTCAAGGATACTTTTTTAAGTACATCATAATTGCCTTTCAATTCTAAGCTCATATACAGTACAGTCATTGGGATGCAATTTGTACAGTATGTCCATCCATCGGAAAACATTTCCAGGAATGTGTCAGTGGCATTTCCTTTGAAATAAGCTACATTCTGAAGGGCTTTTAGCAGTATATAATTTAGATTTTCACAAGCTAGGGACGCATTTTTATGTTCTGATGCAATCTTATTAGAAAGGCTGTGATGGATTTTGCGCTGTACAATTGTTAATTAATAATAGCGACTACAATGTTTCCTATACTAATGCATTCATTGAAATCGGATAGTATTTTTAAGATTATAAGTATTATAACATAGAACTTACATAAATCATTTTATCTTACAGAGGATGTTTTGTGCGTATATTGCTATTTCCATTAACATAACTACTCAGAGTATCTTCGTTGAGGATTTAAAATGTAGAGTTGTTGGTGTCTGTGAGATAACACTTTACAAAAAGTATATAATAGATGTGCATCAAAACATGCAAAAAGGCTTTTAGGGCATTATTTAAATAAAAAGATAAACCAAATAACATTATTGGAACGAGAGGGACTTAATTAATTCTATGACATGGAAGAGAGACATACGCTATGCCATTAAATAGAAACAAATAACCTATTAATCCATACCAGTGGAAGAAAGACTTCTAAAATTATAGCATATAACTTACAAGGTAAACAGTCAGAATATCGTATAGGAAATGTCAACTTGCACTATTATTGAGTGCAAAATATTGTGATACAGAAATATCGACTGCCAGAATATCGTGGACAAGAATATCGGGCCCGATTCACAGAATTAATTTAAGACTAAATCCTAAACTTACTACTTTGTGGTATTCACAGAATGCACTTACTACTTTTGGTATTCACAGAATGCACTTACTACTTATGGTATTCACAGAATGGATTTACGACTACTAACTTTACGTCCGCACTCGGGCCGGAAATTCCGGCCCGGAGGAGGAGCTTCCGGCCCGGAGTCGGGGCTTCCGGCCCAGAGGCGGAGCTTCCGGCCCGGAGGCGGAGCTTCCGGGCCGGAGGTGGAGATTTCGGCCATGGCTAAATCTCCGCCACCGACCGGAATCCCCACCTCCGGGCCGGAAGCTCCGCCTCCGGCCCGGAAGCTCCGCCTCCGGGTCGGAAGCTCCGCCTCCGGCCCGGAATTTACGGCCCGAATGCGAACGTAAAGTTAGTAGTCGTAAATCCATTCTGTGAATACCATAAGTAGTAAGTGCATTCTGTGAATAACAAAAGTAGTAAGTGCATTCTGTGCATACCACAAAGTAGTAAGTTTAGGATTCAGTCTTAAGTTAATTCTGTGAATCGGGCCCATCATGTTTAAGGTAAGAAATATCGTTTTCCAAAATATCAAAGTCATTAATATCGTTTGCCAAAATTTGGGGGCATAATCACAAGGATCTATCGCTGAGTCAGCGGCACTTTATCGCAGCCAAAGTAGCGATAAACTTATCGCCCCAATCACAAGCTGGTGTTAACATCCCACAGCACCAATTTACCCACGATAGCAGCCGCAAAAAACATCGTCACAGATCACCCCTGCAACTATCGCTAATGAGATGCAGAGTAGGCATTCCCGTGCCAAAATCCGCGACAACACCACTCCACAACATTCTCAAAGACCAGCCAGATCTGCAATAAGAACACAAAACAGGCGATAAGGCGCGTTAGCAGCAGGAAAATAACACCTGCTCTGACCTGGTGCCAAGTCGGACGGCAGCCTGCACCATAAAAGTGAGCCCAGCCCACAGCCACACCTGAAGAACAACAGATGCACCCGGGCAACTGAACATGCAGCCCAGAGGGCCGAAAGGGCAACAACACCCTCCACCACCACCTCCAGGACCCACCTCCCCAGCACCCCCGACCAAAAACATGCCACATCAGCTACACCTAAACATGTACAAAATAATCTGAATGATGTCACAAAATCACAACTGGGGACATGCATGTGTCATCACAATAATGAGCATCACACATTCACTTTCGAAGCAACAAATGAAACTTTATTAACATAAACACTGAACTGAAATGAAGACACATGGCAGCTCCCCTCGGGACAATCTGTAGGTCACAGACTGCAAGACAAAAATCATGATGAGAAGGTGTGTCCTACGCACATCAAAGGACGGAGAGAGAGCGAAGGGGAGAGAGAAGAAGAGAGGGGGAGAGAGAGATAATAAGAGGGGGGAGAGAGAGATAAGAAGAGAGGGGGATAGAGAGATAAGAAGAGGGGGGAGAGACAGATAAGAAGAGAGGGGGAGAGAGAGAGAAGAAGAGAGATGGAGAGAGTGAGAGAGATGAAGAGAGGGGGAGAGAGAGTGAGTGCCGCCCCTGCGCACCCAGGCCACACTGCTCACCTGCTTCCACCGGTGTGTCTCTAACCACTTGCCGGTATGTATTGCAGTTCACCAGGTCACAAATCTGAGACAGACCCATCATCTGAAACAGAGTCCAGATACATGATTGGCGCAGTACACACAATTGCACAAGACAACATCGCCTGCCCGCCCATGCACACCCAGGCAGAGGCACCCCAGCCCCTCCTGCCGCCCATCGGAGCATGCCCGCCCATGCAAACCCGGGCAGAGGCACCCCAGCCCCTCCCGCTGCCCATTGGAGCATGCCCGCCCATGCACATCCAGGCTTCACTGCTCACCTTCTGCCACCGGCGTGCAAACAGGAGGTCCCACCACGTGCCGCTGCAAGCCACAAGCCCGGGCCCGTGGACATGGCACCCTCTACATTATGCAGCCCCGCTCCACAGGCCACCAGGTCTCACGTTTGGTGCTGGGTCTTGATTACTCCATGGCAGAGGACATACCCGCGCACCCGGCCTCATTGCAGGCTGCACACCCGCTCAACCCAATAGGTGCCACTAACTCTGGGATCCCGGAAGCGACGCCTTGTGGCAGTAGGCCCGCGCTGCCCGCTGGTTCTGGCCTACTCTGCAGTCCAGCAGGGCACACAAAACCTGAGCTGTCCAGACCACCGGGACGGGGCATCATCGCAGGCTGCACACCCGCCCAGCACTTAAGGTGCCCCTACCTCAGTGCACCCAAAGTCACCGTCCCGTGGCGGGGTGCCTTTGCCAGCTGCAAAGCACCGGGTGCCACTAACCCTGTGCAACCCGAGTCAGCGCCACATGGTAGTAGGCACATGACGGCCGCAAGGCCTCAGGTGCTACTAACCCTGTGTGCAACAACTCATGGGCTCTTCATGATTGAGAACTGTGGAGCGTCCGTCATCCAGTCACCACTAGTAGAGGGGAGTGTGACGTTGTCGGCCCCTTATATTGGTGGAATTACATGGCCTGTGACGCCTGTGCCAGATGGGTGTGGTGTGTGTGCAAACCTGCCCTCAGGGAGTGGCTGTGACATGCTGACAACTAGACCAGTGACCTGCACACCACCAGCGAGTATGCCTGCGACGGGTAGCAATGAGGACCCCTCTCGGAGCGTAAGCAGAGTGGTCTGACCTGCTGTACACCAAAACAGCACAGGGCTTGCAACAATGACTTGTGTGCTCTGGGCGTGGTTCAGTCCATGTCCGTACATGAAAGTGACTGATGCGTGTGTCTCTATTGTAGTGTCCACGGCACCAAGAACACAATATGCAATGTAGCACCCTCTGACTGGCATCCCACAGGATGAGCATCATTGACGCAAGGGAAATCACTGTTCCTACATTCATTCACACATTCATACATGAATGTTGTAAGACATAACACAGCAGTTCGTTACTGGATGTTTATTGCACATCCAGTGCAGTTTTGCAGCTGGAGCGGTACAGGGCAATGCCAAGCACACTACGCAATATGGGCCCGTGGAGGGACAGCCAGAGTCCATCCGGGAATGACAAGTACTGCAGGAGAGGAAGGGTACAGTCCGCAATCTGCTTGTCGTGTCATTGGTCATCAAACAGGATATTGCAGTCCATGTCGCTGTCCAAGGTGAGTGCATCGGAGTGTATCGGGGTCAGAAGAAGGTCATGGGGCAATGTGCGGCACCAAGCAGAAACCAGCCCGTTGGCGCAAATGAATGCTAGTGCCTCCGTCTGAACTTAAACCCATGTCCTCGTCCTTGGATGTGTGCTCTGCCCTACCTGTGGGTGTTGGAGTACTGGCTACGGCACTGTGTGCCACTGACACATCAGGGGCTGGAGAAGGATTGTTGGCTGCACTGTGAGGCAATGGCACACCAGGGGGCAGAGATGTGGATGGTGTGAGGGCAGCAGCATTCATCATCGCCACGCCTTGTGGCACCAATGCCATGATGAGGATCTGCAGGGCATGGTAGATCCCAGCTACATTTCGCTGGTGTGCAGTGGTGGCTGCCATCCTTTCTGCCTCCATCCGCACCATATCCTCCATGAGCCTCCGCATGTGTGCCAGCTCATGGCTGATATCGCTGGAGCCCCCCAGTGTTCTTCTCTCTGCATCATGACTCCAGCGATGTCAGTCAGGGCTCATTGGAGACCATGGAGCGGGCCTAGACACCCATGGATGGCGTCCAGTTTGATAGCCATGAGGTCGAACCCCACCTGCACCTGCTCAGCCGTCACCCTCTGGCCCTCCAGCACATGGCGTTGGAAGGCCGTGTGTTATTCCTGGGGGTCTTGGGAGACTGCCGGGCCGTGGGTGCCTCCTGCTGGGTGGTTTGGGTGGTGGGTGGGGTCTCCTCGATGCAGCTGGGCAGCCCTGATCCTGGATGTGAGTTGCAGATGAAGTCAATGATGTCTAGGAGGGCTTGGGTGTCGATGCAGGGGTTGTCCTCCTCGTCATCAGTGAAGAGTGGCTGGGACTGCTCTGCAGGGGGTGTTGACGGTGGCCCTGCAATGTGAAGGGGAGATTGTGTATTGCAATGTGTCCACATGTATGTAGCCGCATGGTACATGTTGACATTCAGACAGCATGGCATTGTACATTGTGACAGTCTATAGAACTGGGCAATGACCCAGAGTCATCTAGGGTGTGCACTGTGCTCTGTTTGATTGTGCATGTGTGTCATTGTGGCCATCTCCACCGTCCCCCCAGTACCTGGTGGTCACTCACCCTGTTGCGGTTGTCTTGTGTCCTGTCAAGCAGTGTCAGGTCCCCCGACTCCAGCCACAGTATCCACACTGATGGCTGTCGACACCAGCTCCTCCCTGTCATCCAGCACGAGCTGTGGCGCTGGGCTCCCACATCCAGTCTGCATTGCTGCCTTCTGCTTGGCTGCGAGTTTCTCCTTGGTCTTTCGCTTGATGTCATTCCATTGCCTCTTGACCTCGTCCATTGTGCTCTCCGTTGACGTTCACCTTGTCCACGATGTCCCGTCATATTCCACTTTTGGTGCCCAATGACACGTTGGAGGTGACGAACAGTTGTTGATGGTGTTCCATCACCTCCGCCACTATGATCCTGTTCGCCTGCGGACTGAACTTCGTCTTCCTCTTCCCTGTCCTTGTCCTTCCCTGTCCCCGAGGTCCTAGACTGGTCGTCCGGGGTGCTTGTGGAGTTGCACTCGTCCTCTGCGCCTGCTCCGGCTGCCTCCACGGCGCTTGGGTGTTGTGTTTTTTCTACTTTTATGGTGATTTTTCCCGCCTGCCAGGTGTGTGTTGCAGGCCTGGCACTGCTTAGCGCTGATTTACTCATCGCACTTTGGCCCATCGCAGGTTTTTTCGCGTTGGGGTTTGTGTTTTTATCTCCGTCGAGGTGGTTGTATCACGGGCATTGGCCGCGGTTTCGGCAAACTATCGCATGGGGCCGCCTTGTTGTGAGTTCCACGTTGACACGTGGTTATTTTCCCGGGATAGGCTGCAATGTGTAAAGTTGGTTTAACATTTTTTGGTGATGTTTAGCACATGTTCTTGTGAATATATCCCTCAGTGGTTAAAAATATTGTTGTTTTAGTTAGTGCTATGTATTTTAGTGTGTATTTTAAATGTATGTGCTATATTTTTTTGTCTAAGTATTGCATTTTTTTATGTATGTGTTACATTTTTAGAAGTTATTAATTTTATTTTATTAAAGTTATAGTTTCATAGCGGGTTGTGGGTTTATAAGGGAATAGGGTGGGAAGTAATTTAATTAAAAAAATTGAATATGAATTTTATGGTAATTAAATTTTGCGTTTTAGTTCTGTAGTGGGTTGTGGGTTGATAGGGGAATAGGGTGGGAAGTAATTTAATTATAATAAATTGAATATTAATTTTTATTCATCAGTATTTATTTAATTTAGATTTTATAGTATTAATTATGGTAATTAATCTAATATTAATTAATTAATAATTGGCTGTTAATTTTTATTGATTAATTAATTGGTCGATATGTTAATTGCGTCATTTTTTAGGTGAGTTTATAGGGGAATAAGGTGGGAAGTAATTTAATTATAGTTAAATTATAAATATTTGTTCATAATTAATTTTTATTTTTTTAATATTTTATATTGTTAATTGTGGGAAATAATGTATTAATAATTTATTAATTTGCTTTTAATTAATAATGAATTGGTAATTATGTTAATTGTTTCTTTTGTTTAGGAGCGGCTTGTGGGTTGATAGGGGAGTAGGGTGGGAAGTATTTAGTTTTAATAAATAAATTAATTAATAAATGTATATTTGTTATATAATATTTATTAATTATTATCTTATAGTGTTAATTGTGTGAATTAATTTATTAATAAATATTTATATTTTGATTCTTAATTGTTATTAATTAATTGTTAATTAATTATGTTAATTGTGTAATTTTTTTCTAAATTGGTGGTGGGATTTATAGGGGAACATGGTGGGAGGTAATTTATTTTTACTTAATTTTATTCTTTGCTAATTGATGGTCATTAATTAATTACATTTTAATGTTGTCAATTGTGTAAGAATTTTGATGTGTTAGTTGTGGAGTTTATAGTGGTAAATGTTGTAAAGTGAATGTTATTTAAATGAATTAATGATTTGTTGTTAATTGATATTAATTTATTCATGTAAATTGTCTAAATATTTTTTAGGTGTGTGTTTTGGTGTTTATTGGGTATAGGGTGGAAAGTAATTTAGTTTCAATTAATTAATCATTACTTGATCATTAATATTCATTTATTAATTGATAAATATTTTTGTTAATTGTTTAGTTTTTATTTTGTTTGGGTATTTCTGTTCTATAGCTGTAATGTTTTGTTAGTACATTAATGTTTACCATTTTAAATGTTTTTTTTAATTATTAATATTTGTTAATTAATTTTGTTAATTATGGAGGTACGATTCTTTTTTAAATTTAGATGTGTGTTACAAATTGTGTGGTGTTATAGGGTAGAAAAAAAATCCCTTTCATGTAATTTATATTTTTTTGCATTACAAATAATTTTTATTACAAGATAGTTATTTTTTTATTTTTTACATTAAAAAAGTAAAATTTGTATGTAAATTTTACATTTTTGCTACATTATATTATGTTTTGTAAATTTTTATATATGTTTTGTTTTTGGCTTTTTAAAAAAAATGTATTGTAGTAGATATTTTGTTTGTTTTAAAATGTGATTTTTTTTTGTGGGAATGTAATTTTTACCCCTCCGCTATCCAACACTTTCCCTATTGTTGAACTTGTTGGAGTGGGAATAGTAATTTTTACCCCTCCACTATCTAATGCTTTCCCTACTGTTGCACTCTCTGGAGTGGGAATAGTAATTTTTACCCCTCCACTATCCAACACTTTCCCTACTATTGCACTCGCTGAAGTGGGAATAGTAATTTTTACCCCTCTGCTATGGAACACTTTCCCTAAGTGGGAATAGTAATTTTTATCCATCCACACCCCAACACTTTCCCTACTGTTGCATTTGCTGCAGTGGGAATAGTAATTTTTATCCCTCCGCTATCCAACACTTTCCCTCCTGTTGCACTTGCTGGAGTGGGAATAGTAAATTATTTCCCTTCTCTATCCAACATTTTCCTTGCTGTTGCATTCATTGGAGTGGGAATAGAAATTTTTACCCTTCTGCTATCCAACACTTTCCATACTGTTGCACTCACTGGAGTGGGAAGAGTAATTTTTACCCCTCCGCTATCCAACACTTTCCCTACCGTTGCACTCGCTGGAGTGGGAATAGTAATTTTTACCCCTCCCCTATCTAATGCTTTCCCTACTGTTGCACTCTCTGGAGTGGGAATAGTAATTTTTACCCCTCCACTATCCAACACTTTCCCTACTATTGCACTCGCTGAAGTGGGAATAGTAATTTTTACCCCTCTGCTATGGAACACTTTCCCTAAGTGGGAATAGTAATTTTTATCCATCCACTATCCAACACTTTCCCTACTGTTGCATTTGCTGCAGTGGGAATAGTAATTTTTATCCCTCCGCTATCCAACACTTTCCCTCCTGTTGCACTTGCTGGAGTGGGAATAGTAAATTATTTCCCTTCGCTATCCAACATTTTCCTTGCTGTTGCATTCATTGGAGTGGGAATAGAAATGTTTACCCTTCTGCTATCCAACACTTTCCATACTGTTGCACTCACTGGAGTGGGAAGAGTAATTTTTACCCCTCCGCTATCCAACACTTTCCCTACCGTTGCACTCGCTGGAGTGGGAATAGTAATTTTTATCTCTTCACTATCCAACACTTTCCCTACAGTTGCACTTGTTGGAGCGGGAATAGTAATTTTCACCTCTATGCTATCCAACACTTTCTCTAGTGTTGCACTCATTGGAGTTGGAATAGTTAATTATTCCCCTCGCTATCCAACACTTTCCCTACTGTTGCAATTATTGGAGTGGGAATAGTAAAGTATTCCCCTCCACTATCCAACACTTTCTGTACTGTTGCACTCGCTGGAGTCGGAATAGTAAATTATTCCCCTCCGCTATCCAACACTTTCCCTACTGTTGCACTCATTGGAGTGGTAAATTATTCCCCTCTGCTATCCAACACTTTCCCTACTGTTGCACTCGTTGGAGTGGGAATAGTCATTTTTTCCCCTACTCTATCGAACACTTTCCCTACTGTTGCACTCAAAGTAGTGTAAAATGTACTTTTAAAAAATAATAAATATTATAATATTTTAATTTATAATTTTTTTTATATATTTTTATATTACAGGTGTATGTATATATATTTATTTATAATTTTTAATATATTTCTAACATTTTGGTGCCGATTCCGATCCGTTAAAAATAATTTGCGTATGACCCGTATCCGTATTTTTTTACGTACGAGTCGTACAAGTACCGTACAAACGGCCAAGTATGATTCGTACGTGAAAAATAACTATGAATAGCGTCGGGAAAAGTGTATGAGAGTGCGTTGGAAAGTTTTTACGTCCGAATATCGTCAGGAAAAGTGTACGAGAGTGAGCCGGACATTTTTACATGCAAATCGTAAAACACAAGTCTGAGCAGGCAAGTACGATCCCGACCGTCCGTCCGAATACACAATCGCACGTATAATGGCCCGTACGGAGCCAACGCAGTAGCACACATGTACACGGGTAAACTTATGCCCGTGTATGAGCCGTACAGCCCCCCCACCCCCAAATATGTCAGCACCGTACACCACCCTGTCCGCACTGTACCCCAGCCCCACAACTGTACGCACCGTACCCCCATGTACGCGCCGTACCCCCCCATGTACGCGCCGTACCTCCGCATGTACGCGCTGTACCCCCACATATACGTGCCGTACCCCCCTATGTATGCGCCTTACCCCCCCTGTCCGCACTGTACCCCAGCCCCGCAACTGTACGCGCCGTACCCCCCCATGTACGCGCCATACCCCCCATGTACACGCGGTACCTCCGCATGTACGCACCATACCCCCGCATGTACGTGCCGTACCCCCCCATGTATGCACCTTACCCCCCCTGTCCGCACTGTACCCCAGCCCCGCAACTGTACCCGCCGTACCCCACTATGTACGCGCCGTATCCCCCCCATGTACGCGCCGTACCCCCCATGTACGCGCCATACCCCCCGATGTACGCGCCTTACCCCATGTACGTGCCGTACCTCCGCATGTACGCGCCGTACCCCAGGCCCGCACCTGTACGCGCTGTACCCCCCCTATGTACGCGCCGTACCCCCCGCATGTACGCGCCGTACCTCCGCATGTACGCACCGTACCCCAGGCCCGCACGTGTACGCACCGTAGCCCCACCGCATGTACGTGCCGTACTCCAACACCGTACCTCAGCACCCTCACCCACCATCGCGTATTTCACACTAAGGGAAATGCATCAATTGGAACAGACTCACAGGTCATTTGGCTGACCATGTGTGACCTACACTGGACTCCCCCTTCAACACACAGATGTGGTAAATCATACTGAGCTGGCACACAAGTGAAGGGGTTGAGCCTAACACCCCTTGCTGCACACGGAGAGTCTGCAATTCCCCATGGAGCCTCATATGGGGATGTCCCACACTATGTCCACCATTAGCATCCCGTATGTTCCTGAGGGATGTTATACACACATTGATGCCTTTATCAGAATACACAAACCAAAACAGATGACTGTCAGGAAGGGTGACTATCAATTCATGGGAGCCATGCAACACGTCATGTGCCCCATGGTGAGTCGACATGTATGCATGGTAACACAACATGCACAGGAGCAGTCCCCACATATCACAAACACGTACCACCCACAAAATGCCTTACTGCACTCCTTACCCTAAATGACTTTTCACCATGTCTGTTCATGTAACTCTGATCCAGCACACGTTGCAATACTCATGAGGAATAGCAGGAGGGCAATGATGACATGAGCAGACGACAGCCGCAAGAACCTGGGGAGGACAGACACACAACAAGTCAGCGAAGAGCTATTAATCCGCAGACATGTGCATGTACTCTACAGGAATTATGTTGTCACCATGCTCTTAAAACATTTAGAGTCCCAGCTAAAATGTGTGGAATGACATCATCACTTGAATGATACATCAGAGCACACCTCCAAGTCACTTAGCACACAGTCAGCTGGACACACATTGCAACGCATGCCACACAAGGCTCAAAGCATGCACACTCAGACACAGGGACTCACCATTATGAGAAGAAGTTGCGGATAAGCTGTCTCCGGATATCCTCATCCTCATCCTCACTTGCCCCATGCCCAAGCCCTTCATCCTCCACGGGTGGATGATCCTGCTCATCCGGATCAAGGATGAGTGGCACGGCCTTCTCTACTGCCATGTTGTGCAGCATGCAGCACACAATGAAGATTTTGCAGACCTTCACCGGGGCATATGGGAGAGCGCCGCCGGTCTTGTGGAGGCACCGGAATCTGCTCTTCAGGAGTCCAAACGTCCTCTCAATCACGCGCCTCGTCTGCCCATGGGTGTCGTTGTACCGGTGTTCTGCGGCTGTTCTGGGGTTGCGGAGAGGCGTCACCAGCCATGGCATGTTGGGATAGCCAGAGTCCCCTACATGGAAACATCATGTGAAGAAGTGGGTCAGGAGATGGTGTAAGATACAAAGATAGCGCGAAACACAGGACTAACAGAGTATACCCACCAACAAGACATGCTTGTTCCGCGTGCAGCTGCAGCATCATTTCTGGCACCCTGCTATGCCTCATGATGTAGGCATCATGTGCGGACCCTGGAAAACGGGCACAGACATGGGAAATCAGCATGTTAGCAAGACACACCACAAGGGCATTGATAGAGTGATAATGTTTGCAGTTCCGAAAGGCTACCTCCTGTGCCTGTGGTGGTACCAAAGCCACATGTGTCCCATCAATGGCCCCAATTACGTGAGGCATCCCTCCCAGGGCATAGAACTCACCCTTGACACCTGTCAACTGCTCACGAGTGGGAAAATGGATGAATTCATCCAGGTGCACCAACATGGCTTCTAAAACATCATGCAGGACACGGCTGAACATTGTCTGGGACATGCCACCGACATCAGCTATGGTCAATTGAAACTTACCGGTGGCAAAAAAATGTAGGGCTGCCATCACCGTCATCTTGGGGGTCAGAGCTGTAGGGTACCTGTGTTGTGGTTGGAGGTGTGGTTCAAGCCGGCGGGTCAAGTCCTCTATCAACTCTTGCGAGAAGCGGTATCTGCGTATGCAGTCATGTTCACGCATGGCATCCAGGTCTGGCATTCGTCTGGGGAGAGGTGGTGCCCTGCAGAGATTTGGAAGGAATAACGAAGAGTGAGTACATTACCACACCAATGTCACTGAGGTGAGCACATGTTCAACAGCTAATGCACATCTGCTTAATACAGAGTCTGGTCTGTGCAATACATCCAGGACACGTAGGCCAGCCAGGTAATACTACTACGAAGAGCCAGCCACAATAGTTGCATGGCAATGTTGACGTGACATGCCATTAAAATAGCTGTGGGCCAGTGTAAGTGACCAGCCAGACACATTACATGAGTGACAGACATCCACATATCAGCATTTGAAGGATGTTATCTCATACAGACAGCTGGCAGGAGTCTAGACACACAGGTCACAAGTCATCTGAAAAAGGACAGATAACACACATTTCCATGAAGGGGTACATGTCAAAAACGGATGACACAGTGTGATGATGTTTAGAACTGAATGTTCAGGTCATGATGCAATGGAGCCATGGTTATGTCAAGGTTCTAATTTGAACCAGTATTTGGTGTGATGCTGGAGGTTGATAGATGAAGATTAATATCAATAAAGATCCTGTTCCTAACCTATGGATTTGGACTATTTACTACATATTGGCGACGAGCGATCTTGTGCAGGGGACAAGTAATCAACCTTCACCCCTGGAACGACACTGATTTGGGAATCAGTGCTATTGAGACAACTTTTGCTGTTTTCTACAACTGTAAGTTATCAAAGACAAAGACATCTTACGAAAATTACTGGAACCGAAGATTAATATTTGCATAAGGCTATTTACATCATAAGAGTAAAGAGTGAACCGACGTTTCATATAGGAGGTGATTGTACTGCCCTGTTTGTGCTCAAATTTGACTAACAATACAGCGCTTGGTTGGAGAGTTTTTAAACGCGAGTGACCATTGGTGGCTACCGATGTTTTATATGGGAGATGTTCGTGTACAAGCTTGAAGATAAATAAGGCGCTCGATTACTACACGCGTATGTGATGGTGCTGCCCCGTTCGTGCACAAGTTTGAAAGTAAATAAGGCATTTGAGTACTGCGCGCGTATTTACTTCCAACATATGTCTTCATGTTTGAGGCTGCGGTGGTAGAAAAAAGAGGGAAGAAGCTGTTCTGCATCGTTGAGGCAAGCGAATTACAGAGCAGCATTATTCAAGCCATATTCGAATGTAAACACTGCGCATGGTAACCGCGCGCGTGTTCACCACAATACTTCCGACTCGCGATAACACCAATCAAACGATCGAGGGTAAAAAATTACATCGACCTTATTTGGAGCTTTTGGACACATTGGCTAAAAATACAGATTGTTTAACTTTACCATATCGTACCATCATATCTTTGGAGCCGCAAGTTGAACGTAGTGAAGGAGCAGTGAAAATAAAAGAGGACTTGCATGGGAGTGAGAGGCTGGCAAGGAAATAGTAAAAGGACTAACGTGAGGAGACAAAATAGTTTGGGAAACTGAGAAAAGACTTACATGCAAAGCAAGGAGGAAAGAAAGCTAAAGAAGGGCTATCCGAGGAGAGGTGAAAAGAGTTGGACAGAAATTCAAGTCGGAGTAGTTATAAGTGACTATTCTAATTGGTTGTTTTAGTTGATTATTTTAATTAATTATTTTAATTGGTTATTTTAGTTAATTATTTCAGCCAATTGTTTTAGTTATTTCTGTTCATCACCAAACTAGAAAAATGTCTGACGATTCTATGTCTGCTCCACCAAAATTTTTGCCTGTACCTGGTGAACCCAGTATTCCATGGAAAAGGTGGAAAAATATTTTCTTCACTTATTTGTTAGCCATTGGTGGCGATAAGTATGGCCCTGTCAGAAGGCAAGCCATATTACTGCATCATTTAGGTGTAGAGGGCAGGAGGATTTATGATGACTTGCCAGAAATTTCTTTGGGAATGGGGGATGGGCAACCAGTAAACATTTATGAGATGTCATTGCAGATGTTGGAAAAACACTTCATGCCAAAAATTAATGTTGTATTTGAAAGACATAAGTTTTTTTCCAGAGGACAAAGATCCGATGAGAGCGTTGTATCTTATGTAGCTACTCTTCGAGGATTAGCTGTCACGTGTGAATTCCAAACCTTGTGTGATTCGTTAATTAGAGATCAGATAGTCAGATGCACAAACAATAAGAGGGTTAAAGAAAAGTTACTATCTAAGAATCCTACTCTGGAAGAGGCTATCCAAATTGCTAGAAGCATGGAAGATACTGACCATTGGATTAAGGAGATTGATAAAGAAAAAAAAAATCCAGAGAGTTCAATAGCAGTAATTGAAAAAGAAATATCAGCTGAGGTAAAAGATGTGAAGAAAGAGATTAAGAAAACAACGTATAAGGGTTATGGGAGTGTACCGATAAGACCGGGGGAGAGAAGACCAGTAATTTGCTACAGGTGTGGGTGTCCTGGGCATATAAGTTCGAGTTTGGCATGCGGAGCTAGAAATGCTACATGCAGGTCTTGTGGAAGAAGAGGTCATTTAGCTAAGGCATGTAGGTCTAAAGGAAGTGTACCAGCAGCAAGTGTGAAGGAAGTAGAAAACGAAGAGGAAAACGGTGGGGAGATATTTTTAACTGTTGATGGTATTGAATTTGATGAATGCCAATTGAAGGAGGCAGATGAGAAAAATAATGTAGAAGTTGTTTCTAAAGTCAGTAAAAATCGAATGAATTTAAAAATGGAGAGTACAGAGAAACTGGTAAAACCACACTGTGAAATTGCCGTGGGGAATGGTATTGTGAAATTATTGGTGGATTCAGGGAGTTTATTCACTCTTATTTCTAAAGAAACTTTTTTGGAGAACTTAGGTGGAGAAATGAGTGAACTTACTACATTTTGGGGATGCAGTGGACAAGCATTATCTTTGAAAAGAAAGGGGTTTATGGAAGGGTCTATATCACGGAAGAGGGATCCAATCTGCTGGGGTGGAGACACCAGAAGGATTTGAGCATAATCTTAAATCCTAATGCATCAGAGCCAGTGCTGACAGTGGAAAATAATGATGGAGATAAGTCTGATAAGGGAAATGCAGAGGGTGATTGGGGTGAAAGGATAATGAATAGGTACTCCAAGGTATTTACTGAAAATCTTGGAATGTTGAAGGGCTTCACGCACAAAATTGTTTTGAAGAGTAATGCAAAACCTGTGATACATAAAGTAAGGTCTGTACCTTATATGATGAAGGAAGCCTTGCAGAAGGAATTGGAAAAATTATTGAAAGCCAAGGTTATTGAACCAATTGAGTCATCGGAGTAGTTATCTCCGATTGTCGTAGCCCCTAAGGAAGGAAATAATATCCGTTTGTGTATTGACTTACGAGACCTAAATAAAAACATCTGGGTAGATAGGCAACCTTTGCCCAATATTGGAGAAATGTTAAGTGTGATGGGAGGGGGATGTGTTTTCAGTGTTTTGGATATGTCTTCGGCATACCATCAGATAAACTTACATCCAGATTCACAACATCTAACCTCATTTGTGACACCACTAGGGGCATTTCGTTATCGGAGAATGCCATTCGGTCTGGCATCGGCTTCTGCAGTTTTTCAGAGGGTGATGCAGAACATATTTAAGGGTTTGGAGAGAGTGATGTGTTTCCAGGACGATATTTTGGTAGTAGGGAGGTCATACAAAGAGCATGATGAGATTATGGAAGAGGTTTTACGTAGAGTTGACGAATGTGGATTGACGATAAAGAAGGAGAAGTGTCAAGTCAGATTGGGAATGGTTAATTATCTTGGACATAAAATATCAGCGGAAGGGATAAAACCTAAGAATAGTATTGTGAAGGCAGTTAAAGATGCACCTTCTCCCACCAATAAAGAGCAGTTGAAATTTTTTTGGGGACTGGCAGAATATTGCTCAAAGTTTGTTCCTAAGTTCAGTGAGTTAGTGGAACCTATGAGACTTTTGTTGAAAAAGGGAGTGGTTTTCGATTGGAATTTGGATTGTGAAAGGGCATTTGGGGATTTGAAGTCTTGTCTTGCAAGTGCACCATCATTGGGACATTTTGATCCTAAAAGAAGAACTATTTTGATTAGTGATGCGAGTAATGTGGGAATTGGAGCTGTATTGCTACAAGTGTCTGATGGAGATGAGAAGATTATAGGGTTTGCTTCTAGGAGATTGCAAGGAGCAGAGAGGAGTTACTCTACAATTGAAAAAGAAGCGCTTGCTTGTTGTTGGGGGATAGCGCATTTTAGGTATTATTTATGGGGTATACCTTTTGTGCTTAAGACAGACCACAAACCCTTAATTCACTTATTCAAGGGTGGTCGGGGTTTAGATGGTAGTGTGACTCCCCGCATATCTAGGTGGTTGACATCGGTGTTGGATTACAATTTTATTGTAGAGTATGTGCGGGGAAACAGGAATGTGTTGGCGGATTGTCTTTCCAGGATGCCAGTGGAAGATGATTCTGGTATTTTAGATGTGGATGTGGAGGAATTGGTTGTAGAGGTTGATGGCGAATTTGCTATAAGTCAAGATGAATGGAAGGAAGCGGTGGAGAAGGATGAGGAATATAAAGGATTGAAAGAAGTAATTATTAATCGCTGGGTTGATTCTGATGTGTTGCATAAACACAAACAATATTTACAAGTCAAAGATGAATTGAGTCTGCAAGGTGATAGGATTTTGCGTAGAAGCAGGATTGTTCCTCCAAATAAGTTGAGACTTAAAATACTGAGAATTGTACATGAGGGACATCTAGGTAGAAGTTTGACTAAGCGGAGGTTGAGAGAGTCGTTTTGGTGGCCAGGAATGGACAAGGATGTGGAAGATCTGGTGAAGGAATGTTATGTGTGCAGTAATAGTGACAAGATGAAGATCACAAGAAATCCTCCTTTGAAGTGCATGGAGCATCCAAAGAGACCATGGGAAAAAGTAGGGTTAGATATATTAGGCCCGGTTGATAAATTGGGTGGTAATAACCGATACTTGGTGGTGTTGGTAGATTACCATAGCAAGTGGTTCACTTGTAAATCCATGGGTGATGTGACTTCAAGAAATGTAATAACATTTTTGAAGGAAGTTTTTTTTGAAGAAGGAGTGCCAAGGACACTGGTAACTGACAATGGTGTCCAGTTGGTTTCATCAGAAATGGGCAATTATTTAAGAAGTATCGGAGTTTTCCATAACAAAGTTGCTTTCTTCCATCCTCAAGCGAATGGGTTAGTGGAGAGAATAAATCGAATGATTATGGAATCTATTCAACTTTCATTGGCAAATGGTTTGTCTTGGAAAGATGAACTGCGGAGAATGATGTGGGGTCATAGAATCACTCCTCACACAGTGACTGGAGTTTCTCCTTTTGTTGCATTAAGAGGGAGGGAGCCCGGAACGAAAGAATCCCCAATGTGCTTGCAAGATAAAAAACAAATTTGGGTTGATAGAGAAGAAATGAAGTTAAGAGTGCTGGAAAGTCAAAGGCGAAATAAAATGGAGTATGATCATAGAAAGGCAGTTAAGGAATTCGTTTTTGGTAAGGGTGATTGGGTGGTGGTAAGGAAGTTTGGATTTATAAGGAAAGGTGAAAGCAAATTTTCTCAACCCTGTAAAATAATATCGGTTGAAGGTTCTGTGGCTCTTCTTGATGATGGAAAAAAAAGGAGTGTGGGAGATTTATGTAAGGTATCTCATTTATGAAATATAATGAATGTAGTTTTGTGTACAGAATTTTAATTGTTAGCAAAAATTTAATGGATGGATGATAGTTTAAGTATTTGTGTTTATAATATATGTTGCATTGTTTAATTGTTTTTGTAAGGGGGGAGATATGTGATGATGTTTAGAACTGAATGTTCAGGTCATGATGCAATGGAGCCATGGTTATGTCAAGGTTCTAATTTGAACCAGTATTTGGTGTGATGCTGGAGGTTGATAGATGAAGATTCATATCAATAAAGATCCTGTTCCTAACCTATGGATTTGGACTATTTACTACACACAGACATTGAGACAACACAGATATTGCCTCATGTCAGGAAGTCATCTTCGAACCATCATGACACATGTAACGTGTGAGTCCACATGTGGCATGGTGTGCGTATATGTGTGTCATGCACATATGCACACAGACACATGTTGGATGCTGCAACAGCAGATGGAGTTGACGGAACACCAACGGCAAGCTCATTGGAACACATGACACACACATGACATCGTCACATCGTGGCACGCTGGTAGTCACATGTCAGGTGTAATTATCCATGTACCTGGCATCAGGGGACAGTTGCGGGTGTTGGTGACTGTGCCATACCAGTGATGCAGCGCTTGACACATGTGTCCTACATGCACACATGTGCAAAGTGTGAAGGGGAAGCTTGCCACGCAGTGCCCCATCACACATGACATGTATAAACAGCTCATCACACATCTATTGTGCCACAACATGATGAGACATGTGCCACATCACTGCCTGACACACTGAGGCCCTGCACATGAAGGACTGCACTGACAATGACTTGATGTCCAGCCTTGTGCGAGTCTCACACCTCCATTCCTTTCGTGTGCGCCTCCTATCACCAGTGTAAGCTGTGAAACGCAGTACACACGCTCTGAGGGCATGTGTACGGGCCGTACTCACGCGTGAGTACGTGCCTATCACTATAGTTGGGGGTACCGTAGGCCCTAGTGATACGGCACGTACTCACGCATGTACGGCCCATGCACACGTGAATGCGTGCCTATCAATATAGTTAGGGGTACCGTAGGCCCTAGTGATACGGCACGTCTTCACGCGTGTACGGCCCGTACACACGTGAGTACGTGCCTATCACTATAGTTGGGGGTACCGTAGGCCCTAGTGATACGGCACGTACTCACGCGAGTACAGCCCGTACACGCGTGAGTACGTGCCTATCACTATAGTTGGGGGTACCGTAGGCCCTAGTGATACGGCACGTACTCACGCGTGTATGGCCCATACACGCGTGAGTACGGCCCGTATCACTGTAGTGATGGTGCCCTTGGGGTACGTGTGCAACACGCCGTACCTGTGTGGGGATTTAAGAATTACAATGGAGACACATGAGGGACAAGTATTAGGGCCTAAATGCATGCTGGTTGTCATGGATACCGAGTTTCAAGTTCAAAATTTAACATCATGTGGTCTGGAAAAAGCAGTTGGCCACATTATACATTGTTGCAAAGTGGTTGTTGACTTGACATGATGATGCAAATTCGAAAGATGCTAAGGCTGTCACTGGTGTATGTTTAAAGGGATTGGAGGAAACGTAGGATGCAAATGAGTCTGACCAATCACTCTGTACTCCTGTAAATGAAATAGGCCAGCAAGGCAGATATAAGGCAGGCAAAACCCATGGGAGGGCACTTGCCTGTACAACATGTCAGTCGATACCACTGCTGCTGTATTGTCTCCCTCTGGCACCATGTCAAGGGCTGTGGAGAGGGCCCAGCCTTTCACCCAGGAGGAGAACGAGGCCCTGCTGGATGTGATCCTCCCACGGTACCCCATGCTGTATGGTCGACCAGGGGAGCAGGTGAGTGCTGACTCCACTACCTTTGCCTGTGCACCTTTTTTGTGTCTGTCACTTCTGGCATTGTGTCCAGGTGTGACAGACATGCAATGTTGGTTGGAGTGGGTCCCAGGGGAGAGTGGATGGCTTATGTCTCTCATGCAGGGCTTGATGTAGTTCATGTGTGCACTCCTCACTTGCATTGTGCTTACTGTGACATTCACTTCATAGTGCATGGCACATTCAGCCAGCCTAATCCTCTTGGGCATTCTTGTTCTATTGTCCTGCGGTGATTCAGTGGTCACCCTGGTGTGACAGGTGACTGCACCCACAGATGTGTGTGAGAGTTGAGTGGGGATGTGGTGAGAGTGGTGAGTGTCCAAATGATGTGTACGCCCCCTGGACATTGATGTGTGTGAATGTTTCTTGTCATGTGGGTGAGTGTCTATGTGGAGTGTTGCACCACAGCTGCATGGAGGAGGCAACTGCTCAATCCATTTGATGTGAGAAGTAAGCCGTGCTGTGTGTCTGACTTGCTGAGCTAGCCCCACACCTGTTACACCCCCCTGGCAAGTGGCACATGTGCAGAGTGAGGTTTGCAGCCGCTGTTGCCAATGGCAGGTTATTGATGTGTGCCTGTGTGTGTCTGTGTACTCTGCTTAGGTTTCGTCAGTGGCCTGGGGCATGTGACTGCTTTGCGGTGCTGTCCATCAGCCTTGTGTTGCTTGGGATGCACATTGTGTGCCATGATCAGGGATTGTTTCGCACCCCTCATGCCACCTGTGTACTTACTATGCCATGTAGTGCATTGGTGCGTCCCCAGTGGAAAAAGTCCCTATGACTAAGGTGCTATTACTTGCCAGCATACTATGCCCTGTTCAACAAATCAAAGATGCTCAAATGTGTGTCTCTGTGACATGGTGCAGGTGTAGTGATGTTGTCCCACTTTGTCATCCACACAGGTAACCGCCTACCACAAGGGGAAGATCTGGAAGGATGCCGTCAAGACCGTGCAATCGGTGGAAGGTCGCAGTCGGCGCCTGCCACAAGTGAGGAAGAGATGGCAGGACATCCGGTGCTGGACACGTAGGATCGCCCGGGTCATGCTGAAGGAGGAGGCTCCTCGCAAGCATGGCGGGCGCCGGCGCCTGACCCACCAGATGAAGCGTGTCCTAGCGGTGGTCTTCCCTGACCTGGATAGGCGGATACAGGAGTTACAGCAGCAGGAAGGGGGTAGGTACATGTGTGTTTGTTGTGTGTCGTCAGCTTTTGTAGCTGCTCAGTCGCCTGGATACACTGCCAAGCTATATATGTGCAGTGCATATCCTGTTCCCCCAAGTCAACCTGTGCTGTTCTTCCTCCCTTCCCCTCCTTGACATGTGTTACCTGGTCTGTGTGTTATCACTATTGCACATGGTCATCTAGGCTGCCAGTTTATTAAGGTGCACACTGCTTTCAGCATCATGTGTGGGGGTGGTCGGCCTGTGCCCTGTCCTGTTCAGTCATTTGGGGGTGCCTAATTGTTGGCACTGATGCTGAGTCTCAACATAGGAGTGTGAGGGTTCAAATGAACAGACTTGCAGCATGCATTACCAATGTTGTGGCCTCAGACATGATGTGCATGAGTGGGATATATGCATAGTGCCGGGACGGTTGCTCCTGTAACAGTCAGCTCATTCCAGGACCATCGAGCAGTGTGCCCACTACAGTCCCCTGACACAGCCTGCCCTCCTACTCATGTGTGTCATCCAACACTGTGCACATTCACTGTGGGTTCAGCATGGCTCTGCCTCTGTGGCATTGTTCCCTGGCCTAGGTAGTATTTTTCACATGCGTGATACATTTGTCCACTGGACAGGGATATGCCCAAGGGTAATTTGAGCGCTATATAAGACCGCCCATACATACATACATACATACATACACCAGTTTGCTTGTGCATACTCACACTGGGCAGTGCCTGTGTGGCTATTCACAACAATCTGTTGATGTTTGTTTGTGACCAATATGTTTTGGCAGCCCTACAAGGTGATGTTGTGTTAATGAAGCTAGTTTTCAAGCACAGTTATTGTAACCCTGAATGAGAGGTGTCACTTCTTGATCAGTATCAGTCACATTGACTCAGGTATGGGTGGGTGTGTGCAGGAGGGGCGTACATGTTCAACCCTGATGTTTCATTGCCAGTTCTGACTTGTGTGTGATGATTCGCAGTACAGAAAGTCATCGTGCAGTGCCCCTGTGATGTTGGCCAGTGCTTAATGTTCGTGCTTCGTAGCCTGTGTCAGTTTTTGACAATCATGTATCCTGCTTGTACATTTTTGGCACCTGTGTGTGGTTCAGATGCTACACAGTTGTGACTTTGTGTGCTGACATCTGTGGGTACATTCTGGCTTGCCATGAGGGGGAACCCACAGTCCAGCTAGGCTTTTTTGCTAAACAATTGCAGGCCCATTAGCTTATGCATTGTCCTGGGTGTGGACATGTGTGCCACTCCAGATGACAGTCAGTAGGTCATATGTGTAGCCAACTGTGTGATCAGGTGACGGATAGCCATGTGACAAATGACATTATTCAAGTTGTTACTCAGAGAAAATGTCCATTGGCACTCACTACACCTGTCAACATGTCTCAATGTTTCATATGCTTGACCTTGTTGTTTTGTTGTGAAGGACAATGATGTGCCTGCATGACAGATGTCTCCCAAGGAAGTGCACAAGACACCACCTTTACACTTTCCAGGGACACGCTGGCACATTTTAAAGTAATTCATTGCAAAAATGACAGAGTGCACACCTTGTTTTTGGAGGATTGTCTCTTTCGTTGTTCCTTAATGTTCTCTTCCGCGTGCTACCCGGAACGTGGTCAGCCCAAAACCACGCTGTAAAATGATGCACAAAATGGGAGCGGCTTACCACCCCGCGCCGGATGCACAGCTTTAATTTCCGTTGTACTTTACAAATGCCAATAAACTTCATGATTTTTTTTCATACTCTTTATTTTTCGTTGTAGTCAAAAGTTTGCCATTTCTTCATGTTTTTGCGCAAATCACAAGAGAGGCGCTTACATCTCCACTTAATTCTAAATGGTGCAGAAATGCTAATCCAAGCCTTATCCTGCGCCACGATAGTGTACGTAAGTTTTTCCACAAGCATAAATCTTGTTAACCCAATGCATTTCGGGCCTACTGTCCGGCCCTTCGTCAGGGGTTTGTTAATCTAAAAATGCAAGACACAGTAGTTAGATTATGCTTAACCCAATCCCACTCGATAACTAATCTGCATAAACGTTCATAACGTTCCCCCTAATCAACGTTGTCCCGCTAAAAAAATTGCTTAATGCTACCCCTTTATATAAATGTCTCCATTTTCTATTCAAGCTCTAGACTGCCTCTCTCTCCTCGTGCCTCTCATCAAATGCTACCACTTTAATCAAAACCTAACCTCCACATCAGTGACGTATTGCTCCTCTCTCCCAATCCCTCTAATTAAGTACCACTTCTATGTGCATTTCACCTATACCCCACTTATCAAACATCAGTTCAACTTCCCTTAAACAAACATTCTAACTGCCTCATCATTATTAATCATCCATACCTTCCAAAAATGTGAGTGTAAGCGCCTCTCTTGTGATTTGCGCAAAAACATGAAGAAATGGCAAACTTTTGACTACAACGAAAAATAAAGAGTATGAAAAAAAATCATGAAGTTTATTGGCATTTGTAAAGTACAACGGAAATTAAAGCTGTGCATCCGGCGCGGGGTGGTAAGCCGCTCCCATTTTGTGCAACATTTTAAAGTAAGGCACAGTTTGAACAAAACTTGTTTGGAGTTCATACATATACATGTTCCCACAGTGTGGTAGCATTTGGGTTAGTCCTTGGTTGTTGCTGATACCAACTTACGAGTGTCAAGTCATCCAGACCACCGTGGTGACATGTATATGTACTTACTGATATGCCATTTCTGCCTAACAGTGGATGATTTGAATGAATCTGGCAGCTCAGACAATGACTGTGTACATGTAGTTTGGTGTGAACCTCCTTGTGTGACTTCTGCTATACAGACACATGTGTTGTGTTCACAGAGTGCCACATTCACACATTCTAGACATGTCCATTGTGTAAAGGGTTGTGATTCTCCAGGAGTCACAATGTATTTCTTTGGGGTGTCAAATGTACTCACAGGTCTCTGAGTGTTGGGACACCTTCTGCATTGGCTTGTGGTATTTGGCCTTGGGTGCGACAATACTGTTTGGTTCACAGTGAACAAGAGGTGGCATGCCTTCATAGTCTTGCTGTGCTCAACTGATCCCAGACACTAGCTTCTCATGATCTTGTGATTTCAAGTTATTTGCTGTTGTGTCCTAATTTTCATTGTTTCCAAGTGGCATGGTGGGTCAACCATCTGGGGAGTGCAGTGCTTACATAAGTGGGGAGTTTTCTAGATGTTACTCATGATGCCTTTCCTGATATGCATTGTTGCCTATTTTGTTTGGACTCATGTGTCAGATGTATACAGGTGACTGATTTTTTCCTGTCTCTTCAACTTGCCCACAGCATCATCGGAGGACACCGAGGAAGACACCGGCACGGACGTGGAGGAGGGATCGAGCAGTGGTGCCACCACTTCTGAGGAGTCGGTGGAATCTAGTGGCACGGAGGGCGAGGGGAGTGAGGCGGAGGACCTGCCCAGTACCAACACTGACTACGAGGCAGACGGGTCCGAGGCTGAGCTCCCAGAGGGGGCGGAGGCTGCTCCCACAGCTGAAAACAGAAGTACATCTCTCGCCGCCCCCTCCATTCCCATCACCGCCCTCCCACTTGCTCGGGTCCCTTCTGTCCGTGCTAGGTCACACCGTGCCTCCTTCGTGCCAGGCACCGCACCCCCTGCCCCATCCACAAGTCCCACACCCATGCCTGTCCCAAGCACACCAAGACATCCACACACACGCACCCCACCAGACACAAGCAGCACACCACCACGTAAGGGCAAGCGCACACCTCCTGACACGCACACTCAGAGGGAAGCAGGCACACCCACTGGGTCTGGGGCACACAGGCAGGCACGCAGTCACAGTCCTCGTCCACATGACTCACTCCCCAGTCCCTCCGATGTCACTTCCCTTGGTTCCCCTGCCCCAGATTCGGAGAAGGAGGCCTACTTTGCTGGGCTGGGCCTCAGCCCCACTAGTTCACCTGGCCGGAAACGGTCAAGGCACTCCACGGGTAGGGGAGTTAAGTCCCACAGCCTGTCCACCACCTCCCCCAGTAGCGCTGCAACCCATCCCTCCGACCCCCCCCCCCCTCCTTGGGGCCTGTTGTTTCTCCGGGTGCAGGGGAGACGCTTGAAGAACTGGCAGAAGTGTGCAGCGCCGAGCTCACCTCCACCTTTGGTGCTGCCCCATCCCCTGTGGTGTAGTCGTCCGTCCGTGCACCCACCACACCTACCCTTCCCCCTCCTGTCCCTGCAGTGCCTGGTCCTTCCCCACATGATGCCCCCCCCCCCAGTCGACGATACAGAGTCTTCTGATGTGCAGGCAAGTTAGGGGAGATGCATGGCCATGTGTCCCCCCCCCCAAGGACTGATGATATGGACTGGCCATTGGCCTTTGTGAATAGTCTCGTTTACACATTATTATTTTCATGCTGAATAAAGCATTATTTTTTTTTCGTTAGAAAAGTCTTGCATTTCAGGTATTGATGTTGATGCTGATGCTACAGGAGTTGGGGTTGTGGGCATGTGTTATGTCTCAGGGAAATGTTGTAGTCTGCTGCTCATGGGGTGGAACCTGGTATCTGCGTGCCATCACAAGGTCTCTGCTAAGATTCTTTGTCGTGTATGCTCTTTGTGTTTGGAGACATTGTCCCAAGGAGTGTTCCTTCCTCTGTGGCACCTGACATCTTCCCTGCAGAGAGTTGCACAATTGTTGTGTTGACCTGTGTCTACATTTCCTTTGTTGGTGATGGATCCCTTCAACTCTGGCCATGCCTGCTCAGCAATGTCTCCGGCTGCATCATCTGTGCCATCCTTGGTACTCACTGTACTTGTGTATAGAGTATTTTGCCATGCCTTCATGGAGAAATTGTCCCTTTTCCGCACAATGCATGTGTGTAATCCCAGCCTAGCACATATATGGTACTTGTTCTGCTGGGTATTTGAACACCTGACTCACAATTGTGGGCATTGTATCTGTGGGAACCCCACCCTATTCCTTCCATGACAGACAACATCTTGGTGGCTGGCCCAGCACCTGAACATTCCTAGCAGTCCTGGGATGTGCGTGACAGTGTGTGTTCTCTTTGGCTCTCTTAGTTTAGTAGGCAGTGACATGACTATACAGTCTTGTGGCATGATCTCAGTGTGTGTATTGTGCTGCATCTGCCAGGGGTGGGTATGCATGTGTTATTTGTCCTCACACCCACATGTGGTATGTCATGCAGTGGGGGAAAGACATCCATCCTCCTGGGAGTGGGACACTGCTGTCAGTGATGTGTTGTTATGGCACTATCATCATTGTCCAAAGTTAGGGATGCATACATACACCCATGGAGTTGTGGTCATCTGATAATGATGTACACCCCCCATGTCTCTGTCCACTGCTGGGAGTCCTCTCCACCCACTCATATATGTCTGTCCACTGCTGGGAGTCCTCTGCACCCACCCCCATGTCTCTGTCCACTGCTGGGAGTCCTCTGCACCCACCCCCATGTCTCTGTCCACTGCTGGGAGTCCTCTGCACCCACCCCCATGTCTCTGTCCACTGCTGGGAGTCCTCTGCACCCACCCCCATGTCTCTGTCCACTGCTAGTGTTGATATGCACCCACCCCCATGTCTCTGGCCACTGCTGTGAGTACTCTGCACCCACCCCGATGTCTCTGTCCACTGCTAGTGTTGATATGCACCCACCCCATGTCTCTGTCCACTGCTGGGAGTCCTCTGCACCCACCCCCATGTCTCTGTCCACTGCTGGGAGTCCTCTGCACCCACCCCCATGTCTCTGTCCACTGCTAGTGTTGATATGCACCCACCCCCATGTCTCTGTCCACTGCTGGGAGTCCTCTGCACCCACCCCCATGTATCTGTCCACTGCTAGTGTTGATATGCACCCACCCCCATGTCATCTCTGGCCACTGTTAGTGTTGATATGCACCCACCCCCATGTCTCTGTCCACTGCTGGGAGTCCTCTGCACCCACCCCCATGTCTCTGTCCACTGCTGGGAGTCCTCTGCACCCACCCCCATGTCTCTGTCCACTGCTAGTGTTGATATGCACCCACCCCCATGTCTCTGGCCACTGCTGGGAGTCCTCTGCACCCACCCCGATGTCTCTGTCCACTGCTAGTGTTGATATGCACCCACCCCATGTCTCTGTCCACTGCTGGGAGTCCTCTGCACCCACCCCCATGTCTCTGTCCACTGCTGGGAGTCCTCTGCACCCACACACATGTCTCTGGCCACTGCTAGTGTTGATATGCACCCACCCCCATGTCTCTGTCCACTGCTGGTGTTGATATGCACCCACCCCCATGTCCCTGTCCACTTCTGGTATTCCTCTGCACCCACCCACCCACCCACTTGCGCCCTTGCTGTGGTACACTGCTGTCCTGGGCATACACCACCCCCAATTTACAGCTGATGTCCTGTACCAAGCCATACACCTACATCCGTGGCGTGTGTACGCCTTTTATCCATCATGTAATGGGGCTGTAGGGGTACGGGTAGTACGGCCCGTACCCACGCTCTGGGGGGTGTGCCACTACGTCACCGCCACAATGGTGGTACGGCCCGTACCCATGCCCCCCAGAGCGTGGGTATGGGCCGTACCACCATTGTGGCTGTGATGTAGGGGTACGCGTGGTACGGCCCGTACCCACGCTCTGGGGGGTGTGGGTATGGGCCGTACCACCATTGTGGCGGTGACATAGGGGTACGCGTGCTACGGCCTGTACCCACGCTCTGGGGGCGTGGGTACGGGCCGTACTACCATTGTGGCGGTGACGTAGGGGTATGCGTGGTATGACCCGTACACATGCTCTGGGGGCGTGGGTACGGGCCGTACAACCATTGTAGTGGTGACGGGTACAAGTCGATATCCACTTCCGTTGTGGAGGTAGGTAGGGGTTGGTGGACACGCCCCCCCCAGTGACCAGAGCCTGGAGGTCATTTCTGTGCAGGACATATGTATATTTGTAATTGGGTGGGGGTAATGTTTCCTGCCCCAGACCCCCCACCCCCCTTTGCCCCTGGGTGTTGTTCTGACCTTCTGCGGCGTCTGCGTCGGTTTCTGATCATGAGGTCGTAGGCTATGAGGGCCGGGATGACGCGTAGGTTGGGGTCCATCGCTGTCCGTCGCGTACCGGTGCTCCTTCTTCGCGTCGTCCTCAATTTCCCGGGAGTTTTTGGCTGCCGTAAAAAATGCTACGTGCGGAGTGACGTAGGCACAAATCGTACTTGCTGGTCCGTAAAACGCTGCCTGACTCCGTCCGGACGTCGCGTATGCGCCGTCCAGATTCAGATTTGTATGTATTTTTTTGCCGGTCGGTCTTTTGTACGACTCGTACGGAAATGGTATTTCTGTGCAAATCGTACTTGCGAGTTTGTAAGGTGTTTTTCCCGGGTACGAGTCGGACGAAGAAAACGCTCCTTATGACCGTTTGTACCCGGGTTTTACAGGATCGGAATCGGCACCTTTATATTTAATAAAAAAAATGATTTATTGTTATTAGGTAAATATATATACATATATATATATATATATATATATATATATATATATATATATATATATTGTGTTTTTTTTTTTTGTAGCAATGTGGTTTGATGCCGGATCGCACAGCAGCGGGTGCAGGCGTAGGGCCAAACCCAGGCCAAGTTCAATTTTATGACAAAGGACGCCGCACTCTGGAACCAGTAATCTTCAAATTTTATTTAGACAAAGCCCAGTCTGTCTTACCGACGCGTTTCGGCCATGACGGCCTTTCTCACGATAGGTGACACTACTATCAGCTGATATTTTATGTAATTTCCTGTTAAACCATTGCTCCCATTGAATTCTGGGAGTTGAAGTTCAATTAATTCGTAAATCACCTTATGACATTAACAATAAATTGTGTACTTTGTAAATGCAATTATCACATACACCAATGCATCCGTGAATTTGTATTAAAGCTATTCAGTTCTATTGTTATGAGTAAATCATAAGAGGAGACAATTTTGATGTTAGCAATATACAACATTACGGTTTTGGCAAGTGATCGCATCAATTGTATAGTACCCATGTTAATTACGTACTAGTGTATATTGGTGGATATATAGATGCATCTATGCCTCGTTAGTAGAGGGGCAAAGTATTCGTCTAGTACGATTAATTGTGCATATATTGTCATAATTGAACTGTGAGGTGAGTTAACCATATTGACTATATCCTGTTGTGTGTATTGTGAGTATATGAATGTATATATGCCAATACAGTAAAAGACACAATGATAGTCTAGTACGAATGACTATACATCAATCGGCAACTATGGAGCTGTAAAGTGAAATAAATTAGATACATTGTTACAGATAGTGATTAGCAGTCCCTGTTTATAAGTGAACATAAAATTCCTCATCAATGTTCATCCCTTTTGGATTTTTTGTACGCAGTCTGATGATGTATTTTGATTCTAACTGTCACAGTTTTTTCTTTCGGTCTCCCAAGCGTTCATTTTCTTCTACTGTATCTATAGCAAAGAAGTTCATATTGTGCCAATCTCCATTTTGACATGAGAGAAGATGTTTGGCGGTTGCATATGTTGAGTCTCGATTTTTTACAGCTCTTATGTGTTCGAGAATCCTCTTTTTCAACATGCAGATCGTACTGCCAATGTATCTCATCCCACAATTGCATTGGATGCAGTACACTACAAACTTGGTGGTACATGTTATTCTCTTTGTGATTTCAATATTTCTCCCCTCCGGATCTCTGATGTTGTTCTTGTTAATTCCAATTTTGCAGGCTTTGCAATTGTTGCATTTCTTGAACCCAATTTGCTGTTGTGTAAGCCAGTTCATAGTTGTCTTTCTTGATTGGAAATGACTCTGAACTATTGTGTCCTTGATTGATGGTGCTTTCCGGAAGATAATTGAAGGCCCAGTTCCAATGATTTGGGCCAGATCTCGATCCGGCTGAAGTAGTGGCCAATATTTTTGGACACTTTGTCTGATTTTATGCGCTTCTTTGCTGTAGGTCAAGAATAATCGAGGATTTGATTGTGTCTCCTTAGGATTTTCTCGCGGTTTGTTGATCAATATTTCAGTGCGTGTTAGTTCACTGATCTTTCTTTTACATATGTTGAGGTCACGTTCTTTGTATCCTCTGTTGCTGAGTCTTTGTGCACTGTTGTCTATTTCATTTAGTGCATCTTCATTTTTTGAGCAATTCCTTTTCATTCTGACAAATTCACCAAAAGGGATGCTTCTTATGAGTGCCTTTGAATGGAAACTTTCGGCGTGGAGGATACTGTTAGTGGCAGTTTTCTTTCTATATAGGGTGGTGTCTAATTGGCCTTCGTCTATATAGACTGTGATGTCCAAAAAATGTATTTTGTGACGGTTGCTGTTACAAGTGAAGGATAGACCAATGTCATTATTGTTTAGAACTGCAAAATATTCCATAAATTCCTCTTTACTTCCATTCCAGATTAAGAAAAGGTCGTCGATGTAGCGTGACCAGAGGATAATTTTTTCCAGAGCTTTTTGGTTGTTTGAACCCCAGGCTATTTCCTTCTCCCACCAACCCATGGTTAAGTTAGCATAGTTGGGGGAGAAGGAAACGCCCATGGCACAGCCACAGAGTTGGTGATATATTTCATGGTTAAAGAGAAAGATATTGTTATTGAGGCACATCTGTATCATAGTTAGTAGCATTGCAGAGTGTTCCAATTCACCTATATTTCTTTGCTTTAGGAAGTAAGCGCATGCGTTAAGTCCCACCGTGTGTTGAATAGAAGTATATAGGGAGACGACATCAATTGTGACCATTAGATATGCTGGGTCCCAAGTGGTATTGGAAAGAATTCGGAGGAAATCTCCTGTATCTTGAATGTAAGAGTTTAATTCTCTGACCATAGGGGCCAAGTAATGATCCACATATGATGAGATGTTTTCATACAAGGAGTTGCAGGATGATACGATAGGTCTTCCTGGGGGATTTATTAAGGTTTTATGAATCTTAGGCAAGAAATAGATTGTGGGAATCGTAGGGTTCTCTACAAAAAGAAATTTGCATTCGTCTGTGTTGATTAATCCTTGTGACTGCCAGGTGTCCAGATTTTTCCGGACTTCCTCGATCATTTTGTGGATTGGATTGGATTTGAGTTTGATGTATTTTTCCAAATCATTGAGTTGTCTATATGCTTCATCCTTGTAGTCACCTATGTTCTGAATCACAATATTTCCGCCCTTATCCGCAGGCTTAATGATGATGTTGGTATTATTAGCAAGTGACTGTATTGCTAAATTTTCTGCTTGCGATGTATTTTCCCTCACTTTGATATTTCTCAATTTGTCCATTTTGTCTATTTCATGCATAACTGCCTCTGAAAAGGAATCAATTTTGTTTCCAGGATGTAACTGAGGACAGTATTTGGATTTGTTCTTCAGGCCACTAGTAGTGTGTCGTTTGGTGTCGATATCAAGTTGATGCAACATTTCCATTTCAGGGATGTCATGGCTATCATGATTGAATGCAAGATCAAACAGGTTTTTTAGGTCTGGTATTTCCTCAATGATTAAAGCAGAGTGATGGACTGCATTTAGTACACTTGAATCATCCAGGTTGTTGGTCGGGTCTCTATTGGTAGTAGGGTTATTTGCGTGTGTTTTTACAAGTTTTAGTTTGCGTACATACTTATATAAGTCAATCTTGGTATTGGTGTAGTTGAAATGTTTTTGAGGGCAAAAAGTGAGGCCTTTGTTTAATATTTGATTTTCTATTTTGGTGGGAGTATAGTCCGATAGATTAATCACTAGATTTTCTTGATCTAGTTCTTTTTTGTTGTTCTGTTTCTCAGCCAATATTGTCTTTTTTGACCTGGATCTTCTCGTTTTTCTGTGGCTGTTGAAGACTTTATATCTCCTCTTCCAGACCCTCTGCCTCTTCCTCTGCCCCTGCTTCTCCCTCTGCCCGGTCCCTGATTCCTGGATAGGTTCTGATCTAAGTCTAAATAAAATTTGAAGATTACTGGTTCCAGAGTGCGGCGTCCTATGTAATAAAAAAAAAAATATATATATATATATATATATATATATATATATATATATATATATATATATATATATATTTAAAAAAAAAATTTTTTAAAGCCTTTATTAATTTGTGCACAATAAACAAAGGACTCAGTTCCATCAAAATGGCAATAGCAATAATAAATGGCAATCAGAAATCATACTGCACAGTTCCAAAAAGGCAGCAGGCAAGTTATATCCCATGACATTTCGTTATCAGTCCACACCACCCACCATCCCATGACCAGTCCCCCCGCCCTGGATCCGCTTGCAATGATGTTCTGGAGATATCGAACGGGCTCTCTCCTCATTACCTCAGATTGCAACTCTCAATTCCCCTTGCCACTACCAGGCCCATCGCCGAGCAGCTATACATCTTGATTCTTGATGCACATCTCTGGTGGATGTACCGTCCCCATCCTTAGTCACCCTATATGTTTTATACAGCGCCCAAAAGTTCTTAGGTCTGCTACGGGGAGGGAGAAGGTCACTATAATTCTCCATTTGAGTGCTACAGTACAGCATAGCGTTCACCCACTGTGCTAGCGTAGGGGTCGGACCTCTCGACCAGCAAATCGCCACTCTGCGTTTGGCTAGCAGCAATCCCATGTCAACTAAGCTGCGCACCCCTTTAGGGATTGGTTTAGAATAGCCCAGCAGAGCTAATGCAGGCTCCGATGTGAGTTCTAGCTCAATCACCTCTCCTAACTCCCTAAAAACCAGCTCCCAAAACATGGCTATTCCCGTGCAAGTCCATGCTAGGTGTAAAAAATCAGCCAGCTGTTCACTGCAACGTTCACAACTCAGCCGTATCTGCTCAATCTCTCTGGATATAGTAGACCCTATTTAGATATTTATAGTGGATCAGACGATGTCTACCATTTAGGGAAATATGTTTTGTGCTTTTGCAGCAGACGTCCACATGGTGTCGTCTATGTCCTTGCCTAAATCTCTCTGCCAAGCTAAACGGGCTTCAGTGAAGTAGTTCTCCCTATAGGACATGGTCAAGTTATATATTTTAGACACTATTTGTGTCTGCTCTTCAGTTTTAATGACGTAGGACAAGGCTGACAGCTCCAGCGGTTCCATCAAGTCCTTCCCTCATGTTCTGTAAAATTGGAATTTAGTAAGAAGGGTGGGCACGCCATCCCCAGTTCCCAAGTCCTCCCAGCTTCTTTCTGTGCCTCCCTCAAAACAGTTCCCTATAGCCCGGATCCCAATTGAGTTGAGCACTCATGTAACTGCCCCGTTTTTACACGGGGCAACCAGTGGCACCAGTCTAGCGGAGTAAGTGGGGAATACAAAATGGCTTCCGCCTGTAACTTTAGAAGGTGGTGCCAAGCATGAGTTGTTGCATTGACTGAGTCTAATATCCCCGTCCTACAGTCCGGAGGTGTAAACATCAGAGCGGGTAATGGAAGAGGGGAGGCCACGACTTTCTCTATACGCTAGTGGGGGGTGTCCTGCGAGCCATTCATCCAGTGGTAAGCATGCACACTTTGTGCTGCCCTATAATGTAAATCCAAATCAGGCACCCCCAGGCCCCCCATATGGTACAGTAGTGTGAGTATTTGCCATCGGACCCTCGCCTGTTTGCCAGCCCAAGCCAATTTAACCATCAATGCTGTGAGCCGCCTAAAGAATGAGCCCGGAAGTACCAACGGGATATTGCAGAAGAGGAATAAAAAACTGGGCAGTATCACCATTTTCATAATAGAAACTCTGCCCATCAGGGACAGTGGTAGTCAGATCTAGCCCTCCACCTCGTCCTCTAACTTGCTTATCGCTACTCCGTAGTTTTCCCTAAATACGACTTTATAGTCCTTGTGCACCTGAATACCTAGGTATCTCACCGATTCTGTTGACCACTGCAACGGGTAGTCAGGTTCGCATGGATTCGTGACTGGGGTAAGGGGAATATGATAGACTTCAGCCAGTTTACACAAAGTCCAGACACCGCACCAAAGTGCACCTCCTCTCGCAGAACAGGGGAGAGGTTACGCTCAGTTTCCCGAATCAATAGGAGCATATCGTCCTCATAGGTAGAGACGATCAGTTCGTAACCCGGGAATCTTATACCGTTTTATCTATGGTATTCTCGGAGCGCACAGGCTAAAGGTTCTTCCACCAACGCATTCAATATCAGAGACAGCGGGCAGCCCTGCTGCGTACCTCTAGTAATATGTTTAGCATCCGTCACCAAATTACCAATTGTGATCCTGGCTGTGGGTGTATTGTACAGTACTTCTGTAAGCTGCAGAAAGACTTCACCCAAGCCCATCCTCGTCAATACCTGTCGCATAAAGGGCCATTCGACGGAGTCGAAGGCTTTCTCCATGTCAAGAAATGCTGCCACCGCTTGAATCTCCGGCTTAGTGTGCTGCACAGCCCCGAACACTGTATGCAAATTATAAGTGAGGTTTTGACCTGGAACAAACCCCGCCTGTTCCGGGGCAACCAAAATCAGGGTCAATGGGACTAATCTGTTTGCTAGAATCTTTTGAGAATCAACATTAAGCACGGAAAACGGACGATAGGATGCGCACTCATCAGGGGGCTTGCCCGGCTTCAGGATAGCAACAATGATCACCTCTCTCATCGAGGGCGGCATAGTGCCGGTCACACACATCTCGTCAAAGAGAGTGGCTAAGTGCGGCAGCAGCGGGTCCAAGAACGCCTTGTAAAAAGCGGCTGTTAGGCCATCTATGCCTGGTGCACTGCCCGATTTCATGCTTGATAATGCCTTAATAATTTCTTCTCCCTCCAGGGGCCGCATCAGGAATTCACGATGCGTATTTGTAGAGTAGAGTAGAGCTGTGAATAATATTGTCTAAATCTCCCTGCAATGGCTGCTGCCTCAGTTAGTATGTCCCCTTCGACTGTCTTGATCTCTGCAACTACTGTTTTTTCTCGCAGTTATTTGAGTAATTGGGCCAGTACCGCACCCGGCCTTTCACCTTCTCCATAGGAGCGAGCAGTGGCGTACTTGCCAAGGTCCTTTACCTCAGCATCTGTGGCGTTGTGCTATTCTTCTAACTGAGTTTTGAACTCCCGCACTACCTCTTCGCCAGCTCTAATCTGGAGCCGTTCTTCCAAATTAGCTAGTGACTTTTCAAGATCTGCGATTCTCCTTCGTATCGCCTTAAGGACTCCAGAATGCTTAGTCATGGTTAATCCGCAGATATAGACTTTGAACGCCTCCCAAACCACCTGAAAGCTGTCCACCGATCCCACGTTGTGGCGAAGAACGTTTCAATCGCTTCTGCCAGTTCCTCTTTTAAAAACAGCGTCCAGCAAAGAGTAAGGTGGGAACCTCAAACTAAAGGGGGGGGATAGTCTTCTGGGGCGTATCTAGCACCAATAGTATCGGGCAATGGTCCGAGAACGTACGGGGAAGCACCTCGCAGGACCAGGTTCGCTCATGTAACTGTCTGGTTGCGAGCCAATAGTGTATGCAGGTGTGCAAGTCATGATACGCTGAGTAATGCGTGTATCCCCCTTTTTCTGGGTACCTCTGTCTCCACACATCGCACAAGTCTAACTGAACCATTACATCCATCACAGTTCGGGCAGCTGCCATGATGTGCCTCTCTGGCCCTCCCGAGCTATCCTTCGGTGGGTTCATAACTAAATTGAGGTCTCCACCCCAAAGCTGTTGTCCCTCCCTGCAAATACAGACCTTTTCTGATAATGCAGCGTAAAAGTTAGGATTATCAAATTTGGGGCCCTAGATATTAACTATAAAGTAGGTTCATTCCCTTTCCCCTAGACCGAGATATCACAAATCGTACATCCTTGTCTGTGTCCAATGGTTCGAGTCTGAGAGTGGCCCTGGAGTTCACCCATGTAAGTACTCCCCACGCATGTGTGGTAAAACCTGCTGCGTGTATGTTTCTCCACTTCGAAGGCAGAACTAGGTATACATATTGGACCTCAGACACCAGCTCTTCAGAACACTTAGGGACCTTTGGATACTCTGCCAGGAAGAACAACTGCTGTACTGCTGAAAGGAGTGCCGAACTGCTGCTCTTAACACTGCTGCCTTGCTATGCTGACCTGCAGCCTGCTGCCCTCTTGCCTGGGTGAGAAGGATTGGACCTGCCTCTGTTTACCCCAGGACCCCAAAGTGACTCCAAGGGCTAGTTGGCTGGCCTCCTGAATAGATACTTAAAGACAGAAGGCTCCAAAAGCCTTGAGCCCAGCACCTGGACTCTGCCATCTGTGAGTCTACCCTGCCAAGTAGTGCCACGCTAGTCCGTGACACCTGGACGTGGGCCTAAGAAGATCTACCAGCCTCTGTGGATCCAGTGGAACCAACCCATCTCCTGTGCATCTCTGAGTAGAACCAACGCATTGCTGCTGTTGCATGGATCTCTTCCGTCTCAAACACCCGCATTGTATCGTAGCCCACTGCCTCATCAGAACCGCTGCTGTGTGATGCAGTTTCAGTGCATGACCTTGCACCCTCATCAACGGCAGCCTCAACGATGACACTAGACACTGCATCGCAGCCTCACTGCTCCTCAGAACCAACACATCACCTGGACTGTGTGGGGCATTCTCAACGCCAGCCTTTGCATCACAAGTCTTTGCCAATGGGATCCTCGATGATGATGATGCAGGACCTCACACCTCAGCCCCGCCACATCTCAAGACCAATGCATTGCTTTACCTGCGCGACGCATCTTCGACCCGGACCCTCACAACACTCCTCAAACTAGGATTTAGGTACTTTCTTCAGCAGGCCTATCCTTGTCCCTGTATCCAGCTTACACTCATTCACGGTCGTCCTGAACTTGTGACTTTGTCTCGGTCTGGTGTTACCAGATATCCACAGTTGACACTTTGTGCTAGTTGGAGCTATTTTCACTGAAATCTTCGAAATTGCATATCTCTGGGTCGAAATGTTTGTTGTTTTCGTGTTTTTCATAATTAAAAATAATTATATTTTTCTAACTTGATGAGAAATACGTTTTGTATGGTGTTTTTACTTTATTGCTGTTTGAAGTGTTGCTCAAATACTTAACATTGCCTTCAAGTTAAGCCTGACTGACTATTCTGTGTCAAGCTACCAGAGGGTTGAGCACAGGTTAATTTAGGGTTGGCTTGTGCCTCACCCTGGCAAGGATTGTGGTTGCTGTTCGACCAGGGTTCACACCACAACCAACCAACAACCCAATTTCTTACATCCATAAATTCCTGTGGAACCACTTGACAAGGTTTCAAACCCGGAAGCACCAATGGAAATCACAAAGATTATGCAATGTTTATTTTGGAAGTCAAATTTAGAAAATAATACTCTTGGGTAAAATATTAAAAAAGAACAATTGATGGACCGAATGCTGAAAAATGTCAAACATTCACTCATAGTACAGAGATCTGGGCCTAAATCCATTGTTTTGTTTCTCCCATGGCATTCCAGTTTGGACCCAGCCATATGCAAATCAGCCTTGACCCTGCTCCCCATCATTAAGACTTATCTTGCCAGTAAAGTTTTAAAGTTTTGGTGGTAGAAGAAGTCTCAAAATGTCCACTGTTTCCATATTTATGTTGAGGTAGTTTAGCACTTTCCTAAGTACTTTCGGTCCCAGGACTGTTGTTCATAGCACATGTCACACAGCTTTTTAATAGAGCATGAAGGGTGCTGTGTTTGTTGTCGTTTACCAAAATTTGATTTCGCAAAATGAATTCTGGTGCAATTATTTTTTCTCTGGAGCAGAAAAGAGAAACAAGTTAAGTATATGCCAGATAATATCGCGAGGGCTGATTCACAGAACTAATCTGAGATAAAATCCTAAACTTACTACTTTTGGTATTCACAGAAGGCATTTAGGAGTAGTTAAGTCAAGTCGAATAACTTTATTCGATTTGTTAGAATCATAAAAGTTTAACATACATACTTATAAAAATTAAGCATTCAAAAGAGGATTTATACAAAGATTAAACACAGAATACATATGTTGACTCAAGGTTTAAGATTTTAAAACAAGGTAAAATTTGCCTAACTTGAAAAGCAACTCCTCCTCCAAGTCTCTTGCACCCCAGAAGTAGTTCTATGTTAAAATATATATATATATATTTTTTATTTTTTAGAACATCCTATCATTCTCCAGCATATTAATATCAAATATGTTGTAAAATCACTTAAAACTTGATTTTATTTTACAATTCATACCGTTTCCTAAATGATAAAGCAGCTAATCCTAACTTTACTACTACTAAATGCCTTTTGTGAATACCGAAAGTCATAAAGTTAGGATTTTGTCTCAGTTTAGTAGTAGTAAAGTTTGGATGCCTAACTTTAGTACTACTAAATGCCTTCTGTGAATATCAAAAGTAGTAAGTTTAGGATTTTATCTCAGATTAGTTCTGTGAATTGGCCCCGTCATGTCTCGATTTACAGCCTAGGTTGCTTTTCACCAAGGTTACAGTGGTCTGGACATGAGTTTTCATCTATCAATACCTGGCGTTTTTGGAATTTTAGACCTGGTTGAAGTTCACTTAACTCTAGAGTTGATTTATGTGGGTTTGTTGTTCGTTGAAGTTAGAACTGGACTGCAAGATGGAGTCTCCAAAGACGTGAAATCATAAAATAAGCCTGTTTTAAGGAGCACATCATTTTTGGGGGCACTTTAGTTTGGAATTAATAAACAAAAATACATATTTTCATTATAGTCAACTAAACTGAACCACAACAACCTCTCCCAGGATGAACTGCTTTATTAAATGAACGCGCAGAACTGGAAATAAGGTGTCCCAGTGACTAGGAGTCAACAACTGATTCTAGATTTGCAGGATTTTACCACTGAAAACAAATGAGATTCAAAAGACAAAAAACGCAACATATCGTGAAATGAATTGCTAATAAATGCTGTAAATTTTTATTCTGAGAAATACTGCATATTTTTTTTAGCATTTAGGAGTTTTATTTAGTGCCAAATGCACCTTCAGAGTTACTTCAGAATACTGCCAGATCAGAATACATGTGAAACATTTGGAATCGGAAGGGTCCAACTGAAAGCAGACAATGGCTCCAATCCGACAATGCTCACTCGCTACCCCCAAGTCTTTGGTATGCTATTGATCACCGTCCCAACCTCATGTCAAGTTTATAACAAAATGTCACCTTAAAGAATTTTCTGGAGCTGTGGCGAACGGGTTCTGCTTACAAGGAGGCAGTCAAAGAACTTCAGATTGTGTGGCGTTAAAGAGCAGCCATTGAGTTCAAAATGTGAATGCATTACTTTGGATGAATGCATTCCAGTATATCCAGAAATGGAAAATCAGGCAAATTCTACCCACAACTTGCTGTTTTGTGCCACCGCTTCTGGCCTTCTTACCTTGGTTTTCAGAAGCACATAAAAGCAGCTGCAGGAAAATGAAGCAAACAGGGAAATCCAAGCCCCTTTTATTTTCTGTAGTTACCGCTACTTGCCTCCGATAGCCTGCAGGGCCGCACTGGGAACCCAAAGCAGCCCTAACAAATTTTATCGGACCAGCCCCCGTACGGTGTATAGTGAGTGCAGTGAGTGAGTGCGACCACTACAAGGAAGGTTCTTCCCCCCCCAAAGATTTGGCCAAAAATGGAGCATTTTGGAACACATTTTTCATTATATATCAATTGTATTAGCATTTTAGGCATAGTAAATGATGATATTACAGTGCACCAGAACACAACAGTCTTTTTTGGAGTCTTCAAAGATTCCTTCACTATCACCCTCCAACAGTGCCTCTCATCACTCTACAACCCCTCTTGCACATGTATTTCATTTGTTTTATAGCGCCTCTCATACCAGTATAAGGTGTTGGAGAACTTTAAATCACACACAGATACAGAGACAAATAATAATACATGTGTAAATCAATGTATAGAAAATGTTATAAAGACAAAGGAAAGGAAAATACAAGGGGGTTGATTCCGATCCTGTATTTTTTTTTCCATACGACTAATATCCGTAATTTTTCTAGTACAATCGTACAAGTCCCGTCCCACCCGTGAAGTATGATTCTTACGGGAAAAATACATACGGATCGCCCCGATCGGGAAAAGTTGTACGAGATGGACCCGGACACTTTTCCGTACGAATCCTAAAAATACAGTCCGACCGTACACGTACGATCCGGACCGGCTTTCCGATTTAGGATTCGTACGGAAAACGTCCCGTACACGGGGAATGACTTTGCCCGCTATGAAGCAAACTTTGTACGACTCGTATCCCGGGAAAAGTTGTTCCCGAGGTGCGAGTCGTACAGGGGTACGAGTCGTACAGGCCCCCCATGCATATGTAGCACCTTACAACAACATCGCGTATGTACGGTATGTACCCCAACATCGCGTATGTACGCACCTTACAACAACATCGCGTATGTACGCATCTTACAACAACATCGCGCATGTACGGTGCTACGCCAACATCTCGTATGTACACACCTTACAACAACATCGCACATGTACGGTGCGTACGCCAACATTGCGTATGTACGGTGTGTCCGCCAACATCACGTATGTACGCACCTCACAACAACATCGCGTATGTACGCACCATACATAGGCAATGTAAAACAGCACAAGGAGGGTCTATTCGACTCGCACACCACAAAACACGTCTACAGTGCACAAAACATGGAAATGACTGACCTGGCCACATCCAAACAGGCAAACAGAGGGGCAAACTCACAACCACCCCTTATAACACACCCACCAAAAATTCAAACTGAGGCCCACCCACAAATGGACCAATAAAAATGGCCCACACACAAACCATGAGCCTTTGCAACAGACTCACTGCAGCTAGAGAGCACACACCAACAACTGCACCCATCCACCTTAACATATACACCTTCACACAACCTCCGTCACACATACCCCCTCTTCACATTCAGACCCACAACTTCACATTCAGACCCACACACCCACAACCATCCACACCCTCACCCCACACCATGCCCACAGACAAGAATCCAAAGTTCACAAGGGAGGAGCTGGAGATCCTTGTCAATGAAGTCATCAGAGTTCGAGCCACAGCTGTTTGGAACATTGGTCAGACAGACCAGCATAGCCGAAAAATCACATCTGTGGCAGAGGATCGTCGATAGGGTGAATGCTGTTTCACCCATCAGAAGGACCAGAACTGAATGCCAAGCCAGGTGGTACGATCTGCAGAGGGCAGTCAAGCGAAAAATGAATGACAACTACGCCCAGAGCAACATCACTGGAGGTGGTGGGCCCCGCAGACCAGTACATTTCCATCCCTGGGAGGAGAAGGTGATGGCCCTGCTCCCGCCGGTGACAGTGCATGGACTTCAAGGAGTTCCAGAGCCTGGTGAGTACACAAACAACTTATGTAACATGGGGGTAATGGCATCCACACCCCAACTACACAAAATGCACGCAACTACCTCCAAACACTCACTGGCCAGAACCATAGTAAAAAACAATGCTAATGCCACTAACATGTGTATGCCCCATTGAGAAAGCAAGACCGTGCTATGTCCCATGCTACACGATGCACTAACCCAAGAATGGATGTCCGGTATGCTGGGAGGGTGGGTGTCACAAAACGCATTGTTGAACTCCAAATCAGACACAATTGCCCTCATCTCATATGGCCCAGGTACATACCCATGCACCATGTTCAATGCACAGGGACTGTGAAAGTACTGACAAGATAGCTGACACTGGGCCCTGGTGCAGGCAGCACAAGGCCCTCCTGTGACCAGTGCAAACACAAACACCAAGACAACAAGGTCAGACATCTAGGACAGGAACTCACACTCACTGTCATGGCAGCATGCTCCATGGGGGGACAGCTACATCACCTGAGAGCCCCAGTGCCAAATCACACTACACCCACCAGCAGGCCCTGCCGCACACACCCCTTACACAAGCAGACACCCCCGGGACAGGCAATGGATTTACCCACTGTCACAATGGACATGTAACACAACAAGACCAATACATAGCCGAAGAAGCATCCAAGCCAAAAATCAACAAGTCAAAGACTCAGGAACACATATCAATTTGTTCCCCGCAACATACCCATCCACAAGTGAACATAGAGGAGAATGCTAGGCACATACAACTACCTGGAGGAACAGTGCCAACTAGAATGTGTATGAAACATGGATGTTGCATGAAACAGCATTAACATTGTCTGTCTCTCACACACAGGGCAACGTGATGAATCTCCCCCCAACAATGGGGGTGAAGAATCACAGTCCCAGGCTCGTGAGGAACCTGACCCCACCGGCAGCGACACCTCTCAACACTCCGCGGATAACCCCGACCGACCTGGACCCTCTGCGGTCCAAGCCCCTGCAACACCTGGTTCAGGAACATCTGTGCCAACCACCACCCCCATTCCTGCCACATCCCAGGAGACACCAAGGAGCCCTGCCCGCAGTGAACAACTGAGCCAGTCTGACCAGGAGGGACAAGGTTCGCCGGGCGACCAGGAGGAGGCAGACAACACCACCACTGCCATCCCTCAGGGGTCCCCTAGACCCGATGTGCCCACAACGGCAGGCCAGGCTCGTGTGGGCAGGGGTGGTGGGAGTGGAGGCAGGCGGAGGCGAGAACCTGACCAGCCAGCTGAAGAGACCGGTATGTCACACATACACAACATCATGGAGGCATACCGGCGTGACACCAGGGAGATCAGCCAGGTAGTTGGGACACTCACAGAGATAAAGGGGACCATCACAGAGATGAAGAACTAGCAGGCCGAGCAACATGCCAGTCAACAAGAACACCAAGGACGGATGGAGGCAAGACTGGCTGAGCTCCTGGCAGTGCAAAGGGACATAAGCCATTTACTCTGTCGGATTACAGACAACATGGGCAACCCTCCCTGTGCCACCAGGCGAAGACCACCACCAGCCACAGGGAGGGAGGAGGAGGAGGATTTGTCCGACGGAGCGTCCCAAGCATCGTCAAGGCCTGCATCTGAGGGTCCCCCGAGGAAGGTGGGTCGTCCACGGAAAAGACCGTGAGAGGCAGCGGCCCATCCATATCTCCTAGGTCACCTGGCCTGGCACCTGTCCTTCATGTGCAACAGCATCAACTCATTGACTGACATTCTATGCCACATGGACTTGCTGGTCACAGTCTGACCAATGATGCCAAACACTGTGGTCTGGACTCTGCTGCTTTCAAATGACAAGGATCCCATCTCCCCCTGGGAACTTTGGATTCTATGGTCCCTGTATTGCACCTTTTTCTTGCACAAATCACGCCCCAGACCTATAATAAAAAAAAAAAATTTAATTTGATGTTGCAGTCATTTCGCATGAGTCCACAACATAAGTGTGGGGATATGTCAAAGTATGCCTGAGGGTGGAACTAACTCCAGCCATCCATACACTGAGATCTGAGTCCGTTCGAGGACACACATGGGTCACAATGTATCATCAAATACAGACATGGAGCCCAATACTCACCCGTGATGGCCTCAAGCTGCTGAGGGGGGGGCTTGCAATACTGCTCGGACAGACCAATTTGGAAGAGTATCATGAAGGCGTAGAGGTCATGGGTCATGTGGAGGTGCCCGTGGAGGGAGTGCCAGGTCTGTTTGGTGAGGTGGGAGAACTATCTCCTGCATGCAGTTGTTCTGTGGATGTGATGAATGGTGGCCAGGGCAAGGTTGTCTGCACGGAGTTGGGCCAACGGGGTGTTGGATGACAGACGTCCAAGGTCCCTTTTGGGTCTGGGGTTGTGGACTGCCTCCTGAGTGTGGGTGAGGAGTCTGAAGGTGATCCTGCAGCAGACAGTGAGCCATTGTAGCTATCTCAGGTGGACGGTGATGTGGCTGGGGCGGGGGATGTTGAAGATGAGGTGTGCGGATGCACCCTGGATGTGGACAAGTTCTCCTGCAGTTTTGCTGTTGTCCCTCCGTAGAGTGCGTTGCTGTAGTTGACCCGGCTGGTGTCGTGGACCTGGGGGACGGTCTGTCTTGCCTTGGAGTGGATCTATCTGTGGATAATTTGCAGCATGCGGAGGGTGTTTCAGCATGAGGTACAGATGGTGTTGAGTTGCATGGTAATTGTGAGCGATGAGTCCATGATGAACACCAGCTTGCGAGCGTGGCCACTGGGTGCTGGTGTAGTGCCCAGGCCGGTGGGACACAAGGAGTTGACCCAGCCGTAAGGGGACAATCCTCAGATGATGACCTCAGTCCTGTCCGAGTCCAGCCTCAGGTGGCTGATGTTCAGCCATTTGTCAACGGATCTCATGCCTTCTTGAAGGTTGGATCTGGCAATGGCTGGGTCTTTGGTGAGGGTGAGGAGCAGCTGGGTGTCAATGGCATACGAGATGATGATGAGGACGTGTGCGCATGTGATGGTGGAGAGGGGGGTCATGGAGACATTGAAGATCGTCACGCTGAGAGATGAGCCCTGGGGCATGGGCCAGATGACTCCAGTGTACCACATGCTGAAGGGTGGAGGCCGACTCCCTGGGCCTTGCTGGTGAGCTACTTGTTGATTTAATCCTGGGCCCTCCTCTGAATACCAGTGTTTGAGATGTGTGAGCTGACAGTGTGGTAGCACATGGTGTAGAATGCCGTTGAGAGGTCAAGGGGGGTGGTCTCACCATTGTTGTGCAGGGCAAAGTTGTCGTTGGTGGTGGCAATTATGACGGTTGCAGTGGTGTGATTACTGTGGAAGATGGTCTGGTGCCGGTTGCCTGGAGCTGTTTGCGTGGAGGAAGTTTGTCAGTTGCTCGTTGAGTGTCTTCTTGATGACATTTGCTGGGTAGGGAAGCCGGGTGATGTTCCAGGAGATCCTGCGGTACTGCCGTCCGTTGTTTAAGAAGGGCCAAGGGTCTCTGCATGCCTCCAGCTCCCATGGAATGTGGCAAACTCAAAGGAGACATTCATGACGTGCTGGACGTCGGCTTCAAGAATGGGGAATGATGTGGTTGAGATGTTGTGTAGGAAGGGGCCTGATGGAGAGCCAGAGTGGATGGTGCACATGAGCCAGGTGGTGTATTTGCTGCTGACGGGAGTCCAGAACCTGAGGGGGGTTTGTCCTGTGGATAATAGTGCTGTCTGCCTCTGTGTGCCAAGGCTGTCATGTATGTCCATGAGCTTGCAGTGGTAGAAAGTTGCAAGGGATTTGATCTGCCTTGCAAGGGTGGGGTGTCTTTTGGATGGAGAGCTGCTGTCAGTTCACTCACAATGCTGATGAGCTCCTTTATGTCGTGTGTTTTGGTGCCTCGGCCCTATCTGAAGGATCTCCACTTGTCCTTGCTGATGATATGGTGATGGCTGTGTGTGGCGTTTTCCAGGGCTGTAAGGTAACTGATGGTTCTTTGTGTTGCAAGGTTTGCACAAGAGTCCGGCTAGATCTGTATGAGTCCAGTAGGTCTGCCTTGTCCCAGGTGGCTTAACTGTTGTTGTGCTTCACAGGAAAGTCCGTCAATGTGGCAAGATTGTTGAATCAGTTGCTGATCCAGTGTGTGAGGTTGCAGGGTGTGGCGGGGGTGTTGGTTTGAGTGTCCCACACAGCTTGTCTGTGGTGACTTACATCAAGCATCTTTGGGGGATCGGTAGCGGGGTGTGGGGCAGTGTGTTGCTTGTCGAAGATGTGAATGCAAATGTTGATGGACCAATGATGGATGGTGGTGTGGTTCTCCTCCAGCAAGAAGTTACTGGCCCCCAGCCACATGTAGCCTGTGGAGGGGAGGGTGTGCGTGCAGATGTACGTGTTGATGGCTTTTCAGAATTGTGGATGTAGGCCTGGAGATCTGTAGATGAGTGTTATTCTGAGGGTTGCCAGGGGGTTGGTGCGAAACCGGATTTGTGACTCTGAGGGTGTACTTGTGAATAAATTGCAAGTCATCCACCGGGATTGTTGGTGCCGTCCCTGCGGGTGATCTTGTATCTGTCAGAGATGGCAATGAAGAAGTTGTGTGCTGAGGATGCTTTTATCCAGGTTACTGTCATGAAGGTGATGTGTGGGGCTGTTGTGTTGAGGAGGTAACAGAGTCCAGTGGCGTGCTGGTGGACGGAGCGGGTGTGGAGTAGGAGGCACATGACCTGGTTGTTCTGACAGGGTCTGGTAGGCGGGGCAGTGCTGTGTAGGCAGTTGGAGTTGCACACTCAGCATGCAAAGGTGTCGTGTGTGCCCTTAGGGGTTGCCTGATAGCAGGCGGTTGCTTGTCTGGTGGACATTGCTTGGAGGGTGGCTGCAGCATGAGCCTGTTGTGTGACATGGGTCATGCAAGGACCAGAGGGTCATGCACTGTGCACGTTGCAGGCGCAGACGGTCCTGCCTTTGCCACGGCGTTGGCGCAACAGTGGCACAGACAAGCTGCTGACTGCATTAAGAATGGGTGGAGGGGAGAAGGGAGGAGCATTTTGGAGGCGTGTGGGTTGCAGAATCAGGGCACTCAGTGGGGCGGTGCCGCAGGTGAGGCTGCAGCAGGCGGAAGGGGTGAGAAACTAGGCAAAAAGTAGCACACAAAGACAAGGAGGTCAGAAAGGCACAGTGCAACAGGTGTATGTAAAGGAAGGAGTGTCAGGTTACTCATGGGTCACTCCGAGAAAATGTATGAAGAATCAACAAAAATGACGGCCACAGGATCAGGCAACAAAATGTGGAGCTGTGCACAGGAGACACACCGTCAGCAGTCGTTGACGTCCCGTTGTGGGGAGCAACCTGCACAAATACATACACAACCAGGTACTTCATGCACAATAGAGATTATTAGCCATGAAGAACTGCATGCATGTTGCCGAAGTACACATACACTCATATGCTCAATCTTTGACAATTATGCCATAGATGACGCATGCAAACTGGCAAGAGATCTGCAGTGACAGAGATGAGGCACTTTGGATTGTGCTGAACAGCTTTATTTACGCTGGACCCCCTTCGCAACACGGATGTAGTAAATCCCAATGAACTGGCACACAAGTTAAGGGGATGAGCCAAACACATCCTGCTGCACACGGAGAGGCTGCAATTCACCATAGAGCCTGTTGTTGTGATGTCCCATACTATGTCCACCCGTAGCATCCGCAATGTTTCAGAGGCACATTGATGCCTTCATCAGATTCCACACTCCACTACAGATGACTGTCAAGAAGGGTGACTATCATGTCATGGGAGTGATGCTACATGTTATATGCTCCATGGTGAGAAGACATGTATGCATGGTACCACTACAAGCACAGAAGCAGTCCCTACACATTCCCACCACCAAAAAGCATTGCTGCAATCCTTACCCAAACTGACATTTCCACATGTCCGTGCATGGAACGCTGATTCAGCACACGTTGCAATCCTCATGAGGAATAGCAGGAGGACAAAGATGACACGAGCAGACAACAGGCTCAAAAACCTGGGAATGACAGACACACAAGAAGTCACCTAAAACAAATCTCGCCGCACACATGGTCAGTTACGAAACATGAACAATGTTGGACACATGCAAATTTCAAAGAAAGTCTCTCCGCAAAACTGTGTTGCATGACATCATCACTCGAGTGACACATCAGTACACACATCTGTCACTTTGCATTCAGTCAGCTGGACACACACATTGCAACACATGCCACTCAATGCTTCAAGCTTGCACACTCATACCCAGTGACTCAGCATTATGAGAAGAAGTTGCGTATGAGCTGACTCCGGATATCATCCTCCTCCTCCTCATCACTTGCCTCATGACCAAGCCCTGGATCCTCCACGGGTGGATGTTGCTGCTCATCAGGATCAAGGATGAGTGGCACTGCCTTCTCAACGGCCATGTTGTGCAGCATGCAGCACACAATGAAGATTATGCAGACGTTCTTCGGTGCATATGGGAGGGACCCGCCTGTCTTGTCAAGGCACTGGAATCGGCTCTTCAGGAGGCCAAACGTCCTCTCAATCACTCGCCTGGTCTGCCCGTGTGCATTGTTGTACCGGTGATCTGCAGCTGTTCTTGGGTTGCGGAGAGGTGGCATTAGCCATGGGATGTTGGGATATCCAGAGTCCCCTACATGGAAACATCATGTAAATAAGTGGGTCAGGAGATGCCGTAAGAGCCAAAGATACCGCAACACACAGGACAAACAGAGTATACCCACCAACAAGACATGCTTGTTCGTTGTGCAGCCGCAGCATCATTTGTGGCACCCTGCTACGCCTCATGATGTAGGCATCGTGTGCTGATCCTGGAAAACGTGCACAGACATGGGAAATCAGCATGTTAGCAAGACACACCACAAGGGCATTTATTGAGTGGTAATGTTTATGGTTGCGATAGGCTTGCTCCTGTGCTTGTGGTGGTACCAAAGCCACATGTGTCCCATCAATGGACCCAATGACATGGGGCATCCCTCCCAGGACATAGAAATCACCCTTGACATCTGTCAACTCCTCAGGAGTAGGAAATTTGATGAATTCATCAAGGTGCTCCAACATGGCTGCCAAAACATCACGCAGGACACGGCTGAACATTGTCTGTGACATCCCACCAACATCAGCTATGGTCAATTGAAACGTACCTGTGGCAAAAAAATGTAGGGCTGCCATCACCTTCATCTTGGGGGTCAGCGCAGTAGGATACCTGTGTCGCGGTTGGAGGTGTGGTGCCAGCTTGTCGGTCAAGTCCTCAATCAACTGTCGAGTGAATCTGTAACGTCGGATGCAGGCACGTTCCCTCATGGCAGCCAAGTCTGGCATTGGTCTTGGGACAGGCGGTGCCCTGCAGGACATTGTTAGGAATAATGAAGATTGAAAGTCTGCCAACATCAATGTCACTGAACATAGCACATGCTAAACTGCTACTAAACATCAGGTAACTATGGAGTCTGGTGTGTGCAATACATCCAGGACACATATGCCAGCTTGCTGGCACTCCTACGAAAAGCCAGATACACCTGTTGATTTTCAAGTCTACATGACATGCCCTGAAATGAGCTGGGGGCAAGTCTGAGTGAACAGCCAGAGATATCACCGGAGTGACACACATCCACATAGCTGCATTGGAAGGATGTCATCTCATCCAGACAGTTGACTGCAAGGCACACGCACAGGTCACATGGAATGTCAAATGTACATATGAAACACATTGCGATGAAGGGGTACACGTGACAACAAAAAAACACAGCCATTGAGACGACGCAGACATGTATGCCTGGGAAAATATGTTGTCCGATGTACACAGGCCCTACAGCCGTGGGAATCCACATGTGGCATGGTGTGCGTTGATGTGTGCCATGCCCATCTCCACACAGACCCATGTTGGATACACCAACAGCAGATGCAGTTGACGGAACACTAACAGCAAGCTCATGGGAACACATGACACACACCTGACATAGTCACATAGGGGCACGCTGATCGTGACATGTCAGTTGATAGAGTGTCCCTGTCCCTGGCATCAGGAGACAGGTGCGGGTGGTGATGAATGTGCCATCCCACTGCTGCTGTGCATGACACAGTTGGACTACAGACACACATGTGGCAAGTGGCAGGGTGATCTGTGCCACATAGTGCCCCATCATACATGACATGTGTACACAGGTCATCACACATCAATTGTGCAACTAGATGAGATGACCTGTGCAATATCACTGGCTGACACACCTGGGGCCTGCACATGAAAGTATGCAATGACAAGTACTTGATGGACATCCTTGTGCGACTCGTAGCCCTCCATTCCTGGCGTGTGTACGGTCCGTATCACTATTCTACTGGTGCCGTAGGGGTACGTGTGAAACTCACCGTACCCACGCATTCATTGCATGTGTACGGTCCGTATCACTGTTCTACTGGTGCTGTAGGGGTACGTGTGAAACGCACCGTACCCACGCATTCATTGCATGTGTACGGTCCATATCACTATTCTACTGGTGCCGTAGGGGTAAGTGTGAAATGCACCATACCCATGCATTCATTGCGTGTGTACGGTCCGTATCACTATTCTACTGGTGCCGTAGGGGTATGTGTGCAACACACCGTACACGTCCACTTCCGTAGTTGCGGTACGCAGGGGTTGCTGAACACGCCCCCCCAAGTGACCAGACCCTGGTGGTAATGTATGGGCTCCATAGTATAGGTTTGTATTTGGGTATGGGGTATGTTTCCTACCCCTCACCCCCACCCTGGCCCCTGGGTGTTGTTCTCACCTTCTGCGGCGTGTGCGTCGGGTCCGGTGCACCAGGTCGTAGGCTAGGAGGACCGAGATGACACGTACGATGGGGTTCATGGCGTGTACGTCGCGTACCGGGGCTCCGTTGCGTAGCGGTTCGCGTAGGACTCTGCTTTTCCGGCTGTGTTTGGCTCCCGTAAGAAAAGAGCCGTACGGAGTAACGAAGGGACGAATCGTACTTGCTGGGCCGGAAACCGCTGCTTGAATACGTCCGGACGTCGCGTACAAGTTGTTCCGGATCAGAATCGTTTTTTTTTTACCCGTATGGTCTTTTGTACGAAACGTACGGAAATAGGCTTTCTGTACGAATCGTACTTCCTAGGTTGTACGGAAAGTTTACCGGGTACGAGTCGAACGGAGAAAACGCTCTGTACAACGATTCGTACGGCCTTTGTCCAGGATTGGAATCGGCCCCAAAGTGTAGGATTCACATGTCATCCATACTGGTTGGCATTTCTAAAGAGAGGTTGGAATAAAGACGCACAAACCCAGGATTCAGAACGCAACACAGTGGTTAGGATTAGCTTTGCAAATAAGAATGCATTTTTACCCAAACAAACCCTTTTTAGCAACATTAGGATAATGAAAGACTCGGAAAAAATATAATTTTCTAACCTCTACCATGTTAGTAGTTTTCATGTAGCTCTTTGATCACAGTTCATAGCTCACTGTGCTAGATTATGATTACAATTTATGAACTGCACACTATCAAAAGGGTCTCTGTGACAAAAACAGTAATCCACTAAGCTATGCACATAAAATACAGTTCTGTGATCTGCATGGTACACGTCCTATGTAGCAGACATATTAACCCTCTGTGCTACCTTAGATGAGTCAAAACTTCCACTAGACAAAACTCCAATCTCACTCCAGAAGGTACATTAATCACCAGAGTTATCTTGACACTTTAATGATTACCTGAAAACTACTGGATAAACAAGGAGCCTTGCAGCAGGTGCTTTCAAAACTGCTGCACTGCTACAAAAGCGGTGCCAGTAACAAAAGCGCCCCCCACCCTTTCAGCCTCCCAGGGAAATGCCCAATGCCCGGTACGGCCAGTCCATCCTTGCTAGCCAGCCACATAGTCACTGGAAGTTGGGCTTGTGGGGGTGCTGCAGCACCTCAAAGATAATGGTGCTGGAGTTTTGAAGGTGACTGAGCAATAAAAATGTCTTTAGATATTTTTATCTTGCCGCATTTGCTCTGCATTCAAAGAAAAGGGTCACATTTCAGGCTCTGTCTTCTGACAAATTGCCATTTATTCAGGTAACTGGTGTTTACTTTTATTCATCTGACTGCAAAGGTTCAGTGTCAAAACAAGTTTTGCGCTGGAAAGTAAATAACAAAAAAATATTTTGTGCTGGTTTGCGTCACATTTGTGATACACACCCAGCGCAAAAGGTTTGTAATTCTGGCCCTAGTTTGGCAAAACTATTAGTCTATTTGAAAAACTCATTAGGTATAATTATGTGCATCTAGAAAATTCATGAGGGTGACTTCTTTATAGTAATGCAGAGTCAAATATTTAAAAATTTCTTTTTTTTTTTAAAGCAATCAGTAAAAACACATTTTAGAAAGCTAGTGAAATAATTTTGTAATGCCGTACATGTTTATTTCCATGATTATTGTATTTCTCCTGTTTTCATCAGTTGTGCCTCTATAGGTACAGCATTCAATACTGAAAATATTATGTTTTCAGCAGATACTTTTTACACTGCCGAACATTTGCTAATTTTTAAAATGAAACATTGAATATGCAATTTGATGACTAACTCATTTGTGGCGAATGAGAATATAGATAGAAATTCGGTGAAAGTGGAGAAGATGAATTTTAACTAAACATTGGATGAATACACTAATAAAATAAACACACATATAACTTTTCAAAGCAGTGGTCTGTGTTTGAATGCAATCGTTTTATTGGCATCAAACGAGGAAAATTATATTTTCCTTGCATCCAGTGTAAAAACAAGGGTTGTTCGAAATTCACGTAATTTGCTTTCTTGTAATTATGTGAAATTTCAGTAAACTTAAGCAGAAAACAAATCTGTCATTTAGCACTATATTTTAGTGGGAAATTCATCCTCACGTCAATTTTTGCTGCAAGGATGCATTTCACCCATAAAAGTGCAAAAACACTACTGGTATTTTGTGGTCCCCAAGTCTTTGTGGTAATTTTTTATTGTGAACGGCGTGGAGTTCTGTGACATGTTGTAATAGCGTAATTTGGGGAATTTCACATAACAAGCATAACGCAAAATTCCCGATATAGGTAAATCAATTCAGACATATTACATTTCACCGAGGCTTAAGAAAGACTAGACAGTGAGTCCATTGATGCTTACTCTCAATACATTACATCAGGGTCCCCTATGGAGCTGCATACATATGTTGTTTATCCAAAGCAAATCTGTTGAAAGTTGAGACTGTTTCCATAATGACGCTATAAACAATTTCACAGCCAAAATAAGCTGGTGTATGAGGTTACCTCTGAGGGATTTTACAGGATAGCATGATTTGTTTGGCATTTACAGAAGTGTGACCTGAAGATACATTTTTCCAGTATTCTCTTCAGCTTTTGACCTACCAAAAACTTAAGCGGCATATTATCAAGGATGGCGTTAAAATTACTGCCGCTGTTCTGGTGTGAACATGGGCTTCTATTGGAATTCTCTGCGGCATATTATCAAGCCCATTATCGCCGCTTTAGCAGCAGTTTCCTGCCACTAAAGCGGCGATAATTTTAACGCCATCCTTGATAATATGCCCCTAAGTTAGGTATTCCTACCACCAGCGGCCATATCATAAAGAGCGGTGATGGCTCAGTGTAGAGCAGTGCATCTTTTTTGCATGTGAGGAGACTAAAGTTCATACTTATCTCAGAATTTCTCTGAGTTAATATGTGAACTTTAGACAGCACATGCCAGAAACAGAGACAGGCAATCCTTGCTCACTCTTTCCGACATGTGCTGTCTGCATTTCATGCATTCATTCAGAGAAATTCACAGTTATATGTAGGAACTTAACACAGCTCACATGCAAATAAACAGGTGCGCAACTCTGCACTGAGCTAGCCTATCTCTTTGCGAAATATGGCCCCGCATATGAAAGAATGTGCTAACAGCATTGGCCATATTTTGAATGTGTATATCAGTGCAAGTTATGACTAGTGTTTTATGGTATTTATTTTTTAAGGTATCTGTCTGTATTTATCTATATTTATGTTTTTGACTGTCTTGTTGGTATTTATCCATATTTATTTTGTGTTTTAGGAAAAAATGGAGCTGAAAATGGTATATTTCCACATATATTTAACAGATAAACATGCAATCATGTTTAAATGCCTGTCGCATGTTAGCAAATTAAGCAACCATAAACAACAAAACAGTACACCCACAGATAAATATGATCATTATTATCATTATACTTCATATGTATATTAACATATGCCCGTTTTCAAGTAAATCTTATTCTGTTTTTTAATTCCCCATGCTGTCTATCTGTTCAGCTGCTGGCCTGTGATTCATGAAAGACAGTATAGAGAATCACTCGCAAGTAGCAGAATTGTCAGTATTTTTCAGTTTTTAAAAAGAAATACAAACAGGAAACACATTGTTTTCTGTCTGAATTTATCTGTGAAAATCAGTAAAAAATGGAAAACTGGGAGGCATTTTATTTTGCCACCAGCTCATGCTGTGCAGTGCAAGGGAGGGGGCGGGGCTCAATCCTGAGATTGCCGGATGACTGCTGCGCCTTCCAGTGCGCATGTCAGATTTGCCGTCTGTCTACAGCCATCAAATCCGACTTGCACACTGTAGACCAAGCAATCGATTGTCTGTAAAACAGCCTGGGGATTACTGGCACAGGTCCCCAGCCTCAAAATAAGCTCTGGGTTAGCCTGTTCTAACCAATCCTGGAGCTGCTCTCATGCTGAAAAAAGCATGAGAGCAGCTCCAGTATTGATTTGATTTGCGTTCCACGAGCAGGAAGGAAGTCCTTCCCTTCCCTGCTCGTGGAGAAGTGCTGCACTGGGCGGGAGCTGTTGCCGCGTTTATGGTAAGTTGTGCGCCACCGTGCCTCACCATATTTTGTTACTGCTAGCTGCTACTGATGGGAACCTTAGTTGAAATCTACAGATAGGTTCAGACTGTCCTGTAGTTCAATCGGGCAGTGACTCAAGGGGTGGCTCGACAAGTCAGTGTGTGGATAGGGTTTTTGACTGTATGTGGGCCTGTTTTATGGTCAGCTGGGTAGTTTATTAGGTCTCACCTACACACTGCATGCACTGTGCTGTGAGACATACTCAGTGGAACTGCAACCCACCTGCAGCATGCCATTAGTTATTTTTGTTGTCACACTCATTTGCAAGCTTTTTGTTGCTTAGCTCCCATAGGTTTCACTTCCTTTCCTGTGTTATCTCTTCCCTGGAGCACGAACCAAGTACCTGCACTCTTCTTCATCTTTGCTCTTCCTTGTTGTTTTGCTTTGCACTTTTTTGTATTTTATTTTATTTTATAAGCATTTCTGTATTATTCCTGGAAGTGCAATGTGCTTTCCTACTTTTAACACAGGTACACAGCTTCTTTATGTTACTTTCACCCTATCTGCTGTCTCTAATAATGATGTAGTTACTTAGGACCACAACTGTATTATTTATTACCACTCTACTATAAGCCACTCCACCCTATGCCACTCTACTCCATGCCACTCTATGTCACTCCACTCTATTTTAAGTCACTCTACTCTACGTCACTCTAGTCTATTCTATGCCACATTAATCTACCCAACGCCACTATACTCCACCCACTCAACTCCTCACAATGCCACTCTATGGCATTCTATGCTACCCCACTCTGCATTACTCTACGCCACTCTATGCTACTCTACTCTATGCCACTCCACTCTACTCCACTCCACTCTATGCCACTCTACTCTATGCCACTCCACTCAATTCCACTCTGTTTCACACAACCCCACTCTAATCCAATCTACACCACTCTATACCACTTCACTCCACTCTCTCTCACTCCACTCTAAGCCACTCAAATCCATGCCAGTCCACTCACACAATGCCACTCAACGACGCTCTGCGCCACTTTACACAATGCCATTCCACTCTCGGTCACTCTAAACCACTCTAAGCCACTCTACTCCACTATATGCCACTCTGTGCCTCTCTACTTCTCTCTAAACTACTCTGCACCATGCTACACCACTCTATGCCATACCATTCTACTCCACACAATTCCACTTCACTCTATACCACTCTGCTTTGAGCAATTCCACTCTATGTCACTCTACACCACTCAACTTCACTCTACGCCACAATACTTTACTCTACTCTACTCTACATCTCTCCACTCTATTCCACTCCACTCTATACCAGGCCACCCCACTCTATGCCACTGTACTGTATGCCACTCTACACCAATTTACTATACACCACTACCCTGTATGCCACTCCACTCTACACCCTCCACTCTACTCTATGCCAATCCAGTCTACTCTATGTCACTCCACTCTACGCAACTCCACTCCATGCCACTCCACTGTTTGCCACTGTACTCCATGCCACTCTACATCAAAGCTCTCTACTCGACTCAACTCCACTCTACTTTTCACCAATCCATGCCACTCCACACAATGACATTCTACACCACTCTGCTCTCAGCCATGCCACTCAACTCCTCTCTGCTTTATGCTACTCTATGCCACTCCACTCCACACAATTCCTCTCTATACCACTCCACTCTATGCCACTCTACTCTACGTCACAGCACTCAACACCATGCCACGCCACTCTACACCACTCCACCCCAACCCGCACTATGCCACTCTACTGTACTGTACTCAATGGGCCCGATTCACAGAACTAACTTAAGACAAAATCCTAAACTTACTACCATTTTGGTATTTACAGAAGACACTTACTCATTTTGGTATTCACAGAAGGCACTTACTCATTTTGATATTCACAGAAGGCACTTACTCATTTCGGTATTCACAGAAGTTAGGAGTCCTAACTTTAGGACTCTTAAATGCCTTCTGTGAATACCGAAAGTCTTAAAGTTAGGATTTTTCTCAGTTTAGGAGTAGGAAAGATGGGGCTCCTAACTTTAGGACTCCGAAATGCCTTCTGTGAATACAGAAAGTCTTAAAGTTAGGATTTTTCTCAGTTTAGGAGTAGTAAAGAAGGGACTCCTAACTTTAGGACTCCTAAATGCCTTCTGTGAATACTGAAAGTCTTAAAGTTAGGATTTTTCTCAGTATAGGAGTAGTAAAGTTAGGTCTCCCCCCTCTCCCATTTACTACTAAAATCTATTCTTACATGTGCAGAGACTCTGTAGTTAGGGTGGAAAACTCTGCACACATAAGTACATGCAATTTTACACTTTGTAGTATGTTTCGTAGCCCTGCAAAACATACTACAAAGTGCAGTTTTTTAATTAGGCCCAGGATGTGCTGAAAACGTTTAAACAGGTTACACAAGATTCTCTTTTTGTTCACTACAACGCCCCTGTCCCCAGTCGATTTTTCTAGCCCCTGGGCGCAATGTACTACTTTTGGTAGGAACCATCTGTACATTTTCATTGACATTTACTTCCTTAATCGATGTGGCCTCCTTTGACTCACTCCCCTTGGAATCCCACCTCGTGTTGCTGCATCATTCACCAGACTTGTCTCATCTGTTAGTACACGTTAATCTATGAGCTGTAACCTAGACAATTCATATAAATGTAAACAGTGGACTTTCAAAAGAGTAAGTGGAGTCCTTGTTGTACCCAGTGCTCTCTGCTCAGTAGAGGATGTTGTGCCATGTTTAATGTTTTATGTAATTGTATTGTATTATAATTGCATTTATATAGCGCTTACTACCCCTGACGAGGTGTCGAAGTGCTTTTTCAGCGAGTAGCACACTACTCCGGGACTCATAGAGGATTAGTGTTGAATTAGTATAGTGAAACATGCAAGTAATTTTAAGTGGTGGACAGGTTAGTCAGTTATTTGGATTCGGAAGGATAGCAGAAGGATAGAAGAGAAAAAAAGTTTGTATTTATATAGCGCTTGTTACCCCTGATGGAGTGTTGAAGCATGCTACTCAGGAAACCCATAAAGGATTAGTGGTGAATTAGTATGGTGAAATATGAAAGTAATTTGAGTGGTGAGTATTAGTCAGTTATTTGGAGTGAGAAGGATAGCGGAGGGATAGAAGGGGAAGAAAGGTTTGCATTCATATAGCACCTGTTACCCCTGATGGGTGTTGAAGCGCTTTTCTGGCGAGTAGCACGCTACTCCGGAACCCATAAAGGATAGTGAAATATGAAGTAATTTGAGTGGTGGATATGTTATTCAGTTATTTGGATAGCGAAGGGTAGGTGGTGGGATAGAAGAGGGAAAGAGGTTTGTATTTATATAGCGCTTAATACCCCTGATGGTGTTTTGAAGCACTTTTTGGGCAAGTAGCACACTAGTCTGGAATCCATAAGGATTAGTGTTGAATTAGTATGGTGAAACATGAAAGTAATTTGAGTGGTGGATATGTTAGTCAGTTATTTGGATTGAGAAGGGTTGGGGAGGGGTAGAAAAGGGAAAAAAGTTTGCATTTATATAGCGCTTGTAACCCTGATGGAGTGTTGAAATGCTTTATTGGCGAGTTGCACACTACTCTGGAACCCATAAAGGATTAGTGGTGAATTAGTATAGTGGAATATGGTGTTTGAAAAGTGAACGTGCTAGTCTGTTATTTTGATTGAAAAGGATAGTGGAGGGATAGAAGAGTGAGGGATTTTGTTTTTTTTGATTTTTTATGTCATAGCAGTAGCAGGAGGCTTTTGGATGAGTAAAAAGGTGTTTTGGAGGGGAAGAGTGGAGTAATGTGGAATGCAGGACGGTGATGGTTCCAAACAGTGGCTGCATGGGAAATGTTTGGTGCCAGGTGAAGCATGGTTTGCCTGCAACTTGTTTGTAACAGGAGTAAAAAGAGAATAAGGTAGGATACACTTATGCATCAGACTAGTGCCTGAGTAGAAACATATGATTGGCTACTTCATTTGTTGATATGCGTAAACACATGAAAGGAAGGGGGAAGCCAGGGGCTTAATGCAAGCTAGTGGAGTCCCTTCAGCACAGGAGGAGCTCTACCTTTCAGGGGCCCCTATCAATCCAAGGATATGACTATCTGTGTTATATTGGAGACTTAGGGCCCCACTCTTCATTCTGAATATAGACCTCATAATGTTTCACTACGTCACTGGAGAAAGCTTCTGCTGCTCCATCAGTGACTTTCTGATCAGACAGAGAAGCAAAAGTAGGAAGTCATCTTGTCACTGCATCCACAGTGCTGTTGTGTGAATTTCTTGAAGTGCCTTCCAACCAGACTCAAATCCTCCATAGAGCATCATCACTGGTCCGCTGGGCAGGGTCCATTTAAATATGGCTGCAGAAATGAAAGCAGAGTGTTACAGACACGCTGGTAGGTGCCGTTAGTCAGTGGTTTACCAAAACATTGTGGAGCCCCCCTTCAAGTAACAGTGAGAGGGCCCCACCATACCCACAAGCTGTCAGCTGTCAGCTGCCACCCACCCTTTAGAAGTACTTTTCTTCTTTGGTACAGTGAAAAAATTAACGTTAAAGAGAACACCTAAAACCATGCAAGTTCAACATGTTCTGCAATGAAACCCAGGTTATTTTAATTTACAAATTTGTGGCCTCATTTACAAGTCCCATGCACCGCCGCAACATCACTTTTAATGATGCTCCTGCAGCGCACACTGCAGAGCCATATCTATGAGGCCATATATAGCCACCCTGAAGGCTTTTTAAGACCTCATAGATATGGTGTGAGGCAATGCAGTGCAAGTCACTGCGTTGCTTCACACTACGATAGGGAGACGTGCCATGGACGTTACAGTGGGTGTTCCCACGTAACAGCCATGGCTTTTGCCACATTTCTAGATTTACAACATGCTGTAAACCTGGGACTGCATCAAAGCCCTATGCCTCCTCAGGCAAGGTGTAGTGGTTGTTTTTGTGAAGAAAGGTGTCCCTTCGTGCACGAAAACAAACTGATTTCAACGCAGGCACCGAGGGTACCTACATTGCTGCTAGGCAGCCATTTGTGTGGCAGGGCAGTAAAAGAGGTCAGGAATGCGCCTTATCTCATAGATACGGTGCATTCCTGCCCTACTCTTTTGATGTAGGGCAGTGCAGTAGAAAGGCTTGCAGAGCTGCACTACGCCAAAAATAAGTAAATGAGGCCCTTGGAGTTTATAGTTTGACTCTACATGACCCTCATCACAAAGACAGGTTTAGTCAGCCACCTTGCTTCCACACCTCACTTAGGTACCAGGACAGCATTATGTGTGTGATGGAGTAGCAGCTTCTGGCCACATGATTGTGGAAATCCTTGGGGCGGATTTGACCTATGGGAGAATAGCATTACCTGGCATCAGTACTGTTGAGGTCCACCATGAGAATCATGGTAGCTGTGGCCAGACACAAATCTAATTATCCCAGACATATGAAGAGAAAACTCCCAGTGCATCATGGACATTGTGGTCTGCCCTTGACAAAATATATTTGCCAACAGACTGCAATGCCAACACTAGCTCACTGTGCAATTTTTCACTAGATGTGCATGCTGTCTTCACATGACATGAGTACAGCTGGCCATGAGGTGTGCACTTCTTCATCGCATTAAAGCAGCATTGCACAGGCAGCAGAAATTGTGCAAGCCTCAATAACTAAACAGATACAACTGCTGCTATCTTCTTCTTTCACACATGTAACAAAACGTAGCTCCACAAGCAAGGCACAACCGTGACAGTCATTGACACATGCAGACTTGGTGGGTGCCCACTTTCTTACCCCTTGTTCATTATTAGCATTTATTTGCACTGTGCCACATCTCTGCTCACCATCACCATCCATTAATTGTCCAGCTTTTCTCTTTAGATGTTCCACACTCTCATAATCTAAATTATTACTTTCTTCCTCCTGTTCCTATAGAGATTATTCTAGTCCCATTGGTGGGGTTGAATACTTTTTCTTCTCTCACCAACGATGACCGGTTTCTGCGACCCTTCTTTCATTTTCTGATAGTTCTATAATTGCAGCATACTCTAGAAGGATTCATCTCCATAGGACATTATACATGCCAAGGATCTGTGACCAAAAAGTAGAATTTTTCAGGCTTTAAATTCCTAATATGCATAGTACAGCATTAACATAATTTGACCTTTACCTCTGTGATGTTATCACAGGAAGTTACACGTCCTATCTTTCAGGGGAGAGCTCTCCACCTAAAATCTAGCACATGCTGCCAGATGCTAAGGCTAGTAACAAATGCATCTAGAGGCACAAATACTCTACATACATACGCTTACACACCTTCTCATGATTACACACAACACAAGGGCTTACATGAACATTATTAATAATCCTTGCCCTCAAAAGCAACTAATCTAACACATTCCAAACCTGACCTGCGACCTTGGGAGCATCACCAGATTCTACATGTCAGTAGGGACAACCTATTCCAGTTATGTGCTTTAATAGATATTTTTTTCAGATGGGTTAGTCTTCTGAAGTGGATTAGAGGTACAGATTCCTTAAGGTAACAAGTGTACATAAAAGGTCAATGATTGCAATGCATGGCCCCAGTTGGCACCAAACCTGCTACTGCAATATTTCACAAGAAGCTGTACCTCAGTCCAGATCTGCAGCACCACTGATTTTACAGAATGGAAAGCATGATCAACTCTGACAATGTTCCTCAATCCTGACCTGCAGCACCATCACCCTTCTTATAAAAAATAAGTGCCATTATGAGCAGATTTACCAATGTAGATCAACCATGACTTGCATCACCATTACCTCACTGTTCCAAAATGTGGGCCCTTACAAACAGCTCTTCCAAAGCACCTCAATCATAATCTAAAAACACTCAGTGCTTAATTTGTAAAAACTTAAGTGCCAGGGCCCTTCTTGGAAATACAATGCAGCCTGCACCAGCCAAACCCTGCCAGCGCTGCCAATGGCAGCGGCAACATAACACCCAACCATCGCACTCCTACAAATGTGACAATTCAGGCTATTTCAGGCCACACAAAGTTATAAAAATGGAATGGCAGGTTGGTATTAATCATTTTCAGTGTATATTGACTTAATAAACATGGTTGCTGTGCTAATCTCAAAACTAAAAAGACAGTGCCACTATGTGGTGGACTGTCGCTAGAGCCGGTGCTGCCAATTAAGTGCTGGTGCCAAGCACCGGAAACGACTGGCACAACTTAAGCACTGGCCACAGTACATTCTGTGGTTTTTTAAAGAACAGGTGCCGTTGTGAGCAACTGTGTCAATGCATGTGAGTCCTCAATTGCAGCACCATTGCTCTGCTGTCCCAGAACCAAGGGCTAGATGACCAAAACCAACTATCGGTCACCTAGCCTATGATTCACTAAATGACAGGGTTTACATTTGTACGTGCTCTAAGCCCATTTTGTGATTGAGTAAGTGTTTACTGAATCACAAATTGGGTTTAGAAATAGATAATGAATCTCATTTTGAAAGGGGAGTGTTTGCGGCGTTCCTTCCAAATTGCAATATGGAATACTATGTATCAATTGCTTGTGACCGTATTCTAATCACAAACCACTGATAGGTTACTGGCTCTTAAAAGGAGGTGGCCATCCATTTGCAAAGGAGAAGGTGTCCTCTTGGTGAGTGGGTAGTGGTCAATGGGACCACTGCTAATTCTTAAATAAACTATTTTTAAAAGTAAAGCTTTTTCTTAAATGCCAAACTGTTTCCTTTAAGAGAACTGAACTACATTTACAATACTAAATACTATATTTAAAAGCAATCACAGTCATGGTGGTGTACTGAACTCAGCAGGCGGCCACCATAGCAAAAAGTTGATACATAATTGTTGATCACTTTTTGCTGATCGATTCATTGTAAATCTGGCCTGAACATGTTTGTGAGAACGTTTAATGATCTCCCATGGAGTGCCATATCCACTTTGCTGAGAGTTTTGAAGGCTACTCTTACTTTTCCTTATGTCATAATATCTTTCTTAGCATCATTTCTAGTTAGGAAAATCACTAGCACTGATTTCCTTTTAAGCCAGTGTTATTTTTCCCTTGTTGTTAACCTGTGGTCTACAAATGAGGAAAATAAGTCAGATATACAAAGCCATTTAGCAGTTGCAAAGTCTGCGATTGGCTAAATAAAATAGTTGTGACCTTTAAGTGTTACCAAATTGCAAAATGGGTTTAGAAGGGGATAACAAATCGGTATTTGGAAGGGGTAAGTTTGCGGCATCCCTCCCAAATAGCGATTTGTTTTGGTATATCTAAATGTTTTGCGTCTGAAATCTAGTAAAAAATAATTTACATTTTAACAACTATCAATATGATGTGATTAGCCATTTAAAATGTAAAAACGTGAGTTTGTTAGGGAGTAGGCAGTGCTCCAGGGGACCACCGTCTACTATCAAACTTTTAAAAAGTTCACTTTTTTTAAACTCAGGCCAATGTCCTTTAAGGAAAACATGCTGCATTAGAAAATAATATTTAAAAGGTGATCACAGGCATAGCGGTCTTCTGCTCCTAATAGGCCACCATCCCTGTGATGGCCACCAATCATAATGAGTTGTAATTTGTGAACTACCTCATGAATATTGATGAGGTAGGTCACTCTGTGACCCACTATAATTCAGTAATTTGTGAACATTCCTATTCGTTCATAGGTCGGTTCACAAAATCCTATACAGGTCTTAAAAATTCTGGTCCCGATTTCTGAGCAGTATTTTGTGACCAGTGTTTTGTACATTTATTCACCAAATCGCTTACATGTAAAAATGACAATGTCCCTCACTCCTGACCTGCAGCATTATCAGCCTTCCTTAAACAGGGTGCTTGCAAGCTGCTCTGTCAATGTATATAAATATTGATACAGAGCCCCTCCTCTGCCGTGTCTGTCTAGGACCAATGCAAGCAGGTCTGCCAATGTATTAAACCCAGCTCAGGCAAAGGTGAGTTTGCAGCTGCTTCTGCACGTGTCTGAAAACCAGGAGGCTGTAAATCTGCAGCTTTTCCTAACAAAGAATATTCACAACTGTTGGTTTGTGGTACTTGCTGGTTTGTGTAGTTCTCCAGCACATTAAGGCAGCACATTATGTCTGATCTGCAAATCATAGCATGCCACCACGGCGCTCACTAATGTCCTTTTAGCCAAGGCCAAGCCATACCCTCCCAGCTTTCAAACTGCAAAGGATTAGAACATTTAGCATTAACAACACAAAGCAGGATGCTAATTATTGCTCTTATTTCCATTTAAAGAGGTTTCATACCCACCCACTCAACCCTTTATTACCAAATATTCTGACATACTGCTACAGGGGGGGAAGGAAATACAGCAGATGGAAAGGGTCCTTCCGTGCAATTATCAGTGGGGTCAAACCTAAAAGAACATTATATGTTCTTTTTATATCCTGACCTGCTCTGAGGAAAATGTTTGCAAACCCTAAACCAGTGGATGCCCTGGTTGAGTCTCATCTGGGTATTCAAGTTGCAAACATAAGCTCTGCCTAAAATAGAAAGTAATGGTTTGCTACTTTATTTCTGTTCAGTCTTGGGTCAGCAGGGCACCCTTGGAAAGAGCATGCGGAAGAAAGGAAAGCATGTAAAATGTCATGTTTGCACTCAGTGCAGTCATGATAATGGGATCTCCTCCAATGCAGGGAGACTGGGCACCTACCCTGCACCTCAAGGGCTTTGAGGGCTTGCATTATGCCTTCTAGTGATTCTGGTGTTGCTGAGGTATGCTGCTAGTTCATGATTCTTGATATTCCACTGCGATTAGAAAATTACTGGTTTGATTGTGGAGAGTGAGTGGAACCCTATTTTAAAGCACAGAAGCAAATAAAGGATGTGCGTTGAAGGTGTGTCTGCTTGTGTGTATACTAAGCCTGGGCAAAGCACTACGCTATGCTCGCGTAGTTTGCGAAGTTTGCGCTACTTCGCACTACGCGAATTGCCCGTAGCACAGTGCAAACACGCGTAGCGTAGTGTTGCGTAGTGCAGCGGTCATTTTTTGCTTGCTCGCGGTCCTCAACGTCAAGTTGGCGACCGCGAGCAAGCAAAATTACATCCCGGCAAGACTTTTTCCTCGTTCGCGATCAGCAATATCAAGTTGGCGATCGCAAGCGTGGAAAATAAACCTCCAGGCGAGATTCTCAATGCTGGGAGGTCAGGTTTCTCATTGTGAGTGGTCGCGTATGCTCACGACTGCTCGCGATGAGAAACTACCAGTCCGCGTTGAGAAAGCTGCCGCTCGAGTAAAAATCTACTCGAGTGGCAGAAAACTACAGCACGCACTGTGCAAGATGCCGTTTTCAATGATTGCACAGTGCCGGATGCTTGTCCGCACTGTGCAATCATTGAAAACGGCATCTTGCACAGTGCGAACTGGGTACTACGCAGTTCGCGAAGTGCTATGCGTAGCTCGTGTAGTGCGAAGTGCACTTTGCGTAGCTACGCTTAGCGCTACTTCGTGAACTACGCCCAGGGTTATATCCAGTGAAGTGCCTCAAGAGGAATTGTGTAGACAATGTGAATTTAGCTTCAATTACATCACTAAAATGATCCATGCATATGTTGAGGAAGTGTGTGCTTCAGTTTTGCATGACGAATTCCCATAGTTTTGTGCGTTGTGTGGAATTTTTCTAACACATGGCACCTACTGTTTTTCCTGGCTATCCTTTATTCTGGTGTTCTTCACGGAGCTTTGGTGTCTAGAGGTACTTACGTTGTATTGGTGATGAAGTTAAAAATATGGTGCTCTGGGTAGAAGGGAATTGTTGGTGTCGTGGTCTTGGTGAGTGGGGGGAGTCATAATGTTGTGATGTGCCTGCATGGATGGGGTGTTGTGAAGTAGTGTTGTGTAATTTGTGGGTGAGGAGTGTGGAGTCGAGATGGTATGTGCAAAATCAAGAGCCGTGAGGTGCCATGAACTAGTGCAGTGTTTTTAGTATGGAATTTATAGTCCGCTTTTCTTGCATTTCTATGTATTTTATCGGAGAGACATCTGTCTGCATTTTTCATTTGTTATTTCTGTATTAGATTGTTGTTTGGTGTGTTTTTAAGTTAGGGGGCAATGAGTGTTTTTCCTGTGCTATTTCCATTGTGTGTCTGTGTTCTGTCAGGGTAGAGTAGATGTCTCAAGTACTGAGTTTGTGTCACCTACTGCTTCTGTGTGCAGCACCTGCTCAGATACAATGCTTAGTGTTCGATGAGGCATGGATTTTGGAGATGACCCCTAATACAGCTATAGGCAGAGTCTAAGCAGTGGGCAATGTCCAGCATCTAGTGGGAGATGTATCCCTAATTTAAGGGTAACTACAAACAAGAAGAATAAACGTGATGAGCGAATTGTTCTAATTACAACCCAGAAAGAGATGCAGCTGGATTGGTTGTGTACTGTCCACTGTCCTTGTTAAATGTCATAGGGAAGGTACTTAGTAAAGTGTCAGCAATCATGTTGATTTAAGTAATACCTGAGTTGGTGTATGAAGACCAGTGCAGATTTATTTCATGAAGGACTACAATCTGTAACCTACATAGTCTGTCCCAAGTTATGCATGCACCACGGTTGGAAGGCTATGAATATGCATTGGTCCTGTTAGATATTGAATTGGCCTTAAACACATTAGAAGTATCTGTGGGAGGTGCTTACTCAGGCGGGACTGGGGGAACATTATGTCAGATGAGTTAAGTTGCTGTATACTAATCCGTTGGTGAGAGGATGCACTGGTCGGGTGCTCTAAATGCGCTTTGAGCATGAGCGGCGGACTAGACAGGTTGGCCAGCTCCCCCATTTATTGTCTGCCCTGGCCATGTACCCACTGGCTTGCAGGCTTAGAAGTGTGATTAAACAGTCGGGAATTGTGGGGGGGAGGCCATGCATGTGGTGTCCATGAATTGTGATGTCACCAAGGTTTATGTCCAACAGCTGACCTACTTGATTCCTATTTTGCTGCACACCCAAGAAGAATTTGGGGAGGTGTTGGGACAACCACAAAAAAATCAAACATCTAGATACACACAGCTTACGGTTGTTGGTATTGAGTGGGTCACAAAACATTTCTGATATTTGGGGATACTAGTTGGTCTTGATGAGACAGAGAACTATGAGCTAAATATGGGATGAGTGATAATGGGGCTGCTGGCCTCCATCAAGCTCTGGAGTGTGTTGCAGCTGTTGGTGATGGGCAGAGTAGAGGTGGCTTAAATTTTCTTTTTGCCTCATTTTCTATATGTTTTTCAGGGTACAATGGTAGAAATGCCGCACAAACTATTTGTAGAACAGGATACATTATTACCTGTTGAGCTCATTTGGGCAGGGAGGCATAGTAGAGTCCCACTGACTACATTGAAAACAGATTGGGCTAAGGATGGACTGGATTCCACTTTGAGCATTCTGTTCAGGGGGACGCATTGAATAATTTGCTTAGTGAATTTGACCTGCTACCATCAATGTCTTTATCTGCCCCCCTTAGCATACAGTCTGTCCCTTCTTTTAAAGGATGTAGTGATGGTTCTTTTATAGATTACATCTTGATCTCCACCGGCCTCCAGTCCAATTTCCGTGGGTTTATAATCATGAATAGCATTTTTAGCGACCATAATCCTATCTGCGTTCACCTTGGAGGTAGGTTGTTGTTAACACAAGTTAGGGTGACAGTCCCAGGAATGTTGAGACCTGTGGATGGAAGACGCTGCCTAAAATGGTCGCTGATATCTCTAGACTCATTTTATGGCGAGATACAAGTGTCATGTGCAACCGAATTACCTTCCTGTGTGTCATCTGGTTCCCACCCGGGGGGTGTCTTCAAGGCTTTTGATGTCATTATTACCAAGATAGGGGAATTTTTAAGTGCCCCTTCACATAGGACGGTGCTATCCGACCCTAGATGGTTCGAGCCACTATGTTCTAGGGCAGCAAGACAATTAAAAGATGCTCTAAAAGCTACCCCGAGAAATCAATCTTTGATATGCGCCCGCCGTCGTGAGTACAAACGGACATTGGCCACCCGTAAGGGTGAACTGAAGGAGGAAATGTGGAGAGACCTATTGGAGGCAAGCACCTTGGGGAACAGCCAAGGTTTTGGGGCATTATTAATCGACCTTTATTTGAAAAGGCTAGGGATGGAGAAGTAGGCACTAACATATCTGAGGATGAATGGGTGTCTCATTTTAAATCCATGGATCCTCATCAACCCCAAAGCAGGGTTAATATCAATGCTCCAGTAATGTTCGAGCAGAAAGAGGTGGAGAAGGCCATCTTAGGGTGATGTGCAATAAGGCCCCAGGTCCGGATGGCATCTCTCCAGACCTTTTTTAATCAAACCCACTCCTTTGGGCTCCCGTACTGATGACTGTCCTTAACGCGGCGGCCAGGATTGGCTGCCCGGACTCATGGGGCACCTCAACCATTGTGCCGGTATTCTAGAAGGGCAATCGTAATAGCACCTTGTGTTATAGACCGATCTCCCTTCTTGACTCCGTGGTTAAGGTTGTGGGTGGGGTGTTACTGCGAAGATTATCCTCCTGGGCGGCAGAGAATGACATCATCTCCGATATACAATGCGGGTTTCGCCCAGGGCGTTCCACCTTGACCCAATGCCTTAACTTATATATGATCCTGGGGAAGTATACAATCGCCCCCCAAGGTACGATCTACATGGCCTTCATGGATCTTTCCTTGTGTCAATCGGGGGAAACTGTGGCAATCCATGAGGGCCATGGGGGTGGAGGATAATTTGGTTGACTTCCTGGAGGATCTGCACAGGGATACTAAGGCCAACATTAGATATGCCCAGGATCTCCGTGTATCTAGGGATTTTAAAATAGAGAGGGGGTATCCTGGCCCCCTTTTTATTAAATTTATACATTAATGACCTGGAAAAAACATGGATAAAAACAGGGGTCGAATTCCCATACGTGGGGCAAAGAGGTCTGCCCGTCCTGCTATATGCGGACGATGCGGTCCTCGTTGCTAGGACGGCAAGGGGACTTCAGACACTGCTCGACACCTTTTGGAGCTTTATGGAAGCCCGCGACCTGGTATTAATAATTCTAAATCCTATATCATGCAGGTCGGGACTCGCCCGAAGAAACTGTTCCCTTTTAAAGTGGATAATGAGAATGTACCAACAAGCTCGATATTCTCTTACCTGGGTGTTTTAGTAGATGACCGCTTGAATTGGGGGGCCCTGATTCAGAGGAAAAAAGGGGAGATTACAAGGGCGAATGCTGCAATTTTCAACTTTGCCGCGTTGATGGGTAAACGCCCTATTGCCGCAATGGTGAAAATATACCTGGCCAAAAGTGTTGCAATAGCTAGCTACGGGAACAAAATTTGGGGCTATGCAGCAACTGATGCTCTGCAGGTGGCAGAAAACACCTTCTTAAAACGTCTCCTAGTAGTGCCCATCGGAACATCAAACCTGGTGGTACATGAAGAGCTGGGGTTGCCATTTTTTTGTGATACTTTGGCCATGCGCCCTTTGTTGCTTTGGCTTAACTGTTGGTTAGACAAAGATTTGGCTCTCAACCATCAGATCTTAAGAGAAAATATGAGCCTCAATCATATGTCACGCATTCCATGGTTAAAATACATTAAGGGTTGTTTTGAAGAGCTGGGGCAGCCGGACCTTTTGCACCGTTAAGAGCCACGATCAATTCAGCAGCTAGACTCATCACAGGATCTAAAAGAAATGCTCCCATTTCCCCTGACCTGAGAGCCGTCAACTGGCTTCCGTTTGAAGCCAGAATTCACCTAAAAATTGCCTGCATGACGCACAAGGTCCTCTACCACAAAACCCCACAATACCTAGCACAGAAACTGGTTCTCTCTGCGGGCAACAGAGCCTCTAGGAGAGCCAAAACCCTTCTCCTACAACCTCAACGATTTGCCAAGAAAAAAACTTATAACCGTTCCTTCTCTGGTATGGCTCCGAAGATATGGAACGCTTTGCCCAGTGAAACAAGAATGAACCCCTCCACTTCCGCCTTCAAAAGAGAAGTGAAAGCTATCCTCATGGCTAAATTCACTTGAACTCTATGTCTACTCATTGTATTTCTTTTATTGTCTGTTGTCTGTGTATACTACACTTTGCCTTCTTTCTACCTGTAAAGCACTCTGATACTCGCAAGAGTCTTGTTCGCGCTATATAAAACCTTCGAAATAAATAAATAAATATTACTTTGAAGGATGTGGAATTTGTAAAGAAAACTTTTACTACCCTAAAAAAGCATGGCAGAGACGATCTAGAAATTGGAAAATCTAGCTTCCGTAAACATGTGATATTTAAAACAATCCCATCCATTGAGCCATATCTTTTGTGGCCATTGACGTCCCATGAGCGGTTTTTATTGATCAGGTTCCGATTGGACTATTTCCATCAGTTACTTGCTGTCCCAAAAGGGAGCTGCAGAGGCCAGGTGTTAGCATCCTGTGGCTGCGACGGAGTGTCTACTCAGGATTTGCTACACTTTATGTTTTACTGTATTTTATGAAGTACCTCGCAGATATTTTTTAACACCTCTTTTAAAGAAGTTGAATTTTACACAGGTCCGCCCAGCTCTTTTTTATTTACAACTGCTGAAACCAGATTGTGTAACTTTTATAGTAGGCTTTCTGAAATCCTCACTGAGATATAGGATCTGTATGGAGAGCTAGTAAACTTTCAACGTTGGTAGGCACCCCCCATTACTACCCATATAGATGAAGTTTTGGCCTCTGGCTGTGTGGTTTTTCCCCCCTATTATTCCTTGCATTAGATGTATATACTTTTGTATTTTAAGGGACCATCTGTCTCAATTTTATTGTTATGAATTGTATGTTTAAATTGTTACATGGAGTTGTGTAACTTTTATGGTTTTTATTTTAAAGCCGAATAAAGTATTTTGAAATTGAAATTGACTGGAGGTCCCTGACATGCAACTCTATTACATGGCGACACATTTACAACATGCAGTGGACTGGTAGAGGAACAGAACAACTGGAAAAAGAGGTTACTCAATGGCACGCATGGGAAATGGACTCTAAAAAATCTATTGATGAGGGATGGGGGGGGATGTTCCACTTCATGCGCCATTTGTTACATGGCGGGTTTGAGGCGTGTGGGATAGTGATATAAAAAAAGGTGTAGAAAAGTGCTCCATATGCATCAGCAACAAATATTTGGAGTATCTATCCATTTGCACAGATCTCCCAGAGTATGTTGAAGAAGCGTTGGAAGCATGGTGGGTGTAAGACATTGGCAGATTTGTATCTTGAGAATAGATTTGTGAATTTTACTGACACACAGAAACTCAATGATATTGGGGTCGAGCAATTCCTTAAATTTGCAAAAGTATAGGATACAGCTAAGGAAATCTGTCCCACTTTTCAAGAGCCCACTGATCCCACTAAAATCATGATCTAATTGTATGCTTTATTAAACTGTAGAAAATTAATAAGGTTCTTGTATAGGTCATTGTTAGACCTGGCACCATTGGCGTGGTTCTCCCTTCCATTTTTCGCAGTTGTCTCCTCTGTTTTTGCTGGTAATAGATGCTCTAGGCGCTGTGCCACTGCCATCCAGTGCCACAGCGCGAATGCTCCCTGTTTATATATGACATGTGAATTGGTATATCCATGATTGGCTTATTTGGTTTACCTGTTAGTCCCTAGTAGCGTGACCTGCGTGTGCCCAGGGCTGGTAAACCAAATGCTGCTGGTGGGGCCTGCAGCGCTGGTTTGTGCCACCCACAGAAGCAGCTTGTAAAGTGTGTCTCAGACCTGCCACTGCAGTGTCTGTGTGCAGTCTAGAAATGCCATCTTGGCTGTGAAGTGCACCCACTTCCCAGCCCCTGAACCTTCCCTTGACATCATGTAAGCCACCCCTATGGTAGGGTGCATTGTATGTGTAAGGTAGGACATGCTCTGATGTGTGTAGCTTGTCCTGGTAGTGAATTACACCCAATTTCGTTTTTCACTACTGTAAGGCTACCTGTTCTCCAGAATGGGAGGTTTGGCTATTACATTCTATAGTCCTAACTGACCCACAGGACATGCTAGAAAAACGAATTTAGTATGCCTGAGCTCAGAATATTAAAATACACCTTTTAGTGAAGTTTATTTTTATATTCTGTGTTTGAAAATACCACTTTTAGAAAGTAGGTATTATCTTGCCTAAGCCTTCTAGTGTGCTCTGCTGTTATGTGTATTGGCTGTCTGGTTTTGGAGGGACAGGGCAGGCTGAGTCAGACCTGGGTTGAATAGAGATATCTGCATTGGAGTATGGGAAGGGGTAGCTCCTGGATCTGAATAGGGTTGTGCCTGGCAAGGTGAATGCTGGCTCCACATCCCACTGTGCGTCTGATGGCAGACCCCCTCTTTCTGAGAGGAAGTATGCAGCCTGGTAAACAAAGTGCTCCAGGGCTGAGCAGAACTGGATCTGGCTGGGTTCAGTGACTTGTAGCTTCTGAGAACAAAGACTTTTGGGGTATAAATATCTGTGCTGAAACCCCTACAATTTGTATTGCTCCTGGACAACAAGAAGAACCTCTGTCCGTGTAACTGAAGGAATCTGCAGGAGAGGACTGTCCTTGTGCTTGTGTGCTGTTTCTTGGACTGGCCTGCAGTGGTTACTACTGGACTTGGAAGAAGAGGAAAAGGACTTTGAAGGAATTTTTATTTTTGCTACAGCAATCACCCAAGGGCTAGAAGAGAGCTAGCCTCCTGCAGAAGTCTCAGGCACATCAGACTCCACCAGCCTCCTGTTTCCTCCCAGCGAGGATTTCTATCTGCAGGTGAGGCTCCTGTGAGTTCCAGGGCCTCTAGTTCTATTGTGGAGAAGAGAGCGCTGAAAATCGTCGCTAGCGCCCGTTAGCGAGCCGCCGCAGCTGAAGAGCGTAAGGAAAATCATCGCGCTGCTGCCGCTGAGTGCTCGCTACCGGAGATCATCGCATCGCCTGCTTGCGGGCTGCCAAAGGCTCGCTGACCTCAAGATTATCGCATCACCTGTTTGCGGGCTGCCAAAGGCTCGCTAACCAGAGATCATCGCATTGCCCATTCGCAGGCTGCCAAAGGCTCGCTGACCTCAAGATTATCTCATCACCTGTTTGTGGGCTGCTAAAAGGCTCGCTAACCAGAGATCATTGCATCGAGTCCATCGCGTCACAATATAGCAGCGCGGATGCCGAGCGTCTGCCATTTTCATCCCATCAGGATTGTCGCTCCCTCGTGGGGCGCCATTTCTTTTCATCGCAACAAGACCGTACACGCAACAGGCTCGGCGCATCATCCTCCCTTAGTGGCAAGGATTTCAACGCATCGCCGGCTTAGCGTGTAGAAGTTTGTCGCTTTGTCCTGCACACAGATCAGCGCATCATCCTCCCTTGCGGCAAGGATTCAACACATCACTGGTCACGCGTGAGGAAAATCATCGCTACAACTCCTTAGCGACATTTTGGTTGCTTTGCTACAGAATCCAGGTATGTTGTGAGTAAAAGGGTCGCAGAGACCACTGCCTTGAACTGAACTCCTCTTTGCACATTTTGAACAATTTTTGAAGCCTTTCAAGAGTAACCCTATTTTCTAGTATTGTGGATTTTTTCTGTTATTGGTCTTGTGTTAAGTCTATATATAAAGATACTTATTTTTTATAACTACTTGTGTGGTGTCACTCTGTAGTGTTCTTCACTGTGTTACTGTGTATGGTCATAAATGCTTCACACACTGCCTCTGAGATACGCCTAGCTGCTCGTGCTACGTTACCACAGGGTTGAGCAGGGGTTATCAAAGGGTGTAGCCTGCTTACTCTGACTTAGGAAGAAGGGTCCCTACTTGGACAGTGGCCAGCCATTGCCAACTAGAGACCCCCATTTCTAACAGTCTCTCTAATCAGACAGTCCATTGCCATGTTTAAACATAAAGGACAGATGGCAAGATGTGGTGCCTGAATTGCTGACCCATGTGGACTGCGTCAAGGTGCATGTGAGCGAGGCAGGCGTTGTGTAATGCTCATTTTAAACGTATCCTGGTTGTGTGTGTGAAACTCTGTTCCTTGCTTTTAAAAAAAACTTAATTTTTACCTGCTGGTTGTGTGTGGGAAACTCTGTTCCTTGCTTTTTAAAAAACGAAATCTTTACTTGCTGGTTGTGTGCGTGAAACTCTGTTCATTGCCTTTTAAAAAAACGAAATTTTTACTTACTGATCTTATTTTTGCTATTTGCACTACTTTGGGGGGACTGCTGCTGGGAATTATTTTTTATGCTGCTTTTAAAATTTACCTGCCATTGTCTTGAGTGTGCTCGATCCCTGTAGACGCTCTAGCCGGTGTGTCTTCTTTCCCTCACTTCCTGTAGACGCTCTAGCAGGTGTGTCTTCTTTCCCTCACTTCCTGTTGAGACACCGGGTGAGTGCCATTTTGGTTGGCGCTTTAGCATTCTAGTGCAATTATGATCCTTCCCTCTTTAAAAGGGAGACCCATGCAAGCGCGCCACAGATCAAATTGAGAGCCCGGTTGTGTGTGTGAAACTCTGTTCCTTGCTGTATAAAAAAAACATAATTTTTACTTGCTGGTTGTGTGTGTGAAACAATGTTCCTTACTTTTTAAAAAACGAAATTTTTACTTGCTGGTTGTGTGCATGAAACTCTGTTCATTGCCTTTTAAAAAAAACGAAATTTTTACTTACTGATCTTATTTTTGCTATTTGCACTGCTGCTGGGAATTGTTTTTTATGCTGCTTTTAAAATGTACCTGCCATTGTCTTGAGTGTGCTCGATCCCTGTAGACGCTCTAGCCGGTGTGTCTTCTTTCCCTCACTTCCTGTAGACGTTCTAGCCGGTGTGTCTTCTTTCCCTCACTTCCTGTTGAGACACCGGGTGAGCGCCATTTTGGTTGGCGCTCTAGCTTTCTACTGCAATTACGATCCTTCCCTCTTTAAAAGGGAGACCCATGCAAGCGTGGAGCGCGCGCGTGCAGCAGGCGCGCTGATGGCGCGCCAGAGGCACGCCCATCTGCGTCCGTCCGCGCACTCACCGTTCACAGTGCCAGTCATGCTGCCGGACCGCTCTCCCAGCCCCCACGCCCTGCTAGTGTTTGTTATTCCAAGGACCAACTTATGAGGCTTGGTGGGCAGAAGTCTGAGGTAGGGGTTAAGGCTGGGAGGCCTTGCGTACTGATGGCTCACTGATTGAGGTAATGTGCGGTCTTGTGAATGCCAGGTCTCTAGTTAAACACTTTCAGGAAATACACATCCTGCTGGAATGTCACGACCTGGACGTACTTTTTATTTCAGAAACCTGGACCCGCACTGATTCTTTAGTTGAACTGGGACTTGCTTGCCACCCTGGGTATAATGTTTTTCACAAACCCCATATATCAGGGAGAGGAGGAGGGTTGGGAGTAATCTTCAAAGATAAATGGAACTTCACCCCTCTTGAATTAGATGAGGCCAAAGGGTTCGAACTCCTGGGGTTTTCCTTAAGGGAAGCTCACGGTCATCCATTAACCGGTATGCTTTGTTACAGACCCCCAGGAGGACCTAATTCTAAGTGCTCTGCCCTGATTGATGTGGTGTGTAACCTGTCCTTGACACACTCTAAACTGATCATCCTGGGTGATTTCAACTTGTGGGCTGATGGCCCGCTGGACACGGCGTTTAAGGAATTGTCGGAAGCTTGCTCAAGCTTCGATATGCTCCAGCTGGTGTTGCAACCTACGCACCAGGGTGGACATATATTAGATCTACTGTTCGCTAATTCCAACATGGCTACAATTACAGATGTTCTACCACTATGCTGGACTGATCATAGTCTGGTAAATTTTAGGCTTACTCTGCCTAATGTGTGTTGTAAAATCTATCATCAGAAATAACCCTGGGCGTAGTGGGCGTAGTGGGGCTACGTGGAGCAGCACGTAGTGTGGCAAAATCTACGCACACTCGCACGCTCCGCATAGCCCCACTACGCGCCGCCCGCCTCCCGCCCGCCCTCATTTTAAAATACTTTAAAGAATGTAAAAAGTAAATAAATGACCTTACCTGCAGTGCGGCGTCCTGGGGCTCCCTCTTCCTGCTTGCCGGCAACTTCTTCACACATGCGCATTTGTGTGAAGAAGTTGCCGGCAAGCAGGAAGAGGGAGCTCCGGTGCGCCGGACTGCAGGTAAGGTCATTTATTTACCTTTTACATTCTTTAAAGTATTTTAAAATGAGGGCGGGCGGGCGGGCAGCGGGTGACGGGCAGCTCTGCTTCGCAACGGCGTGTGCGTAGCGCTGCCTGCTACGCCTACTTCGTAAACGGTGAAGCAGGCAGCGCTACGTGCACTCCGTGGGCGAAGCGGAGCACGACGCCCAGCCTTAATCAGAAACAATATCGGCTGGGCAGAGAATGGGCCACATTGAGTAAGCTTAAAAATTCCTTGCATTGGAATGACTTAGACACCCTGGACCCCAGTAGGTCGGTGGACTGGAATTACCAATTCCACTGTGTGCAGATTCGAGACAGGCTTGATAAGCATATCCCTGCAAAGAAGAGAGAGAAACCCTCAGCCCCCTGGTTTAATGAGGAATTGCGAGCCCTCAGGATGGGTTGTAAAGTGGCCGAAAAAGCCTGGAGAAAAGGATATAGTGATTCAGATAAAAATGCTTTTAAGAATCAACTTAATCTGTACAAAAACACTATAGCGAAAACTAAAGCCGAGTATTTTACTAATACCATTCTTCTAGCAGCTAATAGCACCAAAGCTATATTCAGTAAAGAGTCTGTCTAAACCTGACTGTGCTAATAACAAAATTCCTGTTACTCAAGCTTTATGCGATGAGTTAGTTTCCTATCTGGAGGATAAAATCAACAAGATAGTTAGGGATTTTGATCCACCAACAGCAGTAGAAGAACCTGATCCTCAGTTGTCCAATGCTGAGCAGTGTTCTCTGCCATCACCAGACTCTAAGCCCAGCAACCCTACCATTTTAAAACACTGCCAGCATACTCTGGATTGCTTTCGCATTCCGGACGAGGAAACATTTGATACCTTAGCCAGGGGTGTCTCCTCTGGGTCCCCCCTGAACCCCCTTCCCCACAGAATCTGGAAGGGATACAGGGCCGAGCTCTTTCCCTATTTACGACAGATCTGTGGTCTATCTTTGAGTACGGGGGGGGGTCCCTAAAAACTGGAAGGAAGCAGTTGTGACCCCTCTTCTAAAAAAAAACACGCTTGACCCCGGGTGTGTGGCCAACTATCGCCCAATTTCTTTATTGCCATATACTGTTAAAATTCTGGAACGCATTGTCAGTAAGTCTCTATCCCAGTATCTTGAGGAGTATTCGCTCCTTGACGAGATGCAATTTGGCTTTCGGCCCAAGCACGATACTGAAACAGCACTTGTTACCGTGCTTGATGATATGAGGATGCGGGCGGACAGTGGCCAGTCAGTGATCTTGGTGCTGTTGGACATGTCAGCGGCTTTTGACACTGTAAACCACGGTATACTGTTGGAGAGACTTAAAGACCGGGGTGTGACCGGTCGCACCCTTGACTGGCTTTGTTCTTCTCTAACAGGCAGGACACAGACAGTGTGCCTTCAGCCGTTCTCCGCTAACAAGTCTTCCTTATGACAGGGGGTCCCGCAGGGCTCAGGGATTAGTCCTGTGCTGTTTAACATCTATTTGCAGCCTCTCATTCCGCTTATTAGATTTTGGAGTAGAGGTGGTGAATTACGCGGATGATACCCAGCTCATGTTTTCCTTGGAAGGGAATGATTCCATTTCCTTGGAAAGATTTCACGAGTGTATGACTAGCACCACGAAGTGGCTTAAGAACAACTGGTTACAATTTAACAGCTCTAAAATGGAAGTGGTCCTGTGCTCTTCCAGAAGTTTTGATTAGCCTGTTTTACCCATCTTTCAGCGGTCCCTTACTGGCGGATGTATGTCGTTACAACGCACACTTTTACAACGCATGCACTTACAACACATTTTTTACAACGCAACATCCACTACAACGCATTCCATTACATCGCAGGACACTACAACGCATTTTTAAAAACTACCTTTACAACGCATTCCATTACATCGCATACTACCTTTACAACGCATACCATTACAACGCATAATATTACATTGCATTTAAGGTAAGTATTGGATAGTATAGGGGTAAAAATTACTAATCTTACTCCAGGGGGTGCAACAGTAGAGTAATTGTTGGATAATATAGGGGTAAAAATTACTATTCTAACTCCAGGGGGTGCAACAGTAGGGTAAGTGTTGGATAGTATAGGGGTAAAAATTACTATTCTAACTCCAGGGGGTGCAACAGTAGGGTAAGTGTTGGATAGTATAGGGGTAAAAATTACTATTCTACCTCCAGGGGGTGCAACAGTAGGGTAAGTGTTGGATAGTATAGGGGTAAAAATTACTATTCTAACTCCAGGGGGTGCAACAGTAGGGCAAGTGTTGGATAGTATAGGGGTAAAAATTACTATTCTAACTCCAGGGGGTGCAACAGTAGGGCAAGTGTTGGATAGTATAGGGGTAAAAATTACTATTCTAACTCCGGGGGTGCAACAGTAGGGCAAGTGTTGGATAGTATAGGGGTAAAAATTACTATTCTAACTCCAGGGGGTGCAACAGTAGGGCAAGTGTTGGATAGTATAGGGGTCAAAATTACTATTCTAACTCCAGGGGGTGCAACAGTAGGGTAAGTGTTGGATAGTATAGGGGTAAAAATTACTATTCTAACTCCAGGGGGTGCAACAGTAGGGTAAGTGTTGGATAGTATAGGGGTAAAAATTACTATTCTAACTCCAGGGGGGGCAACAGTAGGGTAAGTGTTGGATAGTGTAGGGGTATTAATGTAATATTATGCGTTGTAATGGTATGCGTTGTAAAGGTAGTATGCGATGTAATGGAATGCGTTGTAAAGGTAGTTTTTAAAAATGCGTTGTAGTGTCCTGCGATGTAATGGAATGCGTTGTAGTGGATGTTGCGTTGTAAAAAATGCGTTGTAAATGTAGTGCGTTGTAAAAGTTGCGTTGTAAAGTTTGTATACCCCTACTGGCGCACCTATTACCCCTTCTAGCACAGTACACAATCTGGGGGTGATGGTGGATCAGGACCTCCAACTGAATTCTCAGGTTAACAAAACGGTTGGCACTTGCTTCTCGCTAATACGAGTGCTGAGAAAGATCCTCCCTTTTTTGCATAACTCTGCTAGAACGCAGGTTGTGAGATGCGTAATTCTCAGCAGACTTACTGCAACTCTCTATATATGGGTGTGCCTAACACCATTATCGGGAAGCTGTACTGAATACAGGCCATTGCAGCGAAACTCGCTTTAAATAGGCAGCAAGGGACCTCAACCACATTAGCCTTGCGAGATTTGCATTGGCTGCCGGTCCACCAGCGAATTCAATTCAAAGCTCTATGCACTGTTTTTAGGCCAGCTCATGAAATGGGCCCGAAGAACCTGCAAAGAAAATTCAGCTGGTATTCTCCAACTAGAAACCTTCATTCTGCTTCTGCATTTCTGATGAATGTAGTCAGGTTCAGGTGGTCCAGAACAGGTGGCAGATCCTTCTCTGCCGTTGCTTCTCGGCTATGGAACACTTTCCCTTTGGATCTATGTCAGGTCCAAAGTCTTATGGATTTCAGGAAAAAGTTGAAAACGATCTTATTCCCTAGGCTGGAGTAATTTTTCCTTCTGATATTATCTCTCTCTTCCTCCCTTCCTGTGTCATACCTCGGCTGCCCCTATTAACTTCTGGTGGGAACTCTCCTTTTTAAGCGCCAGGATACCCGTCGGGTGATAGAGCGCTATATAAGTACCTCATTACATTACATTACATTACATTACAATTATGTGCAAATGACTGACCTGACTGATGTCAAACTCACTAAGATACACCAGATGCCCCCGTTGTAGAGAGCAAGGGGTTGTTTTCATACACTATACCCCGAGATGCCAGGTAGAACAGAATTTCTGGTCAGATGTAATAGACAAACTTGCACACAGTAAAAGCTGAGGGGTGCAATGTACAATCCAGCATTATATACTTGGTCTCCTGTCCTAGAAGAATAAGGGGAAGAAGACAAAGAAATGTCTACTGTTTGGGATGGTAATTGCAGAAAAGGAGAATAGTGTTCTAACACCAAATGTGGGTGCATGAGAAAACGATATGCTGGAGTGGATCACCACTGAAGAAATACCCGACAAGACAATAAAGCAATAGAGGATCTCATTACATGGGCTGAAATGATTAGATTACAGAATGACTATATGGATGTCATTGCCGCGCCGGCCAGACGAGGTGCAACCAATGATGAAGCATGACACCCTAACAGGTGTGTGAGGGCACTAAGATCTGATTTTCACATCTTCCATCGACACATAGTATAGCCACTTGGCTCTACTATTCATGTCCACATGGCAGAGGAGGAACTACCCGGATTTTGATAATAAATGCACCGTTACCTGGGAGGAGCTAGGGTGTAGAACTTCAATAAAATATTTCACTCTTCCTTCCCCCATTGATTTAGATATTTGGATGTCAGGCCACCTTGTGCACTGGCCCTGGTGACCTAGGAGATTATGAAACATGAATAGAGAGGATTTGCAATGATCCGATGGAAGATGGATACAGGGTGGGATGAGTATTAAAGAGGAAGGGTGTAGAAAATATGCATTGGATGTAGAATGTGATGTAGGGGAAGGGCAGAAATTCATATGAGTCTGTGTCTAGCTTCTGATATACTTGATATGAGATCTACTCGATTGAAGACAGACATTAGATAAAAAGGGATTTGCAATAGAAAGGTCCACAAGCAAATTAGGCGAGGCACTATTGAGATAAGCATTGATATAAAGTGTTGTGGGGCATTGGGGCGGAAGGGCAATGTGTTCTAGGGTTTGTAAGTGTTCTTATGTGTTAAAAATATGTTGTATAATAACTGGGCCATGACAGAACATACTATACATGTTTGCTATGGAAACTTATACATGCAGATATTATATGGCTTTAATGCATTTTTAAAAATAAGTGCTATCACTCAACAGACCCCAAAAGAACAGTACTCCTAATATGTATCCAGTACAGCCTCAATCTGCCAGTTATTGCCCATTAATTCCTCACATACACATTCAAGGGACTACACAACTTTGGCTCCACCTTCCTGAATAGTTGCATCTCCTTCCACCAACCACTTACACAGGCCTCCTACTCACACACATCCCACGCATACACAGAACCACATCAGGAGGTCGGGTGTTTTCCTATATCTCTCCTAAAGCCTGGAGCGGTCTCCCACTCCATATCAGACCCTCCTCCTCTCTTCCTGAATTCCACAAGAAACTGAAGACCAGACTTTTTATGTAGGCAACCTACCATAGGCAGGGCTAGGCACACACACCTGCTCAGCGACAGGATACACCCACTGTCACGTGGAGGTATTAGACCCGGTTAAGGAACGCCATCTTTACATGCTCACATTCTTAAGCTTCCTTCTCTCCCCTTAAACACAATGACATTTGACATACATTAATTTGTGTGCACACACAGGATAACATTCCTCGAACTCAGTTTGCTTACCATGTTACCTCATAGGCACTATATGAGAATACCTTGACCACTCTGTACAAGGGCTAAGTTCAGCACGCAAGATGTTGTTATTTGTTTTTGACCTCTCAGTGACAGAGCTATCACATTAGAATAAATAATAGCTGCCTGACTGGGTCTTCGGCATGGTAACATGGAGGATGTTATATATATGACCTCAAGCCTTTTGTTTATTCAGAGGTGCATTTAGCTGGCACTGAGAGGTTGGTCCATGTCAGAATTCCAGCTCAGCTGATTCCTGTAACCTCATGTGAGGGATTCTGTCCAACTGTACACCAAGACGGGCAGCTTGCTGACACTCACCCACAGGTAATGAGGAGTTAGACCACCTGATAGGGATTTGGCAGATCCATTCACCTTAGACACTATAGGGTAGAATGCACTAGGTAAGAGTATACTATATTAGAGTACTTATATGCAAGCATACATTTTTCTACAATCAGTAAAATTGTTGAATTGTTCATCTTTTTCAAGACTCTCATAATGCTAATCACATTATTCTGTTTGCTTCTATGAATCCTTGTGTTTGCTTTGTTCGCCCTAATTGGCAGGGTATGCCCAGACGTGGGTCCCTTGCTCATTTTGCCACTGGATTCAAGCTAGCCTGAATGAAGAGGGCTGTTAGCCCGAAACCGGTCCCAGGATGCTTGTTTCCGGTCCAGTGAAGACATCGCTTGGCAGTTCGTGCTGGACTGTTCCCATGAGGCACAGGGTCAAGACTGATTTGCATATAGCTGAGTGTGAACTGGGGTAGCAGTGTGAGCTAAAGAATGATGAGGGATTCAACCCAAATCTGTTACTGGGGGTGAGTGTTTGAAAAGTTTCAGCACTCAGTCCATCATCTTCTTGTGTTTGCTTTGTTCGCCCTAAGTTGGCAGGGTATGCCCAGACGTGGGTCCCTTGCTCACGTTGCCACTGGATTCAAGCTACCCTGGCTGAAAAGGGCTGTTAGCCCAAAACTGGTCCCAGGATGCTTGTTATCAGTGTAGTGAAGACATGGCTTGGCAGTTCGGGCTGGATTGTTCCCATGAGGCACAGGGTCAAGACTGATTTGCATATAGCTGTGTCTGACCTGGGGTGGCAATGCGAGCTAAGGAATGATGATGGAGTCAACCCAGATCTGTGACTGGGGTGAGTGTTTGAAAAGTTTCAGCACTCCGTCCATCATCTTCTTGTGTTTGCTTTACTCGCCCTAAATTGGCATGGTATGCCCAGAAGTGGGTCCCTTGCTCACTTTGCCACTGGATTCAAGCTAGCCTGGCTGAAGAGGGCTGTTAGCCTGAATCCGGTCCCAGAATGCTTGTTTCCGGTCCAGTGAAGACATGGCTTGGCAGTTCGGGATGGACTGTTTACATGAGGCACAGGGTCAAGACTGATTTGCATATAGCTGTGTCTGAACTGGGGTGGCAATGTGAGCTAAAGAATGATAATGGATTCAACCCAGATCTGTGACTCTGGGTGAGTGTTTGAAAAAGGTTTCAGCACTCATTCCATCATCTTCTTGTGTTTGCCTTCTATAAATCATTGCAGCACAAGTATTTTACTCAAGAATTACAATGCTTCAAAAATATTGCAAGGCTTCACTGTTTATTTCTTGTGTATCTCTTTCGGTATGCATAATTGGCTGAGTGAAAGTGATAGAGATCTGGGTGCATAAATTATCCCCACTTCCACGGATAGAGTAATTTCACAGTTACACGCACATACACTCATCATACACTAGGGCCCATTTCACTAACATACGCTCAAATACTCTACCATCACTGAACCTGTGGAAAGAAAACTTCTAAACACCCCACATCTATATCGAGGTCGATAAGACCTGGTTATTGTGACTGTCCTGAAACATAATCTAAACAATCTATACAACAATAACCAAAATAGAGTACTCAATAATCGACAAGAAATAATAACCAACACCGTATTCAAAGTTATGGTACTTTATCTAAAATTAGTCAAAGAAAAGTCAATCAGAATAAATCATTATTCTCATAATTACCTATTCTAGCTAAATGTCAGAATGGGTCAGGACAGGTCTCTCAGTAAAAGTCTCTCGAGTCGCCGTCCTTTCAGCATCGATCCTCACCAACGCAGGTTTGGGAAGAAAATGGCAAAGTTGCCTAAACCCCTCTCTAGGCTAACAATTTTTATAGTATTTTAAACAAAGGAAAGAAACAAAAGTATTCATCGCGTCCGCTGAACCTCTGAGCAAAGCGAGAAGGAAAGGATGTAGCATCGCTACATTTGAAAAATCTCCGCTCAGGAAAAATCACAAAAATAAAAAGACAGAACAGGAACTGAATATTAAAAGTATCTTCTCAACAATCACATTTCCTCTGGTGAGCTCAGAGTTCAGAGTCTTTCTTTAAGGCTCCTTTGTTTTCCAAGGCTGCCAAGGCTGTCCCAATGCATCTGGAGATTTGCCCAGAACTGCTGCTGTCCTCACGGAAAGTTTTAACCAGGCAAAGACTGTGGACAGATGACTCGCATCCATATTCAGCAAGGCCTTTTCCATCACAAACTTTCACTCGAGACTAGGCTGCAAACGGCGGCCATGTTTGGTCAGGCCACAATAGGCCACAATAGACCATCTTAATTTAAAGAGACAAAAAAAACAACGTTACCACAGCATAGTGATTAAACAGTGTTAACCCCACTAATACCTTATGTGTGTGTAATTATCTAGCCTTTGCAACACAGAAAAGCATTAATTCAAAAGCGTTTTGTGCTTTAAAATAAACAGCACGTTATTATTAGTTAGCACACATACGCGTTTCCCACGTGTAATTCTCTCTTGTTAAAACACACATGTTGATCAGTATAAAACACTTACACAAAACAAGTAATTAATAATTAATGATTAGTGTTAGTTCGACAAATAGACAAACCAGAGCTTTAAAAACCCGATTGATTTTCAAACAGAAAATTCTGCTCTAGCAATCCCCCCTTTGGTGATTTTATCACCAAATAACCCAAAAACACACAAAAAAAAAAATTAGTGAAATTTTAGTCCCATTTTAGGAGAAATCGGAAATGTCTTTTTCTCGTTACACAACACTACACACCAGTCACTCTTTCATCATCCCTCTTTGTTTCTAAGTAGACACTCTCCCTCAATTCTTCTAATTCAATTTCTTGTGGTTCTCTTTTCAACCTTTTATTTCTCTTTTCATTATTTCTTTTAATTAATCTCTTTTTCCCTCCCCTGTTTTTACAACACAAACACATTAATCTGAGTATCAATAAAGCAACAATTATACAAGATAAAGGAAACAATATCTTACCTATAATAGTACTACCTATTTTTGCAATAAAACTCTTAACAGCTATCACCTTATTAACTAATTTAGTCCAGATATTTTCAGCTTCAAGTGGTACTAATTCTTCATGCAAATCAGTAATATTTTTGATATAGACCTTCAGGTCTTTGCTTTCGTCAGGAATGTAAGTGCAACAATGTTGAACTTTCAGCATTCCACAAACTCCACCCTCCTTGGCTAATAGAATATCAAGGGCAAGTCGATTTTGCATTGACATGGCACGTACGGCAATCAACTCCGTATTTACCAAAAGAAACCCTCCAGAGGTATTTGTCGACAAGCGATCCACCACTGTTGACAGTTTCCGAATCCCATGAGCATTTAAAGAAATTCCCACTGCTGGAATTAAAGCTCCAAAAATGTCACCTACTATTTCAGACCAAGTTTCTCTCTTGAAACGCATTAGTAAATTAATATGTTCTACATCTTCTATTCTATCTATATGAAAGATCTTTGGAAAGACCAGGCCCACATAACACGTGCCATACCAATGGTCAGGCAACTTGTACTAAGCCTTGTTCCCACAAACATAATACACTCCTGGAAAAATTGTATCTTCTCCACCTCTGAAACCCCATCCTGTTGCAATGAAGTATGTATCATGACATTCACTAGTCCCAACAAAGTATGTATCATATTGAGACTTCCTTCTTGTAATGCACAGCTTACCTTTCTGTGGTGCATCTAGAGCTAAAGTTGGACTAGCCCCATTTCTCAATTCTTTTCCCATCTCAATGTCCCAAATTGTCTCACTCACTTTATATTTCCCTGCTTTCTCATGCATGCTCAATCTCCTTTCCTCTACCATATTTAGAAAAGCTTTCTCCTCTTCTTTCAGACTGCAAGTTAAATTATTCTTAAAAATGTAATCTAATGTTAATTCTTCTTTTTCAATAAAAATCTCACCAAAAATGTTAGCTTCTTTAGCTGGATTCAGCTCTTTGTTCATTGGCAAGTGCCCAAAAATACTATCTTTGTTAGACATCTTATAATCTATTTTCCCTAGCAAATAAAAAACACTACTCAACACACTACAAGAAATTCCATACGTAGCTGGTAAATGGTGATAAGTAACACCCTCTGAAACGGATACAGGCAACTGCATACAGACGTAGCAATCCCTAACTTCCATTGTCTTCACATATTCGTATAACAGCTTCGAAAAAACATTACTAGAGAAATCATTAATTGACCTATCTTTATGTACGTAAGCATTACTAATTCTAGTCGGAACTACTTTTTGTGAACTCTTCTCTGCAAAAGTCACATTCTCAGTGTGTATTCCTAAAGTGTCTAATGTAACCCTAAAGGTAACTAATAAAGCTAAAACACCCCATAATAGCATTAATAATCCAGTACAGCAGCAGCACATTCTACACCATCTTTTTAAGAAGGCACATCTACTTTGATTATTCTCTGTGTTAGCCATTTTACTACTTTGACCATGTCTTTTGACTTAGCCTCTTCTACTCCACTCCCTGAGACTTTAAAATTTGGATTACTTCAAACAATTAATTCAGTTTCTTCTTTTTTTTTTACTTTCTCCAAGTGATTTCTTTTGTTCACTCAATTTGGATATTCATCATTTTTCACTCCAACTTCTTCGACATCAAATTGTATTAGATCTCCAACAATATTATCCTCAGTATCCGACTTTTCATCAATGTCAGTCAAGATTACTTTCAGGATTTCTCCAGTATCTTCTTCAACCACTTCTCGTACGGTCTCCTCTGGATTTCCTTGACTTTCTGCCTCTTCACCTTCAGACAGTGCCACGTACGTCCATTCCGGCGACCTATACTTCTGGTTAGGTTTTCTTATTCTCTTGATCCCTTCTGGTTCTTGTTCTTTTGACTCTTTTCTCTTTTCACCTTTTACTGGATTCTGACTCGATACTTCATTCACTTGTTCAGCTTTCGAAGTATTTGCTCTTATCAGTCTGTATCTCAGCCTCTTTATTCTGTTGTTAGGCCAAAGATCCCCTCTTACAACCTTTTTCAGTCTTGTTTCTGTATTATTTCTCTCTCCAATCCAAGTCCTTTTCCTCAGAACTCGACCCTCTGATTTCTCATTTTCATTTTCATCCGATTCTGTTTCAAATGCCTCTTGTTCTTCAGCAGTTCTCTTTCGCTCCACAGTCTTTTTCACCACTGTTTGAGACTTCCCTATTTCTGTCCCTCCTCGGGTCTCCGACACGCAATCTTCTTGCTGTCTACTTGTCCCTTCACCTAGCTTATCAGGAATGTTCCCTACACCTCCTCGGGGGTCTTCCGCAATCTGTCCCTCTCTATTTCCTTCTGACCCTGCTTCTTCAGGCACAATCTCAAGTGGTTCTTCAATCTCCTCCTCTTCTGATTCAGGAGTAGTCTCTGTGGAATTGCTCTTTTCTTTTCTTTTCCCTTCACTGCTTTTCAGAACTTCAGGCTCTTTCACAGAATCTGATCTTTTTCCCAAGACTTTCAATGGTTCTCTTGAAGACTTCTCTGACTCTTTTACCGGTTCTGTTTCTTCATCATCACTGGAATCTGACTCTTCAAAATACTCTCTACCAGTTCCGTCTTTCGGGTTTGGAACTCTCAGAGTATGATTCGCATGCACCCAATTTTTCACACCAGCACACTTTACTGCAGTTGTCGTAGTTAAAATAACTTGTCTCTGCCTTCCCCACCTTGGAACCAAGCAATTTCTTCTTCTGTGTACTTTAATCCTCACCCAGTCCCCTGGACTCAGATCATGAGCTTGCTTCTTCTCAAGTGTGGTAGCTTCTTCTCCAACCTGGTGAAACACAGAATGAACTGCGTCAGCCAGGCCTTTACAGTAATCCAAAATCATGTCATCAGTTATTGTCATCAACTTATTTGCAGGTACATATGCATGTCGCATTGCACGTCCCATTATGATTTCGTGCGGACTTAAACCAGTAGTTCTATCTGGAGTAGATCTAATAGTCATTAGCACTAGAGGCAAGACATCTGGCCATTTCATGCCAGTGGCTAAACACATCTTACCAATCCTGTTCTTGATTGTGCCATTAATCTGCTCAACCACACCAGAAGCCTCTGGCCTGTATGCACAATGTAGCTTCTGCTGTATGCTCAATGCTTCACAAATCAAACTCATGAGTTCATTATAGAAGTGTCCACCTCTATCAGACTCAATCGTTACTGGAAACCCATACCTAGGAATCAACTCTCTTAACAGTAACTTTGCCACTGTTATTCCATCATTCCTCAGGCATGATCCATCCACAAACAACACATGATCACTCTCATGCAAGGGAAGATCCCTTATGTCTGGTCTCGGTTTTGTACAGTAATCAAGCACATCCAAACAATTGTGATCATCTTCTGTTTTCACACCCACATTTTCAATATCCGGCAACAATGTCGCTGGATTCACATTTACACATCTTTCAAGAGTCACATTTGATGCTCCCAGAATGACTTTCTCATATTTAGTCAGCCGACTATGTGACATGTACTGGGTTCTGCTTCTTGTCAAAAGAATTGCCACATTATGAGGTACGAATACCCTTACAGGATATCCCATTATGATTCCCTCACTCTGTTCCAGGCTTCTGCATGTTGCAGCCACAGATTTCAAACAACCTGGTAAACCTAAAGCTACAGGGTCAAGTGTCGATGAGAAGTACGCAATAGGCCTCCTCAGCAATCCATGCTTCTGAATTAACACTGAAAGTGCACATCCATTCCTCTCACTGCAGTACAATTCAAACTCTTTTTCATAGTCAGGCATACCCAAAGCTGGGGCCTCACACATTCTGCTTTTCAGCTCTTCAAATGCTGCCATTTGTTCTGCATCTAATTCCAATGGGTCTGTCATCTCACTTTTTGTCAGCTTAATCAGTGGTTTTGCTATCAGAGAAAAATTAATTATCCACTGACGACAATAACCCACCATACCCAGGAACATTCTCACTTCCCTCTGGGTCTTTGGGGCCTTCATTCCCCTGATGATTTTGATCCTGTCATCAGTCACCTTTCCCAGACCTTTTTCAATATTGTGTCCAAGGTAATGCACCTCTTTCTTACAGAATTGCAATTTGGCTGGAGATACCTTTAACCCTCCATCCGCCAGATGATTCAGTAAAGCTATGGTATCTACTTCACAAGCTTCACGTGTCTTTGATGCCACAAGTAGGTCATCAATATACTGCACTAGTACTGAGTTTTCAGGCATGATCAAACTCTCCAATGACTTTTTCAATAACTGATTGAATATCGAAGGACTCTCTGTATACCCCTGTGGGATACGACACCATGCTAAAATACGCTGGCCAAATCTAAATGCAAAAATCGGCTGGCTGTCATGATGCAGTGGAATTGAAAAGAAAGCATGACACAAATCAATCACTGTATACCACTCAGCATCATGTGGAATCTGATACAGAATCACTGATGGATTTGGCACGATAGGACAACACGCCACCACAATTTGATTAATTTATCTCAAATCCTGCACAAACCTAAACTTTCCATTAGGTTTCTTTAGCCCCATTATCGGCGAATTACACGGGCTACTTAGTAGTTCTCTCAGAACTCCCTGCTGAATCATCTTCTCAATTATAGGAGTTATTCCTTCAATTATTTCTGGTGTCATTTTATACTGAGGAATGTTAGGATAAGTAATTCCCTCTTTCACTGAAATTTTCACAGGATCTACATTATTCATCAGTCCCACATCCTCTCCAGTAAAATCCCAAACTGCCCTTTTCACTGTGTCTCTCAGCTCTTGAGGCAAATCCTCCGGATTAAACACAGCAAATGCACCAACCATTTCACTTTCTCTATTTCCTAGAGTCATTTGGTACAAAACATCCTCATCTGGTGTTTCAAAGGCTATTCCATCCGGTGTACAGAAAATTGTGCAGTTCATTTTACACAATAGATCCCTACCTAACAGGTTCACTGGACTAGTGTCACAGACGATAAATCTGTGCATGTCTGAAAATTTCCCTATTTGTACTCTTACCGGTTCAGTAAGACGTGTCCTGATTTGTGTATTTGCTACACCAACTACTTGGATTGCTTCATCCGAGAGAGGAAGATTTCTAATATCTGTTGACGTGACAGTTGATCTTGTCGCACCTGTGTCTACCAAAAAAGTAACACTTTCTTCATTTATTTTCCCATCTACAAATGGTCCTGCCTGGTCTATTTCTAGAGTTGCAACAAGTATGCACTCTTCCTCCTCTCTTCGGCACCGTCAATAATCACCCTCAGACTCACTCCCTTCATTCTTTAACAAGTACTGCTGTACCTGGTTAGAACGCCTTGGTTTGTTTACCTGTTCATCATTGTAGAATCCTGAATCCTGATTATACTTTTGTGACCCTCTATTCTGCGGCAAGGGCGGTTTTGGCTCTTGACTCTGCTGTCTCACAACTTTCTGTTGTTGCTGCTGTTGATTATTTCCTTCGTTCTGCACCTGTTGATTTAAGGATTTTCCCTCATTATTCACTAATGGTGGATTGGTACATTCTGATCTCCAATGTCCCAGTTGGCCACAGTTGTGACATGGGAACTTTTTTTTAGCTTCCTCAAGATTCCCCTTTCCTTTTCCTGCATATCTAGGTCTATTCCCTGCATTATTTCCTGCACTATTCGCCTGTTCCACCAACTGTGCTTCCTGTCTTTCCGCAACCTTCACTTGTGCCCACATTGCTTTCTCTTTCAGCTTTCTCTGCTTTGCTTCAATTTCATCACTGAAGTATTTCGCATGTCTCAGAATCTCATCTATTTTTTTACTCTGCCAATCCACTGTGTGTTCACGAATTCTCTCACTAATCTCAGGTCTCAGGCCATATACAAATCTGTATACAAAATGACTCAAATCTTTGTCACCCAGGTGTTCATCTCCACTGAATTGTTTAAAAGCCAGTATCAGCCTCTCGTAAAAAGCATGAACTGATTCTTTTGCTTCCTGTTGTGTTCGATCTATTTTAACCCAGTCTGTTTCTTTTGGAGGTACCTTACTCTTCAGGTATACCATCACCTGATCATACTTTCTCATTACCTCTGGATCTGGTGCTCCTGTTCTCTGATCTCTTGGATATTCCTCAGTAGGCCAACTCACAACTATTTTACACTCAGTCCACAAGTCTGCTGGAACAATTATATCAAACAGACTATTCAGGTCAATCCACAGCACTTTTGACAATTTCACAAACCTGTCTACCTGCCTATACCACTCGACGGGCTTTTCTCTCAATCGAGGGAAATCATTCGTAAATGATAAAATATCCTGTCTGGTCCATGGAACATGTACATATCCTCCTCCAGGTATTTCTCTCATAGGATAATTATCCACTGGTTTCTCCTTTTCTCTCACAGGAAATGCTGAATAAGTCCTATCCTCTGATTCTTCTCTTTTCTTGTACCACCTATCCTTCCACTTTTCTACATCTCCCCATCTTCGCAATAATGCGACCATTTCTTTAATCTGTCCTGTTCTACCAGCACCATTCAGATTTTCTATGTCTTTGTCTGTAAAATCTACCCTGTAAGACTTCTGCAACGCTTTCACCTTATCGATGTCAACTCCCTGTTCATTCGCTATTGCTCTTAACCTATCATGTGTATTTCTCGATCTCCAGGTAATGTTTTTACACATAAACAACAGCTCACCTTCATGATGATTTTTAAGAATCTCTGTTGGAACTGTCCCTGCAACAAGCTCTTCTAATTCCACACGTAACCTAGCCACATCAATTGCTTGTGAATCTTTATCTCTCTTTTGAAGAACTTTCATCCAATCATTCAAATCTTCAGCTGTAATTTCAGTAGTTTTCCTCACTGGAACCACTTTCTTTTGCGGTTCTAAAATCGGCATCCCTGAACAACTAGCTTCACTAGCATCCAGTCCTTCACTACATGTGTCATGTCTGGATTGTCTCAGATCACTACTCTCCGTCCTTCTTCCTGAATCTCCTGAGGGACCAGCTGAACTTGTTAACTTATTCCCAACATATAGAATCACCAAACCGTTTTCACCCGTTCTCTGGTTATCAAACACAGGCATAATCGGACCTATGGTTACAGGTACCGTAACAGCTTCCAGATTCTTTGTTAACTCCCTAATCTTTTCAGTTAACTCTGATGTAGTTCTGGCTAATTCTCTTATATTCCCGTTACCACATCGATTCTCTCTCTCCCTGAAAGGATTACCTCTTCTTAACTCAGGTGTCACATTTTCTGTCTCAATGATACGGTGCGTATCTCTTATCGGAGAAACAATTGGTGTGCTTTCTTCTGGTTCTGGTCTATATGGAGGTGGTCTCTTGTAAATCATGTCATTCAAGACCTCATCCTCATAATCATTAACTCCATATCTTCTCACTTCTGACTCAGGAACCCTCTCTGCTCCCCCTTCAACTGTTCTCATCGGATATAATCCCTCTGACATACTAGCATCTCGCCATCTTTTCATTCGATCATGATGAGTTTCACGATCATATCTCCTCCCAAACATATATCTGTAATGTCCTCCAGACCTCTGCTTTTCTCGCTCATGTACTTCCTCTTCCCATTCCACTAAAGCCTCAAACTGTGTCGGCCTTGGTTTTGGGTCAAGACATAACATCTTTTCCCGTAAATTTCTTAACACGGCCAGATTAAATGAACCATGTTCTGGAAATGCTAGAACACCATCCTCTTTGGTATACCTAACCCAGTTCTCCAACCATATACAGGTATGATACCCATATCTTGCAGCCATGAAGGATGCAGGTGTTTTCGCTGGAGGTAACAATTCACCCTCTCTCGTCTTAACATCTTTATCCTTGTCAAACCACCTTTTGATTCTTCCAAAGAATGTTTTCTTCTTTTTCTCTTCTTGGTAATACATTTTAGCGTTTACCAAACTTTCTAATCCCTTCCGTATTATAAATATACAATACGATTTTTCAACCAATAACAGCGCGACTCACACTAACGCACCAATCCTGGAGCGCCTACGTCACTAGAATAGCTCTTCCAATCCTTGCGCGGCTCACACCAACGCACCAATCCTAGCGCGAGCACTATTCTGATCCACTATCCAATCAGTGCGCGGTCTCTATGACGTCAGCAGCCGCTGCAGTCTCTGTCTCCTGTCTCCTGTCACTCGTCTACCCCTCCTTTACAAAACTCTTCAGTAGACTTCGTGTCAAAACTTCTACAAAATCTATTAGTTACAACATATAAACATCTCCATTGTCTGCTTCGCTAACCACAGAATAGTAAAGAAAAATCTATTTCACAAGAATAACGGACTTTCATACATTCCTTAACTGTTTCCTCTAGGACTTGTCCAAAGAGTCTTACAATCAATTAAATGTATATGCATTCACGCACATTCATACAAGAAAATATAGTACATACACACAGAATCCTGCTTCCCGAGAACAGCGAACAATCTGTCCCACTACAGAATTATAACACACATCAACTAAGCAGCTTACCCCTGCCCAGTTCCTCAAACAAGCTCAGAGAATACCTATTACTTCTCCCGCGATAAGCTTTAACGGTGAACCTTACGGATCCCTGGGACTTAAGACCAGAGTTTCACAGATAACCTTCGCTACCATACGCACTCCTTATATACCAGAAATATATCTAATAGTAACATACGACAATGTCACTGATTCCGAACCCAGACAATGTGACGCGCAACTTCAATTGTCACACGTTTTCCTACAATCCCGTCTTTCCCGAGAGCAGCATATACTTCCCTCTGCCCTACTACGGAACTGCTACTAGCTCCCAAGTTCCAGAAGCACTACATATAACTCAACATGACGACTCCAACATATAGTATTAGTACATATACCAACATCAATCAATGATCAATAATCAATGTACAAGCAATCTAATCAGATCAAGACAATCATCAATAACCATCCTAACTCTGCTACTAGGAAATTGATAGAGATCTGGGTGCATAAATTATCCCCACTTCCACGGATAGAGTAATTTCACAGTTACACGCACATACACTCATCATACACTAGGGCCCATTTCACTAACATACGCTCAAATACTCTACCATCACTGAACCTGTGGAAAGAAAACTTCTAAACACCCCACATCTATATCGAGGTCGATAAGACCTGGTTATTGTGACTGTCCTGAAACATAATCTAAACAATCTATACAACAATAACCAAAATAGAGTACTCAATAATCGACAAGAAATAATAACCAACACCGTATTCAAAGTTATGGTACTTTATCTAAAATTAGTCAAAGAAAAGTCAATCAGAATAAATCATTATTCTCATAATTACCTATTCTAGCTAAATGTCAGAATGGGTCAGGACAGGTCTCTCAGTAAAAGTCTCTCGAGTCGCCGTCCTTTTAGCATCGATCCTCACCAACGCAGGTTTGGGAAGAAAATGGCAAAGTGGCCTAAACCCCTCTCTAGGCTAACAATTTTTATAGTATTTTAAACAAAGGAAAGAAACAAAAGTATTCATCGCGTCCGCTGAACCTCTGAGCAAAGCGAGAAGGAAAGGATGTAGCATCGCTACATTTGAAAAATCTCCGCTCAGGAAAAATCACAAAAATAAAAAGACAGAACAGGAACTGAATATTAAAAGTATCTTCTCAACAATCACATTTCCTCTGGTGAGCTCAGAGTTCAGAGTCTTTCTTTAAGGCTCCTTTGTTTTCCAAGGCTGCCAAGGCTGTCCCAATGCATCTGGAGATTTGCCCAGAACTGCTGCTGTCCTCACGGAAAGTTTTAACCAGGCAAAGACTGTGGACAGATGACTCGCATCCATATTCAGCAAGGCCTTTTCCATCACAAACTTTCACTCGAGACTAGGCTGCAAACGGCGGCCATGTTTGGTCAGGCCACAATAGGCCACAATAGACCATCTTAATTTAAAGAGACAAAAAAAACAACGTTACCACAGCATAGTGATTAAACAGTGTTAACCCCACTAATACCTTATGTGTGTGTAATTATCTAGCCTTTGCAACACAGAAAAGCATTAATTCAAAAGCGTTTTGTGCTTTAAAATAAACAGCACTCGGCAACATTGTTAACCCCACTAATACCTTATGTGTGTGTAATTATCTAGCCTTTGCAACACAGAAAAGCATTAATTCAAAAGCGTTTTGTGCTTTAAAATAAACAGCACTCAGCAACATTTAAAACATGTAAACATGCACGTTATTATTAGTTAGCACACATACGCGTTCCCCACGTGTAATTCTCTCTTGTTAAAACACACATGTTGATCAGTATAAAACACTTACACAAAACAAGTAATTAATAATTAATGATTAGTGTTAGTTCGACAAATAGACAAACCAGAGCTTTAAAAACCCGATTGATTTTCAAACAGAAAATTCTGCTCTAGCAAAAGCGTTTTAGATCTGTAACTATGATTTCCTTGGGAGATCAGGGTTGTCATGTTATGAGGTTGCACATCCATTTTTTACCCCGTAAGGTTAAGGGTACAGATGGTTCACTGTGAGCTTGCAGGACTATAGGCCAACACATCCTGAGGCATGCACAGAATCAGTAACGCACCAGTCCAATTTATGTTGTCTAACAAATGTGCGTTTTTCTTGAGAGAGTATAAGCCGTACGACACCACGGGTGATAGTGCCCTTTACAAATAAATATAAGATAATAATGCACCCAACAGCTTCCACCACCTGTGTTCCACAGGTACTCTAGGTTGGCAATGGGCACGTGTATCATTCAAGGAGATGTATAAGTGATTCAGGACAGCCAGGAACACTTATTTTCAACTCACTCAAGTTAACACACTGACCTAAGGTAAGATTCTTCCCATTCACATAACAGAAAAGTAGGACATCTTCACAAGCCACATCACACTCCAGGTTCTGAACAGTTTCAACAGATTCAGATATGAAAAACATAGGGCCTTATTTATGAGGCCTTGCGACAGTTTTGCGCTTCCGTGACGTCACTTTTTGTGACGAATCGGCGGCGTAAAACATGCCTCCTGTTCCACCCTATTTGCAAAGTGCTGCATCTAAGCAGATGCGTCACTTTGTAAACCCATGCGCTACCTTATACCTACGTCAGGTATAATGTATGCAGGGTGGGCGTTCCCACGTAAGTAAGCCTCGTAGAAGTGATGCAGTGAAATCTACGAGATTTCACTGTGCCACTTCTAGGGTGCAAATGAGTCAATATCTTATGCCTGCCTCTCAGCAGGCGTAAGACTGACGCAGGCCCTTTCACATGTGGCTTGCCCCATGTGAAAGGACTCATTGCTGGAGTTGCGTCACTTTTGTGACACGCTCCAGCAATGCGTCACTTTTGCGCCTACAGATACGTCAGGAATACTGACGTATCTGTAACTCCTTGCGACATGATGCGTCATACAGTAAATATGACGCATCCATCATGTCGCAAGGAGGGCGCACTGAGAAGTGACGCATCTCTTCTTTCACGCACCGATGCGTCACTTCTCATAAATGAGGCCCATATAATATACCTGTAAAAGCGACCTGCGTTTGCGTGCGGAGACGCACGCGCAGAGTCTTTTTTTCACTGCAATTTATGGTTAAAAGGTTCACGTTCCCTTTAATCGTCTGGGGCACGCGGTGTTTGTAAATGGAACGACTGCGCCTTCATATTCTCCTAATGAAAGAACAGAGGAATTGTCTTATCAGACGGTCTGCCTTCATTGCACATTGGCTAAGCTGGCTGCTGTTGGATGACTATGAAATATAAATGCAACTATTAAATTTTAAACTGAAGGTCTTTGTTCTGTTGTCCTACCTTGCACTCCCTCTTTCATTATTCACATTAAAAATAGACCCGCTTCTGTGTTCCCTCCGAGAAGTGACCTCCAATTTTCCCGTCGTATTAATAACATTCATTAGTTGTGTGCGCCTGAGTCACAAGGAGCTCTGTTGGACGAGGACGCCTTGGATTTTATCCACAGATATGTTTGCACTGAAAACGATATTGTCTAATGGCAGGAAATGAGCGGCGGTGGGTGGAATTGCTAATTACACCAGCATGACTGCAAGCATTCCGCTTGGAAATTTAACAATTGCTCAACATAAAAAAAGAGCAGGCTTTTATAACTTTTCTTGGATGATTAAAGGGGCCACTCTTAAAGGAGTCATTGACTAAAGCCTCCAAAGAAGGCAGGTCTGGGGTTACAGCGAGGCACCTGGCCGGGGTATCACTAGCAAGGGGGTGCCAGATTGCCACTAGCCGCATAAATATGGCCTCGTCGCCATCAGGGAGTGCTGTTAGAATGTTGCTTCACCAGGGCTACGAAGTTTATTAAACTTGACATGAAAAAAAAGACTTAGGCAATGCTTAATTTGCGCATGTGGTTGCAGGATGCAGGACTCCTTTTTGGGGACCCCAGCTTATTTTTAGTCATGAGACATTTGAATAGCAGAAAGAGAGAGAAAGGGGAAAGATAGAAGAGTAGAAAGGTATAAAGGTATAAAGGCAGTGATGAAGGGATACAACAGGGATTAAAAAGAACCCACAATAGAGTGAGATACACAGGAAAGTTAGAGTAGTGTAAGGAAGAGGAATGGCGTGCCCACATACCACTTCACCTCACAGCGCTCCATTGGCTCCCCATTCACAAATACAGCCATTTCAAACTCCTCACACACTCATACAGAGCCTTGCACAACACCGGACCAGCGTGCTTGAACGGCCAAATTCACTTCCGCCAACCAGCCAGACACCTACCCCCAGCCTCACTCTCACTCGCGCGCACACACACACACCCGCATTTGCAAAAGCACAGCAGGGGTGCGCACATTCGCCTACATCAAACCCAAACTTGGAATAAACTCCCCCAGCCCATCAGAGCCCCTTCTCACTCAGGGTCTGACTGCCTCCTCCTCAATCTGAAATTTGCAGTTTTCCCAAATATTTCCTGAAGCACTTAGCCACTTAGTTAAATGGTGTCCCCCCTCAAGCATCCTGATTCCGTCACCATAATGGCGATTAGCCCCCAGTCGAGTTTTAGTGTGTACCAAGTAACAGGCAAAGCCAAGAATTGGGCCATCTGGCTTCTGTGATATCTCAAAGATGAAGACTCAGGTTAAAGAAAAGTCCAAATAACACAGTGACCAACGCTTTTCAAAATATATATGCTCCTCCAGGGCCATATTCAAAGGGAAAAAGGCCACGCGGTTACCAAGAAAGAGAGGCCAATTTAACCATCATATAAAATGAGTGACTTTCCTATTTAATTCTTAAAAACTTTGAAAAATGCCAGCAAACACTATTTTTTATTGTAAACTAGGCAGTGCTAATTTAGCAGTGCGAGTAATGGCGCCAAGTGAAGTGAAGACGATAAGAAATATCTTTTCCCATACAGTTGCAGTTATGGAACATAATCTCGGTCTTCATTGTCATCGGTTCCCGAAGGTGATGCATATCCATGTGCTGTCCCCTTGATCATAGCTGCCTCATTTTGTGTAGCTTTGGGCAAACTCCCGAGGCCTAAGACTCAATAGAGAATGCACTCACAGATTTTCCCTTTCAGCTGTTGCAGTTTCAAGACCTATTTTTGTGTCATATTACTTTCTTTTGTAGTCACAAACCTCTTCTTCCAGTGAGCCGCCAATGGTGTGCACCTATATCAAACACCTTCCTCCTTGTCATGTGTAGCAGTTCTCTGGAGAGGGAAAAAAAACTCACATCTGGAAACATTTTATGCAACCAGTAGCCCAGGAGTGTCTTCGTGGACGTCCTTTAGGGGTCTCCAGGGGTCGCAGCTGTGACCCCAGGCTTCCCCCCTGCAACTCCTGGCACTGCCTTTGCAACTCCTAGCTTTAGACAGTAGTGGCTGCTACCGGACGGGGATGGTGGGCATAGGTTAATTAACAAACAAAAAACTTACCTTGAAATGTCCGCCTCCCTGCGTCCTCTTCCATTCTTTGTTTCTGCATTCCGGCCAGCAGCAAGAAACACCTGGCACACAGGCTCCCCTGAGCCAATCACAGTGCTGCAATGCAGTGTTGTGATTGGTCTGAGCGCCGTGGATCAGCACTCAGACTGGAACAGGGAGCATGTGCATGTTCCTTACCGGACTGTGTAATGCAGCCTGGTGGGGAACATGCAAAGTGCGCATGAACTGTTTGGTCGGCCCAAGATGGCCGGCCAAACAGCTCATGCGCACTTTGGGAGTGCAAACCACTCTTCCCCTGCTCTGGCCAGCCCTGCCCTGCACTGCACACAGGCCGCTGACTGCAAGAAAAAGGAAAAATAAAATGATAAAGACGATACATTATTGTCATTTTATTTTTCCTTTTTGCGCAGGGGGGCAACGATCCTCACCTTATCCAGAATGTGATGTGACTCTTGCAAGTTTGTTGTAGGCCCTGGCATACTGAAGGTAATTGTTGCCTAATAGAGACACCCAGATCAAAATACTGGTGCTAGTATACTCGCCCCAATTCTTAGCATGACAGAGATATGTGACTAAATAGAGGCGCTGGCACATTGGGAATAATTTATGGCATAAAAGTCACCATTGGCAAAATGCTGATACTGGTATACTAGAGTTAATTCATGGCATACAGGACACTTGTGTAAAAATACTGGACTAATTGAAGAAATTATTGGCATGTGGACATCAACTGCAGATTGATGGTACTAGCAAAATGGAGGAAATTCTTGGAATAAAGGTGGACAACCTGGCATATGGAAGGGTGGCAACCATAACAAAATTCTGGCACTGAGATACTGAGGACATTTTTGACATAATGGTCACCAATGGTATAAGGGTGACATAAATGAAAAAATTCTGGCATTAGCACATTTAATGTAGTTTTTATATAACGTGGCACCCATGGAATATGGGAGCACTCATGATGAAAAGCTGATGCTGGCATAATGGAGGTAATTTTTGACATATGGGGGAAACCAAACTATATTCTGGTGGTTAGCTCCTAGGGAATGTCAGATTTCATTTTACTAAGTACCATTTCAGTGCCTATGGCATTTTATCAAATTTATGTGAAATGTATGCTTTAAAATGCACCCTCCCACCCTATTTGTTAACTAAGTTTCTAGAAGGAAAAAACACCTAGAAGATGTCTTGCATACTCACTTTCAACACTCACTACAATTCAGGGCAAGCATTATACCCTGGAACTTTCAAAGATCAAGTCAGCACCATAATATGGGTGGTACCTAATATAGACATTTATTTGTGTTATGATGTTATACGAATCATGCTGGTATTTTGGAACTTCAGCGATGGGAATAGTGATGTTAGGAATGTGCCTTACTGAAAAAATCAGGGTCAAGTGTCATATGATGTCACTTCCCGTGATGTCATTAAGGTCAGAGGGTATGTCATGCCACTTCCATTACCCAAGACATTTTGGTGAACCAACGCCACTGATTGGTCTCTCTGTATTAAATACTGTTTGCCTCATTCCATCATGATGATGATGTTTTAAACCAGAACTTCAGAGCACATGCCCCCTGACTTCACTTACAAAGGCGTTGAGGTTGGTCACAAGTCCAGTCTAACCAATATCCTGTAGGAAATTCTCACCCAGATGTTGTCACTCTTCTAACTGCGGCAATCAATAACTGAGACAACCAACTGAAGGAAAGAAATGGACACAAACAACTGGCTCCTGCTGATATAAGTAGCAACTTTGGTGCACACATCCCATTCACATTCCTCATATAGGTGCTGGAGCATCACGAAGCTTGAGATCTCTACAGGGTTACCCCCATACCAAAGCCCACCACTTCCAACATATGCCCAAGAATGCCAAGAGGCTGAGTAAATGATAGATATTGTGCTATGCATGAGCTGCCTAACATACCATAATATGACATGCTAGTCACACTTGAATCTCATTGCGCTGCAGTATAAAGAAAATACCAAACAGAACAGGCATTTAAATATTTGTTACAGCACAAGGATCAGATACAGGAGCATAGATTAAATAGGAATGGAAAAAGCAAATAACTGTGGTTTGGCAACTGAGAGATGCTATCAGGAACACACGTTGGGTGTGTCTCACACCTTGCAAGGTTGTCTTTTTCCAGGTAGTTTTTAGTTGAGTTTCACTTCTGGGGCTCATAGGTTTTCTATGAAAATAAAATGTACTGGATGGAACCTCTGAAGTCTTCCACCCGTGGGCCCTGTTGTGTGCTGAGTGGCACACTGGACCCTTCCATTAGCATGCAGGTACACAGCCAAGCTTCAAGGCACAACACATAGGGTATAAATACAGGACGAGCTTACCGTTCAGGGTAAGTTTCTATTGAGTCTTTCTGGAGTACCTTGCTGGCATAGAGAGCACTATGGACGCCCTGACATGACCGTCAGCCTTCACTCCACTAAGCCATAGTGTATGTTGTTGAGTTCAGGGCCCTAGGCCCTCATACACTGGTAAAGATGACACAGACACATGGTAGTATAGCATAAAACTGGCCACGAGCACATGCACTCAGGCTCTTTTATGGGCAGGGTCACCTGACCAGTGATGCTTGTGGTGGATGGATGTGGGGTGGGTGTCTGAGCCAGCCCTTGTGGTAGAGGCTGGTGAAACACTAGACTGTGTCCAGCAGGACACAACATGTGTCTGCTAATGCACCGCTGGTAAACCCAGGTGAAGACTTGCGCTACCCATATAGAAACAATAATCAACAGGTGGCCCTAGTATGACATGACATCAGGTCATTCAGTAAACTGCATATAAATTGTGGTGCGCTATGCGGGTATCCTTGCAGCAGCAACAAGGCTCCGGTCTGTGGAGTAATGAGATTTTTTAGATGAGGCAGCTCATTAGAAAGTGAAACACGGGGGGCGTAGCTAGCGCCCGCGGACAATGGCGGCGTTTCTGTAGCTCTCCCGGGTGGCGAGGCGAGGAGGAGCCGCGACGAGACTCCTAACGTCATTCGCACGCATGGAAATCGTCGATTTGCCCTTCGGAATGGCTGGGGCACTGCTGGGGTGACTTTGACGCCTCGTATCTGCCTTTATTTCTTCAAATTTGTCGTCGTTGTGTGAGGCACCGGAATCACGCACTGCGTCCACCATTTTGTTTGCCGAGCTGACTGGAATTCCTGCACTGGCGCGAATGGAGCTTCAACCATGGCGTTTCTCTATCTAGTGAAGGTATTGGTGGACTGCCTTGACCATTCTTCATGGGAATAGCCCGCTGCACGCTTTGATATGTTTTCTTCCCGTTTTGAGCGAAGTTTTGGCTCTTTTTCGACCATTTTTCTTTTTATGAAATTTTTGTCTCACAGCTGACTATTTCCTTTTCCTCACAGTGTCAATGCATTTTGTCTGCACATTATTTTGCGAACTATTTCCTTTATCGCTTGCCAGGCATGAGCCATGTTCTTTCTCTAAATACACTTTGACATTTGTTCATTTGCCTCATGAAGCTGTGTGCAGTTACATGTCCATATAACTGCCATCACAGTGTGGCTCTTCTCTAACATTACTCTTTGTTGCCTGGCATTATTATTACGACGATTTAGACTTGCGCTTTAAGCTGCTTGTCGCCTCATAAACAAGTTATTTCGCCCTGGGTCTGTCATGATGTTCTGACGCAGTGTTAACTTGGTCACATTTCTGGATATCTACGTCACCTTGTGCTGCTGTTCACTGTTTCCTCCTCCTATCGCTGCTACTTCTGTTCTAACATCTATGGGTAGATTGTCCAAGGAGTTACGCAAGCCACCTCCAACTCCTCGTAAGTTTCTTCTTCATACAGGATCTAGATACAGGTGCCTCGAGATGGATGATTCCTCTAACCCATCAGTAAAGAGTCCTTCCTCAGTCTCGGCTCCACATGCCAGTGGTGTCACTAAAGCTTCGACCAAAAGGCTGAAAAAGGATCCTCCGTCTCCTCCCAAGCAAAGCTCTTCGGTGACGATGGATATACTTTTGGAAGAAATTAGGGCCCTGCGTCCTTTTATGGAGGAAACTAAATCTACCCTTGACGAGACCAAATCTACTCTTCAGCTACTTTCCGACAAATGGTCGAGTATTGATGGTCGTGTTACACATTTAGAGCAACATGTTGACACTCTTGCTTCTTCAGTGGCCAAGGTTGATCCATTGTGTGCTCAGGTGACTGCGCTACACAAACAAATTGAGAATTTGGAAAACAGAGGCAGGAGAAATAACCTCCGTATCTATGGCCTGGCGGAAAACTCAGAAGGATCTGATGCCTTAGCGTTTTTCAAGTCCTTTCTACCGAAAATTCTTCAATTACCAGACACTACTAATCTGAACATCCAAAGGGCTCACCGGTTAGGTCCTCCTCCAACTAGCTTCTCATCCACTCATCCTAAGAGGCCTCGAGGTGTCATACTTTATTTTTTGGAATACACCGATCTACTCACCGTTTTGTCCGCTGCCAGGGCACTTCCTCGACTCACATGGTCTGGTAGTCGGCTTTTCTTTTCACAGGATTATGCAAAATCAACTGCTGATAGACGTAAGGACTTCCTTTCACTCCGTCCACAGCTCCGATCTATGGGAGCGAGATATGGGCTTTTCCATCCTTGCCTATTCAAGGTGACTTTCGATAACAAGACTATCACCTATGATGACCCGCTGAAATTGAAGAGCTTTCTGTACTCTCATGGCGCTACCAGCATGGACACTGCTGCATCGTCTAGTTCTTAACATTTTGCTACAATTACCTGTATTGTGTTCACAATTATTCGCCTTGTTCTTGATTGATTTGTTATGGCTGTTCTGTTTTTAAGATCCTCTCAGTTTGTTGTTTGTTCTCGGTTAATTGTGTATGTACTTCACACCTAATGCTCCGCCTTTTCTCTCCCCCCATTATTACAGATTTCCTTCTTCAAAATCACTATTTGCCTTCGTGTACCTGGAGCTCGTTGCGGTTGTCTTCCCTCCCTGCCTTCCCTTGGGAGCTTATGGCTCGTCATTGCTCTATGTGGCCTTCACCCTCCTCCCCTTTTGTTAGTCTACGACAATGTGTAAGTCTCTTACCCTTCCTTTTATGTTATATTGTTGTTCTCCTTTTTATTTTTATTTTCTCTTCATGCTCGCTAGTTCTTTCTTTCCTTTTGATTTTGTTCACACTTTTTCATCTCTCTTCATTCCTGATCTTTTTTATCCTGCATTTCTGTATTTTAACCTTCTCTTTCTTTCCTTACCTTGTTATTGGTTTTCACTTCTATGTTTTTCATGACATTATTCTCCTTTTTCTTTGGTATCTCCTATTATTTCATATGAATGCATCTCATATTATTTTCTTGGTTTATCTCTTCACTTTCCCCTTTCTTGATATGTTGATAAACTCTTCTTTTAACATAGTTTCATGCCTTTAAAAATATTCTCTTGGAATGTTAGAGGTTTGCATTCACCAATTAAAAGACAGAGGGTGTTATCTCATTTGACCACACTTAATGCAGACATAGCTTGTTTACAGGAATCACACTTGTCAGCAGTAGAATCTGCCAAACTGAAAAGGAGTTGGGTGGGTGAAGTGTACTTTTCTCCAGGTGATGGTAAACGTAATGGTGTTTTGATATTGTTTAAAAAATCTCTCCCAATCCACTCCGTAACGCATTTCGCTGATGCCTCAGGTAGATGGGTGTTAGTCAATTTTACACTTGACAATGTTCCCCTGTCTATTTTAAATGTGTACGCCCCTACTTGTGGAGATCCTTCTTTTTGGTCCTCCTTAGCTCCGTTAATCACTCAACATTATGTTGATAATTTTGTTCTAGTAGGGGACTGTAATGAAGTGTTTGACCCCTTTTTGGATCGCCACTCAACTAGCACTTATATTCCTCACAAATCACAAAAAGCTTTTATTCACCTTATCGCACAATTCAAGTTTACTGATGCCTGGAGGCTTTGCAACCCCACTTCCCGAGAATACTCTTTCTTCTCACCCCCTCATCACACTCAATCTCGACTGGATTATTTTTTCCTCTCACGTCACCTTACTCAATCCCTCATTTCTTCTGATATTGGCTCTATTCTCATATCAGATCATGCCCCAGTTTCCATTACATTAGATGGGTTGCAAAATCCTAGTTCCTTTAAAAAATGGCGTTTCAACAATGCTCTTCTTCTTGATGCAGAATTTAAATCTTCCTTCACGTCCTTTTTTCATGAATATTTTTTGTTCAATCATACAGAACAGGTTCCATTCCCTGTAGTTTGGGATGCCTTTAAGGCGTCGGCTAGGGACTTTATCATTACTTATGTTTCTCGTAAACGAAAGAAAGCCCGGGAGGATACTACTGCTCTACTTTCTAAAATCAAACATTTAGAGCACTTATATTTTACTTCTAATTCAAAAAATTGCCTAAATGATCTCGTTTCGGCCAAACTCCAATTTAACAAAGACTCTACATTTAATGCCTCTAATTTTCTTTTAAAATCTAGCGCCAAATTCTACGGTGGGCAGAATAAGGCTGGTAAGCTATTGGCTAACTATCTAAAGGTCAAACATAACAAAGTTAACATTGAATCTGTTTATGGTCAAGATGGTTTACTGAAACATAAAAATGAGGACATTTTACAGGAATTTCTGCTTTTTTACAAAACATTATATACATCTGAAGCTTCTTCGTCTGAACAATCCATTTCCCACTTTTTGTCTACTATAGCATGCCCTTTTGATATCCCCCCTGACCTCTCTTCTTTAGAATCTGATCTTACTCATAGAGATCTTCTTCAAGCTCTTCGTACTCTCAAACAGGGTAAAGCGCCGGGGCCGGATGGCTTTACTGTTGAATTCTTCTCCCATTTTTCAGATTTGCTAATTCCTAAATTGCATCTGCTTCTCTCCACTTTTCTACAAACTGGTTCGGCATCTGTCTCATTCTCCGATGCTCTTATTTGTATTATTCCGAAGCCAGGTAAGGATTCGCAGCATTGTAAAAACTATCGCCCCATTTCTCTGGTAAACATTGATTACAAAATTTTCTCTAAGGTATTGGCTCTTCGTTTGGAATCTCTGTTACCCGAGCTCTTAGGGAAAGAACAATCTGGCTTTGTCAAGGGCAGATTGCTGTCGGATAACACCAGATTATTCTTTGACGTTCTCTCTAAGACTTCACATTGTCCTCACTCCCTTGCAGCTATAGCTTTGGATGCGGAAAAAGCTTTTGATCGAGTAGAGTGGCCTTATCTTTTTGCTACTCTTAAGTGGTTTGGTTTTGGACCGAGGATATCTTCCTTGATTTCTCTTCTTTATTCTCGTCCTAGAGCTGCTATTTCGGCAAATGGAGGCTTGTCCTCTTATTTTACGTTGGGTAGGGGGGTTCGGCAAGGATGCCCACTCTCTCCATTTTTGTTTAATCTTGCCCTAGAACCTTTTCTTTTACGAATTCGTCAGAATAATGATATTCACGGTTTTACTTTTAATGACTCCAAGATTAAAATGGCAGCTTATGCTGATGATGTTTTGTTGTTTATGTCTCAGCCAGTCACTTCCGTCCCAACATTTCTTGATGAAGTTCACTCCTTTGCTTTAGTCTCGGGTTATAAGTTAAATAAAGATAAGTGCGAGATCTTACCACTTACTAAACAAACTTTCAAGGATGATTTTTCTCCTTCAGGTTTCACTTGGAACCCTAATTCTATTAAATATCTAGGCCTCTTCTTTCATTCCTCTCTTTCGGGTACAATTACTAAGTCTATGGAGGACTGCATACATAAATTAACTACTCTTACTAGCAAATGGCATCCTCTCTATTTGTCGTGGTGGGGACGGTTGGATACCATTAAAATGATGCTTTCTCCAATTGTTTTATTCACAGTCTCTAATATCCCACTTCCTATTCCCCTGAGATATTTCAAGAAGATAAACTCTATTCTCTCGTCCTTTTTATGGGGTCATAAAAAATCTCGTATGTCTTTAGATAAGCTAATGCGTCCTAAAAGGGAAGGAGGGGTAAACTTTCCTAACTTTTCCCTATATCATAAATCTTTCCTGTTGCATCAAGTTTCTCATTGGCTTGAGGACATCTCACCAATATCTCCTCTCTGGTTAACCCTGGAGCAATCTTTCATTTCTCCCTTTTCCTTCAAAGAGTATCTTATGTTTTCTCGCAGACCTCAGTCCATCTCTACCCCTATTCTTAAGCACACTTCCAAAATCTTTCCTTGCCTACCCAGCTCATCCTTTTTTGATCAACCTATTTGGCATAATACATCCATTTTAATTAACAATAAGCCAATCTTTTGGAAGTCTTGGAGATCCCGAGGTCTTATTTGGGTGAGACATCTATTTCACCATACTCAAATTATTCCCTTCGACTCAGCTGCAAACTCTTTCAATCTTCCTCTTGCCTTCAGAACCAAATATTCGGTCTTGACTCGTACTTTACAGCAAGCCTATGAAGCACATCTTGCTGCATATCCCTCATTTAGTCTCACATCTTCTGCTACACCTTCCCTGCACTCCTTGCTTCTCACGCACTCTAAGGCTTCCAAAATATACGCCTCTTTTCATATTTTGCCACGTCCTCGTGTCAAAACCAATACAGAGGAACACTGGGAACAGGATTTTGGAACTTCATGGTCTGTTGTGTTATGGGACAAATTGTGGTTAAAAATTCGTAAGTCCTCTAGGGCGGCCAATGCAACCCAAACATTATTTTTTATCTACAATCGTTTATTGTTTTCACCTCTCACCCTCAGCAGCCATTTCCCAGATGCCTCAGATAAGTGTTGGTCTTGTTCCCTACCGCATGCAGACCTTTTTCATATGCTTTTTGGTTGTCACTTTGTCCTTAAATTTTGGAGGCAGGTCTGGCTTCAAATTACCAAGATTTTTTCTTCCACTCACCCTTTCTCTCTATCTCATATTTTCTTAGGAAGTTTATCTCCCATCTGGGAACATTGCACCAGTAATATTAGAATAATTGATTTACTAATAGCTGTGGCATTTCAACAAATCACCAAAAATTGGAAGAATTTCACCAACTTATCTTATAAAGCATGGTGGTATGCTGTTTGCTACAATCATAGACTGGACACTACTTTTGTTTATCCCTTAACTTTAGCTGTTACACGACGAGAGTTATGGAACCCAGTTACAGAATTTTTTGACGTTAGTGCCCGTACCTCTCTGTCTTTGCTCCCGTTTCAGCAAGAAGTTTCTAAACCTCCATGAATTCATGTTCTCCTTAATAAGGTACTTCTTTTATGTTCTTATTTTCTTCAATTTTGCTATTGATTATATTGTATTTTTCATATTCCGTTTTACATTATTTACCTCATACCAATTGCCAGTTTTTGCTTATACTCTCTCTTATTTTGTGATATTTTATTGTATAACTTATATTATGATATTGTCATTACATAACTAGCTATTTTTCCTGTATTCAACTGTTTTTCTTTTCTTTCTTTTTGTTTCTTCTATTTTTCTCTCTGTAATTTGTAATATTTGAACATCTCTCATTTCAATAAACATGTTTGAAACTAAAAAGAAAGTGAAACACACCTAAAACAATACAAGAAAACGAGAAAGATATGGGTAATTTGTGTGCCATCGGCAGAAAGAAAGCGAATGAGAAACAAATACTGTACGTATGAGAACAATCATCAGGCGAGCTGATTGGATGTGTGACATGGCAAGCCACTCACTAAGATGCTTGCTTTCTCATGTAATGCCAAGAACATCTCTCACAGAACAGTGCTAGGCCAACAAAGCTGGCATCGCCACTGCACATCCATAAAGTGTTGTGAACAGATCCATTGGAGAATGCTAAGGACAGGTCAACAGGTCAACATCCCACGTGAGTGCCTCCATGAGTAACAATGAACAGATAGACAACAATTGGCAAGGGGCTGCTCCCATCCAAAACGACACCAATGTGAGGGGCACAAGTGGTGGCTCCAAGGCCAAATCTCACCCCAGCTGGGCCAGGTCCCATACCAAGCTTCACGTCAGTGCAGCTACCAGCTCGTTAGCTCGTGAGGTATTAGACCGACCACTGTTGTGCCCAGGTGGAGGATATGGCTAGTGCATCTGAACAGCTATTTTAAAGCCACCAGGCAGAAAGATTGTGCAGCTAAATGATCTCTTTTGATGTACTAAGCAGGTGAATACACATTTAAGTTATTCCTGAATTTCCCCAATAAGGGGGCTCACAAATAGTTCACCCCTTCAGTGTGTTTGCTGTGCCCAACATCATTAGTAAAAGTACAATTCCCTCCAGTGGGCTTACCAGTGCCACGTTAGCCAGTTCACCACAGAAATTTTGCTGAACCTGCGGAACTATATTAACCCTGATGCACTTCAATTCACTAGAAGCCCACCCAGGGCAGAAATGTATTTAACAAAGTAATTAGTGGCTGTAACAATCTTTGCTGTTTGTCACGCTTTGGCCAGTGATCAAAGGCTGGAAAGCCCAGAAACACGTTTGGCCAGATGTTTCAGGTGATACCTTCTGTGTTTGCTGCAGCAATAAATGGAATATTAACTTGTCGATGAGTGTGTCTTTGATGACTAAATATTTTTGTCTGTGTAGATATATATATATATTTTTTTCACTGAAAAAACTAAGGTTACAGAGACATTATAATCAGGATCAGGTTTCACTAATACAAAACCAAAGAAATTCTGCCTTTTTAAGTTAGTGAGCTAACTATAACATGCACCCCCCCCAATTCACTGCTTATGACTTCACATATTGCATCACTCATCACATGGTCAGTGACAACACTGATGACATCTCAAATGACATCACTGATGACATCATCCAGTGACTGAGTGTTTTTAAAACGTTTGAGTGTTAAATTATATACCAAGGTGTATTGGTGAATCAGTGGGTGTATGAGTGCCTGATTGGATGATTCAGTGGGTGTGTGACTAACTAGTAGAAGTGAATGATTAGGTGTCTCAGTGAATGTAAGGGTGAGTGACTGGTTGTGGGAGTGTCTGTATCTGTCAGTTGGTGTCTAAGTGGTTGTATGGGTGTGTGAGTGGGTATGTGAGTTTTTGTATGTGTGAGTGATTGGTTGTCTGAGTACCTCTATGGGTGTCTGAGTGTCTGTGTGGGTGGGTGATGCATGAGTGGGTGAGTCAGTGGCTGTACGGGTTACTGAGTGCATGTGTGTAGGGTTGTATGGGTGAGTGGGTATGTGTATGGCTGTGTCAGTAAGTGAGTGTATGTGTCAATGGTATGTGGGTGAGTAACTGGGTATGTGAAAGACTGTATAGGTGAGTGATGGGGTATATGAGTGACTGTATGGGTGAATGAGTGAATGTGAGAGTGGCTGTATAGGTTAGTGAGTACATGTTAGTATCTTTATGAGTAAGTGAGTGAGTGTGTGTGTGTAACTGTATAGGTAAGTAAGTGGCTTACTGTATGAGTGAGTAGGTGTGTGAGCAGCTTTATAGGTGATTGACTCAGTGGGTGAGTGGCTGTATGGGTGTATGAGTAGATATGTCAGTGACTGTATTAGTGAGTGAGTGAGTGAGTGAGTGAGTGAGTGAGTGAGTGAGTGTATGAGTGGCTAAGTGGGTGAGTGAGTTGATGGGTGTGTCGGTGTGTTGGTCTATGAATCAATGAGTGGTATGGGTGTGTCAATAGGTTTGAGAATGGTAGTGTGGACATTGGAGACTGTGTATGAAAGGTTATATCTTGGGGTGTGAATGGGTGTGTGAGTGATTCTGTGGATGATGTCATAAGTGTTGTCATCAGTGAGAGGAGGAGGTCCTCAGGGTCCGAGGGTTCTCGCGAGGTCAACCCCCTGCATGAATTATGAAAGATGCCCTGGAGAGGTGGTGGTCCCCGGGGCTTTAGGGATTCTTGAAGGGAGGCCCGTGCGCCTCTCCTACTTATTTACACATGCCCCCGGGACCTGGCCCACCCAGGGGACTATATTAAATGAAGCGCAGGATTCTGCGCTTCGTTTTATTTTTTAACATTTTTGCTGGAGTTACAGATCCAGCAAAACTCCCGCCAATATTTTTAATGAGTTATTGGCACTGGGGGTTCACTGTGGGACCCCCCCCCCCTTCATGAGGCCTAAGGGATCAGGGTGTTTCTACCCTAATCCCTTTTCTTTCTTTTTTAACATTGTTTCTTGTGACTCGGTTCAACCGAGTCACAAGATGGCTGCAACACTACCTGGTTTGAAGTGTTGGCAGCCAATCAGATATCAGGCACCAGATAGGGAGGGGTTGCGGATCCTCAGAGGCCTGAGTTTTATACCTTTAAAATCTTTAAATTTCTCAGCAACTACTGAACGGATTTACATCATTTAACAAAAAAGTCACTTTCTGGACCAAGCGCTACCTTTCTGCCAAATTTGGTGTAATTCAGTTCAGAGGTTCGGGCTGTAGCCGAGTCTAAAGATTCCTATGGAAATTAACATAGAGAAAAAGCCTTTTGGGACCCCACCTTTTTCTTGGCCCCCGCTTGACGGATCACCACAAAATTTTCAAAATAGCAGCTGAACTAACTGGCAAAGGAGTTTTGAAAATGTCCTGAAGATCTGTCAAACTATGCCAAAGTTATTGGCAAATGAAAATACGCTCTACCTATGGAAACTACATACTAACTATACTACCTACTGCCAGTAAGTAATATACATATAAATATATATAAATATATATATAATAAAAAAATATATATATATTGGCCATTGATGGGGAAGGATATTAGCAGGGATTCTGTCTGAGTCTCGACATGCAACCTACTATAGGTTTGAAACCAGTTGGAAGACACAACGGCATGCCACTATGGAATGTAAACCGTTGAACTACTTGGACCATAATGCTGCTGTGAGGCACGCCCACTGGGCGGAACAATAATTAGAAGCCGCGAGTGCGGCGCAAGACATTGCAGCTGTGCCTTCTGTGGGATACCAGAGATCAAGGGCGTTGAAGCTCGAAACATGTTTGGTGCAATTGACTGTGGGGGCGAAGCTGTTTTCCCTGCAACTTACCATTAAAGAAGGCTTGAAACACGCTTATGTGAGGCACCTCAATCGTTGGGCGTTTTCAGTTGGAATGTGTAGCGGCCCTGCTCGGGTCGCGAGGTGCCCCGCTGTGGAAGTAGGGCTCCAACGAGGCAAAGATTGCAGCGTTATGGAATAAGCGTGGCCATTGATGGGGAAGGATATTAGCAGGGATTCTGTCTGAGTCTCGACATGCAACCTACTATAGGTTTGAAACCAGTTGGAAGACACAGCGGCATGCCACTATGGAATGTAAACCGTTGAACTACTTGGACCATAATGCTGCTGTGAGGCACGCCCAATGGGCGGAACAATAATTAGAAGCCGCGAGTGCGGCGCAAGACATTGCAGCTGTGCCTTCTGTGGGATACCAGAGATCAAGGGCGTTGAAGCTCGAAACATGTTTGGTGCAATTGACTGTGGGGGCGAAGCTGTTTTCCCTGCAACTTACCATTAAAGAAGGCTTGAAACACGCTTATGTGAGGCACCTCAATCGTTGGGCGTTTTCAGTTGGAATTTGTAGCGGCCCTGCTCGGGTCGCGAGGTGCCCCGCTGTGGAAGTACGGCTCCAATGAGGCAAAGATTGCAGCGTTATGGAATAAGCGTGGCCATTGATGGGGAAGGATATTAGCAGGGATTCTGTCTGAGTCTCGACATGCAACCTACTATAGGTTTGAAACCAGTTGGAAGACACAGCGGCATGCCACTATGGAATGTAAACCGTTGAACTACTTGGACCATAATGCTGCTGTGAGGCACGCCCACTGGGCGGAACAATAATTAGAAGCCGCGAGTGCGGCGCAAGACATTGCAGCTGTGCCTTCTGTGGGATACCAGAGATCAAGGGCGTTGAAGCTCGAAACATGTTTGGTGCAATTGACTGTGGGGGCGAAGCTGTTTTCCCTGCAACTTACCATTAAAGAAGGCTTGAAACACGCTTATGTGAGGCACCTCAATCGTTGGGCGTTTTCAGTTGGAATTTGTAGCGGCCCTGCTCGGGTCGCGAGGTGCCCCGCTGTGGAAGTACGGCTCCAACGAGGCAAAGATTGCAGCGTTATGGAATAAGCGTGGCCATTGATGGGGAAGGATATTAGCAGAGATTCTGTCTGAGTCTCGACATGCAACCTACTATAAGTTTGAAACCAGTTGGAAGACACAGCGGCATGCCACTATGGAATGTAAACCGTTGAACTACTTGGACCATAATGCTGCTGTGAGGCACGCCCACTGGGCGGAACAATAATTAGAAGCCGCGAGTGCGGCGCAAGACATTGCAGCTGTGCCTTCTGTGGGATACCAGAGATCAAGGGCGTTGAAGCTCGAAACATGTTTGGTGCAATTGACTGTGGGGGCGAAGCTGTTTTCCCTGCAACTTACCATTAAAGAAGGCTTGAAACACGCTTATGTGAGGCACCTCAATCGTTGGGCGTTTTCAGTTGGAATGTGTAGCGGCCCTGCTCGGGTCGCGAGGTGCCCCGCTGTGGAAGTACGGCTCCAACGAGGCAAAGATTGCAGCGTTATGGAATAAGCGTGGCCATTGATGGGGAAGGATATTAGCAGGGATTCTGTCAGAGTCTCGACATGCAACCTACTATAGGTTTGAAACCAGTTGGAAGACACAGCGGCATGCCACTATGGAATGTAAACCGTTGAACTACTTGGACCATAATGCTGCTGTGAGGCACGCCCAATGGGCGGAACAATAATTAGAAGCCGCGAGTGCGGCGCAAGATATTGCAGCTGTGCCTTCTGTGGGATACCAGAGATCAAGGGCGTTGAAGCTCGAAACATGTTTGGTGCAATTGACTGTGGGGGCGAAGCTGTTTTCCCTGCAACTTACCATTAAAGAAGGCTTGAAACACGCTTATGTGAGGCACCTCAATCGTTGGGCGTTTTCAGTTGGAATTTGTAGCGGCCCTGCTCGGGTCGCGAGGTGCCCCGCTGTGGAAGTACGGCTCCAATGAGGCAAAGATTGCAGCGTTATGGAATAAGCGTGGCCATTGATGGGGAAGGATATTAGCAGGGATTCTGTCTGAGTCTCGACATGCAACCTACTATAGGTTTGAAACCAGTTGGAAGACACAGCGGCATGCCACTATGGAATGTAAACCGTTGAACTACTTGGACCATAATGCTGCTGTGAGGCACGCCCACTGGGCGGAACAATAATTAGAAGCCGCGAGTGCGGCGCAAGACATTGCAGCTGTGCCTTCTGTGGGATACCAGAGATCAAGGGCGTTGAAGCTCGAAACATGTTTGGTGCAATTGACTGTGGGGGCGAAGCTGTTTTCCCTGCAACTTACCATTAAAGAAGGCTTGAAACACGCTTATGTGAGGCACCTCAATCGTTGGGCGTTTTCAGTTGGAATTTGTAGCGGCCCTGCTCGGGTCGCGAGGTGCCCCGCTGTGGAAGTACGGCTCCAACGAGGCAAAGATTGCAGCGTTATGGAATAAGCGTGGCCATTGATGGGGAAGGATATTAGCAGAGATTCTGTCTGAGTCTCGACATGCAACCTACTATAGGTTTGAAACCAGTTGGAAGACACAGCGGCATGCCACTATGGAATGTAAACCGTTGAACTACTTGGACCATAATGCTGCTGTGAGGCACGCCCACTGGGCGGAACAATAATTAGAAGCCGCGAGTGCGGCGCAAGACATTGCAGCTGTGCCTTCTGTGGGATACCAGAGATCAAGGGCGTTGAAGCTCGAAACATGTTTGGTGCAATTGACTGTGGGGGCGAAGCTGTTTTCCCTGCAACTTACCATTAAAGAAGGCTTGAAACACGCTTATGTGAGGCACCTCAATCGTTGGGCCTTTTCAGTTGGAATTTGTAGCGGCCCTGCTCGGGTCGCGAGGTGCCCCGCTGTGGAAGTACGGCTCCAACGAGGCAAAGATTGCAGCGTTATGGAATAAGCGTGGCCATTGATGGGGAAGGATATTAGCAGGGATTCTGTCTGAGTCTCGACATGCAACCTACTATAGGTTTGAAACCAGTTGGAAGACACAGCTGCATGCCACTATGGAATGTAAACCGTTGAACTACTTGGACCATAATGCTGCTGTGAGGCACGCCCACTGGGCGGAACAATAATTAGAAGCCGCGAGTGCGGCGCAAGACATTGCAGCTGTGCCTTCTGTGGGATACCAGAGATCAAGGGCGTTGAAGCTCGAAACATGTTTGGTGCAATTGACTGTGGGGGCGAAGCTGTTTTCCCTGCAACTTACCATTAAAGAAGGCTTGAAACACGCTTATGTGAGGCACCTCAATCGTTGGGCGTTTTCAGTTGGAATATATATATATATATATATATATATATCTCCAAACCACTGCTGAACTTGTTACAGAGCAGACACCGACAAAGGGGTAGCGTCGCTATTCCATCCTCTCATTTATTTCGATTTTTTTTTTTTTTTTTTTTTTAGTTTTTCAAAACCTTTATTCAGCATAAACATGTAATACACAGCCCTATGCCTACAACCAACCTGTGGCCGGCAGCGCAGTACAAGAAGGAGAATGAGTGTTAAACACAGCTGCCTGCCTACAACCCACCAAGGGCCGGCCGCGGCATAGGAAACAAGATAATTAGCATGCCAGTACAATGGACCATCACCCCAAGACATCTGCATTGAAACAGTCAACCCGCAATAACATGTAGCAGTGGTATAAAGGCATCTATCTGTAGCTCCCAGGGGGCGTCCCAACTCTCGTCACAGTTCGCTGCCTGGCCAAGGGGCAAAAAAGGCGGGTCACTACCGCGGGAGCGGTGTCTAGGAAGGTTAAGGGGAAAGCGGGAAGAGAGCCCGCTATGTCTGTGGATGTGACAGCAGGTATATCTGTAAGGGACCCCAGATGTCAGTCGGCCGTGAAGCAGAAGGCAGGAGTTCAGCATATCTAAGTAAAGTATCCTGACAGTGTACCATATCATCGATCCAATCTTTAAACCTGGGAGTTCTGCCCCGTCCCCATCTACAGGCTATCAGACGTTTCGCCATAAGAAAGGCGATAGTGGCAAATCTGCGGACTGGTTTTCGTATAGTCTTTGTATATCCCAGGAGTGCCTGTGCTGGAGAGGGTGTCAATGGGACATCTATCATTTCGGAAACGCCTGAAAAGACTTGCTGCCAATAGTCCGCAATTTCCCGGCATCCCCAAGCCATGTGGAGAAAGTCCGCCCCTGGAGCGTGGCAGCGCCAGCATAGATCGTCCTCTTGAAGGCCCACCCTATGCATATGTGCTGGAGTACAGTAGAGCCTATGTAAGAACCGGTAATGAATCACTCTAAATCTGCTACTGGAGGAGATCTGTTCTGTTTGTAAGCAGCAGTAACTCCAGAAGTCGTCATCTACGGGGAGCCCTAGATCCTCCGTCCATTTTATACGTGCACTGCAAGGCGAGAGGTCTAGGTTAGCGCGGAGCGAGTGGTATAGAGTAGAGACTGCATGAGCCGGAGTGGTAGCCTTAAGTAGGCGGTGCAAGGGTTCCAGCGTGGGCGGCTCACCAGGGAAGTCCCCTGTCAAGGCACGAATACCACTCCGAAGCCTGGTATAAAGGAAGGTGTCCATGAAAGTGGGTGTAGAGTGAGTGAGCATGTGTGACTGGGAACGGAATTGTCCATTATGATAGAGGTCCCCCCATGTTGTAATGTGGAATTTGGCCATAAAGTTTTTAAACAGCTGTTCCTGTAAAAGGGGCAGCCGGGGATGGTATGCTAGGGGAAGCAGTGGGGAATAGATAAGCGGTGTGCATGCCACCTTCGCAATGTATCGCCATGCTAGAATGGAGCTCGAGATTGTGGTGTGGTATGTCGTATTCCTCTCTGGTGTACTAAGTATCGTTCCTTCTAGCGGAATAGGCGCAGTCAGCCAATGTTCCACAGCCGTCTGCGGCAGGAAGGGCGTGGGGCGAATCCAGTGATAAACGTAGTGGGCCTGCGCGCTGTGATAATACAGTTCAAAATCAGGAAGGTCGAGCCCCCCCTGCGCGAATGGACGAGTCAACACCTCCCAACGAAGACGCGGCCTCTTCCCTCCCCAGACCAGACGAATGAGCTCAGACCTCAAAAGACGAAAAAAGGATCTCCCCGGGTAATATGGGATGTTCATGAACAGGTACAGGAGTTTGGGAAGAACCACCATCTTGATTAAGGAAGCGCGGCCCGCCAAGGAAAGGGGCAGCGTGATCCATCTAGACACGCATGCCTGGAGATAATCAAACGTGCGGCCATAGTTCATCCGCATCAGCTCTTCTCGGTCATGGGAGAGGACTATGCCCAGGTAACGGACCTCCTCCATTTCCCACCGTAGAGGGTAGTCCAGAGGGAAGGGCTTGGCGGCCGCAGTCAGTGGAAATATAGTGGATTTACCCCAATTGATATGGACACCAGACAGACCCGCAAAGCGGATAAACTCACGGAGGATAGGATTGAGATTGGTAGCGGGATCACGTATGTAAAGTGTGATGTCATCCGCGTAGAGGGAGATGAGAACCTCTCGCTGAAGACAGCGCAGCGCCTTGTCTCGGTGGTGTTGGCGGAGACGGGCCGCCAGAGGTTCCATCGCTATCGCGAACAGCAGCGGGGATAGTGGGCAACCTTGCCGGGTGCCCCTCGACACCACAAAGGCGTCCGATATGCGCCCGTTCAATCCCACCCTAGCAACCGGTCAGTCATATAGGAGATCAATCCAGCGCGTGAAGCCCAGCGGCATTCCCATGTTGCGCAAAATACAATGGAGGTAGTCCCATTCCAGGGAGTCGAAGGCCTTGGTGGCGTCCAAGAAAACAGCCACCAATGGCAAATCCGGAGCTACATTATGCAGGATGGAGAATAGCGTCCGGAGATTATTGGAGGTGGCCCTGCCAGGGACGAACCCCGCTTGATCAGATAGCACCAGGCCTCCCAGTAGCAACTGCAGCCGGTTAGCAAGAATTTTTGTCAGGATTTTTGCGTCACAATTAATGAGCGAGAGCGGGCGGTACGAGTCGCAGCTGTGAGGCGGCTTCCCAGGCTTCAACAAGGAGGTAATCAGCGCCTCCTGCATGGATGGAGGAAGTGCGCCCGATTCATGAGCCTCCATGAAAACCTCACGGAGCACCGGAGCAAGGATGTCGATATACGCCTTATAGAAGTCCATAGGCAACCCGTCCAGGCCAGGGGCCTTTCCCGGAGCCATCTGTTTGATCGCGTCTTTAACCTCCTCCAGGCCTACCGGCTCCGCCAGGAACTCTCTGTGACGGTCAGAGAGCCATCCCAGTGTAAGCTCCCTAAGGTAGTCGTCAATGTCGAGTGCGCCCACCCTGGTAGTGGAGTATAGCTTCGAATAGTGTGTGGTAAAGGCCGCCAGAATCGAGCGCGTGTCTCGTAACGGAGTCCCATCCTCCCCCTCCAGCTCCAGCACAAAATTAGAACCTCGCGGAGGGCGGATCGCACCCGCCAAGGATTTACCGGGTCGTTCCCCTTCCCCGTACGTACGGGCCTTGAAGTATTTGCCCCGGAAATTCACCTCTCTTGCAGCAGTGGACATATAGTCCGATAGTGTTTCGCGGTACTTTGCCTGCGCATCTGCATCGGTGTGGTAGTCAGGGCTGCGTTCCAGAGTGTGGAGTGTAGTTTCCAGTTTGCGCAATGTATCTCTTAAAGACCGTAGTACCCCAGAGCCCTTGGAAATGCAGAAGCCCCGTATCGTTACCTTTAGCGCCTCCCAGAGAATGGCCACCCGGTCCACCGTTCCCCTATTGCGGGATAGGAAATCGTCTAGTTCTTGACCCAATTCCGTTCTAAATAGTTCGTCAAGTAAGATGGTGGGTTGGAGTCTCCAAGTCGGAGGTCTGCCCATGATGTCGGGTAACCGGAACTCGGCTAATACCGGAGAGTGATCGGAGTATGTGCGGCTCAAGTGTCGCACCCCTACCAAGGAGGGGGCCAAGGCCCTATCCACCATTATGTAATCTAGTCTAGCCCAAGTTTCATGTGCATGATTCCAGTGTGTGCCTTCCATAGAAGTCGGGTGTAAGTGCCGCCAGGTATCAACTATCTCATGGGTGACGCATATGTCCCGCAGGTATCTGTGTGTGTTAGTGTAGTGGTGCGGTGAGGGGTTCGACCTATCCAGCGCGGGGTCCAGGACAGCATTGAAATCCCCTCCCCAGAGGAGGTGTGTGGACCCCACCTCCCTGACCTTGTTCCAGAGAGCAATGAAACTGCTCGGATTATCACAGTTGGGGCCATAAGAGCAGGCGAGGGTGATGGTCTCGGCCCCTATCCTACCCCATGTTATGCAATAACGACCCTCGCGATCAGTGGCGGTGCCCATGGGAACGTAGGGAACTCCCCTTTTAACTAGGATAGTGACGCCTCTTGCATAGGACGAGTAAGGTGCATGAAGAGAGTGGGCAGCCCAACGGGCAGCAAAGGTGGCATTATGACGAGGGTCCATGTGAGTCTCCTGAAGAAACACAACCTGAGCATGTAACCTGTCCAGGGTGCCCAAGATCTGCCTGCGTTTCCTGGGATCCCCCAGGCCCCGAACATTCCAGGTGACGGCAGTGAGCAGGGCTTCCCCCCCTATCTCAGAGCACGCGGTGCGGGCCATATGAGCCGAGGTATAACTGATGGGTGATGAGGTGTAACTGGCAGCAGGGCCATAAGTGGAACGGTCGAAAAATGGCGGCACATTACTATTTCAACAGACATATGCGCACCGTTCATGCTGAATATCAACAACAACCCCAACAAAGTCCCTAGGACTCCCACCCCCGCGCTTATTTCAACATCCCAATCATGTCGAACAGACCAAACCCCCATCCCACCCCCTCCCACCACTGCAGCCCAATCCTGCCGGAATGCAGAACCCCTCCCAATCTTAATAACAAACATAGATGCAAAGGTGGGGTACACCCTATAGGGGACTCGCCGGTGCGCCGGCCCCGCCCTTCCCAATCCCTTTTTTTCACCCACCATGCCATCACCCCATAGGGGGAGGAGTACGGGTGGGACAGGGGGGGAGTGCCAGGGCGAAGTTTAATTGTCAATGTCCAGACCAGTACCTTGTTCACAATATACGATGGCATGTTCAGGGCCCCAAACCGCAAGGACCGTGCCTCCCGCACAGCTGGGCGAGAGGGTCAGTGTAGCCCCATAGTGACCGAAGGAAGTAGCCCCTCTCAAAAAAGACCTGAGCCTTCCAAGTTCCATAGGTAAAGTACAGGGCACTCAAAGAGTGGGCCCAGGAGTAAGGGGGGAGTAGGGAATGCCAAGGCACCAGGAAAAAACACAAGAAGGGAAGAGAGACCAAACAGAAACCATAGCAGCGATACTCATCAGTCAGGAGCAGTCGTCGGAGAGCTGGAGCCTGATCTCGTTCCAGGACCTCGTCGCCGAGGGGCCGCAGAAGACTGTTCCTTCAGAAAGTCCTCAACTTGTTGCGGAGTGCCAAAGAAGATGGACTTGCCATGATGTGTGACCTTGAGCTTGGCCGGATATTGCATGGAGTAGGGGATTTCTCGTTGCTGTAGCTTCTTCTTTACTCCGGTAAATTTCCGGCGGGCATCCTGCACTGCTTGCGTAAAATCCGGGTAGAAGGAGATGGTGACTAGGCCTGGGCAAAAATTTCGTTCCGTTCGCGGAAATTGCGATAATTTGACATTTTTGCGTTCCGCGGAGAGCGCGAAAATGTCAAAAATTCCGGTTTCCGCAGCTTGGCGATAATTTGTTTCTTGCTCGCGCTGTAAAATGATACATTCTCGCGCGCGCGCGATCGCCTTACCTGAATCCCTGCGTTCGCCGACAAGTTTTCTTGATCCGGTCGCGTTCTCCATGAGATGTTGTATTGTTTTTAGCCATTTGCGCTGTCTCGCGACAGTTCGCGCCCGCAGTGACGTCATGCGTCGCGCGATCACGTCTTTCTTCTCGCGATCATGCACCGCGAGAACAACTCAAAACAAGATGGCCGCGCCCGCAAGCAACCACATGGGTAAGTTGGCGACCCGCAACCATGCAGAAAATCTCGCGAACATGCCGGAAAAAAACTTCCGCATCTTCGCGATATTTCTGCTTGTTTGCGATCATTTTAAACATTCTCGCGATAATTTGCGAAGGTTAATTCCGCAAATTCCGCCCACCCCTAATGGTGACATTTTCGTGGAGGATCGGTTGTTTCTCCCTAGCTAAGCGCAATACGGTGTCACGGTCCCTGTAGTTCAGAAATTTTATGATAACAGGACGTGGTGGGGCCCCAGGAACTGGACGAGGCCCCAGGGAACGGTGGGCACGCTCCACCACTAGTTGCGGCGAGAAAGAGTCCCTTCCAAATTTGTCGATCAGCAGCTTCTCCATAAAATCCTCCATACGACCCCCACCGCTGGACTCCGCAAGGCCAATCAGGCGGACGTTGTTTCGGCGGGAGCGTGCCTCTAAATCTTCATTTTTGTCGGCAATGACCTTGAGCAACCGGTCCATCTGAGTCAGCTTAGTTGCTCCGGCCACCGCGCCATCTTCTAGCTCCGATATTCGTCCCTCCGCCTCTTTCAGGCGCTCTCCGTGTTGGTCCAGCCGATGTACCACTGCCTCCAATCGTGTGTTCATGTTGTCGATTTTGGTGTCAATGGACGTTAGGCTCGCCTGAAGTCCGAGGAGGATAGCCTTCCAGTCCACTTCCTCCTCCTCGCCGGGCCCTGCCTCGCCACTCTCCGTAGGCGGGGTGCGTGTCTTCTTTTTTGGGGGGTTGAATTGTAGAGTCGCCTGTTTGGCGTCTGTTTTACCCATGACGACGCCGGGCAGGGTCGAGGGGAGCTGGTCCGCCAAAAAATATAATATTGTAGGCGCGTGTGGGAGCCTCAAGTCGATGCCAACCCTCAGGAGAGGCAGTCCCTTCCAGGCCGCAGGGCGCCCCGAATTACCACAGCACCCCCTCAGCCTCCGCAGGTATGGGAGCACGCACCTCCGCAACGAGGGCAGACCAGGAGAGATGTCCGGAGGGCTCGGGTCGCCGCCAGTCCCAAACGCCAGTCGAGGTGCTCCGCAGGCAGTCCTCCCTCGATGCGGCTCGCGGTGCCTACAGCCACGGTACCTCTGCAGTGTGCAGGTCTAGGAGCGCGCGCCTCCGCTTCAGTGTGGTCCGGCTGGGCGGGCAGGGTCTCTACATGTACGACATCCTCAGCCCGGAGGCAGCAGGGTCCATCTCACACTGCGAGCCCGCCCGGCGTTGCAACGGAGGGGATGTCAGGCCCGCCGCGGTAGCCACGAAAGTGGCGATCGCGTCAGCCACCGTCCGCAAGTCCCTCGCGGCCTGCAGGGCCGAAGAATCCCCGGTCTCGCGTTGTGTGGAGCCCTCGAGCCGCAGGTCCGCCCCTCTCGCTGCCTCGTCCAGGATGGGTAATATCCGCGCCGCTAGGGCACCTACGGACTTGAGACTTGCGTCGAGTGGACTCGAGACCCTCAGCTGTCCGTCGGCATCGGTTTAGTATAGGTAGCTGGCCTGTAGGATGGATTTGCAGGGTGTATTAACGCCCGGCTGGCGAGAGCCTCACTAACGCGCGGCCATGACGGTCCAGCGCCACCTAGCGCCCCCATTTATTTCGATTTTTCTTTAGCTATGACATGTTTCGGCATACCTGCCTTGTTCACATTAGCAGTCGTTAGAATACATGCTACTTTCTTTAAACAGAGTTTTTGTGGTCACATGACCCCGTAATCAATTCCTATGGAAGACAGACTATCTCTGCTGCTGCGAATACAAATATGCATTTTCTCCGTAAAATCTTTTTCAAAAACCGGTAAAACAACAATTCCATCATTGTTATCAGCACCGAAAATACACTATTATTAACATCATTCAGTTAATTTAAATTCTTGTGACTCAAAAAATTGTTTTCAGTGTAGAACTCATTTTTCTTTACATACCATGGTATGAATATTCAGAACAAATGCTCTACTTCATGTCACGTGATTAAACTCTCACAAGTGACGCCCAATAGTAATGAATCAGTTGTCATCAAATAACATATATTATAAAAACCACATTAACCTTAAATCATGATGTTTTAAAATTTGTATAAATATCTAAACATTTATAAAAAGAGTCAGAAAAAGTTCATTTGAGCAGCAGCATATAGAATAACGTGCAAGTGCAATTTCAAAATTCAATTAATCAAATAGGTTTGTGTTTTATATTTACTATGTTGAGAGGTATTCCTAAAACGTCTTCTTTTTACTTCCCACCAATGCATCTGCCAATAAAGAGATAAATACCTCTATTTAAGATACATGCTTAACTTCTTGCCAAACATAAATTTAGCACCATCATAAAAAAGGGGGCAGATGAGTTCAATTTTAATAAAGTGCTAGTGCTTTACCGTACATCAACTACATCCATATCTCCCCTCTTTGTGTAAATTACACTATTCTAAAGTGCAAGTGCTTTTGATATAAAATCTAATTTAATTAATTACTGGTGGATTGTTTCTGGAAGATCTATTAAAAACCTCATCTATTAAGATTTTCAATTTATAAACAAATCTATTGAAATGATCATACTAATTTGTCTTCCATACTCTGTTCAATATTAAAAATACCTTAAAAACAATTATACTGCAATGGCACAGTCAGTCATGTCACATGAACATGCAGATCCTCATCAGCATTCAATCCATGTGGGTTTTTTGAATTGAACAGCATTATATACTTTGATTCAAGTTGGCGGAGTATATGCTCTCTATTTCCACCTCTTCTCAGTTTTTTTAACTTGATCAATAGCAAAATACACTAGATCATTGATGTCTCCTTTAGGCACCTCATTAATATGTCGGGCTACAGCATAATTTTATCATTATTTTTTACCGCCCTGAGATGCTGTAAAATGCGGACGTGTACCTGATGGATCGTACTTCCAACATATATTTTAGGGCAAGAACACTGAATGATGTAGACCACATGGTCACTCTTACAGTTTAGGACACTTCGTATTTTCATGGATTACTCATCAAAGGGGTAATGACCTGTTTTTCATTCTTACCAAACCTACATGCTTTGCACCTAAAGCATTTGTGGAAGCCAGGACTGGCTTTAAGCCAGCCTCCCTCTTTCTTTGTTTCTGGGTTGGTTTTAAATAGGTCATTTCTCATGGACCTAGCTTTGTAAAAAGTCATCATAGGTCTACGTGATATCGTTCCCTGCAATATAGGGTCTTGTTTTACTAGATACCAATGCCTACACAGGCTATCTCTCACATTAGCCTGGTAGGCATTGTATCCTGTAACCATCCTTATTTGACTTCCAGTGTTCTTTTTCTTTTCTTTTGCATTTTCCTTTTCTGGTTTCAGTAATATTTACCTTTCAATCTTCTCAACTTTATTTTTAGCCTGCTCTAATGTCTTCTGTTTGTACCCTCTTTGCAAAAACCTTTCAGTGAGGCCATCCTGAGCATCATGTAAGGCAGTGCTCTCGCTACAGTTTCGCTTCATTCTTAAATGTTCCGTGTATGGTATACTCAATTTCAAACGTGGTGGGTGGAAGCTTTGGGCATGCCGAATTGTGTTCCCAGCAGTGGGCTTCCTGTATGTGTTAGTATGGATCATCCCTTGTTTCACATACACTTCAAGGTCCAAATATGTGACACTGGACTTACTAATGTGTTCAGTAAATTTCAAATTTAAATCATTGTCATTAATATCCTGTATAAAAGCCTCAGTCAATTCTGTTGATCCAGCCCATAAGATGAAAAGATCGTCTATAAAACGAATCCACGTAATTATGTGGTCTTCCCAGATTTGGTTATGTTTGGTTTTGAGCAGCTGCTCCTCCCACCAGCCCATATGCAAATTGGCATAGCTGGGGGCGAAGCTATACTGGTGTAAAGGCTAGCGACGTCCAAAGTAATCAAGAGATATGTTTCTTTCCAAACCATTGTGTCTATCTTGTTCAACAAATCTCTTGTGTCCTGTATATATGCAGGCAATGCTTGTACATATATTTGTAGAAATGAATCTAGGTATCTTGATGTTGGCTCAAATAAACTACCTATGGCTGAGATTATTGGCCGCCCAGGTGGTTTTTCTTTATCCTTATGGATTTTTGGAATCAGATATAAGGAGGATAATACTGGGTAGTCCTAATCCTCGCCATCTAGCTAAGTCTTTCAGGTATTTCTGTTTAACCTCAGACATATTGCTTTGTGGCACTTTAAGATAGCATTTCTTGTCCTTCAATTGTGCCATTGCCTCGATGTTATATGCATCTAGTGGCCAGAGGACAAGGTTCCCACCTTTATCGGCCTGTCTAACCACTATATCTTGTCTTTCTTTTATCTTGGTGATCACTGCTTGATAATCTTTTTCAAAATTACTGTCATTCTTCAAAAAAATCTCTACTCGAACTAATAGATAGATCTTTTAAATCCTTAATGACTAGATCTGAGAATATATCTAAAGCATCTCTAGGTGTATTTGGCGTGAATGTAGATTTGGGTCTAAACGATGTTTTGGTACTCTCATACACATCCATGCATAATTAATCTGTTGCTTGACTCTCAATTTCCATCCCTTCAAGACCCTCGCCCTCCCGATGCAATTGCTGTAAATCAAGTAATAATCCCGTGTCACCAACCTCAAGTTTGTCTACGTCTTCTCTTTCTTCTATTGCTCTCTCAACATTGCCTTTGTTGTTATTGAAGAATTTTCTAAGCTTTAACTTTCGTATAAACTTTAAAAAATCAATACGCGTTTGAGTAGAGTTGAAATTCGTGCGTTTACAGAATGAAAGTCCCAATGATAGAATCTTTATGTCTTTGCCAGTAAGGCTCAGATCTGTCAAGTTAACCACTGTTACTGTTGCTTCTTCCATCCTCTGCATTGATGTGTATTCTGCTTCCTCGTCCCTGAGCGTAGCTCCATTCCCACTCCGTCTGTTTTTACGTTTCCTTGGTTTTCTGGTTTTCTGTATCCCTGCGTGTTCAATCTGTTGTTTTGAGTCCGATCTACATATAAAATATATATGTATCCTGAGCAAGTGTCGGGCTCATTCTGGTCTGTGAGTGAGTAATGGACTAAATCCTCCATCCAGACACTAATACACCCACTCATTCTTCAATACACCTTGGCATATATATAAAACATATTTAAACTTTATAGAAACACAGCCACTGGATGATGTCATCAGTGATGTCATTTGAGATGTCATCAGTGATGTCATCAGTGATGTCACTGACCATGTCATGAATGATGTAATATGTGACATCATCAGCAGTGCATTGCAGGGGTACGAGTTCTAGTTAGCTGAACTAACTATAACAGGGGAATTTTTATGGTTTTGTACGGGTGAAATGTCCAACTAACTATAACATGCCTGAAACCTATGGTTTTTTCAGTGAATTTCAAAGGTTTTTTAAATGCTAATTTCTATCTATAATGTGCCTGAAACCTATGGTTTTTTTAATGAATTTCAATGTTTTTTTTTAATGCTAACTTCAAATTATAATGTTCATTTAACCTATAGTTTTTTCCGACACCCAAGAAGGACACAACACCCACTGCCACAACCCTCAGGACCTCCCCCCCCCGTACCACCCCTCTCTCTACTACCACCAAGGCAGTGCAGAACAGGACAGCGAACCCTCCAAAAACGGCATGGTCCCTCAGCTGTATAATAGCTCAATGTTGGGAAATGTAGCAATCGTTTTTTCAGTAAATTTGAATGTTTTTTTTTAAATACTAATTTCTAACTTAAATGTTCCTGAGACCTATGTTTCTTTGTGAATTTCAAAGGTTATTTAAATACTAATTTCTAATTATAATGTTCATAAAACCTATGTTTTTCTCAGTAATTTTGGGCGCAAAATCTGATATTTTGTAACTTTAATATCCTAAAAATAGTTTTTGTAATATATTTTATTTGTTCTTTAAACTATATTATGTCTTCTTGTTTTTTAAATATTAAACAACTACATACAGTATGAAAGGGAGCCCAGCCCAGAGCCACATCTGAAGACCAACACATGTCATAGACCTACTGATCAAGCAGCTCCGACACCCAAGAACGCCACAACACCCACCACCACCCCCAGGCCCCCCACCACCAAGGCAGCGCAGAACAAGACAGCAAACTCTCCGAAACTGGCATTACCCCTCAGCCACACAATAGCTGAATATTGGGACAGGTGTGAACAAACTATATGTGAAGGAAGCAATTAACCCATGAATAACAATGCACACAATGCAAGTGTAGTGGTGATGTGCTGGACACATCTCAGTATGCAGAACACACACCTCTCCATGTGCACAAATACTACTTGTGCTTGTAGTGTTGTGGACAGTGGACCCAACCATGTTACGTCAAACACTAGGGAAGATCTCAGTCATGTAGCTGTACCGTCCCCCCTGTAAGCATAAGCGTAACTGGAGTGGGCTGGACTGACGCATGCCACTTCAGCATAGGAGTGTGAATAAATAGGCCGGGGCTCTGGGCATGGTTCACTTGTGAACTGTGAAGACCAACGACTGTGCGAGAGCGGTGGGCCTCACCCTGCCACGAGGCTGCCACCATGATCACGGGCCTCCTCGACATAGGCCCCCTGCGAACCCGGCAGTACAGTACCGCAGACTTATGTCTGTACAGACTACTGCCTTCGATCTACACTGCGGACAGCAGGCATCACAATTCACATGGAGTAGCGATTGCAGATGACGCAGTCCAGTACGCAAGATGCATTGATCCCAGGGCGGCCCCCTCGGACCATGCATCATCGCAGGATGCACACAAGCTGAGTGCTTCAGGTGCCACTAACTCAGTGCACAACAAGTCATCACCACGTGCCCTTATTGAGGCAGAATTCAATAGACAAAAGACATTGGTCCAAGTGCGGCCCCCGGACCACGCATCATCTCAGGGAACGTGCACGCTCAAAACCAAAGGTACTTCTAACTCACTGCACCACAAGTCATCGCCACGTGGCCTTATAGAGGCAGATTTCAACGCAAGCCGCAACACATGGTGCCACTAACCCTGTTCAACACAAGCCGGCGACACGTGATGCCACTAACCCTGTTCAACACAAGCCGGCGACACATGGTGCCACTAACCCTGTTCAACACAAGCCGGCGACACGTGGTGCCACTAACCCTGTTCAACACAAGCCGATCTCACATGTGGAACTGTCCTGAGTCCTGAATGGCAGTGACCCCAACTTCGTGGCAGCGACCACAGCACCAGACTCTCTTAGATTAGTGAGGCGTATTGCACATGGAAGGCCGGCGACACGTGGTGCCACTGAACCTAAACTGCGCAGGCCGGTGGGGCCACCAACCTATGCATGTGGCTGTGGGCCCTTGCTCACCACTACCTCTGGCCTACACTGCAGTCATCAGGGCTCACAATTAAAATTAAGTCTTGATTCATTAATTACAGAGTCCAGTAGGCAAGTAACTATCACAGTCCTAAACCCTACATAATATCCTGTTAGTATCCTTGCTTCAAGAACTTTTTTATATCAGTTATAGCTTTAGTACAATGAACAAATTCATCTTCAAGTACAAAAAAACACTCAAAAGCAGTCTACACTGCGGGCAGCAGAGCTCGCAATTCTAATTTTAAATGCTAATTTCTCACAACAAGATTGTACTCACAAAATACAACACTTTGAAAGTGTATTCTATACATATTTCATTTTTTCATGATATGCCTACACTGCAGTCGGTAGGGCACACAATTAAAATTAAATCTTGATCCATTAATTACAGAGTCCACTAGGCAAGTAACTATCACAGGCCTAAGAACTTTTTTTATATCAGTTATAGCTTTAGTACAATCACCAAATTCATCTTCAAGTGCAAACGAACACTCAATAGCAGTCTACACTACAGGTAGAAGAGCCCGCAATTCGAATTTCGGACACGTGGTGCCACTAACCCTGTTCACCACAAGCCGACACTTGGTGCCGGACTAACCCTGTTCAACAAAAGCCGATCTCAAATGTGGAACTGTGTCCTGAGCCCTGAATGGCAGTGACCCCAGGTCCGTGGCAGCGACCACAGCACCAGACTCCCCTTGATCAGTTAGGCATATTTCGATATGCAAGGCCAGCGACACGTGGTTCCACTAACCCTGTACAACACAAGGCGCAACACGTGGTGCCACTAACCCTGTTCAACACAAGCCGATCCCACATGTGGAACTGTGTCCTGAGTCCTGAATGGCAGTGAACCCAACTTCGTGGCAGCTACCACAGCACCAGAGTCCCTTTGATTAGTGACGCGTATTTCCATATGGAAGGCCGGCGACACGTGGTGCCACTGAACCTAAACTACGCAGGCCGGTGGGGCCACCAACCTATGCACATGGCTGTGGGCCCTTGCTCACCGCTACCTCTGCCCTACACTGCGATCAGCAGGGCTCACAATTCAGATAGAGTCGCGATTACAGATTACGCAGTCCAGTAGACAAGAGACATTGCTCCAGTGCGCCCCATCAGCAACACGCATCATCACAGGCTCATACACCCTCAATGCTTCTGGTGCCACTAACTGTGCACCTCAACTCAACGCCACGTGGCTATGGGCCCTTCTTGACCGCTGCCTCCGGCCTACACTGCGGTCAGCAGGGCTCACAATTCAAGATTAGTACTGATGCAAATTGTGTAAGAGACTATGGGGCATATTATCAAGACATGCGATAAAATTATTGCCGCTTTAGCGGCAGAAAACTAGCGCTAAAACGGCGATAATGGGCTTGATAATATGCTCTATGGAATTCCAATTGAAGCCCGTGTTAGATGTTAAGGATATCTAACATGGGCTTCAATTGGAATTCCATAGAGCATATTATCAAGCTCATTATTGCCGTTTTAGCTGCAGTTTTCTGCCGCCAAAGCGGCGATAATTTTATCGCCTGTCTTGATAATATGCCCCTATAGTTATAGTTACAACCTAGTTTCCATAGGAAAAGCATTTTTTTATTTGCTAATAACTTTGTCGTCGTTTGACGAATCTTTCCGAAATGCTCCAAAATAAAAGTCTATCCTGGTTAGCTCTGATCCTGAAAGTTTGGGGGTGATTCCTGAAGCGGGGTCTGAGAAAAAATGGGGGTCCCAAAACGCGCCCCTTTTTTCTCAGCCCCCGCTTCACGAATCATCCCCAAACTTTCAGGATAGGAGCTGACCTGGATAGACTTTTTTTGGGAGAATTTCATAAAGATTCGTCAAACTACGCCAAAGTTATTAGCAAATCAAAAAAAGCTTTTGCTATGGAAACTAGGTTCTAACTATAACTACCTACTGGCAACCGCCAACATTATGATCATTTCTACAAAATCCTTGATTGCTAGGTTAGTATTGGAATACATTTACTCAAGGTGTAGACAAATTAAGATCCCACAGCCGTAAGGATCTAAAGGAGGAAGAGAGCGGACACAGTGGAGTTCTTGTATCGTGTGTATATAACAGATGGACAGAATACAAAAAGGGGGTCAGCCTAGGTGGACATGGTGATCTTCCTCATGGTTGAGGCCTCCCGGGCTCTTGCTTTGTAACTTCACTATATACTCCATTCCAGGCGTCGCAAATGACGTTCCCGATCTCCTCCTCTCGTTGACAACACAACCCTGTTGATGCCAAAAAATGAGATTTTAGTGCTGACATCTTTGACATTAGGATGTATCTGATCGCAATGTTTGGCTATAGCATAAGACAAATCGCCATTTCTGATTGCGCGCAAATGTTCTAGAACACGCTTCTTCACCGGGAAGATTGTACTTCCCACATAACGCAGGCCACAAATGCAAATCAAAACATAAACAACAAACTCTGTGTTGCAGTTTATGAAGCAGTTGATTTTCCCTGTTTTTCCATTAGCTAAGGTGTATGTCTTGATATTAGTGCTACTGTTACATGCTTTACATCTCCCACATTTGTGGAATCCTGAGAGTTTTCTTAACCAGGTTCCACGTGGCCTCAATTTAATTGTGAGGTGGCTATGTACTAGAATGTCTTGTAGGGAATGGCACTTTTTATATGTTATATGTGGTGTAGGACTAACCTTTTTCCCTATAACAACGTCATTTCTGACTATGTGCCAGTGTTTTTTTTACTATTTGATGGATATCCTGTGTAGCATGATTGAAAGTGGTAATGAGTCTTATCTCATGTTTATCACTATTCTTTTCTCTGCTTTTTCAGTTGCTATTCTGATAGTCCTGCCTGAATAACCTCTGTTCTTAAAGCGACCCCTCATGTATTGTGCTTCTTGTTCAAAAGAATTCTTGGTGCTACAATTGCGCTTAGCTCTTAACAGTTCCCCGTAGGGGATACTGTTCTTGAGTCCCGTGGGGTGATGGCTGCGTGCATGTAAGATGCTGTTGCTAGACGTGGGCTTTCTAAAAAGGCTGGTGTTCAGTGTGTCATGTTCCACCTCCACTAGAATGTCAAGGAACTCTATCCTGGTTCGATCAGTTTTACTGGTGAACTGTAAATTTAATTTGGTCACCGACAGACCTTAGATAAAGATATTAAGAGAACTTTGTGGACCATCCCATATTAGAAAAATGTCATCTATATAACGGGTCCACATCATGACATTATCCATGTACTGTATGTTATTGTCATGCCAAAAATGCTCCGCCTCCCACCACCCCATGAAAAGACATGCATACGATGGAGCGAAGCAACTTCCCATCGCGGTACCTGTGTACTGTTCATAACAGTCATCTTCAAAAAGGAAGCAATTATTGTACAGACAAAATTGTAGCATATGCATTAGTATTTCAGTATGATCAAACATAGTGGTCGGTCTGTCTCTAAAATAGTATTTGCACGCTTGTAGGCCTAGATCATGTTCAATACATGTGTATAATCCAACCACATCAATTGTCGCTAGGATGTAAGTATCCTTCCATGGAATTTCCTGTACTTTAGTTAGAAAATCCACGGTGTCCCTACAATACGAGGGTAGGTTCAGGACATAAGGGCAAAGAAAGTAATCAAGGTAGATGGAAGTGTTTTCAAGGAGACTCTGTTTAGCTGATATGATAGGTCTCCCGGGAGGATCAGTTGGGTGTTTGTGCACCTTTGGCAACATATAGAATACCGGGGTAACAGGTTTCTTGACCAGTAAGAATAAAAACTCATTATGGCTTAGCATGTCGTCCTCACGCCAGCCATTAAGTAGTTTATGGTATTCTAGAATAGTCTTGTTGTATCTTGCCAGGCTGGATCTCAGGTAACAGCCTGAGAATTCGAGTTGCCTCTTGGCCTCTGTTCGGTATTTGTTAATGTCCCAGAGGACCACTTTACCCCCTTTATCAGAGGGTTTGATAACAAATTCAGTTGCTGCTTTCAAAGACTGCATGCCAGCCCTTTGCGCAGCAGTGAGATTCCTGGCAAAATTATTGCCTTCATTTTTCCAAAGGGATAATAAATCAAGTAAGACAGCCTCATGAAACGTGTCTAATCCATCATGTAATGTTATAGGATTGAATTTAGATATGGGTTTAAAATCGTTTCTAGATCTTTTGCTAACCTCTATATCCAAGCTAATCAAGAGGTCTCGGTCTGTGTCCCAATCTCTGGTACCAATTTGTATTTCCCTCATGTCTGCCATAGTGTCGATGTACCTTATGGATAGGGTAGTATCCATGGGGGTCTGGGACATTGGAGGTCTGATATTGAAGAAAACTAAGTTTTGTTTAGAAGCATGTAATTTCAGAAGTTTTAGAGGTCAATACGTGTCTTAGCAAAGTCAAAATTAGCAGTGGGACAGAAAGATAGGCCTAACTCCAAGACCGATCTTTCCTGGGGGGTAAGGTTATGGTGAGAAAGATTAATTATAGTAAAATTAGAGTTAATTTGCTCACCCATCACTTCTTTCTCTTTGTTCGCCTGATGCCTCTCCCATGTGGCGTTGAATTGTCGCTGGCCTTCGCCCCCTTTCCTTGTTCTTCTCCTTTGTCTCGTCCTCTGCCTCCAACTTTTCCTCTTCCCCGTGTGGGTTTTTTGGCGGCGCTGAGACTCAATTGCATAAAACGATACTCCTCCAATGATGTAAATGGTCCTCTTTGTGATGCCAGAGTTGTGTTCCTATCCTCGTCATCGGATGGTGCTGCGGAGCTTGAGCCCGATGTTTCCGATTCTTGTACCTGGAATGTTTCCATTTTCTTGTAATCCTTCCTAATTGCATCATATTTTTTGCCGAAGGTGAGAATGCGTCCTTGCGCATAGTCATTTCCATCTCTGATGAATTTCCAGTGTTTCCTTGCCTTGATTCCATCCACGTATTTTGTAAGGCTTGTCTCCATTTCCTTGGTGAAATTCATGATTTCTTCCTAGTTGGGCATTTTGTTGAGTGCTTCACGGAGCTCTTTCAATTCCTCTCCGATAAGTTGTAATTCCATTGCTGCATATTTGGAAAGGAGACCAAGCATCTGTTTACAAGTGCCTGCCATCAAGGCAGACCATTCCTCTAATAGTTTGGGGTTGGGATTTTGGTAGGTGTGTGTTACCAAGATTCTGAGTCCCCTCGGGACACGTCCCACTTCGATATAATTATCAAGGGAGATAACTTCCCAACTGCGGTTGATCTCCTTTTTACACAGTTTTTCAAGTTTGATAAGGTCTTGTTTTAAAGACCGATTCTCCCCAGTGTCCCCCACGGTCGACCTTGTGGCATTCGCTTGATTTGCATCATCAGCCTCCAGGAAGAGCGATTTCGCAACATCCAGTCTTTGGCGTATTGCCTCACACATAGTTTCTATCATAAGATCCCGGCAGTGCTCCATATGCCCCAGAGCCTCTAGCACATTCCGATGACCTCCTGCTGATAAATAAGATCCTCCCCAGTACTCCGATTAGAAACGCAGCTGCGTTTGAACGAGAAAGGGGCACCCCTGCTGTATTGGAAATGTTAGGAGATACCTGGAGTTCTTCCGAGGGTTCGAGGCGGGATTCCAAACCGAAGCACACTCTCCACTAGGAGCGGTCTGTGCGCGCCGGCTCTTCTCTCCTCCGAAATTCCTTCGTGCTCAATGTAGGTTCTCTCAAGCGGGAGATCACTCCCAAGATGTAAGTGCAGCGGCGGGAATCGGGAAAGTTACGTCCGTGAGAAAAGTACAGCCTTACTTCCGATCTCATCCACCTGGCGGGGCTGGTGCAGACGGGCGGGCGCTGGACCCGCTAAATATATGTCGATATCTCGCGCTGCAAGCAACGCAGGAAACAGTCGCACTCAGGATCTTGTTTTTAGCAGAAAAAGTATTTATTGACTTGACGCTTTTCGACACTGTCTTTGTCGAAAAGTCATACACTCGAAAACGGGCATATATATATATTTTTTTTGCATTTGCCTCCCATATCTTCCACTCAAATCCTTGCCACCAGGCGCAGACACCAAGTTCTTTGAGCAAAATATTTTTATTGCACAATTCATCCACCATGATGCATTTAGGACTCCACACAGGCCTTGTTCACCCCTCCAAAGGTCTGCACCACTGCTGGGCCAAACACACCACGACATCCGACTGCTGTGTAAATAGTTTTATTCAGTTTTAACAAACACCAAACCCAGCGCGTTTTGAACACCCCTAACCACTTGCTCATGGGTTAGGGGCGGTTACAATCAACTCGTATTTTATTGCATTCATTACAGCAAATAAACATTGAGGGAGGACTCTAATTCCTCAGGCATGAATCCGGTTTTACGTGAGCGCGATTTTAACTGGGATACATTTTACTATGTTGTGTGGTGTTTTTTCATTCGAAAGCATTGTCTATTTACAAATCTATAAACAAATGCCACCATACCATTTCGTATTGAGCAGTGGACTACATACCAACAGATACTGAAGTTAATAACATGCTACCCATTTGCACTTTCATTCACTGTCAATCAATTACAGGCTCTGTTGTACCGCTAGGTGCCAGATGCATTCCATCGAAAGAGGCGCAATGACAATGTGCATTTAAAATCATATAATGCTGCTAATCATTTTGATAAATCAATTTTGCTTATGCAGTTCAAATAACAAAAATGAAGATAAAGTTTACCATAAGTGCATGCTGGAGGAGTTAAGTTACTGTACCCTAATAACATTGTACTCTTCCCCGTGAATTATATTGTGTCTCATCATGTGTGCTGTGTCCCCAGTGAAACCAGTCCTAGGATGCTTGTTTCCGGTCAAGGGAGGACCTGGCTTAGCAGTTCGGGCTTGACTGGTCCCATGAGGCACAGGGTTGAGACTGATTTACATATGGTCAGGTATAAACTGGGGTGGCATGGTGTGCAAAAGAATGATGAATTTAACCCAGATCTTTTGACTGGGGGTGAATGTTTTGATTTGTTCTGCATTCCGTCCATCAATTGTGTGTCTTTTGCTTTCTCACCCTGTGTTCCCAGTGGACTTGCATATGGATGTATATTTCTAGCATCGCTGCAGTATAATTATAACTCATTTGTTTTCACAATCCCCAATCATTCTAAACATGGCTGAAATACAGTGCGCCCAAAGTTCTGTTGCATGTGAAAATCCCTCTTAACCCTGCAAATACTTCACAACACTTTTGTGTTGAATATATAGTAGCTTCTTTGCTCTCCTCTTTGATGCAGGAGTCCACCCATACCTACAAAATGTGTACGAAAAACACAAATAAACTCTGGTAAACTCATGTGACTAACCCTCTATATTAAAAATTACTAGACTTGTAAGGGAGTGTATGAAAATGTCTGTATTGTATTGGGTAGTACACGATCTGACGTTTCAGGAGTTGCATGATCGTATCAAACCAGGTGTACTGCCAATTCATCATCATGATTATTTAAGGCCTTCAGGATATAAAGTTTGGGAATTTATCATATATCTAGATTTGAGCCTCCTGAGCGCTAAGGTCCTATCGCCCCATCAGATATTAGATTGAATTCTATCTATGACATAGAATTTCAACAAGCGAGCTTTGCTTGAATGTTCTACTGAGAAATGTTTGGCCACAGGGTATTGTTTATTGACAATGGTTACGACCCTGATGTGCTTCAATATACTCACCTTAGCCTTATGTATAGCGATCATATTCTGGCACAGCATCGCTTTTAAAGATTTGCTCCCACTAAATAGCAGTTTGGGATGATTCTCCAAGTGTTTCTTCAATATTTTATCTGTTTGTAATACTTGCCAGTGTTTGCAAAAGATTTGTCTCACACTATGTGATGCTGTATTATATGTAGGTGCGAACCGTGTGATGGGAAACTCTTCTGGAGATCTGGGGTTGTTGACCGGGAGATCACGTCTTAGTTGTAACCTTCACTAGAGCTCTCTCTATGCTTCATTTCGAGAAGTCCCTCCACTTGAATCTCTGTGTCATATTGTCAGTCTCCTTCAGGAAGTCATCTGTACTGCAGTTCCTCCTCACTCTCAGAAGTTCCCTGTAGGGTATACTCTCAATTAAATGGTGAGGATGGCTGCTAGTGGCATGCAGTAGACTATTAACAGAGGTTTTGTTTGCGATATAAAATAGATTCTAGTCTGTTGATCCTAACCACTAGTTGTAGATCCAAGAATTCAGTTGTGTATCTGTCAATGTGAGATTGACGTCATTCTTGATTTAAGAAATCCACAAATTCCATGGTAGCAGCCACTGATCCGTTCCACATGCTGAAGATGTCATCTATAAACTGCACCCAGAGGACGATGTAGTCATCAAAGTGATGGGTGTTCCTGACCACCTGTTCCTCCCACCAGCCCAGGTAAAGGGTAAAGGGCGAAACAGGTGCCCATCGCCGCCCCCTGGGTTTAGCGATAGATCTTCTGGTCAAAGAGAAAGTAGTTGTTCTGGAGGCAGTATGCCATCATGTCTATGTTCATCTCTGTATGTAGAGGGTGTGAATTAGTGCATGCTTTAAAAAAAAATCTGCCATCTTTCAGTCCCAATTCACATGGCATTCACGTATAGAGGCTATTTACATCGAGGCATAGTGTATTTTTTCTCCAAAGTTATATCCTCAATGATGCATAAACAATCTCCTGTGTCCCTGGTGTACGAGAACAGATCCTCCTCAAAGGGCCTTAAAAAACAGTCTACATACCTAGATGTATTCTCTAGTAGTCTGCCAATTGCAGATACTATTGGTCTGCCGGGAGGATCAATTGGGATTTTGTGGAGTTTGGGAAAGAATTTTATGAGAGGTAGTTTGTGATAGTCACATTTCAAAAACTGATATTTTTCCTACTCCAATAAGCCTTGTTCCTGCCAATCTTTTAAACAATCGCAGTAGATTTGGCTGGCCTTCAAGGCCTCATCTTAATTGGATGGAGTATAACTTGCTGTGTCCAGGAGTTGTCTGTAGCCCTGTTTCTGATACATTTCTATAGGAATGATCACTATGTTGCCTACCCGTATCGAATTGTTTGATTATAATATCATCTTTTTGTTTGAGCTCTTTAATGGCTTCATAGTGGCGCGGTTAGAAATTCCCTCTATGTTTATCTTTTGTGTATCTTAATTTTTTTGTGTCTTTCATGACCGCTCTCTCAAAAACATCTATGGCATTCCTGAAGGTTTGTGGTTGGAAGGTGGATGTGGGTCTGAAACCACTCTGGCAACTGGAACCATAGTTTAACTCAGAATATATTACGTTGAGTATAGGGTCCAAAGTTGTTTCTCTCCCTTTTTCCAAACTGCTCAGAGTGTGTAATAAATCAATGTCACTGATCTCCAGGTTTGAAGGTCTAGCTCTTATTACGATATGTCATTGTTTATGTTTTTTCAGCTCAATCCATCTTTTTAGATTTAGCTTTCTCATGAATTGAAAAAGATCTATATGAGTTTGTGTGTAATCTAAACTGGTTGTCAGGCAAAAGGTCAGACCTAGTGACAAGACCTCAATTTGTGCTGTACTGAGTTTATAGTTAGAGAGGTTTACCACAGTCATTTTGTGTCCCAATATTTCCTGGTGGTTTGGACCCTTGTTCTTACTCCCACTTGGGTCTTTTGTTGATCCTGTGTCTTTCTTGCTTCCTCATCTTCCACCCGTCCACATCTTCTTGGAGCTCCTCTGGATGGTTGTACTTGCAGCCTTCCCATGGAGGAGCTGAAATTTGTTTAAAATTTGTGTTTTTACGTCCTTTGGTTACAAACTTACTGGGCTGGCTGAGGCGCCACTCTCACTTGTGTTGCTCTCTTCTTCAGTCGCTGTGGTGTTGCATGTTGTGTCAGATTGTGCAATGCTACTGGTCGTTGTTGTTGTGGTCACAAGTTTGTTCTCTTTGATGTCCTGTGCTTGTTGATTCTTTCATAGATGGTCATATTTCTTTGCAAAAGTTAGGATCTGTCGTGTTTGATAATCTCTACAGTCTCTACAGAATTTTCTCTTCTTTTTTGCTTCAATTTCTTCCTCTGCTTTATCAAGTTTGCTTTCCAATTTGTCCATTTGTTGGTCAAATTCCTATTTAATGCATTGATTCGTTAGAAGTTGCATTATTTTGTCAATTTCCACAAGTAGTTTGTCCCTCTCTTTCCATGCATTCTTCATAAAAAATGTTAGCATTATTGTAGAGCATTGGCGAGTGTTCATTACCTACTCTTCCTACATCTCAGGATCTGGGTCTTGATGTGTTGGTATAAAGAATATTCTTAGTCCTTTTGGGATTGTCTCACATTCTATGTATTTTTGCAAGGTCTCAGCCTCCCACCATTTCGACCTATTTTTTTGTGAGCTTCAATAATTTGTCCCATAGCAGTTTTTTTTAAATGTTGTGCCATGTCTTGTTGTACTTGCATGCCTCCCCCGGAATCACGATTACTATCCGGTTCAAACAATTACTCCATTACCTCCCTTCGTCTTGTTTCTCTGCATGCTGTCATCCTTAGATACTCTTAATTTTTTTGAAAAATGCAGGAGAGACAGTCTTCGTTACAGCCAACAGATGCTACCGCAGTGTTCGCACTCTGACACAGCTAGTGGCTCCGTATGCCCATTATAGTATATATATATATTGTGATCAAGGGCAAGTGGTGCCCGAAACGCATAATTCGATTAAAACAAGAATAAATATTTAAATTGCCTACATTTCCGGTGGTTCGTGGCTCCTTTTTTCGGCAGAAGCGGGTGTTGTTAGTCCTGTGAGTCGACGGAGGAACTTTGTGGATTTTATATATATATATATATATTCACTGAAAAAACCAAAGGTTTCACACACGTTATAGTTAGGAATTAGCATTTAAAAAACCTTGCAAATTCACTGAAAAAACCATAGGTTTCACACATGTTATAGTTAGCTGGACATTTCTCTCATACAAAACCAATGAAATTCCCCCGTTATAGTTAGTTCAGCTAACTATAACTCGCGCCCCCGCAATGCACTGCTGAGGACGTCACATATTACATCACTTATAACATGGTCAGTGACATCACTCATGACATCACTGATGACATCTCAAATGACATCACTGATGACATCACTGATGATATCAACGATGACATCAACCTTGTGAATGTCTGTTTTTCTGAAAATTAAATATGTTTTATATATGTATATCTCAAGGTCGATGGAAGAATAAATGGGTATATAAGTGTCTAAATGGATGATTTGTTTTTGAAAAATTGATTGTATAACTGACTGATTAAGTGTATCTTAGTGAATACATGGCTTAGTGAGTAATGTTTAAATATGTAAATATCTGTATCAGTCTCTCACTTTGTGTATACGAGGCTGCATGGGTTGGTGAGTTGTTACATGGGTGTTTATATAGGTTATTAGTTGTTTTTTTGAGTATCAGTCTGAGTGTCTGCATGGTTCGGTGGGGGGTATTACGTAGTGCATAGTTGCATGAATGAGTGACTCACTGTTTGTATGTGTTGAAGACAGCATGTCTGCAGGACTGTATGGGTGGATGAGTGTGTGTATGGGTGTGTTAGTGAGTGAATGACTGTCTCAATAGTGTCTCTATGAGTAACTACATATGTTTTAAACTAGTATATGTGACTATTGGTGTATATAACTGAGTATATGTGAGAGTGAGAGATTGAAAGAGTTCCTGTATGAATAAGTATGTGTTTCTATAAGTGTTTGTTTAAAAGACTAAGTATGTGTAAGTTCCCGTAGAAGTAAGTGTAGTGGTGTGTGTATAACTGTATATGCAAGTAAATGTATGTTTGATTCTTTATTTTCTTGAGTGACTATGTGTGTCAGTAACTCTATGGATGAGTGGCGTTGTGTAACAGGATGTATAGGTGTATGAGTACATATGATGAGTGAGTACATGTATGAGTGACTGTACAGGACTGTTGGTGAATGAGTGGATGTGTATGTGGATCTTAGAATTACTGAAGAGGTTGTTGTAATTGGTATTGGTATGTCCATTGTTTTGAAAATTTTAGTCTCTATTTTTGAATGTGTGTATCAAAGGTTATATTAGGGTGAGAGGAGGTCTGCCACTCTATCACAAGGTTGATGTCATCAGTGATGTCATCAGTGATGTCATTTGAGATGTCATCAGTGATGTCATGAGTGATGTCACTGACCATGTCATGAGTGATGTAATATGTGACGTCATCAGCAGTGCATTGCGGGGGTGCGAGTTATAGTTAGCTGAACTAACTATAACGGGGGAATTTCATTGGTTTTGTATGAGAGAAATGTCCAGCTAACTATAACATGTGTGAAACCTATGGTTTTTTCAGTGAATTTGCAAGGTTTTTTAAATGCTAATTCCTAACTATAACGTGTGTGAAACCTTTGGTTTTTTCAGTGAATTTGTACGGTTTTTGAAATGCTAATTTTTGAATTATTTAATGAAAAATTTTTTTTTTATATTAAAAATAAAATTCCTATGTATTCATTTATATATTATCTGTATCTTTTTATTTGTTTTTGCTTTTTTTTTAAATTTAAATTAGGATAAAGTTGAACAGTTTTTTTAATTTTTGCAAATAATTTTTCTCCACTTTTTTTTTTTATATATAAATTCTTGGAGTGCGCGCTCTGAGCGCGCTCCTAGTACAATTTCATAAGTTTTTTATGAATACCGTCGTACGTTATTTACGTACTCATATATACGTCATAGTGCGCACTGGGAGCGCGCACCCAGTACGTATGCGTACATACGTACGCATGCGTGCGTGCGTCCTACGCGCTCCACGCGGTTTACTTCCGCATACGCTTAAATTACGCGCAACAACGTTCGCGTATACGCGTGTTCAACGTATGTGCGCTACGTACGCGCATATGACATATGCACATGCGCTCCTACGCGTTCGCGCATGCGTAATCACGAGGTGCGCGCTCGGAGCTTGCGCAGTGCGCGCACCTCGGGTTATATGCTTAATAAAACAACACTTCTTATTGGTTATCATTACTTTCAGTTTCTGATTGTTTCAACACCACACCCAATCCCCTCATGGCAAGTCATGTGATCAAGAATCATCCCTTTTGATTGGTTTGAAGTACTTTCAGTTCCAGAGTCTTCCCAAACCACACCTATTCCCCTCATTATTAGTTCTGATTCCTTTGGAGAAGGAGCTATTCTGTTGTTGAGATACAATGGCTGAACAGCAACCATCTTCAGACAGTGACCAGGACACTCTTGAGCGGCAGAGGAGAAGGAAGCAGAAAGACAGCTTTATATGGCAGTTTTTCACTTTTCGGGAGGGACAAAAAAAGGTAAATGCACCTAAAGTTACATGTGTACTTTGTCAAAAAGTCTTGTCACGTGGGAATCCTAACAAGAAGTATTCTTTTAGCATTCACACTATGTTGAGGCATGTTGACAAAATGCATCCAGTGACTTTTCGTCGAGCTTCTGGAGCAAACCCTCCACCTGCTCAACCGACGACATCTGCAGCAGCTCAGCCGAGCACATCTTCGGCAGCTCAGCCGAGCACTTCTTCTGCAGTGGTGCCTTTGCCTTCTTCCACACCTCGTTTTGGACCACCTTGTTTTGCGAGGTTGTCCACACGCTGCACTGATTGCGGTAAACTTATTTCTGTGTGTGAGACCAGTCTTGATCTCATTCAGAGAAAATTTGATGCGCATGAGTGCAGTAGGCCATAGATGTTTTTTCTTTTTTTTCGTTTTTCTCTTCCTGTTTCCCTCCATTAACTCAAGGGCTCTTTTAAGAGCCACTTAAAAACTAAACCCCAAAAATTTTTGGGGGGGATTTATTTATTTATTTATTTTTTTGGGGTGCGCGCACCCAAGGTTTTTAAAAAAAAAATTTTTTTTATTTTTTTTAAAATTTAATGTACAAAAAGAGGTGAAGAAATGGAAGCATGAAAAGGGAGGATTGAGAAATACTAATATTTTTCACTTATTTTTTAAAGTATTTTGCAAGGGACTGCATTTCTTACTGAACAACAACTTCACAAATTAAATCTCTGCCCACAATTCCTGTGCGCACACAGAGTCATGCCATCATTTTACGCACATAACACAGGCTGCCCCTTTCCTAGGACTGCATTTCTTTCAGAAGAACAACTTCATAAATTAAATCTCTGCCCACAATTCCTGTATACACACAGACTCATGCTATGTTTTTTGGAACAAAACAGTGTTCCTGAATAGTACCAAATTACTGTTACAGCCTGACACATTTCTCTTATCATTTACAGAAGCAGAAAACAGCAAATGTCCTAACAGCTCCTTAAGACCATGACCATGTGTTACAGGGTGAGTGATTAGACTAGATCATTTTTAATGAGGCCTTGGTGACGTTGAATGTGTTTGCATTACACAGTGCTATCTGAAACAGCACACAGAGCTGAGTACTACACATGAGAGTGTTGGAGAAGCTGCTGCGTGTATGCCAAGAGTGTGTTTCTGAAGACTGTGTATTGTCTGGTGCAAGACAGATGAGCAAAGAGACTTCCAGAACTGCATGAAGACTGCAGGGATGTATGAAACAGTGCATGTGTGCTAAGGGTTATTTTCAGTTTTGAACATATGGCATCTACATGTGCCTTTGCTATTTTGAAAGGGAAATCTACCCTGTTGGTTTCAAATTTTTTAGCTTTTGCCTCCAATTTGCGATTAACTGATTTCTGCTGAGTGCTAACCACCACATTTGAAGAAAACAAGCTGTCCCTTTCCTGCAAGTGCATGTTTTACAAAACAACTGCAACACAAAATACATCTCTGGCCACAATTCCTATATTCACACAGACTCATTCTGTGTTGGTAGGCACAAAACACAGGCTGCCCCTTTCCTGGGTCTGCAATCCTTACAGAACAACAACTTCACAAATTAAATCTCAGACAACAATTCCTATATGCACACAGACTCATACTGTGTTGGTAGGCACAAAACACAGGCTGCCCCTTTCCTGGGTCACCAATTCTTACAGAACTAATGCTAATTTCAAATGTGCTGCCATTTTCCTCTCTTTTCTTTCAAAGTGATTTCTGCTAAATCCTAACCATCACAATTAAAAACAAGCTGTCCTTTTCTTTCAACTGCAAGTCTTACTTTTCAACAGCAACACAAATTAAATCTCTGTCAACAATTCTTCTCTGCACACAGACTCATGGTTTGATGGTAGGCACAAAACAGTATTCCTCATTGTTACCAGTACACATTAACTTATGGTGAAAACATAGTCCTTAATATCTTACAAGTTCAAGACAGTTAAATATCTCCCAAACCTCAAAATGTAAAACATAACTTTTGTAGAAGATTCACAATTCTAATATTTATCTCAAAAATCACCACATACTTTCCCTCTCAAACTCATAACTCACCTTTAAAATTAGTTAGTTGTTTAAGAAATGTGCCACTCAAACAGCAGACTATCGGAGTCAGAATATCAGAGCTCTACACCTCTCTCCTCTCTGCAGAACCAGTAAATGGCAATGTTTCCCTCTCTTTTTTCACACATATACATGTTAATTTCAAATCTCAGTGCTTCCCCCTTTTTTTCAAATGAAGTCACACATTTCTATTGGTTGAAAACTTGATCCCCTTTCCAAATGTACCCTTCCCCCTTCTTGTCTCCTGCCTGCTACCATAGCAACAGCTCATGGAACACTGATGTGAGGAGAGAGGTCAGAAGTTCAGCATACAATGTTTCATATCCAAAGAGCAAGAGTGCTTGACTTTTCAAACCTAACAGCAAATCCATAGTAATGTTCTGTGGTAACACATTTTTCTGAACCAATACAAAACATGCTTTTAAAAATGTAAACATACAGCCTAGTTTTAACTGTAAAATGGTTTGAATCTGCCATTGAGTTCTTTTTATAAAAAAAGTATGTGTGCCTCCATTTTACAACTGTATTTCATTTCATATTGCCTTTCTACTGAAAGACACCTCCTGAGTGCATCCAGATCTCCTTGGAAGATGTTCACAGTGTGGATTGTAGGTCACAGCTATGTCTTCTGGAGTGAAAAATTTGCAGAAAAAAGAGGTATGGTGAGAGACCTTGCTTTGCCAAATGTAGACATTAAATGGATTGGTCAGAGAGGATTAAAGTGGCACCAATTAATGCCTTTGGTGAAAACCTTTCTACATCTCCCACAGCCTAACCTTATTATTGTGCACTGTGGTGGAAATGACCTAGGCACTTTAACTGGGGTAGGTCTGGAAATGCTTATTAAGGACACCTTTGTGCAATTGATGTCACTTTTTCCACAAACTGCCTTTGTATATTCTAACATATGCCAAAGGCAAAAGTGGAACTGGTCCAACCAACATTGTCCGCAGATTGACAAAGCAAGGAAGCACGTCAACAAATCTATTTCTGCTTTCCTCAGAGACTTTGGTATGGGTTCTATATACCACAACAACTTGCGTTACAACATGCAAGACATTTATAGAGGAGATGGTGTACACTTCACTGATGAAGGCAACAGAGTCTTCCTCTTGAACTTTAGACTCTGCATCGGTACTTACTTGTAGGTACCGAAAAAACACACAATAAACACAAGGGCTCTTTTTAGAGCCACCTTATATCTTTTCACTTAATTGCAATTTTTTATTATTTTTTTTAAAAAAATTCGGGTGCACGCTGGGTGAGCGCACTCGGCGATATTTTTTTTCAAAATATTAATTTTTTTTTTTGCCCTACAAGGTCCTACTGTGACCTTCCTTACAATGCCTAGTGGGTCAATATCTCCCCACTCTGCCCCCTTTTCACGTTCTCCCCCTTTGTTTCTCACCCCCTCTTTATGCGAGAGACAAAATGGCGGCCGCCGCTTCCTGATTTCCACCGATTCGAATGTTTACTGACATCTAACAACCAATCAGAAGTGCGCTCGCGCACGGCAAGGTGCGCGCACAGGACTTGCTCAGTGCGCGCACGCTGCGCGCGTACAGATATATATATTGATTTAAATGCTAATTTCTCAGGAAATACTGAACAGATTTACACTAAACCTGCAAAAGGCACTTCATGGACCTTATGGCTACCTCTCTGCCAAATTTCACATAATTCTGTTCAGCCGTTCGGGCTGTAGCTGCGACTAAAGTCCCTATGGAAAAATGCATGGGGAAAACGCGTTTTGGGACCCCCCTTTTTTCTCGGCCCCCGCTTGACAAATCACCCCGAAACTTTCAGGGTAGGAGCGGAGCGGAGCGCCCCATTAGTTTTGAAAATTTCGCGAAGATTCGTCAACCGGCGCCAAAGTTATTCAAAATAGAATTTTGAGATTTCCTATGGAAACTCGGTCCTAACTATAACTACCTACTGGCGACCGCCAATAGGTAATATATATATATATATATATATATATATATATTCACTGAAAAAACCATGGGTTTCACACACGTTATAGTTAGGAATTAGCATTTAAAAAACCTTTGAAATTCAGTGAAAAAACCATAGGTTTCACACACGTTATAGTTAGGAATTAGCATTTAAAAAACCTTAGAAATTCAGTGAAAAAACCATAGGTTTCACACATGTTATAGTTAGCTGGACATTTTACTCGTAAAAAACCAATGAAATTGCCCCGTTATAGTTAGTTCAGCTAACTATAACTCGCGCGCCCGCAATGCACTGCTGATGACGTCACATATTACATCACTCATGACATGGTCAGTGACATCACTCATGACATCACTGATGACATCTCAAATGACATCACTGATGACATCACTGATGACATCATCCAGTGAATGTGGGTTTTTCTGAAAATTAAATATGTTTTATATATGTATATCTCAAGGTCGATGGAAGAATAAATGGGTATATAAGTGTCTAAATGGATGATTTGTTTTTGAAAAATTGATTGTTTAACTGACTGATTAAGTGTATCATAGTGAATACATGTTTTAGTGAGTAATGTTTAAATATGTATATATCTGTATCAGTCTCTCACTTTGTGTATAAGTGGCTGCATGGGTTGGTGAGTAGCTACATGGGTGTCTATATAGGTTATTAGTTGGTTTTTTGAGTATCAGTCTGAGTGTCTGCATGGTTCGGTGGGGGGTATTACGTAGTGCATAGGTGTATGAATGAGTGACTCACTGTTTGTATGTGTTGAACACAGCATGTGTGCAGGACTGTATGGGTGGATGAGTGTGTGCATGGATGTGTTATTGAGTGAATGACTGTCTCAATAGTGTCTTTATGAGTAACTACATATGTTTTAAACTAGTATATGTGACTATTGGTGTATATATGTGAGTATATGTGAGAGTGAGAGATTGAAAGAGTTCTTGTATGAATAAGTATGTGTTTCTATAAGTGATTGTTTAAAAGACTAAGTATGTGTAAGTTTCCGTAGAAGTAAGTGTGGTGGTGTGTGTATAACTGTATATGCAAGTAAATGTATGTTTGATTCTTTGTTAGCATGAGTGACTATGTGTGTGAGTAACTCTATGGATGAGTGGCATTGTGTAACAGGATGTATAGGTGTATGAGTACATATGATGAGTGAGTACATGTATGAGTGACTGAATTGGACTGTTGGTGAATGAGTGGATGTGTATGTGGATCTTAGAATTACTGAATAGGTTGTTTTAACTGGTATTGGTATGTCCATTGTTTTGAACATTGTAGTTTCTATTTTTGAATGTGTGTGTCAAAGGTTATATTAGGGGAAGAGGAGGTCTGCCACTCTATCACAAGGATGATGTCATCAGTGATGTCATCAGTGATGTCATTTGAGATGTCATCAGTGATGTCATGAGTGATGTCACTGACCATGTCATGAGTGATGTAATATGTGACGTCATCAGCAGTGCATTGCGGGCGCGCGAGTTATAGTTAGCTGAACTAACTATAACGGGGCAATTTCATTGGTTTTTTACGAGTAAAATGTCCAGCTAACTATAACATGTGTGAAACCTATGGTTTTTTCACTGAATTTCTAAGGTTTTTTAAATGCTAATTCCTAACTATAACGTGTGTGAAACCTATGGTTTTTTCACTGAATTTCAAAGGTTTTTTAAATGCTAATTCCTAACTATAACGTGTGTGAAACCCATGGTTTTTTCAGTGAATTTGCAAGGTTTTTTAAATGCTAATTTTTTTTTTATTCTTCAATTTTTTCAAACATATTTTTAATTTAATTTTCTTACCTTTTATAAAGCATATGCTTAAATTTTTAAAATCCTTAAATATTTTTTTTTAATATATTTTTTAAAATAAACATGTAAAATTTATTTCCAGTTCTTTTTTTTTTTTTTTCTTTTTTTTTAGTACGCGTACCGTAAGCTCACGGTAAGCGTACGGTTTACGCAACGTCCGTAATCTATCTATGCTGCTTGCGTATAGTTACGCACTTTGCGTAGCCGCGCGTACTGCGCGTGGGACGCGTGCGCGCTTACGCCACACGCGCACGTTACGCGGAAGTGCCGGGGAGTGACTGTTATGCGCATGCGCGCAAGCGCGTGTCTTTTTTACGCGCACGCGTACTTTTTGCCGTAAGCGTACCGTAAGCGTACCGTAAGCGTACGGTAGGTCATGTGATCTTGAAACACAACTTTTGATTGGTTGAAACTACTTTCAGTTCTAGAACTCTCCTACACCACACCCATTCCCCTCATTTCTGCTTGTGATCCCTTGGGAGAAGGAGCTGGTTTGTCTTTGGGATACGATGGCAGAACAGCAGAGCTCTTCTGAGAGTGAGGCTAGCACTAGCAGCACTGTCTTGAGGCAGAGATCGAGGAAACAAAAGCCTTCTTATGTTTGGGATTATTTTACTTTTCCAGAAGGCCAGCAAAAGGTGAATGCACCCTTAGTTACTTGCAGGCTGTGTAAGCGTGTACTTTCTAGAGGTAATCCTAACAGGAAGTATTCCTTTGGGAATCACACCATGAAGAGACACCTCCAGGATGTACACAGAAGGACACATGGTCATCTTTTTGGAGGTAACTCTTCAGAAAGACGAGCCAGTACATCCACAGTAGCTCAGCCTGAACCATCATCTGCAGGGCTGACTCCTTCTTCTGCAGGTCAGGTGAGCCCTTCATCTGTGGGGGGAGAATCTCCTTTTGCTGGCCCTCTGGAAATGAACCCTCGATTTCGGAAGGTTGATATTCATTGCACATTTTGTAAAGATCTAATTTGCCATAGGGAGACCAGTGTTTCCCTAGTGAACAACAAAATAGATCAGCACATTTGTCGCTTTGAATAATTTTCCCATGCTTCCTTTCCTCTGTCCCTGCATGAACACAACGGTTCTTTTAAGAGCCAACGTTATCTTTCATCTTTTTTTTACATATGTTTTTAAAAACTTTTTTTTATTTTTTTTTACCGTACGCGTACGGTGCGCGTACTTTTTTTTATTTTTTAAAAAAAACACTAAAAATCATTTATCACATTACATTGTCCTTGAGAGACTACAATTATTATTATTGACTTACCATACTCACTGAAAAAATATTTATTCATTTCTTTTTTTTAAAAATAGTTTTAAAAATGTTTGTAGTTTTCGAAAATTTTCTATATCTATCTGGAAAAAAAGAAAAAAGTATTAATATTTTTTAAACATTTTATAATACAGTACACATATTTACATTTTTTACCAAAAAATCTTTTGCCTTATTTTTGCTGTTTTCAGAATATATTGCATTTCACTATAAATTGTGAAAGCAATTGCATTCATCATTTTACAGCGGGCAAAAAAAAATACCAATCACAAAGATTGTATTAAAAAAGCCCTGATTCTTTTTTTACTTAAACTTAACATTATAGAAATGCATAATATTGTAAAAAAATATCATCTAATACCAATACTTATTTCTTTAAAATACCGTCTGATATGTTTGTTTCAGAACTATAATCACAATATTATATCTCAAATAACTCCAAAATACATCTGATTTCATTTCCTTTAGGCCAAATAGTAATTTTAATTTTTTTTTTGGAATAAATTTCCAACGGAAATCCAATAAAATTCTAAAGTTTAATTTGTCCAGATCTCACCGATTCTCTGTAACATTTTGGTTCACGAACATTTTTTGAATAATTTATTTAGTCCACAATAGAATTGGTTACTTTTCCACATGGCCAAATAGTAATTTTTTAAATCATTTTTGAAAAAATTTCCAATGGCAGTCCAATAACATTCCAAAATTTAAAATGTGCAGAAGTTACCGATAATCTCTAAATTATTGGTTTTTCAAAATTGCATTAAAAATTAAAAAAGTCCACATTACAATTGGTTATCTTTCCATTAGGCCAAATGATAATTTTAAAAATCTTTTTTTTACAAAATTGCAATGGTAATCCAGTAAAATGGTAAAATTATTTTGTCCAGATCTTGCCAAGTCTCTCTAAAATTTAGGTTTCAGGAAGATTAGATAGGAATTTGCTAAATCAAAAGGCAAACGTTGTTTGAAAATCAATTGGGAATCATTACACAGTGTCCAGCCTTTTTCACATTTTAGATAAACTGTGTAATGTCCAGAAGTAACAGTAGGTCCATCATGGAAAATTATTGCAACAGTTACAAAAGTTTTTCCTGAAATTGATAATTGCTGTCCTGTAAACTTCTTTATTAAAGTATCCAATTTTGAACCATCAGCTCTACATCGTTGCATCATTAAAATTACATACTGTCCGTATTCCTTTAAAATGAATGTTGAAAACATGTCAGAATTACACTCACCACATTTCATGCTATGATTAGCATCTTTAACTAATTTTGCAAAAGTGACTGTTTTACTCTCTGGCAATGTCAAATAAATAAACCTTTCATTATCAACAATAGAGCCACATATATTATAACAATTATCACAACTATGTTCCCATTTATAAGAGAGACCAAAAAAAATGTCAATGGGAACTCCTTCTTCTTCCACTACCTGAAGAAAATACATCAAAAATTCATGTGCATCTTGCTGTTCATTTTGAGAAAACTGTGTTCGTCCTGAACATACATCTAAAAGTTTTCTAATGTCAGTAGCACTTTCTATTTGAGTTTTATCTTTACTCAGCTTTTGAAAAAGGAGACTCAGCTCTGAACAGAATCTTTTTCCCTGATTTACTATTATCTGCTCTTGCAAACTTTCCAGATAAAATGCAACATTCAGCACTACATTTGCGTAGCAGTTGACACCAGAGCTATTTTCAAAATGACATCCTACAACCTGTTCTTCATTTTCCTTTTTCTTTTTGCTTGCAATTACATCACTCCTCTTTTTTTTCCTCTTCTCTACATCTTCACTACAGATATTCTCATTTTTTCTTTTACGAGAAACTACACGTTTCTCCAACACAGGATACTGACCTAAATGAGGAGCATAGCTTCTTCTTAATCTATTATACTCCTTTACACAATTTGTATCAGCACTAACTTTTGATTCTTCAAAGTCTATCATGAATAAACCTGATAATGTTTTGACTCGTGACAAAGCAACATATGCCATACCTTCTTTGAACACAGTTGAACCAATGTTCACAAATGCACAATCTACAGTCAATCCTTGAGACTTGTGAATAGTTACAGCATATGCTAGAGAAAACGGAAACTGCTTCCTACGTACATATAAGTCTTTCACAAGCATAAAACGAACTGTACAACGACAAATATCTTTAACTTCATCTATCTGATCAAATTTTATTTTTAAACATTCAATTCCTTCTTTTTTCTGATAATTAATAAAACCCACAACTCTTCCCATCGCTCCATTAACTAAACCTTTCTCAACATCCAAATTTCTCCTTAAAAACACTCTACAGTTCATGCAAACATATAGATTTTTTTCTAATCCAGCTGTTTTGGAGATGTTCTTCTCTAGTGAGTCCAATTTATTTTTCAGTTTGCCTGTTACTGTGACAGTAATTCTTCCATCCTCAATTTTGTCCACTGCTTCCAATTTCCTGATCTCTTCCTTTTCCAATTTCAAAAGCTCCTCATTGAATATTGAGCATTCACGTAGAGTAGGCATTAAGCAGATGACACTTTTGTTTTCTGCAATGTTCTTGTATATCTTCTCTGCAACTATTTCTTCCTTTGGAAATAAATTATGTAGCAGCCGAGTCTGTAATGCTTTTTTGCCAGCTTCTGTGAGTAGTCCAATCCTGATATCTTTCAGAATACTTCCATATTCTTCATCGTTTGCTTGCCTCATATTAGTTGTAAGTTCCTTGTACTCAAAGAAGGACCAAATATTTGTATTACCGATGCTTCCCAATGACTTCTTCGTGTCTTCATGTGTCACAGTATTAAACACTGGTTGTCCTTTAACTGGAGTAAGTTGCAAAAGATCTCCAAAAACTATGACGTGTTTTCCACCAAATAACACGTCATAGTCTGTCTTCAAAATTTGCTGCATTCTTAAATGCACAAAGGCAAGCATTAAGTTTGATACCATGCTCACCTCATCAATAATGAGAACTTGCATCTTCTTCAATACTCGTGAAACTTCCAAGGATGCTTCTCCAGTTAGCTTGTTGAATTGTATTTTGTTCTCATGCTCCACTGGTAACATTAGCAAACGATGTAAGGTGATTCCTTTTATGTTATATGCTGCTAACCCAGTTGGAGCAGTAACCACACAAGACAAAGTAGAATCCGTTTTTTGCTTTAGGTAGCTTCTGATGACTTTAATTAGGAAACTTTTTCCAGTGCCAGCTTGTCCGCTTACATACATCCTGATTGGATGAAATGATGTGCATGAGCACTCTTTTTTTACATGTAGAAATCCGTGATCAATTTTGTTTTTGATCTCTTCATAAATTTGTTGCTGCTCTTGATTCAGTTGTCTTTCCAAATTTTCTAAGTCTATAAATTCTTCTTGAGCTTGATTCATAGCTGTTTCCACTTCATTCATGGCTATTGATGCTTCATTTTCAACGATTGGTTGTCCTAGGGGATCTTGACTGTGTGTTCCTGAACTTTGGCTGTCCTGAGAACTGTCTCTAGCTATTTCTGCTGCAATTGTAGTTTCCTGTTCAATTTCTTCATTTAACATTTGCAGATAAGTTGTGAATGTATTGCATTGTATGCTGTCTTTGCAAGCATTAAATGAATCCTCATAGCTTTGAAATTCTCCCAGTAGTTCATCCTCTGTACGCCATGGTTTAAACAACTGTAAAAGAGCCAAGTAGTAAAATTCTTTCTTGTCGGTAGTGTCGCAACTCAGCTTCCGGTGATTTATCAAACTTCCTTTGGTTTGCTTCACCAAACATCCTTCTTCACCAACAACTTTATATTTTCCATTATTAATGTCTTCTGCAGCTTTCCGTGAATAAATGTAGTTCTGCAACACTTCATAGAGACACATGTTCTCCAGATGATGACTTCTCTTGGGATAATATGTGTCCAACATGTTTGTTTTCAATATATCTGTACTTTCTGGGTCATTCTCGGCCAAATATTCAATTTCTCCAACAGATTTCAGTACCCGATTTCTCATTGCTGCAAGGCCTAAACTTGCCCAAATTATTCTTCTTGACTTCGAGTAGAGACTTGCAGAAGATAACCTATCTGAACATTCGTAGGATCCAATTTCTCGATGCGATAACATCTTCAAACTGAAACTGTACAGCTTCTTACTGACAGTCTTCTCGTGAGAAATCTCTTCCCACATTTCCTTCAATTCTGTTTTTTCTGATTTCGTAATGTAAGACGTTACATATCGTGCAACAGCAATGGAATTGTCAGCTACATACTGTATATCCATGTTAGCGTTCCACATGGATAAAATGACTGGGTTGTAGTCATTTATATTTTTTGATTCTTCTTTTCTTTTAAGGTTGTAGGTATTCTTAGGTGATTTTCTTGTGATAGTATGTCTCACAGCTGACATAAAACTGTTTACTCTTCCATTTGAAAGAACAGGTCTAGGAAATCCAAATCGACATTAAGTGTAGTATTTTTCTTTGCTCTTGTATTTCCGTCGACAGTATTTTCCACACCGATGACTTTGGAAACGTAAAACTTGCTCCTTTAACTTGTTCTCTTCTGTGCTTTTTGGTATACCACATGTTGCATATTCTTCAATGTAAGATAACACTGCTTCATCAGTATCTGTTCCAAACTTTGGGGCATCCTTGATCCACAACAGCATATGAATATGAGGAGCACCTCTTGCCTGGTACTCTTTTCTCCAAAAGAAATCCACTACTTCTCCAAGGGGTGGATTTTTTTTATTGCAGATGAAGGACATCATAGCCTCAAATCTATGATTGAAATATCTGCAAACATTAACCGGATCCAATGAGCACAGTTCTCCTGCTGTCTTGTATTCGATGTTTTTAATGTTTGAATTGGCCTCTCGTAGAAAATCCAGTAAATCATCCCAAGCGTACTCGGCACAGCTTAGGGTAAGGAACCATGTTGGTGTTCCTAAATTGCGTAACATGCATTTTAGTTCACCATGGCGTCGGTACCAATATTCATTTGTCCCACGCTGACAAGCCATCAGATTGATCAGTTGTGTTTCCAAATGATCATCTCGGTGCTGCACTTTCTCCATAAAATCCTTAGCAGACACATTTTGTAAATGTACTCCACTTTTTAAAATGTGATTTACTGCATAAGACAGTGCAGACAAGTCGCTTTCAAATAAAAGATGGAACAAATAAGGAATACTTTGTCGAAATCTGGGATCTTCAGCATATAGTCTTGTAGTCCGATACTCTGAAGCTGGAATCTGTTCTGGACGTTCATCGTATCGTCCTCCTTTTCCCGTAGGAAACAGCTGGGGAAAACATCGAGCTTCCAAGCTCTCCTCCCATACACTCACGGGAGTTCCTTTTGCTTTCTTCATCTGAAAGAGATCAATATTGTCTCCCATAACTTCTTTCGAATGAAGAGGATGTATGCTAAAATGTTCATAAATTTCTTCTTCCTTTGTCTTGTCCACTTTTTCAATTTGTCCATTTGGTGTTTCTGTGTCTTCTTGAAAATCTTCGTCTTCTTCTTCTTCTTCTATATAAATTGATTCATACCATTTGTTATTTTTTTTCAAATACAAATTTGCTCTTTGTACTTTCCGCACATCTACCAGCTCCTGCCAAATCTTCTTATTCTTTGTAGGTACACCATTAACCAGAATAATTAATGGTTCAGTTTCCAAAGTATCCGCATCAATAGTTTCCATATTTTTTTTCAAATCCAAGGGCAAATACACCACTCTACCTTTTAAACCTCTCAGTAAATCTGAAGGAGGTAATTTACCAGTTTTGGGCTCCATACGTACTATGGTCTGGAACGGATGAACACATTGAATGAGTATAGACTCATATGTATTTAATTCAGAAAGTTCAGCAGGAATAGCATCCAATTCTAAATTATTATGTACAGCTCTGGTCGGCATTCTATTTTCCTCTAACTTGTTGTAACAGTATTTACAAATACGCTGATCTTCACCCAATTCAAAACAATTTTCAAGAAATATATATGTGGCAAAATCCATCCACTTATAATTATCTTCATTTTCACTCTTTCTGTAGAGATCAACATTCCTAGTTTGTTTTCTATAATGAGTTCTGCGGCAACAAATACAAGTAACATTTGGTCTTTCATTAGAGACTATTGCAAATTTTGTTATGTGATCATTAAATGTCTTACTTACAGAAGGTTCTACATTCTCTTCCACTTCTTCCTCATTTACTGTGTCCTTCTCTGCACTGTTTTGTTCAGGACCAAAGTAACAAAACTGAATTTCATCAACAACCTTCTCTACATCTGATACCGTTCCTCGGAACAGAGCCCTATTCAATTCATTTAACTTTATTGCTGGACTTTTGGCAAAATACAACCGTCTCACAAACTTTCTCATTTCAGTATGATGAACAGCCAGCATCCTAAAATGATGGAAAACACTATTGCACACTTTTCTAGATAGACAAGCCAGAGAATGACCCTGCAAACCAGTATTCTCTCTCACTCTGCATGGATCCAGACTTTGAAGCACCTTAATCTTCTGTTTTACACTTTTTTTACTATATTCTCTTAGAAACTCTCGAAATCTGTCAATAGATTCCTGACGCACAGTGCAAATACTACTACAATTCCAAGTGTACACTGGGGCTTTAGGACGTCTCCCCATTGCCTCATCTGCCATCACTTGTACCTCATCTCTTGGAACCATTATCTCCTTCTCCATTATGCAACCATTTTTTACTTCGTATGAACGACCTCTGGTGTCAACTGCATGCAGCAAACTATTACTTTGAAAATAGCTCTCTTCATTAAAAAAAGGTTCACTACTTGAACTATGCATCCACTTTCCTAAAAACACTTTACAAAAGTTTGTTCTGTTCACTACTCTTTTGCTTTTGCTTTGTGATTTCAGTACATTAACCATTTTATCTAATGTACGCATCCTATTCAAAATTAATATGAATAGTTTCCTTTTTAATTCTAATGCTTTTGCTGCAATGGCTTCAATTTCTTTTTTTCTCTTGTAATATTTTGCCTTTTGCTTATATTTCTTCACATCCTTTATCAAATTGGACATAACTCTTCTCTGAAACATTTTTCTACGTATCTCTTTAAACGCTGTTTTTCTGTTTATGTAAAACTTTTCAGTTGCAGAAGGTATATTTGCATTAACTAAATTCTCAATTTTTTGCTGTTCTCTTCGTTTTGTTACATTCTTCCCAGGACAGACATTTTGTACATTTTTCTTTGTTTTGAATATTTTTTTAAGAAATTGTTTTTTCTGCTTACCAGAAGATTTTTTCTTTTTCCCAACATGAGCATCTTCTACTAACTTTGGTCCTCCAGTTGTCTTCAAATATAGTTTTTTTTTTAGCGTTTTTTGAACTCGAGATTTTGTAGGCATCTTAAATTTTGTTCACTGTTCTTCAGCAATACCTGAAAAAAACTAAAAAAAAATCCTTTATTGTATTTAAATATATTACTACATTTCTTTTCACAATAGTCACAAAACAAAATTTCTTTGCCAATTTGAATGCACACAAACTGCTCTTTTTTTTGGGCAAGTGAAAATCTCTTTTACAAACTGTCACATTATGAAACCACTTTTCAGATTTTTTAAAAAGCCCATGTCCAGAGTGCTACACTCCAGCAAGGGCAACCAGCCTTAGTGAAGCTCAATGTATTTGCATTACAGACTGAAACCTGAAAACCCCACTCGCTTCTAAATACTGTGCATGACTATACACGGCAAGCACATGGGTGTGTGCTAAGACTCTGCTTCTTCCCCCAAAAATTCACTCCCCCTTTCCATCTAATGCAACTGTGAAATCACCAGAGCAAGACGCAATAAATCTCTGCCTATAATTCCTCTATGCACACAGAGTCATGTTTTCACATTAGTCCCAAAACGAAATTTCTTTGCCATTTTTAAAGCACACTTACTGCTCTTTTTTTTTTCGGGGCAAGTGAAAATCACTTTTACAGACTGACACATTATGAAACCTTTTTTTTTAATTTATTTAATTGCACTTGTCCAAGCTGTTTTTTTCAGACCACCACCATGTGTATTCACGGTGACTGCCTACACTCCAGCAAGGGCAACCAGCCTTAGTGATGCTGAATGTATTTGCATTACAGACTTAAACCTGAAAACCCCACTCGCTTGTAAATACTGTGCATGACTATACATGGCAAGCACATGGGTGTGTGCTAAGACTCTGCTTCTTCCCCCAAAAATTCGCTCCCCCTTTCCATCTAATGCAACTGTGAAATCACCAGAGCAAGACGCAATAAATCTCTGCCTATAATTCCTCTATGCACACAGAGTCATGTTTTCACATTAGTCCCACAACGAAATTTCTTTGCCATTTTTAAAGCACACTTACTGCTCTTTTTTTTTCGGGGCAAGTGAAAATCACTTTTACAGACTGACACATTATGAAACCTTTTTTTTTAATTTATTTAATTGCACATGTCCAAGCTGTTTTTTCAGACCACCACCATGTGTATTCTCTGTGACTGCCTACACTCCAGCAAGGGCAACCAGCCTTAGTGATGCTGAATGTATTTGCATTACAGACTTAAACCTGAAAACCCCACTCGCTTCTAAATACTGTGCATGACTATACATGGCAAGCACATGGGTGTGTGCTAAGACTCTGCTTCTTCCCCCAAAAATTCGCCCCCCTTTCCATCTAATGCAACTGTGAAATCACCAGAGCAAGACGCAATAAATCTCTGCCTATAATTCCTCTATGCACACAGAGTCATGTTTTCACATTAGTCCCAAAACGAAATTTCTTTGCCATTTTGAAAGCACACTTACTGCTCTTTTTTTTTCGGGCCAAGTGAAAATCACTTTTTACAATTGGAAATCACTTTTACAGACTGACACATTATGAAACCACTTTTTTTGATTTATTTAAATGCACATGTCCAAGCTGTTTTTTCAGACCACCACCATGTGTATTCTCTGTGACTGCCTACACTCCAGCAAGGGCAACCAGCCTTAGTGATGCTGAATGTATTTGCATTACAGACTTAAACCTGAAAACCCCACTCGCTTCTAAATACTGTGCATGACTATACATGGCAAGCACATGGGTGTGTGCTAAGACTCTGCTTCTTCCCCCAAAAATTCGCTCCCCCTTTCCATCTAATGCAACTGTGAAATCACCAGAGCAAGACGCAATAAATCTCTGCCTATAATTCCTCTATGCACACAGAGTCATGTTTTCACATTAGTCCCAAAACGAAATTTCTTTGCCATTTTTAAAGCACACTTACTGCTCTTTTTTTTTCGGGGCAAGTGAAAATCACTTTTACAGACTGACACATTATGAAACCTTTTTTTTAAATTTATTTAATTGCACATGTCCAAGCTGTTTTTTCAGACCACCACCATGTGTATTCTCTGTGACTGCCTACACTCCAGCAAGGGCAACCAGCCTTAGTGATGCTGAATGTATTTGCATTACAGACTTAAACCTGAAAACCCCACTCGCTTCTAAATACTGTGCATGACTATACATAGCAAGCACATGGGTGTGTGCTAAGACTCTGCTTCTTCCCCCAAAAATTCGCCCCCCTTTCCATCTAATGCAACTGTGAAATCACCAGAGCAAGACGCAATAAATCTCTGCCTATAATTCCTCTATGCACACAGAGTCATGTTTTCACATTAGTCCCAAAACGAAATTTCTTTGCCATTTTGAAAGCACACTTACTGCTCTTTTTTTTTCGGGCCAAGTGAAAATCACTTTTTACAATTGGAAATCACTTTTACAGACTGACACATTATGAAACCACTTTTTTTGATTTATTTAAATGCACATGTCCAAGCTGTTTTTTCAGACCACCACCATGTGTATTCTCTGTGACTGCCTACACTCCAGCAAGGGCAACCAGCCTTAGTGATGCTGAATGTATTTGCATTACAGACTTAAACCTGAAAACCCCACTCGCTTCTAAATACTGTGCATGACTATACATGGCAAGCACATGGGTGTGTGCTAAGACTCTGCTTCTTCCCCCAAAAATTCGCTCCCCCTTTCCATCTAATGCAACTGTGAAATCACCAGAGCAAGACGCAATAAATCTCTGCCTATAATTCCTCTATGCACACAGAGTCATGTTTTCACATTAGTCCCAAAACGAAATTTCTTTGCCATTTTGAAAGCACACTTACTGCTCTTTTTTTTTCGGGCCAAGTGAAAATCACTTTTTACAATTGGAAATCACTTTTACAGACTGACACATTATGAAACCACTTTTTTTGATTTATTTAAATGCACATGTCCAAGCTGTTTTTTCAGACCACCACCATGTGTATTCTCTGTGACTGCCTACACTCCAGCAAGGGCAACCAGCCTTAGTGATGCTGAATGTATTTGCATTACAGACTTAAACCTGAAAACCCCACTCGCTTCTAAATACTGTGCATGACTATACATGGCAAGCACATGGGTGTGTGCTAAGACTCTGCTTCTTCCCCCAAAAATTCGCTCCCCCTTTCCATCTAATGCAACTGTGAAATCACCAGAGCAAGACGCAATAAATCTCTGCCTATAATTCCTCTATGCACACAGAGTCATGTTTTCACATTAGTCCCAAAACGAAATTTCTTTGCCATTTTTAAAGCACACTTACTGCTCTTTTTTTTTTCGGGGCAAGTGAAAATCACTTTTACAGACTGACACATTATGAAACCTTTTTTTTTAATTTATTTAATTGCACATGTCCAAGCTGTTTTTTCAGACCACCACCATGTGTATTCTCTGTGACTGCCTACACTCCAGCAAGGGCAACCAGCCTTAGTGATGCTGAATGTATTTGCATTACAGACTTAAACCTGAAAACCCCACTCGCTTCTAAATACTGTGCATGACTATACATAGCAAGCACATGGGTGTGTGCTAAGACTCTGCTTCTTCCCCCAAAAATTCGCCCCCTTTCCATCTAATGCAACTGTGAAATCACCAGAGCAAGACGCAATAAATCTCTGCCTATAATTCCTCTATGCACACAGAGTCATGTTTTCACATTAGTCCCAAAACGAAATTTCTTTGCCATTTTGAAAGCACACTTACTGCTCTTTTTTTTTCGGGCCAAGTGAAAATCACTTTTTACAATTGGAAATCACTTTTACAGACTGACACATTATGAAACCACTTTTTTTGATTTATTTAAATGCACATGTCCAAGCTGTTTTTTCAGACCACCACCATGTGTATTCTCTGTGACTGCCTACACTCCAGCAAGGGCAACCAGCCTTAGTGATGCTGAATGTATTTGCATTACAGACTTAAACCTGAAAACCCCACTCGCTTCTAAATACTGTGCATGACTATACATGGCAAGCACATGGGTGTGTGCTAAGACTCTGCTTCTTCCCCCAAAAATTCGCTCCCCCTTTCCATCTAATGCAACTGTGAAATCACCAGAGCAAGACGCAATAAATCTCTGCCTATAATTCTTCTATGCACACAGAGTCATGTTTTCACATTAGTCCCAAAACGAAATTTCTTTGCCAATTTGAAAGCACACTTACTGCTCTTTTTTTTTTCGGGGCAAGTGTAAATCACTTTTACAGACTGACACATTATGAAACCACCATGTGTAACTACAACAAAAACAATTCCCATTTCTATTATTCATTTCTTAAGTTACCACATACATCCCCTCTCAAACTGTAAACTCACCTTTAAAATTAGTTAGTTGTGAAAGAAATGTGACACTCAAACAGCAGATTAGCAGAGCCAGGATCTCTGTTGTGTTCACCTCTCTCCTCTCAGCAGAACCAGATAATGGCAAACTTTCCCTCTATTTTTCCACACATATACATGTAAGTTTCAAATCTCAGTGCTTCCCCCTTTTTTCAAATGTAATCACACATTTCTATTGGTTGAAAACCAACCCTTTTCCAAAAGTACCCTTCCCCCAACTTGACTTCTGCCTAGTACCCTTCCCCCAACTTGACTTCTGCCTGCTACCATAGCAACAGCTCATGGAACACTGCTGTGTAGAGTTAGGTCAGAAGTTCGACACACAATGTTTCAATTCCACAGAGCAAGAGTGCTTGACTTTTCAAACCTAACAGCAAATCCATAGTACTGTTCTTTGGTTACACATTTTTTTGTACCAATACAAAACATGCTTCTATTAATTTACACATACAGCCTAGTTTTTATTCTAGAATGGTATGAAACAGCCAATCAGTTCTTTTTGTTTTGAAAAAAATATGTATGCCTCCATTTCCAAACTGTCTTTCTTTTCATATTGCCATTCTACTGAAAGACACCTCCTGAGTGCATCCAGTTCTCCTTTGAAGATGTTCACAGTGTGGATTGTAGGGCACAGCTATGTCTTCTGGAGTGAAAAGTTTGCAGAGAAAACAGGTATGGTGAGAGACCTTGCTTTGCCAAATGTAGACATTAAATGGATTGGTCAGAGAGGGTTAAAGTGGCACCAATTGATGCCATTGGTGAAATCCTTCATTCAAATCCAACACCCTGACCTCATAATAGTGCACTGTGGTGGCAATGACCTAGGCACTTTGACTGGGGTAGGTCTGGAAATGCTTATGAAGGACACCTTTGCACAACTGTTTACACTTTTCCCTAAAACTGCCTTTGTGTTTTCCAACATATGCCAAAGGCAAAAATGGAACTGGTCCAATCATTTCTGTCCGCAGATTGACAAAGCAAGAAAGCACGTCAACAAATCTGTTTCTGCTTTCCTCCGTGACTATGGTATGGGTGCCATTTACCACAACAACTTGCGTTATGACATGCAAGACATTTATAGAGGAGATGGTGTGCACTTCAATGATGAAAGGAACAGAGTCTTCCTCTTGAACCTTAGACTCTGCATCGGTACTTACTTGTAGGTACCACTAAAAAAATGACTTCATAAACACAACAGCTCTTTTTAGAGCTCCCTAATTTCTAAACTCTTAAATCTGCTTTTCATTTATTTTTTTTTATTTTTTTTACCGTACGCTTACCGTAAGCTTACCGTACGCGTACCCCGTGATTTTTTTAAAAATCAATAAATGTTTTTTTTGTACTTTTCTGTCCTTCTTTGACCCCCTTACAAATGTTAGGGGGTCTGTAACTCTCCTCATTGCCCCCTTTCCTTGTTTTCTCTGGTTTTTTTCTGAGTGAAACACACAAAATGGCAGCCGCCGCTTCCTGGTTTCGGCCGATTCGAATGTTTACTAAGATCTATGGGCCAATCAGAATCTCCTTCGCGCACGCCATGTTTCTTCCGTACGCTTACCGTAAGCTTACCGTACGCGTACCCCATGATTTTTTTTAAAAATCAATAAATGTTTGTTTTGTACTTTACAGTCCTTCTTTGACCCCCTCACAAATGTAAGGGGGTCTGTAACTCTCCTCATTGCCCCCTTTTCTTGTTTTCACTCTTTTTTTTTCAGAGTGAAACACAGAAAATGGCGGCCGCCGCTTCCTGGTTTCGGCCGATTCGAATGTTTACTAAGATCTAAGAGCCAATCAGAATCGCGCTCGCGCACGCCACCGTACGCTTACTGTAAGCGTACGGTAAGCGTACCGTAAGCGGGCTCAGATATATATATTGATTTAAAGGCTATTTTCTCAGAATCTACTGAACAGATTTACACCAAACCTACAAAAGGCACTTCCTTGACCTAGGGACTACCTCTCTGCCAAATTTTGAGTAATTCTGTTCAGCCGTTCGGGCTGTAGCTCGTTCTAAAGGTCCTATGGAAAAATGCATGGGAAAAACGCGTTTTGGGACCCCCCTTTTATCTCAGCCCCCGCTTGACGGATCCCCCGAGACTTTCAGGGTAGGAGCGGAGCGTAGCGCCCCACCTATTTTGAGAAATTCGCGAGGATTCGTCGACCGGCGCCAAAGTTATTCAAAATAGAATGTTGAGGTTTTCCTATGGAAACGTGGTCCTAACTATAACTACCTACTGGCGACCGCCAGTAGGTAATATATATATATATATATATATATATATATATATATATATATATATATTCACTGAAAAAACCATAGGTTTCACACATGTTATAGTTAGGAATTAGCATTTAAAAAACCTTGCAAATTCACTTAAAAAACCATAGGTTTCACACATGTTATAGTTAGGTGGATATTTCACTCCCAAAAAACCAATGAAATTCCCCCGTTATAGTTAGTTCAGATAACTATAACTCGCGCGACCGCAATCCACTGCTGATGACGTCACATATTACATCACTGATGACATGGTCAGTGGCATCACTCATGACATCACTGATGACATCATCCTTGTGATAGAGTGGCGGCCGCGCGAGTTATAGTTATCTGAACTAACTATAACGGGGGAATTTCATTGGTTTTTTGCGAGTGAAATATCCACCTAACTATAACATGTGTGAAACCTATGGTTTTTTAAGTGAATTTGCAAGGTTTTTTAAATGCTAATTCCTAACTATAACGTGTGTGAAACCTATGGTTTTTTCAGTGAATTTGTACGGTTTTTTAAATGCTAAGTTATGTATGTATTATTATTTTTTTTTATATATATTTATTTTACAATAAACTACGTATTAAAAAAATTTAATTTTTTTGTTTTTTTTTGTTTTGGTTTTTCACCGTGCGCGCACGGTGCACGCACCCCCGCGATGTTTTAAATAAAAAATTAAAATGTTTTTTTCTGCCTTCGGGGTCCTTCAGGGACCCCCTGACAAAGGCTAGGGGGTCAGGAACTCTCTACCCTGCCCCCTTTTCATGTTTGCCACCTTCCTTTTTCACTCTCGCACTGAAAACAAACAAAATGGCGTCCGACACTTCCTGATTTCGACCGATTCGAACGTTGACTAACATGTAACCACCAATCAGAATTACGCTCGCGCACGTTAGGGTGCTCGCACGGTGCGCGGCTATAGATATGTATGTGCTTTTAACTGCAATTTTCTCAGGAACTACTGAACAGATTGACTCCATATATGCAAAAGGCATATCCCTGAGCTGAAGACTACCTCTCTGCCAAATTTCAAGTAATCCTGTTCAGCCGTTCGGGCTGTACCTTGGACTAAAGGTCCCTATGGAAAATTGCATGGGGAAAACGCGTTTTGGGACCCCCCTTTTTTCTCAGCCCCTGCTTGACGAATCCCCCCGAGACTTTCAGGGTAGGAGCGGAGCGGAGCGCCCCACCTATTTTGAAAATTTCGCGAGGATTCGTAAACCGGCGCCAAAGTTATTCCAAATAGAATGTTGCAGATTTCCTATGGAAACACGGTCCTAATTATAACTATCTACTGGCGACCGCCAGTAGATAATACACACACACATATTATATATATGTATATATATACATATATATATATATGATATACACACATACACACATACATATATCATCAAGGCACATAGATGTGGAGTTAGGTACATTAAATCTATCCTAACTTACCTTTCCATACTTTGACTTCGATATTTTGTTCTCGATATTTGCATTCCTCGATGTTATAGCTTTGGTGTCCAGTGGAAATACTGTTTTTAATGAGTCCATTTACCTTAAATGACACAACAGTGATTGCCCGTTTCTTCATACTCTGAAAGGTCAGTAGTAATTGAGAATCCAGAATGTTACAGCTTCTGCATCTTCCGTGGGATGCAAAGGGGATCAGGCCTGTCAGTCTGTAAAGTGACTCAGGATGTTACAATGCCTGCTCAGAGCTCTTCTCAGTTCTGCAGCTGTTTTTATAAGTATTGCTTGCTATTTCTGTCTTGCAATTACTGCTGAGTGCAAATATCATTAGGTAAGAATTACTGAGATTTGGATCTGAAAAACCTCTCCCATTCTATGCCCTCTATTTTTATTCTGGCTTTGGGTCCCATTCTGTGCCATTTATTCAACGTTTTCAATTCAGGGTCTTTTTTGGTTTCTCCACTTTATTCACTATCTACACTACCTTTGTGAAAAAGAGAGTCCTCTCCCTCCAAATAACCTATTCTTTTTCACCCTAGCTTGCCTCCTCTCTCAGCTTCACCTCTTTCACTTGTACAATCCATTGTTAAGACCAGCCTGCTTTCCTTCCCCTTCTTTCTAGCCACTAATTATCATCTCTTTCTTTTATTCACTCTACTAGATTCTGTCTTCTACACACACATTTTCTCTGTTCTTGGTCCTTGCATCTCCTTCTTCGCCACCTCTGTTTGTCCAGGTTTCATCTATTAGGTCTAGTTTGCTGGCTGTGAAATGCCTCAATACCTAAAGTGTTTTTTATGATGTTAATGTATGTTTTGACTTCTATTCACATGCTCTTTGTTAATGCGCAGGAATGCATTCACTTAGCATTAGCCCTAAAAAATACGAGTTTTTTTAACACAGCCTCTTGTTTTGCTTGTGAAAGGTTCTTAGAATAGTATTCTCTTCACCTCTTGTTTGTGTGCAAATTGCCACGGCTTTCAGCTCCACACTGCACAGCATGTTAGCAGTAGCTGGAAGGGGAAGCTTTCCTCGCAGAATGTCCTTGTTAGGTACCTGCTTTCCGGATGCCATTGTTACAACTACAATAACAACTAACAGGCCAAGGGAGAGATGCCCAAGTCTTCTCCATATAGAGCTGTATATTAATGGTATATAAGCTCTCCTCAGTTAGTAGGGGGGGGGGCTGGAAGGCTGGGAGACATGTTGACTGAAAGACACTCTACTGAAAACCACCTGGTCCATAACAGGTATAAAGGAGGTACACATGTCTCAGAAACAGGCAGCATAATAACATAACGCCACAAGGCACAGAGGAAGTTTGGGTTTATGTTATAGTTATTCTAATATATTCAAAATTGTTGAGTTACTCGTTCGTATAATAACAATCATCATAGATATGATACACAAACAGACCCACAGAAACAAATGTGTATATATGTATTCATAATAAAACACATTTAAAGGTTAGTTATGGTTCAGCAAACACATAAACAAAAAAGCCCTGAAATCAACAGTTGTGGTGTGTCAAGCATAAGGCATCCCATAATTCACCTCCCCTCATGTTTTGACCTTTTTTGCAAGCTATTTGCTTTGGGGTGTACTGAGCTTGGCACACTTTTCCTTTCTTGAGTTATGGCTCCTCCCAACAGTCAACAATGGAAATAAATGGCATATTACACTCTGCACTCCACCGTATATACTTGATATCACACTGTCACTGTTGACCCGTGGAGGGAGATTATCGGTCTTGCATTACATGTCTGGTGAGCATGGTGAACTGATAGATGATTGAAATGCAGGGTCCCGCTATCAGAGTCTATAGTATGTTTCATTGGAATCAGTGCTTAATTTGTGCCGGTACTTTCCAGTGCTTAGCACCGGCACTTAATTGACAGGGCCGGGTCTACGACTATGCATCTCGCACGTGCGCCGTCATTGATGTTTTTTAAAATTTACCTTACTTAGTGTACTCAGCATGTTCAAGGAGTGGTTAACAATGACTGCGTGTGAGACGACTAACACTACACACACTTGCTTCTCTTAATTAGCTGCCGCGCACTGTGCCGTCCAAGGCAGGCGGCCGCAACCCTTCTTGGTCACTTATATTCACACAGTGCTGTGTCACACAGTGAGTGGGCCATGCGTGGCGCGTGCACTGCACAGTTGACTGTGCGTGCTCTGTGCTTTGAAGGTGGGCAGGCGCGGGACCAGGAGGAGACACACTGGCGGCAGTAGTACTGTGTGTCTGGCACACACACTGATTTATTGGGACGCCAGGGGCGGGCTGGATTTGGGTTCTCTAACTTCTGACTGTTCTGATGGGGGGGTAGGGGCCGCTGTACGCGCGGCAGCGTGCGCAGATTTTAGTCAAATGACCACTCGCGCGCGCCACGCCCCTGCATAACCACCGCAGCCAGTATCACTGCTAACCTAAACCAGGACATTACTGCTGGTGGTTCTGGTAGCATTGTTGGGTACTACTACTGGGTAGAGCAAACAGCAGCAGCAGCGCACCGTGCCGCCTAATCTTGTAAAAAGTTATTCACTGAGCCAGACCGTACCGCCCACCACGAGTAACGGTAAGAATAAGATTGAAGTTAATTGCCATTCCAATACCGTCAGGCGTCAGTACTGAATACCGTGTAAAAACGCTGTATTTTTATTTTGGCTAGTGTGTGAATGAGGGTCCGGATTCCGGCGCATTGTAAGATCACCAGCGTGGGGAGGGGGGAGAGGGGCAGCTCCATAATACTGATTATTTATTAGGAATAAAAATAGGATGCAAATGCTGCCTGAAATTCAGATTCACTAAAGGCTCACCGGCCATTGCGGTATACCATATAGTCATGCTGGCGCCGCAGTACTGTACTGACCTGCGCTGCGCAGGCTGCGGGTTTAAGCAAAACTACTAGGCCCTGCTGCCCTAGCCTACTCACCCAGCCGCTTGCTGACTTGTCCAAAGATGACGGCTGGTGCGCGCAGCCGATCCCGATGCCTATGGAAATGGTTTCACTTTCTTTCTCGGGTGTGGTGTGGCGTTGTCGCAATGGATAGTGATGTAATATATATTATTAGTTTTTAAAGTGATTCCCGGGGGTTCAGGGCTCATTGTTCATGTATTATATTTGTTGGTATGTTGTAGTTGTTGTCGATATCTGAGTGCAGAGTGCACAGCCTGTTGGGTATGAATAGTACACTGTTGTGCAAAGCAAAATTCCCCCCCACCCCACCTCCCCACAGTAGTAAGCATCAAATGCTAACCCCTACCAAATGTTTACCCTGGCCTCACTGCTTAGAACAAGCACACGTGACCGACACAAATTTCGATCAGCAGCTGAACGGCTTTCTCATGCGAATCGTTAAAAGGACATTGAAAAGAGAAATGCAAACTCCAAAATGCTGAGCTGGTTATCGGTGATTCCTTGTCAAGCACTAGGGCCAGACTAGAGAATTCAGAAGCGACTGAACTGACAATCATGTATAACATCGCACAATACAAAAATCAAAATGGTATCAAAGTAATGTGACAGTGACATCAGTCAATATGGTAATTTTGAAAGCCATTTCCGTGCCAATCCGCACCAAGTTGTAAATGTCTTCTTTCAGGTCACAGTTATTTATCTAACCTCTTATTTTTGTTAATGCAAAGTTTCAATCAACTGAGGTGTTCTTATTGGTGCAATAATCGATCTGTTCAATATTTCAGCTTTACTCTAGTGTTTACTTGGCTATGGCTGGCTTGCGTGTTATGTTCAAGACCAGTGGTCGAAGTGGGCGGGATCAGCAGGGCACGGCGCGCCCCTTCTTTTTTAATTCTAAAGATTGTTACCCTACTTTTTTATTTTGAAAATGCGTCCCAGGACGCAAGAAATTACCATTGCCTATAAAGAAAGCTCAGCCTCAGCGTTCCTGGCGATCGTTGGGGGACGGGCGGCAGAGAGGTAACAGGACTCTGTCTTTTCTTGCCCAGAGAAGAAACATACAATGTCCACTTCTGCTCTGCCGTTTCAGCTGCCCCCTCCCCCTTTTCCCTCTCTTTCTGTCTAGCAGTTCTTCTCTTACGGAAAACTGTGATTCCAAGACGAGGTTCTCACTCTGTTTCCTCTCCTTTCCTTTATTTGCTCCCCTGTGAAATGGAGCCAAAAAAAACAAACATTTTTGCTGGAAATGTCGTTTTTTAATTCCAAAGTGCAGCATCTGGAATAAAAGGTTAAAAATATGAAAACTAACTAAAGTATGACAGGGTGGTAGCAAACTGGCCGGATTGATTTTATTCACACCCAAACACATTAGCGCCACTTTTACAGAGTTTGCCAGTGAAGCACTATTTTTGTTTTCTTGTCTTTGTTTTCCCTGGGCTTGCAACTAGTGCACCAATCCTGGAGGTACTGCAAAGTGTGGATTGGAAAACAAAATGTGTACTGCGGCTCTGGGTCCAGGGATGTGGGCTTTTTACTATACTGCTTACGTTTTGTATGCAACATTTTCACAGGGCAGGGGAAACTTACTATGAGGAAGGCTCCCTTGCTGAAATTCATCTGTCTTTTCGCAGTGCCGGTTGAGGATGTGGGTGGAGCTAGTAGAGGAAGTGGGTGGAGCCAATACAGGAAGTGGGTGGGGCCAAGGGAGGAAGTGGGTGGGGCCATAGAAAAGTAGGTGGGGCCTCCGACAAAGATTTGAGCACCTGCACTTCATATTTTACAAATTAAGCACTGATTGGAATGGCTATATTATGTCATGGTTTCATGTCAGGTTATTCTTTGTATGTGTGAAATGTACCGAAGCAATATGATTGTCCAACAAACAATGAAACACATAAAAACAAGGTCTGTAATAGTCCTAAGATGCTCAACAATCCAGAGAGCAGGGCTGGACTGGCCATAGCAGGCACCGGGCGTTCCCCCAGAGGGCTGCTAGGGTGGGGGCCGGTTGTAGACCCCTGGGGGTGGGCTGTTTTTGTTTCCAGGGTCAGTTTTGCTGCATAGCTGCAATATAGACCCCCAGCAACAAAAGCGGCGTAAAGCTTTCCGTGAGCACCAACATCCCACCCAGCACCAGTTTGCTAGGGTGCCTGCTTCCACAGGGGGGGTTGTTTATGTGCAGGGAGGGACACCTTCCCCCACATAGACAATCTTAACAGGCGATGTGCCCTATTCATGTATGCTGCAGAATGCAGCACACGTGAAAAGAACAATCTACGAGGAGAAATAAACATTTCTCCTAGTATTGCCTCTTTAAGACCAGGTATTTTCTGATCTTATTTTTGGCGCTGCCCCATACTTTGTAAATATGAGGAAGCATCAAAAAGCAATCGGTGTTGTGGCGGAACACCCACTGTAACACCCACTGCTCGCCTATTTCACGATAAGTGCTGCGTAAATAGGGGGATTATTTACAAGGTGGCGTTAAGCCACAGTAAGTGGCTAAACGCCACCTTGGAAATAAAGCGAAGGACTTAACGCCTCCATAACGTCGCAAAAAGTGAATATGCCCCTGGGTGTTCTGAGATGAGAAACTTTGCCTGTGGCAAAGTTGGAAATCTTTGCCCATGTTCTCAAAGGGTAAAGGTCCCACACTTTGCCCAACTTCAAAATCCCAGGTAAAGTTTTCATTTGAGCCCTTCTTCAAATATTGGCATCTGCTAAGCTTTCATGTACAATGGGCTAACCGGTTTTAAGGGAAACCCGAAAATACCTATAGCTTGATGCCCATGAAAGATCAGGAGGCATATTTACAGCCCCTATCCCACTAGAGCGTCACTTTTTTTTAAGCTCTGCCGGCGTAGCGCCATTTTCCATATTTACAAGGTGGCACTCAGCCACTTAGTGTGCATTAATACCACCTTGTAAATATAAACCTTTCTGTTGCAGTCCTCTGCGTAAAAAAGGGCATGCAATGGGTGTTGCTGAGGGCATTTCCCTGCAACACCTATAGCTTTTTGACGTTGCCCCAGATTTACAAGGCTGCAGCACACAAAGAAAGAGCAAAACTCCAGTACTGATTTTTTATGTGCACGAAGGTGTCCCGTCCTGCACATAAACAATTATCCCTGCAGCGCAGGCACCCTTACAACTTGGCCACAGGATGCCTGCGCTGGTGCTAGGCAGCTCTTTTTGCACCAGCGCTAGGGGAAATGCAGGGGTGTGCCGTATTCTTGTGAATACAGCGCATTCCTGCGCTTTGAAAAAATTGGAGTGCAGCACTGCCAAATTTGGTGCAGCTCCATGCTCCGACACTTTCTAGTAAATATGCCCCCAGGAGTGCTGGGGAGACGCTAACATATGCCAGTCATTTCATAGGCACCAGCTTGTCCATATTCATCTAGATTTCTCTATGGGCAAGTCTTCCACAGTACACATATATTATATTGCAATATTCACTTTGCCCATCTTTAATAGGAAATGCTACAATTCACCCCATTTACATGTGCTCTCTGTTCAGTGTCAGTGTTCCAGGATACAAAGGAACATTAGAAAGTATTGTTTAATCTATAAAAACCATCAACGTTTCACTTATTAACCTCCATCCCACATTGGTGCCGCCCTTACATGATAAATGTGCATCTTAAATACATTCTTGATTTGTGGAATTCACTTTAGTTGCCAACTCTCAGTACATTTGCCAGAGGAATGGCACGCTGCCACTTAAGATGGCAGAAATGCATCCTGCACTGAATGTCAGCTATCATCTTGTGTGTGCATGTCTCTGACAGCCACCCACCTTCATCACTTCTGGGTTTCAGTGTGGTTTTCAGCCCAGTGCCCACAGGAGTATGTCCAAGCCTTACACACATGAGAAGCTGTTAGTGCAGACTACTGCAAAGACCACTGTGGACCTGGGGGTAAATGATTTAAACTCCAGTGGAGTCGAATCAGACTTTTAGCCTTCTAAGGTTGATGAAATTAATAATAGTGTGTTAGGTCAGTGGTTCTTAACCTGTAGTCCGCAGACCTGTGCGTGTCCGTGATACCTACTCAGGAGGTCCTTGACCACTTAGGAAATTAAATACTATAATCAGAGTAATAAAGTACTTGTAAATAAAAACCCAAATTGGTAAAACTGAAAATGTTTAAATGTGAAGGAATTTGACATTGTAGCCTAAAAATGAACTTGGATTCCTTAGCTTGATTCGTGGTAGCAGCAAAAGTGCAGCAAGTAGAATATAGCATGGTAACAACGGGTGGCCTCAATTGAAATGCCGACAAAAGTAGCGCACACATTAAGAGCAAAAAAGACTGTAATACGCTGCTCAACACTGAGGGCAGATTTACTACGATTTTATGCTGTTTGCATCACAAAAGTGATGCAAATTGGCGCAAAATCTTTTTGTCTGATTTTCTTTCTAGCACTAAACTTGTTTAGCACTGGAAATTATGTGAAAGCAACTGTTTTGTATTACTTAGCGCCAATGGGACGTACCATGGGTGGTGCATGTGCATTCTCATGCACCACCCAATGGTTTCTGATGCTATACCCAAGTTACTAAATGAAGTAGACATGGTTTAGCATCAGAAAATCGCTCAGCCCTCAACCAGGTGCTATGAAGGAGAAATGTTTTTGCTTCTCCTTTATTTTCTGACTTTGCTTGTCTGCTGCACTGTACAGCACACATATAAAGTGGGAAAATGTTTAAAAGTAGTCTACACATAGTATTTCGTACTGGAAGTGTATCCTTCCAGTACAAAACCTATGCTTGACTCACAGAGACATCCTTGCACCATGGCCCAAAGGTGTCTCCGTGGCACACGGCAGCTAATTTAATCGCTGCGCTAGGAAGATTGAAGGAGAGTGCCATATTTCTTTAAATTTGGCGCATTCTTCCTGCACTGCGTAAGAAATTGGAAAATCTGGTCTTTCGTCTTTTAGAATTACAATCTGAATTTAGAAACGTTCCAACCTTCTCAGTAAGATAAAAAATTTGATTTTTCTGCATTTGTTAGTGAATTAAATAAAAAACGTTTGCAGCCTTTACCACATGGTCTTTAGCCGGCAGGATGTTACAACACAGGTGAGTACCATGCAGGTTAAATTGCATAGTAACTATGTCACTTAAAAAAGTGGGGATTTAAGGGTTAAGGTATGTGTAAGTGTAAGGAATTGGATTAATATTTGGAGTAGATGACTACACACCCCATGGAATAATCACAACCCTTGTCAGGGTGAACTCTCAAAGTCACTAAATTAACCTGAGCTCAAACCTCTTGTAGAGCAGACAAGCGTTACTCAGGGCAATGTGTAAAGTATTTATGTAGTACCAAAACAGTAATAAAGTTGTTCTGCAAAATAATAAAAATCACAAAGTGAATAGGAAAAAATGAGTAACATTTAATAAACAAAATGACACCAAAGGAAAAAATCCAATAAGGGAAACAATATATATGAATCTGTAAATATTTAAGTAGGAATAGCACCAAGAACCATAAAGTGTCAATGATAGTTGAAGGGCGCAGTTGGGATCTAGATGCAATTTGATGCTGATCACGATGGATTTTTGATCTGATGCACCAATGTGGTTCATCCTGGTCAAAGATTTTACCTTCTGACTTCAGTCCTTTAATTCTCAATCCACCACAGGAGTACACCTTTAAAACTTCACAGGACCTCAGGGATGCACTTAGAGATTCACAAGGGAGTTGGGCTGTTGCAGGACAGGTCTCTTGTAGCTTGTTGTATTCATGTAGCTTGAACAGGAGGTCAGCCTTTTGACCCTTTGAGTCCACTTCTTAGTTCTGGGTAAAAAAGAGAGTAGGTCAAGTTCTTCAAGGCTCTTCTCTGATCTTCAGTTCTTTTCTGATCTTCCTCAGGTCCCGAAGTGTTCTCGAGTGTTCTGAAACGGGTCGCTGGAGGTTACTCATTTATACCTAACATGAGCTAGTGGATAGGAATGACTCCAGTGGACACACTAACCAATGGCAAAAGTCTTAAGCCACATTCAACTTGGGGTCTGAGGGCTGGGGTGTGTTGACTGGAGTGTATTATTGTAATCTATTCTCCTCCCACTTCTAACAGTAAAATCCAGTTTGGGGCAGCCCCTGTACACACAATAAACACAAAGACAGAAGTCTAGTAGAACAAAACAGGGTTAATCAGCAACCAGACAGTGAGACACAAGAATCTTGCCACCTTGTCCCCATCCTATTCAAGTGCACCTGCAGTGTTATATGTAAAACATAGAGACAGGCGTCTGGTGGGACAAAGCAGGTTCCTTCTGCAACCAGACAGTGGATACACAAGAATTATCTTGCCAGCCTGTTCTCTACCTTTAAAGTATGCCCTAATGTGTAAGGTCAGCAAACCTCTAAACACGTTTTGACAATCAACCAGAATTTGACACTGTAATGTCAAAAAAGGATGCTCACAGCCCACACACCCTGCATATAATGGAAGGTTCAAATGAGCCAGGCCAGCCTATTGTTTGCTCTAGATAGGCATTTTACACTAATTGTACACCTATTCAAATGCTAATCAATGGTTGCTAGAACCTTTAGGGTGAATTTAAATTAACCCACAAGAACTCCAGGCAGTAAAAATGGAGCATTCTAAAACTAACTTTTCCTTAATGTTTATCAAAAATCTAATTTCAGCATTGAATTTCACTATAAAAATAATTGATTAATTATTTTTCTAATAGTCTTCCTGAAATACAGTATTAGGATTTTAATATATAATCTGGTTTTCTACATAAAATAGCTAGGGCTGCTACAGCGAAAAATGTCTTTTGGATGTCACTCACTGTAAGGCATGTTAACATTTCATTTCTACAGGTCCTACTTTTAAATACCATGTACCCCGACCAGTGGGATGCAAAGCCTATGTAGGGGTGAGATTAATATTTAAAAGAGAAGTTTTAATTTTTCGCAAGACTTTATTTTACAAAGTCAAATTTCAGTGTTTAAACTACCACAGTCAGGTTATAGTGATAGGTCTGAAGCCATGTTTTACACTGTCACTGGAGAGAATGGCACAATTGGTGCTGCAGTCCACTAGTGATGGGTACACTTTGCACCATATACTAGGGACTCATAGGTAACATAAATATAGCAATTAGGAATATGCCAATTCTGCCATGTTTAAAGGGGGCAAAAGACACACAATTGATGGACGGAATGCAGAACAAATCAAAACATGCACCCCCAGTAAAGAGATCTGGGTTAAATCCATCCTTCTTCTGCACACCATGTCACCCCAGTTTAGACCTGGCTATATGCAAATCGGTCTTGACCCTGTGCCTCATGGGAACAGTCCAGCCTGAACTGCCAAGTCAGGTCCTCCCTGGACCGGAAACAAGCATCCTAGGACCGGTTTCGGGGTTTCACCCCTCTTCAGCCACGATAGCTTGATTCAGTGGCACAGTGAGCCCAGGACTCACGTCTGAGCATACCTGGTGCACTTAGGGCGAGAAAGCAAAAGACACACAATTGATGGACGGAATGCAGAACAAACCAAAACATTCACCCCCAGTCAAGAGATCTGGGTTAAATCCATCACTCTTTTGCTCACCATGTCACCCCAGTTTAGACCTGGCTATATGCAAATCAGTCTTGACCCTGGAGACGTGAGTCCCGTGCTCTCCATGCCACTGGAATCAAGCTATCCTGGCTGAAGAGGGGTGAAACCCCAAAACCGGTCCTAGGATGCTTGTTTCCAGTCCAGGGAGGACCTGGCTTGGCAGTTTGGGCTGGACTATTCCCATGAGGCACAGGGTCAAGACTGATTTGCATATGGCTGGGTTCAAACTGGAATGGCATGGTGAGCAAAAAAACGATGGACTTAGGCCCAGATCTCTGTAGTGGGGTGAATGTATGACATTGTTCTGCATTCTGTCCATCAACTGTTGTTTTTGCATTTGTCACCCCAAGTGGGACGGGTATGCTCAGACGTGAGTCCCGTGCTCTCCATGCCACTGGAATCAAGCTATCTTGGCTGAAGAGGGGTGAAACCCCGAAACCGGTCCTAGTATGGTTGTTTCCAGTCCAGGGAGGACCTGGCTTGGCAGTTTGGGCTTGACTGTTCCCATGAGGCACAGGGTCAAGACTGATTTGCATATGGCTGGGTTCACACTGGAATGGCATGGCGAGCAAAAAACGATAGATTTAGGCCCAGATCTCTGTACTGGTATGAATGTATGACTTTGTTCTGCATTCTGTCCATCAACTGTTGTTTTTGCATTTGTCACCCCGAGTGAGACGGGTGTGCTCAGACGTGAGTCCCGTGCTCTCCATGCCACTGGAATCAAGCCATCCTGGCTGAAGAGGGGTGAAACCACGAAACCGGTCGTAGGATGCTTGTTTCCAGTCCAGGGAGGACCTGGATTGGCAGTTCAGGCTGGACTGTTCCCATGAGGTACAGGGTCAAGACTGATTTGCATATGGCTGGGCTCAAACTGTAATGGCATGGTGAGCAAAAAACACGATGGATTTAGGCCCAGATCTCTGTACTGGGGTGAATGTATGACATTGTTCTGCATTCTGTCCATCCAGTGTTGTTTTTGCATGTTTAAAGGGGGAGCACAGGTACTCTATCCCTGGTTAGTAGGGTTAAAGTACATAGAGTTCCAGCACCCGCAAAAATATAGGATCCAGCAAAAGGTAAAAAATACTTTGTGACCATGCAGAGAAGGCAGATTTTCTACAGTAAGTGTTAATGGATGAGTGGATCATCTGGAACTATGTGATTCTGCAAATGCTTTTGATTGAACAATTAAGGATTTTCTGCATTTGCCAGATCATCCATCATCTGCTACATAATCTGCGGATTTTTACAAGAAAAATGTTTTTAATGCAAATGGATCAAAAATGACTAACAATGTGGTGACGTGGTTGCATGCGGAGGAAGGCCCCATAACAAAGGTTAACTGGTCATCTGTTAGTTGCCTATTTCTGTATTTGGTTGTGAAACTGGCACTAATGAGGTGAAATCTTTGTGCAGACAGTTTCACCATGTGAAAAGTACAAAATAATAAAGCAATGCTATCAGAATATGTACCGCATTATGTCTCATAATTGTCTCTTTCTTGTGCATAATTTAGTCAACACTGCTGCATAATTTACTATTCCCCAGCCATAATAAATAGGGATGGATAGTGGTAAAGGGAAGTAAATTATTTTAAAGATTCAGGGAAGGTAAGAGTTAAAGGGAGGTAAGGCTTTTTTAGAGTTGAGGCGCAGGTAGTGGTAAAGGGAGGTAAGGGGTTTTTAAGGTTCTGGAGTGGGTGGAGGTAAAGGTAGGTGAGAGGGTTTTAGGTTTGAGGGGTGGGTAAAGGTAAATCAAGCAAAGCTGAAGTACCTGTTCATTAGTCTTTCAGAACTGCACTTCCAGATGTGAGGCCACATGTTCCTTAGGCCAAAGTGATGGTTTCCCTCCCCACCCCATTTAAGGAGGGAATCTTTGGGAGTTGTTTTTTGGAAACAAGCAGACATTTCATAGCAGATGCTCTAAACATCAGAGACTTCAGTGCCATTAATGAAACTGCAACTGCTGAAACTCCCATAAAGAAACAGAGACCCCCACAGGCCTTGCAGGGATCTCTAAATATGGCAGGCAGGGGATATATTTACAATGAAATGCCAAAGCTTGGAGCTGCGCCAAATTTGGCAGCACGGCGCTCCGCCATTTCTAAAAAAGCAGGGATGTGCCATATTTACAATATGGCATATTTACAATATGGCACACCCGTGTATTTTCCCTAGTGCTGGTGATAAAGTTAGCTGCCTAGAACGAACGCAGGTACCCTTGCATCATAGTGCAAGGGTGCCTGCAATGCAGGGAAGGATTGTTTATGTGCAGGAAGATGTCCTTTCCTGCACATAAGCAATCCATAATGACGATTTGTTACTTCTATGTGTGCTGCAGAATGCAGCACACATAGAAAAAGCAACAACAAGGAGAAATAAAAGTATTTCTCCTAGTTATGCCATTCTGCCTGCTCTTGCCTGGCATTAGTTTTTGGCACTGCCTCAGATTTACACATTTACACGAGCAATGGGTATGACGGTAATCCACACAAACACCCATTGCTCGCCCCTTTCACACTAAGTCATGCGTGTAAAGGGGGAGTATTTACAAGGTGGCGTTACTCCACAAAAAGTGGTTTAACGCCGCTTTGTAAATATGGAGGATGGCATAGCGCCACCAGAACGTCGCTAAAAGTGACGTTCTGGTAGCGCTATGCCCTTGTAAATCTGCCCCAGGGAGTCCATGGTCTTCGCTGAGCAGGTGGGCTAGTGGACCACCTTTGGGCATAATTTTGTGTTCTACTTGTTAAGCAAAATTAATGAAAACTGCGTCATAAGCTACAACATGTAATTACAATGCAGGTTATAGCAAAATTAAAGCGCTGGAACACAAGACCGAAGATCAGCGAAAACGCGAGGGCCATCAGTTCTGTTTCTTCGCTCTATATTTGAGCACAGAATGAGTCCTCGTCAAAACATTCCCAAAATTTTGTGTAAGTATATGAAAAAAAATTATGCAAATATGTTAGACCCCTAATTAAATCCACAGATTGTGAACAGTTTAATGAGCAAACAATGCAGACATTGCCGATTTCCCAGTCCAAATTAATTGGGAGCCTAAGTTGGGGACAGATTTGCATGACCACGCCCACCAAGGACAAACAAAGACTGTAATTAAGAAACAAAAAACAAAGCTATCAAAACAACAAACAGGTGTTTTGAAGAAATATCTTTTGACCCTCACAGATGAAAAAATATAAATTGAACAGTCCATGTTTTGCAAGACAACCCAGCAAAAAACAAACACACTCTTGAAATGAAAAAAACATTTGCAGCAACATATGTGAACACAATTTGAAATTGTTAGCAGACCACATAGATAGCACAATGTAAGACACATACGAACGATGCACACAAGGGTCTGCACTAATCACAGGAACAGTTCTCTCTAAAATGCATAAACCATCTGTCTCACAACCACTGTTATTGTAGCCTTGGTTCACACACAACTGAATGTTCACTTGTGCAGATAGTACAATAACACAGGAACAGCAGTCGGACTGATAGTGACATCTTTAACAACCTGATGTGCCTTGCCTTGAATGGTCACTTTCTGAGAATCACCGTAAACATTATTAACATAAATTTTCGTTATTACAACCATCTGTCTGAAAGGCAGTATAAGTCATGGATAATGTCAGCCTCAGGGCAATATGGCCTGCCACATTCCCCCTGGATGCCTCAGCCAATACATCAAGTGCAAATGGATTTCTTCAGTATCTATGGTTTTCTTGATACAGACAGTCACACAGCCACTCAGATGACATATATTAGAAATAGTATGACTAATTATTAATACCGAAATAATAATAATTTAACTTATGCTGTAGCTTAGTATATATCTTTAAATCTCAGAAACGTTTACGAAACACTTACACTACTTGGATGATCTCATGAGTGATGGTATTTGAGATGTCATCAGTGATATCATCAGTGATGTCACTGACCATGTCATGATTTATGTAATATGTGAGGTCATAAGCAGTGTATTGTGGGGGCGTAAGTTTTAGTTAGCTCAAGAATTTATAACTGCTGAATTTCTATGGTTGTGTACGAGTGAAAACAGAGCCTAACAATAACGTCCTTGTCACTCTAATTCTATATCCTAACTCTAACGTTTTTTTCACTGAATTTCAAAACATTTTTAAATTCTATTTCCTAACTTTAATAAAACCTGTAGCCTTTGGATTCTTTTAGTCCAGGTCTCTTGTGGACAGAAGCTGGGAAAGTACTGTCCCCATTACAATGCATATTTGCGCTGTCCCACTAGAGACAATGTTCTGACAGGGCCCTTTTCGTGCCACACATGCATGGAGCAGCTGTATCTTTGATTGCTTCTACTGCATATACAGGATTCAGGTAGACCATAAGCAGGGACTTTATTCAGACACCCGTGCAGATCGTGTCCAGTTCTCCAATCTGTGGTGGACTGCGTCAATTCCAACATTTGCTCTACCTCATAAATCCTGACATTACACCAGCTGTGGCACTGAGTAAATCTCCTGGGCATATAAAAAAGACTTACTCAATAGTAATGTAAGGAAAGGATACATTTTACAGTGGGTCATTTTCACAAACAGCATCATTTCAAAAGAAGGATGAAGCTTGAACTTTTCAAGGACATATGCTTTTGAACATTTAGAACTCAACCAGACTTCCCTCCAGCTGACCACATCTACGCCATCAATGAAGTTTCTGTTACAATAAAGATGGTGGGAAGTTGCATATGTGCTGTGTCAGTTTTAAAGCTCTCAACAACACTCCACGTGTATTACCTTCAGCTCCGTCAAACCTCATGCATTGTACTCAATGATCTCTGTTTAGGCCAAACTACTTAGGAAAATCAGAAGTGCTACATGACCCTGTGATGGCTAGGAAGAGATAAATAAAAATAAAAAAATGTTCTGTGAGTGGCGAAGAGAGTGTGCTCACTAAGAGACTTAAAGCAATTGTGATGTCGTGGAAAGAGACTGGTTACAGTGGAGGTAGAAGCTGTGATACGAGAGGAAGGATCTCCAACTAAATCTTTGAAGGAGCTAATATGGCGACAGGGGCATAGCTTCTGACGATGAACAATGTGCAGTGCAGCAGTGGGCCCACTGAAACATGATTATTGCTGTATTTAATAATTCAAACAGCAGCAAGCCCCATGTTCTTCCTTGCACTAGGGCCCATGATACACTGGATAATAACAGCGACTGTCCTAAGGAGAAAATACGATGAAGTCTAAATGCTCAGGAGAGAGAAGGACTGCTACAGAGTGTTGGGGTGTTCTAGGTGTGGAAAATTATGAGTACCCACGTGTAGGGAAAGTGCCACACAAGGAGAACCGAGATAGTTAAAGAAAAGGCCAGTGACTGGGCATCAGTAGGTGGTGGCGAGCTGCTTCTACAGACATACAAGGGAAAGCTGGATACCAGATTTGAGTATAATTAGCGGGTACAAGAAAAATAGATTGAATGATAAGAGATGGTGCACTCTGTATAGGTGTTGCAGAAGAGACCACCTGGCGAGCAGCAATACGCAGCAGCCATAGGCTTAGAAGGCTCTTTGGGTGATGATTAAGGGTAGTAAATAGGAGTTAAACTGCTGGGGTGCAGAGGGAGTGGTCTGTGTTCACAATGAGCATTTACGCACTTGTATTACCACTAAAATCAATTATATAAAATGCATTGTTTCTAGGTTTTTAAAGCAGCTGGTGTTAAATCCACCTAGGAACAACAATATTCTGATTAAAGTATCATGACAGAATGGAGAGAGGGTGGCCATGGCTAACACGTTCCCGAACTCAGATCAAGTATGGAGATATGTGCACAATGCACAATACCATGTGTGCCTGATGTTTGGTCTACTAGAGGACATACCTTTCAAAATTTCTCTCTGTTTTTTTCATGGATTTCTACTCTGGTGAGGACATTTTCTAAGTGCCAGGCAAACCTGGGAGTCTGGCGATTAGGTCCCTCAAGTGCATGCTCGGGGTCACTTCCTGACAACTGTAGAGTATCGCTCTTCCGTATCGTCTTAAAGAGAGCTTGTGATGAGAGAGCACGGCGTGAGTCGCGTGGCACCAAAGGGAGACCCAACAGCTATTTTTGTGCAACTGATCTGGGCCACATTCCATTCCACCTCAGTCATTAACTAATTCAGTGACACTGGAGCCGTGGTATAGTGGTGCAGGGATGTGTTGAGGTCAGTGACTGCGTGCTTATGTCTATTTCACTTAGATCATATATGCAAATAAACCCAATTCGGGTGGATGATTTCTGATTTTTGAAGCAAAAAATGTATTTATTTGGTTGTCTCCCCCCTTGAAATTGCCTCTGCTTCAATATAAACCATGGGGAAAATATATTCCTCCATTCTTTTGAAAATCTCCCTCTTTCCTGCAATTTGTTTCTTGACATTTATGATAGATAGCTGTATAACCCCTGGATTGCACTGCGTCGGCTTGTATTGTTGTTTCAGTGCCTGTATTTGCAGCCAGGTTCTTCTTGGTTGCAATGTTACTAAGTGAGCCAGTGGCGTAGCTAGGCCTTTTGCCTCCTGTGGCAGTCTCAGCCTTTGCCGCCCTTCTTCAGCCGTAAAAGTGGGAGTGCTGGTGATCGACTCCTGCACGAGCCTCCCCTCACGGCTGCAGGTAAGAGCGGAGGGGAGGAGAGGAGAGGGGGGATGGGAGACCGCATCCCACAAAATGTGTGCTGCCCGGTGCAGACCGCCCCTTCTTGCTACATCACTGAAGTGAGCCCAGTCACTAATTCATGAGCCCAACAATGTAACAACAGCCAAGAGGAGCAGACACCAAGGGTATTTTTACCCAGAAGAGAAAGGTGTCAACATACAAGGGCAGCCAAAACAACCCTGTCAAGAAGGGGTGAGGAAGGGCTGAAGAAAGTGACTATATAGACAAATGTGTTACAAAAGCCAAGAAAAAAAAGTTCCGCAATTTGCAACATTACATATATATCCATTTCAGAGCAGAGTTTGGGTCATTTGCCACTGCTTCACTTAACAGGGAGGGTCACACTGCTTGCTTTTGCATCACTGCGCACGACCCACGGTCACAGTGTCCGTCCAGGCACTAGCAATGGCAGTCTCCAGGGAGTCATCCTCCCGTCCCTGCATCTGCGCTGCCCCAGCCCTGCATGCCGCACATCCTTTCAGATAGCCAGGGTGCTGCTTACACGTTTTGGCTCATCCTGCACGCACACACAAACCTGTGTGCTGCTGGTTTCATAACAAATGTGCCTTGTGTTCACCCACAGCCACATGCACGGGTAAGAAGGACCCTGACAGGCCCCAAAGCTATGAGAACATGGGCTGTGTGGTAATGCGGGGCACAGCAGCACTGAACCAAGAATGCCATGCATACATTTGGGAATAGGTTCAAAGAATGTTATGTTTAAGAGATGCTTTGATGCACCTCAGTTTTATAATTCTCCTGTAGAATAGAATTCTGTCATGTGGCCCACCTGGGGGTGACATTAAAAACAAGCGCGGGAGACCACGCTTGTTTCTTTTTTAATTCACAGCGATATTCACACATTTTTTACAAAAATCTCTGTGAATTAAAAAAAAATGCTTGGCCCCTCTGGCATCCCAAAACCAGCGCTAAGGAGTCAGGGTATTCCTGCCCTGCCCCCTTTTCTTTTTTTCACGTTTTTTTAAGGGATTTGGCTGAAGCCGAGTCCCAAGATGACTGCCAACACTTCCTAGTTGAATTTTTGGCAGCTAATCAGAACTCTGCAGATATACACTGGATAACTAAAAGCATGACCTGTGCACCAAAATCTACCTACCACCCAAATTTGATGTCATTCCGTATAGCAGTTTGGACTGCAAGCTCCTTGGGGAATTAACATGGACAACGTACTTTTTTTTTACTCTGGCTTTTCTCACTCCCTGCTTGACGGATCACCCCAAAAGGTTCTGTGTGCAACAAGAATCACAGGCACACTTTGTTTATAAAATCACGTGAGGATTCGTTTAATGGTGCCAAAGATATAGGCAAGTCAAAAAACGCTTTTCCTATGGAAACATGGTCCTAATTTCAACTACCAACTGTCTATCTATCTATATATTTATTCACTGAAAAAAACAAAGGTTACAGGGCTGTTATAGTTAGGAAATAGAATTTAAAAAAACCTTAGCTATTCATTGAAAAAACAAAGGTTACAGGGATATTGTAGTTAGGCTGAAATTTCACTCGTACAAAACCAGAGAAATTCAGCAGTTATAGTTAGCTGAGTTAACTATAACTCATGCCCCCACAATGCACTGCTTATGACCTCACATATCTCATCGCTCATGACATGGTCAGTGACATCACTGATGACATCACTCATTACATCTCAAATGACATCACTGATGACATTTCTGATGACTTCATCATCAGAATTTCTGATGCAGCCACTCACACCCCATGTAACCATTCATACACCAACTCCAACTTTCACACTACCATTCTCAGTCATTGACACACCCATACCAGTATGCATATATCCACTCACTCATTCATAGGTCTACACACACATCTATTCACTCACCCATACAGCCACTCATATACCCACTCACTCACTAACACAGCCACTGACATATCCACTCATGTACCCATACAGCCACTCATACTCTATCAGACACTCATAGAGCTACTCACGCACATATTCACTCGCCCATAGAGTCAATCACACTGCCACTTACTCACCTATACAGTTATACACACCAACTCACTTATTCATACAGATACTAACACATGCTAACTCACCTATACAGTCACTGACACAAGCCCACACACACTAATACAGTCACACTTACAATCACTCACTCACACACACATAAAGTCACTTATATACTCCAACACTCACCTCTACTGCCTTTCACATATGCAGTTACTCACCCATATACCACTGACACATCCATTAACTCACTGACACAGCCATACGCACACTCACTCACCCATACAGCCCCTCACAGACACACTCATGAACCCATACAGCCATTGATATGCCCACTCGCTCATCCATGCTGGGAGTCACACATCCCCTTACCCACCCACACAGACACTCATACACCCAAACAGGTACTCAGATTACCAATCAATAACCCATACACCACTCATGTACCTACTCACTGACCCATGCAGCCGCTTACACACCAACTGACAGACTGATACAGACTTTCATACAAATTAATCGCTCACTCATCCATTCACTGAGACCCGTATAATCACTCACTTATACAGTCAGTCACACTTCCACTAAATCATTCACACAGGCACTCATACACCCACTGATTCATTAATACACCTTGGTGTATATATATTTGACACTCATAAATGTTTTAGAAACACTCACAGTCACCGGATGATGTCATCAGTGATGTCATCGGTGATATAATTTGAGATGTCATCAGTGATGTCACTGACCATGTCATGAGTAATGAAATATGTGAAGTCATAGGCAGTGTATTGCGGGGCGCGAGTTATAGTTAGCTCAGCTAACTATAACTGCTTAATTTCTCAGGTTTTGTATGAGTGAAATGTTAGCCTAACTATAACAGCCCTGTAACCTTTGGTTTTTCAGTGAATTTCTAAGATTTTTTAAATGCTAATTCCTCTCTATAACTTACCTGTAACCTTTGATTTTTCTGTGAATTTCCATGCTTTTTGAGTTGCAATGGTCTTTGCAGAATGCTGTGGATAGGAGGCAGGGCCTCTGACCAGCTCTCAGAACTCCAGCTGAGTAGGACTTACAGAAAGTACCAGGAGGGCTTCTTGGTCCCCAAGATCCTTTAGCATCAAAGACAACTTTATTCCCCAACCAGTAGCGTGTCAGGAGACATGTTTGCACAGTGGTGCAGAAAGAGTGTGTGGCCTCAGAACACCTCTTAGCAAACTAACTGTACAACTTGGCCACCAAATACTCTCAATAGTCAAGGGGACTTTATCCTCCAACTAGTGCTGTGCCAGGAGGCACATTTACAGAGTGATGCAGAAAGGAAGTCCTTGATGATTGCACAGGTAGTGCCTGTATGATTCTATGAGTGCCATTGCCAAGGTTGACTGCGAATACCGGGTGTTTTTGACAAAGTGTAAAACACATATACAGACATATTTGACATACCTTTTTAGTGTAGCTATTTAGTAAGATACTGATATAACTTTCCCCTTTGTGTTCATTGTCAAAATCACTACATTAAAAATGCATTTTCTTTCTTCACAACAACACCGGAGGTCGCAATGACATTATAGTCATGAATACAAATGTAAAAGTGTAAAACAGATATATAGCATATTTTACACAAAGTTTGAATCTAGCTGTTTAGTAACATATTGGTTTAACTATATTTTAACAACATATTTGTAAAAAGAAACAGTCTCAAAAAATAACTTTCAACAACTAAACACAAGAACACAACATAACTTCCAAACAAACCTTAAACTAATCATTGTTACCGAAACTTATGGGGAATCAAGAACTGCTGCAAAACTAGTGCAATGCACAATGTCTGACAAGACCCTCTCTAGAGGGACGAACAAAAAATATTCATGTGGGACAGTGTCCATGTTATACCATCTAAAGCAGAGTGAAGATGGAGGATCATCTACTTCAGTAGCAGCAGCAGCAATTCCTGGTCAGAAACTCCCTTCTGAGGTGCAGACTACTTCAACACATATGGCTCCAGGGTCGTCAACAATGGCCACGCACTGCATGGACTGTAGTTTTGTTTTATGTGCTGGTAAGCAGTGTGTTGCAGGTATTCACAATGCTGCCAAAAATTATACATATTGTTTTTCCCCCTTTTATCTTTTTTGCACATTTCATAAGAGGAGTTCAAGTGAGCAGCAAGAAGGCAGGGCAAAGCTGACGGCTCCTTGACTTCAATAGCAGCACAACAACACCGAAACAGAGAGTCCATTCAAAAGTCCAATCTCGATTTCAAGATTTGGCCCACAGCTTTCCCCTATGGCACCATACTGCATGGATTGTGGAGTTGTAGTTAGTGCTGGAAAGCAGTCCATAACGGCCCGATGCAATCCTGGAAAGAATAATAAATGTTGATGTGTTTTTTTATTTTTGGCATTCATAGTTTTTCTACATTAGCAGCCATTTTATTATCTTACATAATGGGCATCTAATATCTAACTTTTGTTCATTTTATTATCTTCCAATTAATGCTAACACTACTTACATATAACTTGCCGTATACACAAGTCAAACCATCCATCTACAAATGAATACACAGCTAACTTTTGCCAGTTGTCATAATTTACTTTTTCACTTTTTAAATATAAGTCAACACTCTGGTGCCGATTCCTATCCGTTAAAACCCGGGTACGAATGATCGTACGGAGCGTTTTCTCCGTACGACTCGTACCCGGGAAATCCCCCTTACAAATCAGCAAGTACGAATCGTACAGAAATACCATTTCCGTACGATTCGTACAAAACTACGTGCGGCTAAAAAATACCCACAATTCCGATCCGGGACATCGCGTAAGTGACGTCCGGACGGAGTCAGGCAGCGTTTTACGGACCAGCAAGTACGATTCGTGCCTACGTCACTCCGCACGGCTATTATTTTACGGCAGCCCAAAACTCCCGGGAAATTGAGGACGACGCGAAGAAGGAGCACCTGTATGCAACGGACAGCCATGGACCCCATCCTACGTGTAATCCCGGCCCTCCTAGCCTATGACCTGGTGCACAGAAACCGACGCAGACGCTGCAGAAGGTCAGAACAGCACCCATGGGCAAAGGGGGGGGGGCGAGGGGCATGCAACTTAACCCCTACCCAATTTATACCACATATATCATGTACATACAGTACCTCCAGGGTCTGGTCACTTCGGGGGGCGTGTCCACAAAGGCCTGCGTCCTGCCACAACGGAAGTGGACGTGGATGCGTCCCGTCACCACAACAATGGTGGTACGGCCCGTACACACGCCCTCAGAGTGTGTGTACGGGTCGTACCACGCGTACCCCTACATCACCCCAACAATGGTGGTATGGCCCGTACCCACGCCCTCAGCAGCGATGTCTGGCCAACCTGCAACTGCTGCTGAATGTCCACAGACTCGGCAGTGAGGGCAGCAGGGGAGACAGGGGCAGGGGGTACAGTGCCTGGCACGAAGGAGACATGTTGTTGCCCTACACGGACAGAAGGGACCGGAGCAACTGGGAGGGCGGTGATGGGAATGGAGGGGGCAGTGATAGATGTAGTGCTGCTGCCAGCTGTTGTAGCAGCCTCCTCCCCCTCTGGGAGTTCAGCCTCGGACCCGTCAGCGTCGTAGTCGGTGTTGGTACAAGACAGGTCCTCCGCCTAACTCCCCTCGCCCTCCGTGCCACTTGATGCGCCAGACTCGCCAGCACTGGTGGCACCGGTGCTGGATCCCTCCTCCACGTGGTGTCTCCCTCGGTGTCCCCCGACAATGCTGTGGGCAAGGTGAAGAGACAGGAAATAATCAGACACCTGTATACATATGACACATTTGTCCAAACAAAATAGGTCACAGTGCATATCATGAAAAGCATCATGAGTAAAATCTACAATACTCCGCACATATGTAAGCCCTGCACTCCCCAGTTGGTTGACCCATCATGCCCCTTGGAAACAATGAAAATCCGGACACAACAGCTAATAACTCGATATCCAATTAGACAGAGGATATGGTGTCTGGGAATTGTTGAGCACAGCCAGACTATGAAGGCATGCCACCTCCAGTTCACTGTGAAAGAAACAGTATTGGTGCACCCAAGGGCAAATAACTGACGCCAATGCTGAAGGTGTCCCCACACTCAGAGACCTGTGAGTAAATAGGAAAGCCTAAATAAATACATTGTGAACCCTTGGGAATCACAACACTTTACACAATCAACGTGTTTGGAATGTGTGAATGTGCCACTTTTTGATCAGAACACACATGTGCCTGTATAACAGAAGTCACACAAGGAGGTGCACAGAAAACTACTTTTACACAGTAATTGTATGAGCTGGCAGCCCAAATCAAATAAGCCACAGTAAAGAAGAAATGGGGTATCAGTAAGTACATATACATGGCACCATGGTGTTCTGGATGACTTGACACTCGTAAGTTGGTATCAGCAACAACCAAGGACTTACCCAAATGCAACCACACAGTGGGAACATGTATATGTATAATCTCTAAACAAATATTTTTCAAAACTGTGCCTTCGTTTCTAATGTGCCAGCATGTCCAAGAAAAGTGTAAAGGTGGTGTATTGTGCACTTCCTTGGGAGACATCTGTCATGCAGGCACATTAATGTCATTCACCACAAAACATCAAAGTCATGCATATCAACTATTGAGACATGTTGACAAGTGTAGTGAGTGCCAACGTCCAAGACTGCTTGACTAACAACTTGAATCATGCCACCTGTCACATGCCCATCTGTAACATCATGACACATTTGGCAACACATCTGACCCACTACCTGTCATGTGGAGTGGCACACATGTCCAAACACAGGACAATCAATTAGCTAATGGCCCTGCAATTGTGTCGGAACAAGGAGCACCTGCACTGAGGAGATACCCTCATGGGATCCAAGATTATCCACACAGATGTCAGCACACACAGACCAAACTACGTAGCATCTGGACCACACACCGTTGCCAAAAATGGATGAGCAGGAACCATGTCTTTTAACTTTTGACACATGCTGCAAAGCACAAACATTAAACCCTGCACAACATGACTGGGTCACTGCATGTTGAGTGTCTGTCCAGACAATTATCACACACAGGTCAGACCTGGCAAGGAGACATAAGGTTTGGACATGTAGGCCTTGCCCGCACAAACCCCCCCTACCTGAGACAATGTGATTGAGACAGAGCAAGTATTACACCTCTGAATCTGGGTTTACTAAAATGTGCTTCAAGAACTCCTAAATGTACTCAACATCACCTCGTGCGGCTGACCACACATATTATTGACAAACAACCATCATCAGATAGTTGTACATAGACACACAGGCACTGGCCAGTGTGAGTATGCACAAGCCAAATGGGGTCACCCTGTACAGTGGACACATGTAGCACACTTTACGTAAATACAAATGAGGCCAGGGAACAATGCCACAGAGGCCAAACTATCCTGGACACACCCAGAACGGCCACAGTGTTGGATGACACACATGATTCCTAGGAAAAGGTGTCTCAGGGGACTGTAGTGGGCACACTGCTCCATGGTCCTGGATAGATCTGACTGCAACAGGTGCAACCGTCCCCGCACTATGCATATCTCCTACTCATGCACATCATGTCTGAGGCCACAACATCGGTCATACCTGCTGCAAGTCTGTTCATTTTAAGCCTCACACTCCTATGTTCAGACTCAGCACCAGTGCCAACAATTATGGAGCCCCGAATGACTGAACAGGACAGGGCACAGGCAAGGTACCAACACATGTCACAGACCACCCCCACACATGATGCTGCAAGCATTGTGCACTTGGATTAACTGGTTGCCTAGATGACCATGTGCAAGAGTGATTACACACATACCACGGAACACATGTCAAGGAGGAGAAGGGAGGAAGAACAGCACCGGTTGGCTTGGGGGAACAGGATATGCACTGCACATATAAACCCTGGCAGTGTATCCAGGCGACTGAGCACTTCCAAAAGCTGGTGACACACAACAAACACACATGTACCTACCCCCTCCTTGCTGCTGTCTCTCCTGTAACCGCCTATCCATGTCAGGGAAGACCACCGCCAGGACACGCTTCATTTGGTGGGTCAGTCGTCGACGCCCGCCGTGGGGGCGTGGAGGTGAGTCCTCCAGCAGGACCCGGGTGATCCTCCTGGTCCAGCACCGGATGTCCTGCCAGCGTTTCCTCACTTGGGGTAGGCGCCGACACCGACCCTCCACCGACATCACGGCCCTGACGGCCCGCTTTTAAATTCTCCCCTTCTCGTAGGTGGTTACCTGTGAGGATGACAAAGTGGGACAACATCACTACACCTGCTCCATGTCACAGAGACACACATTTGAACATCTTTGCTTTTTTGAACAGGGCATAGTATGCAGCCAACTCATAGCACCTTTGTCATAGGGACATTAGCCTCTGGGGAAGCCAAATGCACTACATGGCATTGAAAGTACACAGGTGGCATGAGGGGTGCGACACAATCACTGATCATGGCTCACACTGTGCATCAAAAGCAACACAAGGATGATGGACAGCACCTCAAAGCAGTCACATGCCCCAGGCCACTGACGCAACCTCAGCAGAGTAGACAGAAACACACAGGCACAGATCAATCACCTGCCATTGGCAACAGCGGATACAAACCTCACTCTGCACATGTGCCACTTGACTGGGGGGTGTCACAGGTGTGGGGCTAGCTCAGCACGTCAGACACACAGCACGGCTTCCTTCTCACATCAGATGGGTAGAGCATATGCCTCCTCCATGCAGCTGTGGTGCAACACTCCACATAGACACTCACCCACATGACAAGGAACATTCACACACATCAATGTCCAGGGGGCGTACACATCATTTGGACACTCTCGCCACAGCTACATTCAACTCACACACATCTGTGGGTACAGTCACCTGTCACACCGGGGGACCACAGAATCACATCAGGACTATAGAACTAAAATGCCCAAGAGGATTAGCCAGGCTGAATGTGCCATGCACCATGCAGTGATTGTCACAGTAAGCACAATGCAAGTGAGGAGTGCAGACATGAACTACATCATGCTCTGCATGGGAGACATAAGACATTTTTCCCCCCCTGGGACCCACTCTAAAACAACATTGCATGTCTGTCACACCTGGACACAATGCCAGAAGTGACAGTCACAAAAAAGGGGCACAGTCAAAGCTAGTGGAGTCAGCACTCACCTGCTCCCCTGGTCTCCCATACAGGCTGGGGTACTGTGGGAACATGACATCCAGCAACGCCTCATTCTCCTCCTGGGTGAATGGCTGGGCCCTCTCCACAGACCTGGACATGGTGACAGAGGAAGCAATGACAGCAGCAGTGGTGTGGAATGAAAGGTTGTGCAAGCAAGTGCCCTCTCATGGGTCCTGGCTGACTTATATCTGCCTTGCTGGGCTGTTTCATTTACAGGAGTACAGAGTGATTGGTCAGACTCATTAGCCTCCTACGTTTCCTCCAATCCCTTTAAACATACACCAGTGAGTGCCTTTGCATGGTTCACAATTTGAGCATCATGTCAAGTCAACAACCACTTTGCAACATTGTATATTGTCTCCAACCGACTTTTGCTGGCCACCTGATGAAAATTTTTGAACAGGAAACTCGGTCTCCATGACAACCAGCATGCATTTAGGCCGTTATACTTGTCCCTCATGTGTCCCCTATGTAATTTGACAATCCACACACAGGTACGGTGCGTTTGACACGTACCCCTACGGCACCAGTTGCACAGTGCGTTTGACACGTCCGTGTACACTCTGGTCGTACACGTATGTGTACGACCAGTGTGTACACGGACGTGTACGACCAGTGTGTACATGCACGTGTACTACGGTAGTACACGTCCGTGGACACACTGGTCATACACGTACGTGTACGACCAGTGTACACTCTCCTATCGGAGTGTCTACACGTATGTGTACACGTACGTGTACACACTGGTCGTACATGTACGTGTACACACTGGTCATACACAGACATGTACGACCAGTATGTACACGGACGTGAACTACCGTAGTACACGTCCGTGTGCACACTGGTCACACACGTACGTGTGTACGGTCCTTACACACACGCGTACTCCTACGCCAAAACCAATATAGTGATCCGTACCGTACACACGCCCTCAGAGCGTGTGTACGGTGCGTTTCACATCTTCCACTAGTGATAGGAGGTGCACAGGACAGGAATGGAGGTCTCACACTCGCACAAGGCTGAACATCAAGTCATTGTAAGTGCAGTTCTTCTTGTGCAGGGCCTATGTGTGTCAGGCAGTGATATGGCACTTTTCTCCTCATGTTTTTGCACAATAGATGTGTGATGACCTCTGGACAGATGGCATGTGTGATGGGGCACTATGTGGCACACTTCCCCTTCACATTTTGCACATGTGTGCATGTAGTACAAACGTGTCAGAAACTGCATCACTGGTATGGCACAGTCACCAACACCCGCAACTGTCCCCTGATGCCAGGGACAGGGACACTGACACCTGACATCTCACTACCAGCGTGGCCCGATGTGACTATGTCGTGTGTGTCATGTGTTCCCATGAGCTTGCTGTTGGTGTTCCGTCAACTGCATCTGCTGTTGCTGCATTCAACATGTGTCTGTTCGTAGATGGCCATTTCACACATATACGCACAACATGCCACATGTGGATTCACACGTTACGTGTGTCTGGATGCTTCGAACATGTTCTTTTGACATGAGAACATATCTGCGTCATCTCCATGTCTGTGTTTTCTTTTTTCATGTGTACCCCTTCATCGCAATGTGTGTGAGCTGGTAATTTTTAATGACATGTGCGCTGTGCGTCTAGCTTGCCGCCAGCTGTCTGTATGAGATGACATCCTTCAAAAGCAGATATGTGGATGTATGTCACTCCTGTGATGTCTCTGGCTGTTCACTTACACTGGCCCACAGCTTGTTTCAGGGCATGTACTGGAGAACTTGACAATCAACGGTTGTAGCTGGCTCTTCGTAGGAGTTGCATCTGGCTGGCATACGTGTCCTGGATGTATTGCACAGACCAGACTCAGTATTTTGCAGATGTGTATTAGCAGTTGAACATGTGCCCAGTTTATTGACATTGGTGTTGTGATGTACTCACTCTTCGTTATTCCTTCCAAATTTCTGCAGGGCACTGCCTCTCCCCCTACCAATGCCAGACTTGGGTGCCATGAGGGAACGTGACTGCATACGCCATTACAGATTCACCCAACAGTTAATTGAGGACCTGACAAACAGGCTGGCACCACACCTCCAACCGCGACACAGTTATCCTACTGCGCTGACCGCCAAGATGAAGGTGATGGCAGCCCTACATTTTTTTGCCACAGGTACTTTTCAATTCACCATAGCTGATGTGGGTGGCATGTCCCAGACCATGTTCAGCCGTGTCCTGCATGATGTTTTAGAAGGCATGTTGGAGCACCTGGATGAATTCATCCATTTTCCGACTCGTCAGCAGTTGACGGGTGTCAAGGGTGAGTTCTATGCCCTGGGAGGGATGCCCCATGTCATTGGGTCCATTGATGGGACACATGTGGCTTTGGTGCCACCACAGGCACAGGAGGTAGCCTATCGAAACCGAAAACATTATCACTCCATTAATGCCCTTGTGGTGTGTCTTCCTAACATGCTGATTTCCCATGTCTGTGCACGTTTTCCAGGGTCAGCACACAATGCCTACATCATGAGGCGTAGCAGGGTGCCAGAAATGATGCTGGGGCTGCACAACGAACAAGCATGTCTTGTTGGTGGGTATACTCTGTTTGTCCTGTATTTAGCTGTATCTTTGTATCTTACAGCATCTCCTGACCCACTTCTGTACATGATGTTTCCATGTAGGGGACTCTGGCTATCCCAACATGCCATGGCTGATGACGCCTCTCCGCAACCTCAGAACAGCTGCAGATCACCGTTACAACAACACCCATGGGCAGACCAGGCGAGTGATTGAGAGGACGTTTGGCCTCCTGAAGAGCAGATTCCGGTGCCTTCATAAGACAGGCGGATCCCTCCCATATGCACCGGTCAATGTCTGCAAAATCTTCATCGTCTGCTGCATGCTGCACAACATGGCAGTGGAGAAAGCTGTGCCACACATCCTGGATCCGGATGAGCAGGAACATCCACCCGTGGAGGATGAAGGGCTTGGTCACGAGGCAAGTGAGGAGGAGGAGGATGAGGAGGAGGACATCCGGAGTCAGCTCATACGCAACTTCTTCTCCTAATGGTGAGTCCCTGGGTCTGAGTGTGCACGCTTTTAGCCTTGTGTGGCATGTGTTGCTATGTGTGTGTCCAGCTGACTGTATGCTAAGTTACTTAGAGGTGTGTTCTGATGTGGCACTCGAGTGATGATGTCATTCCACACATTGTGGATGAGACAGTAAATTTAAAACTAGGATGGTGACAAACTTATTCCTGTAGAGTCACTGACCATGCATGCGGTTGAGTATCTTTTCAGTGACTTCTTGTGTGTCTGTCATCCCCAGGTATTTGCGCATGCTGTCTGCTCGTGGCATCGTTGGACTCCTGCTATTCCTCATGAGTATTGCAACGTGTGCTGAATCAGCGTTACATGCACGGACATGGTGAAATTTCGCCTTTGGGTAGGATTGCAACAAGGCATTTTGGGTGTGGTAGTTGTTTGGAATGTGTGTGCACTGCTCCTGTGCATGTTTTGTTACTATTCATACATGTCGACTCACCATGGGGCACCTGACATGTAGCATGACTCCAATGACTTGATAGTCACCCTACGTGGCAGTCATCTGTAATGGGATTGTGGATTGTGAGGAAGGCATCAATGTGTGTGAAACTTCCCTCTGAAACATCCGGGAGGCTACGGGAGGAAATACGGTGGGACGTCCCCATAAGAGGCTCAATGGGGAATTGCAGCCTCTCCGTGTGCAGCAGGGGTTGTTTGGCTCACCCCCTTCACTTGTGTGCCAGTTCAATGGATTTACAGCATCTGTGGTGTGAAGGGGGTGTCAAGTGTAGGTCCCACATGTTCAGCCAAATGACCTGTGAGTCTGTTCATATTGATGCATTTCCCTTACTGTTGGCCTGAGTAATAAAGGTGTTCCTCAGCCTCCAAGGTGCCTCATCTCTGTCAATGCAGGTCTCTTGCCACTGTGCATGCGGCATCTCTGGCATAGTTGTCCAAGATTGTGCATATGAGTCTATGTGTAGATGAGCAACATACATGGTGTTCTTCATGGATTTGAATCTCTCTTGTGCATGAAGTTCATGGTTGTGTATGTATTTGGCCATGTTGGTCCCCACAACGGGCCCTCAACACCTGCTGAGTGTGTGTTTTCTGTGCGCAGCTCGGCCTTCAGTTTCATGATCTGGTGTCAGTCATCTTTGGTGATTGTGCATCCTTTGTCTCTGGGTGTGCCATTGAAAACCGAACACTCCTTCCTTTACATATACCTGTTGCAGTTGGACTTTCTGACATCCTTGTCTTTATGTGCAACTTGTGGCCTATTTTCAAGGACATGCCACCTGCTGCTGCAGCCCCTGCAGCAAGGGCACACAGAGTTTCCGGATGTGGCAACACACACGCCTCAAAGATGCTCCTCCCTTCCTCCCTCCACCCATTCATTTGGCTGGCATCAGCTTGTCTGTGCCACTGTTGCGGCTACGCGGTGCCAAAGGCTGGACCGTCTGCACATGCAACGTGCACATTGCACGACCCTCATGTCCTTGCATGACCCACATCACACTACAGTCTGATGTTGCAGCCACCCTCCATGCAATGTCCATCCGCATATCTACCAGCTGTTCTCAGGCATACACTAAGCGCACACACAACACCTTTGCATGATGAGTGTGCAACTCCGACTGCCTACACAGTGCTGCCACGCCTTCAAGGCCCTGTTACACCAACCAGGTAATGTCCCTCCTACTCCCCACAGGCTCTGTACCCCAGCAAGGCCATGTGCGTGGGAGTCAAGGCTTCTGCATGTAGTATGGTGTCGTCATCTGGCACATGGCCCAGGTATCATCTCTCAGCGTGTAAATCTACAATGTGTCCAGGACCCCCCTCACCACCATCACATGCGCACAGCACCTCATCATCAGCTCGTATGCCATTGACTGCCAGGTGCTCCTCACCCTCACCAAAGACGCCGACATTGCCAGTTCAATTGATCAAGAATGCATGAGATCCATTGATGGATGGCTGAACATCAGCCACCTGAGGCTGGACTTGTACAGGACTGAGGTCAACATCTGAGGATTGTCCCCTTACAGCTGGGTCAACTGCTTGTGTCCCACCCGCAAGAGCCCTGCACAGGCACCCAGTGGCCACGCACACAAGATGGTGTGCATCATGTATTGCTCGCTCACATTTGCCATGGTAATCACCAACATCTGTACCTCAGGCTGCAACACCCTCTGCATGATGCACATGATCCACAGATAGATCCACTCCAAGGAAAGACAGACCATCCCCCAGGTCCACGACAACATCCGTGTCAAATAATGCCCTGCCATCTATGGAGCTAGTACATCCACACTCCCTGGAAACTAGTACACATCCAGGGTGCATCTGCACACCTCAGCTTCAACATCCCTCGCCCCAGCCACATCACCGTCCAGCAGAGATAGCTGCAATGGATCACTGTGTGCTGCAGGATGACCTTCAGACTCCCCACCCACACTCAGGAGGCAGGCCACAACCCCGACCCTAAACCAACCTTGTACCACAGTCATCCGAGACCCCGTTGTGCCATCTCCGTGCATCCAACCTTGACCTGGCCACCATTCTTCACATCCACCATACTCCAGCATGCAGGACATAGTTCTCCCACCTGGGAACACATACCTGGGACTCCCTCCCCGGGAACCTCCAAATGAGGCATGACCTCTACGCCTTAATGATGCTCTTCCAAATAGGTCTGTCCGCACAGTATTGCAAGCCCCCCCTCAGCAGCTTGAGACCATCACAGGTGAGTATTGTGCTCCATGTCTGCATTAAATGACACATTGTGACCCATGTGTGTCCTGTCCCAGACTCAGATCCAAGGGTATGGATGGGTGGAGTTAGTTCAACACTCAGGCATAGTTTGATATTTACACACACATATGTTGTGGACTAATGCAAAATGACAGCAACATCTCCTGATACCAAATAATTAATTTTATTTGCAGTGGGGTACGTGTTTTGGTAGATGACATGAGGTGCTCTACCGGGTGCATGGAATCCAAAGTTCACAGGGGGAGATGGTATCCTTGGCATTAGAAGTCATCAGAGTCCAGACCACAGTGTTGGTCATCATTGGTCAGACTGTGACCAGCAAGTCCATGTGGCAGAGAATGTCATTGGATGTGGTGCTGCTGTTGCGCCAGAGGGCCAGGTGCCAGGCCAGGTGACCTGGGAGATGTGGATGGTCCGCTGCCTCTCACGGTCTTTTCCGTGGACGACCCACCTTCCGGGGACCCTCAGATGCAGGCCTTGACGATGTTTGGGACGCTCCGTCGGACGAATCCTCCTCCTCCTCCTCCCTCCCTGTGCCTGGTGCTGGTCTGCGCCTGGTTTCACAGGGAGGGTTGCCCATGTTGTCGGCGATCCGACGGAGTGAATGGTTTATGTCCCTTTACACCGCCAGGAGCTCACCCAGTCTTGCCTCCATCCGTCCTTGGTGTTGTTGTTGACTGGCGTGTTGCTCGGCCTGCAGGTTCTTCATCTCGTCGAAGGTCCCCTTCATCTCTGTGAGGCTACCTGGCTGATGCCCCTGGTGTCACGCTGGTATGTGTCCAGGATGTGGCGTATGTGTGACATACCGGTTCCCTCAGCTGGCTGGTCAGGTTCGCGCCTCCGACTGCCTCCACTCCCACCACCCCTGCCCACACAAGCCTGGCCTGCCGTTGTGGGCACATCGGGTCTACGGGACCCCTGAGGGATGGCATTTGCGGGGTTGCCTGCCTCCTCCTGGGTGCCCAGAGAACCTTGTCCCTCCTGGTCAGACTGGCTGTGTTGTTCAGTGCGAGCAGGGCTCCTGGGTGTCTCCTGGGATGTGGCAGGAATGGGGGTGGTGGTTGGCACAGATGTACCTGATGCAGGTGCTGCAGAGGCTTGGGCACCAGAGGGGCCAGGTTGGTCGGGGTCATCCGCGGAGTGGTGAGAGTCGTCGCTGCCGGTGGGATCATCTTCACGCCGAGCCTGGGACTGTGATTCTTCCCCCCCATTGTTGGGGGGAGATCCATGACGTTGCCCTGTGTGTGAGAGAGAGACAATGTCAATGCTGTTTCATGCGACATCCATGTTTCATACATATTCAAGTTGGCACAGTTCCTCCAGGTAGTTGGATGTGCCTAGCATCCCTCTCAATGTCCACTTGTGAATGGGTATATTGCGGGGGACAGATTGATATGTTCTCCTGAGTGTTTGACCTGTAGAATTGTGGCTAGAATGCTTATTTGGCTATGGATTGATCTTGTTGTGTCACATGTCCATTGTGAGAGTGGATGAATCTGTTGCCTGCCCCAGGGGTGTGTCATTGTGTAAGGGGGGGGTTGTGACCGAGCCTGCTGTTGTGTGTAGTGTGATTTGTCATTGGGTCTCCCAGGTGATGTGTCTGTCCCCTCATGGTGCATGCTGGCATGACAGTGAGTGTGAGTTCCTGTGCTAGATGTCTGAGCTAGTGGAGTTGGTGTTTGAGTGTACAGTGGTCACAGGAGGGCCTTGTACTGCATACAGCGGGGGCAAGTGTCAGCTACCTTGTCAGTACTTTGCCATTCCCTGTGCCTTGGGCATGGTGCATGGGTGTGTACCTAGGCCATATGGGCTGAGGGCATTGGTGTCTGCTTCTGAGTGTCACGATGTGTTTTGTGAGGCCCACCCTCCCAGCATCCCGGACATCCAGTCTTGGGTTTGTGGTTTGTGTAGCCTGGTACATGGCATGGCCTTGCTTTGTGAATGGGGCATGGACATGTTAGTGGCATGAGCGTGCTTTTTGAGTGTGGTTGTGTCCGGTGAGGGCTTGGGGGTAGTTGCGTGCATTTGGTGTATTTGGGGTGTGGATGCCATTGCCCCCATGTTACGTAAGTAGTTTGTGTACTCACCAGGCTCTGCGACTCCTTCGACTCCGTGTACTCCCACCGGCGGAAGCAGGGCCATCACCTTCTCCTCCCAGGGATGGTAATGTACGGGTCTGCGGGGCAGCCCACCTCCAGTGATGTTGCTCTGGGCGTATTCCTCGTTCATTTTCCGCTTGATTGCCCTGCGCAGATCGTACCACCTGGCTTGGCATTCATGCCTGGTCCTTCGGATGGGCGCAACAGCATTCACCTTATCGACGATCCTCTGCCACAGGCTAGTTTTTTGGGCTATGCTGGTCTGTCTGAACAATGTTCCAAACAGCTGTGGCTCGACTCTGATGACTTCGTTAACAAGGAGGTCCAGCTCCACCCTTGTGAACTTTGGATTCTTGTCTGTGGGCATGGTGTGGGGTGTGGGTGTGGATGGTTGTGGGTATGTGGGTGTGAATGTGACGGTGTGTGTGTGAATGTGAAGAGGGGGTGTTTGTGAAGGAGGCTGTGTGAAGGTGTGTAAGTTAAGGTGTACTTAAGGTGTGAGTAAAGTGCAGTTGTTTGTCTGTGGCGTCTGGCAGCAGTGGGTCTGTTGCAAAGGCTCATGGGTTGTGTGTGTGGGCCCTTTTTATTGGTCCATTTGTGGGTGTGGCTGGGTTGAATTTGTGGTGGGTGTGTTATAAGAGGTGGTTGTGATTTGGGCCTCTGTTTGCCTGTGCCAGGTCAGTCATTGAGATGTATTTTGTCATGTAGACGTGTTTTGTGGTGTTGTGCGAGTCAAATTGACCCTCCTTGTGCTGTTTTACAGTGTCCTGGTTCTGTATGAGTATTTTTCGCGTAGGTAAGGTCCGTACATACGCGATGCTGGGTGGGGGTGCTGGGGTACGGAGTTGGGGTACGGTACGTACAGGTACGGGGCTGGGGGTACGGTCCTGGGGTGCGGCGCGTTCAGGTGGGGGGCTGGGGTACGGTGTTGGGGTACGATGCGTACCGGTGCGGGGCTGGCGTACGGTGTTGGGGTATGGTGCGTACAGGTACAGGGCTGGGATAGGGGCCTGGGGTGCGGCGCGTACAGGTGGGGTGCTGGGGTACAACCCTGGGGTGCGGCGCGTACAGGCACTATGGTCCTGGGGTACGGTGCGTACAGGTGCGGGGCTGGGGTATGGTGTTGGTGTATGGTGCGTACAGGTGCGGGCTGGGGTATGGTGTTGGGGTACGGTGCGTACAGGTACGGGGTTGGGATAGGGGCCTGGGGTGCGACGCGTACAGGTGGGGGGCTGGGGTACGGGCCTGGGGTGCAGCGCGTACAGGCACTACACTCCTGGGGTATGGTGCGTACAGGTACGGGGCTGGGGTACGGGCCTGGGGTGCGGCACGTACAGGTGGGGGGCTGGGGTACGGTTTTGGGGTACGGTGCGTACAGGTAAGGGGCTGGGGTATGGGCCTGGGGTGCGGCCCGTACAGGCACTACGCTCCTGGGGTACGGTGCGTACAGGTACGGGGCTGGGGTACGGGCCTGGGGTGCGGCGCATACAGGTGGGGGGCTGGGGTACGGTGTTGGGGTACGGTGCATACAGGTACGGGGCTGGGGTACGGGCCTGGGGTGCGGCGCGTACAGGTGCGGGGCTGGGAGGTAGGCCTTGGGTGCGGTGCGTACAGGTGCGGGGCTGGGGTACGGTGCTGGGGTACGTTGCGGATGGGGGGGTACGGTGCTGACATACGGGGGTACGGTGCTGACATATGCGGGGGAGGGGGGGCTGTACGACTCGTATCCGGGCACAAGTTTACCCGTGTACATGTGTGCTACAGGGCTCGCTCCGTACGGGGCCTTTTACATGCGGTAGTTTATTCGGACGGACGGTACGGATCGTACTTGCGCGCTCGGACTTCTGTTTTACGTTTTGCACGTAAAAATGTCCGGCTCCCTCTCGTACACTTTTCCCGACGCTATTCGGACGTAAAAATGTCCGGCTCCCTCTCGTACCCTTTACCCGACGCTGATCGTATGTATTTTTCAAGTATGAATTGTACTTCGCCATTTGTACGGTACTTGTACGATTCGTACGTGAAAATATACAGATACGAGTCAAACGCAAATTTATTTAGCCGGATCGGAATTGGCACCTCTGTGTTTAAATCTTCTAGTAAGGACATCAACAACATATACATACTCTGCTTTTTACAGAACACTCTATTATATTTTGTGATCTCTTTTTTAAAACCATCAACTGTAATATATGTGTCTTATTCTGCAACTCCTCCTCTTAACAACTCTTCATTTTCCCTAGAATCCTGCTCAGGACCAAAGAAACAAAATTGCACATCACCAGAAATCTTTTCTACGTCTGCCACACTACCATGAAAAAGTTCTCTACATATTTCCCCTAAACATAAAGCAGGAGTTTTCTCATAATACCGTCTCCTACCTAAAGTTCACATTGTTGAGTGGTATAACTTATTTTGGGTTTTAAACTTCGCCTTGGAAATATACATAGCAATTTTCTTAATGTATTAATGGACTCCTGTGTGAGAAGTTGGCCTGGTATATGCTGTTCACTAGTTAAAGTGGACACCTTGCACTAGTACAATTCGACTCTTATGGTAGTAGGTTTAAGGCAACCTTTTAAAGAAAGCTATCCTAGTGATAGCTGTGGAGAGCAGCCTTCAGGCTAAGTCTTTAGAGGAATGTAAAGCAGCTTGCTTTACCTTATAATCTCTTGAATTACTAAATGAAAGGACACCACACAGGTATATATATAAAATATATATGTATTTATTACTAACAACTCTCTGCTAATCTCTTTATGAGATTAGAAGTCAGGAACATATGCACAAATCAACATTTCACAACAAGTTAAGCACAAATATGGCTGGGGCCCTAGGGGCGTACCAGACCATATACTAAAAAGGAGACTTATAGATAACGACTTGAGAAGGGACAAGGCCTAGGGCCTTCAGAAGTGCTGGGGCCTCACTAATCCACCCAAGGCAGGTAAGTAAAGGACCCATGGGAGACGCATGCAGTGTGAGAACCCAGCCGCGGATCCCAATTGACTTCAATGATGCAAGTCGCGATTGGAAATTTAGAGTTTTAGGGTACCCAAGGATTGTGGTTCCTCGTCACTCGTGGGGTCCACTTGCCTCAGCGTCGCTGGGGACTTACGATGGCCTTGGAGAAGTCAGAAAATCCTCTTTCGGGGCTGCAGGGACTTCGGACTCCGGCAGGAGCTGGAAAGTTTGCGACTGTTGATTCAAAGTTTTGGTGCCTGCCAAGCAGGGGAGTCACTCCTTGACTCCAAGGGAGATTCTTCAGTCTTCCAGAGGTAGTGGAATGTCGAAAGTCCAGGATTCTTCTTCAGAGCGTCATCCAGGGATATCTAGGTTGCAGTGGCAAGGGTTCCCTAACTTATACTAGAAGGAAGGGAGGGACTAGCTCTATGACCCCACCTATGGGAGGGTCAGGGGAGTGGGTGGCTACACCCACTTCCCTTTGTCCAGTTTCACGCCAGAGTAGGGGCAAGTAGCCCCTGAACCGGTTTAAGCTGGCATATGCACAAAGGAGCCTACTGCTCCCCCAGTGCAGGACTTCAAAGCACTCTAGGAGTGCACCCAGCCAGCCCCAGTACACTAAACCCTGTCTGGGAGGTGACCACACCTCCCTGTGACAGGATGCCTATTGTTGGGCCTCCTCCACTGCGAGTTTTGGTCATCAGCAGGAGGGCAGCCCAGTGTCTGTGACTGGTGGCATCCATTTTGTGATGCCAGGGCTCTTCAGGATTCTACCGTGTTTCCACAGTAGGTGCATGTCTATCCCCCTAGAAGGGTGGGATCATACTCCCACACTAGTTACTGGTGAGGGGGTATGATTCCAAAGCATTTGACACCAAAGACAACATGTTTTGATGCAGCCATCCCAGAGTTAGCATTTACCGCGAGGTTATAATGCACTTAAGAGTATATGGTTTGACCGCATTCACAAACAGCCCCAGAGAATGGACTCTGAGAGCTGCAGAGGGGCCCTGCTCAGGCAGAGGCACTCCCTCACATGGAAACCAAGCACCCTGCCCTCGGGATTGATAGGGCCGGCCTTAGGAGTGACTGATAGGTTTATAAGTGTGTGTAGGTAGAGATATAGTAAACCTATATCTCAGTGAGGAGTGCTAACACTACCTCATCCAGGCTGCAGTAGCAGGCCTGTGGTGTCAGATTTAGTCTGCTTCCCAGGAGTGGCATAATACATGCTTCAGCCCCTGGTAGGCCTGTGAAGTACCTATGCCCTTGGTACCTAAGGTACCATATACTAGGGGCTCATAAGGTACCACAGTATCCAATCACTAGTGCATCTAATATGCACTTCAAGTTTTTTAAAGATAACAGAGAGGCTGGGGCCCTGATTAGCAGGGTCCCAGCCAGACTATAGCCAGAAACCAGTGTTAACATCAGAAAAAAAGTGGGGGCAACATAAGGTGCAGATCCTACTCTCCTACATCCTGTCTAATACTAGAAACACTACTACAATTCCATTTGTATACAGTACCCTGACTATGCCTTCCTCGTACCTTTTCTGCAATACTTTCTTCAACATTTCTAGATACCATCATCTCTTTTGCTATAGGACTACCATTCTTTATTTGATACCGTTGTCCTCTTTAATCAATAGCATGAACTAATGTGTTATACTGGATATAGCTTTCTTCATTAAACAAAGCCTCTGTACAAGTAGTATGTATCCATTGACCACTAAAAACTGTACAACAGTTTCTTCTATTCACTAATCTTTTCTTCTGGTTGTTCTCCTCATGCAAAACATTATTTTGTTAAGGGTCCTCATTCTATTTAGTATCAAAATGAAAAGCTTCCACTTCAAAGCAAAGCCATTATCAACTACTCTCACAACTTGTTCTTTCTGTTTTAGTGCATCTCTCCTTCTTCTACACTTTTTTAAATGTAACACTAAATTTACAAGGCTGTAACTATACAATCATTATAATATTTGAGCAGAACCTATGCAGCCATCTAAACACCCAACTACAACCCATGCATGCATTGAAATACTGAGGCATACGCGTGCACTGATGAAACCCTCAGGCTCTACTCATACAGTCATGTAATTATGTAGAGAGTACCATTGTAGTAAACCTATCCCCTATCATATTGTCTAAAGACTACATATTCCTCAGTAAAACTTGTAAATACATGGGTTTGTGGTTGAATAGATAAATGCTCCAGGAATGACTGAATGAGTGCAGAGGTAGTTCCTAGGTGATTCAGTGAGGATACAATTAGTGCCTAGATGATTCCCTGACTATGTCATAACTTCATGGGTCACTCCATATCTGCATACTGACTGCCTGCATGTTTGCATGAGTATACCACTAGTATCTGGGTGTTTGGATGATGGCATGAGTAGAGTTTGAATGATTCGACAAGTGTGTGACTAATGCTTCAATAATTCAATACATGCATAGATACTGGTAGGATGATTAAATGAGTGCAACTCTAGTACCTGGATGATTGCAAGAGTGCATACATAGTATGTAGGTGATTTATGAAAAGCAATACAATGCAAAAAACTTTATTTTGATCACTATAGATCATAAAAGTACACCATAAAACAAGACACTTGCAGACACAAAATACAAAGAAAAAATGGCATCATTATATTTCATTGGAATAGCAACCAGGTGTAAGAAATTTCTAATACATCATTGCTGATAATTAAGAACTTCATCATAAGATACACTAAAAACATCGATAAAACATGAAAAAAGGTGAAGAAAAGACAACGTTCACTTAAAATAGCACACGGCACACAATACGACTTTAGTAGGAGCCATACAGTATGGTACAACCTAGGAACTAACAGGGGAGTGCTTGATATGCCTAATCCACATAGCTATTAAAAACGTAGCTGTACAGAATACAATCATGTGCGTTGTGTTTGACTGCAGTATTCTATAGGCCTCCTTGTACTTTCTTACCCCAAAATTTCTGCACAGTGGGGCTATCCATTTAGTTTGAGATTGATAGTACAAGGGGCAAAAGAATAAAACGTGATCAAGTGACTCAGATATCTCTTGGCAGCAGGGGCAATTTCTTTCACCCATCTCACCTACTTTGCCCCATTTCCTTTTAAAAATATTTACACGGTAGGCAACCATACCTGAACTGTAGGTATAGCTTCCTTGCTTAAGGGGGTTCGATTTCGTCTATCGTGGCCTCAAATTACAATGATTGTTAAAAATTCATAAAAGCAATCGAAAGTCAACCCTTACAATTCATTCTCAAATCGGTCTCAACAGTGCCCCAGTATGCAGCTTTGAGACTGAGTTTGTTGATCTGACTAATGGTTTCCAGTTGACTCCAATATACATCTAATCCTAGTTTATGTAACAAAGTCTTCACTGTGGACATCCAAGGAATCGTGTCCACACAAGTTGGTGTCATTAGTTCACGGAGACCCACCCCATAGGAAACAAGTCCTGCAGTAGACCATAGCCGGTGCCAACACATAAGCATTCTCAGAACAATTTTATGTGGAATTCTTTTCTGGCCTAGATCTAAATAAAACGGAATCAATGGGGTGGACACCGGAAGATTCAATAGGGATCTAAGAAAGTTTTGTTCAGTTACTGAGAGATCTCTACAATTTGAACTACCCCATACCTCTGCCCCATATAGGGCTGCACCAAGGGCTTTGACATTATATTTCTCGAATGCTGGTGCCAGTCTTCTGGATATAGTTTTCCTGTAAATTTTGACTATATTCACCATTTGCTGGATTAAGGATAGTTGCACTCTTTCCAGATGTGGGAGCCAGCTCATATTCGGAGTAAATCTAATACCAAGATAGTCAAACTCTGTCACTAGTTCTAGAGGAACGCCACCCACATACAGACGCTTTTTGAATTTAGTCTTTAAAGCTTGAGCAAAAGAGCATACATTTTATTTTGGAGCTATTTAGCTCTAACCCCCATTCCAGACAGAGTGCCTGAAAATCATTTAATTATTCTGCAGCACACATAGAAGAAGCAAATCACCATTATTCAATGATTGTATATGTGCAGGAAGGAATACCTTTCTGCACATAATCAATCATTAATGCCATTTTGCTCTTTCTATGAGTGCTGAATTCTGCAGCACACATAGAAAAAGCAAAAACAAGGAGAAATTAAAGTATTTCTCCTAATTGTGCCATCCTAATGCCTGCTTTGCCTGGCATTAGTTTTTGGTGCTCCCTCAGATTTACACCTCCTTGTAAATCTAGGGCAGCATCAAAAAGAGATGGGTGTTGCAGTGGAATGCACACAGCAGCACCAATTGCACACCCTTTCACGCAGATACCTGCGTGAAAGGGTACCACAGTTAAAAAGCAGCGTTAACCCACAAAAAAGGCTCAACTCCACTTTGTAAACATAGTGCAGGGCATTGGGCCACCGAAACATCAAAAAAGTGACGTTAGGGTTGCGCAGTCCCCTTGTACATATTCCCCATTGTGTTAAAAGCATTTGCAATGAAGACGCCATTTTAAATAACACCTGGTGCGCCACCATCTTAGAAGTCCACCTTCGAACCGTCTCTACTTCCAGGCTCTCTCTGGATGTGTCTTGCATACCTGGACACAATAGGTGTGAGGCTCCACCAACTGTTCCACAATAACAAAGGTCGCAGAGATTGACACGGCTCCATTATCAAATGATTTCTTCCCACAGGAACAAAGTTTCCAAGTATTTTCTTTACTGGCTTGTTATGATTAGTTTTGGAGGAAAAATAGTCTGATTCAGGTTTTAAAGTAAAAAATTCTGAGTATCAGTTTCCTCGCCAGATATAAAACCATGGTCATGGAAGGTCTAATGTTACTTTTAAAAGCTTTATAACAGAAAGCATGGCTCAGAGTCCTCATCCTTCTCCCAGTGCTGAAAAGCAAAATGGCAGCCGCCCAAATTTCGGTGGAATGGATTCAACGCCTGTCAAGTCGAAGCACAGACAGTAATTCATACCGCTCTAATCAGTGATCGCTTTTTTCCCAGCAAAAATGAGCGAACATATGGTTCATTGTTATTGATTTCAGATAACAACACGGACGTTTCCCCAGATTTTCTGGCTCCGCTTTCTGTAGCATCCTGCGAATTTAAGCCCCACTCCCCCTGCACTTCATTGTTGCTGGATCTGCATTTTCAATCGTCCTGTTTGTTTTCATCAGAGTTCTTTTCCAACATCCGGGACCCCTGGGGCTTTTTAGACTTAATTTCAACTTTGCTTGAGAGTTTTAGAGCACGATATTTTTGAATTTTTTTAGCCCAAACGTGGAGTCCTGGGGCTCTTAAAAACAACTCGTTTGATAACTTTTTTGAACAATTGTCAAGAGTAGCTTATATTTTTTCAAATGTTCATCTGTCTGCAATTGCATTTTGTGCCAGAGAAGCTTTCTCAATCGTTGTGTATTATTTTTAAAATATGCCTGGCTAGTCTGACGGCGAGTCTGACTTTACCTCAGACAATATCCGAAATCTGTCCAGGGTCGGTGGGAACAGCAAAATTATAAAAATAAATTGGCTTAAAATGCAGTGGACTTAACAAGGATTTCCGAGCAGCTAATTAAATATTAAAATCTAGCGAGGTAAAATTATCCATAGAGGAAATCACCTCGGAGCCCCTATGAAATGCATATGTCCAGTACAATAACTTGATGCACACCAGGCAAATATGCCACACGAACCGCGATGGCTATCTGGAATGGTGTGCCAGGACTTAAATGCCATCACTGTTCCTCTGGTATGGTCATTAATAGTCTTTCCAGTTTTCCGCGGAACTAATAATGTCTTGTTCAGCTGTAAAGCAACTTTTCTCTGGCATAATCCATATTGCACTTGTATTAATGCACTATGTACTATCCGCGTTCAGTCTGCGTATAAATCCCCACTGCTGTGACCGAATCCACTTACGTTAGCCCGGTATGCCTCATTCCCCACGGTCGCTAAGGCAGTTTGGCAGTTTGAACTTGGGCGACCAGGCCCTCGCGGTGCTCTCAGAATACCAGGACCTCCTTTGTCTGTGCTCAGAGGCAAACTCCTAACTTTCATGGGGGCATATTATCAAGCCAGGCGATAAAATTATCGCCGCTTTAGCGCCAGAAAACGGCCTCTAAAACGGCGATAATGAGCTTGATAATATGCCCTATCGAATTCCAGTTGAAGTCCATGTTAGATGTCCTTTATATCTAACATGGGCTTCAATTGGAATTCCATAGAGCATATTATCAAGCCCATTATCGCCGTTTTAGCGGCCGTTTTCTGGCTCTAAAGCTGTGATAATGTTATCGCCTGGCTTGATAATATGCCCCCTAGTACCTGCAATGTTGCCTAAACCTGCTTTTTAGGTCTGGCTCGACAGAGCAGCTGTCTATATGAACTATTAATCCCAATTGTTGCCTATTTGTTAAGTAATATATACAGATTGAGCTTGACTCCCCACAGAGGAGTTTTTCTCTCATTCCTCATGCTGTTGGCGGTTTGCTGTATCACTCCACCGCTTACAGAGTGATTTTATTGCAATGCTTAAGGGGCCATTTTACATCTCAAATATGCAATAAATCATGATACATTCAATTAATTGATGCAATTAATTGGTGCAGAGAAAGAATATTGACGTGTAAATATCAATAAGCATGGATATCGAAGTAAAATTTTTGTTGGTGTTAAATATCAAGGTAAGTAATATCGATTTTAAAAATATTGAATTTTATTGGTAGAGTTTATATCGATTTTTAAAATATCGATGTAGAAAATATCAATGTTAAAAAAATAGAAGTTAGTAATATCGATGTTATGAAATTTTTTATGTAATTTTTTAAATGTCTACATTTTTATTATGTTATTTTTTATAAATTTACAATTATTTAATATTTATATTTGTTTTAATAACTTTTTTAGAATGAAATTTATATTTGTTTAGGAGCGGGATGTTGGGTTTATAGGGGATAAGGGTGGGTAGTAATTTAAAAATGTTGTTTTGAAATGTACAATATTTTAATAAATTGTACATATTTTAGTAGCGGGATGTTGGGTTTATAGGGTATAAAGGTGGGTAGTAATTTAAAAATGTTGTTTAAATTATAAAATATTTTATTATTTTGTATATGTTGGGTTTATGGGGGATAAGGGTGGGTAGTAATTTTAAAAAATTGTGTTTATTATTTATTTTTAGTCATTTGAAATACATTTTTGATGAGGTTAAATAGATTTGTTTTGTATTTAGTAAGTTTTTAATTGAAGAATTTTTATTTTAAGTAAAAAAAAAAAAAAAAACATTTAATTATAATAAAAATCAAAAAAATCTGTGAAATTATAATTGTAAATATTGTTCATTGCAATTTATTATTAATTTTAAAAGTTTAAAATAATTGTAAGAAGTTTAGATTGAAATTTAAAAAAAATGAAATATATTATAAAATGTTCTTGTGTAATAATGTATTATTCATATTTTGGACAAATTTATGAGTAATTATTAACAATAATTTATTAGCATTTGTGAAATTTGTATATATTTTTATAGAATTTTAGAACAACATATTACATTTAGGGGCCCATTCCGATCTGGGTTGGAAAGCACTCCGACCGAGTCGGATCCGGAGTGTTTTCTGACCGAGCCGGACCCCTACGATGCGCACATATGCTGTCGGATTCGGTTCGGTTGGACTCCCATAGAAGTCAATGGGAGCCAGTTGTACGACGCGTACATGCGCTCCCATTGACTGAATGGGTATGTCTCGAACAAGTGCGCCCCCTACAGTGGGTACGCGTCGGTGCCATCCGTGCCGTACATGCCTGTGCCCTGTGTGCGAGTCATATGGCTGCAGGTGTCGGGGGGTCCGACGCAGACCCCCGAAGTCCGACTCCGGTAGCTTTTGTGAGCCAGACACTCCGGCTCGCACAGGCTGTCCGACGCGTGCATCGTACTTGCCTGGTCGTGAATCGCATCCATTGCACGCCACGGTTAGCTTACGACCGAGACGTACGGAGCGGTTTGGACCCGGAAACGACTCGGTCGGTAAATTTCATGTAGCTCGCATCGTACTGGCTCGCTCGTACAGCTGTACGAGTTGGACGGAAAACACGCGTACGGCTCGTAGTTTTTGCGGCCGGATCGTGTTCGGTACCCTTCCGACCCGGATCGAAATCGGCCCCTTAATATTGTATATTTTAAAATTTTTATTTTAATTAGTATTATTTGTTTATTCATTGTAGTTAATTACATTTTTGACTTGGAATGCAAAAAATTGGTTTACTATCCAGTGTTTTCTTTGAGTTTAATTGTGTTTGGAGTTAGAATAGTAATTTATTATGGTTTAGTATCCAGCACCAATCCCACAACCAACCAATGCACACGTGTGAAAACCAGCAAATCTGCGTGTCTGTGAGCCACACTGACAATGCAAGTGACACTATATGACGAGTAGCATGGCTGCAGTCCAATAATCATGACATGCTGCACATCACGACACTGAGGTGTCTGAGTTGGGGAACACATCCGGAAAGGAGCAGGTCACACCCTTACACATCTACGTGCACACACAACCCCTGACGGCAACAACATATCTGCGGATAGACCATGCCCAAGAGCCCAAATCAGCCAAGTCTGCATAATCTCTGCACTGTAGAAGCACAGAAGTCAAAGGCACACGCCTCAAAGGGATAAGGGACAGCAAAATCACAGCTGCAGGGGCGACTCGCCCACAATGTAGCACACACAGAGCAACAACAGCACATCAACATTGACAACAATGTGATACGAAGTGCAACACTCACTGCAGAACAGAGGACACAACAGGTTCCGCTTGTGCATAGAAACTGGTCAATCACATCTGGCATAGCAGGAAACTGTGAGATGAGAGTGCACGCGTACAACCTCACATCCCTGATGTAGTTCAAATGTCCACTGTCCAGCATGAAATAGTCAATTACTCCCAAACAGTCACAATGTACATTGTCATGCAGTCTGTATGTAAACATGTACAATGCGTCTTCATACATGGAACACACTGTCAACCAGCATCTCCCCTTTACATTGCAGAGGGACAATCAACACCTCCTGCAGAGCAGACCAGACATTTCTTCAGTGATGATGAAGAGGACCCCCTGGACATTTGCCCCAACACCCTCCAACGCCTCGTGGACATCCTCCGCACCCCACCCCCAGGAGCAGTGCAGGCCAGCTGCATCCAGGAGATCCCACCCCCCCACCCAGGCCACACAGCAGGAAGCACACACCACCACGGATGTCTCCCAGCACCTCATAGAAGCACACATCGCATTCCACGGCCAGGCGTTAGACTGCCAGAAGGAGGTGGCTGAACGGGTGGGGTTCGAACTATTGACAGCCGAACTTGATTACATATGTGGGTGTCTAATTCCCATCAGGGACCACTTACGCTCACCAACGGACACACACACTGCGACATAGCCACACGCATTTGCACATTTCCAGTACTAAACTACGCCCAGAGCCCCGGGACAATCATTCACACCCCTAAGCTGGACTTGCGTACGCCGGCCCAGTCCACTCCTCTCACGTATGAAGGGGGTAACGATAGAGCTACATGTGCAAGGTCTTACCCACTGCCTGGGGTGACATGGTTGTGTCCACTGTACAACGCACAATGTAATGTGGTAGGGCCCGGGGCCATCATGCATACGTAATGAGCACACAGACACACTTTGATAGTCAATTGAACTGGCTACAGGCATGTGCGCCCAGCTACTCTTTATTACCAGGGTCACCTGACCAGTGACGCCTTTGCTGGATGGGTGTGGGGTGAGTGTGAGCCAACCCTCAGGGAGTGGTTGGAGCTGGCAACAACTTGAACAGTGATCACCATTAACGCGGAAACAGAAAAAAAACAACAACTGCGAAGCATCATGTTGGTAGCCGGAGCAAGTACAGAGGTCACCCAATATCTAATTAGAAGGGTCGGCGAGTCACAGTGCACTGAGGTAGGGGCACCAGAGCTGATCGTGCTCATGTGAAGAAATTGTCAAAGACTATGTCCCTTCGGGATATTGCTGCTGCAGCTGCAGTAGGGTGTGTTACACCTGCCACATCTTCCCCATCATCGTCCCAGGTCTTCCCCACTGCCTGAGGTGACATAGTTGCATCCGCAGTCCACAGCACATACCTCATCCTTAGCTCCTGGTGTGTAGCTGGACTACCACCTCCAGTCTGCATTGCTGTCTTCTGGTTGTTGCCTCCTGCCCTCTCTTATTGTCCTTGCCTTCACCCCTCCGCACATCGGCCACATCTTCCTCATCATCATCCCAGGTCTTCCCCACTGTCTGAGGTGACATTGTTGCGTGAGCTGTCCACATCATAAAAGATCTATTGGAAAGGGTCCATGAGTTGTGGTGCACTGAGTTGGTGGCACCTGAAGTGCCGAGCAGGGTACCAAGCTGATGATGGCATCCAAGACATGTGTGAGCAACTCGGATAGTCTGGCTGTAAGACTCTTCCTACTCTGGCAGTTGTTGATTGGAGGTGATACTGGCGGTGGTGGCGTGTGCATCCTGTGGTGATGCGTCGTCCGGGCAGGTCAGGACTCGATTTGATGTGTGAGCCCTGGTGGACCGCAGTTGAGGCTGGAGGCAGCAGACAGTGCAGGGCCACAGACACATGATGTTGATGAGCCACAGGCCATCGACACAGAGGCCATCCAATAGTCAATCAGACAGGGTCCATGACTTGAGCTGCACAGTTAGTGGCCCGGGATGCAATGTGGCCGGTACAGGCACACCGCCACGGGACAATGACTTGCAGTGCACTGAGGTAGGGCCATGCGAGCTGAGCGGGTCCTCGTTGATGTCGAAGGTGAATGTCGCGGAGTATTTTGGGGGACAGTGGAAGGTATCCTTCGAGGGCATGATGCAGAGGGCAGAAGCAAGCTGAAACAGGCAAATGGAGGAGTAGAATGCTACAGACTCCTTTTTACCACCAAGTCAGTATCAGCTACATGATGATGAAGACAACCCCCAGGCCATAGACTCAGACGCCACCAAAGTTCAACCAAAGAGTGTCCATGAATTTCGGGTCACAGAGTCAGTAGCACCAGGGCTGAAAGGGGATGCGGTCTGAGATGAGGCCTGTACAATGATATGAACTCTGCCATAAATAAATCAAGGCTCAGATCCAAATGTTTGACCTACTGGACCGCAGTGTAGGCCGGGGGCAGCGGTCAGTATGGGCCCTCAGCCACGTGTCGTTGGCTTGCAATGCACAGAGTTAGTGGCACCAGAGCAGTTGTTGGTAGTCTTCGATCACCTCCATAACGAGGATCCTTGCGTACAATGATTTGAACTCTGCCATACAGAAATCAACACTCAGTTCCAAGTGTGTGACCTACTCGACCGTAGTGTAGGCCGAAGGCAGTAGTCAGAAAGAGACCACAGATAGGTGTCGTTCGGATGCTATGCACAGAGCTGGTGGCACCACATCAAAGGGAGTACAGTGAGATAAAATCAGCCATAAAGTCTGCCATTGCATAATCAAGACTCAGTTCCAAATGTGTGACCGACTTGACCACAGTGAAGGCCGGAGGCAGCGGTCAGTGCTGGCCAACCGCTGTTCAGCAAGCTCCTCCTGGAACTCCATCACACGACGTTGAAATGGCATGTGGAGATGACTTGTGGGTGACGGAGGCAGAAGCACCAGAGCTGAGCGGGTGTGCAGCCTGCGATGATGCCGTGTCCTGCCTGGTACAGACTGGATTGGATTGGTGTGAGGCCTGCTGGACCGCAGTGTAGGCAGAAGGCGTAGTCAGCAAAGGCCCACAGACACATGAGGTTGGAATGCTATGCATAGAGTTATTGGCACCACATTGAAGGGAGTATAGTGATTTAAACTCTGCATTAATATGTGTACTCGGCCATTGTATAATCAAGACTCAGTTCCAAATGTGTGACCTACTTGACCGCTGTGTAGGCCGGTGGACTACGTCAATGAGAAAGGAGTGCTGCAGGCCTGTCTTGGGGTGGACAGCGATGGTCTGAGGAGGCTGCCAAGGTCACTGGCCTTGGGCTTGGAGCTTGCACAGGCACGTGGTGGGACCTATTTGACACACGTCGGTGTTGGAAGGTGAGCGGTGTGGCATGGTTGCGCAGGGTCAGCCAAGACGGATCTGGGGACCTGCGGCCTGGGGTGCAGCAGGCGCACTTGGTCGCCAGCACCGCCGCTCTCGGCGTCGGACTCGTGGCGTGCTGGGAGGCACCACCCTGGCAGACACATTGGCCATTCCGGAAGAGAACCACGCCCAGAGCTGGCTTGGTGTCCGCCGGGCCAGCCCACTCCGCTCATGCTTGCAGGGGGGGACGTAATGAGCTACATTCTGCGCTCTTCCCCACTGCCTGGGGTAACATGCTTGCGCACACTCCAGCAGTATATGTCGACATGGGCATGTCTGTGGTCTGCATACTGCAGTCTGGCCAGCACATCCACGCCACACTTGGCATTGTGTACATTCTCATTCATGGGTCACTTGCTTCCTTCGCGCATGCATGGTTCCCACCTCTCCCCACATTCTGCTATTGTGTGGCTGAGGTGCCATGCCGTTGATGGCTCGTGTACATGGCTTGCCCAGGTCACCACAGTAAGTTGTGCTGTTGTGTCTGGTAGGTGGGCATGTTGTTTGGCATGTTGTGCGTGAGTTTGTAACGTGTGCATTACCAAAGTTGGGATTTGCATTATTGTGGAGTTGATGTGTGTTGTGTGTCCATTTGGTACTTACCAACAAGCTATGCATTCCCATAGGTGGCAGCCTCAAAGCCCTGGTTGATGATGGACTATCGGAAGATGTAGGAATCATGCACACTGCCTGGGTAGTTGGCGAAGACATTGGTGAAGAGTCCCCGGTGGTCTGCACATTGATGGAATGCGTGTGCTTCCTGTTGCGGTAATTGTGTCCAGTGTCGGCAGGGGGTACGAGGAGTACATGTGTGCAGTCGATTGCCCCAACACTTGCGGGAAGGTAGCTATGGCGTAGATGCCTTGCTTGGTTTCCAGCTTTTCCTGCGCAGTTTGTGGGAAGTGAAGGTACTGGGGTACCCAGCTGATGATGGCATCCAAGACAGGTGTGAGGAACTTTGATAGGGCTGGCTGTGGGACTCCTCCGACTCTGACAGTTATTGGTTGGAAGGTCCTAGAGGCCAACATGTGCAGAACAGCCAGCAGCTTTGTCTGCGGAGGGATGTTGGTTGTCCGCTGTGTTGGTACCGTCAGCCTGTGGGCAATGATGGTCAAGATGCGTAGGATGGTTGTCCTTTTCAGCCTGTAGTGGGCAATGACATCCTCTGGTGTTAAGTCTGTGAGGCAGGTGCGTTTTCTGAAGGTCTGCTGTCTTTGTCTGCACTGCCTCTGTGGTGGTCTGGGGAGGGGGTGGGATGGTACAGGGGGTGGTGGCGGGCCTGGGGTGGTGGCGGTGGCGGTGGGTGTTGTGGCCCTCTTGGGGCTCCGAGCTGCATGATGAGTAGCTCCATGGCTTCTGTTGTTCTTCAGGTGTGGCTCTGGGGTGGGCTCCCTTTATGGTTCAGGGTGTCGTCTGCTTTAACACCAGGTGTTAAATCCCTGCTGCTAACGCGCCTTATCACATGTTTTGTGTTATTATAGCCGATCTGGCTGGTCGTTGAGATTGTTGCGAAGTGGTGTTGTCACGGCTTTTTGCACGGGAACGCCTACTCTGCATCTCATTAGCGTTAGTTGCCGGAGTCATCTGTGGTGATGTTTTTTGCGTCTGCTATCGCAGGAAAACTTGGTGATTTCATCTGTTAGCACGAGCTTGTGAATAGGGCAATACATTTTGCCACTTTGGCGGCGATAAAGTGCTGCTAACTCGGTGATAGGTCCTTGAGAATATGCCCCAATGTTGTTTCTTGTTTTATAACAAGTTACTATACATTTCCTTTTTTTCGGATTTTTGGAGCATATATTCACAAACTATTTTTGGGTTTTCATGGGTTTCGTTATTTAGAGAAATTGCGGCGTTGGATTTCCCTTTTCTACAGTTGTATTTTTACATTTTTGGGGGGGGGGGTTCTTATTTAATGGATTAATTTTCCCTTGCATTTGTGTGGATTTTATCTTTTGCTAGGACTTTCTACAGCTACATAACTGTAAGTATTTTTTTTATTATTATTGTGGGTGGGAAATATTTATTTATTTTCTCTTTTTTTAAAATCTATATATATCATGTCATATAATTTTATGTTATTGATTAAATTTTATGACATAAGTATATTTATTATTTAAAAAAAAGAGAAAATCTTTGTTTTTATGTTTTCATATTTCGTTTTTTGCTTTAATTTAAAGGATTAATTTTGCAATTGAGTTTAGATATTCTAGACCTTGTGTAGTTGGATACATTCTAGTTTTATGTTGGAGGTATTCATACATGGATTTTGTTTGTTTGCTCAGTATAGGTCCTATTTTGCTTAGAGATTGCTCTAGTCTGAGCTTTGTTCCTTTTTAATAGCTTCAATAAGTTTATGTAATGTTGGCTGTCTTCTTCCGATTGTGGCTAGGAAGGCATTATGCCATCCTTCCACTGCATTGTTTGTTTTGGCTTTTTGAGCCAGAGTACTGGCATACACATTCCACCAGGGTATTTGAAATTTAGGTTGTCTACGGTGCCCTGATCTATATAACCTTCCCACCCAGGTGTCTTCGAAGTAGTTGAGCGGGGGACTTAATTTTGTTTCATTGGTTTGATAGAAAGGACTTTCGATTAGTGAGTTGTAGTGATTGGATACTTCAGTAGTAGGTACGTAGGCCAGGGCGATTCATTTTTTAATTTAGTAGGCAAAGTTGCTGTTAGTAGAATATTCAATGCTTAAAGTAGATTTTTGTAGGTGCCTCCATATGGTTTGGTTAAAATGGTAGTAGAACCCTTGTATTGCAGTGTGTGGGTAAAGTTTGAGTATTCCCTGAATCATTGCCTGTTCAAAATCTATTATTATTCTTTGGGGATAGTAATTTTCAGTGAATTCTTTTATTGTAGTTAGTAATTCTGTATAGGTAGTGTTATTTTTATTAGGGAGCAATGCGTAAATGAATGGGATATTAGTCTCTTGAACTTCACCATGAATTGTATACAGTTGCTAAAATGGTTTTAGACAAACTTTAAAGGTTCCGTCCATCATCCATGTTTCGCAGTTTTTAAGTTTTTGTAAATTAGTGTTAGTTGAAAAGATAATAATTCTTTTCTCGTGACTTTTACTGTCAGAGAATAAGAATGTTTCTTCTCTGTGGGTGATGGTGTATTCGGGGAGTATTTGGATTTCTCCAAATGTTTGGGGGGTGGGTGGAGTCGGATTTGAAGTACTTTTAGTTTTTGGTATTAATCTTTTTAAGTTGTTTATGGAAGGAAGTTGTCCTGTACAATGAGAGGAGGGTCTCCCTATTTGAATTAAGGCCCTAGAGGAGGGAGCAAAAAAAAGAAATATCTAGTATGAACCTCTAAACCGGCCTGTATGATTCTTCAATAGATCTCTACAGATTCTGCATTTCCCAATCTAACTGATCAAGAATACATTTTATTTCATATTGTCACAATAATTATATAGAATCCAATTGACTAGAGTTTTATAAACAAAATATATTTTTTATTTATTTTTTTGTCTTGTCAAGATTTATACATAATTTAGAGCAAAAAATAAAGTTTGTTAAGTTTTACACTCATGATTTGGGATACAAACATTTTTACAGATAGAATATATGTGAAAAAAGACATCCTAGACATCTACAATATAAAAAAGCATTTGCTATCCATTCATACTTGCATTCAAACAGAAAAGAATAAGGGGAATAGTCTAGAGATAAAAGGGAAGCTAAAACTTTAAATTGGTCAGATTTCTCCAGTTGACAGAAAATGAAAGGATGTTAGCTTTCAATATCTTTGATATTGGCAATTTCGCGGTCAACGCGCGTTTTAGTGGAAGAACCACCTTCTTCAGGACCAACTGCCAGTGTTAGCGGAAGGGATAGTTAAAAGGTATGTCTGGGTGTCTGTAAGGTAAACACAAGGAATTGAAATTGACAAATGATCGGGAAACACTTAATTTCTTTTCGAAAGTGGATTTTTTAAAACTAAGTTCAAATGGTTGCTATCATGCACTTTAGATGTGAAGTCTTTGTAAGCGCGGGAACATGCATATTAGGGTGAAGTATGGGACAGCAGAAACGACCCATTGGTGATTTGTGCATAGCATTAAAATAAAAATAGAGTGAATTTTGAAAGTGGAGTCCCAAGAGATAGGTGTACAAAGGTCAAAGAATAATATACACGGAGACTACCTATAAATTCATCAGGTGAAATATGGGTCTTCAGCCACGAAAGTCTATTGTGTCTTGAAGAGACAACTGATGGGTTTTTCTGAAATGGATAGAAGGTTCAAAACGTAATCAAAGATTTAATCTATATTGGCATTCAGCAGGCTATAAGCAAGGTATCTGCCAAAATACCTTGGAAGGTCTGAATGTGAGCATATGTTCACACTCAGGGATATGTGTGGACAGCTTCCGATATTTTTCAGAGAAACGACTGCTGTACATCTACAAGGAAAAAAGAGCTTTTATATCACGCTATCTCATGGTGATTGGTTGCAGTAGAAGTATACAGTTAGTAAGTCAGTCATGTACCTCGTGTTTAATTTCCTTTTCCAAAGTGGTTTTAACGTTCAGACAGCAGTTCAGGTACTCCTTCTTTCTATTGTTGCATGTGCTGATCGTTTGTTTTAGATAGGTGCGTCCTATCACGGCATAGCGCTGTGAAGGGAAGGAAGCGTTACATAGCATTCTGAGTTCGGGGTAGACATAAGAGTGCAGCGGTATTTTTTATATATTGCACTCACAAGGTGTGATAGTATGTGATGTTTACTGAAGTAATCCATGGAAGTAATACTAGGGGAGTTTGGACTGATTCTAATCTCTTGAGTTAAATGCCCGATATGAACGGACCAGATCTATCAGATCTTCATGATTAGCTAATAGCAAAGTGTTGTGTTAAACGAATGTCTGGAGCGACATTGGTTGGTCATAAAAAAATTTTTTACATGTCTGTAACGTCCTCGCTCTGTGAGGCGATAAATGAGACCAGACAAAAGCGGTCTCTACAAGTGGTTATTGTCAGAAAGTCAGATCTTTAAGGTAACATGACCGCTAGTCTGACTGTTCAGCGTGATTTAAGATGAGAGGTTATGGTAGCCTATAGACATCAGGGAAGTTTCAAAACCGCTAGGGAGGCAGGAGTACTGCACGGCAGAGCTTTAGAAGCCTAGAGTTTAACAAGAAGCGTAAGGGCCTACGGTGACCTCGACAGAATCTTCATGCAAGCATTTTGGTGCATACCTGAGTTCGCCTTGACGTCGTGGAGCATCCATAGCCAGCAGTCGACGCCTTGTAGTGTGGAAATGTCGGATTTTAAACAATTTGTTAGTCTCGCGAGACGACGGACCTTCGCTAAATGTGTGGTTAATACCTGAGTAGATATCTGGGCGCCATCTTGGAAGGGAGTTCTAATCTTACTGATTCTAGAGTACGTTGCGTAGAAAAGCAGCGAAGCTCGTGGGCTGTTAGTGAACAAAACGAATAACGATGACGTGTTAATAGCATAAAGTATGGCATCCGGCATAGATTTTCTATGTATGAGTCACGGCGTCACAACGAGTATGTCTCGTATGTGGTTCATATTGCGTGATAAGTATTGCATCCATCTCATACATTCATTTCTTAGAAGGTGTGGGTTGTGGGCAAACCAAGATACTATTACAAATCACGCCCAGATTCTAGCTGCAAATATCATTTGCAAAGTCAGCGCCATGTTAGAGTGGGAGGTGGGTTCTCACCTGTTGACCACAGAGAGAGCCATAGGATGTGATGTTGGAGGGTAAAAGGCATAGATACAAGATTTGATAGAGCCACTTGACATCTACATGTTGGTTAATAGTAAGAAGCGCGAGATTCCAATGGGTTCACTGAATGGAATGCCTACAAATTGAGTACGTAGAGTGAGGCTAGGCTGGTATCAAAAAGAATAGTGTATGCATGCAGAGCAGGCTACATATAGGTATTATTATGTAGTTATCCAAATAATCTCCTCATTAAGGCCTTGGCGGACGGTGTCACAATGGAATATCCAAAAAGTTTCTCTGTTTTTTCGCACTTTGTGCATATCTTGTCCCGGTTTTGGAATTACCTTTTCTAAAATAAGCCATTTGAGATCTTGTTCCCCATGGTTATGTTCCAGAAAATGTTGAACCATCGGGGCACGTTCCTTTCGAGTTCTGATGGCCGATTTGTGCTCCGAGAGTCTAATACGGAATTCACGGCCAGTCTCTCCTATATAGCCCAAACCGCAAGGACAGAGGATGAGGTAGATTACATTACTGCTCCTGCAGTTTGTGTGGCTTTTAAGCCTACCTCCTCTGGTTCCATATGCCCATGTGTCTGTTGTGATGGCTGTGGGGCAAGCATGGCATGTGCCACATCTGTGGTTGCCTTGGATTTCAGGTAATCCATTTATTGTGCTTTGGACCAATCGGATGTTAGTTTGTCGCATTCTGCTATGTACTAGCTTATCCCTAAGGTTGGCATTTCTTCTGAAAGCCACTATAGGTTTTTCAAGAGATTTACTGCTTTCATTCGTATTAAGAATTTTCCAATTCTTGTTCAGTATTTGCTGGACTTTTGTAGTATCTACAACTTTCTGATTGTAGTTGGTGTGATTAACCACACAGACTAGTCGTTCCATGGGATTTTTTTCCCGGCCCAGAAAAAGACTATCACGGTTGTAGTATTTAGCTCGTTTCAAGGATTGCTTGATGAGGCGTTTGGGGTAGCCCCTAAGTAAGAGCCTTTTCTTTAGATCTGCTGCATGTTTGTTGTAATCATGTAAATTAGTACAGTTGCGTCTGATTCTGAGAAATTCCCCAAAGGGGATAGAATCTTTTTGGCAGGAAGGGTGAAAACTGGTGTGTTGTAGAATGGTGTTCTTTGCTGTAGGTTTACGATAAAGGCTAACTTCTATGTTTCCAGTGCCGCTTTTTATCCATATGTCTAAAAATTCCACCTTTTCCGGCGAGTAGTGTGCGGTAAATTTTAGATTGTATTCGCTATGGTTAAGCCAATCAATGAATTGATTAAGATCCTCTACAGTTCCTGTCCAAATAAAGAAAATATCGTCTATGAACCTGTGCCAGGTGGCAATATTTTCATAAAAAGGAGCGATTTCGTTGTAGATATGTTTTAACTCAAACTCTCCCATATACGTATTGGCTACACTCGGTGCACAGGAAGCCCCCATGCTGGTGCCTTGTACTTGCTTATACAATTGATCTTTGAATTCAAAATAGTTATGATGGAGTACTATGTCTAAGCATTCCAAGATAAAAGCATTGGGTCTCTCCCCCTGTGTTCTGTTCAGCAGAGTTTCCACTGCCTCTAGTGCTCGGTCTTGGGGTATATTAGTATAGAGAGACTCTATATCTAATGTTACCAGAAGTTGGCTTTCTTTGTTAAAGGGCATGTGTTCCACAGTTGAAATCATGTGGCCTGTGTCCTTGATGTATGACCGATATTGTTTCGTGAGAGGGCAAAGGAACGAGTCTACGTATTGTGACAGTGGTTCTGTGTGCGAGTTAATAGACGAAATGATCGGACGCAACGGGGGGTCCCGTGTGTCTTTATGGGTTTTAGGAACGCCATATAGTGTCGAGGTAGTTGCATTGTGTTTGTTTAGGAAAGTCAGTTCTTTTTGGCAAATATAGCCATCTCTAAAAGCTTTTGACGTGCTGGTCTCTATTCTTGTCTGTAGTTCTTTCAAAACTGATCTACGGGCTGGTTGATAATGCTCTGGTATTTTGAGCATTTCTTCTACTTTTTGTGAGTAGTTGTCACTGTCTAGGATGACAATACCTCCTGCTTTATCACTAGGTTTGATTATAATGGAGTTATTCCTGCCTAGTTCTTTAAGAGCTGTAGTTTCTGATTTTGTTAGGTTTGGAATTGGTTTTCGAATGAATTTGGTGACTCTCTCTAATTCTTTAATTACTGTTTTTTCGAATATTGCAACTTCAGGTCCCACCATTTCCAAAGTTGGTGTGAAGTTTGATGGTGGTTTGCAACCAGAGCAATTTTCTTCCTCTTCTATCGGTGTTAGATCTGACATGTACTTTTGTAGGCGGACTTTCCTAAAAAAGGAGAATAAGTCTTTATTTAAAGTAAAAATGTCCGGGGGAGTGGTAGGGACAAAAGAGAGACCTTTACTAAGGAGCGTACTCTCAGCAGTGGTTAGTTGGTGTCTTGAGAGGTTGAATATAGGTATGATTTCTCTTTCTGCGTCATTACCTGCTACGACTTCCAATATTGTTGATTCCTCGTTCTCATGTATGGCTGTGGATGTACTTGCTCTGTCGGATGGTAATTGCTCCTGCCTCGTCTTTGAAATCTTGCTCGTCCCCTGCCCCTGCCTTGCTCTAAAAAAGAGGAGTGACCATACTGTTGGTGATTGTGTATGGATCCCCTACGGTTTCTAGGGTTGTATTCATACTCATCATTTTGGTACGGGTTGTCATGGTCTGAGTCAGAGGAGTTGGTGTCTGAGAAGGTGACTATTTTCTGTCTCTTATTGGGGTACATGTTCATCTGTCCTGCTTCCGATGCTTCCTGTTGGAAGAAATTACTCTGTAGATAAGGGTAGATTTTTTCTTGTGAAAACCACCTTATATCCTTTTTGAATTTTTCTGTTTTTTTCTTTATAAGGTAGTCTTCAAATTCTTGAAGTTCTTGATTCATGTTTAGAAGCTTGTTTTTCCCTTCTTCTACACTGGTGTTAGTTTTGAGTTTCTCCTCTAGCTCTGCGATTTCTTGGTTAAGGACTGTTATCATTTCCTTGACCGTTTCAATAATAATATAAAATCCACTTTCGAAAAGAAATTAAGTGTTTCCCGATCATTTGTCAATTTCAATTCCTTGTGTTTACCTTACAGACACCCAGACATACCTTTTAACTATCCCATTCGCTAACACTGGCAGTTGGTCCTGAAGAAGGTGGTTCTCCCACTGAAACTCGCGTTGACCGCGAAATTGCCAATATCAAAGATATTGAAAGCTAACATCCTTTCATTTTCTGTCAACTGGAGAAATCTGACCAATTTAAAGTTTTAGCTTCCCTTTTATCTCTAGACTATTCCCCTTATTCTTTTCTGTTTGAATGCAAGTATGAATGGATAGCAAATGCTTTTTTATATTGTAGATGTCTAGGATGTCTTTTTTCACATATATTCTATCTGTAAAAATGTTTGTATCCCAAATCATGAGTGTAAAACTTAACAAACTTTATTTTTTGCTCTAAATTATGTATAAATCTTGACAAGACAAAAAAATAAATAAAAAATATATTTTGTTTATAAAACTCTAGTCAATTGGATTCTATATAATTATTGTGACAATATGAAATAAAATGTATTCTTGATCAGTTAGATTGGGAAATGCAGAATCTGTAGAGATCTATTGAAGAATCATACAGGCCGGTTTAGAGGTTCATACTAGATATTTCAGGAAGTTGTCCTGTGACATGTTCTGGAACTGTTGTTAAAACATTTTTTAGAATTTGAGTCTGCTGGGAACTTTTGCTTTCTTCCTTTATTGTCTCTATGGTATCTCTTACTTCCACTTCAGTCACATTGGGGGGATAATTGTTCTCTCTAACATTTACAACATTTAACTCTATAGTAGTAGCTCTTCCATAACAGGCATTGGAATAATATTTGCTACATTTCCAATGAGTCTTAGGGGCCTATTAGGATGGCGGGCGGACCTGAGTCCGTCCGCCATCCTCGCGGTGTTGGGACCGTCCGCCAGACATGCGGCGGTCCCGCACCGTGAATTAGGATACGACCCCCACCCTGGCGGTTGCATTCTGCATTTTGACATTGCAGCGGACGCTGCTTAAAGTAGCACCTGCCGCAATGTTGAAATCACATGCCTGGCATGTCACTGCACCACATGGCAGGCACCACACGGTGCCTGCCACTTGGTACAGCAACATGTAGGGAGGTACCTATACCCCCAAGTGTACCACCACACCCACCCGGGGGCCCGCAATGTGCCCCCAAGGCCAATCTCCGCCAGTATTTCCATGGCGGCATCGCTGCCATGGAAAGGCCTTCAAAAAGCCACATCCTAATATGGCTGGCGGTGCCTACTAGGCACCGCCACCATATTGGAGCCCCTGCTCCACTCTGCAGGCAATTGTAACAATTGCCTGCCAGCGGAAAAGCGGCATACGGACTTTCCGTCTGCCGCGATACCCACCGCCATCGTGATATGGCGGGGGGTGTTTCACGTTCTGATGGAATAACGGTCACCACTGACGGCTCGGCGGTGGCGATCGTTACACCATCGTAATGAGCCCCTTAGTTTCTATAACTTTTTCTTGGGTGAAAGTGTGACCCCTGTAGCAAAGCATTAGTTTCCCTTTTTGATATGTGATAAACTTTGCGTCTTTTGCCATTTTTGGGGTATATCTGTGAAAATATATTAATATGTGTTTAGTTAATATGCTATTGTTAATTATAATTGGGCAATAATTTTACAAACATAGACAAAATACTTACTTTAGTGTTCTTTGACTTTTGGTGATGGAATTATTTTTTGCTTGTATTTTCACTGTTTTATTTTCTGTTGCTGTGAAAGAAAACAGTTCATGTAAATTACATGTGATATATGTTTGTCATTTATTTGTTTTGTTTTATGTTTAGCACTGAAACAATTAATACTTACTTCTTGTATTTGATGATTTGATTTTGTGGATGCTATTTGTAGGTGCAGTTTGTAGAAGCTGTGAAGAAAAATGCGTTTATTAGTTATGTTTTGTACTTTTAATATGTGTACAAAAACAGAGTTATTTACTTTCTTTATAGGAAAAGTTTCACATTTATTATTTATACTATTTATTTTGTTGAGTTAAATATGGTATCTAATAATATATTTGTGTAGTTTTTTTTGGTTTGTTGTATAGCATTTTAGTTTCTATTTAAAAAAGTGGAACATTTAATTATTTTAGTTATTTATGCTAAGAATGTCGAGGCATTCATATTGAGAAAAATAAATTAATTCTTACCTGTGATGTAGTATAATATGATATAGCAGTTTGTGGAGCTTTTCTTTCTTTTGTGGTCTCTCTTCCGCAACGTAACGCTCTCCCTGCATGTTTGGCCGATAATCGGTAAAATGTGTTAATTGATTGTTTTTTTTTATAATGTTCAGTTAATTAGTTAACGTTTTTTATTGGTTTGTGTGATTTTAGTTTAAATTCATTGGTTGAGATACGTTATTTCAAATTTTTAGCAGTTATTTTTTAATTAGTTAAATGTTTGTAATGTTTATTTAGGTGTCGATTCCGATCCGGTAAAAATAATTTGCGTACGACCCGTATCCGTATTTTTTTACGTACGAGTCGTACAAGTACCGTAAAAACTGGCAAGTACGATTCGTCCGTGAAAAATAACTACGAATAGCGTCGGGAAAAGTCTACGAGAGTGCGTCGGAAAGTGTTCACGTCCGAATATCGTCGGGAAAAGTGTACGAAAGTCATCTGGACAGTTTCACGTGCAAATCGTAAAACACAAGTCCGAGCGCGCAAGTACGATCCCGACCGTCCGTCCGAATACACAATCGCACGTAAAAAGGCCCGTACGGAGCCAACGCTGGTGCACACATATACATGGGTAAACTCATGCCCGTGTATGAGCCGTACAGCCCCCCCACCCCCAAATATGTCAGCACCGTACACCACCCTGTCGGCACTGTACCCCAGCCCCGCAACTGTACGCGCCGTACCCCCCCATGTACGCGCCGTACCCCCCATTTACGCACCTTACCCCCCCTGTCTGTACTGTACCCCAGCCCCGCACCTGTACGCGCTGTACCCCCCCATGTACGCGCCGTACCTCCGCATGTATGTGCCGTACCCCAGGGCCGCACGTGTACGCACCGTACCCCCACCGCATGTACGCGCCTTACCCCCCCACCATGTACGCGCCGCACCCCGCATGTATGCACCGTACCCCAGGGCCGCACGTGTACGCACCGTACCCCCACCGCATGTACGCACCTTACCCCCCCCCGCATGTACGCGCCGTACCCCAGGGCCGCACCTGTACGCACCGTAACCCCACAGCATGTACGCGCCTTACACCCCCATGTACGCTCCGCACCCCCGCATGTACGCGCCGTACCCCAGGGCCGCACCTGTACGCACCGAACCCCCACCGCATGTACGCGCCGCACTCCAACACTGTACCCCAGCACCCTCACCCAGCATCGCGTATGTACGGATCGTACCTACGCGAAAATGACTGTTACAGAACCAGAACACTGTAAAACAGCACAAGGAGGGTCCTATTCGACTCGCACAACACCACAAAACACGTCTACATGACAAAATACATCTCAATGACTGACCTGGCACATCCAAACAGGCAAACAGAGGCGCCAAATCACAACCACCACTTATAACACACCCACCAAAATTCAAACACAGCCACACCCAAAAATGGACCAATAAAAAGGGCCCACACACACAACCCATGAGCCTTTGCAACAGACCCACTGCTGCCAGACCCCACTGAGAAACAACTCCACAGAGAAACTACTCCACATCACTCATACCTCCACTACACCTTCAATCACACACCTTCACATAACTTCATCCACAAACATCCCCCTCTTCACATTGTTAGACCCGGCCTTGTGGCATGGCCATCCCTGACCCCTGGCCACACCCCCTGACCCGTACACCTCATCCAGTCCCCAGTACACGGCCTAGCCGGTCCTGCCCACCAGGACCCACACACACCCGACCCGGACTTCCCTGTCCGTGCCCTCCATCTTCCCAGCACCACCGGGCCCGCGTGCCCACTTCCTGCACCTACGATGGCCACCCGGCCCCAGCACAACCCCGGCCTAGAGGCGCCACCCCGGCTGGGGAACATCGCACTCCCAGAGAGTGAGAGAGGGAGGAGCAGTTTCCATCACACCTCTGGCCTCCACTCGGGACATGGGTTTCGATTGGCCCTCTGGCCTCCCTGAGGGCTGGCTCCACGCCTGCTGGGTGTCTGGGACTCCTCCCGACCCGGCCCTGAAAGGATCAAAGGACAACACGGCAGGAACCTCCAACGAGCGGCCCCCAGGCGCTAAGACCCCTGCCTACACGGACCCCGGACATCAAAGAGGAGCTGACCTATATCAAGGGGTGCTCTGGGGCTATCTGGCAGATTCAACTCTGGAACGACGAGAACCCTGCTGACGTGGTCGCGGCTCCCTTGCAACCTTGGAACACCTGAGCCCTGCTGAGTGACTCGCGGCTCCCCTGAAGATCGTAAGACCTCCGAACTTGTGCTGAGCCCTGCTGAGTGACTCGCGGCTCCCCTGAAGATCGTAAGACCACCGAACTGGTGCTGAGCCCTGCTGAGTGACTCGCGGCTCCCCTGAAGATCGTAAGACCTCCAAACTGGTGCTGAGCCCTGCTGAGTGACTCGCGGCTCCCCTGAAGATCGTAAGACCTCCGAACTTGTGCTGAGCCCTGCTGAGTGGCTCGCGGCTCTCCTGAAGATCGTAAGACCTCCGAACTTGTGCCTGAGCCCACTGAGTGACTCGCGGCTCCTAAAGACTCCTCTGGTCCGGCTAGACCGCAGCGTATCCCCCGGTTCGAGGATTGTGAGCTGCGCGTTGGGTACGCCTCTGCATCTATCCGAATGCCCCAAAGACTGTCCCGCTACCCCCTTCCCTACCGAGACTCTCTGAGCACGTGCTCTATTTTGTACATATCTACCTTGGTGATCATAAAGATCTGACGAGGCTGAATAGATAAAGATCTGTTCCCAAGAACCTACCGTGTGGTGTCTCTTTGTCGTGTGGTGCCGTGTGTGCGATCCTAGATACGAGACTCTTCCCCCTGAGGAGTCTCCCGCCGGTGCCCGGCTACGATACCGCGAGGGTAGGCCTCAGAGTGTTCAGGTGACCTCCCTGACTCCCCTGGGGTCGCCTTCTAACATTGGTGGCAAGCGACGGGATTCGGGCCCATCATCTAGAGATCGTACCATAAGCAGTGGACGCACCACCGGCAAAAACGGCAGAAGAAAACGACATGAGCCTCGCAGAAACCAACGCGAGTGCTGTGTTCCAGGCGGAACAACTGGAAGAGTACACGCACAAAGAACTGAAGCAATTCTGCAAAGAACTAAAAATCGCTACCACTGGTCTCAACACCAAAGAAGATATGCAGAAGGCACTGAAAGCTTGGGTGGAATCCGGAGCCCCCCGCCCAGAAGGAGCGGTGGAGCTCCACGACGAAGCTGGACTCTCCCCAAGAGAAAGCAGCAGCAACCAGGTACGAAGCTTCGTACCAGACGGGGGTCTATCCCCGGAAGAACTCGCAGACAGAGAGAGAAGTCGCAATCACGAACTCGAACTGCCCAAACTAAAAATTGAGGGCGAGTTGAAACTAGCTGAGAAAAAGCTAGCAGTGGAACAGATGCGAGTACAAGGCGAACTGGAAGAGAAGAAACTCCAACGAGAGCACGAAGGATGGAAACTTCAACTGGAGCACGAACGAAGCTTGAAAGAAATCGAGCTCAAGTCAAGGAGCGAAGAAAATCGACCCTCGGAGAACCGGGGGGCGCCACCACAGGCGGAACAGAAGGTCCACATCCCCAAAGATGTGGTCAAAGAATATTACAAGAACGATGATATTCAACAATGGTTCAAGGCCTAAGAGGTCGCCATGACCTCCCACCGAGTCCCGCAGAATGATTGGGGGGCCGGGTTGTGGGGACGATTTTTGAGCGAGGGGAGAGACACCCTGCTCGACCTCCCATCCTCCATGCAGACCTCCTACAGTCACATGAAGGAGGCCCTCCTCACAAGGTACGGCCTCACCCCGGAGATGTACCGCCAGCGGAACCGGGACTGCAAGAAGATCCCCGGTACCACGTGGGTGGAGTATGTGAACTTTTTCAGCCGCGCATTCGACGGGTGGATTAAGGGCAGCAAAGTCACCACCCTGGACGAACTAACCGACCTCATGTTACGGGAACACCTGGCGGCGAACTGCTTTGTGGAGCTACGCCAGCATCTGCTCGACAGCAAGCTCACGGATCCGAGGAAGCTGGCTGTCGAGGCGGATCGCTGGACCAACACCCGGGTCTCCCGGGGCCCTGTAGGAGAATACCCCCGAGCCAGTCAGGGACCACCTCGCCAGAGAGGGGCGGGAACCAGGGAGGGCAGAGGGAATCCCCGTCCAGTCCCCCGAAAAGCCAACCTCTGCACTTCCCGGCACCCCCACCCGCTGTATCCGGTCCACCCGTGAGAGGGGGGCACCGGGTGACCATCACTTGTTTCCGTTGCCAAAAGCCCGGGCATTACGCCAATGACCCCGAATGCCCCATGGCCCTGCGCATCCCCACTACAGCCCCCCCCCCCGCCAGACAGATAGCTAACGTAGCCCTAGGGGAGGAGATTGAGGAGACTGTAGAATGGGAACCCGCCGCCATGGCCTTGGTATCATTAGGAGACAGAGAAATGGTCCCTGGGAGCCTCCTGCCCTCCAACACGAAGAAATATGGGCAGCTAGTGACAATCAATGGCCAACAGGTAGAGGCCCTCCGTGACACCGGGGGGAGCATCACCGGTGTCCTCAGCCACTTAGTCCACAAAGACCAGATCCTCCCCAATGTATTTTGCCCTGTAATTGCAGCTGACAACACGGAGAGTCTCTGTCAGGTAGCCCTGGTGCCCTTTGAATGGGGTGGAGTGGTCGGTAAATTGAAAGTAGCCGTAAGAATCTCTCAGCCGGTTGACTGTCTCCTGGGAAACGACCTGGAAAGGTCCCCCTGGCAGCAAGTCGAGCGCAAGGCCCACCTAGGGATGATGGGTCTCCCCGAGTGGGTGTGCGCCACCACCCGATCCATGGCGGCCCGACTGCCCCCCCTGGGGGAAGTCGAGGACGCACCTGCCAACGAGGACAGGATTGTCCCAGCTGAGGTCCCCCACATGAAGAATCTGTCGCCAACTACGGACCCCTACCATCCGACCCCGCACAGGTCGCAGAGTTAAGCGTTCTGCCCGAGTTGGCCCAGTGGCGCCATGAGGGGGGCCCCTCCCGAGAGGAGTTCTGCCAAGAGCAAGCTACCTGTCCCTCCCTGGTCGGACCCCGGCAGCAAGCAGAGGCCCAAGCCGTGGGCGACCAGTCTGGGACACACCGGCTATATTGGGAAAATGACCTTTTGTACAGTGAGCAGAAGTTGGTGGAGCTAGGATCAGTCCGGGTGCTGGTGGTACCCCTACGCTTCCGAGACTTCCTCATGGGATTGGCCCACGATGTCCCCCTCGCAGGCCACTTGGGCCAAGACAAAACATACAGTCGCCTAGTGACTCACTTTTACTGGCCGAAAATGAAAGCAGATGTAGAAACCCACTGCAAGTCCTGTCCCACGTGCCAGACTAGTGGGAACAGTGGAGGAAAGCGCAAGGCTCCCCTCCAACCTTTCCCGGTCGTCAATACCCCGTTCGAACGGGTAGGGATCGACGTCGTGGGGCCCCTGGACCCCCCAACCGCCCAAACTCACCGCTTCATCCTCGTCCTAGTGGACCATGCCACCCGATACCCGGAGGCCATCCCCCTATGAACCATCACCGCCCCCGCGGTGGGCCGGGCGTTGATGGGGATCTTCTCCCGTGTGGGTTTTCCCCGCGAGGTCGTAAGCGACCGCGGGACGAACTTTATCTCTAAATACATGACGTCCCTGTGGCAACAATGTGGAGTGTCCTATAAGTTCACCACACCGTACCACCCCCAAGGGAATGGCCTAGTAGAGCGGTTTAACCGGACTCTGAAGGGGATGATCGCAGGCCTGGAAGAGCCCCTCCGGCGCAAGTGGGACGTCCTGCTCCCCTGCCTTTTGTTCGCCTACCGGGAAGTCCCCCAGAAATCCCTGGGGTTCAGCCCCTTTGAGTTACTCTACGGGCACCCCGTCCGGCGGCCCCTCAGCTTGGTCAAGGAAGGGTGGGAGGCGGCGCCCCGAGACCCCCCCCCCAAGATGTGTTCCGATACGTCCTGACCCTCCAAAACCAGACTAGGAAGTTTCGAGAAATGGCCGAGGCCAACCTGGAGGCGAGCCAAGAAGAAATGAAACGCTGGTACGACCAGAATGCCACTCTGGTCGAGTTCCAGCCAGGCCAGCAGGTATGGGTCATGGCCCCCGTGAAACCTTGCGCCCTCCAGGATAAATGGACCGGGCCCTTCAAAGTCGTTGAGCGGAAGAGCCAGGTCACGTACTTGGTGGACGTCCAGACCCCTCGGGACACCCTTCGGGTCCTTCACGTGAACCGCCTCAAGCCCCACTTTGTGCGGACGGAGCTGAGTCTGCTGCTGGCCACAGATGACGGGGCCGAGGAGGAGTCAGATCCCCTCCCTGACCTCCTGTGTACCGAGGAGAAGGATGGCTCCGTGGAAGGAGTGAACCTTTCTCCATCCCTCACTTCCCAGCAACGCGAAGACTGCCGCCAGCTCTTAGGGCAATTCCCTGACTTATTCTCGCTCGTCCCCAAAGTCACCGACTGGTGTGTCCATGACGTGGACACCGGAGACAGCCCGCCGGTGAAGCAACGAGCCTACCGAGTACCTGATCGAGTCCGGTCCTGCATCCAGGCCGAGGTCTCGAAGATGTTGACCTTGGGGGTGATCGAGCCCTCAGACAGCCCCTGGGCCAGCCCCGTGGTACTGGTCCCGAAAGCAGCAGCCCCCGGTGTCGCCCCAGAACTCCGATTCTGTGTGGACTACCGGGGACTCAATGAAGTCACCCGAGCCGACGCTCACCCCATCCCCCGAGCAGACGAGCTCATTGACCGCCTCGGGTCGGCTCTTTTCCTCAGCACATTCGATCTAACCTGCGGATACTGGCAAATTGCGCTCATGGAAGGAGCCAAGGAGCGGTCCGCCTTCTGCACCCCGGATGGGCACTATCGCTTTCGCGGGATGCCCTTCGGGATGAAAAATGCCCCGGCCACCTTCCAGCGACTGGTGAATAGAGTCCTGGCCGGGCTGGAAAAGTTCAGCGCCGCGTATCTCGACTATATCGCGTTTTTCAGTTCCGAATGGAGTGAGCACCTCCACCACCTCCGGAGGGTGCTAACGGCCCTGCGCCAGGCAGGTCTCACAGTAAAAGCCAGCAAATGTCAGATTGGGCAAGGTTCGGTGGTCTACCTCGGGCACCAGGTCGGAAGCGGGCAGGTCGCCCCTCTGCAGCCTAAGATCGACGCCATCCTAGCCTGGGAACCACCCACTACCCAAACGGAGGTCCGAGCCTTTTTGGGCCTCACCAGCTACTACCGAAGATTCATCCGGGGGTACGGCAGCCTGGTCGGTCCCCTCACGGAACTCACGTCCAAGAAACAGCCCAAAAAGGTGCAGTGGACCTCTGCCTGCCAGGGGGCGTTCGACGCCCTGAAAGCGGCCATGTGTACTGCCCTGGTGCTCCAGGCCCCCGACTACTCCAAGGAGTTTGTGGTACAAACTGATGCCTCCGAGCATGGCATTGGGGCAGTCCTGTCACAGGTGAATGACCAAGGCCTAGACCAGCCCGTAGCCTTCCTCAGCCGAAGGTTGTTACCCAGAGAACAGAAGTGGAGCACCATTGAACGCGAGGCGTTCGCCGTAGTCTGGGCCCTCAAGAAACTACGACCCTATCTGTTCGGCACCCATTTCAAAGTCCAAACCGACCATCGCCCCCTGCGATGGCTCATGCAGATGCGAGGGGAAAACCCCAAACTATTGCGGTGGTCAATCTCCCTCCAGGGGATGGATTTCACCGTGGAGCACCGCCCTGGTACTGACCACGCCAACGCTGACGGCCTCTCCCGGTTCTTCCGCCTCAGCGAAGAGAACCCCCAAGAAGATGGGTAATTCTCTCCGGCTTTCAGCTGGGGGGGACGCGTGTTAGACCCGGCCTTGTGGCATGGCCATCCCTGACCCCTGGCCACACCCCCTGACCCGTACACCTCATCCAGTTCCCAGTACACGGCCTAGCCGGTCCTGCCCACCAGGACCCACACACACCCGACCCGGACTTCCCTGTCCGTGCCCTCCATCTTCCCAGCACCACCGGGCCCGCGTGCCCACTTCCTGCACCTAGGATGGCCGCCCGGACCCAGCACAACCCCGGCCTAGAGGCGCCACCCCGGCTGGGGAACATCGCGCTCCCAGAGATTGAGAGAGGGAGGAGCAGTTTCCATCACACCTCTGGCCTCCCCTCGGGACATGGGTTTCGATCGGCCCTCTGGCCTCCCTGAGGGCTGGCTCCACGCCTGCTGGGTGTCTGGGACTCCTCCCGACCCGGCCCTGAAAGGATCAAAGGACAACATGGTAGGAACCTCCAACGAGCGGCCCCCAGGCGCTAAGACCCCTGCCTACACGGACCCCGGACATCAAAGAGGAGCTGACCTATATCAAGGGGTGCTCTGGGGCTATCTGGCAGATTCGACTCTGGAACGACGAGAGCCCTGCTGACGTGGTCGTGGCTCCCTTGCAACCTTGGAACACCTGAGCCCTGCTGAGTGACTCGCGGCTCCCCTGAAGATCGTAAGACCTCCGAACTGGTGCTGAGCCCTGCTGAGTGACTCGCGGCTCCCCTGAAGATCGTAAGACCTCCGAACTTGTGCTGAGCCCTGCTGAGTGACTCGCGGCTCCCCTGAAGATCATAAGACCTCCGAACTTGTGCTTGAGCCCCGCTGAGTGACTCGCAGCTCCTAAAGACTCCTCTGGTCCGGCTGGACCGCAGCGTATCCCCCGGTTCGAGGATTGTGAGCTGCGCGTTGGGTACGCCTCTGCATCTATCCAGATCCCCCAAAGACTGTCTCGCTACCCCCTTCCCTACCGAGACTCTCTGAGCCCGTGCTCTATTTTGTACATATCTACCTTGGTGATCATAACGATCTGACGAGGCTGAATAGATAAAGATCTGTTCCCAAGAACCTACCGTGTGGTGTCTCTTTGTCGTGTGGTGCCGTGTGTGCGATCCTAGATACGAGACTCTTCCCCCTGAGGAGTCTCCCGCCGGTGCCCGGCTACGATACCCCGAGGGTAGGCCTCAGAGTGTTCAGGTGACCTCCCTGACTCCCCTGGGGTCGCCTTCTAACACACATTCACACACACACCGTCACATTCACACCCACACACCCACAACCATCCACACCCACACCCCACACCATGCCCACAGACAAGAATCCAAAGTTCACAACGGCGGAGCTGGACCTCCTTGTCAACGAAGTCATCAGAGTCGAGCCACAGCTGTTTGGAACATTGGTCAGACAGACCAGCATATCTGCAAAATCTGCCATGTGGCAGAGGATTGTCGACAAGGTGAATGCTGTTGCGCCCATCCGAAGGACCAGGCATGAATGCCAAGCCAGGTGGTACGATCTGCGCAGGGCGGTCAAGAGGAAAATGAATGAAGAATATGCCCAGACTAACATCACTGGAGGTGGGCCGCCCCGCAGACCCGTACACTACAATCCCTGGGAGGAGAAGGTGATGGCCCTGCTACCGCCGGTGGGAGTACACGGAGTTGAAGGAGTCGCAGAGCCTGGTGAGTACACAAACAACTTACGTAACATGGTGGCAATGGGGTCCACACCACATACACACCAAATGCACCCAACGTCCCCCAAGCACTCACCGCAAACAACCACACTCAAAAACCACGCTCATGCCACCAACGTCACCATGCACCCTTCACAAATCAAGGCAAGGCCATGTCCAAGCCTACAACAACCACAAACACAAGACTGGATGTCTGGGAGGCTGGGAGGGTGGGCCCCACACAACACATTGTGGAAATGAGACGCAGACACCAATGCCCTCAGCCCATATGGCATAGGTACATAACCATGCACAATGCACAGGGACTGGCAAAGTACTGACAAGGTAGATGACACTTGGCCCTGCAGGGGCTGCAGCAGCAGGCGGCATCTCCTCGCAAAATGACTGAATTTGCACACATAGACTAGGATGTCAGAAGGACAACTGCAACAGGCGCGTGTGTAAAGTAAGGAGTGTCCAGTGTCACATGGCACACCCAGAGACAATGCATGCACAATCACCAAAGAAGCATGACACCGGATCAGGAAACTGAAGGCCGACCTGCGCACAGGAGACACACCCTCAGCAGCTGTTGGTGGCCCATTGTGCGGACCAACATGCCAAAAAACATACATGACCATGTACTTCATGCCCAATAGGGAGCCTAACCCATGAGCAACTGCATGCATGTTGCTAAACTACACATGGACTCCTATGCATAATCTTCCACAACTATGCCAGATATGCCGCATGCAAAGTGGCAAGAGACCTGCATTGACAGAGATGAGGCACCTTGGAGTGTGACAAACCTTTATTACTCAGCCGCACACTAAGGGAAATGCATCAATTGGAACAGACTCATAGGTCATTTGGCTGACCATGTGTGACCTACACTGGACACCCCCTTCAACACACAGATGTATAAATCCTACTGAGCTGGCACACAAGTGAAGGGGTTGAGCCTAACACCCCTTGCTGCACACGGAGAGTCTACAAATCCCCATTGAGCCTCATATGGGGATGTCCCACACTATGTCCACCATTAGCATCCCGTATGTTCCTTGGAGCCGTTATACACACATTGATGCCTCCATCAGAATCCACACACCATTACAGATGACTGCCAGGAAGGGTGACCATCAATTCATGGGAGCCATGCAACACGTCATGTGGCCCATGGTGAGTCGACATGTATGCATGGTAACACAACATGCACAGGAGCAGTCCCCACATATCACAAACACGTACCACCCCCAAAATGCCTTGCTGCACTCCTTACCCCAAATTACTTGTCACCATGTCTGTGCATGTAACTCTGATCCAGCACACGTTGCTATACTCATGAGGAATAGCAGGAGGGCAATGATGACATGAGCAGACGACAGCCGCAAGAACCTGGGGAGGACAGACACACAACAAGTCAGCGAAGAGCCAGTAATCTGCAGACATGTACATGTACTCTGCAGGAATGATGTTGTCACCATGCCCTTAACAAATTTAGTGTCCCAGCTAATATGTGTGGAATGACATCATCACTTGAATGACACATCAGAACACACCTCCAAGTCACTTAGCACACAGTCAGCTCGACACACACATAGCAACACATGCCACACAAGGCTCAAAGCGTGCACATTCAGACACAGGGACTCACCATCATGAGAAGAAGTTGCGGATAAGCTGACTCCGGATGTCCTCATCCTCATCCTCATCCTCACTTGCCCCGTGCCCGAGCCCTTCATCCTCCATGGGTGGATGATCCTGCTAATCCGGATCACGGATGAGTGGCACAGCCTTCTCCACTGCCATGTTGTGCAGCATGCAGCACACAATGAAGATTTTTCAGACCTTCACCGGGGCATATGGGAGTGCGCCACCGGTCTTGTGGAGGCACCGGAATCTGCTCTTCAGGAGTCCAAACGTCCTATCAATCACGCGCCTCGTCTGCCCATGGGTGTCGTTGTACCGGTGTTCTGCGGCTGTTCTGGGGTTGTGGAGAGGCGTCATCAGCCATGGCATGTTGGGATAGCCAGAGTCCCCTACATGGAAACATCATGTGAAGAAGTGGGTCAGGAGATGCCGTAAGAAACAAAGATAGCGCTGAACACAGGACTAACAGAGTATACCCACCAACAAGACATGCTCGTTCCGCGTGCAGCTGCAGCATCATTTCTAGCACCCTGCTACGCCTCATGATGTATGCATCGTGTGCGGACCCTGGAAAACGTGCACAGACATGGGAAATCAGCATGTTAGCAAGACACACCACAAGGGCATTAATGGAGTGGTAATGCTTTCTGTTTCTATAGGCTACCTCTTGTGCCTGTGGTGGTACCAAAGCCACATGTGTCCCATCAATGGCCCCAATTACATGAGGCATCCCTCCCAGGGCATAGAACTCACCCTTGACACCTGTCAACTGCTCACGAGTGGGAAAATGGATGAATTCATCCAGGTGCAACAACATGGCTTCTATAACATCATGCAGGACACGGCTGAACATAGTCTGGGACATGCCACCGACATCAGCTAGGGTCAATTGAAATGTGCCGGTTGCAAAAAAATGTAGGGCTGCCATCACCTTCACCTTGGGGGTCAGAGCTGTAGGATACCTGTGGTGTGGTTGGAGGTGTGGTGCAAGCCGGCGGGTCAAGTCCTCTATCAACTCTTGCGAGAATCTGTATCTGCGTATGCAGTCATGTTCACGCATGGCATCCAGGTCTGGCATTCGTCTGGGGAGAGGCGGTGCCCTGCAGAGATTAGGAAGGAATAACGAAGAGTGAGTACATTACCACACCAATGTCACTGAGGTGAGCACATGTTCAACAGCTAATACACATCTGCTTAATACAGAGTCTGTGCTGTGCAATACATCCAGGACACGTGGGCCAGCCAGGTGATACTCCTACGAACAGCCAGCCACAATAGTTACATGGCAATGTTGACGTGACATGCCATGAAATAGCTGTTGGACAGTGTAAGTGACAAGCCAGACACATTACATGAGTGACAGACATCTACATATCAGCATTAGAAGGATGTCATCTCATACAGACAGCTGGCGGGAGTCTAGACGCACAGGTCACATGTTATCTGGAAATGGACAGATTACACACATTTCCATTAAGGGGTCCATGTCAAAAACTTATGTCACAGACATTGGACAACGCAGACTGCCTCATGTCAGGAAGTCATCTGCGAAACATCATGACACATGTAACGTGTGAGTCCACATGTGGCATGGTGTGCGTATATGTGTGGCATGCACAAATGCACACATACACATGTTGGATGCTGCAACAGCAGATGGAGTTGACGGAACACCAGCGGAAAGCTCATGGGAACACATGACACACACATGACATAGTCACATCGTGGCACACTGGGAGTCACATGTCAGGTGTAATTATCCGTGTACCTGGCATCAGGGGACAGTTGCGGGTGTTGCAGACTGTGCCATACCAGTGATGCAGTGCTTGACACGTGTGTCGCACATGCACACATGTGCAAAGTGTGAAGGGGAAGTGTGCCACGTAGTGCCCCATCACACATGACATGTGTAAACAGCTCATTACACATCTATTGTGCCACAATATGAGGAGACATGTGCCACATCACTGCCTGACACACCTAGGCCCTGCACATGAAGGACTGCACTGACAATGACTTGATGTACAGCCTTGTGCGAGTCTGACACCTCCATTCCTTTCGTGTGCGCCTCCTATCACCAGTGTAAGCAGTGAAACGCAGTACACACGCTCTGAGGGCGTGTGTAGGGCCCGTACTCACGCGTGTACGGGCCGTACACGCGTGAGTACGTCCCTATCACTATCGTTGGGGGTACCGTAGGCCCCAGTGATAGGCACGTACTCACGCGTGTACGGGCCGTACACGCATGAGTACGTGCCTATCACTATCGTTGGGGGTACCATAGGCCTCAGTGATAGGCACGTACTCACGCGTGTACGGGCCGTACATGCGTGAGTACGTGCCGTATCACTGGGGCCTAAGGTACCCCCAACCATAGTGATAGGGACGTACTCATGCGTGTACGGCCCGTACACGCGTGAGTACGTGGTGTATCACTAGGGCCTATGGTACCCCCAACCATAGTGATAGGGACGTACTCATGCATGTACGGCCCGTACACGCGTGAGAACGTGGCGTATCACTAGGGCCTACGGTACCCCCATCCATAGTGATAGGGACGTACTCACGCGTGTACGGCCCATACACGCGTGAGTACGTGGCGTATCACTAGGGCCTACGGTACCCCCAACCATAGTGATTGGGACGTACTCACTCGTGTACGGCCCGTACACGCGTGAGTACGTGGCGCATCACTAGGGCCTACCGTACCCCCAACCATAGTGATAGGGATGTACTCACGCGTGTACGGCCCGTACGCGCGTGAGTACGTGCCTATCACTATCGTTGGGGGTACCGTAGGCCCCAGTGATATGGGCCGTACACGCGTGAGTACGGCCCGTATCACTGTAGTGATGGTGCCCTAGGGGTACGTGTGAAAAGCGCCGTACCTGTGTGGGGATTTAAGAATTACAATGGTGAGACATGAGGGACAAGTATTAGGGCCTAAATGCATGCTGGTTGTCATGGATACCGAGTTTCAAGTTCAAATTTTTACACCATGTGATCTGGAAAAATCAGTTGGCCACATTTAACAATGTTGCAAAGTGGTTGTTGACTTGACATGATGCTGCTAAATCGAAAGATGCAAAGGCTGTCACTGGTGTATGTTTAAAGGGATTGGAGGAAACGTAGGATGCAAATGAGTCTGACCAATCACTCTGTACTCCTGTATGTGAAATAGGCCAGCAAGGCAGATATAAGGCAGGCAGAACCCATGAGAGGGCACTTGCCTGCACAACATGTCAGTTGATACCACTGCTGCTGTATTGTCTCCCTCTGGCACCATGTCAAGGACTGTGGAGAGGGCCCAGCCTTTCACCCAGGAGGAGAACGAGGCCCTGCTGGATGTGATCCTCCCACAGTACCCCATGCTGTATGGTCGACCAGGGGAGCAGGTGAGTGCTGACTCCAGTACCTTTGCCTGTGCACCTTTATTGTGTCTGTCACTTCTGGCATTGTGGCCAGGTGTGACAGACATGCAATGTTGGGTGGAGTGGGTCCCAGGGGGGGGGGATGGCTTATGTCTCTCATGCAGGGCTTGATGTAGTTCATGTGTGCACTCCTCACTTTCATTGTGCTTACTGTGACATTCACTGCATAGTGCATGGCACATTCCGCTAGTCAAATCCTCTTGGGCATTCTTGTTCTATTGTCCTGCGGTGATTCAGTGGCCACCCCGGTGTGACAGGTGACTGCACCCACAGAAGTGTGTGAGAGTTGAGTGGAGCTGTGGTGAGAGTGTCCAAATGATGTGTACGCATCCTGGACATTGATGTGTGTGAATGTTTCTTGTCATGTGGATGAGTGACTATGTGGAGTGTTGCACCACAGCTGCATGGAGGAGGCAACTGCTCAATCCATCTGATGTGTGAAGTAAGCCATGCTGTGTGTCTGACTTGCTGAGCTAGCCCCACACCTGTGACCCCCCCCCCCTGGCAAGTGGCACATGTGCAGAGTGAGGTTTGCATCCGCTGTTGCCAATGGCAGGTGATTGATGTGGTGACCTGTGTGTGTCTGTGTACTCTGCTGATGTTTCGTCAGTTGCCTGGCACATGTGACTGCTTAGCGTTGCTGTCCATCAGCCTTGTGTTGCTTGGGATGCACAGTGTGTGCCATGATCAGGGATTGGTTCTCACCCCTCATGCCACCTGTGTACTTACTATGCCATGTAGTGCATTGCTGCGTCCCCAGTGGAAAAAGTCCCTATGACTGAGGTGCTATTCCTTGCCAGCATACTGTGCCCTGTTCCACAAATCTAAGATGTTCAACTGTGTGTCTCTGTGACATGGTGCAGGTGTAGTGATGTTGTCCCACTTTGTCATCCACACAGGTATCCCCCTACCACAAGGGGAAGATCTGGAAGGACGCCGTCAAGGCCGTGCAATCGGTGGAGGGTCGCAGTCGGCGCCTGCCACAAGTGAGGAAGAGATGGCAGGACATCCAGTGCTGGACCCGGAGGATCGCCCGGGTCATGCTGAAGGACTCACCTCCTCGCAAGCATGGCGGGCGCCGGCGCCTGACCCACCAGATGCGGCGTGTCCTGGCGGTGGTCTTCCCTGACCTGGATAGGCGGATACGGGAGTTACAGCAGCAGTAAGGGGGTAGGTACATGTGTGTTTGTTGTGTGTCGCCAGCTTTTGATGCTGCTCAGTCGCCTGGAGACACTGCGAGGGTATATATGTGCAGTGCATATCCTGTTCCCCCAAGTCAACCTGTGCTGTTTTTCCTCCCTTCCCCTCCTTGACATGTGTTACCTGGTCTGTGTGTGATCACTATTGCACATGGTCATCTAGGCTGCCAGTTTATCAAGGTGCACACTGCTTTCAGCATCATGTGTGGGGGAGGTCTGCCTGTGCCCTGTCCTGTACAGTCATTAGGGGGTGCATATTTGTTGCCACTGATGCTGAGTCCCAACATAGGAGTGCGAGGTTTCAAATTAACAGACTTGCTGCATGCATTACCAATGTTGTGGCCTCAGACATGATGTGCATGAGTGGGATATATGCATAGTGCCGGGACGGTTGCTCCTGTAACAGTCAGCTCTTTCCAGGACCATGGAGCAGTGTGCACACTACAGTCCCCTGTCACAGCATGCCCTCCTACTCATGTGTGTCATCCAACACTGTGCACATTCACTGTGGGTTCATAATGGCTCTGCCTCTGTGGCATTGTTCCCTGGCCTGGGTAGTAGTTTTCACATGTGTGATACATTTGCCCACTGGACAGGGATACAGCAGTTTGCTTGTGCATACTCACACTGGGCAGTGCCTGTGTGGCTATTCACAACAATCTGTTGATGTTTGTTTGTGACCAATATGTTTTTGCAGCCCTACAAGGTGATGTTGTGTTAATGAAGCTAGTTTTCAAGCACAGTTATTGTAACCCTGAATAAGAGCTCTCACTTCTTGATTGGTATCAGTCACATTGACTCAGGTATGGGTGGGTGTGCGCGGGAGGGGCGTACATGTTCAACCCTGATGTTTCATTGCCAGTTCTGACTTGTGTGTGATGATTCACAGTACAGAAAGTCATCGTGCAGTGCCCCCGTGATGTTGGCCAGTGCTTGCTGTTGGTGCTCCATTGCCTGTGTCAGTTCTTGGCAATCATGTATCCTGCTTGGACATTTTTGGCACCTGTGTGTGGTTCAGATGCTACACAGTTGTGACTTTGTGTGCTGACATCTGTGGGTACATTCTGGCTTGCCATGAGGGGGAACCCACAGTACAGCTAGGGTTTTTTGCTAAACAATTGCAGGCCCATTGGCTCATGCATTGTCCTGGGTGTGGACATGTGTGCCTCTCCAGATGACAGTCACTAGGTCATATGTGTAGCCAACTGTGTGATCATGTGACGGATAGCCATGTGACAAATGACATTATTCAAGTTGTTACTCTGGGAAAATGTCCATTGGCACTCACTACACCTGTCAACAAGTCTCAATGTTTCATATGCTTGACCTTGTTGTTTGGTTGTGAAGGACAATGATGTGCCTGCATGACAGATGTCTCCCAGGGAAGTGCACAAGACAACACCTTTACACTTTCCAGGGACACGCTGGCACAATTAAAAGTAATGCACAGTTTGGACAACACTTGTTTGGAGTTCATACATATACATGTTCCCACAGTGTGCTAGCATTTGGGTTAGTCCTTGGTTGTTGCTGAAACTAAATTACGAGTATCAAGTCATCCAGCCACCCTGGTGCCATGTATATGTACTTACTGCTACGCCATTTCTTCTTAACAGTGGCTGATTTGAATGAGTCTGGCAGCTCAGACAATGACTGTGTACATGTAGTTTGGTGTGCACCTCCTTGTGTGACTTCTGCTATACAGACACATGTGTGTTGTGTTCACAGAGTGCCACATTCACACATGCTAGACATGGCCATTTTGGAAAGGGTTGTGATTCTCCAGGAGTCACAATGTATTTCTTTGGGGTGTCAAAAGTACTCACAGGTCTCTGAGTCTGGGGACACCTTCTGCGTTGGCATGTGGTATTTGGCCTTGGGTGCGACAATACTGTTTGTTTCCCAGTGAACAATAGGTGGCATGCCTTCATAGTCTTGCTGTGCTCAACTGATCCCAGACACTAGCTTCTCATGATCTTGTGAATTCAAGTCATTTGCTGTTGTGTCCTAATTTTCATTGTTTGCAAGTGGCATGGTGTGTCAACCAACTGGGGAGTGCAGGGCTTACATATGTGGGGAGTATCCTAGATGTTACTCCTGATGCCTTTCCTGATATGCACTGTTGCCTATTTTGTTTGGACTCATGTGTCAGATGTATACAGGTGACTGATTTTTTCCTGTCTCTTCACCTTGCCCACAGCATCATCGGAGGACACCGAGGGAGACACCGGCACGGACGTGGAGGAGGGATCGAGCAGTGGTGCCACCACTGCTGAGGAGTCGGCGGAACCAAGTAGCACGGAGGGCGAGGGGAGTGAGGCGGAGGACCTGCCCAGTACCAACACAGACTACGAGGCAGACGGGTCCGAGGCTGAGCTCCCAGAGGGGGCGGAGGCTGCTCCCAGAGCTGAAAGCAGCAGTACATCTCTCGCCGCCCCCTCCATTCCCATCACCGCCCTCCCACTTGCTCGGGTCCCTTCTGTCCGTGCTAGGCCACACCGTGTCTCCTTCGTGCCAGGCACCGCACCCCCTGCCCCTGTCCCCCCTGCTGCCCTCACTGCCGAGTCTGTGGACATTCAGCGGCAGTTGCAAGTTGGGCAGACATCGATCCTGACTGTCCTCCATGGCCACACCAGACTGCTGACCCAGATGGTGTCGTACATGGAGGGCATTTCATCAGCGATGTCTGACCAAAGGATGTTGCTGAGGTTCCGGGACTCGTCACTGACGGCAGTAGCGAGTCACCTGCAGCGCTGCCTCCCCCCCTACCCCTGGCCCATCCACAAGTCCAACACCCATGCCTGTCCCAAGCACACCCAGACATCCACACACACGCACCCCACCAGACACAAGCTGCACACCACCACGTAAGGGCAAGCGCACACCTCCTGACACGCACACTCAGGGGGTAGCAGGCACACCCACTGGGTCTGGGGCACACAGGCAGGCATGCAGCCACAGTCGTTGTCCACATGACTCACTCCCCAGTCCCTCCGATGTCACTCCCCTTGGCTCCCCTGCCCCAGATTCTGAGAAGGTGGCCTACTTTGCTGGGCTGGGCCTCAGCCCCACTAGTTCACCTGGACGCAAACGGTCAAGGCACTCCACCGGTAGGGGAGTTAAGTCCCCCAGCCCATCCACCACCTCCCCCAGTAGCGCTGCAACCCATCCCTCCGACCCCCCTCCTCCTTGGGGCCTGTTGTTTCTCCGGGTGCAGGGGAGACGCTTGAAGAACTAGCAGAAGTGTGCAGCGCCGAGCTCGCCTCCACCTTTGGCGCTGCCCCACCCCCTGTGGTGGAGTCGTCCGTCCTTGCACCCACCACACCTACCCTTCCCTCTCCTGTCCCTGCGGTGCCTGGTCCTTCCCCACATGATGCCCCCCCCCCCAGTCGACGAAACACTCTTGTGATGTGCAGGCAAGCTAGCGGAGACGCATGGCCATGTGTCCCCCCCCAAGGACTGCTGATATGGACTGGCCATTGGCCTTTGTGAATAGTCTCGTTTACACATTATTATTTTCATGCTGAATAAAGCATTTTCTTTTTCTTTGGGACAGTCTTGCATTTCAGGTATTGATGTTGATGCTGATGCTACAGGAGTTGGGGTTGTGGGCATGTGTTATGTTTCAGGGATATGTTGTGGTCTGCTGCTCATGGGGTGGAACCTGGTATCTGCGTGCCATCACGCGATCTCTGCAAAGATTCTTTGTCGTGTATGCTCTTTGTGTTTGGAGACATTGTCCCAAGGGGTGTTCCTTCCTCTGTGGCACCTGACATCTCCCCTGCAGAGAGTTGCACAATTGTTGTGTTGCCCTGTGTCTACATGTCCTTTGTTGGTGATGGATCCCTTCAACTCTGGGCATGCCTGCTCAGCAATGTGTCCGCCTGCATTGTCTGTGCCATCCTTGGTACTCACTGTAATTGTGTATAGAGTATTTTGCCATGCCTTCATGGATAAATGGTCCCTTTTCCGCACAATGCATGTGTGTAATCCCAGCCTAGTACACATATGGTACTTGTTCTGCTGGGTGTTTGAACACCTGACTCACAATTGTGGGCATTGTATCTGTGGGAACTCCACACTATTCCTTCCATGACAGACAACATCTTGGTGGCTAGCCCAGCACCTGAACATTCCTATCAGTCCTGGGATGTGCGTGACAGTGTGTGTTCTCTTTGGCTCTCTTAGTTTGTTAGGCAGTGACATGACTATACAGTCTTGTGGCATGATCTCAGTGTGTGTATTGTGCTGCATCTGCCAGGGGTGGGTATGCATGTGTTATTTGTCCTCACACCCACATGTGGTGTGTCATGCAGTGGTGGTTAGACCTCCTTCCTCCTGGGAGTGGGACAATGCTGTCAGTGTTGTGTTGTTATGGCACTATCCTCATTGTCCTAAGTTAGGGATACGTACATTCACCCATGGAGCTGTGGTCATCTGATTATGATGTACACATCCCCATGTCTCTGTTCACTGCTGGGAGCCCTCTGCACCCACCCCACACATGTCTGGGCACTGCTGGGAGTCCTCTGCACCCACCCCTCACATGTCTGGGCACTGCTGGGAGTGATAGGCACCCACCCCTCATATGTCTGGGCAATGCTGGGACTGATAGGCACCCACCCCTCATATGTCTGGGCACTGCTGGGAGTCCTCTGCACCCATCCCTCACATGTCTGGGCACTGATGGGAGTGATAGGCACCCACCCCTCATATGTCTGGGCACTGCTGGGAGTGATAGGCACCCACCCCTCATATGTCTGGGCACTGCTGGGAGTCCTCTGCACCCACCCCTCACATGTCTGGGCACTGCTGGGAGTGATAGGCACCCACCCCTCATATGTCTGGGCACTGCTGGGAGTGATAGGCACCCACCCCTCATATGTCTGGGCACTGCTGGGAGTCCTCTGCACCCACCCCTCACATGTCTGGGCACTGCTGGGAGTGATAGGCACCCACCCCTCATATGTCTGGGCACTGCCGGGAGTGATAGGCACCCATCCCTCATATGTCTGGGCACTGCTGGGAGTCCTCTACACCCACCCCTCACATGTCTGGGCACTGCTGGGAGTGATAGGCACCCACCCCTCATATGTCTGGGCACTGCTGGGAGTGATAGGCACCCACCCCTCGCATGTCTGGGCACTGCTGGGAGTGATAGGCATCCACCCCTCACATGCCTCTGTCCACTGCTGGTATTCCTTTGCACCCACCCCTCACATGTCTCTGTCCACTGCTGGGAGTCCTCTGCACCCACACCTCACATGTCTCTGTCCACTGCTGGGAGTCCTCTGCACCCACCCCCATGTCTCCGTCCACTGCTGGGAGTCCTCTGCACCCACCCCTATGTCTCTGTCCACTGCTGGGAGTCCTCTGCACCCACCCCTCACATGTCTGGGCACTGCTGGGAGTCCTCTGCACCCACCCCTCACATGTCTGGGCACTGCTGGGAGTGATAGGCACCCACCCCTCATATGTCTGGGCACTGCTGGGAGTCCTCTGCACCCACCCCTCACATGTCTGGGCACTGCTGGGAGTGATAGGCACCCACCCCTCATATGTCTGGGCACTGCTGGGAGTCCTCTGCACCCACCCCTCACATGTCTGGGCACTGCTGGGAGTGATAGGCACCCACCCCTCACATGTCTGGGCACTGCTGGGAGTGATAGGCACCCACCCCTCACATGTCTGGGCACTGCTGGGAGTCCTCTGCACCCACCCCTCACATGTCTGGGCACTGCTGGGAATGATAGGCACCCACCCCTCACATGTCTGGGAACTGCTGGGAGTGATAGGCACCCACCCCTCATATGTCTGGGCACTGCTGGGGGTCCTCTGCACCCACCCACCCACCTGCGCCCTTGCTGTGGTACACTGCTGTCCTGCCCATACACCACCCCCAATTTACAGCTGATGTGCTGCACCAAGCCGTACACCTACATCCGTGGCATGTGTACGCCTTGTATCCATCATGTGTTGGGGCTGTAGGGGTACGCGTGTACGGCCCATACCCACGCTCTGGGGGCGTGGGTACGGTCCGTATACGCGTACCCCTACCTCACCACTGCAATGGTGGTACGGCCCGTACCCATGCTCTGGGGGCATGGGTACGGTCCGTACACGCGTACCCCTACCTCACCACTGCAATGGTGGTACGGCCCGTACCCACGCTCTGGGGGCGTGGGTACGGGCCGTACCACCATTGTGGCGGTGACGTAGGGGTACGCGTGTACGGCCCGTACCCACGCTCTGGGGAACGTGGGTACGGGCCGTACCACCATTGTGGAGGTGACGTAGGGGTACGCGTGTACGGCCCGTACCCACGCTCTGGGGAACGTGGGTACGGGCCGTACCACCATTGTGGCGGTGACGTAGGGGTATGCGTGTACGGCCCGTACCCACGCTCTGGGGAACGTGGGTATGTCCCGTACCACCATTGTGGTGGTGACGGGTACGCGTCCACGTCCACTTCCGTTGTGGCGGGACGTGGGATTGGTGGACACGCCCCGAAGTGACCAGACCATGGAGGTAATGAATGTGCAGGATGTCTTAGTAATTTGTGGGGTGTGGGTTATGATTCCTGCCCCTTGCACCCCCCCCTCTTTGCCCCTGGGGGTTGTTCTGACCTTCTGCGGCATCTGCGTCGGTTTCTGTACACGAGGTGGTAGGCTATGAGGGCCGGGATGACGCGTAGGTTGGGGTCCATCGCTGTCCGTCGCGTACCGGGGCTCCTTGTTCGCTTCGTCCTCAATTTCCCGGCAGTTTTTGGCTCCCGTAAAAAATGCTGCGTGCGGAGTGACGTCGGCATGAATCGTACTTGCTGGTCCGTAGAACGCTGCCTGACTCCGTCCGGACGTCGCGTATGCGCCGTCCAGATTCAGATTTGTATGTATTTTTTTGCCTTAATGTTTATATTTATGTTATTTGTTGTTGTTGAAATATATTAATGAATAAATGTAATTTAAAAAATGTGTTGTGATATATTTTATGTATCTAATTTTAGTATTATTGGAAAGTAATTTAAGGTTATAATATTAATGTTTTTGTTAATTTGGGTAGTGTAATTATATTATAATTTTAAAAATAATTTAATAATTATTATATATGTTGTCATAATTTATTATAAATATTTCAATTATGTTAAATAAAAAATTAATTGTATATAGTGTTTATTCAATGTTTAATGGTAGTATCGATATTGTTTACATATACATTTTAGCGATATTTGTGTCATCTATATTAGGGTTGGGGATATTTTTGTTGTGTTTCATTATGATTAATTTTTATCGATATTTTGTTATCTATATTTTTGTTAGTGATATTTTTTAATTTGATATTTATTCAAGCGATAATTTTTTATCGATATTAGTGTAATTTCTTGTTTAAGTATTGGGTGTCTATATTTGTGTATACGATATATTTATCGCAATATTTTTGTAGGTCGGTGTTTTTGTAGAAGATATTTCATCAGTGATCCCAATTAATTATCTCAGACACGCATTGTATACTGAGAGCAATAATTTTTTGTTTTCGTTTTTCATTGGAACGTCCTTTGTTTAAAATATTTTAGTCAGGGTTCCAAAGGCAAATTCAGATCTATTACCTGTCCCAAGACTTGCCTGCCTTCAGCTGCCAGTTGGGCTTGCTAGGTGGCATACCTGCTCCCGGTCAACCAACACCTCAGTGGGAACCTTGGGGGATATTCAGAAGGACTTAACGCAGAGTTAGCGGCATAAAATTATCGCCCTATTCACAAGCTGGTACTAACAGCCGATACCACCAGTTTCCCTGTGATAGCAGCCGCACAAAATATCGCCACAGATGACCCCCACAACTATCGCTAAGGAGATGCAGAGTAGGCGTTCCTGTGCCAAAACTCACGACAACACTACTCCACAACATTCACAACGACCAGACAGAACTGCGATAAGAACACAAAACAGGCGATAATGCGCGTTAGCTGCAGGAAAATAACACCTGCTCCGACCTGGTGCAAAGTCGGACTGAAGCCTGCACCACAAAAGGGAGCACAGCCCACAGCCACACGTGAAGAACAACAGATGCACCTGGGCGACTGAACATGCAGCCCGGAGGGCCAAAAGGGCAACAACACACTCCGCCACCACCCCCAGGACCCCCCTCCCCGGCACCCCCGACCAGAGACATGCCACATCAGCTACACCTAAACATGTCAAAAATAATCTGCTTGATGTCGCACAATCACAACTGGTGACATGCATGTGTCGTCACATAAATGAGCAATACACATTCACTTTCGAAGCAACAAATGAAACTTTATTAAAAGGAACACTGAAATGAAATGAAGACACATGGTGTCTCCCCTCGGAACAATCCATAGGTCACAGCCTGCAAGACAAAAATCATGATGAGAAGGTGTGTTCTGCGCACATCAAAGGTCAGAGAGAGAGCGAAGGAGAGAGAGAGGAAGTGAGGGAGAGAGATAAGAAGAGAGGGAGAGAGAGAAAGAGAGAGAGAAGCGAGGGGGAGAGAGAGAGTGAGAGAGAGAAGAAGAGGGGGAGAAAGAGAGAGAGAGAGGAGAAGAGAGGCAGAGAGAGAAAGAGAGAAAGAAGAAGAGAGGGGGAGAGAGAGAGAGAAGAAGAGAGAGAAGAAGAGAGGGAGAGAGAGAGAGAGAGAGAGAGAGAGAGAGAAGAGAGGGGAAGAGAGAGAGAGAGAGAGAGAGAGAGAAGAAGAGAAGGGGGGAGAGAGAGAGAGAGAGAGGAGAAGAGAGGGGGAGAGAGAGAGAGAGAGAGAAGAAGAGAGGGAGAGAGAGAAGAGAGGGAGAGAGAGAGAGAAGAAGAGAGGGGAGAGAGACAGAGAGAGAGAGAGAGAAAGAGAGAGAGAAGAAGAGAGGGGGAGAGAGAGAGAGAAGAAGAGGGAGAGAGAGAAAAGAAAAGCGGGAGAGAGAGAGAGAGAGAGAAGAGAGGGGGAGAAAGAGAGAGAGCGCCGCCCCTGCGCACCCAGGCCACACTGCTCACCTGCTGCCACCAGTGTGTCTCCAACCACTTGCCGATACGTATAGCAGTACACCAGGTCAAACATCTGAGACAGAGCCGTCATCTGAAACAGAGTCCAGAAACATGATTGGCACAGTACACAGACTTGCACAAGAAAACATCACCTGCCCGCCCATGCACACCCAGGCAGATGCACCCCAGCCCCTCCCGTCTCCCATCGGAGCATGCCCGCCCATGCACACCCAGGCAGAGGCACCCCAGCCCCTCCCGCTGCCCATCGGAGCATGCCCGCCAATGCACACCCAGGCCTCACTGCTCACCTTCCGCCACCGGCGTGTAGACAGGAGGTCCCACCACGTGCCGCTGCAAGCCACAAGCCCGGGGTCCGCGGACATGGCACCCTCCACACCATGCAGCCACGCTCCGCAGGCCACCAAGTCTCACGTTTGGTGATGGGTTTTGATTACTCCATGGCATAGGACATACCAGTGCACCCGGCATCATCGCAGGCTGCACTCCCCCTCAGCCCAATGGGTGCCACTAACTCTGGGATCCCGGAAGCAACGCCACGTGGCGGTAGACCCGTGCTGCCCGCTGGCTCTGGCCTACACTGCGGTCCAGCAGGGCACACAAAACCTGAGCTGTCTGGACCGCCGGGATGGGGCATCATCGCAGGCTGCACACCCGCTCAGCAGCTTGAGGTGCCACTGGCTCAGTGCACCCAAAGTCAGCATCCTGTGGCGGGGTGCCTGTGCTGGCCGCAATACTCCAGGTGTCACTAACCCTGTGCAACCCCAGTCAGCGCCACGTGGTGGTAGGCCTGTGACGGCCGCAAGGCGTCGGTGCCACTAACCCTGTGCGCAACAACTCATGGGCCCTTTATGATTGGTAAGCGTGGAGCGTCCATCATCCAGTCACCACTGGCAGAGGGGAATGTGATATCGTCGGCCCCTTATATTGGTAGAGTCACATGGCCTGTGTCGCATCTGCCGGATGGGTGTGGTGTGCATGCAAACCTGCCCTCAGGGAGTGGCTGTGACATGCTGACAACTAGACCAGTGACCTGCACACCACCAGCGGGTAGCAATGAGGGTCCCCCCTCGGAGAGTTAGCGGAGTGGTCTGGTCTGCTGTACGCCGGACCAGCACAGAGCTTATAACAATGACTCGTGGGCTCTGGACGTGGTTCAGTCCATGTCCAGACTTGGAAGTGACTGATGCGTGTGTCCCTGTTGTAGTGTTCACGGGACTCGGTACACAATATGCAAGTAGCACCCTCTGACTGGCATTCCACTAGGGGTGGGCGGAATTTGCGTAATCGCGTTACGCAAATCTCCGCAAAATGGTAAAAAATCTCCGCGAACATGCAGAAATTCCGCGAACACGCGGAATTGCTTGTTCGCGATGCTTTTTTCCTGTTCACAGTTGCTGTTCGCGTGCTCGGGGAGAAATATCTCGCGAACACGCATTTTGAGAACGGGAACAAGAAAAAATTTCGCGAAGTCGCGGAAAGCAGAATTTTGGCTAATTTCGCGTTCTTCGCGGAACGCGAAATTACCGAAATTACCGAAATTCCACAAATTCCGCGAGCGGAACGGAATTTACCGCCCAGGCCTACATTCCACAGGATGAGCCTCATTGACGCAAGGGAAATTACTGTCCCTACATTCATCCACACATTCATACATGAATGATGACAGACATGGCACAGCAGTGCGTCACTGGATGTTTATTGCACATCCAGTGCAGTTCTGCAGCTGGAGAGGTACAGGGCAATGCCGAGCACACTATAGAATATGGGCCCATGTTGGGCCAGCCAGAGTCCATCCAGTGGATCACAAGTCCTGCGGAAGAAGAAAGGTACAGTCCGCAGTGTGGTCCCTGTGTCATTGGTTATCAGACAGGATATGGCAGTCCATGTCGCAGTCCAAAGTGAGTGCATCGGAGTGTATTGGGGGCAGTGGAAGGTCATGAGGCCATGAACGGCACCAAGCAGAAACAGGCCAGGTGGTGGAGATGAATGCTAGTGCCTCCTGATCACAAACCCATCCACGTCCTCGTCCCCGGAGGTGTGCTCTGCCCCACCTGTGGGGGTTGCAGTACCGGCTGCGGCACTGTATGCCACTGACACCTCAGGGGCCAAAGGAGGATTGTTGGTCGCACTGTTTTGCAGTGACACATCAGGTGCCGGAGTGGATATGCGTGCCGCACTGTGAGGCACACCAGGGGGCGGAGATGTGGATGGTGTGGGGGCAGCAGCATTCATCAGCGCCACGCCTTGTGCCAGCAATGCCATGATGAAGGGTGGCTGCCATCCTCTCCACCTCCATCCGCACCATGTCCTTCATGAGCCTCCGCATGTGTGCCAGCTCACGGCTGCTATCGCTGGTGCCCCTCTGAGCAGACAGGTGTTCTTCTCTCTGCGTCAGGACATCAGTGATGTCAGTCAGGGCTCGTTGGAGGCCATGGAGCGGGCCTAGACAGCCATGGATGGCGTCCAGTTTGGTGGCAATGAGGTCGAACCCCACCGCACCTGCTCAGCCGTCTCCCTCTGGGCCTCCAGCACAAGGCGTTTGAAAGCCGTGTGTTGTTCCTGGGGGTCTTGGGAGACTGCTGTGGCTGTGGGTGCCTCCTGCTGGGTGGTTTGGGTAGTGGATGGGGTCTCCTCGATGCAGCTGGTCAGCCCTGATCCTGGAGGTGAGTCGCGGATGCTGTCAATGATGTCTAGGAGGGCTTGGGTGTCGATGCTGGGGTTGTCCTCCTCGTCATCAGTGAAGAGTGGCTGGGACTGCTCTCCAGGGGTGTTGACGGTGGTCCTGCAATGTGAAGTGGAGATGGTGTATTGCAATGTGTCCACATGTATGTAGCTGCATGATACATGTTGACATTCAGACAGCATGGCATTGTACATTGTGACAGTCTGTGGATCCGGGCGATGACCCAGAGTCATTGAGGGTGTGCACTGTGCTCTGCTTGATTGTGCATGTGTGCAATCGTGGACATCTCCACCCGTCCCCCCAGTACATGGTGACCACTCACCCTGTTGCGGTTGTGTTGTGTCCTGTCGAGCAGTGTCCGTTCCCCCGACTCAGGCCACAATATCCACACTGATGACTGTCGACACCAGCTCCTCCATGTCATCCAGCACGAGCTGTGGTGCTGGGCCCCCACCTCCTGTCTGCATTGCTGCGAGTTTCTCATTGGTCTTCTGCTTGATGTCATTTCATCGCCTCTTGACCTCGTCCATTGTCCTCTTGTGCTCTCTGACGGCATTCACCTTGTCCACGATGTCCCGCCATATTCCAGTTTTGGTGCCCAATGACACGTTGGAGGTAACGAACAGTTGTTGATGGTGTTCCATCACCTCCGTGACTATGATCCTGTTCGCCTGCGGACTGAACTTCGTCTTCCTCTTCTTCTTGTCCTTGCCCTTCCCTGTCCCCGAGGTCCTGGGTTGGTCGTCCGGGGTGCTTGTGCGGTTACGCTCGTCCTCTGCGCCTGCTCCGGCTGCCTCCATGGTGCTTGGGTGTTGGTCAGTTTGTGTTTGGGTGTTTTTTTTCTACTTTTATGGTGATTTTTCCCACCTGCCCGGTGTGTGTTGAAGGCCTGGCGCTGTTTTCGCTGATTTCCTCATCGCGCTTTGGCCCAGAGCAGGTTTTTTGGTGTTGTGGTTTGTGTTTTTATCTCCATTGAGGTGGTTGTATCGCGGACAATGTCCGCGGTTTCGGCAGACTATCGCATGGTAACGCCTTGTTGTGAATTCCACGTTGACACAGGGTTATTTTTCTGCGATGGGCTGCGATGTTGAGCGTTGCGTTAAGCTACTCTTGCGGTAGTTATCACACGTTCTTGTGAATATACCCCCTTGTGCGCAGACATTAACACTTAGCACCAAAGTTTTCTACATGGGAGCCTCAATAATTCACTACCTTGTAGTGGGCCTATGCCTGGCTGCAGCTAGAAGTTGACAGAGTTTAGCAGTGCCTGCTTCCAGCCACATCAGCATTTACTGTAGCTTTTTCCTCCAAAGAGATGTCTTGAGCTATTTTGATGGCCCCAGGTAGCCCACAGGACTGATAAGCAGCAAATCTTTCCTTGGGAAAATCACAATATAAGCAGAATAATGTGTGAAAGGGGCCTATTTGTACAAGGCCATGAAAAGCTATGCAGGGTGACATGGTCTTGTAAATATGGGCAGGCCACTGGTGCATCAAAAAAAGTGACGCACCAGCGGCGCAATGGCCTTGTAAATGAGACCCTCAGTTAGCTGGCAAACTCCTCTTCTATTTCCACAAACAACAATGGGAAAAAAGCTGTCTTGCTCACCTCTTGGATGGTGTGCATGCTGATCACCAGCCAATGTGCTACCTTTCCCCCACAGTAAATATGTTGAGGGTCGTTAAATTGCAGGCAAGCACATTGAGGATAGGATTTGGTTACCTTTACATAGTGGTACTTTACCTCACTGGTAATAGGTTATATGACATTACCTCAGATATTCACACATTCTGTGGCTTGATCTCACACGTGAGTATAGGTTTCAGTAGTAAATGTAGGAGGGACACAGGGAAGGGAGCAGGAAAAGGGGTGAACTTACTCCTAAATGGGATGGGATTAGCATGAGGGGTTTCGGAATGGTCAGGAAGGGGCTTAGGGAGGGATGTCACCCAACCAAACAAGAGTAAGCCAATTGCTTTACTCTGGGGGTGGATATATGTAGTACATTTGCACTAGGAATTTGTGAATATCAAAAGTAGTCAACATACTCCAAAGTGTGAATTTATTCAAAAGTGTTAATCACCTGTGTGAATCAGGCACTTTGACTTCTTGTTATCACTTGGCCTGTCATTATGTTCAGGAAAGTCTGCAAAGATCTTCATGATCTTGTCTTTAAAGAACTCTGCCACCTTATTACAGAAAACGTGAGAGTTTTCTACTGCCTGATGTGAAGAAGGCAACAGGAGAGAGCAAACCTTCTTGAATAGCTCCTTAGGAGTATTAACAGCAGATTTATCCTTTGGGAGAAGTACGATGACTTAGCCGCCTGCACTTTCATATAAAAAAATTAGCTCCCTTTGTTTGCCTATCTATATCTCCGTCCCTGCTTCCTACACTGCCTATGGAGATCCATAAGCTAATCAGAAAACCATGGGGCAGAGAGTTTCCTCCTGCCATTAAGGATTAAATCTAAACAGGGGGCAAGCTCCTCAATGGCTGACCTAACCCATTGTTAAAGCATTATATCATTATTTAAACAATTAATAAAATAAATTACATTACCTTTTTTAATAATAAACACAAAAATTACTAAATATATATATTCATTAACAGAACAAAAACATATAGCAAATTAGAACTTATTTAATTTATTAAATCATTTACAAAATAGTTAAAAGAATAAATAAATATTATTACTCCTAACTAAGCATTAGTAGGGAAAGTGTTGGACTTTGGAGGGGTCAGATTTATTATTCACACTTCAATCTTAGCAACAGAAGGGAAAGTGTTGGATTTTGGAGGGGTCAAATTTACTATTCCAACTCTGACGTAAGCAGAAGTACAGAAAGTGACTTTTGAGGATCAAATTTACTATTCTAACTTCAATATAAGTAACAGGAAAGTGTTAGATTTTGGAGGGGTCAGAAGTACTAGTCCCACTCTAGTTTGAGCACCAGTAGAGAAAGTGTTGGACTTTGAAGTGGTCAGATATACTATTCTCACTCCAAAGTAAATATATATATATATATATATATATATATATATATATATATATATATATATATATATATATATATATATATATATATATATATATATATATATATATATATATATTACCACTCCAAACTAAGCAATAACATGGAAAGTGTTGGGTTTTGCTGGAGTTACATGTACTATTTGCACTCCAATCTTAGCAATGGGAGGGAAGTTGTGGTGTTTCGGAGGGTCAGATTTACTATTCCCTCTCCATTGTAAGTAAAAGTAGGGAGAGCATTGGTCTTAGAAAGGTCAGGTTTATCATTCCCACTCCAATGTAAGGAAATGTAGGGAAAGTGTTGAATTTTAGAGATGTCAAATGTACTATTCCCACTGCAATTCAAGCAGCAGTAAGAAAAGTGTTAGGCTTTGTATAGGTTAGATGAACTGTTCCTGCTTAAATCTGAGCAACAATAGGGAACGTGTTGGACTTTGGAGGGGTCACATTTAATATTCCGACTTCTAAAGAGATTAAATACCATATATAAATATAGACTAAAGCAATTACAATTTAGAAAACATACCTAAAATAATAACCATATTAATTATATGTAAAACAAATAAAATTACATTTATTCAGTACAAATTATATAATACAAATAAAACAATCTTAGGTTTTTAAACATATTGTTACTTAAAACACTTTCGACCCTACTGTCCCAAAAAATGAACTCCATCAAATAAAATTAGAAACAAATAAATAATGTGACAAGCAATACATTGTTGTATATTACATTAAAAATAAAAATTAACCTTAGTACAATTAACACATATAAAATCAATAAACACAATTAAAAATAAATACATTGATCAATTATTTAGCAATTAATTAAAAATCAACTCATAATTAAACTAACAATGAATCATTCAATTTAAATTATTAATTCTCAATAAAATAAATACATTTATTTAAAATAAAAGTAATACAAAACAATTTACGTATTTGAAAACTTTGCTCCCTAATCCCCTACATACAAACAACCTGCTACTAAATTAACAACTACTAATTCATTAAAAATATATATTTCCTATATTTATTTTAAATATACTAAACCAAATTAAGCACAAATAGTATTACAAAACTAATAACTAATTAAAAACACTATTATACATTTTATTACATACTACTTTATTTAATTAAACTATATTAATAACTACAAAGCAGGATTCTTACCTTCGATACTAAGTTCCATGATATTCTTGACATCACAATATTCTGGCTATGATATTTGTGACGCAAAATCATTTGGATTTGATATTTTGCTCAAACACTGTGATGTCAGGCTTTATAAGCCCCTTACCACAGTATTTATCCAGTCTCATGCTAGGTGTGTCTGGGATTTTCTTTTCTTTGTTTTACCAAGACAGTTCCCTTCCGATTTCAAGGGTACCCCTGTCACCGAATCCAGGAGTCATTACATAGATGCATTAAGTCTAACTGGGACCCTGAACTTGCAGTTGGCACTTCACAAGGTGAAGGCTGAGGAACAAATGAAGACCACAGAGATTGAAAGGGAAAAGTTGAGGTTAGCTCACCAAAAACAAGAGGTGTGAAAGACAGGAGGAATGGGTTTGAGAAGAAAGAAGGAAAAGGATAGGAAAGAATAGAAAACGAAAGAGAATTGAAGAGAGAAAGAAGATAACCTTAGAGAAAGGTGATTCCATCTCCAACTCTGCAGGATGTATCGCTAAGGTTCCGACAGAGCTTATACACATATATGTGGAAGGCCAGGATATTTGAAATGGTTTGTGATCTTCCAGATCATTTGAAAAGTTTAGGCTTTAAATGATATGTTGAAAGCAGCTACTTTTAATGAGCCCCTTGCCAACGGAAAGTATGGAGGTCAGTGGGAGAAAATATGTGGGTGTCCATATGAACAATGACTGAATGAAGGAAGCATTGATAAGATGGTTTGGGCTATAATCAGCTCGGTACCTTCAGAGAATCTAGGAAAGCAAGAGAGAGGATGGTGTACCATTTGAGCCATGGATTTACGGTTTGTTGCATGATTGAATAATAAGTGAGTGAGGCAGAAGGAGGCCACCAACTTTTATTCCTTTATCCAGTTGATGGTAATATTGTGTATCAAAGATGAGGGCCCTACCCTACTTGGCAATACCTATCTGACTTAGCAGAGAAAGATCTAGAGAAACATGCATTGTTAGTTGATAGGGTTGAGAAAGAGCTAGCTCTCAACAGGCTGCTCCTAAACTAGATGGCAAGGGCCTGGATGATTCCCAAGGGTCCTGGGTTGCACACAAGCAGAAAAGGAGTTAAGTCTTTAGCCTGGAACTTAACAACACAGGAGAAACAGAATGTTTCTTCATGTCCAAAGTGGTTACTTGTCACTAGGAGGGATATTACAAAAAAGACGGTCAGGTGATAGACCCTTGTAGGAAAGTACGATCTGCTTTCATGGTTACCCCCACTTTTTGCTTGGTGTCAGTATTTTTGTGACCTAGTCTCACTGGGATCCTGCTAATCAGGACCCCAGTCACTGTGCTTTATCCCTAAATTGACTATGGTAAGTACTTTTTTACATCCCCAATTGGCTACTGGTGTACCCTCGTAAGTCCCTAGTATATGAAAATACGGTACCCAGGGCATAGGTACACCGGGACTCTCCATTGGGCTACAGCATGTATTGTGCCACCAATGGGAGTCCACTTAAACTGTGACTACAGGCCTGCCATTGCAGCCTGTGTGAGTTGGTGCTTGCACTTCTCACAACAGATGTACGTTTCCTTATATCTGAGGTCACTACACTTAAAACCTATAAGTAACCCCTATGGGAGGCTCTTCAGTCCTGAGGGCAGGGTGCTTTGTTATAAGTGTGAGGGTGCCTCTGCATGAGCGGGGCACCACTACATACCCCAGAGTCGATTCTCCAGGCTTTTTAAGTGTGGTCAGCCATTTTAATGCATATAGTGGACATCAGTTAGTACAAGATGTCTAGCTATATAGTGGCTGCACTGAACCCGGTCATGTTTTGGCATCAAACATTTTGGAATTATACCCCAACATCGATTCCAGTGTTGGAAGTATGATGCCATGTACTGGGGGGCTCCCTTGGGGAACCCCCTTGTACTCCTGGTAACAGCCTTTCAGACTCTGACAGCAAACTAGTGCTGCTGCCGACCACAGACACAATTCTGCCCTTCTGCTGCTGAGCCAAGCTCGAGCAGGGGAAGATAGAACAATTGGTTTTCTGTCACAGGGAAGTGTGACTACCTCCCAAACAGGAGATTGGACCTGAATATGATGGTGGTGGGACCGCCACCGTCAGGTCCTTAGTGGCGGTCCCACCACCATCGGATCCTACTTGACTGCCCGCCGCCACTCATGCACTGCCGTAGGGATTACAATGTCACTTTCCGCCCACCGTTTCATAGCGGTTAACCCGCCATGAAAAGGCAGGCTGAAAGTGACTTTGGGGCCTTTAGCGGGCCCCCTTCCCCCCTGGTCCTCTGATATGGGCCCTGGGGGTCACCTATGGTGCCCCTCTACATATCCCCGCACCATGAGACAGGCACCGAGTGCAGGGATATGCAAAAAGAAAATTTTGTATTGCGGTGTGTGCTGCAGCCCACAGCACACAGCACAAAGACCGGCTTGAAGGCGGTCACATCATAATACCGGCAGCGGGACCGCCGACAGATAGTTGGGCAGTCCCTTTCCCGACAGGATGAGCCGTCATAATCAGGCCCTGTGTATTGGGCTGGGGGCACACGCCAGCAGACTGCTTTGAAGGGCACATTTGGTGCCCTCCTTACATACTCTGGTTTGAGTCAGTTCAGGGAGCCCTTGGCTGGACAAATGACATGGGAGTATCCTCACCTCTGTACATCCTCTCCTCTGTGAGGGACTCCTGAGTTGTCCAACCCTTTCCCTAGGGTACTTAAGGGCTTACCTGTGGTTGGTTCCTTAGATTAGTCGTGGGACAAGACTTCAAGACTGAAGCCACATCACTCTTCGACCATCTGGACACTTGGACTTCATTGGACTTCTCCTGGAGCTGAGAGTGCACCAAGGAAGACTCCTGCTGCTCCTGGTCTCACTGTTCTGCAAGTCTTCTTCATCGTTTGTGTCTGTGCTTCTTCCAGGTTCTTCGATAGACCTGTGGGCATCAAGGACACCCGAAGTACGGACTTCCCGAGGCTCAGTAACACAGGTGGTGGTTCTGCAACTCCCTCGAGGCCTGACCTGTCCTGTATGCTAGTATCCCTCATCAGAACCGTTGGCACTGAACCCCTGTGCACCGCATCGACTTGCTATTGCCAAGGCTTGTTGGCTCTTTACTCCAGAGATCTTCGGGCGACAAGAAGCTCCAACCTTAAGCGTCTTTTCCCTTTAAGTTCAGCATCCTCTCCCCATCCTCTGCACCCTGGGTCTTCCTTTTTTGTGAGCTACTCGAGGTCCTCTTGCGACTACTGTTTTTTTTACCTGTGGGCCCTCCTGAGGGTCTTTTACTGCTTCAGTGGGCTCCACTGCTTGCTTTACGACTGCTCTGACACTCCTGCTGTTGGTGAGTACCTTGGCCTTGCTGGTCCCAACGTTGCTCCTTCTTCGTTCTCCAAGCTAGTTGCAGCTAGCAGGCCTGTTGGTGCGTACACTGACCACCTGGTCACCACTTCCAACGTGGGACAGTTCGTACACAGCTCCTGGTCTTCCTCAGCATCACCTGTCCCTCACAGCTGCAGCGATAAGGTCACCCTTGACTCTTCTAAACCTCCCAATATCGGTGGCCATTGTGTCTTCGTGCCTCCTGGTCACTCCCAAGTGGCATGGACTCTGGGCCGATCTGCTTGCAGGTTCTTCACTTCCAGAATCCACCCTTGGATTCTTCACCTTCTTCTCCTGAGGCATTTTCTTCTAAGTCTTCGTTTGTCATCTACCGAGGTTTCCAACGTCTCTTCACCCCATGCGCCTGGCTTCCCTGGTGTAGCTAACCTGGTTCCTGGCGCATCCACTGGTGGGGCGGCTCTCCAACCTCTGTGGTCCAAGGGAATTCTTCAGGGTCCTCTGAGAAGGGTCCTTCTGCAAAACTGCAACTTCTCCATTGATTTCTATTGGGCACGAGGTAGTGTTCCCACTCTGCACACAGCCTCCATGGGGTTCTTGGGTACTTACCTTAGGTAGTTCCTTATGTACCCAGCTGCTCTGGGTCTTCTATGGTTATCAAAGACCACAAAAATCACCATAAGGGTTGCCTGGATTAGTGCAAGGTGACTCACTTAAATAAGTGTGCACCATATACAAAACCAGCCTCCCACAACCCTGTACCAGCTTCACCCATTAGATGGAATGTGTTGACTATTTGTGAGGGAACCGAAAGTGGCCCTGTGGTTGTCAAACTAGTGGCTAGTGACATTTGGAAAAGTGGCCTGGATGCTCAAAGCACACTTATGTATAGAGCATATTATGTTATGCGCCGGAAGCAAGTTTCAATGGGAGCAAGATTCTGCCCCCTGAGAAAACAGGTGCTTACAGAACTATGAGGGAGCTATCTCAAAGCTGAAGTGATTCTCCTTGGTGCCAATGATACAGACCTACGAACAAGTGGGAACAACATGGTGCACCCAATTGCCCAAGTTGAGATCAAAGTCAATGGCAAGGCAGCCATGGTTGCTATAGGGATGAGAAACAAGCAAGGTGCTGGATTTCTCTTGGACAATTAATTAATTGCCCTGTGTTTAGTGCCTGGATGACTTTTGTGGCTAGAAAAGAGGCTGCACATCAATCTCAAGAAGGGACTTGGCCCATCCCAAATTTCAAAGGACCAAAGAAACCTGGTGAGAAAACCACAAATTACTTTGAAAAGGCACAGGCCCTGGTGCCCATGGCCCCTGTTCCAGATGGAACGGAAGACAAGGCACCTGAAGCAGACTGGGTGTAGGAGTATATGTCACTGACTGACTGATTTGTACTGTATGGTTTATTAGTTGCAGGTGGACCTACCTGGGAGGATTCTCGCCAGGCATTTGTTGAGTGAGATACATGTGTGGGACCTCAGAAGGGTGACTAGGAACAGGTCAGTAAGGGAGTGGTTGAAAGAAATTATGTTTCCTGGTAGGATGGACTGCTTTACAGTGAGCATGTGAATACTGACCCTGGAGTCGACAAGGGCTAAGTGGTTCCCATAGTGCAAATGAACTTACTGTTGCCACTGGCCCACAAAATACCCCTAGCAAATAAAATGGGCATTAAAAAAAACAAGGACTGTTTGGCCTCTTTGGGTCAGATTTATCAAGGCTCTGGGTCGGTGCATTGTAATAAAATGCAAACTGGTGAAAAGTTTTGAATGTTGATTTACTTTGAGTGAATAGCTCGATTTGTATTGGGAAGTAGTCCTAGAGTAACATTTTGTGCTACTTTGCATCAAGGGGCCATCCCCTAGGTAGTACATGGGTGTTATAATGCAACCATCCATGAATTTTGATGCAAAGCCCTATCTTCTAAAATATGTAGACAGAGCTTTGTGCCACAAATCTAGGGTTCCTCAAGGCAGACATATGATTAGAGAAGTCTGCTTTTCGCAAATATTTTATAACGTTGTGTGTGTGCTGTAATGTACAGCACAAATACAAAGTTAGAAATGTCTAGGCATAGTATTTTGTACTAGATGGATGCCCTTCCAGTACAAAAATATTCCTAGACATCATGCATACACCCTTGCAATATGGTGCAAGGGTGTGTTTGAGGTGCACGCCAGCAAAAGTGTACATGTGCTGGGTTAGAGAGCAACAGCGCCGTAACCTAATAAATATAATGCTGTCCGGCTCCTTCCCTTTAATGCATTTCAATGTAGCTACTTTGGTTGCTGCGCTGCATTGTAGCATATGTGGTGTGAGCCATACAAGATAGTGCAGACATTTTTAGATGAAATACTTGGTGGACACAGGTGCCACACTGGAACCAACAGGGGTGTTACATGTGAACCGGCTGAAGCCATACCTCAGGAGAGATTTTATCCTGAACATTCTGGCATAACTGAGGAGGTTGAGCAGGACAGTGAGCCACATCCTGACCTATTGCACTGCAATGAAAAGGATGGCTCAATAGAATAAGCAAAACTTGCCCTTGAGCTGACTCCTAAGCAGCAAGCAAAATATAGAGAAGTACTTGGACAATGTTCCCACCTCTTCTCATTCACCCCAGGGTTGATACCTCTCTGTGTGCCTGACAAAGACAAAGATGATAGCTTGCCAGTAAAAACCAGGATCTAAGGATGTGATATTGGATCCTAGAGTGTGTCAAGGAAAGGTTTGCTAAGATATTGGACCTGAGAGCGATTCACCATTTCTGTCATCCTTCAACCAGTCTAGTAGTGTTGCTGCCCAAGTAAGGCTCCACAGACCTGCTTTTTTGCATTGACTAATGGGTCCTCAACAAGGTGGCCAGGATGGATACACACCTGATTCCCCAAACTGTTGAGCTGGTGGGCTGCCTGAGTGCAGCCTGCGTCTTGAGTACAATTAGAGGAGGCACATATGTGGGCTGCTTGAAAAGAAAGACAGATAATTATTCACGCAAATTTACCTATTATCTATTTTCCAGTCTGATTAGAAGAGAAATCACTCAAATCAAACACAAACACTGTTCCTCCATATTTCAAGATGATTTCAAGTCACTTTCTGTGCTATGTCATTTCATAAATGTTATTAGGAATGCAATAGTGGATGAAAACAAGAGAAACTCCTGTGATTACATGTGATCGACCACTCCACAAACTTGTAAAAGAAATACAATGGAGTTGGCCTGATACTTGTGGAGAGGATAATTTTTCTGTTGTTCTTGATGGGCTCTACATAAAAATCATTAAGTGCTTAGGAGACTTGTTAGACAATGGTTACTGAAACAAAGCTCTTGAACAAGCAAACATTGCATCATCAAAGACAGCAGACACTTTCTTGAAAGGTGCTCATGTTAAGAAAATCTCACAAGCATGTCACATATTAGCATACACCTTGTATGAACTTATGGCAGGAAGCTTACCGGGAGTGCTACAGTGAGAGCTGATGCCAAACTAGCATCCCTTATGAGGAACACTGAAGAGAAAAAATAAAATCAGTTTAAGTTTGGAACCTTATACTCTCAACTCAACTGAAAAGGTTCACTTGGTATAGAGCTATACATGAAAGTGACTTTAGTCTGTACATAAACTCTTTCTCTAAACTTCAATGGCTGGTTGTAGAGTTTCCAAAATGTCTTTCAATAAAACAGAATATTAAACTAGTGGCCTACTAAACGCTCTGAAGGAGCAACAGGCTAATCAGAAAATCATGATTCCCTTCAAAGATAGATGTTGTGTGGGTGAGGGGTAGCCAGGAAAGTGTATTAGTTGAGGTGGCTAACCACACCAGATCATAACAAGCAATGACCTCACAATGACAACACTCCTAGCAAGCAACAAATGTTTCTGGACTAAATCTTTAAACTGGAAGATGCCATAAGGGAAATGGACAATCCATTTTCAGAAGCAAGTGAAAATCTATTAATTCTAAATACTGCTCAGATTCTGGATGTTTATGTTGTTGATTCCATAAAGTCAATAAAACGTTCATGGAAAGGTCTGAATAAAACCTTCTTCAATGAAAAACTCAAGTGAGCAGCCCATAGAAATTGCTATCACCAGACATATGTACCCTCTGTTCAACTAAACATCAAACTCCTGCCCTACTCTAGTAAAAATAACTTGCTGAAACAAGACAAAACGGTGTTCTTCAAACTGTCCATTGATTGTCATATTTGTCATGGAGCAGCATATACCTTTTATGTTGTGAGAACAATGTTTATTTATCATCTCTGTCAGACAGTGGCTGATTGAATTTTATAGTAAGTCTGATCTACTTGAATGTCTTGAAAACTTGGCTCTAGAAGAAGATGAAAAGGGAGTTGAACATCATTATCCCGATGTCGACATGAGGTTCCCAGCTGAACCTGCCATTATCCAAATGATTACACCAGACAAAAACAATACCTTTCTGTATGCATGAAATTAATTGCCTATATACAAAATCAGTTTATTAAACCCAGTCTGCACTGAATAGTTGTCTTCATTGTTGCCCACAAAGCGGTTGTACGACGGGACAACGCAGGGAAATACATCACATGCCTTAACCAAGCATTTTTTAGGCCGTATTTATTTTCAACGCATATGCTTTTACAACGTATGCCATTACAATGCATTGTCTATATATATATAGATATATATAGGTTTCAGGCACGTTATAGTTAGAAATTAGCATTTAAAAAACCTTAGAAATTCACTCAAAAAAACATAGGTTTTAGGGAAAGTTATAGTTAGTTGGACATTTCACTCGTACAAAACGCGTTAAATTCCCCTGTTAGAGTTAGTTCAGCTAACTATAACTCGCGCCCCTGCAGTGCACTGCTGATGATGTCGCATATTACATCACTCATGACATGGTCAGTGACATCACTGATGACATCACTGATGACATCTCAAATTCTTTTATAGAAGGGGGGCTGTGTGGCCCCCCTTCCTTTCCTGCTCTTTTGGGCCCTAGGGACACCATCCCCCAGGGCCTGACCCCTAATTTTTTATTTATTTTTTAAATCAGGAAGGGGGCCGCGAGGGCCCCCCGCCCCAGGCCATTTTTGGCCCCAGGGACCCCATACCCTGGGGCATTGCCACTTACATTTTTTTAAATCATATTTACAAAGGAGGGGGGCTGCGTGGCCAACCTCCTGAGGCTTCTTTTAGCCCCTGGGACCCCATCCCCCAGGGCTCTGCCTCATTTTTTTGGGGGGGGAGGGGCCCACGTGTCCCCCCTTTCGGGCCACTTCTAGCCCCGGGGACCCCATCCCCCGGGGCTGGCCCTCTCCGTTGGGGACCGTGGGGGAAGCCCCAACGCCCCAACGGTCCCACCGGCTCCCCGCGTCCTGCGGGAGCCGGCATTGCTTTTCCACATGGGGAGCTGCTGACATGCAGCTCCCCATGTGGAAAAGCAATTCTGCTTTGCTTCATTGAAGTGAGAGCAGGTTTCCCTGCTCTCGCTTCAATGAAGCAAAGCAGAGTTTGCAATAACATTGCAAACAGCAGTGTCCCAGGTATGGGCACCCTGGCACACTGCAGGAGCCGGCCCTGGGTGGTGGCGGTCCCCAGGGCTATCACTGGCTCCAGGAGGGGGGCTGTGCGGCCTCCCTCCCACCATTGTCTAGGTTGTGGACTATTGTCTAGGTTGTGGTCGCCGGTGCTTGGGGTCCGTCACAGACCCCCAAATGTGCATAATTAGAGCCCCAGGGGGTGGCGGTCCCCGGGGCAGCTGGGGGGGCCTTGTGCCCCCCGCAAATTTATTAATGAACGCCCCGGGGGTGACAGTCCCCGGGGCTTGGTGGGGATTGGAGGCCCCCCACACATAAAAAATCAAAGCCCCAGGGGGTGGCGGTCCCTGGGGCAGTGTGGGGGAATGGGGTCCCCCACGCATTTTTAGATCTCGCTGAGCTCAACGCATGCTTGCTCGGAGAGACATTTTGTATATGCGCTTTTTTAAGTGCTGCTTGCTGGCCTAGCGCTTGCGTGCATGTGAGCGTGCACGCGCGCAGCTGCCATGCGCTAGGCCAGCCAGCAGCACTCAGGAGAGCGTCATCGCGATCACTTTCGCTTTCACAGCGATCGTGATCGCGATGACGTTATAATCACCGCACCCGCGCTTTACTTTTAACATTAAAAGTAAAGCGCGGGTGCCGCGATTATACCAAAAGTAAAGAAATAGATGTTTTTTCATTACTTTACTATTGGTATAATCGCGGCAGCCGCGCTTTACTTTTAATGTTAAAAGTAAAGCGCGGGTGCCGCGGCTGTCTGGCGAGCGCTTGTTCTATTATGTGCTTTCTAGTGCTCAGGTGAACCTGGGGGGAGCTACTATTTAAGCTGACCGCCTAGTTCTATGCCCTAAGGGATAGCCAGACTTATAACCGCAGCGCTTTATATTTGCTTGCGCTTTGCTTGCTGCAAATTAATTCATTAGCGTTTTTAACAACATTCCCTAGTTTTGTATTTAAGTTGAGTTGCTTTATTTATACCTTGTTTTTAATCGTAATTAAACCGCCCACACTCTTGCATTTTAAACCGTGTCCTCACCGCTGTTTTAGCGGATTGTATCACCGATCTTCTCAACTTTCGCCGCCATCTTGGGGGACTGGATTAGCTAGTGGCGCCATTGCACTGAGCGCTCTAGTGCTCAGGTGAACCTGGGGGGAGCTACTATTTAAGCTGACCGCCTAGTTCTATGCCCTAAGGGATAGCCAGACTTATAACCGCAGCGCTTTATATTTGCTTGCGCTTTGCTTGCTGCAAATTAATTCATCAGCGTTTTTAACAACATTCCCTAGTTTTGTATTTAAGTTGAGTTGCTTTATTTATACCTTGTTTTTAATCGTAATTAAACCGCCCACACTCTTGCATTTTAAACCGTGTCCTCACCGCTGTTTTAGCGGATTGTATCACCGATCTTCTCAACTTTCGCCGCCATCTTGGGGGACTGGATTAGCTAGTGGCGCCATTGCACTGAGCGCTCTAGTGCTCAGGTGAACCTGGGGGGAGCTACTATTTAACCCTCCCTTGGTTCGCGCAGCGGTAATCGCGCAGCGGTCGTGCCTGACTCGTGCCTGAGTCAGGCCAGAGTCCTGCCCGTCTGCGCCCGTCAGCGCCAAGGAGGCGCGGAAGCGGTACCCCTGAGGTAAGCCATTAGGACCTGCCATTGTTTTCAGGGTTATGTTGGATATGTTGCCTAGGGTGGATGTGCCATTTCTCGCTTCTCACTCGCTGTACCATAAGCCAATCGCCAACTCTACAGCCCTTCGAGGTGGCCTTATTAATGCTCGTTCAATTTGTACAAATGCCCAGAACATTCATGATCTGATCTCTGACAATATGCTTGATTGGCTGTTGGTTACTGAAACCTGGCTGAAGCCGTGGTGCAACCCTGATTTAGCCATAGCCCTACCGCAGAACTATGCTATTCAGCGGCTAGATAGACCTACACAACGAGGAGGAGGCATTGCTATTATTTATCGGAATTCCTTAAAATGTTCTGCCTATGAATTGGTAGACATTAAAGGAGCTGAAGCATTAGCTTTCTCTCTGGCCATTCATGAGTCCTTCACTTTTTCTGGTGTACTGGTTTATCGCCCCCCAGGCCCATCGAAAGAATTTCTGGACAATTTGGGAAATGCACTAAGTGATTTAGTGCTTAGATTTGCTAATTTTACTATGCTAGGAGATTTAAACCTGCATCTTGATTCCCCTTCAGATCCTGGAGTTGAGTGCTTTATGGAGATCATTAAGGTTCTGGGACTTACTCTCTTGACCAATGAAAGCACACATTCAGGAGGTCACTTCTTGGACTGCATTTGTTCTAATTTTACTGGACTTGCTGTAAAATCACCTTGCCCTCAGATCTGGTCTGATCATTTTTTTATACCTTTTCATATTGCAATAAACCACAAAAATACGATACCTAATTCCAACAATAAATTTACTTCCAAGTCTATAGGTAAACCAAATTGGAAGAAACTATCCAGCAGACCTGATGTGATTGAATTTCTCACATCTAGTGCACCTAGGGCAACAGGGAATACATCTGGAGACAATCAAGGTTTCTGTGATTGGCTAACCAAGGCAAGCCATCTTTTAGACCCTATTAGGTCTCAGATCTCAACCTCTAATATTAGAACAATAAAGAGGAGGGCCCCCTGGTTTTCATCTGCCTTGAAACTAGAATTGACAGTGTTAAAAAAACTGGAACGGAGATGGCGCAGGTCATATGAAGCCTCTGCTCGTGACAACTACAAACAAGCAAGAAGAAATTATCATGCTAGCATTAAGTCAGCTAAGAAAGCCTATTATCTACAGGCCATTTCTATGGTAGCTCCAGGAAAAAAAGAAAAATAAATTTTTAAAATAGTTAAGGACTTTACGAATCCTTCAGTCCTTTTGCAGGAAATCCCTCCATCTCAGAAACTCTGTGATGAAATTTCAGATTATTTTGAAAATAAAATTCTTGATATTGTCAGGACTTTCCCGCAAACATCGTCCACTTTAGAATTCACTGAAAACGCAGAGAGCAAGAAAGGTTTAACCACTCTAGAAAAATTTTCTTATGTTCCGCTGGAAGACTCTTTAAAGGCCATTCTCGCCTGTAAATCGGGCTCTCCTTTTGATCCCTGCCCCCCATCAGTCTTACAAACTCTAGCCACAGTAACGAATCCCATTATTAATGGGATCATTAATTCATCTCTTGCCACAGCGGAAGTTCCAAATGATTGGAAACTTGCAGCTCTTAAGCCTCTTCAGAAAAAGGCACTAGCTGACCCGACCACCCTTTCCAACTTACGGCCAATATCCCTGCTCCCGGCTGTATCCAAAATGGCTGAGAAGTTCGTGAATTATCAACTCACGAACTTCTTGGAAGGAAATAATATTCTGCATCCTAATCAGTCAGGGTTTCGGTCTAATCACTCTACCGAATCTGCCCTGCTGTTTACAGCAGAGACCCTTCGGATGGCCCTGGACCAGGGTAAGAAAGCTGTATTAATCCTACTCGACCTGTCGGCAGCCTTTGATACGGTTTCTCATAACATTCTTTTGAACCGTCTGGCTGCCGCAGGAGTAGGTGGGGTGGTTTTGGCTTGGCTAAAAAATTTCCTCACAGATAGGCGACAAACTACAGTGTTAGGTGATTTTCAATCAGAGGCCAAGCCCCTTAGCTCCGGAGTTCCCCAAGGATCAAGCCTGAGCCCTTTGCTGTTTAATTTGTATATGGTCCCCCTGATGAAACTAATCACTAGCTTCCAGATTAATAGTATTTCGTATGCTGATGATACTCAGCTTATCTTAGTACTGGACAGTGACCAGTCAGATACTGAGGAAAATCTTAGACAATGCCTAGCACCTACTTTTCACTGGATGGCGGACAACCACCTTAAATGCAATGCTGGTAAAACCGAAATCATTCCCTTTGGAAAACAAAATTTGTTTTCTCCAACAACTTGCTGGCCTGATGATGCAGAGGCTCCTCCTATGACCATTACCTCTGCGCGAAATTTGGGCATTAAGTTCGATTGCCAACTATCCTTTAAACAACAAGCATTGACGGTAGCGGGTTCATGCTTTTGCATAATAAAATCTTTAAGGAAGTTTTTCGATCTTTTGCCTTTGCCAGCTAGGAAGACAGTCGCGGTGGCCTTGATTGCCTCCAGGCTGGACTATTGTAATAGTCTATACGCTGGAGCCAATAAGTCAGTATTACATAGACTACAAATAGTCCAGCATGCTGCGGCTCGTTTAGTACTTCGCTGGCCTCGTAAATCTTCAGCATCAGCAGCATTGAATACGCTTCATTGGCTTCCTATTTGTAAAAGGACTCTTTTTAAGATCCTTTTACTTACGTTTAGGGCCTTTTATCAGCGAGGTCCTAAATACTTGTGTAATGGTTTTAAACGCTACCTCCCAGCACGCTGCCTAAGATCCTCAGGACTGAACCTGCTTACTATCCCTAAATTCAGGCTAACCACTAAAGGTGGCAAATCTCTTTTTGTCTTGGGCGCTAAGGCCTGGAATAATCTTCCCGTTTCCATTCGATCCCTGTCTCAGGAGACTCTGTTTAGAAAGGCTCTGAAGACATGGATTTTTTCTCTCACTGATGCAGCCTGTTTAGCAATGGTGTAGGTATAGGTGTTAGCGTGAATTTGTCTGCCCCCCCCAACCATTCCATCTGGTTGGCTTAGCGCCAAGATACTCCCTGGAGTGGTAGCCGCGCTTTATAAGTACACCTTTACATTACATTCTTTGGTCTCTTCGTAAGAAATAGGTGACTGCTTGAAAAATAACCCCTCTTTGAAGGATAATTTGCTTGCAAGTATCCTGCCTGACACTAAAATATTTCACAGGCTTTCGTTCCAACCGGACTCCAACACTCACTAATCCACATTCAGATTCTGACTTTCTGAAGCCCGCATTATTAAAGAAGTTAAGCGAACAGGACACTCCTTCGATCCAACTGTAACTCTCCCTTCTAACGCCAATTGGATAACCGAGTAAGGGAAGAGTTCCCAAAAGCTGTAGAACCAGTAAAGAGGCCTTCCATCTCACAGAAAAAAGGAAACTCACCAACACACGGTTATTACATTGGCTCAAACCAGATGGATTACAAAAGGATATCCTAGGTCCCACATGGTCTAGGGTAGTAACATCTTCTATATCTTACTAGTTGACGCACAATGAGTGTTAAACTACGTGCTCTCTGGTGCCTCGCACGATGCGCTTAAAATCTCTTGTGCAGCCAAGGTGGCTGTACATATGTGGTGAACCTACAAACCCCATTTGGGAAGAGATCCCAACTTGTATTTAATCCATCACCGACACCCCATTACATTTTTGTTACTCTGATGCTGCTTTGCGTTATGACAATTATTTATATCTTCCGTTGAATGAAAATTACTGCTAGCTGCACTCGTTTGTTCCAAAATAAAGTACCGGACGGCGGGGAAAGGTTTGGAGCACGCCATGCTACTTACACCAACAAGATTGCAACATCAAACCACCTCAATGAGTCAATCCTATGATTCACAGCAACTGTCACTCACTAGCCAGTTTACGTTGTATGAAGTATTCTATGGGGATGGATAGGACATTCCTCTGGTGTTGAAGAAACTGTGGAATACTTGTGCATGATGATACATAAATGACACCTGTTCAAAATTTTGGAAAACTTTCTTCTTTAAAAAAAATAATTCCTCCAGAATTCATAGGGTAGCAGTTCTTCAATAACTATATTCAAATCCTGTAAGAGGTTGTCAGTAACCCGAAGTATGGACAACCTGTGGAGGCTCAGGCGAGAGTCTCTTCTATATAGATTTCTAAAGCGCTTGGCTACCTGAAGGCTTCCCAGCGCTAGTCAGTTATATACCTGCACTAAACCGAGATTAGTATTGATTAGATGTTACTCTATGTTGATGTTAGAGTGGAGCAAAGTCGGAAGGATACAGAAGTACATTTCACTTGAATTGCAAGGGGTTCTTTTGATTAGTGTCATGGGCTGGGATGGACAGAGAGGGATGAGACAAGCAAGGAAGGATTTGTGTACAGAAAGGTTCTCTTATTCCTAGTGTAGCTTCCAGAGAATATGTGGCAAAACCACGGAGTTTCGTAACCCTTCTGGTGCGTTCCGTTCAAGGTATTTTTTTTTTTTAAATATGGTTATCTTGTGATTCCAATCATTTAAGTACCTGTATTTTGTGTAATTGTTGTTTTCGCCTTTTTACGCCTTCGGTGTAGCGTGCAGAAGGGATTTGTTTTGTTCTGCTGGCAGAGTTCTGGAGCTAGGATTTAATGTTGGCAAGATGCCAGGTTGTTTTCGTCCTATCATGCACACAGATGTGTATCCCTGCTAGCTCCACGTAGTCCTACGTTATAACGGTATATTTCACTTCAGATTGGAGATAACTCTAAGGTTTACTAAATGTAGTGAGCGGCTTTCCAGGATGACTTTGGGCTTTCATTTTATTTGATGCTTCCCTTCAGGAGAGGATATAAACGGATTTAATGTCAATCATTTTTGAGCCTGCTCTGTTCCAATGTTTCACTTTATGGACTTGGTCAGTCATAGTGGGGCAGATTTATAAGCCCTGTGCGTCACTTTTGCGCCGCCGTTGCGTCACTTTTGTGACGCAGCGGCGGCGCAAAGCCAGTGCCATGCTGCGGCAGATTTACAACGTGACGCATCAAGGGAGATGCGTCACGTTGTAAAGCTTGTGCCACATGTGGGCGTACCTTCACAGGGGGGGGCGTTCCGGCGCAGGAACGCCTCCGAAAAGTGGCTGAGTGAAATCTACAAGATTTCACTCAGTCACTTTTCCGGCCATGCTGCGTCAAATCCCTGCGCCTGCTTGAAGCAGGCGTAAGGATTGACGCAGCATTGTACTGATAGGGCACCCCGAGCCTTGCTGGAGCTGCGTCGCGCTTGCGACGCAACTCCAGCAATGCGCCGCCCTTCCGCCATCAGATGCGTCACGCATCTGTTTATCCTTGCGCCACGATGCGCTGCATTGTAAATGCGGCGCATCTATTGTGGCGCAAGGGTAAACTTGCGTGACGCATCTTCCCTGGCGCATCCGTGCTGATTTGCAGGGATGCGCCAGGGAACATAAATCTGCCCCTAAGTGTTTATGTACATTAAAAAAAACTTGTTTATTAACTTGCAGCAAGACACTTTCGTTTTACCCCAGCATAATTATTTTTGCTTTAAGTCTCAGATCCTAGGCGGTAGTTTATTTATTATCGTGACAGTGCAGAGTACAGGAAGTTTTTGTTGTGGTGTAAGAAAGCTTTCTCTAGTCAACTATTCCCTTCTTTAGAACACATGCTCTTTGTCCTATGGATTTTCCACCAACATATGCAAAACCAATGTCTGCCATGTAAAGCACAAATCAACAGTAAAATGATCCGTAGCTGTTCAAAGTTCTTATGAAATGAAGGAATCCATCAATGGGAGTTGTGTGCAATGAAATGCGGCTAACTAGCGCATTGGATTCTTTGCAAAAACATTTATAATTCTGTGAGTTAAGCCCAGTAGTGGTTGTCAAAGAAAATGGATTTAACTTCGATAACTTATGTAAATGTTTATTTTATTATGCTTGTTTCCTTTGTAATGTAGCTAGAAGTATTCGTTCTATTGGAGCCTGATTTCACCGATTTTTGCTCCCTGTAGTCTTGTAAAGACTGTACCGTGCTGAAACGAGGCCTCAAGTGAAGCTGCAAAAACTTAGTCTGTATGCCTTACCCAGTGGTAAAATAGCTGGGCCTAAGTGCCTTTTATATGCTGTGCGAACAAAGCGATACCAAAGGGGATAATGGACGGAGCGTTTGAGCAAATCAAACACTCACCCCCAGTCAACTGATTTGGGTTTAATCCATCATCATTCTTTAGCTCACTCCACCACCCCAGTTCAGACATGGCCATATGCAAATCAGTCTGACCCTGTGCCTCATGGGAACAGTCCAGCCCGAACTGCCAAGCCATGTCTTCCCTGGATCGGAAACAAGCATCCTGGGACCGGTTTCGGGTTCATAACCCTCATCGGCCAAATGTTTTTGCATTTATATGCTGTGCAGCACTTTACTAATAATTATTGTGTTTTTTTTATTTGTTAAAAAAGACCCGATCTTTTATGCACTCCTTATATCTTGCTCTTACCAAAGAATGCACATGTGAGATCATATTCTCCTTGTGCCACTGTAGTTTTGCCATAGATTACTCTTTGGCCTGATTAGGCTAACGGCTAGACTGATCGACCTCAAAACTGGGGAACCGGGTTTGAGTCTCGGCAGGGATGCAGCACATCCTGTGATTCTGGGCAAATCACCTAATCTCCCCATGCCTAACAAAATGAACGTGCCCACCTGTAACGCAGCTGGTGCTCATGTAAGGCGCCTGATACCTTCAGGTCGAGTTCGTGCTATATAACACCCCCCCCCTCATTCCCCCCAAAAAGAAAATCTTTGATAGGCATTTATTTGATAAAGGGCTTTTTTTTCTGAATCCATGATCTCCAACGGCTTTCTCACTTTATATCTCTTTCTACTTTTTACATCCATCTCTATAATATCTATAATGTCCTCTTGGTGGACCAGCTGTAATATCCAATGGAAAATACTCCATCCCATGCAACACCACTGCAAATCTTTCCTCTTGGATATCTAATCAATTATTTTCTTACTCCCACCAAAACTGTTGCATTGCTTGTCTTGAAATCGCCAACTTACCCTTTGGTACTTCCTTAAAATATTCATACCTTGGCCCTGGAAGGATCAGCTCCCAAAGCTTTCTTGGTCCTCTTAACTTTGCCGTGATTTAGATGTCCCGCTAATTTTATCCAGAAGTGATTGTCTACTGCAATTGAAAATATATCTGTTTATACATAATACGGGGTTAACAGTGTACAATTAATAATTACCCACTCCTCCTATGCTTTCCTTTAAATTAAAGACTCTCACCTATGAAGGCAGACTCCTGTTGCAGCCATGGATGACACCGTGGCTGCAGCAGATCCATGCATGTCCTCAAAAAGTCAGACACAGTACTTGTGGCCCAGCCTTAATTTATTGAGACGTGTTTATGCTGCAGCACCCCACTATTATGTGATTCTCAATAGTGTGTGGAAGAAACTACCTTAAGACCTCAAATTTGCTAATTATGACTTAAAGATATGTGCTCTACTCAATCCCCATTCTTGATGACATGTGGTAAACGCCATAGTTCCATTCTTCAAAATGAAAGCTTTCTTTGTGGTCTAATTGATCTCCCAGCAGATAAGGGATGTTTGTTTATATATCACACTCTCTATTAGATATTTCATTTTTTTCTTTACTAAACTAGTTAACAGGTACTTTACTTCAAACAATTTCACAATTATGGCACAATATATAAAGCAATGTATTATGACATATTTTACTGTTTCCTAATATGTATCCATTTTCATGCTTGTTGTTGTTTTTAGGTCTCGCCTGACCCAGCGCATGCGCTGGTGTGGCGAGACTTTTAGTGAGGGCTCAAAAAGTGCTACCATGGCCAGCCTAGAGCTACAGTGCGCGGGTGCGCGCTTAGGAGCAGAGGCACCATATGGCAAACCTCATCATGCTCATTAAGCGCCCGTGATCACTTTCACTTTTGCCCGCGATCACTTTTGCGGCGCCCCTTTGATGTTCTCTCTCGTTCAAAGAACATCAAACATCAAAGAACATGTTGTTGTGTTAATGCTTTGCTGCACCCGTTTGACTTACGAAGTGCTTTCTCTTTTCACAAACTATCTTTATTTTGATATACTTTTAGTATTACTGTCACACCCACACACACACAACCACACACACACAACCACACACACAACCACACATACACACACAACCACACATACACACACAACCACAGCCACACACACAACCACACACACAACCACACACACAACCACACACACACAACCACACACAACCACACATACAACCACACACACAACCACACACACAACCACACACACACAACCACACACACACAACCACACACAACCACACTAAGCATTGGCATAGCCAATAGGTCTCGCCTTTTGGACCTTATAAGTGTTTAGCCACGCAACAGTTGATGTGGTTGCACCAAGGGTATTTTGCTGCATACAGGGCACAAGTACTAAACAAAGAAGTGGGGGGACGCTTCAAATTAGGTGGTGTCGCCGGACGTGACGTCACGACAGAAAGTGACGTCAAGAAATGTAGTCCCCTATAATTAACAAACGTTACAAGGCGATGGGGGCAGGTTCAAAGAGCAAAGCAGAATGTTTACGTTGGAATTCGTCATCGTATTGACACTCAAAGGAGCGGGGAAATTAAAGCTGCGCTTGTTCGGTGCGTATTTATTGCCCACAGTAAATTTGCCGGTCTCCGGTCTGAAATGCATGAATACATACTGACCTTTTCTCATATACGGCCATGAGCGACCGTCTGTCAGACTGAACGGCTCCATCAACGTGAAACAACTTAAAGAGCTCTGTTCGCCCTCTCTCGACAATAGGAGGTGAGGTTTGGTGACTGCTGAGCACGCGCGCAGGTGCATACTCGGGTACCGACTCCATCTTTTGGGCAGGGGGACGGCGTCCACCCAGTAAAATAAGTGGGGGGACGCCGTCCACCCGCGTGGTACCCCGACTCGAGCCCTGGCTGCATAACTAAATACTTAGAAGGTCCCAAAAGCGAGACCTATTGGCTATGCCAATGCTTGTTTTACATGCCCCCAGGACTTGGCCCACCGGGGGCTAATTGATAACGAAGCGCGGGAGCCTGTGCTTCGTTTTTTTTATTTTCGTGGCTGGATCCGCGGATCCTCCACGCATCTCGCGATTTAAATAAAAAATGCTTTTTTTTACCCTGGGGGTTCTTGTGGGACCCCCGAAGCAGGCATAGGGGGTTAGGGTGTTTCTACCCTGCCCCCTTTTCTTGTTTTTCTTGTTTGTTTTCCTGTTTTCTTGTGCCTCGGTTCTACCAAGGCACAAGATGGCTGCCAACACTTCCTGGTTTGAAGTGTTGACAGCCAATTAGAATGCAGCTCGTGATCGGGAGGGTGCGCGGATCCTCTGTGCCTCTAAATATTAAAACTTTTATTTTTGATTTTCTCAGCAACTACTGAATGGATTTACACCATTTTTAAAAAGGTCTCTTTCTGAACCAAGGGCTACCTTTTTGCCAAATTCGGTGTAATTCCGTTCAGCAGTTCGGGCTGTAGTCGTGTCTAAAGTTTCCAATGGGAAATAACATGGAGAAATCACGTTTTGGGACCCCCCTTTTTTCTCGGCCCCCGCTTGGCGAATCAAACCAAAATTTTCAGGATAGGAGCTGACCGGAGCGGGACCAATGTTTGAAAATTTCGCGAAGATTCGTCAACCGGTGCCAAAGTTATTGTGAATAGAAAAAACACTTTTTGAGTAGAAACAAGGTCCTAACTATAACTACCTACTGGTGATATATATATATATATATATATATATATATATATATATATACACACACCCTCAACTTACCTGTAATGGGAGGCAAAGGCATGCATTGAAAAAACATACACATGGTAAAAATGTGTGCTAAATAATGCATAGTAAGGGAACAACGTGGTAACAATCTCGTTGTAAAGGCTGTTTCGCCTATAAAGCAGACAGCCTCAAAGATGTATGTGGTTTGCTGTGCAAATGTGCAAAGCGTGATTTACCCTGCAATGCTCACTGTTTCTGTGGTGGTGGTGTGAGTGAATTTTTTTTATTTCATTTACATATTAACAAAAAATATTTAGAGAAAACCATAAGTTTGTATTTTTTTTTAAACCTAATCAATTTCATTAGTTTATAGAAAAATGAGGTTTACTGGAGTCAGAACCTGAGAATATGGAATATAGGAAGACAAACTTAGTTTTCCATAGTTAACATGGGTTTGATTTTGTGAAACGATTACAAAATGTAATTTACTTTGATACACTACTAACAAAAAGAAATGTCTTGTTATTTTAAGCTTTTCGTTAAAATCACATGTGTGTCCTTTTGCCTTGTAACATAGTATGATATTTGGCTTATTGAGTAAACTATCCATGGTTTGTCAATGGTATGAAGATTTTAAGTGATAAATATTATTGAAAAACGTATTTACGCACGCATTTTCCATTATGGCGGCTCATGGTACATGAGGCCAGTGCTTTAAATTAAAATCTGGGTGTAAACAACCCTTCTGAAATGGTTCATGCTTTCACTTAAAAACATGCATAATGCATACTAAAAAAGGGGGATATATCCTCCATTCTTTGGATGAGGGCAACCCGCTTAGCCACATGAATACTAAAAAGATGAGGTGATGGGGCCGAACCCTGTGGGACTTTGCATGCAATGTTCATAGCTAGGAAGGAAATGGTGGTAATGAGAACTTTTAAGTATGCCCTTTCAAAAAAAAGCTGACACAACTCAAATCTAGGCTAGGGCAAAATTTGTATTTGCCAGCACACTAAGTGTAATTTCAGAAATGTAGCTTTCTCTTGTTGCATTATATTCCTAACTTTATAGTATTGCGCCACATCATGTAATTTCACATTAAAAATGATCCATGAATCGTGGGAGCAATGCGCACAACCGAGTGCGAGCAGCTGTTGTTTGCAGAGCTTTTGTTTTTTTTGCACTATTTTTTATAGCGTGCAATGTATCATTGCGTCCAAAGTGGATGTGAGGACTTATAGTGCACTATAATACAGCACCAAATGCCATTTATGCTTTTCACACTGTTATGCGTAATGTTGTGTAGATTCATCAAAATGTTCTGTAATTACGCAAAATAATTTTCGCTACTCTAAACCCTCTGTCTCACTCTACTCTCCATAAACTTAGCTCCAAAAGGTCATGGTGAACAGTGTCGAAAGCCACAGATAGATCCAATAGAGGAGCATGCAATATTAATGTGTTAGGAATATCAATGCCACCGTTTTCTACAGAGATAGGACAATCACAATAATACATTCCTATTGCTCTGCAACCTACATAAAAGAAGCGTTTTAGATTTGCAGAGAGCTAAAGGATAAACGATTACTTCACTGAGGAAAACGGCCACTATAACGCGGCCGTTTCCACGCATAACCATACCACGCATGCATTACAATGCATGCGTGGTTACAACGAATAGCCTTTACCACGCATACCTTTACTACGAGATACGTAGTAAAGGCATGTGTACTAAAGGTAAAAAAACAAAAGGGGGCGTGAGGGCGTCTCCCCCTCAAAAAAAGAAACTCACCTGATTTAGTCGTTTTCAGAATCTGAAGAAAAAAGATGTGGAGGCAATCGGCGTCATCAGAGGAAACGGAAAGGCACTTCCGCTTCCTCTTTACGATGTAAAAAGCAAATCGGAAGTGATTGGAGTGGAGAGGACGTGGAGAGTTAAGGGGGAATGAGGAGGGTGGTGTTGCACAGGTATAAATTATAAGGGTTAATTTTTAGGGTAAATTAGTAGTGATCGGAGATATCCTTTAACATAAAAATGCCATTAACATGCATAGTTTAACAACGAAAATCATTGTAAAAGTGTGCGTGTTAAAGGCATTTTCGTGGTAAAGGATATGCGTGGAGGAGGCATTCGCGTTGTAACGGAATGCGTAGTAATGTCATACAATCCTTCACTGAGCGCTCTCAGACTATGAGTTGGACATAAATCTAAGGGAGAACAAGAGCTGATAGAATTAATAGCCATTTCCAACTCAACTACTTGCATAAGAGAGAATTACAAAAGAGTAGAAGGCAGCCCCCTAAAGTTGGAGCATGGGCTCAGGAACCTTTTATCCCTAATAAACCCTCTTGGTAGTCTAGTCTCTACCTCAGTAGTAAAAAAGAACACTACACCTTCAAGTAATTGGCAAGAATGTGCAATAGCTGATTTACTAACTCCAGGGTAATATACATCTTAAAGGAGTTTAAAAACGTTCTTAGGGGTGTTTTTTGCATTGATCATTTTCAAAAAAGAAAACCAGAGTACTCGTTCCTCTCTTATCTTCTGCATGCAGTCTGAGCCTGGATACAAATAAGATTATCATTGTCTTCATATTGAAAAAGACATCTATGGTCAACATTTTTACGTGGTATTTTAAAGGGTAAAAGATGTTCTGATAACCAAAGGGCTGCTTTGCCATACTATCGAGTTCAGAGAGGAAGTCAAACACATTAGTCACCCAATTGATGAAGAAAACATAGTTAATAACCTCATTAGTCCTCAACTGAGTGGGCAGAAACTAAAGAGGGCTCCTTGTGACTGTAGACACATTAACTTTATATAATTCACGAAAGGCTTATTTTCAACACAGAGAACCACTAAAGGAAGTAGTTATAAGGATAGAAAATAATGATCTGAGCAAGTACAATAGAACACAAACCAGCAACAACCATCAAATCAAAAGAATGGCCACCATGGTGCTTGGGCCCTTTAATAAGTTAAGACCAGCTGCAGATTTCATCAAACTAAAAAAATGAAAGGCCATCTTGTCAAACACCTCAACAGGAAGGAAATAAAATCCCCTACAATATTAGGAACATTACAGAAGCTAAATGTATTTATGAATGTTTCAGTGAAAGTAATATTAAGATTACCAGAAAAGGCCTGAGTCTCCACACCAGCATCATACACAGATTAAATAGGTGATATGGTGACCTGTATGATCGTCATTTCAGCACCAACGATCTACAGGGCTGATAAGAAGGATTCCTTAAAAATGTCTTTATAAATAATAGAGAGGTCACCTCCTCTTTTTCCAGTGGATTAGTGCTGGGAAAACTTGAAGAGTCAGATGGTGCTACAGACAGCAGACAGAACTCTGTTTTCATGTCACATTTCACCATGAATGTCCCTCTTTCACATTCCAGTACTATGTCAATTGCTTTTCTCTGTATAATTTGCTTACTGAAAAATTTGCCTCATTTAGGAAGCTGTTTCCTGACTGACTCTTTTGGCCGGGATAGGTAGTATAGCAACTATAAGAAAAGAGGACCCAACCCCCAGATACACCACATTGTCGGGTGGTGGGCAGTGCCTAATTTGTAAAGTGCAAGACCACAAAGTTTTGCTCAGAAGTCTGCGGCTGGCACTATTGAAAGTAAGGTATGCCAAATACCAATGAAGTGTAATTCAGCTTCTGCCTCTTGCCTCTTTTATCCACCACCAGGCTCTCCCTGCCTCATTAATTCACTTTTTCAGATTCTTTTTCATCTCTGCTTTCTTTCTTTGCCACTGTTTTCTGTATTTTTCTTTCTACTTCTTTCCACCATTTGTCTTTTTCTTTCTCTTGCTCTGGGTCAAAGTCTGGTGAGGAAAAATAAGTGTTGATCCCCAAAAATAAGTGCTAATGAGCACCAACCTGCAATAGCCTGCTCAAATTATGACCTGGTCACACCATAACTTGCAAATTTCAGTGTTTTTTAGTTTTATTTTGTAGCCAGTACTGCACTTTAAATGTGTTTTTCTGATTCTTTTTTAAACATACACTGAGTTGTTGAGACCAAAGATAACCATAGCTTTACTTTTTTTTATTATACATCTCACAGTTCCCTGCATCCAGTCTCCATGTATGGCCTTCAGCCTCACACATCAAGGTTTGGCCACAGGGACTGGCCTATGCCCAACATGCTGTGGATTGCCAATCCCCCCTAAGCACAGCCTTTGGGCATGCAGAAGGGGTCCTTGCTGCAGGGCATCAATATCCCATTGGAGGCTTTGTCTCTTGTGAGTTGTTGCCCCTCCTCACCTTCAACAGTGTTAATAAACAGCATGTTACATTCTGCGCATGTCTATGCTATAGAATTTGTACATTTATTTATTTATTTTATTTTACTTGAGTTTTATATAGCGCTGGCTTGACCCGGAGGTATCAGAGCGCTTTACATGAGGCGAGTTACATAGGTCACAAATTACACATTGTTGCAGAAAGTACATACGTTACAGGTTACATCCGTTGGTTCAAGGCGTGTAGAAATGTAAATTAAAATGTAAATGTCAATTGATACTTGTATAGCGCACTACTCACCCGCAAGGGTCTCAAGGCGCTTGTACGAATACCGCTGTGGAACCCATCCTGGCTTTCCCTGTGAGGCGTCCACTCCTGGGCACCCCCAAGGTGGAGGCCAGGCATCCTTAGCGTTGTGGGGGCCGTTGTGGAGATTAAGCAAGCTATTGCCCAGAGTTGCATTCCATGATTGGAATGGCACCGAGGCGAAAATGATCAGGTCCATGGAATTTTTTGAGCCCAAGACCCACCGATGCGGGGAATTGAACCCTGGTCCCGGGTTAGACTTCTGCATCAGGGTCTGCCGCTCTAATCATTGACCCACACTTCTCCACCATTGAGCCACACTTCTCCAGGTAAGGGGGTAATGTAAAAGGGTAATGGGGAGGGAGATTAAGCGAGCATAGGCATAAGGATTAACAAAGCAGGCAGGGGGAGAGAAAATCAGGGGAGAGAGGAAAGAAATAGGGAAGGTAGGCAAAGAGTGAAGGAGGGAAGAGGTGGGGGAGGGGGTAGAAGACACAGTATGGAGACGAGGAAGTAACTGTATATGTTTTTAACCAAAAACAGATTATTTTACACCCCTCTCTTTTCCCTTTTCCTGTTCCATTCATGCTGGTGCATGTGTGCATGTCTATTTCCTGGCAGATGCCCAAGCTAGTCTTGTGTACTGGGGTACACAAGGACTGTGTTTATTTAGCACCTGTTGTGCTGGCGGCTACGCAAGCGCCCACCACGTTGCTCACTTTGCAAACGGGTGCCACTGATTGCTCCAATACTGCACATCAAGACTTGTGGTAATTCTATATGAACCTTTGTGTGAGTGCTTCATTAGCCTTCTTTCATCAGTGCTCCACAACACAAATGTCCACACCAGCTGCATGTGGTTGGACATGTGCTCCACTGTCTGTGGCGTCTGGTCCTCCACAATTGGCATCCATGATTCAGAGCTTCTTCTAAACCGCTTCAGGATGCCTCCCTGTTCACGACTTGTACTTCAGGTGTTTCTCTTCCATGCAGATGAAATAACAGAAGCCACATAACAGGTGTCATGGTTCGTACTGTCCCCCTTTCATAGTAAATACTGGACAAAGCAGATAGTGACCAACATATAAGGCACTCAATGTATTAGATAATACAGAAAAATATGCTTATCCATTTCGCATTTGATCCTGTCTGCATCCAAACTATGTGTTCTAGAATCAACAAGATAATTTTTTTTTATACTTTCATAACTTTGCAGTAAAGAGCAAATGTTGATTTAGGCTAGTAAAAATGTAATAAAAAAGATTTTTAGCTTTTTTATGTGGTCATTGCAGTGTTTTATAGTTAAGTAAAACAAACAAATACCATTGTTGTAGCAATGGGAGGCGTGATCTAGATTTAACATGTCAATTTGACTGTGGTCTTAAAAGGTGAATGTAAAAAAGCACTTCTTTACTGTGGAAAGGGGAAGAAACAGGTTATAATGCCAGAAAGAAGAGCTACAGAAGACATATTTAGGCTTTTTATCACGGAAAGAAGAACAAAAGGAGCCATTGCTTCTCAAGAGTAGCCTAGACCAGCCACGGTCAGTAGTAGGAGTAGCTACTGGCTGGTGACGTGGGGAGGGGGAGGGGCAGGGGCAGGGTGGAGGGTAGTAAACTATGGATTACGGAGGTTTACAGGTAAGTTAACATATAAATTAATTAAACAAATTTTGTTGCCTGCACCGCATCCCCAAATGCGATGCAGTGCACGCAACGAAATTCGTTTTTATTAATTGATATGTTAACCTACCTATAAACCTCCGTAATCCATAGTTTACTACCCCCGCACTCTGCCCCTCCCCCTCCCCACTCACCGCCCGGGATCTACTCCTACTACCGACCGCGGCTGGCCTAGACTGCATTTCCCCGGTTACGGCAGTGGGCTATCGGCACTCACTAAAGCATGGAAGGCTGAAAATCTGCTGATATTCAGCGACACAGACGATATGTAACAAGGCACGTGAGCATGTGTGGAAAAAATCACATTGTTGAGCTCAAGAAAACCTCGGGCCTTAGTTACAAAAAATGACGCAGCGCGGCACCACAAGCCATTTTGCTGCACTGCGCTGAGCTGCGTTATTTTGAAAGCACAGGGGTGCGTCGTATTAACAATACGACGCATCCATGTGCTTTCCCATGTGCTGACGTACAATTGGCTGTCATACGCCAGCGCAGGCACCCATGCATCATGTTGCAAGGGTGCCTGCGTTGTGGGTATGATTATTTTTGTGCAGGAAGGGACCCCTTATTGCACAAAGACAATAATTGATGGCATTCTCCTCTTTCCATGCATGCTGTTCTCCAGATTGCATGGAAAGAGGAAAAAACGAGTAGAAATAAAAGTATTTCTCCTTGTCGCACCAATCCTATGCCTCCCCTGGGGAGGAGTAGGATTCTGACGCATTCCCAGCTTTACAAAACTTTGTAAATCTGGGAATGTGTCAGGTTCCATGGATGTTGCGTGGGAACACCCGCAGCAACACCCATGGAACACCCCTTTCACACAGAGTAATGCGTGAAAGGGGCCCATATTTACAAGGCCATGAAAAGTCACGCAGATTGAGTTTAGGTGGGTTTGTAAATATGGGCAAGCACAATGCACCAGCGGTGCGTCAAAAAATGTGATGCACTGGCGGCGCAATGGGCTCGTAAATGAGGCCCTTTAAGTGGAAAAAGATTTATGATGGCAGCTATATTGTTTAATAAACAATATTCTCTTCCTGAGAATGAAATAATCAGGAACATTTCAGAGAAGAATCTTATTTTGAAGTGTTTATCGAGATATAACCAGAGATTTCGATGAGACAAAGGAATCAAACTTTCTGGGGTTTGTCGAAGACCATCATATAAGTGCAGTCTGTATGTATTGCCTTTCAGGCAAGTGAATTTGGGCTTGAGCGAATAAGTACTTGGAACCTCATTTGTAATTTCATGGGGTGGGTGAATGCCTTAAATTGGGAGTTCACACTCCCCACCTAGCTAGTTGTCCTTCACCTCATTTAGAGGAGTGAGAACTGCAGAGTTTTCACAACAGGGGATCCTCAGTTGGGACTGTACTACTCAATATTGACACCAACAATATCGACATACAAGAAAGTTAAGGACAGAATACTGACGGAGAATTTTTTTTTAAAGGTAAGTGCTTATAGGTAAGTATAGATGTACTATTCCTAACTCCATGTCTATGTACCATGAAGATATATGTACTATGTAGATGTGGTGTTCGGTATAAAAAAACGAGGGGTTTATGTACAAGAAACTGGCGGAGCGCGGTGTTATGCCAAAATTGGCAACGCGCACTCCGTCAGTTTCAAAATGCAGGGATGAGCCGTATTTATATAAAATACGGTGCACTCCTGCATTTGCCCTAGTGCTGGCACTAAAGAAGCTCCCTAGTGCCATTTTTCTAGGGTGCCTGTGTGGCAGGGGGCATTGTTTATGTGAAGGAAGAGATACCTTCCTGCACACGAACAATCTTAACAGGCAAATTGCTCTATCCATGTGTGCTGCAGAGTGCGGCACACGTGGAAAGAGCAATATACCAGGAGAAATAAAAAACATTTCTCCTCATATTGCGTGTTTAAGACCAGGTATTTCCTGGTCTTATTTTTGGCACTGCGTATACCTTGTAAATATGGGGCAGCGTCAAAAAGTAATGGGTGTTGCGGCGGAACACCCACTGCAACCCCCATTGCCCGCCCCTTTCACGCTACGTGCAGTGCGAATAGGGGCATTATTTACAAGGTGGCGTTAAATGCATACAATTTCGCATTTGAGGGACTGTTGTGAATAAAAGATATTCGTGCCACAAAGGCATGGTTAAGCTGGCACAAAAAGTAACATAATGTAATTTTTTTGTCAAATTTCATACCTACCTGCTTTCAGACACAAATACGGAGTAGGTCGCACACTGCTCGTCATACTAGCAAATAGCCCCATAGAACTCTGGATAATGTAGTGGCAGCGGTGAGTACGCCTATGCCACGAGTGTAAAATATAATGCCATCCCTGGACACGTGTTTTGAGGTAATTGCCTCTCGTCAGCAGGGAGCAGGTAAGTATGTGGGGTGCCAAGTAGACTGCCAAAATATTAAAGGTATAGTACCTCTCACGGCACGCAGGTGCGGAACCCAGGCTCGTCGACCCAAAGTCGCTCGAAAGAGCTTTAAATACAAATACGGAGTAGGTCGCACACTGCTCGTCATACTAGCAAATAGCCCCATAGAACTCTGGCTAATGTAGTGGCAGCGGTGAGTACGCCTATGCCACGAGTGTAAAATATAATGCCATCCCTGGACACGTGTTTCGAGGTAATTGCCTCTCGTCAGCAGGGAGCAGGTAAGTATGTGGGGTGCCAAGTAGACTGCCAAAATATTAAAGGTATAGTACCTCTCACGGCGCGCAGGTGCGGAACCCAGGCTCGTCGGCCCAAAGTCGCTCGAAAGAGCTTTAAATACAAATACGGAGTAGGTCGCACACTGCTCGTCATACTAGCAAATAGCCCCATAGAACTCTGGATAATGCAGCGGTGAGTACGCCTATGCCACGAGTGTAAAATATAATGCCATCCCTGGACACGTGTTTCGAGGTAATTGCTTTCAGACACTTCGGCTTTTGTTTCACCGCCTGCTTGTTCCCTGGGGATCTGGCGAGTTGCCTTACTGTACCTACAAAAAGTAAACAACAAAAAACCACAACAAATTAATATTGAATTGCATTTTATGCCATGTCTGGACCATCTTCGGTTGAAATTGACTTCTTTACAACCACGACCTGAACAGAAAAAAACATTTACGCATTTTCCACCGCAATTTAGTGCGCGCTCGAACATTCTGGGACGTCGCGACAGAGAACGCCGCCTGCAGAAGCATTGTTCGTTCACATCCGTGTATCGATTGCGCTGTTGCTTGATCAGTACGGGCCTCATTTATGAAAAGTGACGCATCACTGCGTGAAAACAGTGATGCGCCACTTTTCACTGCGCCCTCCCTGCGACTCCAGTGATGCGTCATATTTACAGTATGACGCATCATGTCGCAAGGAGTCACAGATACGTCAGTATTTCTGACGTATCTGTAGGCGCAAAAGTGACGCATCGCTGGAGTGTGTCACAAAAGTGACGCAACTCCAGCAATGTGTCCTTTCACATGGGGCAAGCCCCATGTGAAAGGGCCTGCGTCAGTCTTACGCCTGCCGTGAGGCAGGCGCAAGAAATTGACGCATTTGCACCCTAGAAGTGGCGCAGTGAAATCTCGTAGATTTCACTGCGTCACTTCTACGACCCTTTGTTGCGTCAAAACGCCCCCCTTGCATACATTATACCTGGCGCAGGTATAATGTGGCGCAGGGGTTTACAAAGTGACGCATCTACCTAGATGCGTCACTTTGTAAATATGGCGCAACATGGCACATGTTTTACGCCACTGGTGCGTCACAAAAAGTGACGCACCGGCGGCGCAAAAGTGACGCAGGGGCTCATAAATGAGCCCCTACATTTTTTTCCATGAATGTAGGGTTCGATATCTGAGTCTTAAACGCTCTTGAAAACCGCACGTAACGCATCCGTTGCTTCTGGCGGCATTTATCCTTGTTTGTATATAGAATGACTCGGGTTTCCAGCATTGCGCAATCCGAACAGATGAATATATAGGGGGAGAGGATGTGGTCCGTCGGCTAGACTGCCGCATTTGGCGCTGGAAACCAGGGTTCGAGCCTCGGGGTCGCGTCCACATCCTGTGAGTATGGGCAAATCACTTATTCTCACCGTGCCTGAATGTGTAATGTAAATACGGTGCTCATGTAAAGCGCTGCAGGATCGAGTTCGCGCTGTATAAATATGAAAATAATATATATGTATGCCCGCGATAGATTTATGCGCGTGCGTGTAAAACTGTACACCAGTGCTCCCAGACAGCCAATTGCACTTTAAGTACCATCTGTACTTGCCCAGGACTTGATTAAGCGGTTCAATTTTGCTACTCACACAGAAGCCACTGGCTGACCAATAGCACGTACATTGGGCCGGTAATACTGAGTCCTGCGGATTTTGGAACTCGGAGGTAATATTGCAAATTGGAGGAAACATAAGTGTGGAATTGATATTCCTACGGGGATTACGACCGCACGATGGCTTAAGTGACAAACAGTTAAGAGGGTGAAGAGCAATCGAGCATGGAATCATGTAAAAGATTCCCCCGAATACATGTGCTGTTGACAGACAGGGCGAATGTCTCTCCATGATATTAATAGGCTAATATATATGAAAATATGCCCTTAAAAAGGAAAAATAACTTATATGATCACTATCACTTTGCTTCTGTAACTGATCCAGTGAGGTGCAAATGCAAAGCTTGTGCTGAGGATAGAGAACAAGAAGTCAGATAAACAAAAGCAAGTGAAATATTGTTATTATTATAATTATTATTATTCATAATTAAGTAATTATTATTGTTATTGACTATGCTCTTGTTATTGCTGATTTTGATCCTATTATTCTTTTTTATATAGTTTTTTTTATTAGAACAAAAAGCATATCAATCACATATATATCAAAGTCAAAGTCAAAGCTTTATTTCGATAAAAAGTCATTATCATAAAAGCAGCTCAGTGTATAAAAAGTTACAGTTACAGCAATCAGTACACATTCAAATACGTTTTGTCTACAAAGCATAGCAAACAAATGGTCACTGTCAATCAGCCATTCGTATCCTTATTTTTCCATCGGTTCTCTGATATCTCCATTTTAGTGGTAGGCGAGAAGCACAGTTCACTCCTATATACATTCCACTTTCTCCATTTCCCATCCCATTTCTTGGGACATCCTCTAGACTTGAACACCTCTTTTTCTGCTATCATACAATTATCTAGGTCCTTTGCCCAGTTCCTCAATGAAGGGATGTCAGCTACTCCCCATTTCATCGCTATATTGCGTTTTACCAGTGTACAACATAGGGTAACCCACTGTTGTTCCACCCCTGTGAGGTCTGTCGCTTCCCATATGTTGAGGAGCACCAATTGTGGTGTCATTATGATTTCTTTCCCTATTGCTCTCTGCATGTGCCCTGTAGTCTTTTTCCATGGGGCCTGTATGTGGGGACATTCTCATATGATGTGATAAAAAGTTGCCTCCCCATGACTGCGGCGGAGACACAGGCATCCTGTCTGCTCCCAATCCTTGCAAGGGTGACCCCTGTGAGGTACGTTCTATGCAGGACTTTTAGTTGGATAAGGCGGAGTCTAAGCGGGATGGCTGCCTCCGTTGGGGACATCAACGCCGTTCGCCAGTCATCATCCTTAAGTAGTCCCGGATCGGTTTGCCACTTTTCTCTGAAGGATTATAATGGGTCGGTAGATTATTACAAAGTTTCCGATACGTGAGCGACACGGCTTTTGTTGGCAGTGGTTCAGAGAGCAAACGATCGTCCAGGGGGAATGACTCCGACACCTCCTCTTTACCCAGGAGTGCTGCCTTGAGAGCGTGACGGATTTGTAGATAACTGAAAACCTCTCCCTGAGCTAGATCATACTCCTCCTTCAATTCTACAAATTTCAGTATCCTTCCTTGTTTCCACAAATGGCCTATCATAGAGATACCTATTATGTCCCATCTATCGAACCCTGGTTAGTTGCATAATGTACCTAGTCTTTGAGCTGACCACAACGGGGTAGCTTGAGTCAGCACGTCCAGATAGCCGAGTCTTAGATTGGCTTGATGCCAGACCTCCACAGTATGGGCCGATGGGCCCAGGTATCGACCTTTCCTAGCCTTCGAATAGAGGGCCCCTAAATAACCCTCTACACATTTGGTATTTATCCTGGAGATAGGCAGGGTCCAACGGGGGGCAAAACAACCATTGGTTCACCACCACCAGCTGTGAGGCCCAATAGTACAGACGCATATCCGGGAGGGCTATACCTCCGTCATACCATCCTTTGGTTAATTCATTAAGGGCGATACGGGGCACGTTTCCATTCCATAATAGAGTCCTAATCTCACTCTCAATATTCTTAATATATGAATCGGGGACCTTACAATTCTGAAGGATATATAGGAAATGGGGCAGTGTTCACAAGTGTTTGACATCATTGTGTGCCTGTCCAGAGGCACAGCTAAGTTTTTATTGTGGAACAGATTAGGATTGGGGGTTGCATAGATCCTGTGGTACTGGAAAACCTCCACAGCCCTCTCCACATTGCAGCTTAATGGGAGTTTAGGGATCGGTCCGTGAACAGCGAATATCACTGATTTGGACCAGTTGATTGAGTATCCCAAATATTTACCAAAGTTAGTGAAGATATTTAAAATTCTGTGCACGGACCTTGCTACCGACGCAAGATATAGTAAAATATCATCAACATAGAGAGATATTCGGTCTTCCTGCCCCTCTGCCCACTTCAACCCCCACAACACTGGATCCCCTCTGACCCATGATGCCAATGGCTCTAATATCAATGAGAAAATCATTGGGGAAAGGGGGCAGCCCTGCCTTGTGCCTCTCCTCAAGGAAAATGTTCTGGACAAGCGATTGTTGACCGTGACCTGGCCTTTGAGGTCCGTATAAAGTAGCTTTACCCATCCCATGAATTTTTGGCCAAACCCTAGGCGACGCAGCACTTCGAATAAATATGGCCATTCTATTGAATCAAACGCCATTCTGGAGTCCAGGGACAACACAACCGCGTCCTCCTCTATGACGTGTTTGAGGCCCAGGACATTGTTAAGACAACGGATATTTAACGCCGTGTTGCGGCCCGGCATAAAGCCAGACTGGTCCATGTGACCCAGTGATGTGATAACAGGGGTGAGGCGGACCGCCAGGATTTTCGCTTCAGCGTTTGTCAGTGAGATCGGTCTGTAGGAGCTACAGCTATCAACGGGTTTCCCCGGCTTACGTATAAGAATGATAGAGGCCAATCTTTGATCCTCTGATCGGATCCCCTTTTTGGAGCTTTTATTATACATGTTTCTCAGATGGGGCACGACGAGTGAGGCGGTTGATTGAAATTCAATGGGAATTCCATTAGGCCCCATTGCCTTTCCCGACTGTATATTATAGATTGCCGTGCCAATTTCCTTTTCTGTGAGATCCACCTCTAACACGTCCCTCTCCTCGGAGGACAGGGCAGGCAGATGCATATCTGCCAGTAGTTGGCGAGAATCTTCCGCCGCCGTGTCAACTGAGGGTGTATAAATCCTCTCCAGGTGATCCGTGAAAGCATCCGCAATTGCCTAAGGGTCCAATAGCGTTTGTGTGCTATTGATTTTTAATCTTGGGACCCAATGTTTGGTTTGTTCCCTTTTTTCTAACCATGCGAGCAACTTGTCCACTCTATCCCCCAGTCCGTAAAGCCTGTGACGTGTGGCCAGTAATTGGGCTCCAGCCCTCTCCCGAGCTAGGGTTCAATATTCAAGTTGCTTTATGGTTAGGTGATGTTCGGTTAGCTCGATAGGGGAACGTGAGTGTTCTGTCTAGAGTTGCAGAAGTTCTTTTTCAAGCTGTTCTATTTGCAGTTGCTGCTTTTTATTATATCCCACCTTGAGAGCTAATGCCCATCCCTTCACCATTGTTTTAAAGGCCTCCAATGTTATCCGATCATATTATTCTTAATATTCTTCTTCTGATTAATAATAATGATAAAAATGATTAAAAAGAATGACTTCCGCACTCCCAGAGGAAGGTAAAAAATTAATTTAAAAAAATTTGACAGGGGGGTCGACCCTCCTGCTTAGCAGGCCGAGTCCCTGTGGGCTCCACAAGAATTTTTGTGAAATGTGTTGATCCCTAAAGGAATCACACATATAAAAAAGTAAAAAGTAAGTAGAGACCGACCCTTAGCACATAGTTATATATATATATATTGCATATGCCAAATACATCTACCATCTACAGATTATGCAGCAGATGGTAGATTTATGTGGCACGTGCAGTGTCAATTTGTTGGCATGCAATGGAAGGGCCTGCACAAAGGTTGACTGGTCATCTTTCAGTTGCTTATTTCTGTATTTGATTTCTAAACTAGTACTAATGAAGTGAAATGTTTGGCCAATTAAAAAGATAATGAAGTAATACTATCAAAAAAAGTGCCACACTAAGCTGCACAATTTAGTCAAACCTGTCTCATAATTTGGTGCTCTCCTGACACATAATTCCAGTGACCTTGGATACATCAATGCGAGATTTCACAAGGAGCATGCCTGCGCACAAAGTTGCAGGGGCTACTATGTGAATGTGTACTTCTTGAGATCAAAGGTAGATTTGTAGCTTCCGGAAGTGACGTTTACTGGCAACGGCACAGCATATCCCCCAACAGTAAAGTTTTGCATAAGCCATGACACAAGTAGGCTGTGGAATTGGGTATGTGGCAAGATTAAGTAATACTATGTCTTTTTTTAGTATCTTTGGAGAATCTACAGATTCCTGCGAAAAGTATGTTTTGTTAATTTACTGTTGCACACATCCACTGACCGATTTAGAACAATACTTCTGTCTTTCACATAGCACAGTGTTTTAGAAGGAAGGATTTAGCCAGTCAGTAGAAAGGGCGTCTCAGTGGATGACTGCTGCCCAGGCCCTAACTCAGGTTATGGATGACAGCTCTGAGGCAGGATCAGAGACTGAGACATCAGATACTGGGACCACATCTAAGGGAGAGGAAAAATAGAGCAGAATCCAGAAGTGTTTTTTCAGTCGGTGGAACTCTATATGATGACTCATCTTTCAGTGATTCTAAGGTACTGTCTCTTCCCAAGCAAGTCTGTGCAGTGCAGCAACTGTACCAGGTTAGATCAACCTAGAGAGCAGGCATGTGCGGCTACAAGCACAGACTGAGTGCTCTCTTGGCCGCCCCCCAATTTAGTTCACCCCTAAATTCCACCTTTCACTGGTGATGCAGGACTTAAAGTCAATATGGCCAATTTTTTGCCAATTGACTACGTCCATCTCTTTTTTTACACTGACTTCCGAGAGCAAATTGTGCAGCAAACAAATTTGTGTGTGAACAATTGCTGAAGGAGCATGAGGGTACTCTTCGGTCTCGTTCTAGGGCACACCGGTTGACTCCCACTTCACTTGAGAAGTGGAAGATATTTATGGGCTTTATGTGCAAAATGGGGTTAGTGCACAAATTAATCTTGTAATCCTACTGGTCTACTCGCACAGTTTGGGTAACCCCCACCTTCACACTGTACATGAGCAGAGATCTTTTTTTCTATTGCAGCATATGCTGCATTTCAATGTCAATTCTGCTGGATTGCATAGGGAACATCTAGACAATGACAGGTTGTTCAATATTTGGCTTATTGTGGAACATTTGTCTGTCAGGTTTCCAGATGTATATACTCCTGTAAAGAATATAGTGAATGATGAGTCCTTGATCCTGTACAAAGGGCAGCTGCTGTTCAGGCAGTACATTGCTAGCAAAAGAGCTCGCTTTGGCATCGAGTTGCGCATGCTGTGTGAGAGCTCTACTGGCTATGTATACAGCTTGAGAGTGTATATGGAGAAGGACTCCACTCCAAACCCTGCAGGTTGCCCTACCATGCTAGGAGTCACAGGAAAGATTGTTTGGGAGCTTGTCCAGCCACTCTTTCAGAAAGGTTATAACCTTTATGTGAACTACTTCTATACGGGAGCAGGACAGTCCAGTTAGTTGTACAAAGCTGGCATTGTGGCATGCAGTACAGGTTGTAGTCGATGCAAATAATTCCTGTAAGAAACTCCAAATAACCCAGAGCACTGCGTTGGTTCCAATGAACCAATGACCTGGTCGCAGTCAAGTTCTCTGATAGGCGTGATGTGTACATGCTCACTACAATTCATGATGAGAGTACTTCCTCCAACACGGTTTGGGGTCAGATGGCCGAAGTTCACAAGCCGACCTGTATACTTGATTACAAAAAGTGCATGGGCGGAATAGATACGAATATCCAGGTTCTTCAGCAATACAATGCGAGTCATTAAACTCGCACTTGGTATAAGAAGCTGTTTACACACATGATCCAAATGACAACATACAATGCATATTTTTTTTATAGTCAGACCCCCATGGGACGACTCATGTCTTTCCTTAACTTTTAGTTGACCATCATTGAAAGTCTTACTTTTACAGAAGGTGTAGCCTCCACTCCATTTGATCTGGAGGAACGTGGCAAGGCTTCAGGATCGACAGTTTGACAAATGCTTTCCTGGAGCACCTAAAAAGACTCAACCGTGTCGTTGTTGTAGAGTCTGCTCTAAGAAAGGCAAGAGGCAGGAGAGTTGTATTTACTTGCCATCTCAGCCAGCCCTGTGTTTTCCTACTTGCTTTATGTTGTACCATACAAAAGCAAAGTATTGGGAAATTGACTGAGGTGGAGCTGCCGTGAGGTTAACCTTTCAATGGCTGTGCATGAATACCTTCCATCCATGGGCCACTACTTCACTAGGCAAGCAGCAATAGACTTTTTGTTCCTCTACTTCAGAAAATCATGGACTTGTTGATGGACTGCTCAACACCTGCATCCGCTGTCAGAACGTGTAGGTGTTCTGTTCGCCGATTGACATTTGCATTATAGTCCCCACATTTCACATAATGGTGGACAGTATACAAGCTACATTGTCAGGGTACCCTGTGTGGCAAAAATGTAAAGTTTTGAATAGTTTGTTAAGTGCTTTTTAGGGAGCTTATGTATACAACATAGGGACCACCCTGATTGCCCATGAGAACCAAACTAGCGGATGTCAGCATTTCAACGTGTAGTTAGTCTTCAGTCTCATCAGGAAAAGTCATCTGACTAAAGTTCCCTAGAAACCGTGGCATCTTGGGACCTTTCAGCGAGGCATTCTGTAGACAATACATGAATGAATACTTCAAGACAGAATCTTCAGTTTATATCAGGCTGCTCGGTTAGTTGTACAGTTCCGATAGAGTAAACAAACTATTCAGGAGAAGTACACCTTTGCATTGTGTGGAAAAAGTGGTCACACTTAGACATACAAGAGTACTCCTAGACAAAGCCAGCAATGCAAACGGTGGGGTGACATGATGCAAAGGTGTGCTTTTCCTGCGTAATCCGTTTAACTCTACGGGACTGTGTAAGGAACTAAGTGGCTCATTTTGCATTGTTGACTTTGTCTACCATTGTGCAGTTCAGCTCATTCCTTTGCTCTGGGTACCTTAGATTCTTGGAGAATCTACAAACCCTATATATCCCTGCAACTAGAATGGTCTAGGGGAGGTAATGGCATATTGTTTTTGTAAATCGGCCATCTTGACAAACGTTACAGATGAAAACATTGTCACGAATCACAATTTTTTCCTACTCATTTTCAATATTTCTTTATTTCAACAGTTAGGGACTCATTTATCGGAAAATCATGCAGTGCAGCACAAAAAGTCATCTTGCTGCGCTACACTGCATAATAGGGAAAGGGTAGGAATGCACTGTATTTAAGGCAATATGGCGCATTCCTGTCCTTTCCTTTGTGCCTTTTTGTCAGTGTAGTGCCAATGCAAGCACTGACTGTGTTCCTTTTTATGGAAAGGGTGCCTGTGTGCCTTTCTATGTATGCTGCAGAATGCAGCACACATAGAAAGAGGAATAAACGAGGAGAAATAGAGATAGTTCTCCTCGTTACACCTTCCCTGAGAAGGTGTAAGATTTTGGCGCATCCCCAGGTTTCCAAATGTTTGTAAATCCAGGAATGTGTCAAAATCCATGGGAGATGTGTGGGAATACTGATACAATACCCATGGAGCACCTTCCCAGGGCAGAGTAAGGCACTACCCCATATTTTTTGAGCGACATAAAGTGGCTTTGCGTGGCTTCAAAAATCTGTCTTAAGGTTTGCGGCGCTCTTGCACCATGTTGCTTGGTGCAAGGGTACCGCAAACAGCTTAATAAGGAGGTCCCTCAGTTTCTTTGGAAAACGTTTGAGGTATCTACACATATGACCCCTTGGTGAATTCAGAATTGTGTCAACTTTTTAGAAATCTATAGCTTTCCTGGCTCACCCATGCGTTTCACATTGGTTTTCAACAGAAGCTGGAAGTAGGTTGAGAGCTCAAAAAATAGGAAAATGGGCTACCACTTTAAAAAATGAAAACAACGTGGCAAACACTTAGTTTTATTTGTTCAGCTCTGCGTGTTCCTGAATGATGGGAAGATGGTGACTTTAGCACAGCACACCATTTGTTGATTTCATTTTTAGGAAAACAAACAGACGCTTTTATCTGGAGTACCTTTTTCCTATGTTTCCCCCAAAGCTCAAGATTTAGCTATATTTTGCCTATTTTCTCAGTTCCCTCCACTGCAATCCAAAAACCCTGGGTACCTTTAGAATTTGCAGCAATATTAATCATAACAATACCAGTACTACATATACTACCACTTCTGATATTATTAATATTATTATTTTATTGTTATGATTATTATTATCAATAATAATGATGCTAATAATATTAATAAGACCTGTGTCAATACCAATAAAACATAAAATAGCAATATTAGCACAAATATTAATAATAACACTACTGCTACTTATAATAATCATATTAATAATATGCTTATATACTGCATTCCTCCACTGTCGTATGACTTTAAAGTGCCTAAAATAATAGGGTTTCATTACCCATTTCAATTGTATGCACATTATCAACCATCAAAAGATGAAGGTCTGAGTCAACTGTACTGTGATGAACCAGTGATGACAGGTAGCACACACATTTCAATAATGGACACTCAATTGATTAATATATCTTACCAGCTATGGTACACATAGAGATACAAGTGTCCTTTAGTGGTTTCTCAACACAAAAATGTGTAAACAGAGGGCAACACCAACCATGGAGTAAACCCTATGCTCAGAACAGACTCTCACTCATGCAATCATAAAAATCTGTTAATGTATTTATCTAGTTACAGGTCCTACACTTAATTTTTTTTATTGGCTGTAGTTTCCTTGTTATAGTTACTTAACACATGTTTTTCAAAATATATTTAATTAAATTTAGTATACTTTATATTGATACACATATTTGTGTCCTTCTTTCTCACTAGCTAAGAGCTGTTCCATAGAGGCGAGTTAAGCAATTTTATTTACGGGAGTGGTGCCAATGGGGGAATAGACATTTTTTCATTGTTCCACTGTGATGCCGTCACTACTTAGGAGTAGCCATTCAAGCCTTCCTTTTGCTCTAGGTTGGGGGTGAGTTGCTGAATTGACACCATTTTGATCTCTGTTCCATATGTATGTTGGGATGCACTTTCTTACTAGTGGCTAGGGTCACTGTTCTTCATCCAATAGTGAGACAAATGCTCCAGAAAATTGGCAATTTAATCCTCCTAGGCCAGTAAGATTGGTGAATAAAATAATGAATTTTATTAGCACTGTAAGGGGAGACAACGGAAGAGCAGGTGGGAGTGGGTCAAGTTAAAGCAGCACAGGAGGGAGAGGGCAACATAGTGTGTGGGGGAGAAGCAAATGATGGAGAGAACATCACAAAGCGTAAGGGATTGGGTAGTTTGGTGGGGGAGCACGAGAGGGAGAGAGAGGGAGCGAGTAGCACACAAGGGAGAAAACAATAGTAGGCAGGGGATAAGTGCAGGATGGAGAAAGAGTCACAGAGCGATGGGACTCGTGATATAGGGGGTAAGCACACAAGAGAGAGAGCAAGCAGCACACAAGGGAGAGAGCAAGCAAATGATGGTGACACTAAAGCAAAACAATGTTTAGCAATGAGCTGGCTGTAAGTTCACAGTAGATCTTTTGGTAGTTGAGACCTAACTATGGACAAAAATTGTTAGACAAGGGCCTATGACCCAACAGGAAGAGGAAATGACACATTGATATTAGGAAATGAGGCAGATAGGGTGGATTGGATAAACCAAGCAGCAACGGTTAGCAGTCACCATCTGAGAATGTAATAGACAGAAGTTATTAAACAGACAGAACCTTTAAATGAGTATTCATAACCTGTTTTCCCTTTTCAGCACACACACAAACACATGTCTAAAGCCAAGATAAGTACATTTTCATGACAGCTACGGTTGATAATAAAGAACATTTTGCATTAGAAGTGATGGGGCACTGGTACTTTCACGTTAATATTTCTTTAAAATCATCAAAGATATTTCCTCATTGGTTGCATGAACCTTTGCTAGTTGACTTGAAGAGCTGTAAGGGAGCAAACATCAGAAATACATTTTTTTGCTTGTGAAGCCAAATATGACCCCACAATAAGAACCAGGAATCATTAATTAAGTTTACACTGGTTTATTCTAGAATATTAATCAGTCCAGTATATAAACAGAATAAAAATACGTTTATGAGATGCAGCAATATGACCTGCAGATTGAAATGTCTCAATGGGTAGAGCCATAATAATATGAGATACGGAATAGTAACAGCCACAACGAGAATAAAACAAATTGTCACAAACAGGTGTTCCTTAAAGAAACTTCTCCTTTCTATTCTAAACATAGATAGGGGACAGATTTGCAAAAAGTGATTTCTATCCAGGTGGTATAGAAGGTGTCAGCATGGAGTTGAACTTTGGTGAAGTTCAAGAAAACAAGAGAGTGTCCAGCATAAAGCCTTACACTTGGGGAAAGCTCAGCAAGAGAGAGTTCTGTTCCCTCTCAGAGTCAAGGTAAAGTCTGCCTAACTCACTATGAAACACCAATTAGATATAACAATAGCTTCAAAAACACCTGTATCTCTCCTTACAACACCAGGAACCAATTGTATTTTTGACTGTGAAGAGCATCAGCACACTCCCTAAATTTCCCATCTCATAGAAACTGGGACTGCAGCATTTAACCTCGAAAATCCCACCATCCTTTTACGCGATAAACAGAAGCCCTCCTTTGATGATTATTTCTCTGAGTTTGCCCCCCTCTGACCTCACTATCAGACACCTAATATAAACAATGAGTCTTTCTCTAACTAAGGAGAAATATGATAGCACGCCTGCAAAAGGAAGAGACATCATACTGGCAAGGTAAAACACATTTTAACTTAGGCCTAAAGTCAGGCTCAGCTAACTCAATAATCAACATGAACTTTGGTTACGCGAATATAAATACACAAATATATATGTTGAGAATAAATGTGAGACATGAATATAAAGAAATATGACTACCTGGACCACTTAATCAATCTATTTATCTTATGCATGTGTTCTGGATGACCACAATGGGTGCATTTCATTTATTAGGTTAAATGCATCACACACATTAATAAAGTTAAGTCACACGCTTAATACAAATGTTGTGTATGATTGAATATATGTGTGTATGTGTAATGTATAAAGGATGGAGTCTAAATTATGCTGCTGTAAAAGCAAAGGAAACATAAGAACACCTCAAAATTTATGAACAGATAATGGAGTGGAGCACTGACCATTAACGGTTCTATTTGTAAATTATGATGTGAAATGAAACAAGTTTGGAACATAATGCATCAGCATTGATAAATCATCATCAGGAAAAGAGAATAATGCAGAAAATGTACTGCATCAGATTGACTCAATTTTATTGTTTCCTGCACCGGTAAATTTGAACTTAATGGAATAATGAACCTACTGCCGGCATCTGTATGTACTTTTACCATCTCAACATCACAGGTTTAAATCTGCACACTCCTCCTTTCATTATTTTGCTGCTGTTAAAATAAATATTATTATTTTGTATTACTGCAGTACTTGGTATGAGCACCTAACAAATATTTAGCTTGTATAGCGTACTCAATAAATGAAGGTATTACTACTATCAAATACCGAAAGTTGATTGACTATAGAAAAATGTTTCAGGGTGTTGTGGTTGCAGTCAAAGTACAGCTCGAACCTTGTTCCAACAGCAGGGCTTCAGTCCTCCTTTAGTAAAATATCAGTTAATCTCTCTTGTGCTTTTGAACTCTGCCAGGGTGCAGTGGGACATCTGAAGTAGGGACTAGCATTCTTACAGGATCTGGAGCCTGGAAGCAGATAACAGATCACGCAAACACTACAACAAAGCCTATATAGGTCAGGATACTCCAGAGTGGTTTTCTACTTCTTGGACGAAATTGACCTCATCCTGCTTTATCGAGAGAAATTGACCTCATCCCACTTTTTTTGATTGCGCCATACTCAAGATTGTCCTTCTTCTCCCTCTAACCTGCCTTTTGGGTTGGCGCCTGAATAAATCTGCATCCTTTGCTAACAATTGCATGACACATAAGTTATTGAGTGATTTACAGTGGTGTTTTCTCTCTCAACAAGTTAGTCTAGAAACTTTGAGCAAAAGTCTCTCATAACATTTGTGGTGATTTTAGGTTACTTCATAGATGAGGATGCAGCCATCACGATTCACTGGTTATGTAATTAGTTGATATTATTACTTAGGTGTTTGCATGGCGGTACGAGTGACGGGCTCTAATGTCTGTTTGCTTTTTCTAAATAATTCTCTCTGATTGTCTTTAGAAGGGATTGTCAGTATCTTCCACCTTTTGAATATCCATCTCATTTAACCAACTTCTTCATAGTTTCTTCCAATCAGTGTTCTGCCTGATTTTTCTACCTCCTCTAGATCTCCATGGGTTTTTCTTGTTTGCTCACATCCATATGTTGAGCTGATAACATTGATAACATGCAGATGAAAGGATGTCTCTGGATACCAGTACCTAGAAGTGCTGAGGGTATTAGTTGATGGCTGCTTCCTTTTTTCTGAAGAGGATGACCTTGAGACCCAGTTAAAAAATACTCAATGAAACATAGGTATGGAATGCAGAGCTTGCAATTAATATGATCCAAAATAACATGTTGCTTTATAGTATTTGGACCTGATTCACAAAGATAACATACATCTTTGAGTAAATTTGCACTTTTGATTTTGTTCACTACTTATCAGATTCACAAATTGAGGGCCTGGCTCACAAAGTTAACACATTTTTGGGTAAGTTTACACTTTTGAGTAAATTTACTACTTTTTGGTATTCACAAACTGCACTTTTGTGAGAACATAAACTTTGTAGTAGCTCATGCTTTTCATGCCCATTCAATATGAGGTTTTTGTGGCTCTAATGAAGTCCCAAAGAACTATTGATAAGGCTAACCAAAAAATGTCACAGTAGAGAACCATTAGCTGTTTTCTACTTTACTGAATTGTTTTACGCCGGGAAAAGCCAACAGCTTTGCATGTTGTTGACTTTACTCAGAAGGAGCCAGTTCATACTGGTTGTTCTTCCACCAGAGAAAGTATTATGACCTAGGGAGAAGTGCATGAAGAGATGATTTGTCAAAAGCCCCTGTCCTAAACAGGACAAAATTCTTGTTGTTCTGCCTATGTGGATTATTGTTTTAAGTATTTTGATAAAACTATGCCTAGTCTAGTCAGGTAAACTGTAGCAGCCATCTTTTCATGGGCCTCACTAAGGTATTTACTGAAGCACACGCCTTGCAGTGAGGAGAGAGTTGCACTTGGCACTTGAGACATGAATTTTTTAAACTGATGTGAATGCAGAAAGATGAGCAGCCATGATCCACGTATAAATATAGCTGACTGTTTTTAATGGTCTCATTCTAACACATTTCTCCTAGAAAATCAAAATGTATACCCTTGTGACCTCATTCTAGAATCTACTGCTGATTTGCTAAAAATGTGTGCTCTTTTGCCTCCAACAGCTCTTCTCCAGTGTGAGTGACAGGGGAAACCCGTACCTCTTTTTTCTGTGATCACATATTTTTTTTAGTACATACGTTTTGTAGACTCATTCCAAAGGCAGAGTACTAAAGTTTTCTTTGATTATTTATGTATCTCCTCCACATGCAATTAATTCACCGATTCCAGGGTCTTCAATGATACACCTATAGCTATTAGAATGCAATAAAGCTAATAGAGCGTATACTAAGCATGCATTTTTCAGAAACTAGAAGTGGGGGCAACCTCTACACTAAGCACACTCCAGTAAAATCAGTACCAAATGTAGAGCCCCAGAAAATACTGGGTTGGCCTGATTAGTATCTTCCATAATGTAATTTAAGGACGCGAAGTATGCAGATTATGATATCAGCACAGGGAAGAGCTGTTGTTAACTGAACATCCCACATCCATCCATAACAGCAGCACCACAGTGAATGTTCCAGATAATACTGAATCCCAACCTATTGGACAATAAACTTCAAAGCTTTGGCTAGATTATGCTTGGAAATTATAAGATGGCATGAAGAATTGTAAACAATTTGTGAGAAATTGTGTGACTGGTTGATTGGGGCGTGATCCCTGGTCAATCAGCAACCACAATCCTTGTCAGGATAAAGTACAAGCGAACCCCATATAAACCTGTGCTTGGCCATTTCGTAGCTTGGCACAAAGCAGTCTGGTTTAACTTAGAGGCAATGTGGAAAGACTTGTGCAACACTTCATACAGCACAGCAGTGAAAACACCACACAAAAAGATCCCACACCAGGTTAAAACATTAGAGCTTAATTTAATAAATAAAGAAGACCAAAACAACACAAATCCAATCAATAGAACTAGAGTTATGAATTTATAAAGAATAAACTGTAAAATAGCACCTAAAAACATAAAGCACCAACTGTGGCTATCTCAATCAATCAATCAGAGGAATTGTAACCACGCTACTCACCAGTGAGGGTCTCAAGGCCTGGAGGGGGGGGGGGGTGTAGCTCTGCTCAATTGAAGAGACAGATCTTGAGTGCCTCCCTAAAGATGTTAAGGGAGGGGCTACGTCTGAAGTTGATCAGCAGTTCGTTCCAGATTTTGGCCGCGATGTAGGAGAAGGCTCTTTCACCTGTTCTTGTTCTGCGGAAGTGCGGAGTTTCGGCAAGGGCGCGGTTGGCGGATCAGGGGCTTCTCTTGGGTACATGGAATTAAATTCTTTCTTTAAGGTGTTAGGGTCCAGTGTTGTGGAGGCATTTGTAGGCGTGGGTGAGAATCTTGAAGGCAACTCTCTTCTCAACGGGGAGCCAGTGGAGGTTCCGCAGGTGTTGTGTGATGTGTTTGTGTCGTGGGATGCTGTGGACCAATCTGGTAGCGGTGTTCTATATGGTCTGGAGTTTGTGGAGCAGAGACTTGTTGATCCCGGCGTAGAGCGCGTTTCCGTAGTCCAGTCTGCTGGTTATGAGTGCACTGGTGACGGTCTTTCTTGATTGGGGAGGAATCCATTTGATGGCCTTTCGAAGGATGTGGAGGGTGTTGAAGCAGCTGGAAGCGACGGCGTTGACCTGTCGGGTCATGGAGAGGGAGGAGTCGTGTACGATGCCAAGGTTTCGGGTGTGGTCTGTGGGGTGGGAGGACTTCCGAGGGCAGTGGGCCACCAGGTGTTGTCTCATGCCAAAGGGAGGGTCAGAGGATGAGGACCTCTGTCTTCTTTGAGTTGAGTTTCAGGCAGCTGCTGCTCATCCAGGCTGCGACGTCCTTCATACCTTCCTGGAAACTGAGTCTGGTGGTGATGGGGTCCTTGGTGAGGGAGAGGATGAGCTGGGTGTCGTCGGCGTAGGACATGATGCTGAGTTCATGCTGTCTGACGATGGCGGCGAGGGGGGCCATGTAGATGTTGAAGAGTGTGGTGCTGAGTGACAATCCTTGGGGTACTGCGCAGTTAATTTCCGTGGGTTCGGAGTGGAAGGTTGTCATTCTGATTCATTGGGTTCTGCTGGTGAGGAAGGTGTGGATCCAGTCGAGGACAGTAAGCTGTATGTCGGCGTCAGGGAGTCTGGCGGTGAGTGTGTGGTGGGAGACGGTGTCGAACGCTGCAGAGAGGTCGAGGAGGATCAGGCAGCGGTGTGTCCTTAGTCGAGGAGGGTGCGGATGTCATCTGTGGCAGCGCGTAGGGCAGTCTCGGTGCTGTGGTTGCTGCGGAATCCGGATTGGGAGGGGTCGAGGATGGAGTTTTCTTCTTGATGAATTTTATTAGCTGGGTGTTGACGGTCTTCTCTGTCACTTTGGCCGCGAAAGGGAGGAGGGAGATGGGTTGGTAGTTCTTGAGGTCAGTGGGATTTGCTAAGGGGTTCTTGAGCAGGGGTCTGACTTCTGTGCATTTCCAGTCGTCGGGGAAGATGCCGGTCTTGAAGGTGGCGTTGATGGTGCGTCGTAGCTCCGGAGCGATGGCGGTGGCTGCTTAGTGGAAGATATGCGGCTGGCAGGGGTCCATGGGGGCTCCTGAGTGGATGCCTTTCATGGTCGAAGTAGTGTCTTCAGTGGTGACTGTGGTCCAGGAGGAGATGGCCGGCTGGCTGGCGTTGCTGGCGCGGGGAGTTGTTTCTGGGTCAGGTGTCTGGTCGTTGAAGTGGCCGTAGAGGCCCTTGATTTTCAGATGCTTGTTGCAGAGGTCCTGGGAGGGGGTGATGTCCATGGTTTCGCTGGGGGGGTTGGTTAATTCCTGGATGACGCTGAAGAGTTCCTTGGAGTTGCTGGAGTTGGCGAGGATCTTGTTCTGGATGTAGGTCCTTTTGGTGGGTCTGAAGCATTGGTGGTATTCTGTCATGGCGTCTTTGAAGGTGGTACGTTCTTCTGGCATTTTGGTGTTCCTCCAGTTCTTCTCGAGACGTCTGCTGGTGCGTCTGGATTCTTGGAGGTTGGTTGTGAACCAGGTGGCCTTTCTGGGGTCCTGTTTGTTGGAGTTACGTTGAGGAGCCAGCTCATCTGCGCAGATGGAGATCCATCTGTGGAGTTCTTTGGCTGCGAGATTGGCTTCAGTCGAGGTGGTGGGGACATCACATTTGAGGGTGGAGTTGAGCTGCTCCTCTGTGACTTTGTTCCAGTTCCTTTGTGAAGGGCGGGATGCAGGTTTGGGCGGCGTGGGTTTGTTGACCTGGAAGGGTACGCAGTGGTGGTCCGTCCATGGAGGTTGTGTGGTGTGGGTGAAGTGGGTGTTGTTCCCTCCTGCAAAGATGGGGTCGAGGGCATGTCCTGCCTTGTGGGTAGGTGTTGTGATGAGCTGTTCCAGTCTGATGTTGGCGAGGTTGACAAGGAGCGTGGTGGAGTTGGGGCCGCTGGGGTTGTCGAGGTGGAAGTTCAGGTCTCTGATGAGTATGTAGTCCATGGAAGCGATTGCATGGTGCGAAATGAGGTCAGCGATCGTAGTGGCGAACTGGGCGCAAGGTCTGGGGGTCTGTAGGCGAGGGTGCTGCTAAGCGTGGTTCTAGGACTGGCCTGGATCTGGAAATGGAGGCATTCGGTGGTGGAGAGGGGGTCACTCGTGGTGGAGGTGGAGAGCTGGAAGGAGCTCTTGTGTGCGATGGCGAGTGCTCCTCCTGGGAGGTTGGGCCGGTCCTTCCTCTGGATCTAGTATCCATCAGGGATGGCGATGGCGATGTTGGGGGCGGAGGAGGAATTGGTCGAGGTTTCTGTAAAGAAGGCGATGTCTGGTGAGAGGGTGTCGAGGAGGTCCCAGATCTCAACGGCGTGTCTGTGCAGGGAGCGTACGTTGAGGAGCATGCACTTCAGGACTTCAGAAGTGTTGGCGTTCGGTCGAGGGGTGGTGGTTGTGGGGGTACGGACGGTGGTGAAAGTTCGGTGGCAGTGATGGCAGGAGAACTGTCCAGGGGTGGTGCTCGGCATGGACAGCTGGCAGTTCAAACAATCAATTAATCATAGCATTTGTAAAGCGCACTACATACCCGTGCAGATTTCAAGGCGCTGTGGGGGAGGGGGGAATGCTGCTCCTGCTTGAAGAGCCAGGTCTTGAGGAGTCTTCTGAAGGTCAGAAGGTCTTGGGTCTGCCATAGGTGGATGGGGAGGGTGTTCCAGGTCGTGGCGGCGAGGTGGGAGAATGATCTGCCACCGGAGGTCGCTCTTCCGAAGCGGGGGACTGTGGCATGGGTGAGGTCCGTGAAGCAGAGCTGGCGGGTGGGGGTGTAGAGGCTGAGTTGTCTGCTGAGGTATGCTGGTCCGGTGTTGTGGAGAGCCTTGTGTGCGTGGGTGAGGAGCTTGAAGGTTATCCTCTTGTTGACAGGGAGCCAGTGCAGGTCTCTCAGGTGGGGTGTGATGTGGCTGCGGCGAGGGATGTTGAGGATCAGGCGTGCAGAGGCGTTCTGGATGAGTTAAAGACGTTTCAGGAGTTTGGCCGAGGCTCCAGCGTAGAGGGCGTTTCTGTAGTCCAACCTGCTGCTGACAAGGGCCAGGGTGACCGTTCTTCTCATTTTGGTGGGAATCCCCTTGTAGATCTTGCGGAGCATGCGGAGGGTGTTGAAGCAGAAGGAAGAGAAAGCGTTGACCTGCTTAGTCATGGAGAGGGTGGAGTCGAGGATGACCCCTAGGTTGCGTGCGTGGTCGGTGGGTGTTGGAGCAGTTCCCAGTGCGGTCGGCCACCAGGAGTCGCCCCAGGCTGAGGGGGTAGACCCGTGGATGAGGACCTCCATCTTGTCCGAGTTCAACTTCAGTCGGCTGTTCCTCATCCATTCGGTGACGGCTTTCATTCCTTCGTGGAGGTTGGCTTTGGTGGTGTGGGGGTCCTTGGTGAGGGAGAGGATCAGCTGGGTGTCATCGGCGTAGGAGATGATGTTGAGGTTGTGCAGTCGGGCGAGTGGTGCCATGTATGTTAAACAGCATTGGGCTGAGGAATGAGCCCTGGGGATTGCCGCAGATGATCTCGTGGCTTCGGTGCAGAAGGGGGGGGAGGCAGACGCTCTGTGTTCTGCCGGAGAGGAAGGAGGTGGTCCAGTCCAGTGCCTTCTCTTGGATCCCAGCGTCGTGGAGGCGTGTGCGTAGTGTGCGGTGGAGTTGTTGTTCCTTCGGGGTTGAGTGCGAGGAGGGTGGTTGAGTCATAGCGGTGGATGGTCAGAGATCCAAGGTTTCTGGCGCTGGCCGCGGACTGGCTTCACTTTGGCACACCTTCGGTGCGCCAGCGGTGCGGCCACCATTAAGTAGGGGAGGGGGAGGGACTTGCAGCTGGGAGGCGGGAGCGGGGAATCGTCAGGGGGGAGGGGTCTTAACCAAGCTTTTGGGCACTTAGCAACTGCGAACGGGTCCTTTCGCACGGAGACCGCACCAATTGCATTGAAATTCGCGTGAACGTGGTGGGTGATTGCCAATGCGAAAGTTCACTATGCCCAGCCTGCTCTTTGCGCCACACCAACAGCCTCCTGCGATGTTCTTCTTGCTCCTCGCAGGCCTTTCCAGTGCGAACGGCAGGGGCGTCTCCTCCGCAAACCCTGTCATCTCATCCCCTCTTACCTTATTTCATAGATTATAACTCTCCCTTGAGCAAGTGGTTGTTCACATATTCAACTACAATTCAGTCCATTGCCAACTGTTGTCCATTTACTAGCCTCCCCTGCCTAACCAAGGTAATCAGGATGGTAGTGAATACCCAATTCTTCACACAACTAAGAAAGTTATAACTTGCTCACTGTTTACTAGTCTAGTTTCCACATATAACAACAGACTTTGATCTCCCTACAGAACATCTAGGAAGAAAAACTCATTGTCAGTGATAGAGCCATAAGTGCTCGCTGGGAGGGACCTGAGTCCGCCTGCCATTGTGGTGGTGCTTGGGACCGGCCGCCTGTATGGTGACGGTCCCGCACGTAGAATCACGATGAGACCACCAAGGTGGCAGTTGCATCTTGCATCTTTACCATTGCGGCGGGTGCTGCTGGCTGCAGCACCCTCCGCAATATTAAAAATGTAAGTAGTGCATTTTCCTGCACTACATGGCAGGCACCATGCGGTGCCTGCCACTTAGTGCATGGAAATGTAGGGGGTACCATGGGAACCCCCCGGTGCACCTCCCCCCAACACAAGGGGGACCCGCAACGGGCCCCAAATGCAATCTCCGCCAGCCTTTCAATGGTGGTTTACCGGCCACGGAAAGGCTGGCTGCATCCAGCATCGCAATCTGGCGGACGGTGCCTGCTAGGCACTGCCACCATTTTAGGCATGCTGACCGCTCCGCCAGGCAATTAGTATGATTGCCTGTGGTGGAAGTGTGGCGGGCCGTCTTTGTGTCCGCCGCGGTCGGTTAGCGGTTCCCCCGCCATTATAATGTGGCGGGGGGGGATTGCTTTCCGATGATGGACGGCCTGCCACCGCACTGCTGGTGGGGGGGGGCTTCCGCCATCAAATGACCCCCTGAGTCATTTAAACCTCACAGCAGTGTCAACACACACAACCATAAACTACACTCTGACCACCTCTCAGAGACCATTAAAGTTAGCACAGTAACCCAGCATTGGATCATATCCTATCTACCTTACAGGTCCCAACAGTTAAAATTGCCCTCCTACCACCCCACTTCCATCCAGCTTAAACAATTAAATGCAGGCTGTAGAAACACAAACTCCCTTGAGCTACAATCCATATAATGTAGGGATCATTAGCAAGACATGAACTAGGAAACCGGACGGTCATTTTGGCTGGTTTTTGACGGGCTAAAGGAGCCTGTTGGCCAGTCGGAGACGGGCCCGTAATCCCAATGGACGGTGTTTCCGCCACTGGGATTACAATGCTTGGTACACTAATAAAATATCGACACCCAAAATATCTCCATACAAAAATATTGTGACCAAAATATCGATGTTAAAAATATCTACATCCTATACTTATAATGGTAAGTACAAAAATATCTAAAAAGAAATATCGATGTCATAAATATAGGTGTAAAAAATAAATATTGTATATATACAAATATAACAAATCGACTTAAATTAAAAAAGCTAAACACACATATGTAATCATATATATATATATATATATATATATATATTACCTACTGGCGGTCGCCAGTAGGTAGTTATAGTTAGGACCACGTTTCCATAGGAAATCCGCAACATTCTATTTTGAATAACTTTGGCGCCGGTCGACGAATCCTCGCAAATTTTTCAAAATAGGTGGGGCGCTACGCTCCGCTCCTACCCTGAAAGTCTCGGGGGGATTCGTCAAGCGGGGGCTGAGATAAAAGGGGGGTCCCAAAACGCGTTTTTCCCATGCATTTTTCCATAGGACCTTTAGACAGGGCTACAGCCCGAACGGCTGAACAGAATTACTAGAAATTTGGCAGAGAGGTAGTCCTCAGGTCAAGGAAGTGCCTTTTGTAGGTTTGGTGTAAATCTGTTCAGTAGATTCTGAGAAAATAGCCTTTAAATCAATATATATATCTGAGCCAGCTTACGGTGCGCTTACGGTACGCTTACCGTACGCGTACGGTGGCGTGCGCGAGCGCGATTCTGATTGGCTCTTAGATCTAAGTAAACATTCGAATCGGCCGAAACCAGGAAGCGGCGGCCGCCATTTTCTCTCTCGCACTGAGAGTGATTTTTAAAATATAAAGCCCAAAAACATGTAAAGGGGCTGTTTAGACAGCTCCCACACACATAGCCATGTTGAGGGAGTCCCCAAAGATCCCCCAAGGCCAAAAACGGAATTTTTATTTTTTCGGTAATTTCGCCGATTACGCTCACCGTACGCGTACGGTAAAAAATAAAAAAAAATAAAAAATTATCCACACTCTCTCCACCCCTTGTGCCATTGGTGCCCGAAGGGCACCAATTGTGCATGGCTTATTACACCTGAGATAAACTAAAATATTTAAAAAAAAAATAATAAAAAAAAAAATTATCCACACTCTCTCCACCCCGTGTGCAAATGGTGCCCGAAGGGCACCATTTGTGCTTGGCTTATAAAATATACGAAAAATTAAAATATTATCTTTCAAAACGAAGTGCATCATATGTCCTCCATGTGCGCACGGTGCGCGAAGCGCATCGTGCGTACATGGCCCATCTAGCGTAACGTGGGCACGCGGTGCGCGTAGCACACCGCGTGCCCACCGTGCGTGCACGGCACTAACTGCGTAAAGTGGGCGCGCGGTGCGCGAAGCGCATCGCGTGCTCACTGTGCGCGCACGGTGCGCGAAGCACACCGTGCGCGCACGGAACGAACTGCGTTAAGTGGGCGCGCACGCCACGAATGGCGTAAAGTAACTTAGCATTTAAAAAAACGTACAAATTCACTGAAAAAACCATAGGTTTCACACACGTTATAGTTAGGAATTAGCATTTAAAAAACCTTGCAAATTCACTGAAAAAACCATAGGTTTCACACATGTTATAGTTAGCGGAAATTTTACTGATAAAAAACCAATGAAATTCCCCCGTTATAGTTAGTGCAGGCAACTATAACTCACGCGACCGCAATCTTCTGCTGATGACATATGTGTCTTTATGAAAAAAAAATATTTGTAATATATGTATAGCTAAAAATGTATGGAAGAAGACATGGGCAAATACGTGTCTAAATACAGTATTAGCATCAGTAGAGGATTGCGGTCGCGTGAGTTATAGTTGCCTGCACTAACTATAACGGGGGAATTTCATTGGTTTTTTATCAGTAAAATTTCCGCTAACTATAACATGTGTGAAACCTATGGTTTTTTCAGTGAATATATATATATATATATATATATATTCTGCTCCAAAGTTTGTCCACCAGATGAGCAGCACTCGATCAGCAGCTTTGTTTATGATAGGCATGGACGAGGATCCGCTTGTAGAAGCCGCTCCGTAGTGGAATTGCCTGACGCGTTTTGAAGCTCCATATGCTTCTCTTCAGAGGCTTTAACGGAGACGGTGTGTGCAAGCGCTGAACCTACTTCGCCATTTTCATATTGCACTCCCACCAATGGGAAGCTCGAATGAGACTGTGCATTGTGGGAAATATGGTCCGGATAGCACACAAATCTTGTCCTGTATGGACCGTGCAAGTGGACTCTTCCTCAATCCTGTTTGCCGCTGCTGGCCCACATTACTGACATGATGGTTACCATGTCAGGTGGCCCCTGTAACACTGCGGGGTGGTGCAAGCTCCACGGCAGGACGGCTGCGTGTTACATTCTGCTCCAAAGTTTGTCGAAACGCGTCAAGCAATTCCACTACGGAGCGGCTTCTACAAGCGGATCTTCGTCCATGCCTATCATAAACAAAGCTGCTGATCGAGTGCTGCTCACCTGGTGGACAAACTTTGGAGCAGAATGTAACACGCGGCCGTCCTGCCGAGGAGCTTGCACCACCCCGCAATGTTACGGGGGCCACCTGACATGGTAACCATCATGTCAGTAATGTGGGCCAGCAGCCGCAAACAGGATTGAGGACGAGTCCACTTGCAGGGTCCATACAGGACAAGATTTGTGTGCTATCCGGACCATATTTCCCACAATGCACAGTCTCATTCGAGCTTCCCATTGGTGGGAGTGCAATATGAAAATGGCGAAGTAGGTTCAGCGCTTGCACACACCGTCTCCGTTAAAGCCTCTGAAGAGAAGCATATGGAGCTTCGAAACGCGTCAGGCAATTCCACTACGGAGCGGCTTCTACAAGCGGATCTTCGTCCATGCCTATCATAAACAAAGCTGCTGATCGAGTGCTGCTCACCTGGTGGACAAACTTTGGAGCAGAATGTAACACGCGGCCGTCCTGCCGCGGAGCTTGCTCCACCCCGCAATGTTACGGGGGCCACCTGACATGGTAACCATCATGTCAGTAATGTGGGCCAGCAGCGGCAAACAGGATTGAGGACGAGTCCACTTGCAGGGTCCATACAGGACAAGATTTGTGTGCTATCTGGACCATATTTCCCACAATGCACAGTCTCATTCGTGCTTCCCATTGGTGGGAGTGCAATATGAAAATGGCGAAGTAGGTTCAGCGCTTGCACACACCGTCTCCGTTAAAGCCTCTGAAGAGAAGCATATGGAGCTTCGAAATGCGTCAGGCAATTCCACTACGGAGCGGCTTCTACAAGCGGATCTTCGTCCATGCCTATCATAAACAAAGCTGCTGATCGAGTGCTGCTCACCTGGTGGACAAACTTAGGAGCAGAATATATATATATATATATATATATATATATATATATATATATATATATATATATATATATATACACAGACTTTAAAACAATTATTAAACTAATAATTTTAATGCATTTTATAATTTTAAAATTCTATAAAAATGTAACAAATAAATATATGTATACATGAAATGAATGAAATGAAAAGGGTTCTTATAGAGCACATGGCAACCCGGAGGCATCCCAGCGCTGTAGCAGTAACCAGGGAGGGAGTCCGCCTCTACGGGAAGAACCAGATCTTTAAGTGTTTACGGAACATGAGGTGGTTGGGTTCTTTGCGGAGGGACAAGGCGAGGGCATTCCAGAGTTTGGCGGCGTTGTAGGAAAAGAGCCGTCCTCCGCTTCTGGCTTTCTTAATCTTGGGTGTTCCTGCTAAGTGAAGCTCATCTGATCGTAATCTTCTGTTGGCTCTGTAGGGGCGGATCAGATTTTTGATAATAGGTGGTCCGGTTCTTCTCAGACACCTGTGATCTTTTCCTGCACCGGGAGCCAATGTAGAGCACGCAAAGAAGGTCTTGCTGGGCAGCGACTGGGGGTCCCCGTGAGCAGCCTTGCGGCCGAGTTCTGCACGATCTGTAGTTTCATGACTGCTGAGCTAGGGGAGCCCAAGTAGAGGGCATTCCCATAGTCTATTCGGGCCAGAATTAGGGCTTGGACCAGCATTTTTTTGGATTGGCTGGGTAAAAGGGAGAGCACCTTGCAAAGCATTTTTAACAGCCCATAGCATGATGCTGCGGTCTTCCTGGCTTGGGTTTTAAATGAAAGTTGTTGGTCTAACCAGACGCCTAGACTTTTTGATCTCTGTTTTAGGTAATGGAGCTGGGCCCATACAGGATGGCCATATGCTGTTTGATTTAAAATTTAAATGGTTGCCTAATAGCAACAGTTCAGTTTTCCGGCCGTTGAGCTTTAGATGAGAAAGGCTCATCCATTTTGCGACTTCTTCGAGGCAGGAACAGAGGTTGGTAGGCATTTTGTCGCTCTGGTTGAGTGAGACGACAAGCTGAGTGTCGTCGGCGTATGTCATTGTGTGGATCCTGAAGGGGGAGATGATATCTGCCAGTGGGGACATATAAATATTAAAAAGGTTTAGGCTCAAGGAGGAGCCCTGAGGGACTCCACACTGGAGGGGGGTGGGTTCAGAATAGATGTCGCCTTCGAAGACCTGGAAAAGTCTGTCTTCTAGAAAAGACTGGATCCACAATAAGGCGATCCCGGAGACACCAATGCTCCTGAGACGGTGCATCAAAATTTGATGGTTCACTGTGTCAAAGGCTGCGCTCAGGTCAAGAAGAATTATGGCAATGAAGCCTTCTGTATTCAGGATCTTCCTTGATTCCTCCACAACCGTCAGAAGGGCGGTCTCTGTACCCTGGCGGGGCGAAAGCCCGTTTGTGAGGGGTGGAGCAGGTTGTAGGACTCAATGAATGTGGAGAGTAGATGATTGACGTGTTTCTCCACAATTTTACTGATACCTGGAAGCAAAGAAATGGGGCAGTAGTACAGGTGGGGTGTTTTTTAACAGAGCTTTTATCATTGCCTTTTTCCACTCCATAGGGACTTTTCCTGATACAAGGGAGGCATTATTCAGACCCGTGAAAGTGGGAGCAATTGTAGATAACAACAGTTTTAATATATTGGGTGGCGCGGGGTCAAGTGGTGATCCAGATTTGACTGAGGAGAGAATAGCTGAAAAGGACTCATTGGTCAGTGGAGCATATGATTCCAGAAGATGTTCATTTTGGCGGTGGCTAGGGTCTACGGGGGATGTTGTTATATCACTATGTGTTTCTGGGAGATGTTTAAGGATATTCTGTACTTTAGTAGAGAAGTATTCCACAAGCGTATTGCAGCGATTTCCTGAGGGATTGGGTGCTGTCGGGGGATTAGGGACTTTAAGCAGCTTTTGGCTATGAGAAAAGTTTCTCAAGCGGAATTTCCCGCAGAGATAATCTTTTCCTCGTAGTAGGCAGCCCGAGCTTTCTTTATTTCTGACATGTACAAGCAAATGGCTGTCCTATAGTCTTCTTTTTTGCTGGGTGAGAAATCTTTTCTCCAGATCCTTTAAAGCTTTTTACATTGTTGTTTTTGGCTACGTAATGTGGGGGAGAACCAAGTGACCTTATTAGGTCCCAATTTCTTGTGGATAATTTTCTTAGGGAGTACGGTATTCAAGGATCCCTCAATCCAGTCAGCAACACTTTTGTTAGCTGTCACCGGATTGGGATCAAGATGGGGTTTGGTCATTTCAAGCTCCTGAGTCCACCGCTCCAGAGGGAGTTGTGGCCAAGGACGAATGAGCCTACTTGTCTAATGGGTAGGTGATACCATAGAAGGAGGGTGTCAGGTAAAAGGGATAAGGAAGTGGTCTGACCAGGGTATAGGAAGGGGAGCATTCCCTTTGAGTGAATCCAGGTTCGAGAACATAGGGTCCAGGAGATGCCCTTTGATGTGGATGGGTTCGGACACTTTCTGAAACAGTGGGCCGACCCTGAGATCGAGAGCTAGCTCAGTCGCCGCTACTTCTAAGGGATCATCGAAGTGCATGTTAAGATCTCCGAGAAGAATAAAATTAGCTGAAGTGCTGGCAAGATTTCAGGCTGTTTCCAGCAAGGAGTTTCAAAAGAGTCCCAACGTCCCTGGGGGACGATAGACCAGAATGCCAGAAAGTGACAAAGAGTGGGTCAGTTCAATTGAGAAATGAATATTCTCACAATCTAATATGGGACTGTGTTGTACCCAGTTAGAATAATTGGGTTGTCCAAAGACTTGTAAAAAAGTTACAAGCTTTATTGTAGGTTCAACGAGCCACCGCTCCTCCCACCCAGTGCCTTCGAGGTCCCAACTGTCCTCTCGTAGAACCCCCTGACATCAGAATACCATGACAACAATAGAGAACATTCACCCCACCTAAACAAGCATTGCTAGGCATAACATATTACCTCTTTTTGAAATAAACAAGAAACAAAACACAGTTTCCTAAGCAAATAAATATAACACATAAATACACTACAACATATCCTAAGCATAATAAAACCTATAAAATACTTTTTAGAAATAAAATGAAAAAAACAGAAAAACAATCGACCATTATAATAGTTCTAGAAGCAACAGTAATTCTGTACAAATGAACAGTTAACAATTACACATCAAATTGCTCCCATCACCGCAGTTTCCACGGCAGTTGCTTAACACGTGTGAACTTTCTTGGCCCATAACATAACACATTGCTTTCACAACAATCACTCCGTGGCACGGTAGACAAACCATCGGAACCAGCATCCACCAACTTTCTAGAACTAACGTCCATTGAAAGAGATGCGTCACCTGCGGATTGAACCTTGACAATCTTGCTCAAGTTCCACCAGTGACCACCTTTGACCATAACTGCCCCTCCACACACTCTTTCCACACAAACAGGTTCACCAAAATTCTTACCGCCTTTACTGACAAACCTCGTGCTTTTAATACGAACCAGATCCCCAGGACTAAGCCCAACCAATTTGACAGATTTTTTTAATTATATCTGTCAACCATCTTCTTCTGAGCATCCTTCACTCGTAACTCCAAGGCATCATTATCAATGTTAGACGACACCTTGTTAGCCACAGTCCTCAACAACCAAGCAGGATACAACACAGAAGTAGGAATTCTCCCTTTTAAGGATACAAAAGGTGCAATTTTAGTAAGAGAATGAGGTGTCGTGCGATAGAACCACAACATAGATCTAACCGCACCTTCAATATCAAGACAATTTTGTTTTGCCCATTTGATACAATCCCCACAACCCTGTTCATTCTCTCCACCAGTCCATTGGTTTGTGGATGTCCAACTGAACTCTTTAAATGTTTCACTCCCGACTCCTTCAGGAAATCTTCCATGTCCTGACTTACAAATTGCACACCATTGTCAGACACAATGGCTTCCGGAAAGCCTTCTCTCACGAATAATTCTTTGAGAAACAAAATAGCATTGTTAGCCGTGGGTGAAGCACAAAACTTTACCTCCGGCCATTTACTATGGAAATCCATTAAAACAAAAGCAAAACGAAGGTTATACGGAAGAAAATTGAAAGGACCAACTAGATCTATTCCCACTTTCAACCACGGTCTCATGGGATAATCAATAGGTTGAAGTGGAGGCGTAACAACCCTCAGCTTCTTTTCCGCGCCACTATATACACCACACAGTTTCACACTTTCTTCAATGTCCTTATCCATAGAAGGCCACCAATAATGTAATCTAAGGCGCCTTTTCGTCATGGTTGCCCCCAGATGACCATCATGCGCACAATCAATAAGCTTGCAACGAATGCCAGAAGGAGGTACACACCTACCATCCCTCATAATCACACCATCTTCAATAGACAGCTCCTCAGAAATTTTCCAAAAGGGTTGAATTTCCTGACTTACACATTTTTCTCGTGGCCATCCCTTTACGATGAACTCTTTCACCCTGTCCAGACACCGATCAGCTTTCACCGCCACATTCCATTCCATCTCACTGCAAGCCTTGTTATCCACTGCATCTACCACCGCAATAAAACAATCCTCTTTGTCCTCATCCAAATCTAAAGGGTCATCATCACTCAAAGGCAGTCTAGACAACATATCTGCCCTGACATTCTGTTTTCCAGGTATATGTTTTGTGACAAAATTATACTGTAACAACTTTGTGGTCAACCGCGCAATTCTAGGAGTAGCATATTTTACACGCTCACCCCCTAAAATATAGACCAACGGTTTATGGTCAGTGTGAATCTGGAATTTCCTGCCCCATACGTACGTTCTAAACTTCTCACACGCCCAAAAGCATGCTAACAGTTCCTTCTCAATCACGGAATAATTGACCTCAGCATCTCTTAAAAGCCTGGACGCATAACTGATGGTGACCTCATCATTACCCACAACTTGCGTAAGCACTGCCCCCAAACCATAGTTGCTGGCATCCACAGTAATGATACAAGGTACCATTGGATCGTATGCCCTCAAAGACTTCGCATTCGTCATTTCAGCCTTGACTAACTCGAAAGTTTCTTGACACAAATCATCCCACACAAACATGATATTTGATCTCAACATATTGGATAGCGCTTTCATTTTACTGGCATACCCTGGGATAAAGCGCGAATAAAATTCACATAAACCCAAGAACGAACGCAGCTCGTCCTTATTCTTGGGACAAGGACACTCCACAACTGCTTTAACCAACCCAGGCCTCGGACTCACACCCACACCAGAGACCAAGGTGCCGATTACGATCCGGTAAAAACCGTGTACGAACCGTCGGTCGGAGCGAATTCCCCGTCCGACTCGTACCCGGTCGTAAAACTTTACAAACATGGAATTACGATTCGCACGGAAACACTATTTCCGTACGAATTGTAAAAAACACCGACCGACGAAAATATACATACGAATGTGATCCGGGAATGCTGCGACGTGACGTCGGGACGCTTTCAGGCAGCGTTTCACGACCCAGGAATTACGATTCGAACCGACAGCAGTCCGGACGGCAATATTTTCACGGCACCCAAAAAGTGCCGCAAAAGCGAAGTACGGCGCGAAATGACCAGAGTAGGTGGCCCGGTACGTGCCGTACCCCCCCCCAGCCCCCGTAGGTACGCGCCGACCCCCCCCCAGCCCCCGTAGGTACGCGCCGACCCCCCCCAGCCCCCGTAGGTACGCGCCAACCCCCCCCAGCCCCCATAGGTACGCGCCGACCCCCCCCCAGCCCCCGTAGGTACGCGTCGACCCCCCCCAGCCCCCGTAGGTACGCGCCGACCCCCCCTGTGTGTACACCCGTGTACGTGTCGAACCCCCCGTGTACGTTCGAGTCGTACCCCCCCGTGTACGTTCGAGTCGTACCCCCCGTGTACGTTCGAGTCGAACCCCCCCCGTGTACGTTCGAGTCGAACCCCCCCCGTGTACGTTCGAGTCGAACCCCCCGTGTACGTTCGAGTCGTACCCCCACCCGTGTATGTACGGTGCGTACCCCCAGCGCTACGCGCTGGGGGTACGCACCGTACACATACGGCACGTACCGGGCACCTGTTTGGACGTCTCCATGGTTGTTATGGGAGTTCGGTGCGGACGGTCTTTTAACCATACGGTTGTACATTCGGACGCCCGGGATGAATCATGATTCCTCGGTCGGACTTCACCTTTCACGTTTGTACGGTGAATCGTACGAGGACGTGTCGGACACATTTTCCGACCCGAGGACGTGTGGGGAATGATTCCCAATGCGGTTCGTATGGACTTTTTACCATGCGAATCGTGATTGCCAGTTCGTACGGCACTTGTACGATTCGTACGGTAAAAAGACCGGATACGAGTCGCACGGGGATATTTTTTACAGGATCGTGATCGGCACCCAAGTGTCCTAAAAACTCTATCTCCTTCTTCCAGAATTCACATTTGCTTTTCTTAACCACAATCCCTTTTTCTTCAAAAATGCTTAGAACAGATCTAAGGACCTTGTCATGTTCATCCAAGTGCTTGCTGAATATCAATACATCATCTTGAAAGATTACCACTCCTTTCACCTCTTGTAACACAGACTGCATAACCCTCTGGAAAACAGACGCTGCAGAAGCTAGCCCAAAAGGCATTCTACAAAATTGAAATGACCCAAAAGGTGAATTAAAAGCTGTGTAATGCCGAGAGTCCACATCCAACAACACCTGATGGTATGCCGACGCTAAGTCAATTTTCGAGAACCATTCAGCCCCTCTCAGTTCCTCTAATAAATCCCCAATTTTAGGTAGGGGATGTGCATCCAACCAAATTTCCTTGTTGAGACTCCTCAAATCTACACATAAATGAATCTCGCCGTTGCGTTTACGTGCGACCACCAATGGACTAAGCAATAAGCTAGATTCTATCGGCTGTATAATACCAGATTTTTCCAGTCTGTCCAACTCTGCCTTAAGATCAGCTCTAAGACTGAATGGTACTGACCTCACCTTGTGCTTGACTGGAATGGCATCATTCTTAATCTTAATTTTGTGTCTGAAGCCTTTAATTTTTCCTAGAGAATCAGAAAATACACCAGGAAATTCACTTTCCAACTTGTCAGAACCCACAAAATCTTGCACAACCAACACCTGTTCACTCGTTCCTGGATTCAAAACCATACCAAACAGGCCTTGGTGAAACCACCCCAGAATGTTTAGACCACGCACAGCCACATAGATTTTACCTTGAATTCTGCGACCCTTAAACTCTAGCACATCTTCAATAAATCCCTCTAAATCTATCTTGCGTCCTTCGTAGGAAACAGGTGCTCTATCTGGTGGAAACAACGGTCTGTCACCCCATGACTTCTTAAACAGATCATGAGTAATCATGGTGATACGTGCCCCCGAATCCACCAACAACTTCAAAGTCACATCACCCACTTTTATTTCCTCATATGGATCAACACAATCTGCCGGATCCCCAGAAACAATGCTCTCATCAGTTACCGTCACAATCATATCATGAAACTCTTGCACTATATCATTCTCACTCAAACTCTCATCTTTGCCTACACTATTCTCTTTCTCATTTTTTAGAAAGTTTGATTGACACACCTTAGCCAGGTGCCCCAATCTGCCACACTTATGACATTTTGCATTTCTCCCAGGACAAAATCTATTGTCCTTGCCATGCGGAGCATACCCACAACGGTAACACATATTTGTTTTCTTGAAAGGTCCCTTCACTTGATTTTTATCTTTTCTAATCATGTTTCCCACAGCACTTGTGGTTGCTACAGCATTAACCGAATCTTTTGTAACCGACCCACTATTTAACTCCTTGATAGAGTTTTGTGCCAACTCCAAACTTTTTGCCACTTTTATAATTTCCTCCAAACTAGGGATCCCCATAGTGAGTAATTTTTGTTGTATTTGTTTATCTGCACAATGCGCGATAAATTGATCTATAACCAACTGGTCTCTGTATTCTCCAAAATCACACTCCGCACACAGCTTTCTCAATGCACTCAAATACGTATCTACGTTTTCTCCTTGCACTTGTGCTCTTTTGAAGAATTTGTGTCTTAACACAACCAAACTTGGCTGAACATCAAACTTAATAACTAGTTTCTTCACTGCTTCTTGATATTCATCAATGACCTCACCTTCAGCTAATACTAACACAGGAAGATGTTTGTAAACTTCTCTTCCCTCAAAACCTAGTGAATTTAGGAGCAGAAACTTTTTCCTTTCCGCTCTATAACGCGAAGCTCCAATGGCCCCCACATATGTCTCAAACGCGTCAAACCATTGCCTCCACTGTATTGGTGGTGCGCCAGGACTTTCTAGGAACGGAGGAGGCGGATTTACAGCTTGCATACTGCAGACCACAAATTTTTCTTGTTACCCAATACTAGTTATAACTAGCTTGTTAAACCACCCCTACACAATTCCCCGTAACTGTAGTGCACAACACTAAAAAATATTAACCCTCAAAATTCCAGCTTGAATGTCACAAAGTTACTATGTCCCCCACCGAATACAGCTCAAAAGTTAAGGCAACCCAGGAGTCTCATCGATGGACCAACACACAGTTCAGAAATAGAATTCCCTCGATGGATCAACTCGCTGTAAAAGAAAAACGGACAAAAACAAAAATACCATAGTCTTTTCACCTTGACAGCTCGACACACACCACTTTTAACAGCAGAGACTCCCAGACGGATGATCCGCTCGTAGCGCGTTGTGAATTAAAAATTATCCAGGCTCGACACCACACAGAAGCTTTCACTTCCTCACACGAAATCTGACGTGTTGATGCTCCAGGTCGCTGCACCGCTGCAGAGACGTCTTCATACGTGATAGGCTGTTGCCCCACCAAGCTTCCACCAATACGCTACGCACTATTCTAATGCGTCATCATTCCTCCTCTGCGCTCGCCGGGGAAACAACCTCTGATACTGCAACACCTCCCGGACTGCCCGATCTGCGCCAACTCCTCGCGAGCAGGTACTCCTTACTCTTTCTTTGCTTCAATCAGCCAGAACAGGAGCTACCACCTCGGTTGTCCTCGCTTTCCGCACATACGTCCCACGAAGCGTTAAAACTCCTCCAAACCTTCAGGACAGGGCAGTTTCTCCTCGAACTTCACAACCCTTCCAAAGCGTTTTTTTTCTAGACTGCACTTCGGCTGCACATTTCAGTCTCAATTCCACATGTGACACCGCAGCACTGCAGCAAGTCGTTTCTTCTTTCCCAAACGCTGTTTTTCGTGTGTCACAGCACCGAATCTGTGAAGCGCTTCACTTTTGCTTCACCTTTGCGATGGCTCGCCCGCTCGTCGCCAAAAATATGCTGTACCCAGTTAGAATAATTGGGTTATCCAAAGACTTGTTAAAAAGTTACAAGCTTTATTGTAGGTTCAACGAGCCACCGCTCCTCACACCCAGTGCCTTCGAGTTCCCAACTGTCCTCTCATAGAACCCCCTGACATCAGAATACCATGACAACAATAGAGAACATTCACCCCACCTAAACAAGCATTGCTAGGCATAACAGACTGCCTAGTCCACGACAGGTCATGTAATCTTTATAAATAATGGCAATTCCACCCCCAAGCCCAGGGGATGTGTCTTTCCTATGGATAAGGTACCCAGGCGGAAGGGATGGAACGATATCTGGCTCAGAGTTAGTCGAGAGCCAGGTTTCTGTCAGAAACAGAGCTTCTGGGTCTGTGCCTTCTAGCAACGTTAGGATCTCAGTCTTAGGTTTGGGTAGGAACCGACAGTTTAGTAGTAAAAATGTATGGGGTTTCTTGTCAGGGGCAAGGGGGGATATGTTGAGGGCGGAGATTAAAAGAGCAGTGTAGGCAGCTTACCTGGTTCTGCTCAGGGAGGATGGTACGGGTACATTTTGACCCTACTGGTCTGTTTAGTTGTTTGAGCTGCAGACTAGAATAGTGCTGTCGATCTGGAAAAGAGGGGGCAGGGGTCCTGGCCCCTGGGCCCGGTCGGGCGCGGACAGGCGCAGACGGACTTGTCTTAAGCGTGCCTTCGGTGCACCAGCGGCGTATCATGCAGCGCTTTTAAGGTCGTCAGCGGAGCGTCGGGTCGAGCAGCTAGAACGCTGACCCGGCGCCTGTTTCTGCGTGAGCCTCTTCCTGTACTGACCAGTTCCCCGTCCACCCTCCACCCTAGCTAAACAAGCTCCCCCAAATACACAATTAAAAAGAATAGCAACAGCGGTGAATTTAAAAAGTATCACACAATTCTGGAAGATAGCAGCAATATTATTTTTTAAAATTTGTTAGCAGCAATTAAGAACAGTAATCGCTCCCGTGGCCTAGTAGCAACACAGTTTTAAGGAAGCAGCAATATTGATTTAAAAAAAAGGTATTAACAACGATTTAAGAATAGTGATCGCTCCCGCGGCAAGAAGTCTCTGATTACCGCTACGCGGTCGCGTCATGCGGTGCTTTTGAGATCGTCAGCGGAATAACATAAAATTTATTTTAAAAAAATTCTATTATAAATTAAAACATTAAACTATTTCAAAATCTTTAAACTTAAATTTCCCACTCCAGTGAGTGCAACAGTAGGGAAAGTATTGGATTGCGGAGAGGTAAAAATTACTATTCCCACTCCAATGAGTGCAACAGTAAGAAAAGTATTGGATAGCGGAGGGGTAAAAATTACTATTCCCACTCCAATGAGTGCAACAGTAGGGAAAGTGTTGAATAGCGGAAAGGTAAAAATTACTATTCCCACTCGAGAAATGCAACAGTGGGGAAAGTGTTGGATAGCGGAGAAACAAAATTTACTATTCCCACTCCAGTCAGTGCATCAATAGGGAAAGTGTTGGATTGTGGAGGGGTAACATTTACTATCCTCACTCCAGTCAGTTTAAAATTAAAAACAAACAAAATAAAAATATATTTTTTTAAAGCAAATTAAAAAATATATAAGTATGGTAAAAATAAAAATATATTTTATATTACAAATAAAGAAAATAAAAACATATAATGTTAAATACATATCACAAATATCTACAAATATTACATAAAATAAAATAAAAAGAATATTTTCAAACAAATAAATATTTTTATTTAGGAATTATTTATAACAAAAACATGAATTATTACACATATTTAGTCTATTTACTTCCTACCCTATAACACCACACAACTCACAACCCACATCGAAAAAATGTATTTGCATAATTAACATAAATAATGGTCAATTAAACACATATTATTAATTAAAAAAACAAATTAAAACACATGCAATGTAATTAACTCCCCACAAATTACACCTATAATCCCCACAACCCACATCTAAAATTAAACTGTAAAAAAATTAATGACACAATTAAAAAAAAAATTCAATTAAATAACTGATAGTATTTAACAACTAATTATAAAGTAAGTCAAATTAATTTACTCCCCACCCTTCACCCCTATAAACGCAAAACCCACACACAAAAAATAATGAACAATTGCACAATTTTTTTTATCAATTAATTAATTTATATTAATTATCATCCTATCATTAATTAATAAAAAATAAATTACTTCCCACCCTTTAGCCCTAAAACACCTAAAATTAATTACACAATTACCAAAATTGATTTTCAATTAATTAATATTAATTAACAACTAATTGTAAATATTTTAAAATAAATTACTTCCCACCCTTTACCCCCTATAAATCCCACAACCAGCCCCTAAAATTAATTACACATTCCCATGATTAATTGTCTATTATATATAATATTAATTAATTAAATATGAATTCATTAAAAATAAATTACTTCCCACCCTTCACCCCTATGAACCCCAAAACCCACACCTAAAATTTACCAAAAAGATGTAAGAACACAAATAACATTATAAAATCTCAATAAAAAAATATATTGATAAATACATATATTCATTAATTTATTATAATTAAATTACTTTCCACCCTATTCCACTATAAACCCGCGACGCGCTACAGTATTAAAAACCACATTTTATTAAAATAAAATTAGTAGCTACTAAAAATGTAACACATATATTAAAAAACATAAGAAATTCTTATACAAAAAATACATCACATACATTTAAAATATATACTGAAATACATAATACTAATTCAAAAATGACTTCTATATTTTTTAAATCGATATTTCTTACCTTAAAGTCCATATTCTTGACCACAATATTCTTGCTGTTATTCTGTGTCACAATATTTAAAATTTGATATAAGTGTAAGACGACATTTCCAACTCGATATTTTGACTGAATACCACAATGCTCGGTTTCCGATAGTCTTTCCACGTCAGGCTTTCTGACATGGAAAGCCTGTCGGAAAAAGCGAGTTTGGGGGCCCCTAGCAGGGACCCCTTCTCTTTTCGGCCTCCGGTTGGGGGCAGAGGAGGCACCTATGGTGCACCCAGATTGATCCCCGTTGATCCCTGCACCATGTGGTAGGTACCCTTAGGTGCCTGCCATGCGAATCAGGGATGTACACAACTTCCTTTTTCCCTATGGGTGCTTGTGCTATGGCCGGTTTATGGCCGTAGCACAAGCTTCCATAGGGAAATGTAAGTATGCGACCGCGCCATGTATAAGGTGGTCGGTCCGTCCCGATTCCGCAATGATTTGGGTCATAGGCAACTCCGACCGACATCATAATCAGACCCTTTGCAAATGTACAACATTGTATGCCCCAGTACTTTCTCTACTCCATGCCTCCAAAATTGATGTCCTTCGCCGAGACCCTCATAGATCAATTTTTTCTGACTTCTTTGGTTCAATTTGATAGAACAAAACTCACAACTTCTCAAGATATCTGCTGGGTGCAAGTCTGTCAGTACTACCAAATGCTTTCTACAACCTACGCCTTCTCTACCTAATCTTGCCCTTGCTGATCGTACCTCATAAGACTGAATGTGCATTCACAGGGGTCACTCCCAAACCTGAATACTCAGGGCATCATTAGGATGACGGGCGGACTTTGTCCACCCGCCATCCTGAAGGAAAACGGGACCGTCAGCCATATGTGCGGCGGTCCCGTGGGGGAGATTAGGATGCGCCCCCCACACTGGCGGGCGCATCCCGCATTTTTTACATTGTGGCGGGCGGTGCTGCAAGCAGCACCCGCCGCAAGGTAAAAAATGCATGTTGTGTATTTGCATGCACAAGTGGCAGGCTCTTCAATGGGAGCCTGTGTTCACGTTCGGAACACAGGCTACCACTAAAGTAAATGGGAGTCCAACTGAATCGCATCTGGATGCATCGTACTCGTTTGATTGGGCTCCCCTGATCCAAGTTGTACGGAAAGCATTCCTGAACCGATTCGTTCTGTATGCTTTCCAAATTAGATGGGAATAAGGCCCTACAACTTTGATTTTATGTCCACTCACTCACATATCCCCGTTCTTTTTGTTTGAGCTTTGTTGTTTCTAAACCAAATGAACTTTTACATGCTATTATTTTGGAAATTGTTAATATCTTGTCTTAATGCTTTATCTGATATTGAAAGATTTATTCTGAACCATAACAATGATTACAAATAGTTTTGGATGAGCCCTTTGTTTATTGTTGGTTGACTATTTTCTCAGTATCATTGCTTGCTTCTTATTTAATGACTTTCCTTCCTCTGCTTGTATTCTTCAGTGAAGCTTGGCTTCTTTACCCTCCTTTTGATTGGATAATTTGTATCCTTCCACTTCTTACATTCAGGGGATTACTTTTTTATTTCCTTTTATTAGCAATCTATGGGAGTGCATGTGGTTTCTTGCTCTCTCCCTAGTTCCATGAGTGCTTCCTCCTCAAATACTTACGCCACCACCCCACATTGTCCACATTACTCTCCCGCCACCAGCTCATCCGTTGTTTCCTCACCTCTTTAAGTCCTTCTCATCTTTTTTTACCAATCCCCTTCTGCTCTTTCACTATTAATCACTGTCATTGCTGCTGCTCTTCAGTGGCCCAATCATGCTCCTCTGATTCTCCCCTGCCTTTTGCCCATCCTGTCTTTATTCATAGGTTATTTGTGTGTACTTTTTCATGAGGGCGAAGCAGCAGCAAATTGTTACTAGGCTTTTCCTTTCTGAAAATACGTATACCTCTGTTTGTTTATGTTTTTTGCCTATGGTTTTCTGGATCAGTAAAAAATATTGGCAAAAAGCCAATAGGTCTGCATTGGCAAGGGCAAAACTGGCTTTGCCAGTGCCTATTTTAAATTGCTATACCAGGATTCAGTGCCAGATCTGGTACATTTTCTTATGAAAATTTTCCAGATTTTCCCTAGGTGTACCTTAAGTCAGCATGGATATTCTCAAAGTTATATATATTTAAGTATATCAGACTGAAATTAACACACTTGGAAATTCATCAACTGATATAGCCTTTGTTGGATCCTGGTCTTTGTTATATCATATGAGAAACTAAAAAGGTTCTTAGGACCAATAGAAACCTTAGAAACAATGTATATATCTGAGCTATTTATGATCCTGGACCATTACAACCACTCAGAATGTAGTCATAACATTCTTAGTTGCTGCCTCCAAACTGTGTAAACCCACACCTATATCTCAAGGGGGTACCACCTCCTGAAACTTCACAATTCCTAAATACCTCACCTTCTAACACTTGTTCTGGACCCAGTCCAACCTTCATACTGCCCTTACTTTTCAAGCTGTCAGATCGTGCAATGAAACTACAGTGAACACTTTCCTTTGCAAATATTTTAACATTAACGTTTGTATATACTTTAGTATATACTTATATGTGTATGTACTTTGTGGGCTTTGGAGATCAGCCCTAGGACTTGCCTGCTTCTGCTTAGGGACTTTTTTCTGTTCAACTGCCTCTATTTAACGGTCTTGGTAGAAAACGACCAGTAGAGGTCAGTAAAATACCAGAATTGCTTTCTGCTGAGGGACTTTATATTTTTTATTTTTATGGCGACTGCCTTTATTTAACTTTCTTGATAGAAAACGACCAGTAGAGATCAGTAAAATACCAGAATTACTTTAGAATTGTCTAGATTCCAGTCCATCGAAATTGTCTTCCAAGAGCACCTGTAGACAATAATATTTTTTTCAAATCATGTATTTTCAGTGAGCACCGAAGGCCCTGATTGTATATTAAAAACAGAGCTTTGGACTATACCATTTACCGCTGAAAGGCAATATTTCTCTCTATGTGTTCCCATACCTGGCGTGTCACGCAGTTTGGTGCTTACTTTCCCTCCATGTTAAAGGACAGAAGATGTTTAATTTTTTTTTAAATTTTTTTTTTTATTAAGTCAGTAAACCGATACAGAACAATAAGACAAATCATAAGAAAGCACACAGCTTGTTCATCATAACAGAAAATAGAAACATTGTACAGCCATATTAAATTACCAGAGGAGAAAACCGATCATTGTGAAATGATATGAAAATCAACATAAAACAAGAAGGAGCAAATAATACAGAAGAAGTGTACATATATCACATCATAAAGTAAAGTACTGCTAAATGCAATACTAATGCAAGAGTCTAAATATGTATCTATCATTTTGGTTTCCTCTCTGGAAGGCCCAACCTCCTATACACTGTTTACTTGTAAATTTCATCTACACCTATACATACTGATTATCCAATAAGTCTCCCATAAAACTATAAAGGGTAAGTACTTTTGAATTAGCGAGAGAGGATAAAATCTCTACCAACCCAACGGGGCTGAACTGAGATCTTATATTGTCGTGAGAGATGTTTCGTTAGAGTCCCCCCAAATCTCCTCACCAAGTTTGTGTTTCCGTGGGCTTTTGATGGCATATAAATTAGTCTCGAGTTTACAAATAGCAAATAACCTGCCTCTCCACATCTCAAATGTAGGGGGTTCTTTCTCACGCCACAGTGAAGCTATACATAACCTTGCTACTGCAACCGCAATATGTAGAAAACATCTATATATATACATTCCATGTGTAGGTGTTTTATTTTCTATGACCCCCAACATCATAACTAATGGAGTTATCTCAATATGTTCTCCTGTGACTTCAGTTAAAAATGTCTGTATCTTATTTATCAATAATTTCAACTCTGAACATGTAGCAAACATATGAACTATGTCCGCCTGTTCCTCCCCACATCGGGTACATTTGTCCTCATTTATTCCACCGCAACGTGCCATTTTGGCCGGTGTACAATATAGATTAAACATGGTTTTGTATTGTTGGGTTTTCAAATTTGCGTATATTAAAAGCTTTTCAGCTAGATAAATGGATTCTTGCAAAATATTACCTTCTGCGGCCACTCTCAATTTCCATTTATCATTCTGTGCCTCAACATCGTCCTTTTGTATGTCAATAACTGCCTGATATATATCCCCAATTTTACCCCGGGCATTCACAATTTCTAAAAGATTGTTTTTCTCGGCTAAACATAAGATATCCCTCCTTCGGCACAGGAAGTCCCGGATCTGCAAATATTTTAAAAAAATTGCTTTAGGAAGATCATAGTTAGTCATCAATGTAGCGTAAGTTTTAACACCACTACTGTCTACCAACTGGCCCAAAGTTGTAATACCTTTACTTCTCCATTTATTCATAATGCCATCTAAGAAGATAGATGGAAGTAGTGTCACTGCATCCGTGGGTGTATAGTAGTTTATTATACCCATATTTATCTGCCTCTTTATTTGGCGCCAGACCTTATAGGCTGCCTGGAGGACTTTAAAACGAGTCTTCTTATAGTAACTTGGCTCTATAATTTTAAAGAATGTTCTCTCTGTCCTTGCACCTAATAGTAGCTGATATATATGAGGTACATCTCCTAGAGTTTCACCACAAAATCCCACCAATAGGATTCCAATGTGTTGTAATAAACAAGCCCAGTAATAAAATTGAAAATTGGGTACTGCCCACCCCCCTCTATCCCGTGGCAGATTCATAAATTTTAAAGCCCGTCGGGGTTTCCCCTGTGCCCATAGAAAGCTATTGCAGATAGATTGTATTCTCTGCATTTGTTTTCTTGTTATTTCCAGCGGTACTGCCCTAAAAAAGTATGATACCTTTGGAAGCACATTCATTTTAAGGACATTGCATCTTCCCAGTAATGACAAGTGTAAATTTTCCATCCTGTCCAAATCTTTTTTAATCTTATTAAGAAGGGGTTCCCAATTAAGTTTAACCATCGTATCTAGGCACACATTCAGGCATATTCCCAAATATACGGCCAGCTCTAGAACTCTCTGATCCCTAAATTGCGTTTTTTCAGTACAGATTACCTGTGTTTTAGTTAAATTCAATTTGTAGCCTGCACTTCTCCCAAATATTGCTGCCAATTGTTCAGTCTGCTCCAATGTGATTGCAGGATCCGGTGTAATTATTGCAATATCATCTGCATAAGCAAGTATATCAACCCGCTCCAACCTAGGGCCTGACAGCTGTTCATTTTATCTATGCTCTAATAGGTTCAAGAGCGGGTTGATATATATCGCAAATAACAGCGGGGAGCACGGGCATCCTTGGCGAGTTCCTCTTGATATAATTAATGATTTTGATTCTAACCCTAGTGTACATATTCGTGCCTTTGGGGATCTATACATGGTCTTTATAGCCTGAATAAACCCTGCCCCTACGCCATGCAACCTAAGTGTGGCCCATAGAAATTCCCATGAGACACGGTCAAACGCTTTTTCTGCGTCTAATAATATTACCCTGCATGGCAGCTTATGTGTGTTGGCAATGTCTAGCAATGTTGTTACTCTGCTTATATGATTGACCGTGTCATACCTGGTATGAACCCGTGCTGGTGAACTGAAACCAAAGTCTTAATAACATGTGATAATCGTGTCGCTAAAACTTTTGCATACATTTTACAATCGCAATTAATTAACGATATTGGCCTAAACGATCCTGGGAGTGTAGGGTTTTTTTCTTTTTTTTTAAATACAATAATGCTTGCCTCATCCCAGGATAACGGAGCAGTGCTTCTTTGTGCCTCCCAACACACCTCGAGCATATCTACCTTAATTTCAGATAGTAGTAACTTATATATTTCTAATGGGAGTTTATCTGGCCCGGCAGCTTTTCCCATAGCCAATGAGCCCACAGCATCTACTAACTCCTGTATCGATATTGGCTTCTCTAATGCCCTCCTATCTTCTTCATCTAGGATTATCCTGTATGGGTCCTTATATAACTCCTCCTGATCATCTATACTATGATCCTCCTCAGAATACAACTTCTCATGATATGTTCTAAATACTTCTAAAATGCCCTCTGGTGTTTCTATTATGTTCCCTGATAAGTCCTCAATTGTCTCTATAATATTTTTAACTTCCTTGCATCTGATCTTTTTCGCTAAACATCTGCCAGTTGTTTCCCCAAACTCATAACAATCTCTCCTGAAAAGATGGTATTTTTGAGCAAAATATCTTTAGCCCATTCCTCATTGATCTTAGATTTACCCCAGGCCACCTCTGTCTGTGCCTGTGCGATGTCCGCCTTATCCCGCACAGCTTCTATTAGTCTGCGTTCTAAACAACGTAACTCCTCGTATAATTGCATCTGATGTTGTCTAAGGTGTTTCTGAGTACGTAGACCAAAACCGATTATCTCTCCCCTTAGTCCGGCTTTCATCGCATCCCATACCATCCCTAATTTAGTAGAGCCCCAATTTATAGCTAAGAATTCTATCACCCATTTACGAATATGAGCAACAAACTCTTCATTTAACAGTAACTTTTTATCAAAGGAGAATGTACTTCTAGGTCGCATTAAACCAGATATTGCAAGTTTCAGTATAATTGGATTATGATCCGAAGTTATACGGGGATAAATCAATATTTGTGCGTCTTTTTGGAGCATTTTGGATATAAAAAAAGAGTCTATTCTAGTGAACTTTTGATGGGAGCATGAATAATGCGTATAACCTGGTTCAGGATGTTTCAGCCTAGGCCACACATCAACTAGGCCGTGTTCATGGAGAAGCTGTTGTAGAGCTTCATAGACTCTAGGTTTTTTACCAATATATTTATCAACTCCAGAACCTTTATTAATATCTTCCAATTGAATATTGAAAGCGCCAGTCAGAATCACTGGAGTTGCCCAATTAGCTAGTTCCATATTAAGATATTGAATTACATGCTCCTCATCATGATTAGAACCATAAACAGAGCATATTGTATAATTTTTGTTAGCAACAATGCATTCCATCATGGCCCATCGCCCATATTTATCTGCAGCACTTTTAGTTATTTTTAAAAGACCCTTTTTAGAGAGTATAGCGACCCCACGAGTGGTAGTCCCTTGTGTAGTGCACACCTGCATCTCCAAACCGAGCTCTCTCAAAAAGTTATGTTTGTTTCAAGGAATATGTGTCTCTTGGATACAAACTATATCAGGCGACATATTCTTTATTTCGTAAGCCACTCTTTGCCGCTTCCCCCTGTCATTAAGACCCCGCACATTAAATGTGCACACTGTTAACCATGCCATCGACCTGATTAGAATTGGCATATAGCCCTTCCTGCTCTTCTTGGTTGCCTCTCTCTCTTTCTATCTTTCCCTCATAAATCCTAAGACGGTTACTGACTTTCATTACCATTTTTACCCCCACACACCCCCCCTCTGGCAGCCTCCCTCCTCCCCATCACTAGAAGACCACCCCCCTTCCCTTTCCTGCCTCCCCTGCCACCGGAAAGCAGTTCCCCCCTTTCCCCAACATGTAGGCTACTAGACCCCAAGGTCTACTGTGATGGATAGCCTCGCTACCTCCCCATGCTCCCCGTGTCCCCCCGATGCATTCTACCTCTATCTCCTCCCGTAGGTAACACATTTAGAAAAAAGATATCCCCTTTTTTTTCCCCCCTTTTTTCCCCCTTAAGAACCGCATTACATGGACATAAAATAAGGAAAAGGGGGGAAAAGAGCCCTCATTAGCAATCAATTATCTTGAAGTGGTGGCGCAGACAATTTATAGATTATAATTTCTGCATATATTCTTTTCCCTATTGCTTAATCTCTTGCAAATACTCCTTCGCCTTCAGCTCGGAAGAAAAAAATCTCGTTTTATCTTTGTAGATAATTTTTAGCTTGGCAGGGGCTAGCAGAAATGCTTGTGCCCCCTTCTCTTGGAAAGGGGTGATTAGTTGTCTAAATTGCCATCGTTTTTCCACTGTAGTGGGGCAAAAATCCGGGCGAACAAAAAATTCAGTACCTAACGCTTTCCTCCGTCTATCTGGCCTAGCTAGGTCAAATACTGCCTGTCTGGCCAAATAGTTAGAAAGGCATATCAATATAGCTCTGGGTCTAGTATTGGCCTGATGGTGTTTCACTTGGAACGGAAATCTATGGGCCCGTTGTATCTCACTTTCCCAGGACCATTGGGTTAACTCAGGAAATGCCTCTGTGAAAAGTTTGCCTACAAATTTGTGGGGGTCTGCCCCTTCAACCCCTTCAGGTATGCCTAAAATTCTTAAGTTATTCCGCCGCAGGCGGTTTTCCATGTCCTCAATCTTCCACCGTAAGTCATCCCTAGTGCCTCAGTGGACGTCCTCTGTGCCACCATTTCATCCTCTAAAGTTGAGATACGAGTCTCTGCTTCTGTTATTCTTTCACCAATTTCAGAGCATGTTTTAGTCATCCGTCGGACAGAGTTCTGGAGCTTTCTGCAAGCACCTTGTGTTTTTAAACTTTCTGCCCGACTTTCTTCCCTATGGGCCATCATCGTCTCATAAATAAGGGTTAGGGAGATCCCTCCTGATTGCTCAGCGACCCCCCCGCTCGCTTGAAACTGCATGATCTACTTGATTGCTAACTGATATCTGTGGGGCTGTTCTCTTGCGTATAGTCCCGATAGTCCCTGTAGTGTATATTCTATCACTACCTCTCAGAGTTTCCTCTGCCAGGCATATGCTACTAGTATCGCTCCAGCGTCTGTTTGATAGATTAAGGGGATCCTCAGATACCTGTAGGGATTCATCCCCAGAAGAGCTTGAGTGATCGGAAAATGAAAAAAAGGGACCCTCTGTATCTGGCTCTTGTATATTGATTGTCTCGTTCTCTAGCCTCCCATTAAAGTTTTCTCTCTGTTCCTGGGATAGTCCATGCTCACCGGTTGCCTCCTCTATTCCAATTTTTGGAGGGTCCAATTTATTTGGTGTTGGTTTTGCCAAGCCCTCATTTGTCTGTCTGTTAATTAAATCATCAGAGAGACCCTCAAATCTTTGCACTGTGGCCCCACTCAGCATTACGCTCACCTCCGTCTCCATGGATCTCTCCAGAGCCTCTCCGTCTTTAGCGTTGCTGGTGTTCTAGTTTTGCTTCCCTCTGCACTTTGGCACCAGGAAAATTGCAGGAGTAGTCTTTTTTGGAGCCTCAGAGCTAGTTGTTTGAGCGTCGTTTGTAGTTGATCCACCTCGTTGTGGTTTTGGATCGTTTTGGTTGGTTTGATCTTTTCCCATGGCTTTGGAGAGTAGCGGTGTATTCCCCCCAGCAGCTCGGGTCTTCCCCGCTCTCGCACTCTTAGGAGGCATCCCGTCTCGTGCCAGACCGAAGGTGTACACACGCAGCGCCAGAAACCGCAGGATCACACAGCCAGGACCGGGGCTGCATCAGACGCGGTGAGCCGGTTAGTGAGGAGCGCTGTAACGTGAGAAACGCCCACAGCATACCGAACGGAGAAGTTGCGATATTTTCTTCCTCCGGTCAAAACTCCTGCCGATATAGTAGATGTTTCAGCACCCAGGCTAATGTGCTGCATAGCTAAATACATATAAGGCTTCAAAGGTGAGACCGATTGCATTGCAAATGCTTGTTTTTGAAAGCATTTAAAAGGCTGCTTCGTTCATCTCTGGGTATTGTGTGGGCTTCTGCAGAAATTCTAAAGTACAAATACATTTTTTGATTTCATGACTGGTCTACTTCAATGTCCTTTACTTAGGACTACCAAAGGAAGATATTGTAAAACTTCAGACCTATATTATCCTTTCCAAACTTTTAAAAATGCATTTAAAACACCCAGAGAAGTTAGTTCTAGGATTACAAAATGATATTCTGAAAACAATATCCTGAAATATTCTGTAATGAAAAGTGAATTTCCTTAATTAAGTTAAACACATAGGTCCTCATTTAAAATGGCAGCACCGCATGTTTTTTTGCTGCGCTGCACTACGCCAAATCGAAAAGGTAGGACTGCACCGTATTTACAAGACATGGTGCATTCCTGTCATTGCAGCCAGAGCACAATATGGGGCCTATTGCCACCGCAGGCACCCTTGCAGCATGATGCAAGGGTGTCTGCGTTGCTTGCAGGATTATTTTTGTGAAGGAAGGCACACCTTCCTGAACAAAAGAAACCCATAGAGGCATTTTCTTCTTTCTATGTGTGTTGCAGAAAGCACCACACAAACCCTACAAGTTACTGTAAACAAAATGATATGAATCAGTAGCGGCGGGCATAGGTAAGAACGGTGGGACTGTGGGGCAGGGTGGGGTCGGGGAAGTTGACAGACGACGGGATAAGTAGCATTAAATAAAATAATTCAAAAACACTTACTTTGCACTCGCTGAATTGGCGCTGCGGCGAGCGCAAGGTAAGTGGTTTTTTTTTTTTAAATTTAATATCACTTATCACGTCGTCTCCCCCTCACCAGTCTCCTCGCCCCGATATCCCTTACCTGTTTTCCTTTGTACATCTTACTACCCTCTAGTCCAATGTCCTTTGTGCTTCTCTTTTCACCATAGGTCATTGCAGATACAAAAGACAGATTGCTGGAACACATTTATTTTCTTTAATTCCTAAATCCTCTTTTGAACCATTTAAAAGTAACCTAGATGTGTATAGATACAATTTCTAACTGTGTACTAGTTGTAAGTTTTTTTGCATAATAGTCTCTAAATTTGAAAATAAGGCAAGATATATTTTTTATGCAAAACTTCAAGATTTCATCAAAAAAGGTTATTCCAAATTTTGTTAATCCTCAAAAATTGAGATTCATGTCCTGGCACCAGAATTTACAGTCTGATATTTTCATCTTGGTGGTTCAGCTAAAGTATACATCCCTTTTTTATTCTTCAATTTAGAAACTTCGGTCAAAGTGTTCTCCTTAAGTCATATTATGTTCTACATCTGTTGCTTTAAATCTATTCCTATCTACATCTTCTCTACTGATCCCCCTGTTACTGTCAACTGCCTTTGAAAGCAAGTAGATCTGCATTTTCTGCCCAATATTATCTAAATGCGCATGTCTCAATTGCTTCCTGCCCCAAATTATGGCCAATTAGTCCCCTTTCTCATATTTATCATTAGCCAACACAAAGATGGTTATGTAAGTTTGTTTTCCAAAATCAATTACCACAGGTACTATACAGAGACATTAAAAAGATTGCCATGTCCACTTAGTGGCTTTATATCCAAGTACAGCAAGCCTCTTTGTAGTTATGTGCTTTTCTTGTACAGAGTGGTGGTTGTCAGGTCTGGCTGTAGCCAAGACCTTTTGATATTAGTAAGATAATATTTACATTACATAATTACTAAGAGAAGTTTTCAGCCACTTTTCTTCATCCATTTGTCTGCTGTCTCATTCACAGTGTACTTCCACCCACTACACCATACAACATGGGACAAAGGGTCAGCACACCTCAGCCATTGGGTAACTTCATTGTGAGTGACAGCATTCTGCTCTCTCTCAAGGAGCATGTCTGCACACAAAGTGGTTTCCCTTCACTGCCACGGACAAGCAAAGGGAATTGTTGGAGACCAAAGAAATTATGTTGCTTTTTGCCCATGTTTTTAAAATATTGGTAAGGGTCCTACAGCTCCCGGAAAATAAAGTTTTAAGCAAACTGTGACAAAATAAACACTGGCAAATCCAAATGGCTGGAGGCCTATGCCTGAACTATTGACTTTGCCAATGCTGTTTTCTATTGTTTAATTGGAGGATTTTAAATCTGTGTGTTCAAGGTAACTTATTAATGTCATTTGTTTATGGTTATGGCTTTGGTTTTTTTGTTTGTTTTTTCACCATATTGTATGTACTGCTTTTTAAGATAAAATTTTATCGAAATTAAGCATATTGACTGACTGACTGTTTTCTATAGGTTGCAACAAATGTGTAGCATTTAAGGCAAAATTACCTAATCTATTTGATAATGCAGTGTTCAGGGGCACCTGTGTGTTAGGACAGCCTTTCACAGAGAACCTTGCACTGATGACATCACAGACATGCTTCCTGATATTCAAGAGGAGAATGTCCCTAAGTAACAACTCCATCATCAGGGATTTAAAATGGTGCCTGTCCTGAAGGCCAACAACCTGTGCTGTCACTAAAAATGCACATATATCACCATAGAACATCTATTTCCTGTTAAATCCATGCAGCTCTGCGCCACTTTGCTGTCTCCTTGTGTGTCCCTGAGTCATCCAGGACCAAAGAAGAAAACCCTGATAAACATGTAAATGTGTTCTTGTTTAAATTGTGTTTTTGTGGGGTCAACAGTGGTACTCCATTTTCATCTGTGTCTCTTAAAACGTGTCTATTATGATAAACAACGGGGATAGAGGTATTTTAAAAGGGTCCTATTCTGTCAATAAGTCTTTCTTTGGAAGAAAGCGTCTGTTTATTTCGTCTTATAATTTGCTTCTTTCTCATGCACCTCGGCTCGTGTTCTTTTTCTTTATTATGTGATTACAATTTATCCTAAAACATGAAGTAATTTCATCTGCACTTCAAAGCCCCTGGCTTGGCTCCTTGGCTCTCTCCACCTCTCGTTTGAGTCTGCAGTGACATTTTCCAAACTTAGCATTTCTTAACACAGCACCCCCACAGACCTATTCAGAGCGACTCTACTTTTTGATAATCTATTCTGGTTTTTTTTTTCTTCTTCTTTGCGGAAAGAACATTGGCACCAGGAGAGTCTAGGACAGGCTCCTGAAAGAAAAATGCACACCGGAAGACTGTTAATATCCTGGCTGCAAAAATAAAAAAGTTTCTTCTGTCCAAGTGGAAATATTTACAAGCTGGTGTAACACTAACGTGTCTGAAACTCAAAGGCAAATGAATTGCGACTGTTCTTGCATCGAGAGCCTGCCAGCACCTTGGGGAAGGTGACACATTCTTCTGTACACGGTTTTGTGTAATTCTTTGTCCTTTTCATCATATACAAGACAAACCTTCCAACAGAGACCTGTCTTATTTGTCTGAGAAATTGGATCTGTTGGGAACTGTTGGCACAGAGTGAAACTGTAACAGGAATTGTCCGTGTACCTATAATAAATGAAAAAGAAAAAAAACACATTAAACAGTTTTTAGGTCTGCCACACAAGTGATTTTTAATCAAACTCAAAGAGGGCAGGTTTTCCTCTTCATTTCGATAGCTGTCACTCACCTTTAGGACCCAGACGACTAAGTCAGAAATCATGACCTGAATGAGTGAGTGTCAGTGAGGAAGCAGGAAGTGATGTATGCTGCAGTGGCCATCTTGGATGCAAATGGTGGCCATCTCTAAGGACCCCTAAAATGAATCACATCACTCTTACCATTCCAAACTAAGGTCCTTATGTAGAGTCCGTCGCCAAATGTGATGGATATCCCGTCCGCCTTACTATATTTACTTATTATCCACTTGTAATAAGGTGGACAAAATATTCATATTGTGACGGAGTACTCGTTCGCAAAACTCCAATACAGGACCTAAGTCAGCTAGTTAAGTTAGCTGAGGTATACCTCGTAGATGCGGTGACTGCTTTGAGCCCAACATTTATGACATTGTTCTCATAAGGCATGTGAGTGAAAAATCCAAGAATAAGCATTGTTTGCCCTTATTTATCTCAAAGTAATATCTTTGCATGACATTTGGAGGCTAAAAACCAAGCTTATTCTTCATTTTCTCAAATTGGATCCCAAGGGAAACTAAGGCCCCCATTTACAAGAGGCCTTCGCCACCGGAGGGTCACTTTTTATGATGATCTGGTGGCGCAGGCCTCTAAATCATATCTATGAGGTGATTCAAAGCCTTCATGCATGGCTTTGCATGGACACATAGATATGGAGTAAGGCAAGGCAAAGCAAGGCACTGCCTTGCCTTATTCTGTGTCAAGGAAGCGTTCCATGGGCATTGCTGTGTGAGTTCCCAATCAGCACCCATGGATTTTGACATTACCCCAGATTTACAACATCACATAAACCTGGGGCTGCGCCAAAAACCTACACCTCCCCAGAGAAGGTGTTTACATTTCTCCTATTTTTTTCCTTTTTCCATGTGTGCTGAATTCTTTAGCACACAAAGAATGAGGAAAACTCCTCTTGTGATCGTTTTTGTGCAGGAACGTGCCCCTTCCTGCACAAAAACAGTCATGCCAACAACACAGACACCCTTGGACCATGGTGCAATGATGCCTGCAGTGACACTCGGCTGCAAATTGTGCACCGGCTGGAAGGACAGGAATGCACCGTATCTTGTAAATACAGTGCATTCCTACCCTTTCAAATTGGCTTCGGGCAGTGCAGCAAAATGACTTCCAGCATTACCCTACGCCAATTCTTGTAAATGAGGCCCTAAAGGTCATCCTCTGCATTCTGAGAAATTTGACTCAGACATTCAAAAATGGCTTGAAGATGTGCAAATTAGTCAAAATACATCAAACTACTTATCATCTGTCATTTACTTTTCCATTTCCATTTATATATATCTAACGTAAAACAAAATTGACTTAGTCTAGACCACTTATTGCAGAGAATTAAACCTATTGTATCTCCTTCTGATTCTTTGGTCATCTGGAGCAAACCTTGTCTATTTATAGGTAGATGGGGTCCATTTCCGTCCGCGCTGGAATGGCCAGTCCACCACAATATGTCTTAAAGAAGTTCTCTACTTCGAAGTACTCTTAATTACAGGAACAAAAATATTTTGCACTTTCCTCGCCCATCACCTACCTTAGATTGATTTCTACTTTATCAAATTGTATTCAAAGTGCTTTGCAACATTCACAAAGCCATCAGTCTCAGTCAACAGGTTCACAACGAGGACAAACTCAACAAAGTGGGTTGGTCACAGTCATTGAGGAACAAGTGATCTCGTGTTACATGTCAAATTGTGAGGTTTCTCCAAGGATTCACTAGGTCACAACCCATCTAATGAATAAAATGTAGAACCCCATGGGATCTGCCCCCAAGGAAATTTGAGCATGGTGTGAACATTTTATAGCTATCATACTGTGCTACCTGATGAAGAGCTTTGTTTCCTGTTGAGCAAACTAAAATGAAAATACATATTGAATAACAGCTGGGTATTTGTGGAGGCATTTAAACATGAGAAAAAATCTCTGTGATTGGCGTACCCCATTATGAGTTAAGACATAGTCATGTATCAGCACTTGCATTCTTGAAACCCCCCAACATTACAAACAGATTTTAGTTTATTGACTGACACAGGTAGCCAGTGATTAGAGGAAAGCACATATACAGTTGTCTTATTGATTTGTACCAATCAATATACAAAACAATTGGCATCACCTTACACAGAGTCAATGGAGAGATTGAAGAATAGCAAACCATATAATGCAGTATTATAGCCCACTTCTCGGGGTTGAACAGATTGTTAAAGGCCCTCTTCCTGATTTATAGGCCTGAGCCGCATGTCATGGTCACAACAATGTAGAGGGTCTGTAACCTGTAAAAGCTTGAAACAGAAGTGTTATTCTTCTATTAGGCTTCTGGTTCACGGTGAATTACGCGATCAAGGAGACCAAGTGAAACTGCAAGCGCACTCGCTTACAGGAGAGGATATAATATAAAACAATTAAAAGAATAGCGTTTCACACCAGAACTAATCGGCAGACGGGTGACACGCCAATCTTCATACAGGATTTTAATATAAGGACAACTATCTAAACTCTAAGGGGCCAATTCCGATCTCACTCGTAAGGGCACCGAACGCGATCTGGCCTGAAAAAGTACGAGCGGTACGCGTGTTTTTTGCCCGACTTGGACAGCTGTACGAGCGAGCAAGTATGATGCGAGCAACGTGAAATTCACCGACCGAGTCGTTTCCGGGTCCGAACCGCTCCATACGTCTCATCCGTAAGTGAACCGTGCCGTACAATGGATGCGATTTAGGACCGAGCCAGTACGATGCACGCGTCAGACAGCCGGTGCGAGCCGAAGTTTCCGGCTCGCAAAACGTCCAGGAAGTTGCCTTTGGGGGTCCGCGTAGGACCCCCTGTCACCCGCAGCCTTATGACTCGGACACAGGGGGAGACCCAAGGGTCTCCCCAACACAGGCATGTACGGTGCAGATGCCACCGACGCGTACCCACTGTAGGGGTGCCCTTGTGCGAGACGTACCAATTCAGTCAATGGGAGCCCATGTAGGCGTCGTACGACTGGCTCCCATTGACTTCTATGGGAGTCCGACCGAACCGAGTCCGCCAGCATGCGGCCGCATCGTACTCGCTCGGTCGGACTGCAGGACTTCGGCTCGGTCGGAAAACAGTCTGGATCCGGCTTGGTCGGAGAGCTTTCCGACCCAGATCAGAATTGGTGGATTCACCCTGCGGGTGACAGGGGGTCCGACGCGGACCCCCAAAGGCAACTTCCCGGACGTTTTGTGAGCCAGAAACTTCGGCTCGCACTGGCTGTCTGACGCATGCATCGTACTGGCTCGGTCATAAATCGCATCCATTGCACGGCACGGTTCACTTACGGACGAGACATACGGAGTGGTTCGGACCCGGAAATGACTCGGTCGGTGAATTTCACGTTGCTTGCATCGTACTTGATGGCTCGTACAGCTGTACGAGTCGGGTGGAAAACACACGTATGGCTCGTACTTTTTCCGGCTGGATCGCGTTCGGTGCCCTTCCGAGCAAAATCGGAATCGGCCTCTAAATAAGAAGAACATTTATCTAATTGACCATCCAGGTTGGAAGTAGAACCGGCGAAGAGGAGAGGAGTAATAGGAGAAGGTGAAGAGCCTGACAGCCCTGAAGAAGTCGTGGGGTCTTCCCCTTTCAACGAAACACGTGTTGGCTGGGCATTGTGAAATAAAGAGAAAGAAAAGAACACAACAAAATACTCTTTCTTACATAATGAAGAAATGTTATACTTATGTTGAATTTGTGCATGTGCAGAGGATAGGCATTACTTTTGTGGCTGACCTTAGGGTCAGAACCGTGGAGGGTCTAGGGTGTTTCCCCTCCCCTCTGGCATCTCTGGAAATCAGAGCATTTTATAGCAAACAGACGTAATTTTGTGAGCGCCTGGTATATCTAAGATTTATTACACCCCAACAAGACAGTATACTTCTATTAGAGCATTCCATCTAATGAGGCTAGATGTGCTAAAATAAAAGTGGAGATACAATAAGACAAGCAGTGGAAAGTTGCAGCAGAAGGTCTTTGCCAGACAATATTGGCCCACAGCCACTCAGTTGTCTTCAATCGAGCACCCAGCGTTCTAGTGCTCTGATAGGATCTCCAAAGGGGAAACCACTTGTAGGAAGTTGTTCACCTGAGTTGTGTCAAAGGGCCTGAGGCCCTGGCCAATAACTACCTATAGTGCCACCACCCCATCCCCAGTAAAATTGCTATAATAAATCAGACCCTTAAAATTTGGGGGAATATTCACAACATTTTGTTAAATGATGTGTTTTTTAAAGGATCTATTTTGGTGGAAGGGAACTAAAAGCACACTTGAAGGATTTGTTTGGGTATATTGTCCCACAGTTTTAGTCCTACTGAATTGTAGTGCAGTTAATGGCTGGCTTGACTGGTCCCAAAAACTGGATATAGAAAGAGTGATGACAGATTTTAGTCACAGTATAAATTATCTATTTGTGGAAGTGTGCTTATTTTAGGATTAGTTGTGAACTCTAACATTACCTTACCCTGTGAAAAAAAACTCATCCTTTGCAGAAATCTGATTATCCATCTTTGACACAAATTCTATTCTCTGGTAATTTTCACATGGAACATATGGTTAGTGCTTCAGGAGCTAAAATTAGGACACATGTTCTCTGAATTTATAAATTCACAATTGTCTTCCACATCCATGCCATAACTCGTCTGACGTACTGAGTAAAACATTATACTCTTATAGCAGCAGCTGCCTGTCAGTTTATTCTACTTCAACAAACAGACCCTGATATTAAGCTTCAAGCCTTCCTTTACGACCCACAAGGACATATTCAAAATATAATCGTTAAATAATATGAGCTAAAACGCCTGTCATTTTTGTAGTATTTTGTAATATGTTGCCAACGCCCTGAACTCGCAACCATCAAAAAGGACACAAACAAGCAGTAGACAACTTCACAAACTGCATCACAGCAAGTGCAAGCGGAGTTGCCCTGGGGAAACCCACCAACACCAAGAAATGAACACGACACTGTTCTGCTTGGGTTTTCGGATCAGATAGAACCCGCTCATCAGAGCCTCACTAACCCAGCCAGAACGTTACCCCCTCCCTAGAACCTATTTACAATCCTGCAACCACATATATCTACCACCTAAAGACAGGGGATTCCTACTATGCATACCAAGACCTCTTATCACAATCGGCGGCCTCGCGATCCCATACGGATCCAGACCTCTCTGCCCATACGACAGTATCACAAGTGGCGGCCTCGCGGTCCCATACGAACCCAGACCTCTCTACCCAGACGGCAGTCTCAGATCACAAGTGGCGGCCTCGCGGTCCCATACGAACCCAGACCTCTCTACCCAGACGGCAGTCTCAGATCACAAGTGGCGGCCTCGCGGTCCCATACGAACCCAGACCTCTCTACCCAGACGGCAGTCTCAGATCACAAGTGGCGGCCTCGCGGTCCCATACGAACCCAGACCTCTCTACCCAGACGGCAGTCTCAGATCACAAGTGGCGGCCTCGCGGTCCCATACGAACCCAGACCTCTCTACCCAGACGGCAGTCTCAGATCACAAGTGGCGGCCTCGCGGTCCCATACGAACCCAGACCTCTCTACCCAGACGGCAGTCTCAGATCACCAGTGGCGGCCTCGCGGTCCCATACGAACCCAGACCTCTCTACCCAGACGGCAGTCTCAGATCACAAGTGGCGGCCTCGCGGTCCCATACGAACCCAGACCTCTCTACCCAGACGGCAGTCTCAGATCACAAGTGGCGGCCTCGCGGTCCCATACGAACCCAGACCTCTCTACCCAGACGGCAGTCTCAGATCACAAGTGGCGGCCTCGCGGTCCCATACGAACCCAGACCTCTCTACCCAGACGGCAGTCTCAGATCACAAGTGGCGGCCTCGCGGTCCCATACGAACCCAGACCTCTCTACCCAGACGGCAGTCTCAGATCACAAGTGGCGGCCTCGCGGTCCCATACGAACCCAGACCTCTCTACCCAGACGGCAGTCTCAGATCACAAGTGGCGGCCTCGCGGTCCCATACGAACCCAGACCTCTCTACCCAGACGGCAGTCTCAGATCACAAGTGGCGGCCTCGCGGTCCCATACGAACCCAGACCTCTCTACCCGGACGGCAGTCTCAGACGACAGTTCATCCTATGATCACCATAACATACAAAAAGGGAATCAGTCTCACTATTCATCAGATCACACAAGGATTGCCAGTTCGAGCATAGCCTGTTCTCAGGTTCGAGGGGCTCCTCTTTCCCTTATTCAGTTACCACTTACCTGATCAGGGTTAACATCTGTTCATGTAGCCGCAGCTGACTAGAAGAATAGGCTACCCTCTTATACAAGAACACGCAGCACATGTTGGTTCACTACAAACTGGATACTTTATTACTCATTATATACACAATCACATAACATTACGATATAACACATAACCTGCAAAGAAAAGTGAAAGATTAAGTTGTACACTCTAATAAGAAAGGGTCGACATCACCTTAGTAGTATGTAGCCTGCACTCAGTGGTCATCTAGGTTCCCTTCTCGTCTGTGTCTCGGCTCGCCTGGAATCACCCTTCTCCGAGTCACTGGGACCTCTTCCTTATCGGCTACTCTCTCCTCTCTGGCTATTCTGCTAGGAAAGCATCGGTCTCTCGGTTCTTCTCCGCCTTCAAGATGGCGTCTGTCTTCCCTGAAATAAGTAGTAGCTTTACTGCTAACGGCTAGATGCCGCCTACGGACTGAACATGTAACTGCCTCAAACTTTCACTAATATAGAGGTGCGTTTCCTCATGGAAAATTCCGGCCTGTAACCTGCCGCCCACCAAATTCTTGTACCTCCCCGTACCAAGGACACGTTCCCAGCCGGCCGGCCTGATGTAGTGTCTTCGGCATGAAGAAAAATACAATCCTTCGATAAGGGCCGGCCTGAACCGGTTCTCTCCAAGCGAATAACACCTCATAACTAAAACATTACATTTGACCTAGAAGCATCCCAAGCTGCCGGAGCAGAAAGAAAGATGGAGTCTCTCCCGTTTGAGGCCTACCAGGCCTGAATTCAGCACGGCTCCATGAAATACCCTCACTACAGGACAGGTTATCCCTAATACTAACAAATCTATCCCCTAGGCTATGTGCGCAAGCCCTGATCTATGGGGAAGAGCACAGAATCATGTCGAAGTGGCTAGTAAATAGGCTCCATTCACTACTCTAATCCTTAGACTTGAATGATAAGAGACTGAAGTCACATTCCTTCATTGTGCCTCACAAGAAGGCCGGGAAAATCGAGCAGAACATTTCACCCTTGACTTCAGTCTATTATACATTCATTAAACAGAACTAATATCTGTGGAAGAATAATATGAAACAAGACTAATTGATCTATGTCTAGTACCAGGTGTGCAGAATTGAAATAGCGAAGGAATACACTGAATAAAGCAACAGATAGAAATCAAAATGCCGATAGTAATCAGAATACCTCCTAATACCTGACGTAACATATGTAAATCAGGTAACCAATTAAAGAGCCAGTCAAACCAGCCCTGGTCAATGTGATTTCTAACTTCCTCTGTTAAGTCATGTAGTTTATCAATGTGAGCTTGAATGGATTTCGTATGATCCGACAAGTTAAAACAACAAAGACCCTCAAAATCAGAACAATCGTGTCCATGTTTAAGCAAAAGATAATCAATGGCCGCTCGATTTTGCAAGATAGCCCTACGTTCACCCTGGGCGTCTAATAGCATGTCAGACAGGACTGTAGAAGTATGATTGATCGATTTTACCATCCAGCAGGCCATTTTCCCAATAGATTTGGCATTATAAACTGCCAAAGCAGGAACACCAACAATTGAAATAGCCAGGCTAAGGTATTCAGACTTGGAATATAAATGCAAAGATGAGTCACAATCCTCCGGTAACCTCACTGTATCTCGAATCACACGAGAGTTGGCATTCGGATGTGGAGAAAACATTAGTAAGCTCAGTCTAGTAATGGCACAAGGGCCTCCAGAAATATTTGTGGGAATATATGGCCAGGAAGTATTACCACATGAGAAAAGCCATCCGGCAGGTAGTAACATCGTGCGATAATGACTGGGGGTAACTACCAAACTCTTGCAAGTCATGTTATTCTGAACAGAAGTACATGTTTTCGGTGTCCTCTGAAGGCACAAAGTTCGTTCATGAGCGGTGAATGAAGTGGCACCTTTCAATCTTAAACGCATACATTCAGAAATCGCACTAGGATCACAAGTAAGGAAAAAACACAAATCACCTTGTGTGATATTATAGGTAACTATTCGGGACTGGATGGGGGGTCCAATGAAGCAGGAACAGCAACTAAACAAGTTGCTAAAATGTCCGTCACCGATCTCATCGGTGTCAAGCAGAAATGAGGGGCTTTAGTCACTTGCTTGGCCAATGTAATCCAAAAGTTCGACGACGAATCCCACGCAGCGAAGGAACGCGACACTCGGGTTCTCAACTCAGCCCGGGTTGATGGGATCCCTCCTCTCTCGTCGTACCAGCCCAAAAGGAGTCCAACGCCGACACATACTGCAGCAACAGTCCAAAGAATGATCTGAAAGAGAATCAAATACAGGCATTATTCATTCTCGTAAGTAACATTTGTCAGCCGGGACTGCTTCCCAGCTATCTTTCCCTGGTCTCATAACTAAAATGGTGTTGTCTTGACCGGTTGCAATGACTTCTGCTTGTTCAGGGGGATTCTTAGGCGACTGCACCCAAACTCTGGCCCCAGGATTATCTGTGGAGCCAAAACCTTTCTGGCCTCGTACAGTTAGCAACGTTGGGGCAGTGCCTTTTGTGATCTCACCACTGCCACTCGGTCAGTTTGATGTATCAGTAAGTCAACCTCACTGCTATTCAGCAGGAGCACCTTAATCTCTCCCTGATAATCACTATCAATGATTCCTTCAAGCACCTGAATGCCTTTTACAGCCAGCCCCGATCTAGGGGCGATTAATCCGAAATTTCCAGTTGGTATATGAACACCAACACCAGTCTCAATGATGACTCGATCCTTACTTTTTATAACGGTGTCATCCATGGCATGCAGGTCTAAACCTGCCGACCCTGGTGTCGCTCTACATGGAGCCAAAGCTCCGGGAGTAATCTCCCAGTACATCACGGTCTCTCTGATTTCATTGGGCTTAGCATAAACAAACGCATAAGTGGGGATTCAGCATTTAGAAAAGGACGGTTATTCAAAATCAATAGCGCTTGAGGCAAAAAGTCTCGCCAATTCTTATACTTGTCATCTGTTAATTTACGCAATTGATCTTTTAGCAGGCCATTCAACCTCTCCACAAGACCCGAGGCCTGTGGATAATATGGTATATGAAACACCCATTCAATATTGTTTTCCACACAGAATTCCTGTACCAATCTTCCACGAAAATGGGATGCATTATCAGATTGAATTTGGAATGGCACACCATAATACATCATAATCAATTCCAATGTTTTAATAGTATTCAATTGGGTAGCTTGCTTACAGGGAAGGGCCACCAACAGGCCACTGTATGTATCAACAATGGTGCAAACATATTGACAATTCCTACTCATAGGAAGTGGACCAATGTAATCAATCTGCCAAATTTGAGCGGGCAATTTCCCGCGATGTAAATGACCTTTAACAATTTGGGGCACTTTGCGCTGCCTGATATGCTGACAAATGGGACAATGTAGAATAACATTTTTGATTAAATCTAGGGGAATATAAATTCCTCGATCAGCAGCCCACCTGCTAGTGGCTTTCTCTCCAAAGTGTCCTGCTTTCTGGTGGGCCCATTTCGCCAATCCCGCAATATCAGAATCTTGCGTGTCCACCACTGCCTCAGCAATTTTAGATTTCTCATCTGCAATATTATGAAAGAATTTGTCAAGAGAGTCTATCGGGGTATGAGCATCCACATGGAAGATTGTAACAGTACTCTGTGGGAGCATTTCCCAAATCTCCTGCCATAATTCTTTTCCCCACAGTTCTTTTGAATGGATTTTCCAACTATGGGAATGCCAAGTTGGTAACCAAACTGCCAGTCCATTGGCAGTAGACCAAGAATCGGTAAAAATATGACATGTGCCAGGTAACTCTTGTTTCAGAACTTGATAAACAGCATAGAGTTCAGCAAATTGACTGCTCTTACCCTCACCAGTTGTACTCAGCAATTTTTGTGTGATCGGATTATAGGACACTGCCTTCCAATGCCGTTTCATCCCTATGAACCTTGCTGAACCATCCGTAAACCAGACATGGTTTCTGTCCTCCGCCGACAAATCATCAAAAGGTCTACCCCACTTAACAGGAGACTCCTGTACTAAAGGTACGGAACATTCACTCTCAGTCTCAGTCGATGGCGCCCGTGCCACCTGCTCATGCAAAGATGCAACTCCTTTTTGTCCCACACGTGCCCTGTCTTGTATATACCATTTCCATTTAATCACACTCGCCTCTTGAGCGTGTCCAATTCGATGAGTTTTCGGCGAACTCATAACCCACTGCATGATAGGAATTTCAGGTCGCAAAACTATATCATGTCCCAAAGTCAATTGCTCGGTATCCACCAGAGCCCAATAACATGCAAGTAACTGTTTCTCAAAAGGTGTATAACGCTCACCAGCATCAGGTAACTTTTTGGTCCAAAAACCTAACGGTACTCTACTCTTGCCTTGTTTCTGCCACAAACTCCAATTCGCATAAAGGCCTTGTACAGACACATTCAAATCCACATCACCATCACATACAGGCCATAAATCCAGAGCATGCTGAATTGCTTCTTTTGCCAGACTAAACGCATCTTGCTGTGGTTTACCCCATTCAAATGCATTCTTTTTACGAGTGACCTGGTACAAAGGGGCCAATATTTGACTCAAATGAGTAATATGCTGGCGCCAAAAACCAAACAAACCAATGAAGCTTTGGGCTTCTTTCCTATTTCTCGGAACTGCAAAATCAAGAATTTTCTGTTTAACCTGAGGGATCACTTCTCGGTGCCCTTCATGCCAATTAATACCCAAAAATTTCACAGCCTGGGACGGACCTTGTAATTTATCCGGGTTGATTTCCCAACCTTTCTCACGCAAGCACTCAATGACTCTATCCAATTGAGTCTGAACTTCCTCTTGTGTTTCGCCTTGGATCAAAATATCATCAATATAGTGACATATCTGAATTTGCGGATGAACCGGTACCTCAGCCAAATGCTCTGCCACCAGCCGGTGACATATCGTAGGACTATGCACATAGCCCTGGGGAAGACTTCTAAACGTCATCTGACGCCCGTTCCACGTAAAACTGAATTGTTCCTGACACTCAGGGGCAATCGGAATCGAAAAGAAAGCATTAGCAATATCAATGGACGCATACCATGTACCTGGATGTTTTTGGATTCTTTCAATTAGGGTAATAACATCCGGTACTGCAACAGTCAAAGAGGGTGTGTGTCTATTCAATTCTCGATAATCAACAGTCATGCGCCAAGAATTATCACTCTTACGTACAGGCCAAACAGGATTATTCCAAGCAGAAGTAACTGGGGTTATAACTCCTGCATCCACCAACTCCTGAATAGTGGTACTAATCTCTTCATGACCACCTGGAATACGATACTGCTTCTGACGAACCACTTTTGTTGCCTGGGGAACTTTTATGGGGGGCATTCTTAAACGACCAACCCGTACGGGCTTGGACGATATATAATGTTTAGTTCCAAATTGGTAACATCCATCATCTAAGTGCAAAGTCATTCCTTTCAAAATATCAATTCCAATTATGAATTCTAAGAGTGGCACCACTAATACAGAGTATTCTTTTCTAGGAATTCTACCTATTCTCATTTCAAGTAAAGTTTGAACTGCAGGAGTTTCCTTTCCACCTAATCCGGTAATTGTAAAAGGCTGACCTTTAAACTTCTTTGATTTTCCATGAATAAGAGTGGCCTCCGCTCCTGTATCTACCAATGCTCGGGCCCTTTGGATATTACGATGTTTCCAATAAATATCAATATCTACATAGGGTCTATTATCTCTGTGAGCCCATCTGTGTACTGGAGCTTGACCTATTTCCTAGTCATCTTTACTGCGTTCTGTGTACCAGGATAAATCAGGATAAAGACTCTCACGTTTCCCAGGTATCGATACCTCCTGTTCATATCCATTTCCATTACGAAATGGATTCCTGTTCTCTGCATTGTACTGCGGGTTTCGATCGGCCAATATGTGTCGATCCTCTCTCCTTCTCAACTCAGGGGATTGATCCCTATCATCTCTACGTCTGCTGTTAACATAATCATTTCTCCCCCTCTCTCTTTCCCCCTCTCTCTCCCTGTCTCTCTCACGACGGGGGGACAAATCACGTACATAACGTCGATCATCACGACGATCAGAGCGCCCACGGCGGTCGTCATCACCGCTACCATCAGAAAAACCAAGATCACACTCAGTTGTCCGAACACGCCGGGCACCCTCCTTTCGATCCAAGCCACGTTTGCGAAACATTTCCCACAAACGAGAAGTAGTCTCACCATCAATGTCCTCCTTCCGCACACCATCGGCCATAAGACCAAAAAACATATCACGTCTAGTAAGTTTATTGTCACCAGGAGTACGAGTGTCAGGCCGGGACTGCCGTTCAGGTTTAAACCACTCACCCAACTCCCCGAGTTGGCGTACCGATTCCAGCACCACAGACAACATTTTACCAGTCTGATTAATCAATAAAGTCATCATGACCTGCTTATAAGCAACAGGGGAAGAACGAATAATACGATTCCGCACAGAAGATGTCAAGAAACCATCAAGCAACCTGTCAGCAGTATTCAGAAAAATCGCCGTTTTCATCACCTCCTCTTTGAGACGTTGTGCAGCATCGCGCAAAGTATACCACGGTTTGTCATTCACAGGCCAGTCAGACTCAGTAGGATATTTTTGATTACAAGCCTCAGTCGCCAATTGAAGCAAAGAAATTTGACCACCAGCATTAAAGTTACGAAAATGATCCTGTACAGTAGAATCCGAACTCAAGGAACAAAATTTCAAACAATCGCCAGCATCCAACATAATGCCAGCAGCGCCCAGTTCATAAAGGCGCACCATCCATGTGAGTAAGGTCTCACCAGCTCGCTGCCGAAATCGCTGCAAAATATCACTAATTTCTTGTTGAGTAAAATCCTCTAAAGAGTCTAAAGCAATACCATTCGGAGCACCGGGAGCCTGCTGCACCTTCCGCCGAAAAACTGGATGCACCGAGACCGCGGGACGAGCATCACAAGGAGCTCGACCAGTACATGTAGAGGAAGCATCGACCCCGCTCGAAGGACGAGCGCAATCACGGGGTGCACCATCAGAGGCGCAAGAAGCAGACTTACAATCACGGCCGGAGCGAGAGGACTCGCGCTTGGCAGACTCCTCACCCGAGGAAGGAGAATCACTCGAGTTCCAGATATTACCATCCCATTCATCAGGATTCCAATCCAGTCCGGCTTTCGACACGACCAGACGCACCTTTCGCGGCGAAACACGACCACGCCGATTCTTGTATTTATAACGAGCAATTCGCACAGCCGCCCTCTCGGCAATAGTTTGGTACGACTCAAGTTTATCAGCAAGCAACTTATTTTGACATCGCAACAAAGTATGAGCATTCTGAATCTCAACAAAGTTCGCTTCCAAATCCCTATGCGATTTCTGTAACTTCAACAACCTCTCATGCAGAATCCTGTACGCAGACAGAACAATCCAACCTCTGCGCCCCAAAACGGGAAGCTCATCACCCTTAGATACCGGCGCCTTCTGTAAACAAGTAATGACATTAGCCGGCTCCGCCAGCTCCAAAAAAGAATTCCAATTCTCACTCAAACCAGTAGAATCAGCCCACTCACGGGCTAAGGCTTCATAAGGCGTTGAATCCCAACCGGGAATATCAACGGGCAACTTAAAAGTAGATTTCGACTTTCTAGAAAACATTTCGGAAACGAAAGAAAAAAAAGAAAAAGAGAAAGAAGAAAGAAGAGAGCAAAAAACTACACTCACAATTATATAGAAATAATATACAAAGGAAACCACGCACGCGCCGAAAGCAAACACGATACAACCACAACGCACACAGGTTTCGTAAACGGTTCGTGATGCCAAATGTTCTGCTTGGGTTTTCGGATCAGATAGAACCCGCTCATCAGAGCCTCACTAACCCAGCCAGAACGTTACCCCCTCCCTAGAACCTATTTACAATCCTGCAACCACATATATCTACCACCTAAGGACAGGGGATTCCTACTATGCATACCAAGACCTCTTATCACAATCGGCGGCCTTGCGATCCCATACGGATCCAGACCTCTCTGCCCATACGACAGTATCACAAGTGGCGGCCTCGCGGTCCCATACGAACCCAGACCTCTCTACCCAGACGGCAGTCTCAGATCACAAGTGGCGGCCTCGCGGTCCCATACGAACCCAGACCTCTCTACCCAGACGGCAGTCTCAGATCACAAGTGGCGGCCTCGCGGTCCCATACGAACCCAGACCTCTCTACCCAGACGGCAGTCTCAGATCACAAGTGGCGGCCTCGCGGTCCCATACGAACCCAGACCTCTCTACCCAGACGGCAGTCTCAGATCACCAGTGGCGGCCTCGCGGTCCCATACGAACCCAGACCTCTCTACCCAGACGGCAGTCTCAGATCACAAGTGGCGGCCTCGCGGTCCCATACGAACCCAGACCTCTCTACCCAGACGGCAGTCTCAGATCACAAGTGGCGGCCTCGCGGTCCCATACGAACCCAGACCTCTCTACCCAGACGGCAGTCTCAGATCACAAGTGGCGGCCTCGCGGTCCCATACGAACCCAGACCTCTCTACCCAGACGGCAGTCTCAGATCACAAGTGGCGGCCTCGCGGTCCCATACGAACCCAGACCTCTCTACCCAGACGGCAGTCTCAGATCACAAGTGGCGGCCTCGCGGTCCCATACGAACCCAGACCTCTCTACCCAGACGGCAGTCTCAGATCACCAGTGGCGGCCTCGCGGTCCCATACGAACCCAGACCTCTCTACCCAGACGGCAGTCTCAGATCACAAGTGGCGGCCTCGCGGTCCCATACGAACCCAGACCTCTCTACCCAGACGGCAGTCTCAGATCACAAGTGGCGGCCTCGCGGTCCCATACGAACCCAGACCTCTCTACCCAGACGGCAGTCTCAGATCACAAGTGGCGGCCTCGCGGTCCCATACGAACCCAGACCTCTCTACCCAGACGGCAGTCTCAGATCACAAGTGGCGGCCTCGCGGTCCCATACGAACCCAGACGGCAGTCTCAGATCACAAGTGGCGGCCTCGCGGTCCCATACGAACCCAGACCTCTCTACCCAGACGGCAGTCTCAGATCACAAGTGGCGGCCTCGCGGTCCCATACGAACCCAGACCTCTCTACCCAGACGGCAGTCTCAGATCACAAGTGGCGGCCTCGCGGTCCCATACGAACCCAGACCTCTCTACCCAGACGGCAGTCTCAGATCACAAGTGGCGGCCTCGCGGTCCCATACGAACCCAGACCTCTCTACCCAGACGGCAGTCTCAGATCACAAGTGGCGGCCTCGCGGTCCCATACGAACCCAGACCTCTCTACCCGGACGGCAGTCTCAGACGACAGTTCATCCTATGATCACCATAACATACAAAAAGGGAATCAGTCTCACTATTCATCAGATCACACAAGGATTGCCAGTTCGAGCATAGCCTGTTCTCAGGTTCGAGGGGCTCCTCTTTCCCTTATTCAGTTACCACTTACCTGATCAGGGTTAACATCTGTTCATGTAGCCGCAGCTGACTAGAAGAATAGGCTACCCTCTTATACAAGAACACGCAGCACATGTTGGTTCACTACAAACTGGATACTTTATTACTCATTATATACACAATCACATAACATTACGATATAACACATAACCTGCAAAGAAAAGTGAAAGATTAAGTTGTACACTCTAATAAGAAAGGGTCGACATCACCTTAGTAGTATGTAGCCTGCACTCAGTGGTCATCTAGGTTCCCTTCTCGTCTGTGTCTCGGCTCGCCTGGAATCACCCTTCTCCGAGTCACTGGGACCTCTTCCTTATCGGCTACTCTCTCCTCTCTGGCTATTCTGCTAGGAAAGCATCGGTCTCTCGGTTCTTCTCCGCCTTCAAGATGGCGTCTGTCTTCCCTGAAATAAGTAGTAGCTTTACTGCTAACGGCTAGATGCCGCCTACGGACTGAACATGTAACTGCCTCAAACTTTCACTAATATAGAGGTGCGTTTCCTCATGGAAAATTCCGGCCTGTAACCTGCCGCCCACCAAATTCTTGTACCTCCCCGTACCAAGGACACGTTCCCAGCCGGCCGGCCTGATGTAGTGTCTTCGGCATGAAGAAAAATACAATCCTTCGATAAGGGCCGGCCGAACCGGTTCTCTCCAAGCGAATAACACCTCATAACTAAAACATTACATTTGACCTAGAAGCATCCCAAGCTGCCGGAGCAGAAAGAAAGATGGAGTCTCTCCCGTTTGAGGCCTACCAGGCCTGAATTCAGCACGGCTCCATGAAATACCCTCACTACAGGACAGGTTATCCCTAATACTAACGAATCTATCCCCTAGGCTATGTGCGCAAGCCCTGATCTATGGGGAAGAGCACAGAATCATGTCGAAGTGCCTAGTAAATAGGCTCCATTCACTACTCTAACCCTTAGACTTGAATGATAAGAGACTGAAGTCACATTCCTTCATTGTGCCTCACAAGAAGGCCGGGAAAATCGAGCAGAACAGACACCCCAACTGGTTCCAGGAAGAACTAAAAACCCAGAAACACAACTGCACATAGACGCAAAGAAGATGGAGCGCGAGTAAAACTCTCAAGGACCGAATACGCTTCAAAGCTGCTCTCATTCGCCACCATCACCTTCTGAAAAATACCAAGAAGACTGCACTAGCCACCCACAAGGAACGTTTCAACATAGTCAAGGAATTCACCACACCTTCAGCAACAGAAAACATCATCACACCCTCACAAGATTTCTGCGACGCCCTTGCGGCCTTTTTCCACAACAAAATTAACACCGTCTACCAAGATTTCACACCCCAACCCCCTGCCACAGACAGCATCAACTTCCTCATTCCGACTACCTGTGAACATCACCTGCGGTGTACCTCAAGGCTCATCCTTCACCACACCCCTCTTCAGAACATACATGACCCCCCTGGCAAAACATCGTCAAAAGCCACAGACTCAACATCATCTCCTGCGCCAACGAGACCCAACACATCCTCTCTCTGACTAACAATCCAAGAACCATCAAAGACAAGTTCCAAAGATGCATGAAATATGTTGTTGACTCTCTCAAACTCCACACCGAGAAGATAGAAGCACTCAACTTCAGGAAAGGCAAGGACACACACAGGAACAGCGAATTGTGGCACCCGGAGCTGGGCCCAACCCCGTTATCACTGAACATGCCCAAAACCTCAGCATCATCCTCGACAGCCAGCTATCCATGAAGAAGCAAATCTGCCCTGTCTCCACTGCCTGTTTCCTCATGCTCTTAATGCTCAACAAGGTTTTCAGATGGTTCCCGACCAACACCAGGCGTACTCTCATGCAGACTCTCGTCACCAGCAGACTCAACTATGGCAGCTCCCTTTACGTAGGAATAACAGCCCAACTCATGAAGAAACTCCCGACGATTCAGAACACAGCAGCCAGGTTCATCCTCAACCTCCACAGATGGATGGACATAACCCCTCACCTCAGGAAACTCCACTGACTACCAGTCATGAAGAGATGCCAATACAAGCTACTCACCCACTCATACAAGGCACTACACAATGAAGGTACTGCGTACCTCAACCAATGCATGACCTTTCACAAACCCACCAGAAAACTTAGATACGGATCCCTCGCCATAGGTGCCACCAGTCACATTTGCCATACAAACAGCGGCGGCAGATCCTTCTCCTATCTGGTGGCCAAGACATGGAACAACCTCCCTCTGCTCCTCAGAGCCTCACCATCACTCCAGCAATTCAGCAAGGACCTCAAGACCTGGATGTTCAACCAATAGGAGAACAGGCAGCATGATCCAACAGCACCTCAAAACCCTCACGTGTGAAGCAGCTGTGCTCTACAAATCCTGATTGATTGATTGTCATGAACACAAACAATACACTACACCTATCAACAGACTTGTTTGGCCATAATTTCACTGACAAGGCCCTCCACTTCCTCTTCTCTTTGCTGCTCATCAGTGAGTTAAGAGCTCTTTCCCTTCTTTTGTTGGAGTTTTGGTGTCTAGCAAAATTTGCCATTTTCAGTAACAATATTATTTTTTATTTTTTGTTGCATTGCTAATTGCCTTGAGGCTGCTTTCTTTCCAGGTTATTTATATTTTTACTTCGAGGCCGCACAAGTTGTATAGGCAACTCGTGCGTTGTATAGGGAACTGCCAGCACTGAGCCTTCAGTGGAGTAGGGCCTGGGACCCTATTGCATTGCTGAGCTCCACTACCCCCAAAGCAGGTGTTCTTGTTGAAGTCTAATGATCTGGCACTCCAAGTCATAGCTAGCATTCTGTTACATTTCAGCCACATTACAATAGCACTGAAAAGCAACAGGTCACAAGTTCAGGCAGGAAGCAATTGATCAGTAGGTGGGTCCTTCAGCTATGGCTCTCTGATGACCTAGACAGATCCTCTTTGGACTTTGTGCTGCACATGAGTGCGTTTTCAGCACATAATTGTCAACACCAGCACTTATGACAGTCTGACACATGGAGCTGTTTGTGCAACATAGAGAGGGGCCCAACAACAGTTGTTTATGAATTCAATATACATTTAAAAAAATGACTAATAAATGCAGCCCGAGCCATTCTCATGGTTGTTGGGGCCTGGAATAGTCTGAATTGGCACACGTGTAGGAGTGTGATGGTTAGTAGTTGTGTTGGTGCAGCCATTGGCAGCGCTGGCAGGGGCAATGGGTGGTACAAGCTGCAGTGGTCCACTGACGAGAGCCCTGGCACTTATGATTCTACAAGTTAAGCCCTGGAGCAGATGGATGCATTGCCATGTATGGGAGCATGACAGCAGCTCCAATGATATGGAAGAGATTTGAGTAGCTTGTCCTGTCATTCACTTTTGAAATGACATGGTTAGGATACTTTTGTATGCTCGCTATTTAGGACTGAAATAAATAGTCAACAGCGACGGCCCATGTAGGGCGATTTACCGCGGCGGTGACGTGGGGCAGAGGAGGGGCAGGGTGGGGGGTTGCAAAATGCGGCATACGGGCGATTGCAGGTAAGTTACGGAAAAAAAACGAATTTCGTTGCGCGCGCAGCATCGCCAAATGCGAAGCAGCGCATGTAACAAAATTCGTTTTTTTTTTTTCCCTAACTTACCTGCAATCGGCTGTATGCCGCATTTTGCAACCCCCCACCCTGCCCCTCCTCTGCCTCACGTCACCGCCCCGGTAAAACGCCCTACACGGGCCGTCGCTGATAGTCAAAATATGTTCACAAAAAGGTATCTAATATCCGGTCATAAAATAGGAAAGTCTGAATTGGCATGAGAAATACTAAAGCGTAATAGCAGTAGAACGTTTCCACAAATCAGAGTTATAGTGGTATTCTGGTTATCAGTGCTTAATTTGAGCTGGTGGTTCCCGGTGCTCGGCACCGGCACTTAATTGGCATGCCATCACCGGCACTTATGACAGTGTGCCACATGGTGGGCTGTTTGTCTAATATAGACTGAGTACAACAACAGTTGTTTGCTGATTCAATACACTTTAAAAATGACTATTACCTGCGGCCGTGCTAATTTTATAGCTTTGGGGACCTGGAGTAGTCTGAATTGTCACGCTCATAGGAGTTTGATGGTTAGTAGCTGGTTTGGTGCTGTAATTGACAGCGCTGGCAGAGGCAATGGGTGGTGTAGGCTGCAGTGGCCTCCTGATGAGGGCCCGGGCACATCATTTTTTGCAAATTAAGCACTGCCGGTTAATAATGGTTTCTGGATCATCTTACACATATGAATTTTTAAAACATGTAGGTAGCATATTGCTGGCAGTATAATTTTGTTTTTTGGTAGGCAGCAATGTTTCTTTTCTCATATGCTTTAATGTACATCTATACAATTACTTTAGTCACAATGTTTAAACAAGCATTCACCCTTATGTTTTTAGTGTAACATCCTATCTTAAACACGCGTGGATTACGCTGCCAACCTCCTATATTAAACAGTACCTAGCTGCTGTAAATGGTTTCAAACTGTGACCAGACCCACACACACACACAGTTTGAAATGTATGAAGACAGAGGGGCAGATTTACAAGCCCCTTGCGCCACTTTTGCGTCACGTTTGCCATGTTAAAAGTGACGCAAAAGTGGCGCACGGGGCTTGTAAATCTGCCCCAGAGTATTTCATTGCTTTTTTTTGTTGAGGGACCGATGCGTCACAATCAGTTAATTGCAAAGCCATTAGTGATATCCTGGCCGATCTTCATAGCCTGCCCTGTGCTGGGAGAATCTAAAAAAAAACATAACAAGAGGAGCACTGAGTAGGCCTTCAGGAGTTGGGTTTGTGTTCTTTGGTTTTACTTAACTGATTTCTGCTGCTGTTTCTGATCCTTTTAAACTGTCTAATGCTGAAAGGGGTGTTTCCATACATTGAGTAAAAAGTATGCCACTGCTTGGTGTAGGGCGGTACTTAAATGCTAGTGGCTGTAGGTTTGCAGTGCAGCCCAGGCACTTCCTGAAACTGTCTGCCTGCTTTGGCGGCAACAAGAACAAGCATTTACAATGCAATAGGTCTCGCATTTCCGAGAGTTTATGCTATTGGCATTGGAAATGACAATGCCTTTTATTTATTTGTTTAAAAAACCAACACATTAATAAAAGCCATTGTAATCTACAATGCCAATAGCTCAAACTCTAGTAAATGCGAGACCTATTGCATTGCAAATGCTTGTTTAGGAGTAGGCAGTGTGACGACTGCCTGCTCTTTAAAAATATTGATGCAACCATTCTCAAAGGGGAAGGGGTTTCCAAGGGACCCTTCCCACTTGCAAATGAGCTACAATCAACTTTAAGTTGGTGGTAAAGTGCAAATGTTTTACGATCGGATTTCGGTCATTCATAAATGCAAATGTGAATTGGTATTTGAAGTGACTCTCCAAACATGCCCCTTCAAAATACCCATTCGCAAACCCAAATAGCAATTCAGTAACAGGTTACCAAATTGCAATTTGGGCTTTATACACCAGAAAAGGCATTTTCAATTCGCAAGCAGTCTGATTCTACAAAGCAGGCCATTTGTGAATGCAAAAACATTTTGTACATCTAGGTGCCAGGTGTACGACCCTTTTTAGCGGTAGCAAACGGGAAATCGGACTGGGTTGTGATATGTACAAATCCTATTTTGTGAGTCGGTAACCTATTACCAACTTACAACATAGGATTTGCAAGCCGCTATTAGGATGGGTCATGCCAAGGGCGTACCTTCTAATAGAGAGTCACACTGGTATGTAAGATTCTCTTGCAACCATAAATGTGGTTGCACAACATTCACAGTTTTCATCTACTTCAACCAGGTGGTAAGCCAGATCCCACCAGGGGAAAACATTTTTTAAGAGCAAGCAGTGGTCCCAGGGACCTCTGTCTGCCCTTAAAAAATGAAAAGAAAACTTTTCTTGTTTTTCTTTTAAACACATCCTGTTTTTATTTAAGGAAAACAGGCTACAGTTCAACAAAAACAAGTTACTTTATTTGAAAAGAAAGCACAGACATGGTGTTCTGCTGTCCACAGCAGCCCTCTATCCCTGTGTTCTTGCCCATTCCCAATTGGTAGCAAATTGCGACCTGCCTCATGAATATTGATAGGCAGGTCTTTGCAAACCCATTGGCAATTGCTAAGTGGGAACAGTATGCTCAGACGTGAGTCCCATGCTAGATTCAAGCTAGCCAGGTTGATGAGGGGTGATGCCCCGAAACTGGCCCCATAATGCCTGTTTACGGTCCAGGGAGGACCTGGCTTGGGAGTTCGGGCTTGACTGTTCCCATGAGGAACATGGTTAAGACTGATTTGCATATGGCTGGGTTCAAACTGGGGTGGCGTGGTGAGCAAAAGAACAACGGATTAAACCCAGATCTTTGTGACTGGAGGTGTATTTTTGCATTGTTCAGCATTCTGTTCATCATTTGTTCCTTTTGCTTTTGTCGCCCTAAGTGGGAAGAGTATGCCCAGACGTGGGTCCCGTGCTCACTGCACCACTGGGTTCAAGCTAGCCTGGCTGGCTGATGAGGGGTGATGCCCCAAAACCGGACCCAAAATGCTTGCTTCTGGTCCAGGGAGGACCTGGCTTGGTAGTTCGGGTGGGGCTGTTTCCATGAGGAAAAGGGTCAAGGCTGATTTGCATATGGCTGGGTCCAACCTAGGGTGGTGTGGTGAGCAAAAGAACAATGGATTAAACCCAGATCTTTGTGACTGGGGGTGGATGTTTGCGATATTCAGAGTTCTGTCCATCATTTGTTCCTTTTGTCGCCCTAAGTGGGAAGGGTATGCCTAGATGTGGATCCCATGCTCGCTGCGCCACTGGATTCAAGCTAGACTGGCTGATGAGGGTTGATGCCCCGAGAGCAGTCCCAGGATGCTTGTTTCCGGTCCAGGGAGGACATGGCTTGGTGTTTCGGGCTGAACTGTTTCCATGAGGAAGAGGGTAAAGCCTGATTTGCATATGGCTGGGTCCAAACTGGGATGGCGTGATGAGCAAAGGAACGATGGATTAAACCTAGAGCTTTGTGACTAGGGGTGAGTGCTTGCATTGCTCAGCATTCTGTCCATCATTTGATCCTTTTGCTTTTGTCGTGCTAAGTGGGAAGGTTCTGCCCAGACGTGGGTACAGGGTACATTGCTCACTGTGCCACCGGATTCAAGCTAGCCGAGCTGATGAGGGGTGATGTCCCGAAACCGGGCCAGGGAGGATGTTTGCATTGTTTAGCATTCCGTCCAGCATTTGTTTCTTTCGCTTGAGTCTGCTGTCCCCAGAAAGCCACCATCCCTGTGTTCTTGCCCATCCCCAATGGGTTGCAAATTGCGACCTACCTCATGAATATTTATGAGGCAGGTCATTTGCAACCCCTCTGGGAAACGCTAAGTGTGTCTATGAAACATTAGTACATTCTGTTTTGCAAGTTGCAAATTGCCAGTCTAAACAAAATCACAATTTGCAACCCGCAAAATGGAATGGTCATACATCTTTCTTTAAATTCCTATCACTTGAAAAACACACTTTGTGCATGTCTGTGTTTGCATGCGTTAGTTTATTAAAGACATACTATTTAATTTCTCAGTGTTTGTTGCATTTAACGTTGCCACTTTAGATGCATAAGTTGAACCCTATGTCTTGATGTCGAACAACAAAGAAGCACTCAAAAAGATAACACAGTAGCTTGCCAGGAGTGCCGCAAAGCATGGCATAATTTATTCACAAATGCGTGGCTATGGTTTTACGCTATTGCAATAAATAGTGTTTCACTGACTATACCTAGAGTTCAAAATTAAAACATCAATTATAAACCGGCCATATTGGCGTTGCATTTTTTAAAAACTATTTGACAATGAAATAATCATTAACGAATAAATGAATGCTATTGTTGATCAACTCCATGAGTCAGCCACCATGGGATTGCAATATAGTGCCTACAGAGTACAAACACATCTGATCAGAAGGCGCCTGATCGTACCAGTATGATCATAATAAAATTAGTTCCACCTCAGTAGCAGTGTGCAGTTTTAGGTAGCTATCAATTTGTGCTAAACAGCTGTACATGTCGGATGTTTCAGCTTACCAAAGCTCTTATTGTGTCTAGTCACAATTGTTTCACGGAAACTTGAAACTTATCCGGGAAGTTAGTTAGAGAGTATATTTCCTATTTTTTGAACATGGTATTTGTTTAAGGAATAAAAAACTCACAAAATAAACGGTTCATTACACAAATTGCAAACTGTGCAATACAATAGGCTGGACAATTAAATATCTCCACAGTTATCTTCTAAGCAAGTCGTTTACAATTAGAAATAGCTTGAAACAAAATAAAAAATGAAGTCAAAAACATCATGTGGCCGCACAGAAAAACTGACAGGGGGAGTAGTAAAGGAGAAAAAAATTGACTTCCTAACACATGCAATATCAGAATCATTTAATAAAAAAAAACAGAAAGAGGGAACAGTATGCAGGAGATGCTTGCATGTGAACTATTTAGTTAATTCCCATAATAGTGCATGTAGTATGTTTAGGAGTTTCACATATTTCAAAGCGCCACTGCACAGTTTCATCAGAAGACTGTATGATAAAGTGCAAGCCCAGAAGTAAGGTTTAACATGAAAAAAATTTGTAGGATAAGTCACTTCGCCAATAGCACTCACTCGTTACCGCCAATGCTGTGTTTTCGTCAAAGGTTTGCTTTCAATACTCCGTTTTAAGGAATTTGCCGAAGCCCAGCGAGAGTTGTAGCTAGATATTGTGATGTGTATGGTAATTTTCTGAAGGTTTCAAGGGGGGCTAGCTAGCGTGCTTTGGTGTGCCCGTGCATTGTGGTGTAGAAAATGAATGATAAACACGCCGAGTAAAGAGGTGTAGAATGCGTTTCATTGAATTGTTTTGATTTTTCCTGTTGTACTAAACTGCCTATGGTTTTATCAGGTTATGTTTGAAAGCAGTATTGTAACCAGTTAATGGGTGGTGTTCAGGTTAAATAACCCCATAATGAAGCACTTGTGATTTTACCATCTCTGGCTAAAAACAAGTGTTCTGCATTTAGTTGTGGTGAAAACACCACCTACTCTAGACATTAATTTCACAATGACGTTGTCGTCAGCGAAGAGCGAAGAGCTCATGCCTGGAACACGAAATCAGTTGTGATGTCTTTTCTGAGAAACTGTTTTATTTGCCAGGAAATGACTAACTTCCCAACATCCAGCGAGGTACCGAATCAAACCAGCTGACATTCTAGATTAAACTTCCGCTTTCAACTTGGTTTAACCAAGATGACACTTTCAATGGTACAAAAGCAAACGGAGATGTATACCAACACTAAAGTGATCCCGTTTGCGATCAAACAACAAAGTGGCAAAAAAGTGAAAGTAATCGAGCAGAGCATCAAAGGGCTGGGTGAGAAGGGAGGGGGGCAAAAGTGAAAGTAATCGAGCAGAGCATCAAAGGGCTGGGTGAGAAGGGAGGGGGGAATGCAATGAGCAGAGGAGCAGCTGTGCACGTGCATGTGATCGTGCACTCAAGGTTTAGGCCAGCCAAAAGACTGTGGGTAGCACTTTGAAAATCCCACATATAAAATGTCTCTTCGAGCCTTTGGCTCGCGAGACCTAAAAACATTTATTGACCAACCCAGATACTGACAATTGGGCCAATCTCGTCTTCTCTGCCTGTCAGTCAAATCTTGTCAATTGGGCCATACTTGGTCTCCTGCTTGGCACTATGTTTCAGTGAAAGTTTAGGGCCTGCTCAATGTGGTTCGGAGGAGGAGTCATAATTTTTCATTATGTTTCCTGTTGGAAGCGGGTGGCAGGGCATGGAATCCAATAAGGTAGTAGTAGCTTATCCAGTGTGAAGATGCTGCAGTGCCGGGATTTAGTATATTAATGTGCCTTCAGGGTTTCCCACAGATCACACACCACCCTCAGAGTTAGGGTTACCAGATGACTGAATGTCACCAAGGATGAAGTACTCCAGCCCTAGGCTACCGACAACCTCATGCATTCATGTAGCTGTAGTCTAGGGTCCCATCAACGAAACCACTTGTACTAAACTACCAAACAATATGCAAAGCAGAGTCCAGAACTGGCGTACTGTGTCCTTAGAGACACAAAGTCATCTTCTAGCCCGACATCAGGGAATCCTGGATGTGTATGCCGACCTCTCGGTAGAGTCAGAAGCACGCCATCAGGGATTTCACAGGTCAGCATCACTTCATGATAATAGGAGACCTCTTTTCTAGCCCTGGGCCTTCACTTCACTTATCAACACACTCTGGGGTATGCTGCCCTTACTCATTGTAATTGAACCCATCATTCTACCCTCAATCCACAGTGTATATGCCGAAGTAGGGCTTAAAGCGGCTCACATTACACCTATACATTCTGCACAGAAATCCTTCAGTGCTCAGTCAGACAACAGGGCTTAATCATATGTTCAATTCTTAGCGGTGCCTTGGCCAAAATATATTCTCTGAACTCATTTGTACAAGCTGGGTCCCCTAATTCTCAGGACTGAGCTTGGTTCTCTTTACAATGGTGAGCAAAGTATAGGGCAATGCATGTTAAAACTGAGGTGCATTGACCAGGGCCAGACTGGGAATGGCAAGGAACCAGGAAAAGATTTTCAATCCCGCCTCACTCTCCTATTCCCTTTTCTGTATCTCTCTTCCCATGCAACCCTCTCTATTTGCTTTATGTCCTCATGTCCTCCCTTTTAATGCTCTGATCTCTTTTTCTCTCCTACTCCCTCCCCTGTGCCTGCTGTTATTTTCAAGGCCAGACTAGGCACACATACCAGCCCTAGCATTTCAGCTGGATGAGTCCGGGGGCGGGAGAATGCTAATAAGAAGCACTAGTACCGCTTTGAAAAAAATGTCCCCCCCGTAACAAAAAGGGCCCTCACCGCTCCGAAACTGGTCGCCGCCCTTCCGGCCTACCGGGAAAACACCCGGTGTCTGCTACGGCCAGTCCGGCCCTGGCTGTTTTCCTCAGCGAGCTAAAGAACATGACAACCTCCCTGGCACTTCAAGAGCGGGCCTTCAACGGCTCCTGACCTCCAATGGCTCTAGCATTCCAGGGTATTACCCAGTGTACTGAATGGCCAGTCCAGCGCTGGCATTGATAGACCTTGATAATCTGTACTGAGAATCAAAAGTCTGCTTTAAGTCAGATGTGATGTGCTTTGTTAGAGCTTTTGTTTTATCTGCGTTGATTCGAAAATCAGAACAATGAAGGTTGGAATTTTTTCTTGGGCAAATGATGTAGACATTCAGTATAACTAGTGCATGCATGTGTTGGGTAATACGTATAAGAGGGCAGGGCAAGCTATGGTTAAAGGTACCAGCAGGGCATTGAACATCATTTCACCACACTCTATAGCTCAATATAGAGAAGAACACATCGGTCTTATACTATTTTAAGAAACTTGCCATTACTGTTTTCTTTTTAAATCCCACAGTGTTTCAATGTTTTTCTAATTCCTTTGGACAAACATATCCATCCACAGGCAATCAAGCACATTTATCTCTTGAACACAAGTGTAATTCTAGCTATGCAACACAATGCATCCACTCTGTATATGTTTTAGAAACTGCTGCAACGGAGTCAGAAAAAGCCCTCCCAATTCCCAAGCAATGACTCCCATTTATCTTGTATCCAATGTATATTATTAGAAAGGTGTAGCCTGTGAAATGGGTCAGCATGGTGAATGCTGGCTGCAGAAACGTGTGTCCTTTGCTATGGGTCAGCATGGTGAATGCTGGCTGCAGAAACCTGTGTCCTTTGCTATGGGTCAGCATGGTGAATGCTGGCTGCAGAAACGTATGTCCTGTCAAGGCTACCCGGGGGGCCACGTAGGGGACCCTCATCAGGACGGCCGCCTTAGTGCCACAGGAAGGCACTGGAGTCTGCCGTCTAGGCTCCCTGGGCGTGGGACCAGGGGGTCTTCCGGCCGGCCGCTTCCGGTAGTGGGAGGGGGGACAGGGGTATATACACTGGGCAGTCTCATGTCATCTAGGGGGCTGTAGCTCAGTGGTAGAGCGCATGCGGTGCATGCCTGAGGACCCGGGTTCGATTCCCCGGTCTCCGCTTCTTGCACAGAGCTGCCGACTTCGGAGCTGGGGACCCGGGTGCGAGTCTCGGCATTGTTTCAACATCCGGTGAATCTGGGCTGATCACTTAGGGCGGATGTACTAAAGGTGTTACGTATACAGCGCTCTGCCATGTGCTCCTATATCCCGGGTGGCATGCGCGCAATTTGGTTATTCCCCACCCATGGTCCTGGAACCCAGGGTTCGTGCCTCGGGGTCGCGTCAGCATCAGTTGTTCTGCAATGCGCCCCATTACCTTCGGGGCTTTTTTCGCACTATTTGCAACCCGGACTGTGGTGCAGGAAACCAGGATTCGAGCCTCGGGGTCGCGTCCACATATTTAATTCTGGGCAAACCTCTTACTCTCCTGTCCATGAATGTGTTTGTCGATGGTGCTCTGCTACGCGCTCCTCACCTTCGGGTCGATTTCGCGCCATTTGTTACCCCGACTTTGGTGCTGGAAAGCAGCGCTAGTGCCTCGGGGTCGCATCCACATCAACTGATTCTGGGCAAATCACTTATTCTTCCATGCCTGTGTGGAAATGTGGATTTTCCTGATCAGTTATGTCCCCTATCTTGGACCCCAACGGTTCTATATGCATGTTACAAGTACATGTATGTTCCCTCCAGTTCCAGTTTCTAAGACGCAAACATATGTGTGTCTACCGTCAACATGTTCTCTGTCAGATCCGCCATCAATGGGCTGGATATTCGATTCCTAAGTATGAAAGGCCACCGATTTTATATGGCTAAATTACTTCATTTTTACAGTTCAGGCGAGTAGGCCCGATTCTGTCCTCAAAGCCTTTCCCTGCTCTCTGTCTCTGACAGCTTCAGCTTGAGCTCGCATCTGTATCCATGAACTTTGTCCTACTCCCTGTGCAGCTAACGGTGCCTGCCTCGGCCAGTTTTCGCCTGTCTGCCAAGAAGTTGTATTTCACCTTCGAATTATCTATTCTGCTCTCCAGCCGATGCATTCCTGCCTAGTGATTTAGGTAAACATTTCCTTTAGCTCACAAGCAAAGGACTCAGCCTTTCCGTCCTCCTGCAAGTGATTCATAGTCCTGTTGCCATGGAAAGTTTTCTGCCCCTCGCATCTCATATAGACACTTAGACGCTTGTACACGCACACAGTCAGTATAGAATAGATTCTGTCCGAGAGTCCTTCCTTGTGGATAACATAGTTCTTTAAACATAGGATGTTAGATATGATTTGGGATTAGGATGACTTGACCCCAGACTTCTCGTCTCCACATGTAGAGCTAAATGTCAAGTCCCCTTCACCCCCTAGTTGCACGTCAATTACACGTCATGCTGCCGCGCGCGCATCTATGCCAAGTATTATCTTATAGATCCACCTATGTCTGATAATTCTAACCAATCATGTTTCTTTTATTCCTTATTACGCCTAGTTTCGATTATGTCACTGATTACGTCATTTTCCTTATCAAATGTTACGCCTTCTACATTCGTTTCATTGTAATGAACTTATTATAAAAATACATGTTTGTTAATAAATTATTGTACTTCACTTCCTGAACCTTCGTGGTGACGGAACCTGAGGGCCGCGACTCGAGTCGGCCATTTTGAATGGAATAAAGCCCATTAGAAACCTCTTATACCACGGATTCTGCCTCTCGTTATTTTGAGCTATTTTACTTTAATTTAAGATTCCGCATGAAATTCAGTCCGGTAATATTTATTCTATTTACCACATAATGGCGCCCGAACAGGGACACTTTCTCATCTCACGCGCCGGCGGTGCGTTGCAGGCCCGGTCTCCTGCCACAGCTGGACGGACCATAAACGCGTACCAGCAGGATTTCCTGTAAGCTCCCTCCGGTCAAGCGGGGGCGACTGAGGCTGCGATCAACCCAGACGAGGCGGTGAGAAGTGCGAAGTATCCCGACCAGAGCCTAGCTGAGAGAGCAAGATCCGAGGTATACAGAGGCCCACCAGGTTTTCCGAAATTCCGACGTCCAGAGGGTCCGATGTCCGCAGTTATCGAGTCCTGTCCATTCTCTGAGGCCTTCCGTTTCAAGGAGCTACTCGGTGAGTACCATCGCCGAGGAGGCATGTTGACGCGCACATAGTTTGTGCCGGTCAAGACGGATTTGGGTACACAAATCCGGTCTGCACTGTTTAGCAGTGTATATGTACTGTTTAGCAGTATATCAAGTATTCCGAAGTATTCAGTTATCGTCAAGAATTCAGCGTGGTGATTAGTTAAGCAGACTGTCATCATTGTCGATCATTGTTATAATGTTTAATGTTTAATGTTTAAAGTATTCAGAAAATGTCTTGCATATTGTGGTATGAATGACTGTTCATTGTTCACTGTTCATTATTGTGTTTCTCGTATTAAGTAAGTTCAAGAGTAAGTATCAGGTCAGTTGTCAATATGCCGTTCTTCTCGAAGTTAAGACAGATTACTACCAGAAAAGGGGTGCTTGAAGAAGCAGTTCCTATTCCTCCTAGAGACACTCCAGGACATTTCATGTACCATAAACATGGCTTAGATGCCATATTGTTTCTTGATCTATGGGTAGATTATACCAAAGGATTACCGGAAAGTCAAAGGTGGCCCATAGCGGGAACCTGGGATGCAGAGTGCATCATGAAAGTGGAGGAAGAGTTATGGAAAAGAAAGGTCAGACAGTCACAGAAAGACGCTGTTGAGTTATGGCGTAAAGAATCTCATAGACGAACAGAAAAAGCACGTAGACAAGAAGAGAGGAGTAAAGAAAGTTCAAATAAAGTTCAAGAAAATCTATTAATTGAGGAAGGTATCCGAGTGAAATCAGAACAAGTAAATAGACAAAGAAATGCTCTTATGAATGGTATGTATCCCCTTATAGCCGAAGGACTACCTAAGGCTGTTACGGAGGTGCCAAAAGACTTGCCACCCCCATTATTTCCAATTAAGGTACATCCAAAGGGGCATCCCAGAACCGCGGAAGATGTTTTTCTTTCCTCATATCTAGATGACGCAGCCCCCGAGTATGCTAACGCCACACCACATAGACCGTCTGGCGGAGGGATTCAACGTCAGGATCAGGTATCTGTCCCCGTGCAACAGCAAGTCCCGATACAAGCATCGGCAAGCACATCTGTTTCCGCATCTGTTTCCGCAGTCGACTCTACAGGGGTATCGACACCCATAGTTGCTGTATCACGTTCAACGAATCCATTCACACCCGACGCCCCAGATGGGGCCATGGGAGGTGCTAGCAGTACTTTCACACCACCTAGAATAAATAAACTTGTTTTTCAAGAGTCAACACATTCACGTACACCTAAGTTCGTAAATGAACGTACGCTTAAGGAACTCCTTGTAAATTGTAGATATGACCCAGTGGTCGGTAAAGAGGACGAAATGGTCCTGGCATCATTACGTATCAGACGAGCCGCAGAGTATTTAGTAAGGTTACCAGGAATGACTACGCATCTGGATAACATATATCATTTTGTTCAAACAGGACGAGATCCAGGATGTATTAACAGAGCTATGGAATTCCAGAAAGTAGAGATACAGGGGGAACTGTTACGTTTCCTCATAAACTGTGTGATCAGAAATCAAGATCGTCCGGGGGTAGACCCGACTGCAATGCTTATTCTTACAAGATGGAGTCAGAATATATCAGAAGGGAGACACGATAAGCAAAATTGTATAATAGCCATGTGCCGAAAAATACGTAAAGAAATAGAGCGTATTCATGAAGAGAGATTGGGAACAGACGAGTTTGAGCAAGATGAAGTGTCCGAATCAGGGAACTCTGCAAGACAGTCAGAGACCATAGCCTACGTAGGCAGAGGAAGATCTTGTGAAAATACTAGATGTTTTTCTGATCCAATACACTCTGTATGTCCAAATAATAGCAGAACGTATCCGACGCCTGTAATAAATCTGAAGTCTCCTGAACATTCGTTTCAAGCCGCAGATAAAATACTACGAGAACGAAGAGGTTACCACCTCCTCGATTCCATGGATGAGCAAGAATTAGCCAGATCAGCCGTTCACTGGATTGTTAGTCCTGAAAAATACGGTGAGGAGACCGTAGCACACACGTTTCTTAACCTCAGTACAGATGAACAACGTTTAGCTGGAATCTATATGATTCAGCAACTCCTCATATTATATAAGAGCCAACATGCTGACCCTGGTCCTTTACCTGATATATTAACGGAACTACTCACGAACAGATGGAGAGGTTCTAGTAACAAGCTAATTAAAGAGATATTAGTGTCACGTAAGCAGTATGTTCTTTTTGTAAGTCCGGATTCTCTCTCGCTGGCCCCCAGAGAAAGAGCACCGTACTACATGGATAGACAAAATCCTTTACGGGAAGTGCACCCAATAAAAGGCGAAGACAATGAGTTTCACCGTGTATTTGTTTACACACCCATATCAAAAATGGAATTATTAGAAATGAAGAAAGTAGTACCTAGTCATGACAAAGACCCAGCGGGTTTCCACCGAGAAATTAAAGACATGTTACTGATGGGAGAGTACACCTTTCCTGATATTATGACGATATTAAAGGTGCTTTTGCCTGCTGGCATTTATGAAAAACTGAAAGAAAAAGAGTGGGAAGTGGGAGACCAAAAGATAGACTGGACAGCATTAGCAGAGGAAGAAAGGGGCCGAACTGCAGGTTCAGGGCTCGGGGATAAAGTTAAACTATTACCAGGTTTACTAGTACAGGTACTGCCACGTTTATTAACTACAAAAAAGGAAGATTGGGGTGCAATCACAGCCTGTAAACAAAAGCAAGATGAAGACACAAGCGATTATTATGCTCGATTTGAAAAATGTTTTGGTATAAATAGTGGTATAAAAGCAAGTAGTGACTCATATCCACATTTATTTGTGACAAAATTAGTGGAAAATGCATTGCCCCCAGTGAAGAATAGAATATTGAAATTCGAGAGTACCTGGCAAAGTAACACTCCGTCGCAAATGCTACAAATGTTACAGTATCATCACAATAGAATTAGGGATGAACAAGAACACGAACATAAACGCATGAAGGATACAAAAATGAAAATGCTAGTTTCTCAGACAGTACCAGCAGATGGTCACAAAAAGGGTGTGACACATTCTGGTGATTCTGCAGTTCCTGTAAAAGGAACCTGCAATTACTGTAAACAACTAGGCCATTATGTACATGATTGTCAAGTCCTGAAACGAAATATAGCAACAGGTATTGCAAAGGAGAGACCACGATTAGTTAGACAAGATCAGAATGAAAAAGGAGCTATGCAGCATGGACAGTCCATGCCAGTTCAGCAACAGTCTATGCCAGCCTCACAGCAACCCATACAGTTTGTGCCAGCTGCACCACCGTTGCCTGCTACTGCCACACAAACCACAACACAACAAATGTATCAGACTGCACAGTATGAATACCCTGAGTATCAGCGTTACGCATGAACCAGCCTAGAGAGGGAAGTTGACTTACCGCTTATCGAGATTCCGGTAGATCAAGAAGGACCTTATGTACATAGTGAATTATTGGGTCAAGATAGAAAATTCTTACTCGATACAGGGGCAAGTCGAACAACCATAAAACGTAGTGAAGTTCCAGGGGCACCCCTCTCAGGCTCTCAAAATGTTTCCCTTGGTTTTTCAGGAAAACCTATTGTTAATGAAGTATCACAGCCTCTACCACTTACGATAGGACCTTTGACACGAACTACAGATTTATTGCTTACTAAATCATGCCCAGAAAATCTGTTAGGAATTAAAACTCTGAAAGCACTAGGAGCCATAATATGTTGTTCTCCGGAAGGAGTAAGGTTGTTTTTGCGTGATTTTAAAGGTCACTATGTGTCTAGAGACATGGATCCCCGACTACAGACTTTACCAGTACATCTATGGGCACAAGGCCCTACGGATGTTGGCTGCATGAACATTACACCCTATCGAGTTACATTGAAAGCAGGAGTGGTACTACCACGAATGCGACAATACAAGTTACCGCATGATGCTGTAGTGGCTTTGTTGAAAATCATTGATGAGCTAATTGCCCAGGGAGTAGTTGTAGAAACAGACTCCAATGTATGTAATTCACCGATAATTCCGATTCTTAAACGAACTGATCCTACTGCTCCACCAGTGTACCGATTGGTTATTGATTTGCGTGAACTAAACAAGTGTATTGTACCACAATTCCCTGTGGTCCCTGATATATCATCATTGTTGACAGCAATTGATTCCGAAGCAACATTCTTTACTGTAATTGATCTCAAGAATGCCTTTTTCAGCGTCCCAATAGATCCGGAAAGCCAATACTTGTTCGGATTCAGTTTAAATGGGCGCAGCTTTAAATTCTCACGCGCTCCCCAAGGATTTACAGAAAGCCCCAGCATCTACAGCCAAGCACTGAAACGAGAACTTGACAGTATCCACATGCCAGTCAATACAGCACTGCTTCAATATGTCGATGATCTGCTGATCACCGCGAGAAGCGAGCCAGAATGTGAAAAAGCTTCTCTGACAGTTTTACATTTTCTAGCCAACAAGGGGCACAAGGTGTCCCCTTCTAAGCTGCAATTCTGTGTTCAGCGAGTTATTTATCTTGGTCACTCGCTGTCCAAGGAGGGAAGGCAGCTTACACCCGATCGCATCCAGTTAATTGCTAACATGTCAATACCCCAGACACAAAAGGAGGTGCGGGCTTTCATAGGCCTCACTTCATATTGTAGGCAGTGGATCCCTCAGTACGCATTTCTAGCAAAACCACTCATTCAGTTAACCACACAGGAGGCAGCCACATCGACTGTTCTCCCTTGGACTCAGGAACATACACAAGCTTTTGAAAGCCTAAAGGAAGCTTTATGTCAAGCACCTGTTTTAGCAACACCATGTTATAGCAAACCTTTTACACTCTTTGTTACAGAACGCGAAGGTACTGCCTTGTCAGTACTCACTCAGGATCAAGCAGGATCACGCAAGCCATGCGCTTATTTTTCCAGTACATTAGATCCCGTAGCTCAGGCTTTGCCTGCATGCCTGAAATCAGTGGCAGCGACAGCTTTAGCAATCAGACAAAGCGATGCCATAGTATTAGGACACCCATTGACAGTTCAAGTACCACATGCAGTAGAGGTTCTTGTGAACCGAACACAAACACAACACTTGACCATAGCAAGACTTACCGGTTATGAACTGACATTGTTTCAACCACACATAGAGATCCGACGATGTAATACATTGAATCCTGCTACACTATTACCTGTAATTGGAACAGACCCACTAGCTCATGATTGTGTTGAAATCATTGAAATAAAGACGAAACCTAGACAAGACTTGACAGACGTTCCATTGTTAGATCCAGACCTGACGTTGTATGTAGACGGATCATGCATGAGAACAAGTAAAGGAGATTTAGTGGCCGCGTATGCAGTCACAACAGACACTGAAGTTATTGAGACACATTGTATAGATACTCTGTCAGCCCAAGCAGCAGAACTTATTGCTCTAACGCAAGCCTGTATTCAAGCCACAAATAAGAAAGTTAATGTATACACTGACTCACGTTATGCATTCGGAGTTGTACACGACTTCGGCGTGCTGTGGCGAGAGAGAGGTTATTTAACTTCCCATGGTGCCCACATTCAGCACGGACCCCTCATTCATGCCTTGTTAGACGCAATACATTTACCCACTGCTATATCGATTATGAAATGTAAAGCACACACGAAGGTTATTGATACCATTTCTCAAGGCAATGATTTAGCTGACAGAACAGCTAAACAGACTGCTCAGAATCACACATTAGACATGACAAAGCCAATAGTTCAGACCCCAACACAGTGTATGGCAATTAAGGATCCCGCACTTGACGTAATTGACATACAGACACATGCCACAGCAGAAGAAATAAAGAAGTGGACTGAACTAGGAGGGATCCAGACAGATCAAGGATGGATGACGAAAGAGAAATCTGTATGGTTTCTCCCTGATTCCATGGTTCAAGCCATTATAGCTACAGTTCACAGTCCAGCACATTTAGGAGAGAAGGCTATGCTAGACAGCATTCAGCACATTTGGTTCAACAAACATTTACGAGCAGCAGCTAAACAAAAAGTTCGTACCTGTATGATATGTTGTCAGTTTAATCCAGGAAAGAGTGTTCCCGTAGAGCAGGGTGGATTTCAGCCTCCTGACCATCCTTTTGAAGTCCTCCAGATGGATTATATTCAGATGGAACGTTGTCGAGGATTCAAATATGTCCTCGTAGTTGTCTGCGCTCTCTCCCGTTGGACAGAGGCGTATCCCGTATCAGATTACACTGCCCCGACTACTGCCAAGCAGCTAGTTCGAGAATTCTTCCCACGGTACGGTTTACCACGTGTTGTATATTCAGATAACGGTCAGCCTTTCTCGTCCGAATTAATGAAACATGTCTCACTCTTGTTGGGATATCAGTGGAAATTCCACTGTGTCCGACATCCCGAGGCAGCAGGTCTCGTAGAAAGACATAACCAGACACTGAAAATCAGACTGTCCAAAATATGTAGAGAGAAAGGTGTCGACTGGATAGTAGCATTACCAGTTGCACTCTTTTACATGAGAATGGTAGCACACTCTAGAACAGGGCTATCCCCGTATGAGGTGATCTTTGGTAGACCACCGAATATGTGGGGGACGCCTATACCACGTAAAATAACTGATGTTGACTGTAATATGCTGACAGATTACCTGGCTTCCTTGATGTCTGCACTACAATCTTCTCGTTCACAGGTAGCTGCAGCCTTTCCCGACAACACTGAGGCGAAACCCCATGACGTTGTTCCGGGTAATCTTGTCTTTGTGAGAAATTTTGACAGGAAAAGTCAATTGGAGCCCAGGTGGAAAGCACCCAAGTTGGTCCTGTTGACCACAAGAACAGCCGTGAAGATCGAGGGACGAAAGGGGTGGATTCATTCCAGTCACGTAAAAAAATTTCATGGACTACCTTCAGATATAGACACTGTGCCCTGCACTCCCTCACAGACTGATTCAAAACTTCCTTTTGTTGAACAAAATGACTCTCAGTGCTATAAACAGAAACTCAGGTCCAGATCTAAACTGTCGGACGATTTGATTGTTTAAGTCCTCTCCAAGGTGAAGCGGTTGAATCTGTCCCGACATGTACCCTTTAGGTCTGAATCATGTAGAGTCCAGAATCATAATGAAACGACATGCTTATTGTAAATTACTGCGTAACCACTGTATTGTGACATTATTAATTTTGTTTTTATTGAGTATTTTAGTAATTATTACGAGTATATTGTTGCATATGTATTATCCTGTTTCTAAACGTGTTTTCAATATAACTGATGAACATTCTTTTAGTGACCTACCGCCACATGAATTATCTTATAGACTTGCGCTGCGCAATAACACATTCATTAGTATGTTACATCATTCCCATCAGACTAGTAATGCGACCAATTGTTGGGTGTGTGGCCGACTCCCTCCCTATCAGAATAACAAAGGAGTTCTGCCTTTCTTTCCACATCCATTCACACACAATGGCTCCTGTGGAGCATGGTTTAGTTTATTAAATTCCATAGACCCAGACACAGCAGTTTATCAACAACATTGGATATGGGGAAATCTGAATCTAGTTTTATTCAAAGTCTGTCACCCTAATAAGGAGGGTCACCCCAGTAGAACAGGAACTGATTTAGAAAATGAAGTGTATAAATTAGGTAATTTTACGCCTAATCTTATGATTTTGAATGTCAAATCCGAAGTTGAACTAATTCTGCCCACTATGTCAGTATTTCCAGTTAAGGGTGAATTATGTGTAAGAAAAGTTGGTTCCATACACATGGGCCATAGCCAATGCGTTACTACAGTAGAATATAGTGATCAAGGCAAATCTTCATTTAGAGCTTCTCGCCATTCCTACTTCATATGTGGTCAGACGGCATATATGCGTCTGCCTCTAGATTGGGATGGTACCTGTTACATAGCATTCCTTTTGCCACCTGTTTTCCTAGCTCCTCCTGATTATTATCGAAATGTTCATTTAGTACACAATAGAGAGCGAAGAGATCTCCCAGTTGTCGATTATACTGAGACGGCATGGGACAAGTATGTAGATTTCAATAAAGGTATCTTTCCCTATATAGGTACAATATCAAATAGTAAGCTGATACGCAGACTCACCAAGACTCTTGAAGCTGTAGTGAATGAGACTATAGCCGCCCTAGGCAATCTGACAGAGGAACAATCAGTGATGAGAATTGTTGTTCTCCAGAATCGTCTTGTCCTTGACGTCATCCTGGCCGATAGGGGCGGAGCTTGTAGGGTCATCGGATCCAGCTGCTGTATATTCATACCAGAAAATTCACCATCTGTATATAAAGCTATAACACGCCTTCATAAGATTGTAAGCCAGATACACGAAAATCCAGGCACTTGGACGTGGTCCGGGTGGTTTTGGAGTGTGATATCAGCCTGGGGATGGAGAGTTCTATCCTTCCTAGGTATTGGCCTTCTTATGCTCTTCAGTTGTTGTCTATGCCTGCAATGTGGACCAGCGATTTGTGGTCTGTGTGCCACATCGTGTATTCCACATCAAGGTTTTCGCTCAAGATCCCGGAAGAAGAAAGAAGAAGAAATGATGCTCCATGAGCAAATCAATGGAATGATGAAGATTGATGTCTCGTGAAGGGCAAGAAGGGGACAAGGAGGGAATGTGGAAATGTGGATTTTCCTGATCAGTTATGTCCCCTATCTTGGACCCCAACGGTTCTATATGCATGTTACAAGTACATGTATGTTCCCTCCAGTTCCAGTTTCTAAGACGCAAACATATGTGTGTCTACCGTCAACATGTTCTCTGTCAGATCCGCCATCAATGGGCTGGATATTCGATTCCTAAGTATGAAAGGCCACCGATTTTATATGGCTAAATTACTTCATTTTTACAGTTCAGGCGAGTAGGCCCGATTCTGTCCTCAAAGCCTTTCCCTGCTCTCTGTCTCTGACAGCTTCAGCTTGAGCTCGCATCTGTATCCATGAACTTTGTCCTACTCCCTGTGCAGCTAACGGTGCCTGCCTCGGCCAGTTTTCGCCTGTCTGCCAAGAAGTTGTATTTCACCTTCGAATTATCTATTCTGCTCTCCAGCCGATGCATTCCTGCCTAGTGATTTAGGTAAACATTTCCTTTAGCTCACAAGCAAAGGACTCAGCCTTTCCGTCCTCCTGCAAGTGATTCATAGTCCTGTTGCCATGGAAAGTTTTCTGCCCCTCGCATCTCATATAGACACTTAGACGCTTGTACACGCACACAGTCAGTATAGAATAGATTCTGTCCGAGAGTCCTTCCTTGTGGATAACATAGTTCTTTAAACATAGGATGTTAGATATGATTTGGGATTAGGATGACTTGACCCCAGACTTCTCGTCTCCACATGTAGAGCTAAATGTCAAGTCCCCTTCACCCCCTAGTTGCACGTCAATTACACGTCATGCTGCCGCGCGCGCATCTATGCCAAGTATTATCTTATAGATCCACCTATGTCTGATAATTCTAACCAATCATGTTTCTTTTATTCCTTATTACGCCTAGTTTCGATTATGTCACTGATTACGTCATTTTCCTTATCAAATGTTACGCCTTCTACATTCGTTTCATTGTAATGAACTTATTATAAAAATACATGTTTGTTAATAAATTATTGTACTTCACTTCCTGAACCTTCGTGGTGACGGAACCTGAGGGCCGCGACTCGAGTCGGCCATTTTGAATGGAATAAAGCCCATTAGAAACCTCTTATACCACGGATTCTGCCTCTCGTTATTTTGAGCTATTTTACTTTAATTTAAGATTCCGCATGAAATTCAGTCCGGTAATATTTATTCTATTTACCACACCTGAATGTCCAATGATCAACGGTCCTCTGCCATGCGCCACAATACCTTAGGGTCGATTTGCACCAGAATAATAAGCTAATAAATAAATGAATAATTATGCATATAATAATTAATATGCATGTGGGTCTCGTTCGGCGGAACCGGGTAGGCGAGAGGACCTGTAGGACCTGTGCATCCTTATCCTTGTGCCTCACACAGTGCAGAGGACACCGGGTGTGCAAGGACCGGCACGGGGGTACGTGGGTATTCATTAGGCGATCGCTTCAGATGGACGGTTTAGTTTAAGACACGGAGTTTCCAACTGCTATTCTGCTATGGGTATACCTGTTTGGTTATGTACAGTTTGTCTCTCGTGCTTTTCCCTGCTTTTGACGTTCATGGGGGCAGGTGGGCTCAATTTTCCCTACAGAAGTACTGACATTGGTCATGAATCAGGGCTTCAACATCAGCGCCCTGACAGCCTGCCACAAGGGCGCTGTCTATTTTAGAGATGACCACACCAACAGGCATCCATCAACTTTTTATGCATTGAATTTCTATTCCTGTTGCCCGAACCATGGTCCCAGCGCCAGGGGCCTGGTATAGTCTGATGTCCACTTGTACTTGCTCAGGGTATAGCAGGGATGCTACTTTGCTTGGCAGCACAGCTATCCTGGCTGACGAGGGCTGAAAGCCCGAAACCGGTCCTAGAATGCTTGTTTCCAGTCCAGGGAGGACCTGGCTTGGCAGTTCGGGCTGGACTGTTCCCATGGGGCACAGGGTCAAGACTGATTTGCATATGGCTGGGTTCAAACTGGAATGGCATGGTGAGCAAAAAAACGATGGATTTAGGCCCAGATCTCTGTACTGGGGTGAATGTATGACATTGTTCTGCATTCTGTCCATCAATTGTTGTTTTTGCATTTGTCACCCCGAGTGGGAAGGGTATGCTCAGACGTGAGTCCCTTGCTCTCCATGCCACTGGAATCAAGCTATCCTGGCTGACGAGGGCTGAAAACCCGAAACCGGTCCTAGGATGCTTGTTTGCAGTCCAGGGAGGACCTGGCTTGGCAGTTCGGGCTGGACTGTTCCCATAGGGCACAGGGTCAAGATTGATTTGCATATGGCTGGGTTCAAACTGGAATGGCATGGTGAGCAAAAAAACGATGGATTTAGGCCCAGATCTCTGTACTGGGGTGAATGTATGACATTGTTCTGCGTTCTGTCCATCAATTGTTGTTTTTGCATAAACACCTGAATGGGTCAACCTGCGACACACTTGGCGATCATGTGCAACGCTCTATACCTGGGCAGCATGTGCGTATGAGAGTAACTCCGCGTAAGGGTAGTTTCAGGTATTTACAAGACAGTGATGGAACAACAGAGACTTATATTATATTGGATTCATTATTGGCTATTCAATACTCCAGGGGAAGGGACCCATACATATTTCTCCCCGGCCACATAAAGCCACGGTGATACTCTCTTCACATACTTGAACTGTGCAGTATGTCTATCTGATTGAAACACAGCGTGCAACCCCAGGAGCACCGTGTTCTAGGTCTGCTCCAAGACTCCATTATGTAACGGTAGGACAGTCATTTGTTCGACCCAAAATGACATTAACTGATTGTGGGCATGTTACCCAGTGCCAACCTGAAAGCTTTGCATGAGTTTACAGGAGGGGGCTTTACCTTGAGTGTCCAGTAATTTTATGAGTGAGGCAGTTGAACCGATGCCACTAGGGCTAATATGACGGTCTTTTGTTGGCTCCTGTTGAATGTAAGGGTACCCATTTTCGCAGTAACTGTGTGCTTACCTGTGGTAGGATTTGTTTTGTCGGTTACACTCATCTCTCCTCCTGCCCAAGCCATCCTTTTAGCCTTGGAGGGGGGGGGTTGGATTGCCTCATTTGTCATACTTGGAGTCAAGGGAAATAGAGGCTTGTCAGCTCTATAATTTCGATTGCCACGTTCGCTGCACTTCAAGGACATGTTGAATGCCTCCTGACAAGTGACGCTTGCAATTGTAGTTTACATTGGGTTTGGTGAATACATTATCCTTTCACTTGTGGTCAGAGAAAGTAGATAATCTGGTTGGATATAGCATTGCATGACCTGGGACACTTAGCAGCAAAGCCGGCTAGCATTAAGCACATATATCATCATCCGGAAGGGGGATGCAGATGTCAGTTCTGTGTGGACAAATGCTCCGTAAGGGAGCTCCCTGGGTTAAGACGTGCACAGCAAGGATCTGAGGGTAACCAGCAAAGGCTTGCTTCCAGGGTTGGTAAAGTTGATAAGATGGGCCAAGCTGTGCTGCAAAGCACCGTGCATAATCTATAGGTCACAGTTTTGAATACTAAGGTCCTATGCACGGTTACTTTTAGGTTCCGATTCCTATACTCCTGCACACCATCACATATATTGTACATTCGGGACACATGTTATACGTTCCACCTACCCCCGATGAGAGGTAACCACACATTTTCAGCAATATAATTTCCTACGGGTCAAGAGGGGCGAGTTGTGGTGGCAACAAGACACCTGCAGCAGTGAGTGCCGCCAGGCGGCAAGGAGTTGGAGAGTGAATGGGAATTGAAGGTCCCACTGGGTGCCTGCCACCTGGCCACTGCAGGTTGTTGATGGTGATCTCTAAGGGCTTAGTAGGGGTCATGACAAAATACACCTGGGCTGATTCACAGGCGGGGTGTGGTGGTCCCTACCCCATTTCACATGATTTTCCCTGTCGGGTCTGTATAACGATCATCGCAAAGGGCTTTAAATTAACAGCCTCTCTTGTCTCTGCCATACTGTGAGCATTAAGCAAGCGGTCTGAGCATCAGTAGGTTGGGGTGAGCACGTCCGTTCCCGGCGTTGTGGCTGTGATTCCTGATGTGCCTCTTGGAGTCCTAGTCCTGCTTCCTGTAGGTGGAATGATGAGTGTTGATTACATAACTGGATGCGATGGCTGAGGAGGCAGAACCTTGCAGCACACTATGCTAAGCAATGATCCTGGCGAAATGTCTTGACCCAAGGCCGAAGTGAGAGCCTCTAGTGCAGGAGCGACGGCAGCATAACAAAGGTCTTTTAGGCACTGATAGAATGGTGCATGCTAAGTAGCCTGAAGGCCCACCCCCCCCCCCCCCCCCCCTGGCAAGGATGGCAAGCAGGGGTCACACGGGGGACGGAGCTATCAGCTGCCAATCTTTTGAGCATATAACCAGCATGAAAGTAGGTGGGAGGTTGCTGAGTTGCCCTAGCATTGTTTGTCTCGCTTCAGGGCCAGTTATGGTTACTGTTCAGGGTAAGGTTACGTTTGGATACTTTGACAGGTTGCACTTGCTCATGCAACACAGCGATAAAGTGGTAATTTTGTGGGTGTGAACTAGGTGTACCTTTAAGAAACTCATTAGATCTTGCAGTCCCGCCATTGCAGAACATAAGATTTGTCAACATTCTTCAAGGAAACCATTATTAGCAGGAAGGTATTGAACCAGGGAGAGCCAATGGTGTAGGTTCGTGCACAACAGTAGTAAGGGAATTACATTCAGTTTCAACAGGCTATGTGTACCATCAATAGCACCAGCAGCTGTAAAGCTTCGATTTCGCCCGGGATTGGGGCTGGCAATGTCATCAAGCTTTGCAGCCAGACACGGAATAGGCTAAGACATACCTGTGATGGTGCAACGTGCACTCAGCAGTAGAGTTAGCTGAGTTTCAACATACCCTGGTATACCGTCAGAGTTAAACGTAAGGTTAGGGGCTACACACAAATAGGCACTTTCTGTCAGCTGGGGCGGGAGTGTGCCAGTGCCAAGAGGGTGCGGGTTGCCTGGTTAGGGCTGATATGGATGGGAGGGAGCAACCACAAGAGCGCATTTTGCAGTCATAGAAGGTTAAATTGATAAATTGATGGCTTGGTACCAGTTGCTACAGTTATGCATGTTCACAGGCATGTGGAGCGGCAGAACCTAAAGGGGCTTGGGTCCGACCTCTGGTTACAGGTTCAGATCCTGGTAGGTCCACTTAGTATCCCGTCCTTCTGAGTTCAATGAAACGGGTACCATTATTTAAGTAACGATAACGTGTAATTTCTCCCGCTATTTAGCCTTGGCTGGCAGCAATGCAGGTTGTGGACAATGTCATCCAACGAGTAGGCGATGGGCCAATTTTTGGGTTAAGCACAAATAGGCTACAAAGTATTGGAGGACACTTGGCATTCCCAGTACTCGAGAAAGAGCAGGTATCTATACATTTGGTTCCCCTTCGGTCCACACTGTCCTGTCTGCTCCCTGGTGTCTAACAGAAGTTTTGGAGGCCAAGGCGTTACCTGGGGTGGTGACTGGCGTAAAGTGATGGATATACTCCGACAAGTGCTATACACAAATAGCTGGGTGAGAGGAAGGAAGGCGGCCTTGATTACTCTTACTTCCACCGTATTGGCACTTCTTGTCAGAGGTATTGCTCTTCAGCCAGGCAAGGTTAACATTGAACCAACACCAAGCTAATTGTTTTAGGTCAACCTGGGTGCATATACATGAAGCACTGGGCGAGGTGGGTACCATAGATACTGGGTCCCCCTCAGAGTGGCAGGCTCAGCACGACATGCTAACAGGAGGGGCAATGGGAATCCCAAGACATTTTAAGGGCTAGCCGGGCGTAACCCACCCTGGCGAGGGGTGGTGTAATTGTGCAGGCACTGGAACAGCTTCTTTATAAATAGCGGCCCTGGCAGGGGTGAGTGTGTCTCCCCTCTCATCACTGGGGTCGAAAGCTGGGAGGCAGGGATTTGACTTTCCAGGGTAGGAGGGGCCTGCTGCCAGAATTAAATTCCCACTGGTGTAAGTTATGCATCTTTAACATGAATTTCTTGTAATAACGCAATATCCCCTTTTAAATTTGCTATATGAGACAATACTCGTTGACGTTTAATGGGTGAACCTAGACCCTTAACATTCCAAGATAAAATATTCAAAGACATCTAAGGATAAGATTTCAAATGCAAATTGAGAGAAAACACGAAAGTATGAGTAATTAAGGAATGAATAACAACTGATACATTTGCAAAAGAAGGAAAAACAAAACAGTGCAGGCCGAAGAATTATTAATGTAAATAAAAAGAAATAAAATACATAACCATATATGTAACTGAAGAACTGCCATAAACACATTATATTTAGAAGAGAAGGAAATTAAAAGATAAAGAGAAATATGAAATTGAAAAAGGTGGAGGGAATGGAGATAATAGGCTGAAAAAGAGAGCCAGAAAATAAATCGAATTAAAGGAATAAGGGGAGAGAGATAAAGAGAAGAAAAAGAGCAAGGAATAAAAACAGAGAGAAAAGTAGTTAAACAGAGAGGGAAAAAGAAACTAGGAAAAGTAAAAGAGGGGAACAAAACAAAGACAAAGATAAGAAAACAAGTCAAAAGAAACCATTGATGTAAAAATGAGAACACAATAGCAAAAGACATACCACAAGAGGACAAGAAGGATGAGGGTGGTGGAACCATACAGGGGAGAGGGAACGCCGATTTGACTTTCCAGGGTAGGAGGGGCCTGCTGCCAGAATTAAATTCCCACTGGTGTAAGTTATGCATCCATCCCTGAAGAGAGGGGTTGTGGTTGTATCAGTCTAAAATCCACAGGGAGTTGAGAAAGGATGGAGGCACCAGCTGTCCTCCGGTCCAGTATGAGCTTGGACTTGTTTTGGCTGGTCTTCGGAGAGTCCAAGGAATCAGCAAAATATAGGTAAGATGCCTACCTTGGTGGGGGGCCCTGGTTGTGACGGTGGCCACCCCCAGAGCTGTGGAGGAGTTACAGGGCGATCCAGAGTCTGCAAGGTACAGAATGGTACTATATGCAGCAGCACAACAAGGGTGCTAAGCCAAGGATTCCCAGGGATGTCTTAGCGTTGTCCCCTGGAAGAACTACAGCGCCCTGTTAGTCCAACGGGCGGTTGTGGGTCTGAGCAACCGGGGGCTGCCTGGAATGCTCCGCCCACCTTTTGGGGGGCGTGAGTAAGGGAGTGGACTGGTGGTCCACTGATGGGAGGGGTGGCCCCTCCCAATAATTGGTAAACACCGATTGGCGACGGCCACGGTGTAATTTGGCTCATCAGGCGGGCAGGCGGCATAAGGGTTGGCCTGCCCTGAGATCGCCCGTAAGATGTTGGCATATTTGTTATGCAAATAAACCTGCAGCAATTTTCTCCACTAACAAGTTGTCGTGTGGTTTATTGATGTATTTTGCTGCATGATAACTGACTACTGTTGCCGATATTGGCACTATTTGCTATGGGTCAGCATGGTGAATGCTGGCTTCAGAAACGTGTGTCCTTTGCTATGGGTCAGCATGGTGAATGCTGGCTGCAGAAACCTGTGTCCTTTGCTATGGGTCAGCATGGTGAATGCTGGCTGCAGAAACGTGTGTCCTTTGCCTTAGGTTCAGCATGGTGAATGCTAGCTACAGAAACGTGTGTCCTTTGCTATGGGTCAGCATGGTGAATGCTGGCTGCAGAAACGTGTGTCCTTTGCTATGGGTCAGCATGGTGAATGCTGGCTGCAGAAACCTGTGTAAAATAAGAAGTTACAAGTAAAAGTTACTAGACTCAACGTCCATCTTCTGATGTCCGTAAAATAAGGACCAATGAGTTGGTGGAATTGGAACACCTGTATATTCAATGTATAGAGACTGCTACAGAAATGGCTAACATATTTATTATATGTAGTATCATACGACTATATTTATCATAATATTTCATCTCTATGAAAAAGCTACCCAAATCAGTGAATAAATGAATTATGTCTCCAGAAAAGACACAGTTTTCTGAACACCTTGGTAGGGGTGAAACACAGACACATTTTTGTAGTTTTGCAGGCTACTGAAGTAAAACAGCTTTGATGAGTTAATGCTGTTATGAAACTATGTTCAAAACATTGTGAGGGGAAGTATGAGTACTTTAGTCATTTAAAACATAATAAACTGTCAAAAAGAGCTAAAAAATAGTCAATCAGATACATCCCTACTGAGGTCCAGCATCGCATTTCCACATCTTTTTCCGCATAGTAGCCATATTCCCCAGTGCTTAGTATTTCCTTAATTTTAAAATTGTAACATTTTGAAAGACCTTGCCGTTTTTAGGTCTCGAAGCGTTGCAGCGTTGCAGCGCGCAAGCGCTGCTTCGCTTTGGCGAGATGTATTGTCGTCACTTTCGTGTCCGGCTTCTCTGGAAGCGGGGTTTGTGTCCGCCCTGTCGGCATTAGGCCCCGCCCACCTGGACTGGAGATTTCGCTCATGTATGCTTGTGCACTGCGTCTCTTCCAGACACGTGTGTTTATATATGCATTGCGCTTTCACTTAAGGTGAAAGCGCAATGCATATATAAACAAGCGGCAGACACGCGGTTCTGGAAGACAGCAGGATTCTGACCTGGAACCATTTCCCTATTAACATTTCTTACATGGTTCACGCAGAATTATCGGTCTCCTGACTCTTACCCCCACTGCCCAGGATCCCTCCAGGCAAAAAATGCACTGGCTCGTTCTCAGTGCTCTGTGATAATACATTCCTGGGGGGCTTAGTCATCCTGGCAACAGGACACCCCTGGCCGCCCCTCTGGTGATGTAATGCAATGCTGGACCCGTGTGTTTGCAAGCAATAACAGAACTTGCAGCCTTCTTCAAACAAAATGGCAGCTCTGACGCCGGCTGCAATTTATATATACTTCTCCTGAACAAGTCACTAAATCCTTTGCAACCCAGATGCGCTTTTCGCAGGGGGTAGAATGCCAAAACATATTTTTAGTGACTGAACAGGCTGAAGAGTGAGGGCTTAGAGAGCGACAGAACAGAGCCGTGCAGTCTGTAAAAGGCGCTTGCTCCACTGACTGGCAATTGCCCCAGGTTGTACAACGCGTGTGCTGATGACATGCAGTAGGATGGTGTTTTGGTCATAATGGTGAAGTTGCGGACTGTTACTGCCACCTCTGGCACTGAACTACATCACACCAGGGGCTTCGCGAGCTGCCGCAGAGAACATACAGAACAGTGCGCGTTTCCGTGTTTAAATTCTTCAAAGGCAAACTGTCCACCCCGACTCGGGCTTTTCATGAGGCATTACAGCATTCTTATCGCACGCGCCCGTTCTTTTCATCAGCATTCCCACCCCGACTCGGGCTTTTCATACATGACACCAGGGGCTTCACGAGCATTTGCAATGCAATAGGTTTCGCATTTGTGAAACTTTCAGCTAATATCTATGTGTTGATTTTAAAAACAGATAAATAAAAGGCATTTTCATTTACAATGGCAATTTCGCAAATGCAAGACCTATTGCATTGCAAATGCTTGTTTTTAGTGTTTCTATTTAAATGCATTTAAGCCGATTTTTTAGAGGTACCTGATGCTATTTGCAGACCAGTCTCGTATTTAAGATGCATACTTGTATGCTCCTGTGGGTAGCGAAGCCCTCTGAATAATTTCTGTTTGTACATGTCATTTTGTCTTTCCTTCTCCCACTTCTTTTTCTCAGTAGTTGCATCACCTCGCATGAAGATAAACTAGCTTGAATATCGTTATTATTGTTAAATATACAAAAATTATAAAACAGTTTTGAAAACATATTTTTTTCGTTAATACATGTCTCCGGATACTATATAAACAGTCACATTCAAAGGTAATTAATTACGCAAGTTAAAAAATAAGTTAACAATTATTTTGCTTGATTTTAATCAGACAAAACAATGAACAAATTAAATTTAGGGAAAACTGCCAGGCACTCTCCAATTTGCACAGTATGAGAACTATTTTAAATATGAAATTCAAACGAATGGAAATTAAAAAAATTAGGACTTATTTATTTCAAGCACTTGCTGCAGCAGAGATGATAGCCATTGCTCTCGTGCATATCCAGCCTTGTCTAGAGGAAAGTGGGTGATTCTAAATCTGTCTCCTCCAGCAGCGTGTTTCCCAGTGTAGGTGCATTCTGTGAGCTAAATGAACTCTCTGCTTGTTTACTAGAACTCTGTGATCTTCACCTGCACCCCTGAGTGTACGAAGGCTAGTTTATTACTGTTATGCGTCTTGCCTACGGTTCTAGCTATTATTCTTCTGGGTAGCTAGCTATCAGCTTGTAGCCAATCAGAATTCAGCATTTTGGTTCTGTACAGCTGTCTGATTTATAATACAGATTAAGTGCCGCAACATTTCCCGCTGGTGCAGTCAAATTAAAGTGTGAAATCTAGGACCGTGTATTAGCGTGTGTTTTCAATCCCAACCCTAGGCATGATAAACTGGGGACCCCTTCATCAAACATTCATACTGCGTGCCCATACTCATTCAGGCACTTCACTGGCCCTCCAGTTCTACATGATGGCCCCCCCCTTGACTATAAGCAGCAGATGGGTGATCAATGTTTTAGTGCATCTTGCATTTTCAGAGATATCCAACAAGCCCAGCAGGGTAGTGTTGGGAGTCAGAAAAAAGTCCCAAATCAATTACTTTTAAGTTTAAAGGAGATTTTATTAAAGAACAAAAAAGTCCAGAGCAATAATAGCATACATTTTGTAAAAAGAATAAATTGCGAAAAACGTCATAGAAGTAAAAAGAAAAAGAAAGAAAAAGAAGAAAGAGGGGAGAGAGAGAGGGATGTCACCGTAAACATATTACAACAGGATATCTTAAAAACTAGCAGTGTAAACAAAAATAATATCACTATTAAGAAATTAATAATTCAACATGAGGCAGAACAGAAATGATAATCAACATTCAGTAATAATAACAAGGTCAGGGGGGTTTCGAAACTTCCTCATTGCGAGGATTATGTAGTGGAGTAGGTTGGGCAGACAAATTCAGAAAGGTAGTAATGGGTAACCATAATAAATCTCGTTTAATAGCAAGGGTAATGGGATGGACATAAGCCCTGTCTAGTCTATGATTATAGCAAACTCCATACCACCAGGCTTGATAAGAGATAATAGAGGTATCTTTCCACGCTTTCGTGATCTGTTGAAATGCCACAGCTATAAGGAGGTCAACAATGGAAGTGTTGATACTAAAGGAGGACCATACTTGTGAAATACTACCAAGAAAAATATGGGAAAAAGAAAAGGGGAAATTGGAAGAGAAAATGGTATTAATTTGGTGCCATACTTTACCCCAGAAAAGGTGAACAGCAGGACAGGTAAACAACATATGTTTAAGATCGGCTACCAAGGTCGAACAAGACCAACAGCGAGACGGGATAGAAGAGTCAATTTTATGTAATTTGGATGGGGTGGTATTATATATGAAAAATAAAGTTTGAGTTGTATTTGCTGCTCTGGAAGATTTCCTTATTTTGATCCAGATGTTATCCCAGGTAGAAGTAGGAAAAGAATCATCTAAATCTGATTCCCAGGCGCACTCCACAGCAGACTTCTCTCGATGAGCAGACGGATCTCGCAATTTTTTGTAAATCTGAGAGGCGGAGGGGGAAGAGTGTAAAAACTATAAGGGAATGGGAGAAGAAGTATATTGTATGGAGGCACAAGTAAGAATATTATAAGCAGTTTGAGCCGCCGCTTTCAATAAGGTATATTTGGAATAAAAAGATAGGGGGAGAGAGAAACGAGTTTGAAGAACAGAAAAGGGAATAAAAAATCCATCTTGAAAAAGCTGGTGAGTCCATTTAAGACCAAGGGTTAACCAGTCATTCCAAAAAATAGATCTATTTTTAATTTTGATAAGGTGATTGTACCAGATAGGAGATTGTAAAAAAACGGGCATGATCATCTAAGTTATGCAAAATAATAGGACGAAAGATTTTGCGAACATGTTGAAGGATGGGAAGAGAAAACTTCTTTGGAGCATGTGCCAAGGAAACAAACTCCTCAAACGTAAAGGGATGAAAAAAGGAGGATTCAACCTCTACCCACAAAGGTTGAAAAAAGGGGTCAGAGATATGACCACAAATGAAAGGTGCAGAGTGAGTAAGGAAGAAGGAAGTATGGTACGAGAAGAAGTCAGGAAAATTGACACCACCGAAATGTTTAGGAGATTTAAGTTTAGAAAAAGACATTCTGGCTGGTTTGTTTTGCAATAAGAATTTTGATAATATGGAATAAATACTTTTATAATAAGATTTGGGAATGTTAACTGGAAGATTCGACAAGAAAAATAAGATTATTGGAACTAACATCATTTTGATAGAATCCAATCTGCCCCACCAGGATAAGAACAAAGGATTCCATTTGTTCGTAGAAACAGTAAGGGATGATAGTAAATTTTTTAGATTCAATGCTACAGTATCTTTAATAGAAGGTGTGAACCAGAGACCAAGGTATTTGATTTTAGTTGGACTCCAATGAAAGGAAGAAGATAAAAAGTCAGCATGAAAACAGAATTTATTTAGAGGAAGGATTTCACATTTATCTACATTAAGCTTATAACCTGACACTGATGCATAATCCGAGACCTCTAATAAAATTTTTGGGAGAGAAGTATGAGGGTTCGAGATAAATAGAAGGATATCATCTGCGTACACAGAAATCTTTAGCTGTTTATCACCATAGGGGAAACCAGAAATCTCATAATTCATACGAATTTTTGTTAGGACAGGTTCTAATGCTAAAATAAATAAGAGTGGAGAAAATGGACAACCCTGCCGGACACCACGAAGAAGAGGAAAAGAGGAAGAGACAAGACCATTAGCTAAAATAAAAGACCTAGGAAAAGAATAGAGCAGTGAGATATATGAAAGGAATTTAGGACCAAAACCGAACCAAGAAAGAGAAGAAAAAATAAATTGCCAGTTGACTCTGTCAAAAGCTTTCTCAGCGTCCAGTGCAACCACTGCCAATGAAGCCTTGTAAGAATGAGATTTACTTAAGACATTAAAGAAGAGACGAGTATTATCAGAGAGATGACGGCCTTTGATAAAGCCACATTGCTCTTTACCAATTAATTGTGGGAGAAATTTTTCCAAACGAAGCGCAAGAATTTTTGCAAAAATTTTATAATCTAGATTAATTAAGGAGATTGGCCTATAGTTTTTACAGAGAGTGTGATCTTTGTTATCCTTAGGAAGGAGACAAATTAGAGCTTCCTGAAAAAAACCATCAGATTTCTGTGTTGCAATAAAGAATGAAAAAAGTTGATAAATTCTGGGAAGAAGTAGGGAGGAAAAATGGGAATAGAATTCTATGGTAAACCCATCAGGGCCAGGGGCTTTACCTCTTTTTAGAACTTGAATAGCCTCCAGAATATCTTTATGTGTTATATCAGCCTCTAATGGGGAAAAGTCAACATCAGAAGAGGAAGGTGAAGAAATGGAAGACAAATAGCGAGTAATGTCAGAAAATAAAGGGGAGGATTCAGGAGTATATAATTGTTGATAAAAATATGTGAATTCGGCTAAAATATCTTCATCTTTATGGACCATAACATTAGAAGAGGTAACAATGGATTCAATTTTTGTACGTTCTTTCTTAACTTTGAGGTACCTAGCTAAAAGATTACTGGCTTTATTTTGTGCGCTGTAATATTTAGCACTAGACTTAAGCAAAAATAAATTGGCAGAATCAGTAGAAATTTTATTAAAGGAAAGTTTAGCCTTAATAAGACTGTTCAAGTCAGATTGTTTCTTAGAAAGATAAAAGGAATGTTCTAGCCTTTTAATCTGTGTGCTAAGTAAATGAATAGACTGAGAGGCAGAGCGGCGTTTCCGGGCAACAAATGTAATAATGAAATCTCTAGAAGCAGCTTTGAAGGTATCCCAAATAAGGGAAGGGGTTAATTGAGACGAGTCATTATCATCAAAAAATGAAGAGGCAAATTCAAGAAAGGCTTGTGTAAACTTCGGGTCCAATAAAAGAGAATTATTAAACCTCCATCTCCTAGTACCTTTCACGGGAGGGATTAAATCTAAACTTAAAGAGACTGGGGCATGGTCAGAGATTAAAATAGAGCCTATGTCATAGTGAGTAATGTCTTGAGTAAGGGCTTTGGAAATAAAAATATAGTCTAACCGGGACTGGGAAGAATGAGGGGGTGAGTAGAAGGTGTATTCTCGAAGAGTAGGGTGACAAAGCCTCCAAGAGTCTACAAGTGCCCTTTGAGAAATCGTGGAGGTAAATAAAGAATGCATAGGGGAGGGAGAGAACCTAGAGTCAGATCTTCTATCTAAAAACGGGTCCATAACCATATTACAATCGCCACCCAAAATAAGATAATTATCAGTGTGTTGCATGAGCAGGGATAGAATATGGGGCCAAAAGATTTTATCTTGAACAGTGGGAGCATAAACATTAAAAATAGTTAGAGGAATTTTATTAATCAACAAAGAGACTGCTACCCACCTACCCTCTAAATCATTATCTTGTTTAACAAGTTGAACATCCAAACGCTTATGACATAAAATAGCAACACCATTACGCTTCCCAGAACCAGGCGAGGCAAAAACATGACCAACCCAATGACGACGCAATTTAGGAATTTCAGCATCTTTAACATGAATTTCTTGTAATAACGCAATATCCCCTTTTAAATTTGCTATATGAGACAATACTCGTTGACGTTTAATGGGTGAACCTAGACCCTTAACATTCCAAGATAAAATATTCAAAGACATCTAAGGATAAGATTTCAAATGCAAATTGAGAGAAAACACGAAAGTATGAGTAATTAAGGAATGAATAACAACTGATACATTTGCAAAAGAAGGAAAAACAAAACAGTGCAGGCCGAAGAATTATTAATGTAAATAAAAAGAAATAAAATACATAACCATATATGTAACTGAAGAACTGCCATAAACACATTATATTTAGAAGAGAAGGAAATTAAAAGATAAAGAGAAATATGAAATTGAAAAAGGTGGAGGGAATGGAGATAATAGGCTGAAAAAGAGAGCCAGAAAATAAATCGAATTAAAGGAATAAGGGGAGAGAGATAAAGAGAAGAAAAAGAGCAAGGAATAAAAACAGAGAGAAAAGTAGTTAAACAGAGAGGGAAAAAGAAACTAGGAAAAGTAAAAGAGGGGAACAAAACAAAGACAAAGATAAGAAAACAAGTCAAAAGAAACCATTGATGTAAAAATGAGAACACAATAGCAAAAGACATACCACAAGAGGACAAGAAGGATGAGGGTGGTGGAACCATACAGGGGAGAGGGAACGCCGAACGGGAAACCGCAGAGCAACAACGAAAAGAAGGACGTCATCCAGGAAGACTGAAGGAAAGAACATACAGGGGACCATATATCCAAATCTAAGGAGAGAAAGACAAAACACATAAGTTAACATCGTATAACACCAATGCCAAAATAAAACAGAACAGAACATCAAGTAGTCAATATGAAGAAAACAAAACAATTACGATCTGGATACATCCATAGTATCATTACGACAGGTATTCAAAAATTGTTGAAGTACAGTTGGATCTTCATAAGATGTAGTCTTATTGTTATAAGTCACCTTAAAAAGACAAGGATGAAAAAGACCATATCTAGCATTGAGATTTCGAAGAGTAGGTCTCATTTCCAGGAACTTTTTCCGACGATCTGCAGTTACCTTGGCATAGTCCTGAGTGAAACATAGATTAGAGCCATGCCATGAAATCTTTCCTTTTTGCTTGGCAGCTTGAAGTACCTTGAGCAGGTCAGTATATTCCAGAAAATATAAAATAACACCTCTGGGTCTCACCGAAGATGAAGAAGAGCTAGAGACCCGACCTAGGCGACGAGCACGTTGAATGTTTAAAGGAGGAGATTCAGGAAGTCCAAGAAGAGACGGTAAAAATGATTGAAAAAATGAAATTGGATTAGAACCTTCAAGACCTTCAACCAAACCATAAATACGTAAGTTATTGCGTCTATTGCGGTTTTCCAATTGCTCAACTTGTTGCTTGAGGTGGTCAATCTCTTTATGTAAAATGGGGACTTGATTCATGGATTCCTCTGATGCGTCAACTCTCTGTTCAAGGACCACAACCCTTTGAATAGTGTGAGACCAGTTGTCCTCAAGACTTTGTAAACGCAAGTTGGTTTCTTCCATATATGGCTTCAGAGCACGGATTTCCTCAAGGAGAAGTTCCATAGAGACTGAAGATGGCGGATTAGTAGGAGAAGGAGGATTAATTTTTACCCTTTTGCTGGATGGAGAAGCCGCTGGTAGCCTGGAGACCTGTTTGGGACGAGTGCCTGAAGTAGTCGAAGCTTTAGAGTCAGAGGACTCAAGGGGTACTTCATCCATAGTGTCACGTAGGACATTAAAAGGGTTAGTATCAGCCAATGGAGGGTTGCTAGCTTGCTGCGCCCCAATACGAGCACCACGAGGCATTGCCATGAAGAAAAGGAAACAAAATTCCCCTTTGAAAATGTGAGAGAAGGTTACAAGGAAAAGAAGGCTTGAATAACAATAATGTTCAATATCAGAGTAGGTCCATGAAAAAACGTTTATGTAGAGTAAAAGTAAGTATGAAGAAAAAGAGGCTGCAGTGAGCACTTCAGTAAATACTACGACGAATTCAAGAAAATTGCCAACAATAGATGAGGAAAAAACCTTTACGCAGACATTGACAGCAGAAATCCTGAAGAGAGTGGCAGTGGCAGTAATGCGAAGGATGCATCAGGAAAACAACATCAAAGAAAACAAAATGGCGGCCGCAGCTCTGATGGGCTGCATTTGAGGAGATAAAATCACCTTAACATCATGTAAACACTCCGCAAATCATCACAGCGGTAGCAGAGGTGCTCCGACGGCTAAAACGCCGTTTTTCACGGTCCGCCACCGAGAGAAAGAAGCCTGGAGACTCCCTGCCGCCTACGTTGCCGCGGAGCTCTCGAAAACGGCGGCCATCACCAACGGCTCCAAAGCCACGCCCCCCAAATCAATTACTTTTTGCATTTAAACCCATAACCTCTGGATCACAGTGCATCCCACGTATGCAACAAAAACCAAATTTGTCAGTCTGGCAGTAGAAGCTTCGAGGTGATCTGTTGTGTTGCATTCTCCACAACCATACACTGGGGAAGTACAGTTTGTGTAGGTAAGTCAAGTGATTCAATCAGAAGTGAGCTCAGATAATTGTGAGAGAATGTCTTACTAGTGAATGTTTTAAATCATTAGACATGGAGCCTATTGGCACACGGTGTCTTCTCAGACTTTGGGCTTTGAAGGCTAGCCGTGAGATCATTTTGCTGAGATTTCTCCCTTTAGTAATTTGCACTTCTTCTGGGCAAACTACTTAACAGAAGGGTACATATGAAGGCCACTAGACCCTGGCAAAAGGCGTTATTTTGTCACAACGTCTACTAATTTTTTGTATTTGCCAAAGGCAAGAACGAAATAAGTACCACCTATAACAAGCACCATGACTTGTTTGCCTGATTCCTCTTTGCCACTCTCCCAGTATAAGAGTGTCCCCTGATACTCTTCTCTGGAATGCCTGCCAGAAAATGCAGCCGTTCAAACCTTAGGGATAGCCTTCTGCGCTCAAGTTTATGTAGCCTTTCTGTATCGTGTATCATCTCTCAAGCTCCAATTTTAAAGTCTCAAAATTGTCTGCTGCCTTCATCCTCCCTCAGCATTTGGAAGACAAGTCAGGGGCAACCCCATGAATATCACCTTCTATTCCTCCCAGAAGGTCTACCATGAGTCGACTGATTTGTAATTGCATTAGTTGTTAAGGAAAAATCTCTATCGCGTTCCTTAGGTAATCAACAAAACGTTGATCAGTCAGCCACCACTCTTTCTGCCACCACATTTCCTTGTGCATCCCACAAACATCAACTATGCAGACTTCAACAGGAAGTGGTTTCAGATGCCAAAACCAGCTTAAATGTCCAGGATACTTAATACAAATCAGATGCAGGCAAAAAGAAATAGTGAAGGAGGAAGAATGATGGGTGCCCTGAGGAGTAAAATATAATTTCTCAGTGAATTAAGTTCTAGGATTGGTGAATGTCACTAAAACCCAGTGAGGATTTTAGTTGTGAAAGTGTATATTTCTCTATTTCTTTCTAGGAATATATATTTCTTATTTTTGTTGTATTATTTACTTTTTCCATGTTTGAAATAGTGATTATGGAACTAATTCTTACTTATTGCTATATAGTGCCTTATCTCCATCCTTTATTGTATTGCATATCTTATTAACGAACATAATGTTTTCTATTATTGGGCTGTTTTGTTGAAGTTATTCAATGTTTATGTACTTCTGAAAATCTTTTTTATTAAAGACATGTGATACAAAAAAAGGTTTGAAATTAGCCAGAAAGGTGTACCTGTTAGTCAATGCCCAACCCATACCTTTCCTGTGCACACATGACCTCATTGAAGTTCCTACCCACCAACGTATGTCCTTGAATGGCACAAGCCAAAAAGAAAGAGGCAGGTTTAACATAGAGACAAACAACAGAGAAAGCATATAGATATTATGGAATGTGCAAGTATGAGCCCTTTGCATGCTTATACCATTATATTTCTCCCAATCTGTCTAGAGCTTTTTGTTATATAAGAAAGGAGAAGCATTTTTTCAACACAATCGACACAATACACAACCGTCTGACGAATGCTGCTTGAAGTATTGTGAAGAAGTCATATCTCTGAGGCATTTCCAATTAATGCCCAACGGTTGGACCCACTAAAGCATCAGCTTTTCTGTGGTGTACCTTAGTACAGCGCCCCACCTAATCTTGCTGTTCAGGCCACGTACATTCCATATGAAGATACAGAAGTGACAAGAGGTCTTACCTATAATCGTTGTCTCTATATATACGTGCTGCAAACAAAGAGGAATGATCAACGAACATGTCAACAATATTGGGCACAGAACAAAGTAAAACTGCCTCATTCACTATCCAACACTTTTCTGGAAGCATTTGTCACTCATTGTTGAACATCTCTCACTAATCAAGGAAAGGAGATCAAATGGTTACTATTAAAACCTGTAAACCCCAAAACCTCCAAAAAGTAACACAGAGAGCTGACACTCAATCATGAGCTAGATGCTGGGACTGCAACACCGGGTTCTTATTTCCCACTTTAAATGTTGGTTGAACCCCAGTCAAAGGGGCATATGCTAGCTTGCTGCAGAAGGGGAGGTCAATGCAAGACAAAAAGGCAACTACAGGGACCTGTGACATAAAGGACAGTTGAAGTCAGTTAGTTCAAGACCCTACCAATTTGGAGACATCCTCTGAGGCAGTCACCATTCTATGGGGTTCACTCCTGCATCAGAAGCATCTATTGCAGCATGCAACAGCAACGGTTTAGGGTCTGAGTTGTCTCTGTGCATGTCAGTGTGCAGTAACAGGTGACCTCTGATGAGAAACCATCCTTATTTCTGGATTGAAGTTGCCTACTGTTTCTTAGAGAGTATGGATGGATGAATTAAATAATTGTAATGGAAGAATAATGGATGAGTGAGTACACAGATGGATGAGATATTGAAAGCATGGAGTGATAGATATATCCATGGGTCCAAGCTCAGATTTTGTAATGGGCCCCCAAACAAATTCTAGTAATGTGGACATCATTACAACTTTTGAGTGAAGTCAGGGTTCAAGATTTTGAGTTGGGCACTGAATGGAAAAGTTTTAACAAAATAAGATTACAGAGGCCCCAAAATGAAGGTGCCAATATCTCTCTATATCAATGTCTTTCAGTGGACTGTGACAGAAGCCAGGTAGTGGTACCTTTATACTGCACTCGCTAGATGTGTCACGAGCATGAAAGGGCATGCCATACCAAGTGTCACTCATCTTATGCTAGACTAACCTATTTGAACACATTCCTTACATCACACCATGATCTGACGTTAGTCATGCAAGTCAACTGTTCAAAACCTGTCTGAATGTGTTCTAAAAAGCTTACAGTTATTGTGAAGTGAGGAAAAAACCTCAGGCAGCACTCCATGGTGGTGGCACCGGGCACAAGAGAGCCTAGATGCTCAGGAGGGAGAACCCACTGCACGTGACCCACTTGTACTGCTGGTGTAGGACTGGCGGCTTTCTCAATGCTGCCTAAGGCGAGAGTTAAGCAACGTTGTCAACAGAACTCTCACCTTCTCTGATACATTCATAGGAATCGCGGGGGTCTTCCAGATGCTTCACCCCAATGCAGGTATAATGAAAGGGATGGGGAGTTACCCCAGCAAAGAGTCAGGGAGTTCTCCCGTCAACAAAAGATGGACGTATGCACTGTGCAGGACACCACACACAATCACTAGCATGCAATGATTTGACCGATCAATCCCAAGATAACATGTAGTATTGAAAGCCTATCAGCTTATGTGCAATGAGAATGCGAATCCACTGATTTGCATTCCACCAATTGATCTGATACAAGGTCCTCGCCTTTCCTGGCGCCTAATAGAATATGTTTTCTCCTATTTTATTGGTTATCCTAGTCTAGGTGTGGATCCCTAGACTCTGGCCAAAGCTCCAGCCCTGATTACTATAATTATAAGAGAAAAACATTTTATAACGAAATATAACAGACAGCAGATTAAAGTTTGATGTAATAGATGCACAGTGAAGATGTGGTCTGAATGTCAGCCAATCATCACATGAGGTGCACAGTAAAAACGGTGCTCCTCCACCGTGTGGACTTATCGCACTACTGATCCAATTAACTGGCTGTATTTCAGTGCACCAGAGACATTTCACACATCAGGCATGGCATTTGCAGGCAATCAGTGGCTGAAGGTTGAGGACTGGTCAATATGTGAATGATGCAAACATCAAGGAGTTGAAGGGGAAATGAACAGATTAGGTTGCCCCCCACTCAAATCAACAATATTACAAAATAGACCCAATCTGATAACACGGCGATTCTTTGTATTTACTTTGAGAGTGGGAATGGAAGTTTATTTTCTTCAGATTGGGTCTATTTTGTTATGTTGTCAATATGTGAATGAGACAACAACCAGCGGAACTGTCCATTTCCCTAGAGATCACCACCACAGAGTGATGCCTCTCTAGGAGCCTCCAGGAGGAGAGAGTCCATTCACCTGAAATCACGAGCAGGGAGGCAGGGACTGGAAAGGGGCACCAGTATGTGTAGTGTGCCTTCTAACCCAAGTCAGTAATTAAACAGTGAGCAGTGTGCTGCACATGGTACACTGAGCTCCATCAGTTTGCCTAAGGACAAGCACAACTCGCATAGATGGCACTTGGTAGCAGAACTGCAGAGCTATGGAGTGACAGGGGGTGACTTTCAGGAGACCACCAGCTGGCTCGAGCCCTCCACAAAAAGGCAGCAGTCAGCAGAGAAGCCACAATGCTCAAGAGCAAGATGTCGCTAGCAGCTGGAGACAGGCCATCAGAGCCGTGGCTACACAGGGGACTCTTTGCGACAGAGCAAGGAGCTTGGCATCTGCAAGAGTTGACTCATCCTTGGTGTAGGAGAAAGCCAGGTGGTGGACAGAGCAAGGTGCTTCAGTGGGCCCCTCCAGCACTGTGCACCGGCAGCAGACCCTGGCCTCAGAGCTGGCGACTGGATCTGGAGCATGGGGGGACTCCCTTCATGTACTTTGCAGGGGGGGCCCAAGCTTTGTTATGCCATTGAGTATGACCCCTGCATTTCTGAGCTGCCTTGACTGAAACAGGGAGATATTTAGAGCCATATCCTGCACCTATTCTAAAGAAACATGGGGCATATCAGCAAGGTGAGGCGATAAAATTATCGCCGCTTTTGCAGCCGTTTTCGGCTGAAAAGCGGTGATAATTTTATTGCCTAATTAGCAAGCTCACGCTAACGCATGAAAACTTGCGTTAGCATAGGAATTCCTAACGCCCATCTTTGCATCTCTAATGAGATGCAAAGTGGGCGTTCCTGACCTGACATGACAGGAGAAATGTCACTAAGCGACATTTCTCCTATCATCAAGCCCCACGCTATGAAGCATAGCGGCAGGAAAAGTAGCGATAACCCCTGTTATCGCTACTTTTCCTACGCCTGCTTCAGGACTGACTTAGCCATGATATCCTATGGAAGGTGGATATCATGGCTAAGTTTGTGGGGCCCTATCATCAAGCTAAAGCCACATTGCGTGAGATTATCGCTGAGTTTCCAGCGATAATCTCACGTTAGGCAGTTAGCGCGGGGATTTTTATCACTTTTGAGATAAGCGTTGCTGATAGCACGCTATCTCAGCGATAAAAATCCACGCTAGCCGGCGATAATTATCCTAGTGCTAAGTGCGCTAAGCGATAATTATCGCTGGTTGTTGCTGATATGCCTCGAGTGCTTACTTTTCATTTAAATCAGGCTGTCTGGGATGTATACATTTACTGGATATCCATTAACCGCAGACAATAAAGCACAAAAACACAGAGCGGTCCACTTCGTGTTTCTGCAATGAGCAGCCTGCGCAAAAGCCATTTAGTCAAGAATAATATGGGTATTTTGAACATTATGGAAAGATTATAGAGAGCAGCTAGGTAGGAGTGAATTTCAATGACACAATAGAAACTTTAGGTGCAGGAAAAAGGATAGAATAAGGCTAATGCAATCCTCCAAATAACTATATGACAGCTGAACTGCCTTTTAGAAAAATACATGTTCAACTATCTCCTGTGAGACAAAAAAGCCACAACATGAAAGCCTTCACTGAGTCTGAAATGTAATTATGTTAGCCATTCTAATGAATCATTCTAGCCAGCAAGTCAGTATGTCCAGAAGGTTTATTGTGAATGTTCACATGAATTCTATATGTCAGAAATGTGGTCCCACTGAAAAGCATATTTAGAGCTTAAAAAGCTTCAAAAGAAGAAAGGAACACTCTGATCGATTTTGTCTGGCCAGTTGCAAAGCTGTATCCAGAATGACGTCGAAAACCAAGCAAGAAATGAAGCAAAAATTAAAAAGTTTATAGATGTAAGCGGTAGCTTCTGAAATAGAGGAACAATATCAGTGGGGACAGGAAAAGAGACATCGAAAGCAGGCAAAAGGCCATAGGTCTCACTGTAGGCCAAGGCCAAAACATGCTTCTGTAGTGTATGTCCCAATGCCCCCCTCTACACAGCCTAAACATGCCCACTCTGCTCACTGGCCAATGGGCCATCTTTAGGCCAGCGTGAGTCCCGGGTTGTTGCTCCAAACTATTTTCTATGTCCTCATTGCCTCATTAGCATATTTGTCTTCAAATAACAGGCAATCCATCTCTGAAATAAATATATGAGCCCATACAGTAAAAACATGTTTGCCCAATATCAGCTGGTATTATTGTGGCTTGCAAATAGGGCTCGAATTTACTGCTGACCAGCACGACTTATTCACTAATGAATAACCTCATATGCCCCAATGCCCCATATGCCTCAATGCCTTTGCCTTCTTTGCATTGCACTATCATATTACAGGAAGTATTCACACCCTCCTATGCTTATGTCTGGCTTCATATACAATTGTACCACAATCACATGCTAGAATCAGCTTCAGGTGCCCAGGATACAATTCACGGTATCATGGTTTAAGCATCAGATACCAGGATACTGTCTCTCAGAGCCAAGCAGAATGCCCTCCATCATGTGCCAGGATCATCTTCATATCCCCATATTAAGAAGTACCATCCAAGGCTCAGGTTCAAACAACGTATGCCCACATTCACCTATCACATGCCTATTAAATGCCCAGATACTACCTTGTGTGCCTTTATAAGGCCTTATATGGCCAAACATTACATCATATACCATGGCCTCTCTGCATTCTCACTTAGTTTCAGACTCATTTCCCCATAAACAGACATATGTATGCACAAACACACACACACTCACACACACGCACACATACACATACACAGGTACACGCATACACACACACGAGTACACAGTCCCTTTTCCTCACATGTGCACACAGAAGTGACAAAGGCAGACATAATCAGTGATGGCCATAAATACTGATACACATACACATGGTTCCACACAGAAGCACACAAATATTCACACCCAGTCACCCCTGACTCACCAGACTGCAGTACCTGTGCACAATGCAGCATCTCATCTGATCTAGGGCTAGGCACGTGGCAGCAGTACTCTGATTTGGTACAAGCAAAGCAACAGGAGAGTCATATTTTGATGGCCAGCAACACAAACAGCTAAATGCACCCAGGCATGCACTGTTGTGAACACAAAAAGAAACAATTTGATAGTGTCACAACGACTCTTTTCAGGAAGCCCAAGATAGCTAGAGCTTGGCCAGGGACGGACTGGGAACAGAAACCAGCCCTGGCAGATTGCTGCTCCACCGGCCCTGGGAGCAGGGGGCGGGAGGGAATGGGGGGGGGAGGGGGGTGCTAGTAAAAAGTAGGGGTGGGCGGAATTTGCGAAATCCACTTCCGCAAATTATCGCGAAAATGTTTAAAATTATCGCAAACAAGCGGAAATATCGCGAAGATGCGGAAGTTTTTTTCCTGCATGTTCGCGAGATTTTCTGCATGGTTGCGGGTCGCCAACTTACCCATGTGGTTGCTCGCAGGCGCGGCCATCTTGTTTTGGGTTGTCTCGCGGTGCATGATCGCGAGAAGAAAGACGTGATCGCGCGACGCATGACGTCACTGCAGGCGCGAACTGTCGCGAGACAGCGCAAATGGCTAAAAACAATACAACATCTCATGGAGAACGCGACCGGATCAAGAAAACTTGTCGGCGAACGCAGGGATTCAGGTAAGGCGATCGTGCGCGCGCGAGAATGTATTATTTTACAGCGCGAGCAAGAAACAAATTATCGCCAAGCTGCGGAAAGCGGAAATTTTGACATTTTCGCGCTCTCCGCGGAACGCGAAAATGTCAAATTATCGCAATTTCCGCGAACGGAACAAAATTTTCGCCCAGGCCTAGTAAAATGCACTGCTCCCGCTTTTGTTGCAGGGGGCCGATATTACAGCACTGCTGCAAAACCGTCCCTCAGTGGCAAAACCGGCCCCCACGGCCAGAATACCGGCCCGCCCGGGAAATGCTCTGTGTCGGCTAAGGCAGGTCTGGACCTAAGCATGGCATGCGCAGTTCTTAGGTTCCACTAAAGTCTTCCTAGTCTATTTTGTTATTTACCCAATTTTCATCAAATACAAGCATTGCCCTGAGACCCAGGGAAAACATGACATTGAAGAGCTCATGTTAATACTCCATTGCCAAACCATTCCCGCTCAAAACATTTTAAATGAATTATCACAGTTGTCTATACACACACACTAGTCAGCCTAGTTTTACTGGGGCGACTCACAGTTTTGATTTTTTATGGTGTTTAAAAGGGGTTTTAAAAGTGAACATTGGAGTGTTATTTATGGGTCTGACTTGGAGAACGTCAAACATCTCAGGGGCAGATTTACAAGCACCTTGCGCCACTTTTGTGTCACTTTTCCCATGCTCAAAGTGACGCAAAAGAGGCGCAAGGGGCTTGTAAATCTGCCCCTCAGTTTCCATTGATCTACGCCAAAATTACAAAAAGTGACAAAATGGGGGGTTTGGGAAATTGGCAAAATTTGCTTTTGCGAAATGATGTGAAATTTCTGGAAAACTAGGCAAAATGACACATAATTACGTAAAATGATAATCTGTCACATAGCTCTTTATGTTAGAGAAAGATAGCTTCTATTGTCAATGTTTTACATTTTTTTTAAATAGTGTAAAAACACACAATTACCATGAGCAACAGCCACTCACATTCTGATCGTTCGCGTGGTTTCTTTGCTTCTGTGCTATATTTTTACAGCAAATGCAGCATAATTAAGTGACTTCCATAACCGCCTAAATTCACATAACAAGCGTAACACAAAATTTCCAAAATTACATGAATTACGTTGGTGTGATTTAAATTTCGCCCAGATCTTGTTTTAGGTTGCCAATATGACAGACAAAAAAATAAGCATGATAATAAGTAGTTTTAAGAGTTTCTATTATGCGAGCTACGGAAAAGAGCTCCAACTGTCAATTCAACAGCTTCACCCAACAGCAACAGAGCCAGTGTAATGAAATGCATGCCTCTTTTTGCATGGTCACCCCCAAGGTTTTCGACTGATGCTGTTTTTTTTTTATTCTAAGAGTGCACTGAGGACTGCTAACCAGACTCTCGGTGCCAGTGTTCTAACCCCTTACAAAATGTATTTTGAATTGTCTACCCTCAATTGGCATAAGCTGACTTACTTATAAGTCCCTAGTATTTGGTACTAAGGGTAACCAGGGCATGCAAGTTAGAGCGTCCACCTAGGGTTGCAGCACTGACTGTGCTACCCTGAGTGTGACAATGCACAAAATGGCTCCCAACCTGCCACTGCAGCCTGGAAGGGAAGTGTAAAACTGCTTGTTTGACTTTGCCAGTTAGACCAATGGCAAAATCTACACTTCCCTTAACAATTAATATGTGTAGTAATATACGTAGTCGAGTTGATTCTTCATCCAAGCTTAATTTCCCTTACGATTACATGCATGAGGCTCCATATATTAATCTTAGTGTTAATCTCCTGAGTGGCGCCAATTTCCTAACAAACAATGCCACTGCCCGTGAGTGTCTGCATGAGGCTCCCTTGCTTGCTCACCCCCAACTGACTTTCATAGCCCACTGGAATCACCAAGATTCCATAAAGCACCATGAGAACCCCATAAACATTACATCTTCCTCGCTAAGCAATTACAACATATCTCCTTTCTTTACAGACAAATGACAACCTGTTTAACTGTGATATCACCCACTGTGGCAGACTATTATTTACACAATGAGTTACCAGTACATTCTCCTTAGGTTTGACCTATAGATTACTAATGTTACGGGAAATGGGACAGGGGATGATTACACTAAATGTTTGTTTCTAAGACTTACTAATGATAACCTGATTCATTTTAAGGATGAACCTATAAAATAAATTCATTACATAATCATTGAACTTGACTGGCATGCAATGTTGTCTGCACCATTGTTCTCTACACCCTCCGTTTACACCTTCATCCTCTCGTCTTCCAGTCTTTTCTCTACCAGCAGATTTTCCTGCTCCTTCAACTCCCTTCCTCATCTCATCACCATCCATCAACATGAATTCACTGCCGCTTTGCTCCCTATCATCAAACCCTACCCATTCTCTGCAGCTTTGATGACCATTCTTACAATACAATGCCACTCTTCTTTTGTTTCACCTTTGCCTGTTCCACAAAACAACACGCCATTCATGTACATCATGTACTTCCTTTGGTTTTGAAAACCTATTCACGCCATCTCCTCTCATTCCTAACTTGATTTTCACAAAGTTGCCCGCTTTTATCTTCTCTTCACTCAATACTTCTCTTTCTTCTCTCACCACCCCACTCTCCTTCAACCACTGTGGAGATAACTTAATTTTCGCATCTCTTCCTCTCATTTTCATGAACACTGTTTTGCCAGTAGCCCTATTCTCCGTGGTACTGTATGCCCACATCATCTTCTCTACCTCTTTGCTCACATCATTTCCACCACTAAACTCTATTTATATGGTTCCTTTTACCTTGTGATTTACCCGCTCAACCATCCCATTCGCTTGGGCATTATATAATGAAATGCATACATGCTTTAGTCCTTGTTTTCCCAAAAACTTTGCATACAGGTAGACGTAAGTTGTGTTCTATTGTCTGTTGCCAATACGCCTGGACAACCTTCTCTCATGAATAACTGTTCCAATCATCTTAGGTACTCTCTGTTGTTATGTTCTTCATGAATTCAAAGATCCTGCACCTCGAAAAAACATCAATAACCACCATAGCAAACCTGCAACCCTCACCCAGATAGTCCATGGGACCTATGAAATCAAAACAAATTTTTTCCCACACACAACTTGCTTCACTCACAGAACCCATCCCTTCACCTCCCACCTTTAAGTGTTTCTCACTCTCGCTAAACAATACGCATTCCTCCACCTACTCCTTTACATCACCATCTATTCCAGGCCAACAACATTTTTCTTCAATTGTTTTTTGTCAATGACTGTCCCAGATGGCCTTCATGGGCTAACCTGATTAACTTATTCCTTATTCCCTCGGGAAGCATATACTTCTCACCTCAGAACACCAATGCATCACTATTGCCTTCACTCACTTCTTCCTGAACCTTAACAAAACCTCTCACAGTTGGTCTGACATCCCTTCCCGCTTTCATCCTTCACAAATACTCCTCACCAAGTCCTTGAAAATGTCATCCTCTTTGGAGCTGCTTCCCACTCCATCCAGGTAACTGCCTCAAATTCCCCTTTCAATTCATCCTCTACACTTGTTACAACAAAAAACACCTTTTTCTTAATTTTACTCTCATCCTCCACTCTCAATGGCAACCTCAATAAACAATCTGCCTGCTTATTTTCCAAGCGGCCATATACTCTAGTTCATATCGGTAATCTTGCAACCTTGACACAAAATGTGCCAACCTAACCGACACCTTATCCACACCTCCTGGTCTTAACACTCTGACTAAGGGCTTGTGATTAGTCCTTAGGGTAAAATGCACACCTCATAAATGTGTGCGTAGGTATTCCACACCTCATGCAGTTGCCAAGGCCTTTCTTTCAATAACCACATAGTTTCACTCTGTTTGGCGCTGAGTCCTCAAGATCCACTGGCTTATCAACTCCATCCTTCACTTGAGACAACACTGCCCCAATCCCAATGGGCACTGGCATCACAGTCAACATACTTCAATGTATTGATTCGAAAAGAGTCAAAAACTCTGTACTGGCAATCTTATTCTCCATCCTCAGAAAACGCATGCTCATGTTTGTCTAGTCACTCAAATTCATTCACTTTCCTTAATAACTCTCTTACCACTTTGGGTTTACTTGAAAACATTTCTACAAACTTTGCATAACATTCAATTAACCCCATGAATGAATGTAGTTGGTCTTTCCCTTCAGGGGTAAGAACTAAGTGTTTAAACTTCATTAGATCTTGTTTTGTTTTCATACCATGTTCAGATATTGGATATCCTAGATAGTCAATTTCCCTCAATAAATTTGACATTTCTCCTTCCATAATGTTAATCCTGCTTCACTCGAGACTTTAAAAACCTTCACTAATGCTCTGTTATGGTCTTCTTCCAAAATTCTAAATATTAAAATGTCTTCCTGGAAAAAACGAATGTTCAGCGCATCACCAAAGAACTTGTGCAGCATATGTTAGAATAGACTTGATGCCAATGCCAGTCCAAAAGCAGTCTTTTAAAATGAAATACTCCATCCATAGTTATGAACGCTGTGTATGCCTTGGACGTAGAATGTAATTTGATCTCGTGTTATGCTAACTTTAAGTCCAGTCTTGTGAAGATTTTGCATTGTTTAACATTAACACCATTTCTGAGATATTAGGCAAAGGGAAACTGTCCATCCCTATACACTGATTTAATGACTTTAAATCCAGACAGAAATTCAATCTGTCATGCCCTTTGTTTACATTTACCACCAGAGAGAGCCATTCTAATACTTCCATTGGTTCAGTGACACCATCTCTTTGCATGTCCTCCTGCATTCTCTTAATTTCCCCTCATACTACAATAGAAATTCTCTTGACCCCATGTCTGACCGGTTTTTCCGCCTCTTTCAACTTTATTTCATGGACATAGCCATTCAGTAGTCCTATCTGATCCTTAAAAACACATTTGAAAACTTCTCCAAAATAACTTCCAAACCTTCATGTTCTTGTACAGTCACCTGTTCACTTGATCTAGGGTCCAAAACAATATGAAGATCAGATTGATGTACCAGCCTAAAATTGCTGCACCCCGTTTGATGCATATACCTATCCCACTGCTTTCCTTCCCTTGAATTCCAACTTAGTCTCAATGCAACCCACTATATATATATGTAAATTCAGTAATCTCATTTTGGGCCATTTTACCTCAAAAAGTTCCTTGGGAATTATTATATACAAGAATTCCACCCTCGGTCTATGCATTCTCACTGCATCTTCATCCTCAGTACACAGCACTATGTCCTGTGTACTGTCCTCCTCCTCAACATAGGCCATCCTATTCCTTGACACACTCTCACTAAGTGACCCATCCTCCCATACTTGTGACTATGTTTGTCCTGTGTGAAATAAAGTCTGCAGCATGCCCCATACTTTCACAGCTGTAGCACCTTTTAAATCCAGGCTTGCCATCACTACTCACTTTCCCCTTTAACTTCTCCACCACCTATTTGCCTTCCACACCCAATTTTCCCTTCACCTCACCCTTCGTCAAGCCTTCTCTTTTATTACCCACTTTAACACCTTTCTCCCACTTGGTCTCCAACTTTTGATTTCCTTCATGCATGAATCAAATTCTTCAACTATTTTTGCAATTGCAATTGCTTTCTATAATGTTGGATTCCTTGCAGTCCATAACCTTTCTTGCATCCTCTTATTCTTGCACTGGACTATCAATTGATCTCTGATCATCTGATCAGTCATTGTACCAAAATCACATTTCAAGGCCAATTCTCTTAACCTTGCCACCAATTGATCCACTGATTCCTGAGCCCTCTGTTGTTGAGTGTACGTATGGTGCTGCATGACTATATTCACTTGGTTCCCAGAATATTTTTCCAACCTTTTTTTTTGCTTCCATGTACCCATTCTCCATTGCCTCACCATCCCCTCTTATTACCTCTGGTAAAAGCTTACATGTTGTCTCTCCTTGCCTAATGCATTTTAGTAAAAGTGCCTTCTTGCTAGAAGCTGAGTACCTTAAATCATCTATAGCCTCCAAATAATTTTCAAAAATCCCAACCCACTCTTCACATTCCATTGAAGGTGGTCCTTCCTGGGACAAAAACATTAGAGGGGCTGCTATGGTCTGATTCCTTGCCATGGCCCCAGTGACGTACACAATCCACCAGAAAGATATTCTTCACAGCTAACTGCTTTGCTCTGTGTATAGAAAATTATAAGACTACTTATCCTGCTCTACGTTTGACACTGGTGCTCACAAAGACCCTCTACAGTGTTTAAATTCAAGCTGAGTAGTCCCTCTTTTATATTGCCACTGGCTCCTCCAAGCAAATACTGAGTAGTCTTTTCTCTACTTCTGCAGTTCAGTCGCCTCCTCCTAACTCAGCTGTGCCTTTCCTACAGCTGGGGAAACTCACTGGATCCTGATTGCACACTTTATGAATGGTAAAGGGAAGGAACAGCCACATTGCACATGTACAGCGCTGCTTCTTAGATTGTCAAACTGTGCCTGCTTGGGCCTGCCATTTCACGTGACGCTGTAAACTTCACAGGTGCGCTAAACCTGCTGTGTTGCTCCAACGCTGTGTCACTCCACTGACACACTGAACCTGCTCTGCACCTCTGAGGATGTAATGTAGGATCCACGCTGCGCTCGTGGCATGGCTTCTGGCTGGCATTGTCCTTGTCAGTCCACACTACGCTGACAATGCTGAAAGCACCGATTCTGCCTCTGTTCACACGCTAAGACCTCGCTGGTACTGCGGTGGTTTAACTGAATTGGCTACATTAAACGCAGCGCACAGCTGTGAATGTACTGACCGCTAGCTGTGGCGAATAATAAAGCACACCAGGCGTACCAAATATTGGGAGCATGGTCATCGTCGGCGCTGGAACGATGAATGATGTACGCCCTCACTGACTGGTAGCACTTGATGGAGACACTTCCATGCTGAATTCGGCCTCACTATGACTGCACAGAGCTGAACAGGCAACCATCACCAAAATGTAGTAATATACGTAGTCGAGTTGATTCTTCATCAAAGTTTTATTTCCCTTACAGTCACATATGTGAGGCTCCCTCGCCTGCTCATGCCCAACTGACGTCCCTAGCCCATGGAATCTCAACATCAAGATTCCATGAAGCACTATGACAACCCCATAAACATGACACCTTCCTCAAATACAATATGTCTCCCATAAAGAAGGCCCATGGAACCCTAAGGAAGGGACAAGTACTTTAATATGTCCTAACAGTAAAACTTCCAAATTGTCATTTTACTGTGGAAAACCTAGTAGCCCCATTGGGTAATACAGAGTTACAGGCTGACATCTCAATTTCATGCTAACTGCTGAATGGGACTACAACATTTTTACTCAACAATTTCAAATTAATTGTGGCAATACACATGACTTGATGCCCAATTCGAATTTAATGTCACTTTTAAGGAAAAGCAACTTTTGTAGCCACTTTGCTGCCCAGTTTATCTGGTGGCCATTCATAGTTGCTGGCCACCCTACAGCCTTCTGCCCTCCTGGGTAGTAGTGTGAACACCCCGCAGCATCAGAAACAATAGAGGCCTTCCACAAACAAAGTTGTTATCTCCCCTTTGCAGGAAGCCATACAGGGTTTTGGCCTAAACATCGAGCTTCAGGAGAAAGAAGCTGCCTTTGCTGAGCCAATAGCTATCAGACTCGAGAAGGGCTTACCCTTTGTTCAGGTAGACAGGCTTGCAGTGGGAACAGAGTGGGGAAACCAACCGCCAAACTGTTTTTTCCATTAGAGTGTATCCCACAGGTAACCACCCCTTTAGGGTGGACATACAAGCTCCTAACAACCAAGGAAGGGTTTAGACATCTTGACAGTGGTCCAAATAGTGCACTCTGGGATTGCTAGATGACACACATAGCCGGATGTTGTCATAATGCAGCCAGGATCCTGGTAGCCCATTGGCAAGTGATCGCATCATTCCTATACGGCATATTCTGGGCATAAATATGGCACCCCTGGCACCCTGAACCTCACATCCCATCTGGACTGGAGAAAGGACCAAATAAGGAATGGCCTGCTGACAACTGTACCTGGTAAGAGAGGCCGCACCAAATGCTAATCTGCACCTGCTTCTCCTTGAAGAGAGGACTGTGCCTGTGGTGCCTAGCTCTTGGAATAGTTGCTACGGAGCCCTAGACCACAAAGGTGAACTCCAAGGGTCAGTTGGTTGACACCCTGTTCCAGCACCATGGCCATAAATGCTGAGGTATTCAATCCTGGCTTGTCAGGAGCCATCTGGGGGATTTGCCACTGGCGGCGGATGTACAACCAAGAAGACCTCTCTTCAGGGCTCAAAAGTTTAACTCATGTCAGCCAGATCTAGGAGTCACCAGAGTGCAGATTGGTCACCAGAGACAGACACTAACCCTCACCAAAAGAAACTGCTGGACCCGCTGGAACCGGAGATAGGTAGATACGCCACTGCTGCACTTCTACTGGCCCAAAGAGGACTTTGAGGGACAAGTAACCCTGTGGCCAAAGTTGTCCCACCTTACCCGCGGACCGAGGAACAACTACAAGGAGACCCCCATTGACCGCACAACATTCAGAGAACCTTTCAGCATCCTCAGCTTCCTGTATCCTCAGCATGAGAACCACTCCATTGAAGTCTATGGCGGTTTTGATGTAAACTGGACTTGAGACTGCCTTAGTGGCCAGGTAACTGCCCAAATATTTCTTACTGGCTTCCCTGACCTTCTCCATGCCAAAATTGATCGCCCAGTCCAGAGAGAGAATAGCCAAACACAACTCTTCCAAACTTTTCAAAACGTTCCAAACTTTATAGTTACTAATGCTTGTAAGGACTTTTGACTAAAAAGCTGTGAATTATGTTTTCTTTAAACATCTATATCTCCAGACCCCTCTGGTGGATTTTGATCTTCTTGGTGTGAAATAATTCTGTAGTGGGCTGATCCCACGTGTTCAGGAGACATAGAAGATGAAACCGAGTTGAGTTTGATGTGATTTATTAAGTCCATAAGTAGAAGTTACAGCACGCCCCACCTGGAGCAGCCTGCTAGCTGCTTAGCCCATCTCTCAACTGACAACACTCACACCAGGCACCCAAGCATTCCACTCATGTCAATCACTAACATTCTACATGGAACACTCACACTGGCTGAGCAGCTAGTTACAAAGTGAAAGAGAGCATATATACAAAACCTGAGGATAGTACTCTCGAAATGAAAAACAAATAAGGCCATAACAAAAATGAAAAGAAACTATACACAGGAATATACAATTGCAGGAAAAAGTACGTAAACCCAGGGATGAAGGTGAAACCACATCGCGAGAGGGAAAACAGACAAACAAGGGAGGAAAGAAAGATGAAAAGATAGAAACACACACTAACACCATCCTCCTCCTTTAATAGTGAACAAAGAAAAGGTAAATAGCGGAAGAAGAGCTCACATACAACAAGTGAGTAAGACACACGTGCAAAGAGTAACGTGGGAAACAATCCCCAAGACTCTATACTATGGGTGGACGGCACCCAAGTATGTACTCCTCACATAAGGAGACTGTGGCGAAGGGAACAAAAACCCTACAAGCCACCCCTCATGTGAGGGACAATGCTAAGATGGGACTAGCCCATAACAAAAGCAGTGTAACAGGTAATGTTGCATGTGATTGACACCCAAGAACTTGTGCAGCATGAGAAAACCACAGGAGCAGCACAGTGTGGCACACGCACACATTACGTCGACGTGAAGCACAGGGTGACTTACACACAACAGGACGACGCAAAAGCACAGGATGAAGCGCTGGGTGACTTATACACAACAAAGCAAAGTGAGGCGCAGGGTGACTTATACACAACATGACAACGTGAGGCGCGGGGCGACTTACACACATCCAGACAAAGTGAGGCGTGGGCGGCTTACACACTGGACACAGCAAGGTGAGGCTCGGGGCGACAAACACACAACATGACGTACAACGAGGTGGTGGGACTGACACCCAAACACACCCCAAAAAGCAAAGAAGTGTCCAACACATGTAAATAGGAAAAACACCCCATAACCCAAGCAGCAAAAGAGTTAACAGCAAAGATGTGGAGACTAATGACATTGAAATGGGGCTGGCACCCATAACAAAACTAGCAAGGGTGTACACCCCTTAAGCCAAACCCCTAAGGCTTAAATAAGTGACATTTACATTGAGAAGGGACATGGGACTAGGACCCACTCCCATCCCTAGGCAGGGATAAACAACAGAAAAGCGAACATGCATAAACTATCAAAGTAGTACAGTGCAGAGGATGAAGATACCCAACAAAAGAAATCAGCTTATCAATGTGAATAAGACACGTTATCCAAAATACACCCTTCAAATTACCTTTGGATGACTGCAACTAGAGACAAATCAATTAAATAAGCACAGAAAGCTTTAACGTAACGAAAATGTCACTGGTGTGCCTGTCACTGCAATGGAGAGGGACAGACGTTCCAAGGACGCAAAAAAGTCCTATGCAAAGTCGAAGCAGGTCCAGAGAACTTGCATCCAAACAAAGTTCTTTGCAGCAGATACGATGCACACTGAAAACCAGAGGACACTAGGACTCAAAAGAAAAGAAGTTCTAGGCAGCAGATACAATGCTCAATGAAGACGTAAAAGCACCCGGGCTCGCAAGAAACAGGGAACACACCAGAAGAATTGGAGTCAAAATGCAGTGTCCAAAAGAAGAACTCACAGTAAAAGCGTTGTGACTGTAGATGCACTTACTTGAGAGACAGTACAGCGAAATCCATGTGGAGGGTAAAGCGACCAACTCGTCGATACTGTAGAGGCGCTCACTTGAATGGTAGTACAGCAAAATCCATGCTGAGCGAGGAGATCCTCACATCGCGACGCTGCTTAAGTCATTCAACTCGCGATCAACTTTATTAAAATGTAACAAAGTGGTTGGCAGGAATCAAACACACATACCATGGACGGTAACAGGCATTATTGTATGCCTGCATCTTCCAACTCCAAAATGGTGGCCCGCACAGGAGATGCAAGCCGGGTGGCTACAGGCACGCTCCTGCTGCTATGCATCTGACGGCAGAATTGAAGACTGGTTTGACATCATGAAGGGTTCTTTTGCGGCACAACGTGACACCGTGGATAAGGTAAGGTGCGCAAGCCATTTTTAGGTCTCGCCTAGCTATTGCATAGCAATTACTATGCGAGACTCTAGTAAGGGGCTCCCAAAAGTGTTCCCAAAAGTGGATTGCATGGCGAGCACGCGCACAATCACGTGCATCGTGCCGCCATGCAATCTGTTTGGCATCGTACTTCAAAGGGTCCGCTCCCCCGCCTGGAATGCGCTCCCCCGCCCCGCCAAGCGCGCGCGCCATGCTCCGCCGGGCTTGTCTTGTTTTAAATGGACATTTATGTTGAGCGCGGCTTGCTTTTCTTTTGTTCATTGTTTTCACGAAAGCGTTTATTTATTCGGATTTGCACCGCCCCTGTGGTGGGCTTAATCCCGGCCAACAGGGTGTCGATTAGTCACAGTGTCGGTGTATGCTGGAATCGCTCACAGTTCGGTCAGAGGCCAACGGTCTTTTTACAGACTTTTATTTTTTATTTGTTAACTCTTGACTTGTTACAATAAGCACGCTGCAAGTTTCCTTGAGTAATTATGTATGTCTGTCTGATCTACTGTTGATGGGCCTTTATGCAAGCAAGGGAAATGGGGCCCCATTACCTAGTTTAATAGTAAAAACTGTTATAACCGGGGTGCAGTGGCCTCCTCATACTCCTTGGCGCCTGTGCCGCTTCACTACTTTACAACCACGCCCCTCCTGATGACGTTCAATCTCATTTAAGGATGAACATAATGCAGAGGCCTTTCTTTTCGACAACACCCCAGCATGTGAGGAGTTTGGTATCCGGTGTGGTTATAAACACTCGACATATTAAAAGTGTGTTTGCACAGCCTGCAACCAGTACACTCATATTCATAACAAGAACTGACATTTCCCCTTCTGCCTTAGTCACCCCTCTCTCTACCTCTTTGTGCTTCCTACAACTCTTTCTTTCCTATTTAACTCTCTCCGTTACCTCTTCTCGATATTTCTATTTCTTCTTTTTATATAGTCTGTTCCACTCTTTCTTAGGCACCCTGTCTCATTTTTCTGTCGTCTGTATTTCCTCTCATTAGCCTTTCTCTCTTTTTCTTTGGCTCTCTATAACCACCCGTTGCACCTCTTTTCACTCTATCTGCGTGTTTCTCGCTTTCTTTCCCCCTCACTCTCCGTTACTCTCTCGTGCAAGAACTCCTCTTCATATGTTTCTATCTACACGCCCTCTATTCCTTCCCGCACAATTAAACCACCCTAATCGCGCCTGCCAGTGTATCGCTCTCTCCCAGCTCCCCTTTCTTCATATAGGTCAGTCCTCTCCAGTTTACTCCCTCCCCTCTGCCACTCAATAACTGTCGATCGATCGCACTCTCGCCATCTTTCTCGCGATAGGTCACCATGTGTCCACTTTCAGTGAAGTCACGAAAACATTTTAAGGGTTGCTCGCCTAATGGGTAGTGTGGCAAAGTGATGAAAGCATTTTGCTCAACAGATCTAGGAATGCCTTGGCCAGGCGGGACGCCCCGGGGAAGGGGGGAGGGGGTGAGATTCGAGGTCGGTGACTTTCAAGCTCTTTAGAAGGCTACCTTATGCCCCTGAACACTGTTTCTCCACACCCTGGTCATGGTTCGTAATTGCACCCCCCTCCCCCACCGTTTCTGGTCGGGGCTTCTTTTTCCCATAGTCTGTAGGTTGTATTCACCATTCTACAATCCTTCCACTTGTTTTTCTCTACTATTTTGTTGAGTTACTCAGAGGCATGGTCAGTGTGTCGCGTGCCCTAGCGCACGGAAGAAAATGGGCCCCTGTTTGAACTATTAAATTCAGTAATAATCTGGGCTCAGTGGGCCCCTCTAGACTCTGGACACCGGTGCCACTGCACCTGCTGCACCAATGGAAGATACGCCCCTCGCCTAACTACAAGATGTTCTATCTAATGGCACATGCATGGTTTTTTATGTTTTATGTGATTCTGTGCTGGTCTGGAGTCGACATTGTATACCGGAGGCAGCCAGGACTCCATTTCCTGGCCGACCCGGTAATTGCATCTCTGGAAAACATAACCCTGTTGTCCTCTGTGGCAGACAGAAGAAAGAAAAGAGGGCGCCGGCATCCCCTGGTTGGCCTGTGTGTGTCTCCCTTCCACAGAGCAGTAACAAGTAGCTTGGACTCAGAGATGGTCTTTGCTAAAATAGCGCCCTGGGCCTGGGGGAGGACATTTTGGCACCCTTGCTGATGGTAGTGAATTAAATGAGGCAGCAGGGGGTCACTTTTCTGTTCACTGGTCAGTACCTGGATGAGCAGGGACTGGCCCCTGAACACAAATAGCCCCGCACCTCCCCAGCTCACCTTAATCACTAATAGCAAATGATGGGTATGTTGATGTGTGTCAGCAGGAGTCAGAGGGTGAAGAGAGGGCAAGAAAGGGGGCTAAAGGGGTGTTAAAACATCACCTGCCTTGTGATAATAAAGGATAACAAGCATTGGCAATGCAATAGGTCTCGCATTTACGCGAGTTAGAGCTATTGACATTGCAAATGACAATGCATTTATCTGTTTTTAAAACTTAAATAAAAGGCAGTCATTTGCAATGTCAATAGCTCAAACTCGAGTAAATGCGAGACCTATTGCATTGCAAATGCTTGTTGAATTTAAGAACAAAGTGCAACTGTTTACTCATACTGGCCTCGTAGAAGGGAAGGCAAAACATTCTTCGTAACCAAAGAAAAACGGTATATTTCTTACCATGACAGTCCCCTCTTGCAGCAGGCAGGGAGACCAGTCCAGAAAAGTGAAAAACAGCCGTATAACTTTAAAAGCGCCAGTAGCTGAAAGTAAACTGGCACTAGTAGAGCTTATACCGGTGCTGCGCTGACACGGAGGAGCACTGAGTAGTGATCACAGATCAAAACCCACACAAAGGAAAATCCTGAAGTTGAATACAGTCATGGACGATGAACTTGCAGAAAAACAGCATTATGCATAACAGAAGCACTTCACTCCGTAATGGAGGCAGAAATTCAGGCAGCCACTAATTACCTTGCTTCTTGAGGCACTGTAGACATTTGTTGTAGCAAAAAATAAAAAATGTCCAGCACAATGTAGGCTGCATTGAAAACATATTACCAGATGTTGAAAGCACATTAATCAGAGGTCAGCACGCGTGGGCTGGGGCTGTCCGGTGTAGTGGACACTGGTGGGGCTGCGAGGCGTGCTTGACCGGTTTCTTTTCCTTGAGTTATTTGTTACTTGTTCCAAATTCCTTACTTCTTAGGTCCATCAGCTTTAACTTAACTCCTCTTAGTTGGCACGTTGAGCAAGGATAAATCCCATCAAGATCGTCGCCAAAATGTAGTGGGCTGGTCCCACGTGTTCAGGCGACAAGGAAGACAAAGCCGAGTTGAGTTTGATGTGATTTATTAAGTCCATAAGTAGAACTTTCTGCAAGCCCCACTAGGAGCAGGTTGCTAGCTGCTCAGCCCATCTCCCAACTGACAACACTCACACCAGGCACCCATGCATTCCACTCATGTCAATCACACTAACATTCTACATGGAACACTCACACTGGCTGAGCAGCTACTTACAAAGTGAAAGAGAACATATATACAAAACCTGAGGATACTACATATTCATAAAAACATAATCTATTTTCATAAATTCGTTTTGGATTTCTTTTGTGTTGTGTAACTTTCTTACTCTGTAGATTTGGTGCATCTAAATGTTTTCCATTAGTTCCTTTGTATAAGCCTTGCTGCTCCAAGTCACAGCTGCCCAGTGTTCAGCAAGAGGTTTATAGATGAGCATGACTGGACCGAAGATGGTTTCATTAGTGCATTACACAGTGAGGTCGCACAACCACCCCATGTAATACACCACAATCCTCACAGCAAGGATACCCTCACACTCTACAAATACACATTACATAACATATAGCACCACTGGAGTGATGGAAGCACAGGACGTATTGTGCCAGAGTTGTCACTTTATTTTTTTAAAATTCCAATAGAGACTCATTTGTTGAAATATAGTAGCTGCTATATAAAGATTTGTAATACATTCAAACAAATAAGGCACTAATGGATTTAAAAAAAGGACAGTTCTAGCGCAGTACATCCTGTGCTTCCACCACCTTCATAAGGAACATTATTTGATATAATTATAGGAAGGACTCTGTTATTAAAAAAGCAAAAGGCTGGAAATAAATATCACATCATAAACTGGTTCTTGGAAAAATAAAGGGCTTTTTATTTGCACGATGAACTTGAATGTTTAAGTTTATATTTTGTTATTTTATATGTGGGTTTTAACTTTAAAGGGTCTGGTCAGTCGCTGAACAAAAACAAGTGCAAAAACATGGCTAGTTTAAATTAAGGGTTGTGTAGCGATACAGTAACCTTGCAAACTGTAATTAAAAAGGGAGCATATACAGTGGACCTGGTTAAGACCGGGGGGAGGGGACTGTCCCCCCACCTCTCCTTGCTATGCCAGTGAGCATATAAGCACTTGAAACAGGTCTGTGTGCTTATTACCAGTGAAGTAACATGTATCTATGACTTATATGGGTAGCCTGTTTTTTCCCAGAGGAAACAGGGAGAGATGGAAGGAGACCAAAAGCTAGAAGTGACCCAGGGACTGGGTGAAGGGGGTGAGAGGTGATATGGGACAGCTTAGAGGGCCAGAGTAGACTCTTTTTCTTGCCTGTTGTTGACCTTATTTTATTGGCCAGCGATGGTGCACTGCCCATAAAAGCAGGGACAGTTGCATATTTAAAAAAATATTTTTGTATGGGCTTTTGTAAATATTGCAGTATTTTAACTACAGTGCTAAGTTTGACATTTCTTACAATTTGCAAAAATCGCAAAATCCTGGAGAATCTGACAGAGAAAGTCTTAAATTATTAGAGAACCTTGAAACTGTCTAGAGTTATCTTACATTCATACATTCGGAACTGATAACCTTATTGAAATGGACTACCAAGCCTGATAAACAATGGAGTAAGCTACATTTTTCTGTCACACGAATAATCAGGGGGAGTCAGGAAACTTCACTATTATAAAGTGAGATAAAGTTTCATGACTTAATTCAAACTCCCAGCTTCAAGTCAATGCAGTGTGCACACCCTGTTTCCAAATCCTATGCATTCTGTGAAAAATCTTCAAATGGTTGCCTCAGAACAACTGTGGACTGTCACCCAAGCGCTGGTCACCATCCGTCTGGACTACGGCAACACTCTCTATGCCAGAATCCTCAAACAACTCCTACATAGACTCCAGACCATCCAGAACACCACTGCAAGGCTCATACTCGACCTCCCAAACCACACCTACATCTCACTGCACCTCAATGGCTAACAATTCGCAAGTGCAGCCAATTTAAACTTCTCACGCGCACATACAAAGCCCTGCACAACACAGGACCAGAATACCTGAACAGCAGTATACACATTCTCCAACCCACCAGACACCTCACTCTCACTCGCACACATTCCCCACATCCAGAAAAGCAAAACTGGAGGTCGCCCATTCTCCTACATCTCACCCCAGACATGGAATGGCATCCCTCAACACATATGAGCCTCCTCCTCACTTCTTGAATTCAGCAAGAAGCTGAAGACCTGGCTCTTTATGTAAGCAACTTGGGACCACAGACCTACATACCTGTCCAAGCGTCTGGATGTCTCTCAGATGATTAGTGTGCTATACAAATCAATTTAACATAACATAAAATAACACAAAATAAAATAAAATAACATACAATCTGAAAAAAAGAGATTCATAAAGCTTGGAGCCCTTCCATGGGCCCACAGGGGATAGTAATAGGTAGAGGTTGTGAGGGAACTGGGGCTCTCTGAAGAACATGATAGGCAGGCTGCAGGCAACACCTCAGGGCCAGCTAAACAGATTTCACCTGTGATTCCTCACTGGGTATAGGTAAGAAGGCAGGGGGCTTTCACTTTGCTGCATCAATCAATCAATCAATCAGAAGATTTTGTAGAGCACTTCTTGTCACCCATGAGGGTATCCAGGCACTAGCAGGGTCCAGTTGATTAGCCGAATAACCAGGTCTTCAGCGACTTTCTGAACTCTAGAAGAGATGGGGAGGTCTGCAGATGAAAGGGTAGCTAATTTCATGTCTTTGCTGCTAGGTAGGAGAAGGAGCCACCTCTGCCTCTGCATCTGCTACATCGGATGCTGTGGGTGAGGATGTGGAGTGGAGGTGTCAGGTGGTGTCGTGGCGCACCCTGGGTTTTCTCCTCGGGATGACGCTGATGCTATAGAGGGGTCCCCCTCCCATCCGTCCCCAGCCCGGATTCGTATGAAAGACCCTCGGGCTCAGGAGACAGGTGGGCGAGGGAAGGAAGGGAGGAGTCAGCCGGGAGAGATACCTGAAACGAGACAAGGAGAGGTATTAGATACTATTCTTTCCCTCCCCGTGGATAGAGTTCTCTCCGCTGTTTTTCCCGCTTCACCTGTCTCTCTCTCTTCCCTAGACGGGTTGAGCTGGGGTCGGTATCCTTGTCGGGGTCCCTGCCCAGTTGATGGCACTGTTGCAAGGCCACACTCTCGCAGGGGAGGTCCAGGGCCGGCCTCGGGTTTTGCTTTCTATCTAGGCTCGGGGCGAGGATAGCCCAATGCGTTTTTGAGCTTCACCGGAGCCGATGAGGGCGCTACCACTCCAAGCCCAGGTATCCGTGGGGCCGAGGAGCGCCGGTAATGCAGGTTTCTGTGAGTAAGGTAAGGAGATCGGGAAGCACCCAGTAACCGCCGGCGGCGCTTCTACTCTAAGCCCAGGTATCCTTGGGGCCGAGGAGCGCCGAGATAGCGGTTCCCGTGAGGGTGCGGAATGGAACACAAAGGAAGGATGAAACAACTGGAGGAGCTCCTGCTCCCAAGAACGGAGGGATTTCAGTAAATGGGCACAAGGTACTACTCCACGCTCTGCGAGAAGGAGCGGAAGGCACCACTCAGGCGCTAGCGTTACTTCTCACTGCAAAAAGAGGAGGAGGGCGGGCACTCCGGAGGCGTTGGCCCGGACAATCCGTGGGCGCTTCGGGATGGGTGCAGGCGGAATCACTCACCTCTCTCACCGTAGTCTGATGCAGTAGAGGAAGGAACTTCTCCGACTGCGGGGAGTTTTGGGCTTGAATCTCGGGCTGACGGAGTCTCGGAATAATGGGCGATGTAGTTCCTGAGCGTTGTCCACTGTCGGAGTTTGCGCGGGTCCGCTCACGCCCACCTGTGTGATCATGACAGCACACCCCCCTTCACACCGCGTCCTGCGCCGAGAGAGGGACCGGGTTTGTCCGGGCTGCGGCGGTGGAAGGTCACCACCAGGCGATCTGCATGCACCGCAGAAGCAGGTTCCCATGAGTTCTCTTCCGGGCCATAACCCTTCCATGCTAGAAGGTACCACAGTTTGCCCCTCACCAGCTTGGAGTCCAGCACACGTCTCACCACGTACTCCTGCTCGTGTTCTACCCAGACCGGGTCCAGGACCTTACGGACCGGACAGAAGTAGGGTTTCAGCAGTGAGACATGGAACACGGGGTGTATCCGTAGATGCTGGGGCAGCCGCAGCTGCACCGCTACCGGGTTCACATGTCGAACCACAGGATATGGTCCTATGAATTTTGGATTGAACACGCTAGGTTTTCTAAACCGGATGTGTTTCGTGGATAACCACACCCTGTCGCCCTTGTGGTACTCTGGAGGGGCTCGGCGATGTTTATCAGCTTGAGCCTTATAGCGCGTTTTAGCTAGGCGCAGATTGTCGCGGGCTTGTTTGAGTGCAGCGTGAATAGCTTTGATTCTGTCCGGTACCTCGGAAAGGTTACTGTGTGCGTGTGGGAGGAGAAACGGGAGGAAACGGCGGTGATGACCGGAAGCAAGAAAGAAGGGCGAGTGATGCGTGGAGGAGTGCATGGAGTTGTTATAGGCTATTTCGGCCACCCAGAGCCAGTCCACCCAGGAGCCCGCCGCCTGGTCCACGTAACAGCGTAGGTACTGTTTTAGGGTCTGGTTCAGTCTTTCGGTCTGACCGTCCGTTTGGGGATGGAAGCTGGTGGATAGGGAGGATTGAATGCCAAGTTCGTCACACCAGACTTTTCAAAAACGGGCTGTGAATTGCGATCCCCTGTCCGATATTATCCCTAGGGGAAGGCCGTGTAGCCGTACAATGTGTATCAATAGGAGTTTTGCCAGCGCCCCTGCCGTGGGTACTTGTTTGCACGCGATAAAATGTCCCATTTTGGTGAGGTAGTCGATGACGACTATTATCGCAGTGCAGCCCTGGTCATTAGGCAGACCGACGATGAAGTCGACAGAGATCTTTTCCCAAGGATGCGTCGGGGTCGGAAGCGGCATCAGGAGGCCTTGTTCTTTTTGACGATTGGCTTTCATTTGGGCGCAGACGGAACAGCTTTTCACCCATCGTAGAACATCGGGTCGAACAGAAGGCCACCAGCATTGTCTCAACACTAGTTCCAGTGTCTTTCTTCCTCCCATATGTCCTGCGCACGGTGCGTTGTGACACCAGGTGAAGACGAGTTTGCGAAGCCGAAGAGTAGGGATCAACACTCGAGAGCCACACATGGGAAGGCCGCTGTGTAGTCGCCATTCTTTGTGTCGCTTCAGCCAGTTCGCCCAGGTGAACGTCTGTATCCCTTTCTTCACGTTCTGTAGAAATGTCATCTATATACACCACGACGTACTTGTCCAAGAAGTCTCTCAACACTTCGTTGAGGAAGAACTGGAAGGAGCGCGGGGCATTACAGAGCCCGAAGGGCATGACCAGATACTCAAACAGGCCAAACCTAGTTTTGAAGGCGGTTTTCAATTCGTCCCCTCTTCGTATGCGTACCAAATGGTATGCCCCTCGGAGATCTAACCTGGTGTATATGTTTGCTTCCCGTACTTGTTCCAGGAGCACTGGGATTAGTGGGAGTGGATATTGGTTTTTGATGGTCAGCGCATTTAGAGCGCGGTAGTCTATACAGCAGCGGAGTTCGCCGTTGGCCTTCGGGATGAAGAAGAGGGGTGACGCCGCCGGAGACCTGGAAGGGCGAATGAAGCCTAATTTCAAGAATTCGTCCAGGTACTCACGGAGATGCTGGGTTTCTGGACCCGTGAGGGCGTATATCCTGCTACACGGTACTGTCGCACCAGGTATTAAGTCTATGCGGCAGTCGTATTGCCGGTGTGGTGGTAACTCCTCTGCTCTTCGTTTATCGAAGACTTCTACGTAGGGGGAGTACCAGTGCGGGAGTGTGACGTCCTTCTCGGCTGCAGTGGCCACGTGCTGGTTGGGTGTGTCTTCCGTGCCAGGTTGACATCTCGGCTGTTTGCACTGACGTTGACAGAAGACGGAGTCGAACATTATCGAGTTAGTTGCCCAAGTGATGTGAGGTTCGTGCACTCTCAACCATGGTAACCCCAGGATGAGGTTGCAATGCAGTGCCTGGATGACGTTAAAGGTGAGCCACTCGCCATGTTCTTCCCCTATGGTGACCCACAGGGAAGGGGTTTGATATGTTATGGGACCGGAGTCCAGCTCTTTACCGTCCACCGCGTAGACGAGTTCTGGCTGGTCCTTGAGCAGTAGTGGGATTCCAAGCCTTTCAGCCTCAGTCTTATCAATAAAACACCCGGTGGCTTCGGAGTCGATCATGGCTCGAACTAATCGGGGACAGCGGTTTACTACCACATATAAGGAGACAAAGAAGTGGTTGGGTTCCTTGGTGATGTCGGCTTCTGTAGAAGGGATGGAATGGTAGCTTGAAGATGTCCCTTCCTGAACCTTCAAGCCCTCGGGTTTCCCGCCGGTTCGTCTTGGGTAATGGCTGCTGCTTGGTCGCTGTGGTTATGGCCGATCTTAGGACGCACTGGACATTCTCGCAGGAAGTGGCCCTTCTTGCCGCAATATAAGCAGAGACCCTGCTTCCGTCGATGGTCTTGTTCTCTGAGGGTTAGAGACGCTCTCACGGTTCCTATTTCCATAGGCTCTGAGCGGTTTGGCCCGTGTTCCGAAGCGCGGGGATGTTCGTATGACACCAGAGTTTTCTCCTTGCGTTTATGGTCTCCTTTTCTTTCCCTCAGACGATATTCTAGGCGGAACGCCAATTCGATCATAGCCGCACAGGTGCGGGGTTGTGGATCTATTTGGGCGATCACGTCTTTCAGTTCTTCCGTTAGCCCTCGGTAGAAGATCGCTGCCTGCTTGGATTCGGGCCAGTCTGTTTCGGCCACCAACCGTCGAAAGCTGTTGACGTAGCCGATAAAATCGTTGTTGCTTTGACGAAGGTCAAGGAGGTCGCTGTCGGCGGAGAAGGTGTCCGCCCGGCGATCAAAGGTTTTTTCAAACTCCAGCCGAAAGGTGTCCCAGTCATATAATAGGGCATCGTCTCTCCTGACGATCGGAACGGCCCATTGTGCGGCTTCTCTAGCCAGGTAGGAGATGAGGAATGCTACCCTGGCTTGGTTGGTCAAAAAAAGTTTAGGCTTGCAATGGAAGTGCAACCATATTTGGGTCATAAATACCTGCACCTTTTGTATCTCCCCGTGATATCTTTCTCGAGGAGCTAAAGGCACATGTGAAGGCATCTCCACTAGCACTTAGGGAGAGGTTGTAGGGAACACGTTCCCTGCATCAAAGGGGTTTCTCTGGAGGCGGTCCAAGCGGGTATGCAATGCCGCTGTTTCTGCTCTAGACGGGGCCAGCTCTAACTGTACCTGCGCCAACGCGCCTAACACGTCTTCTAACGTGGCCATCTCTATATCAGTGTGATCAGGAGGAGGGTAATTTGTGGGCCAATGATTCTGTCGTGGCGCACCGTGGGTTTTCTCCTTGGGATGACGCTGATGCTATAGAGGGGTCCCCCTCCCATCCGTCCCCAGCCCGGATTCGTATGAAAGAACCTCGGGCTCAGGAGACAGGTGGGCGAGGGAAGGAAGGGAGGAGTCAGCCGGGAGAGATACCTAAAACGAGACAAGGAGAGGTAATAGATACTATTCTTTCCCTCCCCGTGGATAGAGTTCTCTCCGCTGTTTTTCCCGCTTCACCTGTCTCTCTCTCTTCCCTAGACGGGTTGAGTAGGGGTCGGTATCCTTGTCGGGGTCCCTGCCCAGTTGATGGCACTGTTGCGAGGCCACACTCTCGCAGGGGAGGTCCATGGCCGGCCTCGGGTTTTGCTTTCTATCTAGGCTCGGGGCGAGGATAGCCCAATGCGTTTTTGAGCTTCACCGGAGCCGATGAGGGCGCTACCACTCCAAGCCCAGGTATCCGTGGGGCCGAGGAGCGCCGGAAATGCAGGTTTCTGTGAGTAAGGTAAGGAGATCGGGAAGCACCCAGTAACCGCCGGCGGTGCTTCTACTCTAAGCCCAGGTATCCTTGGGGCCGAGGAGCGCCGAGATAGCGGTTCCCGTGAGGGTGCGGAATGGAACACAAAGAAAGGATGAAACAACTGGAGGAGCTCCTGCTCCCGAGAACGGAGGGATTGCAGTAAATGGGCACAAGGTACTACTCCACGCTCTGCGAGAAGGAGCGGAAGGCACCACTCAGGCGCTAGCGTTACTTCTCACTGCAAAAAGAGGAGGAGGGCGGGCACTCCGGAGGCGTTGGCCCGGACAATCCGTGGGCGCTTCGGGATGGGTGCAGGCGGAATCACTCACCTCTCTCACCGTAGTCTGATGCAGTAGAGGAAGGAACTTCTCCGACTGCGAGGAGTTTCGGGCTTGAATCTCGGGCTGATGGAGTCTCGGAATACTCGGCGGAAGCAGACGCTGCAGGGTAGAGGGCCGTTGACTGGAACCAGGTCGATACGAAATCATTGGCACCGCCCCTTGCGTCGGGTCGTCTTTTATGTTCGGCCGCGCTCCTGGTCACGGGGGGAGCGTGGGTGCTGCGCCTCCTGGGCGATGTAGTTCCTGGCGTTGTCCACTGTCGGAGTTTGCGCGGGTCCGCTCACGCCCACCTGTGTGATCATGACAGGTGGGCTCACAGAAGTTCAAGAGATGGTTCAAGTTGGAGGGTCCGCAGTTGTGGAGGGCCTTGTATGAATGGGTCAGGATTTTGAACTGGTATCTTTTCTGTACAGGGAGCCAGTGACGTTCCTTGAGGTACTGGGGTGCAGGTTCATCTAGGGAGATCCAGGATGAGCCTGGCTGCTGCGTTCTATAGGTCTGTCGGAGGAGGTGAGATGTGATCCCTGTGTAGAGAGTGTTACGTAGTCCAGTCAGCTGGAGATGACAGCCTGGGTGATGGAGTGGTTTGAGCTTCGGGGTAGCCATTTGAATATCTTACGACGCATGCAGAGAATGAAGAAGCAGGCAGAACAGACAGAGTTGACCTGAGTTGCCATGATTAGCTTGTTGTCCAGAATGATGCCTGGGATCCAAGCATGGTCAGTGGGGGTAGGAGTAGGTCGAGTTCTGAGGGCCACCAGGATGTCTCCCATGCAGAGCTTTTGTTTCCAGAAATCAGTATCTCTGCTTTGTTCATGTTGAGCTTCAGGCAGTTGTCCTTCATCCAGTTGGCGATATCTGTCATGCAGTTTTGGAAGTAGTTCTTGGTGGTGTCTTCAGAGAGGGAGAGGATGAGTTGTGTGTCGTCGGCATAGGAGTCTGTGGGTTTTGGTGATGCTGGCAAGAGGTGTCATATAAGTGTTGAGGAGGGTGGGGCTGAACGAGGATCCTTGGTGTACTCCACAGATGATTTCCTTGGGTTGGTAGGTGAAGGGGGGAAGGCATACGTTTTGCGCTCTTCCGGTGAGGAATGAGGCAATCCATCTGAGACCGGCTCCTTGGATGCCTATGTTGTGCAGCCTTGTAATGAGTGTGTTGTGAGAGACCATATCGAAGGCTGCCAAGAGGTATAGGAGGATCAGAGCTGCCGTCTCTCCTCGGTTGAGTAGGGCTCAGATGTCGTTGGTAACTGCAATGAGTTCTTTCTCGGTGCTGAGGTTGTTGTGGAATCCAGATTGGGAAGAGTCGAGCAGGAGGTTCCGTTCCAAATCTGCATGGTACAGGAGGAAGCTCACAGCAGGGTAATGGAACAGCTACCAAGGAGGGTGATTACATTCTATGCCATGTGAGCCCCTTTGCAAAGGGTATCTGAAAATAGAGCTTGCTTTTTAAAATGCAAAACATACTCTTGTAATGGGAAAAAGCCTTAACAACACATGCCGTTGTGCCGCAAGCAGAACCACACTTGCCTTGACCATGCATATGCATGGTAACGGCAGTGCGCGGTCTAAATGCAGAGCGTATGGGTGTGCACAAAAAGACAGGAAATGGAAGGATCAGGAGAGGACGCGGTGAGGTAAGTGGGGCTGGGGCTGGGTCTTGCAGGAGTGGAGAGGTAGTTTTTCAGGGTGGGGTAGTTTTTAGGGCTCGTGGGGTTAGGGTTGTTTGTAGGGCAGGGAGCAGTTTTAGGGCTCAGGGGAGGGGGTGCTGGGTTGGGTACTTTACAGGTGTAGGGGACAGTTTTTAGGGCTCAGGGTTGGGGGCTGGGATTGTGGTCGTTTTTAGGGCATTGGTGTCAGTTTGTAGGGCTTAGGGTGGGGAGGTGGAAAGGGATAGTTTTGAGGGCCAGGGGCAGTTTTAGGCCACGAGGAGGGGGCTGGGTTGGGGTACTTTAGGAATGTAGGGGACAGGTTTTAGGGCTCAGGGTGGGGGGCTGGGGTCAGGGTAGTTTTGAGGGCGTAGGGACAGTTTTTAGGGCCCAGGGTGGGTGAAAAGGGACAGTTTTTAGGGCTGGTGGCAGTTTTAGGCCACAGAGTGGGGGCTGCGTTGGGGTACTTTAGGGGAGTACGGGACCGTTTTTAGTGATCAGTGACCTGAGGTCGCGGCAGTTTTGAGGTTGTAGGGTTAATTTTTAGGGATCAAGGCAGTGCGGGGAAAAGGGACAGGTTTGAGGGCTGGGGGCAGAGGTATGATCTTTAGCACTCATGTCCCTTTACCAATCACGTCTGTACCATGACATTTCTTGGCAAAGGCATGCGTGATAAAGGCATATGGGAAAGACGCGGTCGTAGTTGAGATCGCGTGGTTCAGGCATGTGTTGTTCAGGCATGTGATGTTCCATCATACAACCTCTTGTAATACTCTTTCATGCACACTTGCATGCCTTATGGAAGAAGCCCCAAAACATCTAAAATCGCAATAAAAGGAAAATTCAGGGAAAATACAATTAATACAACTAGAAAGGATTGTGCCCTTTTTGCACTTTTATTTAAAGGAGCTGAACTTTTTGCGGCTGATTCAGAAACACATCTAAGTGTACATAAAAGAGTACTGCAGGAAATGCATGTTTACTTACTCCAAAATGCCTTTGGTATCATACAGCCCAAAATGTACCTCAGACAATAAGGGTCCCATCCCACCCTCTCTCTGCCTCTGGCTGAACCGCCATCAAGTCCCAACCATAGCTAACACCATTGTACCTTTTGTGTTTTGTTCTAAGCAGACAAGTCTAAATATTATTATTTAGACTAAAGAATTGCAAAGGGCTTGTGCGCTGGGCAGCTGGAAGCTTCCAAAAGTCACATCAATCCCCTTTTCTAATCTTTTCAATTTCAAATATTATTTGATTTCCACCTACTGCGGTACACTTCACGCTGTTTGTCAATTTGGCATTTAGGAAACAGGCTGCAAATATTTAGCAAACTGCTGATGTCACTGAGATGTGAACGTGTGAAAAAAGACTTGCAAATGAGTCTAGCATGTTTAGGAGTGTTTTTAACATCTGTTCTTCCAGGGATCATCTTCACATGAGAAAAGAGTTACTTATCCACCTTATGGTTTCAAAAAGGTTTCATTTGCTTGGATTAGCAGTCATATCAAATACTGCATTGTAAAGACAGCAAATGCAAACTGTACTGATTAGAGCTGACACATTTGCAATTTGACAGGCCTAGTGTGTTTACAGTGCTATGGTTGGCAAAACATCCAGGAGGTAATAGGAGGTGGGTAGCTCAAAGGCGCGGCTGGTGAGGCACCCGAGTATGTTGAGCTCTGGTGTAGAAAGTCGCATAGTGCTGAATTGTGCCGGAGCTGGCTCGGCCTTTCATTCTCTGGAGGTAGTAAAAATGAGTGCCATTGAGTTGATTATTAGTAACACTGATTCGTAAGCACCAAGAGACCGTTTAACATGTAGGTCATGGATATGTACAAGTTGAGTATTTACTTGTTAGACCTGTCATCCTTAAGGTGATCTTCCCTCAAAAGTTTTGCTTTTTGTCCCCACATTTAGCTGAATCTTTTTGTTGGCCATAGGATTCTGAGCACTTTACCACTGCTGACCAGTGCTAAAATGCATGTGCTTCTTCCCTAGATATGTATGTAATTGGTGTATTTGATTTGTATATTTAATTTACCTATAAGTCCCTTGTAATGTAACAGGACCTGTAAGTTAAATGGTACTAGTGAGCTTGCAGCATTGGTTGTGCCACCCACAGAAGTAGCCTTTCAAACATGTCTCAGGCCTGCCACTGCAGTGTCTGTGAGTGCAGTTTACTTCCACTTTGACTTGGCATTCAAAACTACTTGCCAAGCCTTAAACTCCTCTTTTCATACACATACGCCAACCTAAGGTTGGCCCCAGGTAGCCCTACGGTCAGGGTGCTGTGTAAGTAAAAGGTAGGACATGTACTTTCAGTCATGGCCCGTGCAGGTAAAAGAGGTGGGGCGGTGGAGCAGGGTGGGGGGGATTTCATCATACGACCCCGAGGGAAAATTAATTATTAATTTAATTTCCATAGTGGTCATCTGTTGAATCCCTCCCAACCCGGCCCTACTGCTCTCACATGCATGGGCCACGGCTGTGTACTTTTATGTTTTGCATGTCCTGGTAATGCAAACAGCTAAATTCGTTTTTCACTATGGTGAGGCCTAACTCTCTCATAGTTAACTTTGGGAATTCCTTAATGCACATTTAAGCTGTTATTCCTGATCAGCGAAGAGTAGCCAGTTCATGTTTTATAGCTTTGGAATGGTAATTACTGGTGAAGTTGGAAATAACATTACTGTTTTGAAAATGCTACTTTTGGAAAGTGGGCATTTCTCTGCTCTTACTGCTCTGTGTGCCTTGCAGCCTGTCTCCAATGCACATCTGGGGGTGGGTGACAGCTACACTTTGTGCATTGCCTCTAGACAGCCACAAACACATAACGGCTAGGTGTGGGTTGAGTACCCATCTATATATATATATGTATTCTGATTGCTCTGCCTGGGCAGGATGGAAGGGAGGGGCTCACACTTCACTGAATAGGTAGTGTCCTGTCCCCACACAAAGGCCTGATTCACTCTCGATAGATAGCCTGGCAGACAGGCCTGGATTGGAAGGATACTTGTGCTCTTCAAAGACCACTCTTTCAAGTTACCCATTATTCAAATGCATTTTTGGGTATAAGTACAGGGTCTCTGACCCTTTAAATTCAGACACTACTGGACTTGTTACTGAAGCTCTGCCAAAAGAACTGCTGTGCTGCTTAAAGTGCACAATTGGAATGCTGTTCTGAAAAGCCTGCTTTTCTGTTTGTTGCCCTGCTGCTCTCTGACTTTGCTGAAGGAGAACTGGACTCTGCATTTTCTCCAAGTGTGCTCCAAGGACTTGTTGATAAATCTCCCCGTGGATTTGAAATCCTGTTACTCACTTAAATTATGTCAAAGTAGTGAAAAGCAAAAATTGGTCATTTTCTATGCGGACATCCGGTGATGTGGTTGCCTCCAGAAACTTCACCCATCTTTCACCAAGCCTAAAGGGGTCCCAGCTAAGCAATAATATTGAAAAATTAGGGAAACAGGGGAATTCAGTCTATGTTCTGCTCCCCCAACTACCATCTTTACAGTCCGCTGCAGGTCTGTTCAGACACCCAAAGCTGACAGGAAATGACTCCTTGCAGATAGCATCTCAGAGTGTCAGGCCCATAGCCGCTGTCAGCACAGGGCCAGCTCTCTGTGCCCCTGCTGAGAGTGTGGTACTGGGATCAAGAGTGAAAGGGGAGGGCCAGAGGGTGGTGAAAGAGGGTTTCAGGATGCCAAATGTTTTATAATATTTTTAGAGATGGGTTGTAAAGCGAGAGAGGGGGGTAGCTGAATGTTTACATTTGCATGAGGCAGGTGAATGAAGGGCACTGCCAAGGGTGGTAGGGGAAGGTTCCAGTATGCCAGGTATTTTTGTAGTTTTGTAGTTTTCTTAGAGAGTGTGGTTGTGTGGCAGGAGACCAGGTGTATGGTATATTTATAACGGGACAGAGAATGACGACTTGCTGCTCACCCTATTTAAGACAGGTCGCCTGTTATCCTTTTTCCTGTCAGTATCTGCTGTTTGAGGCATGGTGGTCACACGCAGGGACAATGTAGAAGAGCTCCCATGGATAGAGAGAAATATCCAGGCTTATCAGGCCTATTTATTTTTTGATTCGTGAATATAAATTCCCACTTCAAACATGAGGCCCACTCCAAAAATCTTCTGTGATTTGAAGGGACCTGTTGCAGGGATTGCATTTATACCAGCCAAAAGATGTTTCTTTCCATCGCTTTGCTGAAAACGGTTACACTGCACATTTCTAAATGTATATATACATTTTTTTTAACCTATGTCTCATTCACCTGGGTGGTCATGTCCGTCTCCCACCTTATTTACCAGAAAACGTGTGACAGATACCCTGTATGAACTTGTGCCCTCCTACTGGGGGTAACACAATGTCAATAATGTTAGCCTAGAACAGTGTCCTGGAATCCAAAGGTCAAGCAGGTGGTAATGATGGAACACAACATCGCCTGGCATCCTTAAATCTGAATCACACGGCAGGCATTTTTATCAGCAGATTATATTAATGATGATGACAATTAGTTCTGTGGAGCTGCTGGGAGCTGCCAGTAATTTGGGGTTTTCAGAGCTCCCTCTGTCATGATACCCTCCTAAAATCTAACACTTCTCGTGATTGAGAGGGTCAGCATGATTCACACTGAGTGCTTCTCTCCTCCACTTGCCATTATGTTAACTTTTAATGAGATGTTAAAGAATTTCTAATTCCATCGAAGTGTCTCCTATCTGCAATGCAGTAAAGAGAGGGAGAGAGGAAAAAAAATAACTTTCTGTAAGACAACCTGAGTCATCTTCATTTGTTTTCGTCAGTTTGTAATCTGGAAATTTCTTCTGGAGGCAGTGTTACGTACAACTTGCGATTTGCGCTACTTTGCGTCGAGGGAATGTACGATGGGTGGTCCATGGGCATTTCCATGAACCATTTCTTTAAAAGTGCAGGTGTTTTCTGGTACTGAGTCCCTGCACTTCTAAAATTTGAAAGGAAGAGTACCTGTACTTCTCAGCACTGGTGCACTACTTTTAATGGGAGATTACCAACACTTCGCAGTTGCAAACAGGTACTCGAGATCATAGAGTACTTACACTTTTACATTTCCATATTTATATGTGAAGAGTGTTTCTCACTTTCTCACTTTGGGCAAGACAATACAGAGGCATTTCATGAAATGGTGAAGGTTTCAATTAAAAATATACCAGATTTTTTGGTGGTGGGGCAAAGTGGTAAGTGGTGGGTCGAGTACTTTGCAGGAGGGGCCTGTTGGACTTGGCCCTTTTCGCAGGGCCATCCCTGAACTTTTTGCCTTCCTCCTGTATTTTTTCTGACCTGTTGTTGGCTGTTTTAGGACTCTGGGCACTTTACCACTGCTGATCAGTGCTAAAGTGCACATGCTCTCCCTATTGTAAATTGATGTATGAATTGGTGGTTCCATGATTGGCTGGTTTGGTTTACCTGTCAGACCCTAGTACAGTGCACCAGGAGTGCCCAGGGCTGGTAATCCAAATACTGCTGGTGGGCTTGCAGCACTGGTTGTGCCACCCACAGAAGCAGCCTGTAAAAGTGTGTCTAAGGCTTGCCATTGCAGAGCCTGTGTGCAGTCTGGTACTGCCATGCTAAGTAGGCAAGTGCACCCACTTGCCAGTCCCTAAACCTTCCCTTTTCTTCATATCAGACACCCCTATGGTAGGCCCAAGGGCAGGGTGCATCGTAAGTATAAGGTAGGACAAGCCCTGATGTGTGTGGCATGTCCTAATAGTGAATTACAGCCATTTTAGTTTTTCACTATTGCAAGGCTACCTGTTCTCCATAGGCCAGCATGGGCAGTTTGATTATTACATCCTTATAATCCTAACTGACTCAGGGAACATGGTAGAAATTCGAGTTTAGTATGCCTGAACTCAGAATGATAAAATACATCTTTTAGTGAAGTTGGTTTTAACATTCTGTGTTTGAAAATACCACTTTTAGAAAGTAGGTATTTTCTTATCTACACCATCCAAACCTGCCTCTGTTAGGTTGTGTATTCCTTGTCTGGAGTTTGAGTGACAGGGGCTGGGGGATTCCAGGAGACAAGGCGAGTCAGCCCAGTGGTGAATAGAGAGATCTGCATCTAGATGGGAGGGAGGAGTTGCACCTGGGACCTGAATAGGGTTGTGCCTTCCCTCCACAATGCTGGATCCACCTCCTGTGGTGCGTCTGATGTCTCTGCCCTGCTCTCTGAAAGGAAAGAAGAAGTCATGCAAACAAAGTGCTCCAGGACTGACCAGAACTGGTTTGGACTAGGCAAAGGCCTCTCTGCCTTCACAGAACAAAGAGAAACTTAGTATAAAAGAGGGGTCCCAAACCCCAGAGAATTAGATCACTTTGGGAAACAAGAAGAAACCTTTGCTGAGGAGTGGAACCAGAAGAAACTGAGGAGAGACTATCCCTAAGCTGAAGTGCTGCTTGGGGGATTGGCCTGCAGTGGTTGCCTGACTGCCAAAGAAAGAAGAAAGGACTTTGTGTGCATTTTTATTCAACTTGTGAAGGATCTCCAAGGGCTTGGAAAAGAGCTTGCCTCCTGCTGAAGTCTCAGGGCCAACAGACTTCACCCACTAGCTCCCCAAGAGTTCTCTTGAAGTGCCTGCAGCTGTGCTGGACTTTTTAGGGACTTGCGTGCCGCAAGGAGCTGGAAGCGCGACTCAAGAACAAGAAGCGTGTTGCTGAACTGCCGCTGTTGCTTCACAACACGAAGCCCCTCGCATCACCGGAGAAGAGGATCGACGTTGCAGCAGACGCCGCCGCATCACCGAGAAGCGTGTTGCAGAAGAATCATTGAGTCATCGCAGGTCCACCGAAGCACCTTGCATCGCCAGGAGAAGAGGATCGATGTCGCAGCAGACGCCGCCGCATCACTGAGTAGCGTGTCGCAGGGCTTGTCGCGGCTCATCGCAGGAGACGATGATCGACCTCGCATCAGAGGCCGCCGCATCTCCGAGAAGTGTGTCGCAGGGCCTGTCACGGCTCATCGCCGGAGAAGAGGACCGACGTCGCAGCAGATGCCGTCGCATCACGGGAAGAGTGTCGCAGGACCTGTCAGGGCTCGCATCGTTGTGGAAGCAACTCGCATCGCCAGGGGAGAGGATCGACGTCGCGGCAGATGCCGCCGCATCACTGGGAAGCGTGTCGCATGGCCTGTCGCGGCTCACATCGTGAGGAACCATCTCGCATCACCGGAGAAGAGGATCGACGTCGCAGCAGACGCCGCCGCATCACCGAGAAGCGTGTCGCATCAAGAAGAAAGCGCCATCTTTGCTTATTTGCACCGGATCTTCAACGCATCACCGTCCTTGCAACACTTTTGTTTCCCTGCGTGTCGCATCTTAAGGTACATTGAACTCTGAGTGTCGCATTTACCATCTTAAGAGAACTAAGGTAAATTCTACCATTTTAAAGTGAAAGTATTGTGTATTTTTGTCGTTTATGGTCTTGTGTTAAATCTATATAAAGAATACTTATTTTTGATATACAACTTGTGTGATGTCCATCTGTAGTGTTGCCACTTGATTACTGTATGTATTCACAAATGCTTTACACACTGCCTCTGAGATAAGCCTGTCTGCGCGTGCCAAGCTACCAATGGGGTGAGCAGGGGTTATTTTAGGAGTGTACCCCTTTACTCTGACTAGACGCAAGGGTCCCTATTTGTCACAGGTACCTACCTATGCCAACTAGAGACCCCCAAATCAAACAGGGCCCCTCAAGTTTTGTTACTCCACTGAGACCAATAGAAGTCTGTGTGTGTGTGTGTGTGTATGTATTTTTATAACATTGGATATACAATCCTTATATACCAGTATCAAACACTCTACAGGTTTAGCGGCAATAGAACATTTTCTGGGGCTAAGACCTATTGAATTTTATCAGCATAATAAGATGCTTGTGAGCTTGATTTCATGGTGTTTACACAATAATTATTTCATATTTGGCAACGATGTGTACCTACAGAAAAGAGGCGTGGCGATGGGGGCTTGCTTCTCCCCCAGCTATGCATGTTTGCATGTTGGCTGGTGGGAGGAGCAGGTCCTCAAGATTACCCATGCCAATATTTTTAAGGAAAATGTTTTGTACTGGATGCGCTACATTGATGATGTTTTTGTAGTTTGGAAAAGGAGTGAAACTGAAGCATTGCAATTTATTGAGGAAATGAATGTCAATACGGTCAATCTTACGTTTACATCCAATATGAGCAGAAATAGTATTGACTTTTTGGATGTGAAGGTGTATAAAAGGGATAGATTTTTAGGTACGACACTGCATAGAAAAGAAACAGCTGGCAATTTAATTTTGCACGCCAGCAGCTCACATCCCAAGCATATGGTGGACAATATCCCATATGGTGAATTTTTGCGTCTTAAGAGGATCTGTAACAACCATGAGGATCCTAATAGATGCACTGAGGAAGCATACAGCAGATTTAAAGAAAGAGGATACAATGAAATTTTTTTAAAAACTGCTCTGATTAAAACAAGGGAAAGATCCAGGGCATCCCTTCTCACCAACAAAGTGGACAGTTTACCTGATGATAAATCTGCAGTAAGGTTGATTACAGCTTATAACAAACAAGAGAGGAAAATCCGTGCCATAATCAAACGTCATTGGCCAATTATCTTAACAGATGGGGTTTTATCGACTAGATTACCATCCCAACCAACTGTCACATACAGAAAAGGAATCTCTATGCGCACACAAATAGGTAAGGCATGTCCGGAATTAACTAATGCCAAAATGTGGCTACAGCCCAAAAATGGCTTTACAAAATGTACCACTTGCAGAGCGTGTAAATTTGGTATTAATACCACACATTATTTTTCGCCTTTCAGCCCTGATAAAATAGCCATTAAGGGTAAACTTACCTGCAAAACAGAGTTCGCTGTATATGTCCTGACGTGCACTTGTGGACCTAAGTACGTTGGTAGTACTAAGTTGCAAGTGCATGTCAGGATATTGCAACATTTACGCGCTATTGTTAACAACGACTCCTCATACCCGGTGGCTCGCCATTTTAACCCCTTCAGTGCCCGCCCCTTTCCCCGCCCAGTGCCGGCCGTTGCATTAGCGGGCGGGGTCTATGACGAGCTGGACTCGTCATGGGCACAGCGCCACCGCGGCCCATGACGAGTCCAGCTCGTCATGGGCACTGAAGGGGTTAAATCTACTCACAACAATGACCTTAGTTGTTTAACTTATTTTGTGGCAGCAGCCATTCCAAAACTACGTCGAGGTGGAGATCGAGAGAAAGCCTTAAGACAGTTGGAATCTAAATTAATTCTTGAGCTCGATACTAAGTTCCCATCTGGCCTTAACAATACTGAGGACTTGCACAATTTCTTATAAACTAGCATCTTTTAGTCAGATCTTTCAAATCTGTTTCAAGTCCGGTTCTTTTTATGTATCTTATCCTTATGTCTATGTATATATTTTTAGATATGATACATGTATATTTACTGTTGCCACATACATATTTGCCTAGTGAAATATAAATCAATTGAAATTTATTTTATTGTTATATATGGCTGAAATGTGTTTTAGGGATACATGTACCATGGGTATTACACTATTGTAATTCACACAGTCACACTTTTGCTATACTTTGCACATTTTACTAACATTTTAGGTGTTTTATACTGAGGATATGCAGCCTCATGCATCAACCCAAAATCCAGTCGGTAAAATACCGATTCGCTAATAGCTCCCGGTATTAAGTTAAAAATACCCAATCCCAATGCATCAACCCAAAAGCAGAAATCGCTATTTAAGGAATCCTTAAATAGCGATTCTTTAAATAGGGATTCCTTAAATACCGATTCCTTAAATAGGGATTCCTTAAATACCGATTCCTTAAATAGCGATTGCATTTAAGGAATCCCAAAGTGAGATTCCTTAAATGCAATGCATCAAAGTTAAAAAATTAGCGATTTCGCTAATAGGGGGAGCAAATTACCATGAAGATGAACTGCATGGTAATTTGCAAAAACTTTGAAAAATGCACTTTTGTGCATTTTTCAAAGTTTCATGTTGCGCACACACATGCCCTTAGAGCATGTGTGTGTGCAACATATGTGCACATATCATTTTCAGGGGTGCTATAGGGTGTCATTTTGACACCCTTGCACCCTTGAAATTGCATGAGCAATTAGCGAGAACCTACTGGTACTCGCTATTTGCTCATGCAATCTCCGATTCATTCCTATGGGCCTGGAGGCCCATAGGAATGATTGGGACGGCATTCCTTAATTGCTACTCGCTATTTGCTAGTAGCAATTAAGGAAAGTTAAGGAATCGCTATTTGAATAGCGATTCCTACATGCATAGCCTTTTGCTATTCCTTATTAGCGAATCCTTATTTTTCGCTAATAAGGAATCGCAAATGCTAATGTTGATGCATATGCCCCATGGTCTTTTAATTAGAAAATATAGTATTCGGTACGGCTATCACATGATGGTCGTATACTTGCATTTATGCAGTATTATTAGCATTTTAGGATCCTTATCTATGAGTTGCAGATTGAAAGGATGGTGACTTTGCACACAAATATTGTTAATCTCATTACTGAATGGTTTTTTTAATATTCTTAATATATTTATATATTTATATATTTTATATTTCTATTTTTTCAGATGAAATTATTATTGAGTGATTGCAATGTACCATCCTCATAACTACATACTATGAGATTTATCTCAGGATCTGATGTTTCCGGTCATTTGATGAAATCCAATATGATCTCTTTTTTTGCATATTATGTTTAACACGCATTAATGTTGTTTTCACCCTAAGCAAATAAGAAGTTATTTCAATGTAGTAATAACATTGAATTAAGGGGCACGCTTTTGAAATATAAGTCAATATTATCATTGCAAAAAGACCATGACATCCTTTTAGATATATACCTGATATCTAAATATGTGAAGTATTTTGTTTATGTTTATTCACGTTGTGTGGTCACATGGGTGTAGCATCACAATTTAAAAATGGTAATTTTACCTCTTTTCGTTGATGTGATCAAGGGCGAGTGACGCCCGAAACGCGTCTTCAAAGGATTCTACAGCTTAAATAAAATCATTGCTGCTTTAAATCCGTGGTTCGTGATTCCTTGGTGACTATATATATATATATATTCACTGAAAAAACCATAGGTTTCACACATGTTATAGTTAGTGGAAATTTTACTCGTAAAAAACCAGTGAAATTGCCCCGTTATAGTTAGCGCAGGCAACTATAACTCACGCGACCACAATCCTCTGCTGATGCTAATACTGTATTTAGACACTTATTTGCCCATGTCTTCTTCCATACATTTTTAGCTATACATATATTACAAATATTTTTTTTTCATAAAGACACATATGTCATCAGCAGAGGATTGCGGTCGCGTGAGTTATAGTTGCCTGCGCTAACTATAACGGGGCAATTTCACTGGTTTTTTACGAGTAAAATTTCCACTAACTATAACATGTGTGAAACCTATGGTTTTTTCAGTGAATTTGCAAGGTTTTTTAAATGCTAATTCCTAACTATAACGTGTGTGAAACCTATGGTTTTTTCAGTGAATTAGTACGGTTTTTTAAATGCTAAGTTTTTTTCCCTTATAATAAGCCCTGTACATTTGGTGGCCTACGGCCACCAAAAGCACAGGGGGTGGGGTAAGTGTGGATAGTGTTTTTTTCCATTGTAATAAGCCCAGCACATTTGGTGGCCTTCGGCCACCAAAAGCACAGGGGGTGGGGTAAGTGTGGATAGTGTTTTTTTTATTTTTATTTTTTTACCGTACGCTTACCGTAAGCGTACGGTAAGCGTACCCCGCGAAATTGCCGAAAAAAAAATAAAACCGTTTTTGCACTTGGGGGATGTTTGAGGACTCCCTCAACATGACTATGTGGGAGGGAGTTGTCAAAACAGCCCCTTTACATGTTTTTGGGCTTCAGATTTTAAAAATCTCTCTCAGTGCGAGAGACAAAATGGCGGCCGCCGCTTCCTGGTTTCGGCCGATTCGAATGTTTACTAAGATCTAAGAGCCAATCAGAATCGCGCTCGCGCACGCCGCCGTACGCTTACCGTAAGCGTACGGTAAGCGTACCGTAAGCTGGCTCAGATATATATATTGATTTAAAGGCTATTTTCTCAGAATCTACTGAACAGATTTACACCAAACCTACAAAAGGCACTTCCTTGACCTAGGGACTACCTCTCTGCCAAATTTTGAGTAATTCTGTTCAGCCATTCGGGCTGTAGCTCGTTCTAAAGGTCCTATGGAAAAATGCATGGGAAAAACGCGTTTTGGGACCCCCCTTTTATCTCAGCCCCCGCTTGACGAATCCCCCCGAGACTTTCAGGGAAGGAGCGGAGCGTAGCGCCCCACCTATTTTGAGAAATTCGCGAGGATTCGTCGACCGGCGCCAAAGTTATTCAAAATAGAATGTTGAGGTTTTCCTATGGAAACGTGGTCCTAACTATAACTACCTACTGGCTATCGCCAGTAGGTAATATATATATATATATATATATATATATATATATATATATATATATACAGGGCCTTTGTTTTCTATTAAGGGGAAGGGTGCATGCAGCTCCCTTCCTCGAGCCTGTTGGAGGCTCTGGGACCCCTTTCCCGGGTCCATAATGTAAAATAAAGGAGAGGGGATGGGGGCCCCCCTCCCCAGGCTTTTATAGGCTCTGTGGACTCCATCACTGGGCTCAATTTCATTAATAAAGGGAGGGGGCACTCTGTCCCCCTCCCTGACCCTTAATAGACCCCAGAGAACCCATCTCTTGGGGCCAAATTCTATTTAAAAATGGAGGAGGGATGTGCGGCCTCCCTCATGCAGCCTTAATAGGCCCTGTGCTCCTTCTGGGTTGGTGCCCCGGTGCTCTAGGAACCCGTCTAAAAAAATGTTACGGGCTGCAGAAGGGGCCCCACGGCCCCCATCTCCCCAGCTAGCTCCTTGTATGCACTCATCCTGGGTGCTGCAGGGACCGGCATTGCTCCTGCCCGACGAGAGCAGCAGTTTTTTTCTTTTGCCCGCAAGGCGGAAGCAATGTGCGTTTCCCTGCCTGAAAGAGCATGGACTGGGAAATAAAAGTGTGCCCTGGTTTAATGCGGGCAGGGAAACTACTGTGTCCCGGAGTGGGCTTCGGAACACAGAAATTGACTTTGCACCGGGGGATGGGCTCCTGTGGCCTTTCCAGGCTGGGGGAGGGGTGCACCGCAACCCCTCCCCTTATTAATGCAATTTGGCCCTGGGGATTGACTACCCGTGGCCTATTAAGGTTCGGGAAGGGGGTTGTTTGCCCCCCCCCCTTAGTCTCCATTTTAGGCCCCAGGAGATAGGGTTTTCGGGGCCTCCTCACGGCTTGTTGAGAGGGGCCATGCGCCTTCTCCTTAAAAGATATGTTTTGGCCCCTGGAGTATGGGGTCCTTGGGCTACTATTGGCTCGGGAACCCGTCACCCTCTCAAAAAGTAATGTTTTGCGCCGGTCCCTGTCTCATCCCAGGGTTTTGTTAATATCCAGGAATACGATGTTGTTACACACCGTGATATATGCAGGCCCAACCTTGGCAATACCAATAAATGCAATGTCGATGCACACTATAAAATGTGCTTGCATAACAATGTTGATATCAGTAGAAACAATGTCAATGTGTGCCATAAAATGTGGTATATAATTATTAACAGTGTGATATCCTGTCCCCTGTGAGAGCAGGGCAGCCTCCCTAACCCTCATTTATGGTTTTCGGCACAGCCACAATGTTGCGTATCATTCTTCTTGCGCAGCCAGCAAGGCTTTCTGCACCAGTTGCTTGCAGTCCACCATATTCAGGCTGCAGGGGAGGGGGCTGTTGCTGTAACATCGCAGCTATGGTGGGGATACTGGACAGGGCGCTGGCTGCCTGCCTCGACGCGTTCGCAGTGCTGAAGCTGCTAGTGTTCTGACAGCCCAGGCACTCCGCACTCACGCCTTACAGTGCATGCAGCTGCAGCAACCGAAGCTCCTCTTTTCCTCTGAGTCTCTGCTTCGCCCCTTTGGTGACGCAAACGTCTGTAAAGGGAATCATGCCCTACAAGCTTTGGGAGTGGATGGGGGAGATGTCGCTGTGGATGCAGCCTCTGGGATATTTCAACAGAGAAACCCCTAATCACAGCACCTAGCCTCATAGCTCTCGCCCCCCCCGCACGCTGTGGGTGATGGGAGCAGCACCAATGGTGCTCTTCACTGCTGAGAGCCGTTCAACCTATATTTCGTCATCATCACACGTAAATATGGCTGCCTCCACAAAATCTTTTGGGGAATTAGTGGTGTTGAGACTAATTTACGGGTGTGTGCATTAGCAAACTCTGCTACGCAGTGGAGGGCGGAGTTTTGACGAACTCCGTGCTCCCAGTGGAGCATCAAAAACTCTGCGAACTCCACAGGCATAGCGGAGTTTACCGCACACGCCTAGACACAGCATGTACATCACACATAGTGATCACGTGCTCCCCATGCCGGACATCTGGACTCATACATACTGGCTCACACTAGCTCTCCCCGAGGTCCAGAGCCATCTGTTTCACCCTTATCAGACGGTTGTACTTGTTGTTTATGAGTAGGCCAAGAGTGGCAGATCGGTTTATTGTACCTCACGAACTGTATAAATGGTCGTCCGAAACCTCTGTACAATGGGAGACATTCTTCAGACGCTTCTCTGTCGATACTCTCCCAGCCGCTGCACTTAAATAAACTAACTTGTTCCTGCCTTGCCAAAAGCCTCTTGTCTTTTCAGTTTTTTAGGGTAAATTCATATACAAGCATCAGTGTTTTTACAGTAGCATGGGGGTCTGTGCTTTTTTATTTTAAATTTTGCAGCAGATTCTTGGGTTTGCTGCAAATTCACTGTAAACAATTTTTTACAACGTTTTAGCCACCGGGAGTTGTTCCTCCATCAGGCGTAGGGGGTCAGAGTATCCGTACACTGCCTCCTTATGTCTTTTTTTAACCTTTTTTGTTGATACAAGGGGACTTTGCATGCCTTAGTGAATCTCACTAAAGGACTTGTGTTGCCTTGCATCAACTTAGGTGATGCAAGGGCAATGTAAGCCCTTTGTAAATGTAGGCCTTGATATCTTGGACCCTGGAAAACACAGCAGGAGCCACACATAAACTATCAGCCATATATGACGGATCTGGCACTTGGAATCTAGCTTTCTGTAATCAATGACTTGCAGCATGTCAGTCTCTGAACACCATTACGAGCTGCAATACAGAAATGGTAATACCTTTAGCCCTCAGACAGCAATCTTTGAATCTTCATTACACCTCGTTCCACAATCTGAGAGTCGCTATGTCCCAACCAGTCTCACTCCTGAAAGAATGTGTTGTAGACCATAAGACCCTTCCCTACTCTGCCCAGTGCACACACACAGATCTGTTCATCTCTACAAGTAGTCAAGAGGGCACAGAGCAGTCAACTGTGGGAATAAACAGAACTAAATAACACCTAGGAAGCAGGGATTTATGGATGTGTGTGATCTGCATAGATTCGGACAGGCACTATGAGACAGCACCAATCCCCATCCTTTCCAGCACTTGGCAGATGCCCCTAAATAAACCCAGATTGAACACGTGGAGATAATACTGGCAGTGCCTAATATTTTTAAAGAATGAAGCTCTAGTGAGAAGCCCGCATCTGGCACTATTTAATGTCAATACCAAAGCTGCGTAGTCTTAAATCCACCTCATACCTTTTTAAACCACTATCAGAAAAACCCTTCCCTTTCATCTCACTTTTGCAGGTTCCTGCGTTCTCCCTTTTTTATGGTTTGTCTATCTTTCTCGTCTTTCCTCTTTGTGTGTTTTTATCTTTCTTGCTCTCGGAAAAAGTTAAATCTGAAATAATAATTGCCGTTCCCCAAAAATGAGGGCCAACGCCCCCTACCAGCAACCATCGGCTCAAATTAAGCACTGAGTACTGGTGACCACTTTTTATGCTCACTAATTTCCTCTTCTTTATCTAACAACCTCCAGAACTTCTTTTCATCTCCCTGGCTTAGCACATGAAGTCAATGCTCCTAGTCTGATAATGACCCATGACTTCGCTTCACCACCCTGCAATGCCCATCTTATGCATTTGCCTAAAGATCGTCTCATGACCAGTTCTATGATGGATCCAATACTCATACCTGTGTGTGTTGTGCAGGGCATCATATTTATATTTTTACAGGCCAAGCTTAGAGTACTGCGCCCGCTGCCCTGAGAGTGTGGACAGGGTTGGATTCGGATCAAAAATAGGCCCAGGCACCCTAAAATAAAAGTGGCCTACATTTGCAGATAGCGCTTTTTTTTGCAAAACACTGCTTCTGTGTTTTAAGTATTATGAAGGGGGGGCACTTCTCTCTAAAAGAGGCCTGTTTTCCTAACTTCGCTGAGATAAAACAAAACGCAAATGTTGCCAGAACTCTTTGTGCACGAATTAGTTCACAGTTGTGAACTACACCTGAATATAAGTGAGGCCACTTCTAGTCAGGGCCCCCTAGCCCTGCTCAATCTGCATACATTAATGAGCTGGCCCAGCGGGAGACTGGGAATGACACCTCGGCCCGTTGGGAAAAGGGTGTAATAGAGGCTCGTCTGCCTCCAGAAAGACCGCTCAGGCCCCCACTGGGCCACTGATGTCACCTGAACAGCACAATAACAGCTCAAATCGGCTAGCCAGCTGGCCCAAAAATTGGCCCATGGCTGCGACTCCGATGCCGGCCCCTCGCCCATTGCCTGAGTGCCCGTGTTACGCATCCGACCCTGAGTGTGCAGACCTTTCACTCGCAATGGGTGAGGTACAGTCGCATAGAATTTTCAGATTTTTTGCACGACGTCCACTCTTCCTTTGAAGTTAAGCCACACCCTTTTTTAAAGGTACCTGCCATCTAGCTAACCCTGTAATTCCTGCACCTGTTAAATCTTACGCCTGTGCAATTCAAAGTGTGTCTACTGGAACAATTCATTTAGATGCAGACACTAACACCCCTCTTATTTATTCATTGTTTCAGCTGCTAAATTATAGCAATTTAAGCTTCTAGAAATGTTAAGGCCCAAAGTAGTGGAGTTAAAGACAGACTTAGAGGTAATGGGCTTTGGTGTTAAGGACCTTAGTTTCGAACACATACATCACCTGCTCTGTTAATTGATGTGAATACCACAAAGCACTTACAAATGGGAAGTTAATTGTATTTGAAAAACTGACACACAGCCAGCAAAGTATTCTAATCAGGTGCAACAGGCTGCAACCTCTCTTTGAGCTTCCATTTCCACAGAGCATGTTGAGTAATTGTTCTGCAAGTAGCCTTGACACAGAAATATTCACTTCTCACATATTCATCTCATTTGTTGGTGGCACAGGCACATTTTATTAGATGAACTGTAAATGCTTGCAAAGGCAAATATCTCCGGTAAATAAAGGGGGCGCTTTGAGATTGGGCTATACCCAGCTTCTACAACTCCTCCAAGCTGATCATAAGCTTTTCAATGTGGTTTGTTGTAAAATACTACAGACAATATTGCACAGTGGATAAGCTATTAATTGTGGACGCATGAGCCTTGAGTTTTAATCTTGGCTTTTCCACCAGATCAAAGTATGTAATCCGGGTAAATCACTTTATCTCTCAATATCCCTGATCCATTAGCTGTCAAAATAGAGAGTGACTAGACACAAGCAGATCCTCCTTCTTGGCTAATTATAAACATTAGACAATTCTATTTACATTGATATTTTGATATTGACATCTGGGTCAAGTAAATTCTCCTCTATCAAAACCAGATCTTCTTCTATTGAACTGGAAGTTGTTTGATTCATGTTGGCTTTTGCACCCAATCTTCAAATTCACTTTAGATTTTTACAAATTCTACTATTGGATGAATAGAGTGTCAATACACATGCTGAGAAATCAATTCATCTGCAGCCTGTACTTCAATATCAGTAGGTAACTCTGATCTTTGGATCACAGATACCCATTTCAGCCAAGCAGGGTCTTTCTCTTAGAAATGTAAAGTGGGGGTGTTGGCAAACTCATAACGTCTTCAGCACTACTTTGACAACTCGACCTCTGTGGGGGACTCAATTTCCTCGATGATGTATATTCCACTCAGCTGCAAATTTAGCATGGTGGGAGGTTTGGTCGACATGCATATCCTCCTGTTCAACATGGACCATTGGAGGCCACCTGTCCACTGAAATCCTTTGTCTGGTAAATAAGGTTGGGAGAGGCTCAGGCCAGTCTTGTCTGAAAGAATGACTTCAATGGCATCCACTAAGCAGACACAGTTGCTCAAAATCAAACATGTAGGACTCCACATGCTCACTGTGTCATTCCGATCCTAATGGATCTGCTTCTTCTCAATGGAAGGTCCTTTACTGTAGAATGGCCAACTTGTCAAAATCTGATCTGCTCTCAACTGCTGCTGTTTGCAAAGTCTTGAACACTTTGCAGAAGAGATCAGCATCCTTACACAAAGTAGGGTGTAATGATCCCAGTTTGTGAGTCAATAATTTTTAGTTTATGGTCAGCCATCTCCATTCAAATCTGATACAAATTACATTATGCCTCAAAATTGTGCCTGCCATTAGTTTCATAGTGATCTGTTTGAATCATATTTGTATATAATTCTGTAATCTAGGAGTGAATTGATTTGTGAGTAGTGTGGGTGTGGGATAACCTGAAATTATAGACACCCCAAAAAAATCTCCTTCATCAGAATACCGACATTTACTGGATCAGAGAAGGTGTTAAACCTCATTTTCATGTAGCAACGTGCCCATGCGTTAAGTCACCTCCCAATGCATCAAAATATTAGAATTCAATCAATTTAGTAAACAGGCCTTCTCAATAGCCAAGTTCTACATCAATAGAAATTAAAAGTATTGTATTACAAAATTTTAAATTATTGCGATATTAAGTCAATGCCATAAAGACTCTCAATGAATAGGGCAATAAGAGAAATACAAAATTAAAAATTATTCTAAGTCCCAAGTGGGCAGCAAAATCGGGAGAGTAACGGGCCGCATCCCTAGTAGAACAGGAAAGTCTTCTGGAACGTATTCTAGCTCACCCCCCAAAATAAAATGACCTGCAAAGTCACTGTGGTGTGAGTAAATGTAACATTTAATCAGCAAAGCAGATCACATGAAAAATAAACATCATATTGCCTTAATACCTAAACACTATCCCACTACATGAATAATTATTCTGTCCACTCTATACTAATGTCCAGAGATGCTAAACATGGGTGTCATTTAGAGGACACCAGGGGTCACAGCTGTGTCCCCTGGCTTGCTCTTTGTGACCCCTGTTACTGCCTTTGCAACCCCTGGCCTCCGAGTTGGCAAACTCTGTGCCAGAAACACAGGGGCAGCTCATCCGTATGGACATCGGTTTGGGCTCCACTTTCCTTGTTTTTTGTCATTTGTTTATTACACTAATAGAGAATTTTATTTTATTGTTCACTATTAGTGTAATAAAGAATAGATTATAATTAACAAGAATATGACCCTCTCTGGCAGCAGAGGTAAGTAAAAAATGCTTTTAAATGTATGTTGTGTGTGCTTCCAGGTTTAAGTGTGTTTAGGTGAGAGAGAGTGTATGTGTGTTCATGTGTGTGTATGTGTAAGCATGCAAGTGTTATTGAAAGTAAAAGTTAAATGACATATGATGTCACTTCCGCTACACCAGGCATTTTGATGAATTGGCGTTCATGTGCTAGAACAAACTAAGTGAATGAATAACAGTGTTATATGAATGAATAGGGCACAGTGAACTAGCAGGAGGAGCTTGAGGTTATAGTTACCATTTGTGACTGAGCTAAGGAAAAGTTCATCAAGAGCAGCATTACAACAAAAGTGGAAATTAACAAGTATATGTCTCAGCTTGGCTGTATGCTCCAGAAATAGCGAGAAGAGAAGTGGGCAGAGGGGGACAGATGAGTGATCGCAATAACTTCAATTTTGGATTAGATTGCTTTTTATACCTAAACTGAGGCCCAGTGAACAAGAATCAGAAAATGACTTTTAAACATCATAGACAATTTGGTTCAAAAGCAACAGTACTATGTCAGTGTATACATGTGTAATCAAGTGTGAAAATACATTCTGCATGTTGTATAATGATGCACAAAAATATATACACATAAAAAACATTTATAATAGCACTTCAATTTATACATTTTCACTAATAAACCTAAGCTGCTTGACATTCAACTGAAGGTGTAAAATCACAAAATAAAATATATATCAGGTCAGAAGTTTCTTTTTGGATGCATTCCAACAAATATTTCCTGTCAACACCTATGAATTTCTACATTATCATCCTCTCAATTGAGACTTTATCAATATATTTGCCATACATTCTGAAGTTAGGCAACAGCTAGAGAACGTTTTATAAGAAATTGATGTTCATAGAAAATGTATATAAATATATTTCTGGCAGGGTAGAGTGCAAGTTGGGATTCTCAAAAGAGAGTTAAGAGCTATGCCATCAAAGGCAGAAGTGTGAAAAAGGGACAAAATGCTATCCTTGCCCACTTCAGTGGCATAAACCACACCGCCTTATGTGCTCATGACCTGAAAGCTCTGGAGGTTCTGCAAACTACCTAAGTGCATGTTGGACAAGAGATTAGCTATCCCTACTGAATTAGGCACTGAAATCTTTGGAACGTATCTAGAACATTAAAAAAGAATTGAATTAATGACTACTGATATACTACGCATGTGGAAGGCATTCTGTCAGAACTTCCTGCTCATTCTCCTTTAACATCCATCCCGCAAAGTGAGCTTAAAGCAACTGTGCTACGTGGAGAAGTAAAATCATGAAATGAGACAATGAATTCAGGAGACGCGAATCTATGTTATGTTCTCAGCGTGGATGAACATGCAGTAGCAGCCAGTATCTAGGAGGATTGACGGCATGTGGAGGAGGCAGCCGGAGTGGACAGACGCCACAAATAAACAAAAAACAAAAGTACCTGCAGTATCACTGGATTGCTGCATTACGCTCTTCTAAGCTCCTCTCCTCCGCAGGCACAGGCTCCACTGGCCAATCCTGATGCTGCTCTCATGCTGCTGAAGCCTGCGCCTGCTGTTTCCAACCCGGCAACGCAGCTTGGTTTGGAGACAGCTTCAGTGCGCATGGCAGTTTGGCTGGCCTGAGATTACTGACCAAACCGTCATGCACACTGATCCAGTGCAAACCACTCCCTGCCCGTCCCCCACTCGGCCGTGCCCCTAAAACTCGTCTGCTACAAAAAAAAAAAGAATAAGCCTGGTTTATTATCGTTTTATTTTTTATGTTTAAGGCTGCTGGCAAGGTGGGCGACGCTCCTCTGCCATAGCGGAGGAGCTGTCGCTGTCAACATGTCACATTTTCTCCAGTACTGACTGATTTCATATCATAACTTATGGATCTAATGGGAATAAAAAAGTTTCGCATGTGATGTAGCACCTTCCCAAAAAATTGGAAGTACATGTCCTCGGAGGTCAAAATCCATTTCTACAATAATAGAAGTTTTTAATATTCAAAAATGTCCAAGACACAGATACAGCATAATAATGTAATTACTAGACTTAATTTTTTTTCCCATTCACAGAAAATATTTGAAAAAAACATGAAATTTGGAGCTCAGAGTATTTTATAGTGAATAAGCAATTATGTGCTTGGATTGAAAAACTGACTTTGCACTCTTAGCGTGCCGACCCTTGAAATATGAGGTGCTGCAGGATCAGTGTTTGTTAACAGCAAGGTTTAGGTATTATTATGGTACCATTTACTAGGAACTAGGAACTTGCAAGGAAACTAAATGCGCTAATTAGGTGTTGGACAATATTACCATGTTTTAAGAAGAGAGCACAAGCACTCTAGCACTGGTTAGCTGGGGTAAAGTGCACAGAGTCCTAATGCCAACAAAAACGAGTTCAGCAAGGTTATGAGAATGAACATTAAAAGTTTGCGGGAATGCCAAGGCAAGAATGTCAAGTCTAGCATTTATGCTGCTCCCTTGGGGATGGCTCTCTCATCCTTAGATATGGGCCTTCGCTGAATTGAGTTTAAGATTTTTCTCTACACAATGAGATCTCTGTAATAGGAACTCAAAGCTTTCAGGCCTAAATATTAACGTTCCTTCCCTATAGGAACCCTGATGGACTTCTAATGAGACCAATTCCAGCAAGGGTTTGTCTGCTACAAAGGTGATTAGGCCTGAGTGGGGATTCAACTACATTTCAAACAACAGAGATAGTTCTCATCCATTCTACTTTGCATGTAGGGGCTCGGTTCCACCAACAGTGCCCCTGTGAAAAGAAAAGAGCACTGCAGGTTTCTGCAGGGCTTCTTCTAGTAAACATTGGACCATGAATACTCTTCATCCACTAGTCCTGGAGACTTCTGCTGCCTCCTTTTTCCCAGTCTTCACCACTTCAACTACTACATCCTACCTTCATAGCCCAAACTACATTCTGCCTTCACATTTGCTGTAAACAAGTGACAAGTGGATTTGACATGCTCATCTTCTTATGTAACATATATGTGCTAATGGATTCCAATACATCAAAACTCACAAAGGTTACTTAATACCTCTTTTAATATTGCCTGTACATCAGGCTATATCAGTTCATTTGAATGTTGGTTAAATCTCTTCATCAGGATGTCAACTCAGCTGCATGGCACTTTATCATCTGCCCTAATATTATCCAATGAAAACATCTCCTCCCTTACTTCAGCCTCCACTATATCACCCTGGTAAGTTTCTGGAGTATTATATTGTTTACAATTGTCATGCTATCGTCCGCATATGCAGACATATCATTACAAGGCAAAGCATAAAAAACAATTAAACTAATTTGCAATCCATCAATCCCACAACAACCATGAAAACCATCTCACACACCAAATACAATGCACGTGACCTTTTTCTTGATGCAACTCGTGCAATTATAAATGACATTAACAATGTTACTGGTGACCTTACATACAGAAGCACTGGGACTACAAATTATCCATAAATTGTCCATAAATATGTTATTATTTACTGGTTTGAATATGTGATGTTGTTTATTGATGTTTTGCTTCTAGATCAGAAATACCCAATTTTGGGCCGCGACCCAGTGTGGGCCTTGAGCTGATTTTGGGTGGGGGGGGGGGTTGGGGGGGGTTACAATTGTTCAAGCAATAAATAAAGATGGCTTCATATTCCGCATTCATCTTGTTACACTTCTTCTCCAAAGACAGAGGTTGAACGGCTGGTTATGTCTTCTTACAAATTGCTGGTTATTTTATTAACATGGGGATTGGGGTTTGCAAACTTCCCTCACTTTGCAGTCAGAGAAAGTAAATTAAATTATGGGACTCTCTTGCTGGGGTACATAGAGTGTGAAATGAAAGGCTGTAGGATGTTATATTTTGTAACACACAACAAAATACAAGTTCCTGTAAATGAACTGAACACATTCAGCAGTTAGGAAAGTGAAAACGAAGCACTGTTTTTGTAATTCTGAAGTGTGGTGGAAACAAAGATTTTATTAGGCTCAAACAAATAAAGACATTTTACTTGGTGATGCACAAATATTCACTGAAACCCAATTATACTTTTATCAATAAACTGTATGCCTTTGCAAATATGGAGGCCATTTCAATGGAAAATGTGCTGTCTGTAAATTATAGTGCACTATCACATGATGATTTCGTACATTCAAAAGTCGTCCACCTCATGACCATTAAAGCTAGGTGGGTAGTGAAAGTTTGTTGTTTTAAAAATTGGGCTGTGGTTCTAAAAAAGTTTGGGAAGCACGGATCTAGATGTGGTTACTTAATGCTATAAAGTTTGTTATGTTTTACATGGCTGTGTGAGTTATCCTTCTGCCTGCCATAATTAAAACACTTACTATAAACATCTTAACAACTCTTACCATTAAGAGTGTGGACCTCTTCCCTACTGGTGAATGCATGAGGAGGGTTGGATGTCAGTTTCTCAGAGGTCATTGTGCTTGTGAATCCTTTGGGAGCACTAGATTTGGTGTGCCTCAGGTGGGGGGCAGCTGGGGGAAAACATGGCAAAACTGCTGTAATTAGTGGAGTATGTTAGAAGCCATTTGTTTGGCAGCCCACAAAGAGAGGGTTTGTACTGAAAATCCCTGATAATTCTGAGATGTAGAAGTAGACATTTCTCTGGTGCAAATGAATGTGAGGAGCCAACAAACTGGTGCATATTGATGTGCTAGACTGTAGTTGTAAGTAAGCCACTAAGCGGGGCTGTTGGAGAGATCGCACGTCTATAGATTCTGGAAGAGAGCTCAACTGACAGAACTTTGTGCAAAATATTTTCTAAAACATGCTTTGCTTCCTAGTGCTCAAAAAGTAATGGCTAGAATGCCTGAATTAATCTTAGCCACGGATATTCACTCTGGTCGCATACCACTCCATTGTTATTTTGCACAGCATGCCACCTCAGCTTGAGTCCAGTAATATGCAAGTCAGCTTGACCCTGCTTCACTGGGAACAGTCCAGTCCAAACTGTCATGCCAGGATCCCCCTAAGCTGGAACATAAGCAACCCAGGATTGGTTATGCCCCAGTTGGGATTCATCGGCCAGGTACAGCATGGTTCCAGTGACACAGTGTGCACAGTATCTATGTCTGGGCATACCCGTCCCACATAGAATTACTTCCTTGTGCCCACCAAAGTATATAAAAAAGTGATGGATGAAATGCTTGAATTAATCTCATCCACTAGTAATCAGTCTAGCTGCAACCCAGTCCATTGTTATTTTCCACCTCACATTGCCATCTAAGTTTGGATACAGCCATATGCAAATCAGCCTTCACCTTGCTCATGGGAACAGTCCAGCCCGAACTGCCAGGCCAAGTCCTACCTGAAAAAGAACACAAGCAACCCAGAACATGTTCCACTCCAGTTAGTGCTCATCAGCCAGGTATAGTTTGGTTCCAGTAACGTGTCTGGGCATAACCATTCCACTCAGCACTCATTCATTTTAGTGGATACTTGTGTGGGGTGCACCGGCTCTCCGCAGCTCACAGAGGACACAACTCAGGCCTTGGGCATGATTCTAACACTCAAACAGTCTTCGTCCCTACTCATTTTGCAAGTGTAGAACGGAGAAGGCCAACCCAACAGTAGTGTGCGTACCTTGGTCAGCACGTCTCAACCTGTCAACTTCTCTCATGTGGGTCAGATGACTGGATGCTGCTCCACTGATACCTCTCTTCTCACCACCTATTTTCAAAGTATGATGCTGAACATATGAGAACTAGGTTGCTTGCAATGAAGACCACACGTTTCCAACTGGCAACAGGCCAAAGGATCAACTGCCAATTAGGGAAAAATATTCCAACATTACTAACCAACTGTTTAGTTTGCATAGATATTAAGTTTTCCGACAAGAATAAGCCACATGGTCCCTCACCAGCTCAGGGATTGGTGGGCAGAGTTTATGGTTGAGCTGTGAGGCTCTGAGAATGAAAGAGTGGAAAATTGAGAAAAGGGGGCAGGTGCAGTTGAAGAATTAAGGTATGGTGAGCAAGGAGGTGATGAATGATGTAGGCTACATATGAATGTTTGGAACAGATGATTATGTTTGAAGTATTAAGGGTGGGCATATATCAGGCAGGCATTGTGCATTAGAGAGGAAGGCGATTAAGCTGAGAGGTGTTGCGAGGCAAGTTTTGTTAGAGAAGACCTGTTACATTAAAACATTTGTTTGCACATTCTCGATGAGTCTGTTGGGGTTTGCATCATCTCAGCTGAAAGATGAATGAAAACAAAGATGACAAAAAGAGACAATGTAAGAAAAAAGGAAGCGAAGGAGAGAAGTGATAGAAGGCCAAGTGAAAGGAGAAAAACATAACTAAGAATGAAAAAATAGAAAAGTCATGTAATTAATGATACTAAGCTAGGTTTTGAGGACAGGAAATGAGAATAAAGATGCAAAAGAAAAGAAAAGAGAACAAATGAAAACACAAAAATATTGATAGCGAGAAAAGTGGAGGGAAATTGCACCACAAGGGAGTCAGAGTTAGCCATCCTGCTTTTAATACGCTCCTACATACAGACACCATCACTAGAATAAAGGTGGCAAATGACATAACGGGACCATTTGCGGTCAGCAGAGTCACCCAAAAGGGCTACCCGATGTCCGTGCTAATATTTGACCTGGCTATGGAGCCTTTGCAAAGGGAAGATACCACAAACCGATACCTGGGAATCAATATATACCATGACGATGCAGCCCTGCGGGAGAAGAACTGAGACATTGTATCTCTGCGCTCAGAAGTCAAGTGCCAGGTGGCCTTGGGCGGCGTTGCCATCGCAAAGATGGCGATGTTTCCAAGGCTACTTTATTATATTATTATTTTCTCAATCTTCCTCACTTCCTGTCACCATTCTTCTTCAGAGAGCTGGGGGCACTTCTGGGGATTTGATATCTGCCAATGGTTGTCAGCGAGTAGCCCTTGCCACCTTAAGTCTCCCCGTCAAACAGGGAGGCCTAATTACGAGGCATAATACCTGGTGAGTCAGCTGCAATGACTAACCAGATGGCTCGCTGGTGAAGCACCGAATGAAACTGGTGGTGAACATGAACCTCTCCGACTTACTAATTTACTACAATTAGTTCTCCCAAAGCCCGATCCCATACATACCTCCTCAAAAATGCTGCGTGTAGCTCTACAATGTCTGACACAGCTCTGCCAGATCAAAAAAAATCTGACCCCTGATATCACTTGCTGAGGTCACTTGTCAGGCCTTACCACGCTCGACCTACAACAACTTACTCGTTGGGAGTCTGCAAGCCTAGATATTCTGGGAGACCTGTTTCAAGAGCAATGTGCTCTATGCAGTGGACAATTCTTAACTTATGGCTTCATAACACATTCCCTACACACCAAGTGGGGATAACTGAGGAGGAACCCCCCATACACCAACCAACTCAAGGGCTTTGCACTATCGTGAGAGCCTGACATGCTATCAACTGGCTTTACAAATTGCAAATTCAGCCACTCCCACCAGTGTTGGACTTGGCCCTTTCTGCAAGGTAATTCCCAGACTTTATGCCTTCCATCACACATTTTTGCTAAATTCTTTTTTGTTGGCCTTAGGACTCTGCACACTTTACCACTGCTCACAAGTGTCAAAGTGCTTGCACTCTCTGGCTAAAACATGGCAACATTGGTTTTTACCCAATTGGCATATTTGACTTACTCATAAGTCCCTAGCAAAGTGGCACTACATGTGTCCAGGTCCTATAAATTAAATGCTACTAGTGGGTCTGCAGCACTGATTGTGCCACCCACTTAATTAACCCTTTGAACATCTCAGCCCTGCCATTAAAGCCTGTGTGTATGCAGTTGTAAACCTTTTGCCAGGCACAAACCTTCCTTTTTTATACATATATGTCAACCCTAGGGTAGGCCCTGGACATCTCAGAGGGAGGGTGCAATGTATTTTAAGACAAGTACATGTACTTTTAAGTTTTACATGTTCTGGTAGTGAAACATTCTTAATTTGTTTTACTCTACTACAAAGCCTATCTCTCCCATAGGATAACATTGGAGTTATATTATTACATTTTATAACTTCCACATGGAAAGAGATGACCGGCTCATGTTTTGTGTCTCTGGAATCACAATTTAAATTGCCTACTTATGAGGGAGTCGGATTTTAAATTGCAATTCTGAAAATGCCACTATTAGATAGTCAACATTGTCTTGCCTTAGCCATTTGGTGCCTGTAGCCTGTCTTGCTTCACATGACTGAGTGTAACTGACAGGTGTACTTGGTGAATTCCTTACAGACAGTCACACAATAATTGGATTAGGTGTGCCTGAATGGGCCATCTTCTGGCAGGATAGAGAGGCAGAGTTTAGTACAGCACCACTTGCAACTGAATAGCCTGTGCTCTGCCCTCACACATAGGGCCTAACGACCCCACATTGTTAAAACAGCTAGCAGGAAGCCAGGGCAGGAGAGGTAAGGAACTCCATGCACTTCAAAGACTCTGTCTAGAAGCTTCTCCTACCTTCCAGACCAGGGTACCAGGGTATAAAAAGTGGACCTGAGACATAAACGCTTGAGTACACTTCTGGGCCTGTGGATACTCTGCCAGAAAGAAAGATTGCTGTGCTGCTACGAGGACTGCCCCTGTGCTTGACTGCTGCTCTAAGGGAACTGCTGTCCTGCTGTGTTGGCCTGCTGCCCTCTTGCCTGTGTAAGAAGAACGGTACCTGCAACTTCATCTTAAACCCCTGACCCTTGAGCGACTCAAAAGGCTAGTTTGCTGGCCCCCTTATCTGAGCCCCAGGGACATAAAAGGCTCCCCAATAGCTCCTGGACCCATCTTCAGAGCATTCCTGACCCCCAGAGTGGTACCTTTTAGGTACGGGACCCTTGGTGTGGCTTTTAGGCTCTTTAAATCAAGCTGTTGGTCTCTTCGTGACTGCAAGCAGGCCCGTTCTCACCAGACCCATGCTGCTCGCAATCAAAAAATAGGCGCAAGCCACCACCAGCCCATCTCTTTTCACAGCAAACATCGATCATCTGTGGAGGACCACCACCCGAAGCTTCAGCCTCCCCATCTACGATGCTCAACCTACTCATTGCATCATGCCGACCACCACCCGCGGTGCTCTCTTTGATCCCTGCAATCCTCTCCACCACAAATGGGACTCTTGGCACAAAACTTGAGAAAAGAGAACTTCAGCGGGACTAATCTGGGATTGCATCTGACCAGCGCTCCATTGCAGTGGCCTGAACCTTTGACTTTGACTTTGTCCCGGACCAGTTAGCTGCGGTTGAGGCTTTGTGCTTTTAGACGTTATTTTGTACTTTTCTCGTCAAAAATCCATAATTCCATTTCTACTGATTGGCTTTTCATCGTTTTGTTTTATTTATTACATTTTGCTCTGTTTCGCTAACATGGTGTGGAATCTTTTTGAGCGGTATTCTCACTGTTTTATGTTTTGAAGTGTTGCACAAATACTTCACACATTGCCTCTAAGTTGCGCCTGACTGCTCCGTGCCAAGCTACCAGGGGATTGAGCACAGGTTCATTTGGGGCTTGCTTCTGTTTTACCCTGACAAGGATTGTGTTTGCTGCTTGACCTGAGCTCACATACCAGTCAACCAGCAACCTAATTTCTCCTGACTTGATACTTGGGAAACAGAGTTTGGGAGAGCTCTACATAACAAAGAGTCATCCAGAGCATTGTGTTACTCTCATACCATTTCCCGCAGCGCTAGATTAAAGCTAATCCAGTTCTTTCTATTGCACTATTCATATTTCTTTCCTGCCAGACTCCACAGAAACGGACCAAAAGTTAAAAAGAGGGATAGCCTAGCAGGAAAAATGGAAAGGAATGAAAACAGCAGAAACATAAATACACTCTGAATCTTAACAGTTAACATATGAGTGGTATATCTTAGTTGGTTAATGCGTCTTCCGTCAGAGAACAATAGCAATATGAAGGTCACTGGTGCCATTCCTAGTGTCCAGGGGCAGCTCCTCCGCTAAGGTGGAAGTGCATCGCCCCACTTCCATTCAGCACTGCAAAACAGAAAAAATAAAATAATAAATAGCACGATGTTATCATTTTGTTCTTCTGTGCCGAGGCAGTTTTGTTGGGTGGGGCTGGACAGTGCAGGGAGAAGGAGTGGTGCCCCGCCCAACAAAATTGCCTCAGCACGGAAGAATAAAATGATAACATCGTGCTATTATTATTTTATTTTTCCTTTTTTGCAGTGCTGAAATGCAGTGGGGCAACACTCCTCCGCCTTCAACGGCCAGCCAAACAATCGTGCACATAAATGTTCGGCCAGCCACCTCAGGCCGGCCATACAAGAATGCTCACTTTGTATATTCTCCGCCCAGACTGCATTACATCCTGGGTGGAGAACATGCCCAGGCTCCCATTCCCCATCTGCATTGCAGCATTGTAATTGGCTTAGGGGAGCCTGGGTGCTTCCTGTTCGAACAGAAGCCAGGTAGAGGATGGAAGAGAGGCGACAGCTGGCCTGACGGCCGGCAGGTGGTTAACCCCACTCTCTCCCTGCCTCCCTGCCTTCCCGCCTCCCCGCTCCACTACTGCTTTCTGGGAATAGCTGCCACTGCTAGTGCCTTGGATCCCAGGAGTAACATATTTCATGCAGAGAGACGTATATGGCCTGAAGTTCAAAGGTTTAAGTCTAAAAAAGAGAGCTCAGTTAAAGGAAAATGGGATGTGTTTAAAAGAAAGAAATGAAAAGTTTTCTTTTAATTTTTTGAGGGCAGTCAGTGGTCCTGGGACTACTGCCTGCTCTTAAAAAATATTTTCACATACATTTGCGATTGGCTTACCACCTACTCGAGTTAGGTGGTAAACTGCATTAGTTTTGTGACTACATTTGCAGTTGCAAAACAATCATATATCCCCTGGGACTCGCTGATAAGAAGGGAAGCCTATGGCACGCCCCTTCCTAATAGCGACTCGCAAACCCTATTTTGCGAGTCGGTAATAGGTAACCTACTCTAAAATAGGGTTTGTACATGCTACAACCCTTTTTAGCGGTCTTTGACGGGCGATTTTCTGTTTGGGATCGCTAAAAACGGTCGTACACCTGGCCCTAAGTCCCATGTGAGCAGTGGGAAATTTGTGTTCCAAGGTGTGGTTAGACTTACATAGTTGCAAACACCACAAACGTAAATTTGTGAGTATTAACTAAGTCTTCGCTGATTTTTTCCTGTCCTAGAAATGGCCTGCGATTTACTTTTGTACATTTTTTGTAGAGTGGGAAGGGTAGTCTAACACTCGGAAACCTGAAGGAGTTGCAGGGGAAAGTGTTTATCCATTGAGGAAAATTGGATTTTAAGCAGAGAAAAAGATGGTGCTCCTCCACAAAGATGCTGGCATTTCACAGGTGTAATTCTACACTATGTATAATCATGATGACGGATTGCCAACAAAAAAAACATTCCAGAAATTCACAAAACGTTTTCCCAAGTATGCCTGGAAGGCTGAGACTGCTGCAGCCTTTCAGTTGTAAACTTGAAAAGTTTTCTGAATATCAGAAAGTTGTTAACAACACCCTGTCGAGACAGCAAACCTATGGATCCCGATTTCAGCTTTCTTTGTGGCGCAATGGTACGACTCAGGTGACCATATAGGTCCCTATTACGGGTGTAACTCCTGGTCTCGCAATTATTGGTTTTGTGATAAATATTGGCAGGCCGTCATGGGAAAACATTTGTCATTTATTAGAAAGTTCAGATTTTTTTGCTGAAAACACCAATATCTACAAGTTATTCCTAGTTGCGGCTGCTGCTAATATGCAGGAGGGGGGAGGGGGTGGCAGAGCAGCAGCTGTGGGTGTTGAATTAAAAAAAATACAAAATAAATGTACCTGATCCTGCGGCCACCTTGCGCTTCGGTGCTCCTCATTCTTCTGCTGTGGGACCGACTCCCAAACCAATCCAGACGCTGCTCTCATACTATGAGAGCAGCACCGGGATTGGCCTGAGCGGGCTAGTTTGAAGCTCCGCTCATGCACAGGGAGTCTGTGCCGTTTCTCCGCCCAGCTGTAGAATACAGCCAGGTTAGAGAAACCTAACTGCGCATATCTGTTTGGCCAACCTAAGATGGCCGGCCAAACAGACATGCGCACTTAGAAGTGCACCAAGCACTCCTCCCTGTGACCCCAGCCCCGCCCCGCCCCGCCCTACACACTCTGGCTCGGCAAGCAGCTAAAAAATAAAACGATAATAAAATATTGTTTTATGTTTCAGCTGCTGGCTCTGAGCCAGTGGGACTACGTTCCTCCGCCATTGCAGAGGAGCCGCCGCTGGTTATTCCCCCAAAAGTCATAATTGGCTGGTATTTATCGCACTCTATAAGTTCTGACTCAGCACAGCCTGATCTTATCAGGTGCAATAAATATCACATCTTTTACCAGGCGCTCTCGATGAGAGCTTAACAGCATGTGTTTAAGCGGACATGTCCGAAGTACATGGCCTTTATTCGTCATCCTGAAGCGGCTTTGCTGACAGAAGCCCAATTCATTTACCATGCTGGAGAGCCCGGAGTGCTGGCACATAACAAGCGGTGTTTAAAATTCGTCTGGACAAGCAGAAAATCAGAAAATTTGATAAGGGAGCCAGACTGCACCTGATGGAGTGATAAGAACAATGAAAGGGACTGTTATGTCTTGTAATCTAGTAATGGCTCCTAGGTGGTAAGCGTTTGCCTGCTTTGTCTGCAGCCTCCATTTCAATCAGCTGCTTTCAGAGCAGCGTCTACACTTTTTATTTGCTTTGATTTTATGTTTTCTTTTAAAGGATGTTTGAAGGATGTTTCCCTACCATATTCAGTAGGAGAGAAGGTTGGAAAAATAAAGCAGCGAGGTAGGAAATTGCCTTACAATGCCATGAGATGATTGTTTCAGTAACATTTTAGTTTTTTAAATAATAGCTGTTTGTTTTTGTTTTTCTAAAGATGGAGGGTTTTGTGTTCGGGGTAGAAACAGAAGTACTTCTGTAAGAGCTGAGAACTGTAGTTATGGTCAGGAAAGAACTATGGAAACTGAGAACTGAAGTTTACCCTATTCCTTGGTAAAATACAGAGACAGTTGAAACAAGCATTGGCAAATCCAAGAGGTCTAGCCTTGGCAGTCTGGTTTGATGGTTAATTGTTTTTATATGTTATTCGCATTACAAAATTATGTCACAAAAATAAAAAAGGAAAACTAAGAAAACATTTCGCCGCCTAAACCTGCCTGCTATATATATGCAATGGCATTTTTTTATTTAAAGACCATTCAGATATGTGGCTGTTTTAGTCAGGCTGTTTTTTAAAGAAAAATCTTGCAGTGGCTTCAGGCATTTTTTGTAAAGTATTGCTTGTAATGGAGACACGACAAAATTGCAACCCATCAAATCACTCAAATCACATGTAGCTCCAATATTACAATGTCACTTGTATTAAACATTTTACAACAGCAACTTAAAAATGCGGACAGAAAATAGATCAAAGTGTAAGCAAAATAATTAGCCATAATTTTAAAATAAGAAATATATTACAATGTACAATGTGAGTTCATCTTTGTCACTGAAATGAAAGAACTATTTGCACAGGTTTTAGCAGGCACTCAAAGTGAGAGGAGCCAATGGGTAAAGTAGGTTTAGCAAACACAAGATGATGGACGGAGTGCTGAAACTTTTCAACCACTCACCCCAGTCAAGAGATCTGGGTTTAATCCATCGTTCTTTTGCTCACTATGCCACCCCAGTTTGGACCCAGCCATATGCAAATCAGTCTTGACCCTGTGCCTCATGGGAACAGTCCAGCCCGAACTGCCAGGCCAGGTCCTCTCTGGACCGGAAATAAGCATCCTGGGACCGGTTTCGGGGTATCAACCCTCATCAGCCAGGCCAACTTGAATCCAGTGGCGCAGCGAGCAAGGGGCCATTGGCTCATGTGGTGGGCGGAAGCAAAAGGGAAATGGCAGTTTAACTGACCAGTGGATGAAGCCTGCTGAGCAAAAGCTTCACTGTCTATGTATACCATGCTTTAATTTTTGGGGGGAATAACAATAGTTTGGTGAATAGCTAAAAATACCTAAGAATTAAATTAATTGTCTTTCCGGCTCAGTTTCTTCCTGTTTCAAGCTGGGAAATGCCAAGTAATGAGTCTGTTCATTAAATTCAATGCATAATTGATTTTTTTCGTCTGAAAATGATGTTTTCCGAGCAAAATAAGGCTACGTCTTTTTTTTCTGGGGGTTATGCCTTGCCGGAGTTTGGACAATATTACTCACATTGGGCTGTTGAAAACAGTTAATAGACTCAAACGTGGACAAAACATGGACGAAAGTGCCATTTCCGCAATGATCCTATTCGGTCGTATATACTGAAAGCTTTCCTATTCGACCATCCCCACAATTTTAAGAAAATCGGACTTTTCAGTAGACAGAATTTACCACATATATATTACGATGTGGCTTAGATGTTGAAAAATCCTGAATGGCATGACATTTCAACCCTTTGGACTAACCTTTTATTGCAGCTAGAAGTGTTGGAAGTGGGTGAGAGCGAAACACGAAAGGACATAAATGACCTAAAGCAAATGATAGAGGACCAATTTAGGAAATTTGGGGCATGGCAAAATAAATATGGACTACCAAAACGGTAATTTTTTTTAAGTATCTGCATCTGCAGCATTTATTTGTCACTGTCCAGGACATCTCCTGGGAAACGAAAACAGCACATTTAACCCTTTCATGGTTAGAAATAGTTTCCTCTTTATATAAGGCACCGGAGGAACTACAGTCTCTACTAGAAGTTGGGCCTGATGAGGCAATACAGACATATGAGGAAGCAGGCAGAGACTGTCGAGATGAGCTGTCTCACACTTGCAAGAAGTTAGAAACCTTTTGCATGGGGCAAATGTGAAACATTCATTCCATTTTTCAACAGTCAGAATGTATTATGAACAGATTAAAACAAATGTTTTTTTTCCCCAACGCAAGCTCCAAATGCAGTTGGTGCCAGGCCTCATTAGGGACATAGAAAGATATGATGGTGGAATTTCCTTAAGTAAAAGCTAATTGGGGTAAAATCACAGATATTCTGGCAGGATGGGATTGATGAAAGAAAGTAAGATGCCACTGTTAGAAACTTTGGGGCATATGTACAAGGAGTTAACGCCGCCTTAGCGGCACTTTTCCGACAGTTTTGCTGCAAGATTTTTATTGCCTTATGTACAAGCTGCCACTAACCTCTGTTAGCTGCAGTTTCCCGGCGAAAACGTCCATTCTAAAGATCGCAACTTCTGATAGCGATAATGACATGCAAGGGAGGTGTTCCCGTGCTAAAACGGCCGCTAACCCCACTTCGCGATATTTACAAGGGAATTCCTGAACTTTGGTGGAACCAAAAAAACTGCTGCTAACTGCAGTTAGAGGTAGTTTTTTAAGACCAGAAAATAGCTGGTCTTAAAAATGGAGCTAACACTTGGGACCTCTTTTCAGCAGGTTTTGGTGCTGGACAGCGCAGCAAGCAATGTTGCTGCGCTGCCCTGCAACAATTTTGAGGTGTGTTTTGGGGTCAATTATGAAAATTGGGGTGTTCAGTTGGGTCAAGTATGATTTTTAGAGTGTGTTTTGGGGGCTCAAATATGAATTTTAGGGTTCAGGGTTTGCTTTGGGGTGCAAGGGTTAGTTTTAGGGTTGCACTCACTGAAGTGGAAATAGTAATATTTACAACTCAGCTATGCAACACCTTCCCTACTGTTGCAATATGCCTAGTATTAGTATGCATTGTAATGTAATGTGATGTAATGGTATGCGTTGTAACTTCATATATACCTTTGGCACACCAGTGGTACGCCCGCTGCGCATGGCCGTATAGCGGCCGCCATTGAGAAGTGCTGCGGGGGGACTGGACAGCTGGGGGGTGGGAAACATCGGAAAGGACAATGGATGGGGTGTAAACGCGGGGGTGTGTGTGTGAGCGGGTGTTTTAAATATTTGGATGAGAAAAATCTTACCTCGAGGCCTGGTCCAGTGTCTTTCCTGCTTCCAGGAACAGGAAGTAGGCAGCCAGGCTTCCTCCAGTAAGCCAATAACAATGCTGCAATGCGGGACAAGGCGTTCAGCGAGGGGTTGGAGGGGTGGGCATGTTCTCCAATCTTACCTTGAGGCCTGGTCCCGTGTCTTTGTTGCTCCTGCTCTCCTGAGTCTGCTTCCAGGCACAGGAAGTAGGTAGCCAGGCTTCCTTCAGTAAGCCAATAACAATGCTGCAATGCGGGACAAGGCGTTCAGCGAGGGGTTGGAGGGGTGGGCATGTTCTCCATGCAGGCTGTAATGCAGCCTGCATTGCGAACAGGACAGTGTGCATGACTGCTTTGGGCGGCGTGAGTGGGCCGACCAAACAGTCATTGCGCACTTGAGTGGGCATGCCACTCCTCCCCTATCCTGCTCCGTAAGTGGAGCAGCCCTACCCACCCTCCTGCCCGCAAAGGAAACAGCACAATTACATCAGGACGTTATCATCATCTTGCACTGCTTGAAAGCAGTGGGGCGACGCTCTTCCGCTATAGCGGATGCGCTGCCACTGGGGGTGCGTTATCTACAGGTGCTAGGCCTGGGCAACACAACCCCCAGGCTCCACCGCTAGGCGCCCCACCTTCTCCTTACCTGGACATTGACACCATGGTGCAATCCACAGCACTCTCTCCAAATTTGTGACTCAGCTAGCAGGAGCCTCAGCCAGGTGGGATTTCACAAGCCTGGGCACAGCAGTCGCCGACAAGTCTGCTGGTAAACCTTTTTCGATGCAGTTAATGCAGCAGGGCCCCCTTAGGCGTGAAGTTGCAGCGCTCCCTTCACACAAGTTCGGCACAGCTCACGGGCATCACCATCCACAGCATCCGGCCAGCACAACATCATCTGGCCTGTGATGCAGAGAGGCGCCACCCACCATTGGTAATCCCCTCTGTGCACCCCGGTGTAGTGGTGGATCGTAGTATGCAAAGCAGACCTTCCTACGTTGGTGCGCAGGACCGCCTCTACCATTCACAGCTCCAAGGGGCTCAAAGCGGTCTTCTCACAAAGGTCAGCAATGTGTCTCCATGCGACCTGCCAGACTTCACCACCAGGTACGGGCTATCACTGCGCCTTAATGTCTACCGCCACTGCTCATCAACTTGACAGCTCCTCCGCATCCCACTCCAGGCTCCAGACACAAGTCCAGCAAGGCATCCAGGCTCTAGACGCAGGTCCAGCGAGGCATCCAGGCTCCAGACGCAGGTCGAGCGAGGCATCCAGGCTCCAGTCGTAGGTCCAGCGAGGCATCCAGGCTCCAGGCACAGGTCCTGCGAGGCATCCAGGCTCTCATCCTGGTCATCCTGGATGTTTGGGTGGCTCGAGGGGGTTGTTGATGTGTGCTGCACTTGGCCCTGGCTGCTCCATTTTGCATTTCATTGTTTTTTTTTGCATATTTTCTATTGGAGGTCGACTGATAGGCTACTTTTTCCAATAGAGGCAGAAAAAACTCACATTGGGCTGACTAGTGTGTGTTTTTTGCAGCTAATGAGCCTATCTCCATCACGCTAATGTTAGCGGCAGTTTTCAACGCTGATCCCTGAAGCTATCGCCATGTAGCAACGGCTTGTAAATACGTCGCTAACATGGCGATAGATTTCAACGGCACACAACAATATGAAAACTGCCGCTAACTAACGTTAGCGATAGTTTTGCCAGTCCTTGTACATATGGCCCTTTGTCCCCACCTGCGCTTGTTTGGAAATTAAAGGAACATCTTTTTCATGGGGACACAGGTAGCTAGAAGAATAATGTCAAAAAGGGACAACACCCAACCCTTGGCTAAGAATTGGTAATTGAGATTCATAATGTTGCAAACATTTAGAGATGTCGTTTGATAAGAATGAGTCTAGAAACTAAGATTGGCCTTGTGTGGCAGGAGTGCCTTAAACAGATAATTATGTGGCAATCATGAGACCATTTTTTCTCTGCATATAAAAGGGAATAAAGTGGAACTGGACATAATTCTAATTAATCATAATATGGCAACATTTTTATCAATGTTTATTTAATATCAATTTATGTAAAAGCAATCTGACACTCAATAAAGCATAGTGAAAAAGAATTGCATAAATCCATTGTTAACTTGCTCTAATTTCCATTTATTATGTGTGGATGCATAATGAGATAGAATGGATGAAGATGATAGGAGATTGTAGAAGGTTGAAAAAATCCTCTGAATAATCTATGTCGTTCCATGGAGTAGCACTGTCCAAAGTAGCAAATAGTAGGCTGCCTCTATGTTTTGGGGTAATCCTTTTTCAGGATGGACCTTCACCCACCAAGGTGGCAGGCTTAATCATTGGTTCGCGCTCCTCTTTGGTGTGGGGGGATCAATACAGAACGGGCTCCTTTTGGAGCACTTTATGGAAACCTATTATGTATGTTACTGGGTTTTCAGGATTCACTGTAGATTCTTTCTAAAGGAATGAGAAGAGTAGATTTGACTAAGTGAGTTCACGTTATCTGTGGATGACAGTAATGAAAATGTTTATTAACTAGTATTGGGATCGGCTGCAATATTAAAAAACATAAGGAGACTCACAGGACATAATTATCCAGAAGCAACTAAAGGGTGTTCAATATGTTCCTTGCCTAGAGTAATCCCATAGGGTTTGTGGCATTCAACAGAACCAAGATTTCAGCAGAAGGTGGACCAGAAGAGACAAAGTGAGTTTATTGGGAAGTAGTGGAGAACCAAAGGGTAAATCAGACCCAGAGACTCAAAAACATTAACTGTCAAATATCTACCACACATAAATATTCCTCTACTAAAATTCCTACAAGCACATAATCCTGCTATAATGCACTTGAACCCAAATATGCTTGAAACTGTGTCAGAATAGTGTCTAATCCAAGTACCACAAGAGATGCGAGATGCATTTAGGAATTTAAACTCTCTCAAAATTCTTTAGGGCAATCTTTAAATACATATGGTCAATAAATTAGAGCAGGGGTCTCCAACCTTTTCTGTAGTGAGAGCTACTTCTGGTCAATCAAATTCATCGTGAGCTACTAAAGGCCCAGCAACTCGCGCATTTTTCCGAGAGACCCCCACGCCCAGTTGTATGGATACTACAGTGTTTGAACTACAGTTGGCTGCGCAACCGCTGAGTGTAGTTTGTGTATTGATGAGGGCAGGAGGTTTATATTTGTACTGACATGAATATAATAATATCCTGCCTACCCAAGTGACTTCATATCGGTTGTAACACTTCCGACAGTTCAGGCTTTTAGATAAAGTTTTGCATTGTGACATTTGGCGCCCAAAATTCCAATCCAAAAAGCACATACACAAGGCCCACAATGCAATGTTCTATTGAGCAGAAAGCCAAGATTGGTTGAGAGTTGCATGTGATGTGTCCACTGGCATCTCTGGAAATGGATGATGGACATTTATTTTTATCAAGACACATTTACACGTTGCTCTTCCAGCCTTTGTATTAGTGTGCTACTTAAATTACATTATTTGTGATTCAAAACTTTCCTAATTTAAAAAAAGTATCCCTGTTCAAAGCTGCGTTATGTGCATTATCACACTTGGCCAGCTACCCTCACTGCAGAGAATGGGAACGTTTTTGCATGATGTGCATTGTACACACACTTGGTACATAATGGATGCAGAGAGAACACCCACCAGCATCAAGAACACTTGGTACATAATGGATCATTATGCAACTTCCCTCCATGTGATGGACACTTTTTGACGTTCTGACAAGCATCGCATCACCAAATTATCTGCCATGAGACAGAATGTCAACACGGCAGCAAGCATGCCTAATATTTTATTTAAGTGAGCCTTAGAAAGTGACACTCATAAGAAACACTGTTTTATAACATTTCAGGTAAACCTGGTAATTTGAGCACGTATCCTCTTTTATGCAATTGAAGTATTTCTCTGCAAATTAAGAATTGTATGTATATGATTTTAATGGTTTGCATTTAACATTGTTAAGCTCTTGAAGCGGAAAACCAAACTGTTTTCAGTTTTATTTCAGTGTGCAAACATGAAGCTCAATTCAAACACGAGAAAGATCATGAATCATAGATAGGATCTATATTACAAGGCAGCATTTTAATCTGTTTTTTTATGGTTTCATGTGCCCTGGACTGCAATGAGTATCCAAGGGGGCACGCATCTGCGCGCCCTTCTGTAGCACTGCTAGATCAGAATATATCCCTAATCTTTCAACACATTATTCTTTTCTTTAGGCAATCATCCTTAAACAATCCTAAAATGCAAAAACTAATCCCATCCCTCCAGCTTAATCTCGCATGTGCTTAAATTAAAAGGAAACCCCAAAACTGTTTTCTCAGCTATTACTGCGTCCCGCTTTCAACCAGCTACTAAATCACTCTTTTGCAGATAACAGTTACTTTTCTTGCCTCGTAATCTCTGAACAAATGTATAATAAACACATAAATCACTTACAAAGCCGCAACCGGCAACCTCATCATCATGTGCACTTCCATTCCCTGCTGCCAGCATTACGTTTTGTTCAAACCACTACTGTGCGTTATTTTAAAGCACGTACACGCCAAAAAACCAGGTGTAATTCTAACCCCGTGACCTGATCAGCTAGAAGTTTAAACATTTAAGAGACCGCTTTGAAAATTATTTACGTGCACTGCAAACACTTCAGCTTCATAATCATTGCATGAAAACAAAAAAGTAATCATCCCCAGTTTTCACCCATAATTCACATAAGCAATAAGCGCACGCTCCTTTACCCATCTCAAATACTATTTCCTCCCAAATCATACCATCCTACAAATGCGACAAAAAATGACATGAAAAAACAAAATAATGCTGCTTAAATTAAGTAAAATAAAAACAAAAAACGTTAAAACGTGCAGAGATTAAAACGTCCCTGGGCTGCAGTGAGCCACCTCGCTGCCGCCTCTGGTGCAGGAAACCAGGGTTCGAGCCTCGAGGTCGCGTCCACATCCTGTGATTCTGGGTAAATCACTTAATCTCCCCGTGCCTGAATGTGTAATCATGTAAATACGGTGCTATGTAAAGCGCTCCAATACCTTTGGGTTGAGTTCGCGCTATATAAATATGCAACAAAAAATAACAGGCCAGGGTAGGGGCTCGCTACGGGTGTGGAGCTGATCAGGCCTGTGCAGGGCTCATTAAGCTTACCTGTTGCTCCGGTCGAACTGGTGGCAGGCTGAACAAGGCAGGCGCCACAGGGCCCGGTAGCAGTTTAATACTGCCTGCGCCACCTGCACGCTTTCCAGCACAGGCCGCTCCGCTCTGCCATGCCTGCTGCTGTGCACCGGCACTCGACGCGCAGGAAGAAAAACGCGCCACCAGGGTTTGAAAGGCAGGTGGCGGCTGCGCAGAGGCTAATGGAGGAACAACCTAATCCTCTTTGGCCCGCCCCTCCCCAGCTAAACTCAATTTGAGCAGCTGGTTTGGGTGAGGGCGGGTAACGTCGCCATAAAAAAAGGCCGAAATATTATAACAATGCTAATAGGCTACTAAATTGTGACGCAACCAGCGCGAGCTACTGACGGGGCCTTGGCGAGCTACCAGTAGCTCGCGATCGACCGGTTGGAGACCGCTGAATTAGAGGCATATTATCAAGGAGGGCGTTAAAATTATCGCTGGTTTACCGGCAGAAAACTGCCGCTAAAGCGGCGATAATGGGCTTGATAATATGCCCTTGAGAATTCCCATAGAAGCCCGTGTGTACACCAGAACATGGGCTTCAATGGGAATTCTCAAGGGCATATTATCAAGCCCATTATCGCCGCTTTAGCGGCAGTTTTTGGCCGGTAAACGGGCGATAATTTTTAACGCCGTCCTTGATAATATGCCCCCTAGTAATCTATATTCGTGAGCCCATATTTAGTTGTCTGTAGTTTAAGCTTTTGCAGTCTGTTTCTTCCCATGGAACCATATTGTGATAGATCGTTCCTCTCAAACCTTTTTCCAGGTAGGAACTACTTACCTCAATACAGTTCCATTCTTTTTAGAGGGAATGATACTGAACTGTTATCCTGTTTCCAAGGCCTTCCTATGTTTTCAGGTATGGAGGCTGAAGCTCCAGGAATTGACTTGATATGAAGGCATCACACATTCTGGCCAATCTCACTCCACGTGACTTAAAAGATTTCCTGACACACTGCCTTTAGCAGTGATGTGACCTTTTGACTGAATTGCCACCTTCACAGCACTTAAACATGTGCTCTGGTACAGATGATACCCTGGCCTCAGGCCCCTCAAACACCATCTCCAAGATCCAGGCATCCTCAGCAGCTCTTGCCTCGAAATTGTTCTAACCCTACAGTATCAAGCACTCATTGATGTCCTCGACCTTCTCAGGCCGTATCACAGATACAGCGCATTTTCCTTGTTTGTGCCGGGCGCACCTTTTAAAAGGAAAATGTGCTGTATTAGGATGAATGTGATACCCCAGGGCAGCTGCAAACTCGCACAGCCCTGGGGATGGCACATTCATGTGAAAAACTGAGCAGCTGCTCTGAAGCCAGTCCGTGTTTCACAGTGCAGACGGGAACCCGCCTGCACATTGAAGGGGGATTAGAGATCCCCTTGCATGCGGATGCAGTGAGGGCCTGCACCCGCATACAAGGGGACATCTGGGGGTCAATGAGACCCCCTTTCCCCCCTCCAGAGGGCTGCCATCAGGGGGTGCACTGACTGTGCGCCACCTTATAGGTGGAGCACTGTAAATGCACCTTCTGTTAGCTTCTTTGCCCTGTGCCCACATTTATAATACAGCGTGGGTGCAAAGGCAAAGGGATTGATTCCCTATTTGCATGGTGCCACGCCACCATGTGAACGAGGAAATCCCTCCTGATGTTAGTGCAGTTGCTTTATGTGCGCCAGAGCTATCGATATTACAGAAGGGGACACACACAGGTGTCTGCAGCCCCTTATGTAATACCAAAGTGCCCTGGGGTACGCAAAGTGGGCGCAAATGCCCGTTGCAGCCCTGGGGCACTTCCGTAACATGGTCCCTGGTGTGTTACCAATCCAGCTTCAGACCCAGGTGCACCATAGGACCTGCTACCATCCTCCAGGTCATAGATGAAGCACTCCTCATTATAGTTATAGACTAAAGCAGTATCAGGATTCATTGCTCACCTTTCAGTGTTTGGAAGGTATACAGGTGCAACATGCTAAACTCACTTGCAATAAGCTCATTCCAAAGAAGGTTAAGCTGTCGGTTCTCACAGAATATCGACACTGATTGTGGTAGTCTTCTTGCCATCTCTGGAGAAAGGTCAACACAATGGAGCTCAATACCAAAAGTACATATTTTAGAAAGCTACTGGTTTGCCTTTTGGATGGTGTTCTCATGATCCTCCCACCAAAGACTGGTGAAAAAGTGATGAGATTGAGTGTGATATCAAATGTCCCTTTTTCTCTCTTATCCAATTTGTCTATCCATGATTGATGATGAATCTGAGTCTGATATAAAGTGCTTCTTTTTCTCTTTTATCCCTTTTGCCTTTCACCGATCCTATTAGCCAATATTTTTGTATCGTCTACGTTTGGTAGTGTAGATGGTAAAGTGCTGACGAGATCATCCATCCTGTAGGGTCCAGTCTACGAGACTAGTACCTCTGAGAGGCAGCTCTTGCTTCTTGGTGTTACTGGAATTATACATTTTATCAAACCCATTCATCAGTGAGCCATGATGAACATTCTATGCAATTAAAGAACAGGAAGCTGATATCCTTTCATAGTATAGCTTGCAGCTCAAAGGTAGTTGACTATTTTGCTTGATTGAAGTGAACACTTCCTTGTGCAGATGTGGTCATCAAAATTTCTAACTAGTTCCCTGGCTTTGCCTTCTGCTTTTGCAAAGATGGTGTAAACACCAGGTGGCTTGCTCAATGTGTAGATCACTTTGTAAGGCAAATATGTGCCTGTATCTATGTATATAAAGGCATTTGCCGAGGGTAAGCAATGGACTTATAAACAAAGGAAACCCAATATTAGCAAAACAAAGCAAGATGACAGGTGATACCTTATTGTGTGAGGAATAGGTAGTGTTGATTGAGGTAGCCAGTCATATGCTTATTTCCTAATTGCAAGAGAGGTGGAGCAGATTAGGTGACGGTAAGGAGGCTGTTACCAACATTTGGAAAACAGATGAATAAAGTCTGTCTTCTATTTTGTACTTCTTGCACATCTTCTTCCCCTGCCTGGTGATGTTGTGGCTCCTGGTTTAGTGCTGTCCACCGAGGTGGTTAGCCTCTTGGCGGAATATGTTGCGTATAGTTTCTAATGGAGGTTTAGGTTGTCTTGAAGATGATTGCATGTTGTGGTTGAATTCTTCAAGCATTTGATATATAAGATGTACTGAGGTGTGTAGCATGCCTTTGATGGATGTCAAAGTGGAGTCTGGTAGGCCATTCAGAAAGTTGTTGCCGCTAACCAGGATTGACTGCAGAATGGATTTCACTGTTCTAAAATTACATTCTGGAAGGTAGGGTATCACTTGTTTTTAAAAAGGAGGTCTGGTGCCAAGAGGTACAAGCAGTGTTTTTCCTAGTGATGTGCTCTTTGAAGGCAAGATCTGTGTTGAGATTGGATCCAAGTGATTTTGCATCAGCCGTTAGGGGGAAACAGTCAAGGTTTATGTTTTAACAACTTAGTGTGGATTTAATGGGTAAAAAACAGGAAGAACTCCATCTTTTTGGGTTGAGCTTCAGGTAGGTTCTTGACATCCAATTCAGGTTGAGTTCAAGGTAGGTTTTCAGTCATTAAAAGTTATTTGTCAAAAAGGAAATTAAGGTTTCTTTTTGTCTCCTCAATGGTTTATATATGTTGTTGTTTTTCTTGGTGAGAAAGGCTCTGAGAGGTTGCATGTAGAGACTTAAGATGATGGTAGAGAAGACGGGGTATTCCAAAGGAGATAGGGAGTTTTGGGGATCTGGTGTCTCAGTCTGTATGGACTCTTGGCAGTTGGTGAGGGTGGAGGAGAACCATTGCAGGAGCGGTCAGAGAAGCCCATGTGTACATCCAGGGCTTAACATTTGACTGTCTTCAAGGCTGCAGAGAGGTCAAGTGGGATCACCTTTCAAGTGTCCTTGGTAATGAAGGCATAGTGGAATACTTGAAAGGTGGTTGTATCTATGTTGCATCATTGTGCAAAGCCCCATTTTTAGTCCTGTAGAAAATTGCTTGTGTTGCTCCTGTAAATTTGTGGAAACTGCTTTCTCAATGATTTTTCATATAAAAGGCAGGCGTGTGATAAGGCAGAAAGTCTCTTTCTTCCAAAGATGGGGGGATCTCTACTCTCTTTAGTGTGCCTGGGATGTCTCCTACACTGAGGAAAGGGTACCCGTTGGTAGAAGCAGTTATTTTATAGTCGGTCCCTCTTCCCACAGTCTCCAGAGAAGACACATTTAAATACAGAAATTACATTGGTAATCCATAATCTGTTACCAGGTGGCCACAGTTAATGTGGTTTAGCAGGCGAATGTCATCTCCCCGTGTTACAGGTATTTTCTAGAAAATGGGTCTCGAGTTACTCTATGGCTTTAATTGATGCACTGCACCATCACAAGGTGTAGGGAGGGCAGATGGTCATACTCGCAGTCTCGTGGTCTTCTTCCATCATCCATCAGGGAGATTTCTGCCTGACCCAGCTTGTTTCTGTGATGCTAGTTCATCGGTGGCCCACTAAAAGGATATTTATTGTTTCAGAAACCAGCATTAAGGCTGCATATTTAACATATGTAATAAAAATAAACTCCCTACTTTGAATGATAACTATGATTAATTACCACAAACAAGAAAGGCTGTAAAAGGTGGTGACATGGCTTGGATTGTGAACAGTACAGTGTTTAACCCTTATGTACCAATGACATTCTTCAACTTATTTCAGACAGTGATGAGCAAATGCATTCTGACCCAAAGGCTAGTAGAATATAGTATTCTCTCGAACATCTGGAAGCTTTGGGGATCTGGAAACAGTTAGATCAACCTAAGCATGAAAAGGCACACACATGTTTGGCTCCTTGGCGGTAGCAGTCTTTATCCCGTGAATATTCAATTGCTCACTCTTTCATGGAGTGATCATACTCTGGTCTTGTGCCTGCTCAATAATGAGGAAAAACAGGTCAGGCTGCTGAGTGACCATAAAAATATTTGTGAAATGACCGATTATAGCATACCTACTTGGCAATGAAGCTTCAGCTGTTATAATCCTTCAATCTGAACACTTCCCTGACAAGGCTGCGGAGTGTTGTCTATGTGTGCAGGGCTATCACTTTTCTTAGAAAACAATATTGGCCAATAGTTTATGTTTTGCTATTTTGGAACAGCCAGTAGCTGGTGGATGAAAAAGGATTTGTGTAAAATTGTCAGGATTTGTTTGTAACATGAATATTATCAATCTGGTTTCTCTATTAATCATTCTGAAATGATTTAGCTCTCAAATAGTTTTAAGTAATTTTTGTATGTGGTTCCTATTTTAGGTTTAGGCTTCATAATGGAGAAAAAAATGTACTGCTTTCCCTTACATTTCTACCAGCTTTAAATCAGGCCAGGCCAGTAAAAATCGTCCAAATGGCAGTCACTTAATGTGTGTATTTCCACATTAGAAAGTGTGTTAGATCTACTAAGGTATGGTTAGGAGACAATGACTCAAGAAGGAACTCAGCTTTCCCATAAGTGGTTTTCAGCTGAGATGTGGCCAAGTAAAGCCCAGCTTGGCTCAGCCACGAGGAAATGGCAGAAATTAAGGTTTTGATGGACATGGAGTCAGAAAACATCTAGATGAAGTGCTGTAAAAGTCCATTGAAGCAGCTACACTGTCTTACTTCAGTATCAGCATGGAAGAGGCTGATAATTGTGTTGAGAAGTTTTCAAAATATATTTATAGAAGAAACTGTGAACAGAATGAGAATTACATTACCCGGCAAATGGCAGAATTCTATCTCTGACCAAAAGATTATAGATCTTTTGTGGGCAAGTTCGGGCTAATTCAGGAAAGAGTTGTACAATCAGGGGGAATGAATACCACTCAGTACACCAGTGGTTTTACCCCTTCATTCCTGTTATTCTGGCCTGTGGTCAACAAATTGTTCCATTATGAAGCCAAGCTATGGCCTTTCCTTTAAGAAGAATATAGGGTCACTAGTTGATTATAATTGGATTAACGATCATTTACTGATTCACACTTTTTAATTGAGTTCCTTTGAAGATCCTGGGGTGGCGGCAGGTATTCTAGAACTCTGCATCCTGGGCTCTGGCTAGACTTGGTCACCAGCAACACACAAGTATTTCCTCCAAAAGCTTATTTGGCTCCTAATTGTAGAACGCCTAAAGTTCAGGACCCTAGTGATGATTTTTAAAACCATTCATTGAGTGAAGCAGGATCTCTGAAAAACTAGACAGAAGCGTTATTTTCCGACCACACTCTAAGATCACAGGATAAGGAGTGGCTGATTGTGTACAAATTCAAGACAAGACATTGTGAGGAAAGATGTTTCAGGAGCACAGAGGTCAGTGACGGTAAGAACTTCGGGCTCAATTATGAGGCCCTACTGGCACTTTTGCGCTCCCGGTACTGCACTTTTTTTGACGTTCTGGTGGTGCAACGTGCCACTGGCATATTTATAAGGCCACGTAAAGCCATTTTATTGCGTGAAAGGGGCGTTCCATGGGTGTTACTGGGGGCGTTTCCAGCAAAATCCATGGCTTTTTGACCCTGCCCCAGATTTACGAGAATTCGTAAGTCTGAGGCAATGCCACATCTATGTGTGCTGCATTCTGCAGCAGACATAGAAAGAGAAAAAAAGCCTCTTGTGATTGTTTTTGTACAGGAAAGTTTCCCTTCCGGCACAAAAATAATCATCCTTGCAACGCAGGCACCCTTGCACCATGGTGCAAAGGTGTCTGCATTAGGGCAAGGCAGCCCATGGAGCACCAGCGCAAGAGCAGGCAAAATGGACAGGAATGCGCCCTAACTAATGGATACTGCGCATTCCTCACCTTTTCTTTTGCCGTAGGGCAGCACAGCAGCAAGGCCTGCTGTGCTGCCCTACAGCAAAAAGACACATAAATGGGTCTTTCCACCGGAACTGAGAAGAGCAACCTGTAGGGGTGGATTTAGAATGGGTGTGAAAATCCTTTTCACAAGGACATTCTCATCTTGCTAGGTCACTGAGACACTATGCCAGTGCTTGGATGTTGCAGGGTTAATGTGACTTAAAATGTCTTGGCTCAACAGGACAATCATGAGCCCTCCCAAACCAAATGACACACCCAGAAAGATGTCCTTAGCCCCAAGTGAGTCTTGCTTGTGGCACACCCCTTCGGGGAAATGAAAAATGGAAAGGCGTTTCTTACTCTTCTCTATGATGAGTTAGGCTCATCTATATCTATACTATATTATTACCAGTCTCATGCTTGTGGTGTCAGCTGAATAATTAGTATTTTCCCTCACTACTACAGCCAATCCATGTACTATTCCAGCGTACCCTTAGAAAACTCCCAGGCCTACATTCGGATAATGGCTCTTCAGCATATCCCCAAGTAACCAGTCTTGAGTCTGCCCCGCCCCAATTCCAAGGTCTCTTTATACCTTTCTCCACAAGTATTCTCTACAGAGAGGGGAGGAGGAGTTGTGCAGTCTCATGTATCTGCATCAGTGAGTGAACAATGGGTATGTTTTGGTCAGAGACACATCCAAAGGCAAGCAATTGTATCAAAACATGTGCCCTGTGGCAGGTCCGACAGCCTTTTAATATTGCTTATCTACATGTAATCAGCACAATGGAAGTTTGTTGTTTGTTGCAATCCAGTTATTTTTGCTCGGGCAGCTAATGTCAAACTGCCTATCGTCATCCTAAGCATTATTTTTCTAGGCACATGCACACTCTAAAGAGCTAGTGCGCTCATTTTGGTCATACAGTTAGGCCTGATTTGTATGTAACATGCATGTGGCATCAGAAATATATGTCAGCCTGTCTTCTGCAAAAATTGATTTATTGTGTTGCACTTTTGGCAGATTGAGAGAAGGAAGCATCTGGGATTGTGTTGGTGCAGTCTTTCACAGCTCTGAGAAGTACTTTGCTTCCGTAATTGCTATATTGATGGCAATTCTGTAGCTAAGGTGATGAGGGTCCTGTGTGCAGTGTGGTGTGCTTGAGTTGAAGGAGGTCTCTGGTGACATTTGTTCCTCTCTAATTCTTTTCTTGTCTTTGTACAACTTGCATGTTGGAAGGTTTAGGTTTACAAAGTTCAGAGGATTTGGGTTTGGAGGCTCGAATTTTCAATGAGACATTGGTAACAACATGTTTTTCAGTGTTTGCTTTAAATATGTTGAGGTGTGTTTTGGCATACCTGCTTACCAAACGAGTATGCCAATACCATCTTGGTAAGCGAGTAATGTCATCTAGCTGGGTTTTAATGATTTGGGGCCCTTGGGAGTGGTGCTAAAGTTGCCCAAACAGCCAAAGATCTAAACTTGGGACTTGGAAAAGTTTCCAACAAACAATGCTCTGAGAACCAACGGGAGACCTGGACCACCTTGCACGCTGATTAGCACAAGGTGCATCACCAGTCTACTTCACTTTGCGGTAGATTCCACTACATTCTCCTCCGCAGCACCAGATTGTATTCAGCGGCTCCCCTTTGGAAGAGTATCTGACTTCCTGGAGCCTGCAGCTTCATCCCATTGGAGATTTTTGACTTTGAAAAAAGAGACAGTCTGAGCGTAAAAATCTTCATTATGACTTCGTTCAGTGGCTCCACCTATGACGACGTCTCCTCCTCGGACACACCTGGCTGCTTTGCCCCACTGAATATTACCTTCTCAGTCCGAAGTTAAGCTGAGACTGGGCTCAATCTATCTTGTGTATCCAATACACGCTCCATTGCAGTCTGCTATAACTTTTGACTTTGCCCCAGTCTCGATCGACTCGGGGCAATATGTAGGTAAAAAAGAATTTGCGAATCTGAAATTGCAATTTTTCACGAATCGCATTTTCAGAATCGCAAATTCTGATGTAGGTATTTTTTCGCAAAAATTTAGCGATTACCCAAATTGCGATTCCTTAATTGCGAGAACGCAATTAAGGAATCGCAAATCTGGGAATCTGCAATTCAGGTGCAGAATGATGACATCACACCCAGGAAGTGTGACTGCCCATGCTGCACCTGATTGCCAGCAGCTGTGTTAGAGCCAATAGCTGTGTGAGAGCCTGTGTGGAGAGGAGAACAGTTGTGCTCAGCTACTGAAAGCAAGCAAATGGAGTCCCAGGGGCCAGAGAAGCAGCAGCAAGAACCACTAAGGAAAAGGAAACAGAAATTCAGCGAAAGGGAGCTGGAGGTCCTCACCCAGGAAATTGTCAGCAGCCATGATCTCCTGTTTGGCAAAAGTTCCCTACGTGTGCCAGAGGCAAGAAAACGAAAAATATGGAGTGACATCCAGGAAAAAGTCAATTCCATTGGCGTCACACACCGCACAGTCGAAGACCTCAGAAAAAGGTGGTATGATATGTGGCAAAGGTCAAAGGAGAGGGTGGCTACAAGACTGGCAGAGGCCAAAAAAAATGGTGGAGGGCCGTCCACAGCAACAGAACCAATGCCCCTGGAGGAGCTGGTAGAGGGCACACTTCAGCCTGAGAGTGTGAGTGGAGTGGCTGACCTGGACAGCTCCGAACACACAGACACCAGACAAGGTAAGATGCATGCCAAAACCCCCTGATACATCCCCAACCCTCTCACACACCCCAAAAGGCAACCTGAGTGCAACTCCAGTACATGTCCACCAGCACACCCAGAAATGCATTATGAGAGATGTAGTCACATTCACTGATAACTGGGCCAGTGAGACACAGCCAGCTGGAATAGGGAGGACTCCATCATGCAAATAGGGAAACAGACAGATAGTACCCAAATGAATTTTATTGTGTAAACTATAATGCATTACAAATGCGAGACAGGACACAGAACTAATGTGTGCCATTCAATTCACAGCACCACCACCAACACAGGAAATCGTGCCTGAATGTGAGGAAACTGCAGAAATGGAGGACGAGGCAGGTCAGGAGGAGCAGGGCGAAGCCAGAACTTCAGACTCTGCACCATGCAGGCGGCGCAACATTGTGTCACCACTGCCACTGTTGGAGGCACAGGCACCAGACACAGCAGCAGAGCAACAGCCAGTGCACAGGCAGCGTGCAGGACAGAAGCCAACACAGTCCCCTGAACACTCCAGAGTAGGGAGAGAGATGAGATGCAGGGCATGCCCGTCCGCCAGCACTGCTCCTGCCGAAGAGGACACGGTGTTCTCAGGCCTTGAGGGCAGCATGCTCAAACAACAGCGCCTGCAAGTGAAGGTGATATGTTCAATACAGCAGCAACTGGCAGCACACAACCACAACATGACCGAGTTGCGGGCTGGTGTAATGGCCATGACTGGTGCTTTGGAGGGACTGTGCAGGGAGATTATGAGGGACAGGGCAGACCGGCGCAGGGAGCGACATCGCCTCCACACATGGCTGGACTTGTACACTAGAGCAGTCAACCGCCAGTCAACCGCCACATCCCTGCTGGCCAGAAGATGTGTGAGCATGCAGCGTGAGATGGCCCACTGCTGCCAGGACGTTGGCAGTGTCCTGGTGCAGGTAACACATGCGGTGGACCAGATGCGCGCAGCTGCCACAGGTGGCATAGGCACACTTAGTGCAATGAACACAGACGAACAGTCCAGCAGGAGCAGCATCACTCCCCCAATTCCACAGCACAGACGCCGGAGTGCACGCCAGGGCAGAGTGGATGATGACTCCAGGGAGGGCACTGCGCAGACACAGCGAGGGGCAACAGGGCGTGCACGTAGGAGGTGAAGGGACACCAGGGTCTAATGGCCATGTGTGACGCAACACAGTCCATACTGACTCAGTGGCTGATGGCAGTTATTGCACTGTAACGATAAAGCACTTCCTTCATGGGTTGTGTCCCCCTTGGGCACTACATTGCTGAGTTCTTTGTCAATTTATATGATGAAAATAAACGAAAATTTAAGCATCAAGTTCTTTATTTTTTATTATTCTTCCATTTTCTTCATCTATCATGTTTGAGTTCATTCGTTAATTCAATAACTGCATTTCGGGTTGTATAAAAACCCTTCATCAGGGATTAGTCCTAGGATTTAAATAATAATAACATGAGGAATTGTCATTCATTCTATATTACCAAAACTTAAGTCTTTGTACATATATTCAATATTCAATGCATTTTCGTTGCTCAACTCATTATGTTCTATGTTTAAATAAAGCTTTGAATAAAAGATTGAAATAATTTGTAACACTTCAATGAAATTACGGCGTGATTAAGTGAAAGTTATCCATTGGTATATTAGCAGATATTTTTGTAAGGAGTTCATGGTTAAAAATACGGTTGTGTTCCTGTGTTAAAGCAATAACTAAAGGCTTTCAGTGTCATTCAAACCAGCGAAAATATTCATGACGAAATGATTTGTTAAGATAGATGAGGTGCGCGTGACATGTTAAAACGTTGAAAAAGTAATTTTCGTGGCGTTTAAACAAGGCGGGGATGATTGGAAGGAATATACGAAGATATGGTGCAAGTGACTGAATGTTGTAATCGAAACGTAATTGTAAGGATAAATATGATTCAAGCGATTGTTCCATGGAGTATAAATAAAGTTAAACAGATGGGGCTGGTAACATTCATACCTCACTCGGTTGTAGTAATTCCGTATGTCTCTTGGTTCAGCTAAGCTTGCTGTACGTGTGCTGTGACCAGCGTTAGTTATCTCGTGTGGCAAATAGGAGTAGAAAAGGGATTGTGCTTGTGGTTTAAAAAATGGTGATTGTTGTGCGTGCGCATCAAGCGGAGTTAGTTTCCGCATGTTGTGAAATAAAGGTAAAAATAGGACTGTGTTTATGATTTCAATGTTGACGTGATGGTGGCCATTTTATAATGGGTTTTGAGTGAAAAACTCAAGGTATACATTATTAGTACCTTACTGCATTCGTGATTTAAAACACATATGCAGGGGAGGGAAAAAAACTTTAAATAATGAGTTTTACATTCAAAAAAATTATGTATAAACATGCTTAAATCAAAACTGTATACTTAGACAATGATGATAACGATAAGGCATTAATTATAGATAGCATGATAGTTCAATGCGTTCATTCATTCCATACGGATGACTGCTCTCCAGTTTTTTAATCCAATAGTTTTCTCGTTGTAATAAGTGTTTTCTGGGATCACGACCTTCTTGTGGTGTTGTTACCTCGAGGATTAGGAACTTGAGTTGGCTGATGTTATGATTGTTCGATATGAAGTGGTTCGCTACAGTTGACTTGATATTCCTTGTGCGGATGTTAGATTTATGTTCATTTATTCTTGTTTTTATTTTTCTCTCGGTTTTTCCCACGTAGACCATGCCACATGGGCATTTTAATAGATACACAACGTTCATGGTGTCACATGTGGCTGTGACCTTGAGTTTGATATTGTAACCTTTTCTGGGGTGTGTTATGTTGGCTCCAGGAATGATATTGTGGCAGTTGTTGCAGTTGAAACACGCTAAGGTTCCTTTGAATGTTTTGGTGTTTTCAATCATTTTGTGTTTTAACATTTCTCCCAAATTTTTATTCCTGGTATATGCAAAAATTGGCATATCTTTGAAGAGGTTATTGAAATCTGGTTCCATTGTTAAGATCATCCAATGGCGTTTAATGATACGTTTCACAGTGGAGCTGGCCGTGGAAAATTTAGACACCATCGTGATGCGGTTTTCTTTGATGATTGATGATTTTGATAGTAGTTGTTGTCTGCTTTTTTGTGAACATCGTTTTTCTGCTTCTTCCAGCACTTGTTTGGGGTAACCCCTTTCTTGAAAACGCTCTTTGGTTTCATTCAATCTAAGCTTTGATGTTTGTGGATCTGATACTATTCTTTTGACTCGCAACATTTGTGAGTACCGTAAGTGTCGTTTTAAAGAATCTTGATGGAAACTTGCATAATGCAATGTATTGTTTCGATCCGTTGGCTTCCTGTAGATGTCTGTTTTAAACATGTTGTTGGACAATTTTATGGATACGTCCAAAAATGTAATTTATTCTTTCTGTATGTCATGTGTGAATTGTATTCTGTTGTCAATGAGATTGAGTTTGTTCAAAGCTTTAGTTAGTGAAATTTCAGAACCATTCCATATGATGAAGATGTCATCTATGTATCTTAGAAAAAGTTTGCAACATTTCTTCCATGAGTTGTTACTTAGGATATGATCTTGTTTCAATTTGTTCATGAACAAGTTCGCGTAGGCTGGTGCAGCGCAATTTCCCATAGAAGTTCCCATTGTTTGTAAAAACCATTGGTTTTTCCAGGTGAAGTAGCTTTGAAATAGGGTGAAATATAGGAGTTCCATTAGAAAGACTTGCATTTCTAGATTTATCTCCGATTGTAATAATGCCTGTTCTACGGCTTCTATACCCAAGGTGTACAGTGCTTTTACGTCTATTGTACACATGAGTATAGTTTCTTCTTTGTTGATGTTAAGGTTGTGGAGTTTATTAAGAAAGTCCGTGGTGTCTTTTATGAATGTTTGAACTCTGAATACCAAAGGTTGAAGATATCGGTCTAAGAATTGTCCAACTTGTTCATGCAAACTTCCTTTGGTAGATACTATTGGTCTGAACGGTGGGTTTATCAGATCTTTGTGAATTTTTGGGACCATATAAATGGTTGGGCTCCTTGGGTATTCTTTCAAAAGAAACTTTTTAGTTCTCTCATTGATTACTCCTTTATCGAATGCTTGGTTAACAAGTGCTTTCAATATTGCTTGGTAATTTTCAGTGGGGTTCATGTCCATTTTTATGCACGTGGTTTCATCTGCCAGGTGTTTGTTGACTTCTGTTTCATATTTATCCATGTTAAGTACGACTATTGCTCCTCCTTTGTCAGCCTTTTGACATATGATTTTAGGATTATTCGCAATGCTTTTTATGATGCCCAACTCTTTTCGTGTAAGGTTGGTAGTTTTTCTTTTTCTTGCCAGGTTGAGTTTTGTTAAATCTTGCTTTACTAGATTTTCGAAAGTATCCAATGTTTTATGGCTGATCGGTGCCATATAAGAACTCGGTGGTGATAGTCCTTTTAGTTGATCTGGTTCGGTTTGAGCTTGTGATGTTAAGATGTTCTCAAAATAGTTTCGTAGTCGTAATTTTCTCATAAGTTTAAAGAAACTTACTTCAAGTTCTAGATGGTTGGTATTGGTTGTATGAGCGTACGACGTACCTTTTTGTAATGTTTGTAATTGTATTTCAGTAAGGTGTTGGTCAGAAATGTTGATAACAAGATTTAAGTTGTTGCTTGTTTCTTGCCCTTGTCTTTCTTTCCACTCGTGGTGGATCTTGTATTTGGTGTTTCTCTTTCTTTGGCTCCTCCTGGGTCGCTTTTTGTTGATGGCTTTCCTCTAAAAAAGGTTGTCCTGATGTTTGAGGTTGCTGTTCAGTTTGAGTTGGAGTTTTTGGTGGTTCAGTGGTTGATGTTGATGGTTGAGTTCTATGCGATGTTCTTGTGTTATCACTGTCTGAAGACGATGTGTCTGTGTTTTGCGTGTATGGTTTATTTTGTCTCCTTTTAGCATAGATTTCGGCCCAGTTATAAACTTCCCCAAGTTTATAATCGACAGTGTCGCGGCGAAATTTGCGTATTTTTCTTTCGTTTATTTCTTGGGAATGTTTTGTGAGTTGTTCATTAATGTCTTCCAAGATTTTTGACCATTCTTCTGTGGACATTGAATTAGTGAGTTCATTGGTGACGGTGACTATTTCCTTGGATAGCTCTTCAAGTATGGTAGATAGTTCCTCTATGATAAGTAAGATTAAGTCTAAAGAACATTTGTTCAGGATTGCGTACCAGCGATCCTTGAATTTTTGTGTATTTTTGCAAATATATCCCAGTTATTGCACTGTGACACAAACATGTGCAAGCACGAACTATAAAGTCACGATGTAAGATAGATGTATTCCCGCAACTAAGGAAATAAACATCACTGTCAAACACCATTCAGTGGCATCGTGTCCTCATTACTCACTTAGAAGTAGTTCTGTGTAATCTCATCTCGTCTCATGCGCCCGGCAGCCGCACCGGCACCACCTGCTGGTCCGCGATGTGGAGCTGGTCCCTCCTCATCTGATGATTCAGAGTCTGTCAGATCCACTGGGGTGCCTTTTTTGGTAGCGATGTTGTGTAGCATTGCACAGGCAACCACAATTTTGCAACATGTCTCAGGGCTGTACTGTAGTGCACCTCCACTCTTATGGAGGCATCGGAAACGGCTCTTTAGGATTCCAAAGGTCCTCTCAATGGCACAGCGTGTAGCTCTGTGTGCGCTGTTGTACCTCCTCTCACATGCAGTTGCTGGATTCAGGTACGGTGTGAGGATGTAGTCTCATACAGCATATGCACTGTCACCTGCAGGGTATAAGCAGATTCATGTTCAATACTGTCCTGCCACTGCATCACTCTACTGGTTCTGTGTCTGTATGGCATGCATTTACCTAGCAGGTAGCCCTCTCCGAGTCTGCGATGTAATGCCTAGTGGCGAAACATGAATGAGCTGTGTGTGCTTCCTGGGTAATTGGCCACAATATCAGTGATTATATGTTGGGCATTGCACACTACCTGGATGTTCAGAGAATGATATGACTTTCTGTTCTGAAAAACATACTCATTCTGTGATGGGGGTGAGATTGCGACATGGGTCCCATCTACGCAGCCAATGACATGGGGGAATTGGGCAATTTGGTAAAATTCCTCCTTGGTCTGATCTAGTGCCTGTTGTGTGCTTGGAAATTTTATGTGGTGATGCAGCCTCTGTACCATTGCATCAAGGAAAGCGTAGGGGAAGCGCGAAAGTGCACTTTGCGAGACACCTCCTGCTGTGGCAATGACCCCCTGAAAACTCCCTGATGCCAGGAGGTGCAGTGAGCACAGGACCTGAACATGGGTGGGAATGGTGTGTGCCCTGCGTGTGGGGTGTTCAAGTATGGGTGTCAGCTCCTCTATTAAATCCACGATCCTGTCTGGGTGCAGCCTGTAGTTCACATGGATCTCCTCCTCGGTCAGTTGGAAGAGGGTGATGCGTGCTCTGTAGATCCTTTCCTGGCGTCTCCTTCTCTGTGTGGCATCCCTGATTCGCAGCCTCCTGGCTATCACGTACAGGCCAGCCATGGTGAGAAGTCCCAGTGGCATTGTGGGCCTGTTTAAATAGGTTGCACATGGTTACCACCTGCTCAGAGTTGGTGGTAATTGAGAAGTGCAAATTTGCGAATTTCGTGGATTCGCTAATTGCGATTTTTCCCTACATATATTTTTGCGCATTCGCTATGTGCGAGATCGGTAATAGCGATTTTCGCAGTTGATGTGACGCTGTTCTGCTTGGGTTTTCGGATCAGATAGAACCCGCTCATCAGAGCCTCACTAACCCAGCCAGAACGTTACCCCCTCCCTAGAACCTATTCACAATCCTGCAACCACATATATCTATCACCTAAGGACAGGGGATTCCTACTATACATACCAAGACCTCTTACAATTGGCGGCCTCGCGATCCCATACGGATCCAGACCTCTCTGCCCATACGACAGTATCACAAGTGGCGGCCTCGCGGTCTCATACGAACCCAGACCTCTCTACCCAGACGGCAGTCTCAGCACAATCGGCGGCCTCGCGATCCCATACGGATCCAGACCTCTCTGCCCATACGACAGTATCACAAGTGGCGGCCTCGCGGTCCCATACGAACCCAGACCTCTCTACCCAGATGGCAGTCTCAGCACAATCGGCGGCCTCGCGATCCCATACGGATCCAGACCTCTCTGCCCATATGACAGTATCACAAGTGGCGGCCTCGCGATCCCATCCGGATCCAGACCTCTCTGCCCATACGACAGTATCACAAGTGGCGGCCTCGCGGTCCCATACGAACCCAGACCTCTCTGCCCAGACGGCAGTCTCAGCACAATCGGCGGCCTCGCGATCCCCTACGAATCCAGACCTCTCTGCCCAGACGGCAGTCTCATACGACAGTTCATCCTATGATTACCATAACATACAAAAAGGGAATCAGTCTCACTATTCATCAGATCACACAAGGATTGCAAGTTCGAGCATAGCCTGTTCTCAGGTTCGAGGGGCTCCTCTTTCCCCTATTCAGTTACCACTTACCTGATCAGGGTTAACATCTGTTCATGTAGCCGCAGCTGACTAGAAGAATAGGCTACCCTCTTATACAAGAACACGCAGCACATGTTGGTTCACTACAAACTGGATACTTTATTACTCATTACATACACAATCACATAACATTACGATATAACACATAACCTGCAAAGAAAAGTGAAAGATTAAGTTGTACACTCTAATAAGAAAGGGTCGACATCACCTTAGTAGTATGTAGCCTGCACTCAGTAGTCATCTAGGTTCCCTTCTCGTCTGTGCCTCGGCTCGACTGGAATCACCCTTCTCCGAGTCACTGGGACCTCTTCCTTATCGGCTACTCTCTCCTCTCTGGCTATTCTGCTAGGAAAGCATCTGTCTCTCGGTTCTTCTCCGCCTTCAAGATGGCGTCTGTCTTCCCTGGAATAAGTAGTAGCTTTACTGCTAACGGCTAGATGCCGCCTACGGACTGAACATGTAACTGCCTCAGACTTTCACTAATATAGAGGTGCGTTTCCTCATGGAATATTCCGGCCCGTAACCTGCCGCCCACCAAATTCTTGTACCTCCCCGTACCAAGGACACGTTCCCAGCCGGCCGGCCTGATGTAGTGTCTTCGGCATGAAGAAAAATACAATCCTTCGATAAGGGCCGGCCTGAACCGGTTCTCTCCAAGCGAATAATACCTCATAACTAAAACATTACGTTTGACCTAGAAGCATCCCAAGCTGCCGGAGCAGAAAGAAAGATGGAGTCTCTCCCGTTTGAGGCCTACCAGGCCTGAATTCAGCACAGCTCCGTGAAATACCCTCACTACAGGACAGGTTATCCCTAATACTAACGAATCTATTCCCTAGGCTATGTGTGCAAGCCCTGATCTATGGGGAAGAGCACAGAATCATGTCGAAGTGCCTAGTAAATAGGCTCCATTCACTACTCTAACCCTTAGACTTGAATGATAAGAGACTGAAGTCACATTACATTATTGTTCCTCACAAGAAGGCCGGGAAAATCGAGCAGAACATTTCACCCTTGACTTCAGTCTATTATACATTCATTAAACAGAACTAATATCTGTGGAAGAATAATATGAAACAAGACTAACTGATCTATGTCTAGTACCAGGTGTGCAGAATTGAAGTAGCGAAGGAATACACTGAATTATGCAACAGATAGAAATCAAAATGCCGATAGCAATCAGAATACCTCCTAATATTTGACGTAACAAATGCAAATCAGGTAACCAATTAAAGAGCCAGTCAAACCAGCCCTGGTCAATGTGTTTTCTAACTTCTTCTGTCAAGTCATGTAATTTATCAATGTGAGCCTGAATGGATTTTGTATGATCCGACAAGTTAAAACAACAAAGGCCCTCAAAATCAGAACAATCGTGTCCATGTTTAAGCAAAAGATAATCAATGGCCGCTCGATTTTGCAAGATAGCCCTTCGTTCACCCTGGGCGTCTCATAGCATGTCAGACAGGACTGTAGAAGTATGATTGATGGATTTTACCATCCAGCAGGCCATTTTCCCAATAGATTTGGCATTATAAACTGCCAAAGCAGGAACACCAACAATTGAAACAGCCAGGCTAAGGTATTCAGACTTGGAATATAAATGCAAAGATGAGTCACAATCCTCCTGTAACCTCACTGTATCTCGAATCACACGAGAGTTGGCATTCGGATGTGATGAGAACATGAGCAAGCTCAGTCTAGTAATGGCACAAGGGCCTCCAGAAATATTTGCGGGTATATATGGCCAGGAAGTATTACCGCATGAGAAAAGCCATCCGGCAGGTAGTAACATCGTGCGATAGTGACTGGGGGTAACTACCATACTCTTGCAAGTCATGTTATTCTGAACAGAAGTACATGTTTTCGGTGTCCTTTGAAGGCACAAAGTCCGTTCATGAGCGGTGAATGAAGTGGCACCTTTCAATTTTAAACGCATACATTCAGAAATCGCACTAGGATCACAAGTAAGGAAAAAACATAAATCGCCCTGTGTGATATTATAGGTAAGTATTTGGGACTGGATGGGGGGTATCGGGTCTGACAGTACAGTACACAAGGGGCAATACTCATGGGCAGCGAAATCGCCCAGAAGAACATTGGGGCGAGCATTTGATATATTAAAAATATGAGTCAAAGTCTCCAATGAAGCAGGGACAGCAACTAAACAAGTTGCCAGAATGTCCGTCACCGATCTCATCGGTGTCAAGCAGAAATGAGGGGCTTTAGTCACTTTCTTGGCCAATGTAATCCAAAAGTTCGGCGACGAATCCCACGCAGCGAAGGAACGCGACACTCGGGTTCTCAACTCAGCCCGGGTTGATGGGATCCCTCCTCTCTCGTCGTACCAGCCCAAAAGGAGTCCAACGCCGACACATCCTGCAGCAACAGTCCAAAGAATGATCTGAAAGAGAATCAAATACAGGCATTATTCATTCTCGTAAGTAACATTTGTCAGCCGGGACTGCTTCCCAGCTATCTTTCCCTGGTCTCATAACTAAAATGGTGTTGTCTTGACCGGTTGCAATGACTTCTGCTTGTTCAGGGGGATTCTTAGGCGACTGCACCCAAACTCTGGCCCCAGGATTATCTGTGGAGCCAAAACCTTTCTGGCCTCGTACAGTTAGCAACGTTGGGGCAGTGCCTTTTGTCATCTCACCACTGAAGACAGGCATTATTAGCAATTGAGCCACTCGGTCAGTTTGATGTATCAGTAAGTCAACCTCACTGCTATTCAGCAGGAGCACCTTAATCTCTCCCTGATAATCACTGTCAATGATTCCTCCAAGCACCTGAATGCCTTTTACAGCCAGCCCCGATCTAGGGGCGATTAATCCGAAATTTCCAGTTGGTATATGAACACCAACACCGGTTTCAATGATGACTCGATCCTTACTTTTTATAACGGTGTCATTCATGGCATGCAAGTCTAAACCTGCCGACCCTGGGGTCGCTCTACATGGAGCCAAAGCTCCGGGAGTAATCTCCCAGTACATCACAGTCTCTCTGATCTCATTGGGCTTAGCATCAACATTCGGAGGAAACAAATGCATAAGTGGGGATTCAGCATTTAGAAAAGGACGGTTATTCAAAATCAATAGCGCTTGAGGCAAAAAATCTTGCCAATTCTTATACTTGTCATCTGTTAATTTGCGCAATTGGTCTTTCAGCAGGCCATTCAACCTCTCCACAAGACCCGAGGCCTGTGGATAATATGGTATATGAAACACCCATTCAATATTGTTTTCCACACAGAATTCCTGTACCAATCTTCCACGAAAATGGGATGCATTATCAGATTGAATTTGGAATGGCACACCATAATACATCATAATCAATTCCAATGTTTTAATAGTATTCAATTGGGTAGCTTGCTTACAGGGAAGGGCCACCAACAGGCCACTGTATGTATCAACAATGGTGCAAACATATTGACAATTCCTACTCATAGGAAGTGGACCAATGTAATCAATCTGCCAAATTTGAGCGGGCAATTTCCCGCGATGTAAATGACCTTTAACAATTTGGGGCACTTTGCGCTGCCTGATATGCTGACAAATGGGACAATGTAGAATAACATTTTTGATTAAATCTAGGGGAATATAAATTCCTCGATCAGCAGCCCACCTGCTAGTGGCTTTCTCTCCAAAGTGTCCTGCTTTCTGGTGGGCCCATTTCGCCAATCCCGCAATATCAGAATCTTGCGTGTCCACCACTGCCTCAGCAATTTTAGATTTCTCATCTGCAATATTATGAAAGAATTTGTCAAGAGAGTCTATCGGGGTATGAGCATCCACATGGAAGATTGTAACAGTACTCTGTGGGAGCATTTCCCAAATCTCCTGCCATAATTCTTTTCCCCACAGTTCTTTTGAATGGATTTTCCAACTATGGGAATGCCAAGTCGGTAACCAAACTGCCAGTCCATTGGCAGTAGACCAAGAATCGGTAAAAATATGACATGTGCCAGGTAACTCTTGTTTCAGAACTTGATAAACAGCATAGAGTTCAGCAAATTGACTGCTCTTACCCTCACCAGTTGTACTCAGCAATTTTTGTGTGATCGGATTATAGGACACTGCCTTCCAATGCCGTTTCGTCCCTATGAACCTTGCTGAACCATCCGTAAACCAGACATGGTTTCTGTCCTCTGCGGACAAATCATCAAAAGGTTTACCCCACTTAACAGGAGACTCCTGTACTAAAGGTACGGAACATTCACTCTCAGTCTCAGTCGATGGCACCCGTGCCACCTGCTCATGCAAAGATGCAACTCCTTTTTGTCCCACACGTGCCCTGTCTTGTATATACCATTTCCATTTAATCACACTCGCCTCTTGAGCGTGTCCAATTCGGTGAGTTTTCGGCGAACTCATAACCCACTGCATGATAGGAATCTCAGGTCGCAAAACTATATCATGTCCCAAAGTCAATTGCTCGGTATCCACCAGAGCCCAATAACATGCAAGTAACTGTTTCTCAAAAGGTGTATAACGCTCACCAGCATCAGGTAACTTTTTGGTCCAGAAACCTAACGGTACTCTACTCCTGCCTTGTTTCTGCCACAAACTCCAATTCGCATAAAGGCCTTGTACAGACACATTCAAATCCACCTCACCATCACATACAGGCCATAAATCCAGAGCATGCTGAATTGCTTCTTTTGCCAGACTAAACGCATCTTGCTGTGGTTTACCCCATTCAAATGCATTCTTTTTACGAGTGACCTGGTACAAAGGGGCCAATATTTGACTCAAATGAGGAATATGCTGGCGCCAAAAACCAAACAAACCAATGAAGCTTTGGGCTTCTTTCCTATTTCTCGGAACTGCAAAATCAAGAATTTTCTGTTTAACCTGAGGGATCACTTCTCGGTGCCCTTCATGCCAATTAATACCCAAAAATTTCACAGCCTGGGACGGACCTTGTAATTTATCCGGGTTGATTTCCCAACCTTTCTCACGCAAGCACTCAATGAGTCTATCCAATTGGGTCTGAACTTCCTCTTGTGATTCGCCTTGGATCAAAATATCATCAATATAGTGACATATCTGAATTTGCGGATGAACCGGTACCTCAGCCAGATGCTCTGCCACCAGCCGGTGACATATCGTAGGACTATGCACATAGCCCTGAGGAAGACTTCTAAACGTCATCTGACGCCCGTTCCACGTAAAACTGAATTGTTCCTGACACTCAGGGGCAATCGGAATCGAAAAGAAAGCATTAGCAATGTCAATGGACGCATACCATGTACCTGGATGTTTTTGGATTCTTTCAATTAGGGTAATAACATCCGGTACTGCAACAGTCAAAGAGGGTGTGTGTCTATTCAATTCTCGATAATCAACAGTCATGCGCCAAGAATTATCACTCTTACGTACAGGCCAAACAGGATTATTCCAAGCAGAAGTAACTGGGGTTATAACTCCTGCATCCACCAACTCCTGAATAGTGGTACTAATCTCTTCATGACCACCTGGAATACGATACTGCTTCTGACGAACCACTTTTGTCGCCTGGGGAACTTTTATGGGGGGCATTCTTAAACGACCAACCCGTACAGGCCTGGACGATATATAATGTTTAGTTCCAAATTGGTAACATCCATCATCTAAGTGCAAAGTCATTCCTTTCAAAATATCAATTCCAATTATGAATTCTAAGAGTGGCACCACTAATACAGAGTATTCTTTTCTAGGAATTCTACCTATTCTCATTTCAAGTAAAGTTTGAACTGCGGGAGTTTCCTTTCCACCTAATCCGGTAATTGTAAAAGGCTGACCTTTAAACTTCTTTGATTTTCCATGAATAAGAGTGGCCTCCGCTCCTGTATCTACCAATGCTCGGGCCCTTTGGATATTACGATGTCTCCAATAAATATCAATATCTACATAGGGTCTATTATCTCTGTGAGCCCCTCTGTGTACTGGAGCTTGACCTATTTCCTAGTCCTTTTTACTGTGTTCTGTGTACCAGGATAAATCAGGATAAAGACTCTCACGTTTCCTAGGTATCGATACCTCCTGTTCATATCCATCTCCATTACGAAATGGATTACTGTTCTCTGCATTGTACTGCGGGTTTCGATCGGCCAATATGTGTCGATCCTCTCTCCTTCTCAACTCAGGGGATTGATCCCTATCATCTCTACGTCTGCTGTTAACATAATCATCTCTCCCCCTCTCTATTTCCCCCTCTCTCTCCCTGTCTCTCTCACGACGGGGGGACAAATCACGTACATAACGTCGATCATCACGACGATCAGAGCGCCCACGGCGGTCGTCATCACCGCTACCGTCAGAAAAACCACGATCACACTCAGTTGTCCGAACACGCCGGGCACCCTCCTTTCGATCCAAGCCACGTTTGCGAAACATTTCCCACAAACGAGAAGTAGTCTCACCATCAATGTCCTCCTTCCGCACACCATCGGCCATAAGACCAAAAAACATATCACGTCTAGTAAGTTTATTGTCACCAGGAGTACGAGTGTCAGGCCGGGACTGCCGTTCAGGTTTAAACCACTCACCCAACTCACCGAGTTGGCGTACCGATTCCAGCACCACAGATAACATGTTACCAGTCTGATTAATCAATAAAGTCATCATGACCTGCTTATAAGCAACAGGGGAAGAACGAATAATACGATTTCGCACAGAAGATGTCAAGAAACCATCAAGCAACCTGTCAGCAGTATTTAGAAAAATCGCCGTTTTCATCACCTCCTCTTTGAGACGTTGTGCAACATCGCGCAAAGTATACCACGGTTTGTCATTCATAGGCCAGTCAGACTCAGTAGGATATTTTTGATTACAACCCTCAGTCGCCAATTGAAGCAAAGAAATTTGATCACCACCATTAAAGTTACGAAAATGATCCTGTACAGTAGAATCCGAACTCAAGGAACAAAACTTCAAACAATCGCCAGCATCCAACATAATGCCAGCAGCGCCCAGTTCATAAAGGCGCACCATCCATGTGAGTAAGGTCTCACCAGCTCGCTGCCGAAATCGCTGCAAAATATCACTAATTTCTTGTTGAGTAAAATCCTCCAAAGAGTCTAAAGCAATACCATTCGGAGCACCGGGAGCCTGCTGCACCTTCCGCCGAAAAACTGGATGCACCGAGACCGCGGGACGAGCATCACAAGGAGCTCGACCAGTACACGTAGAGGAACAATCAGTGGAAGAAGCATCGACCCCGCTCGAAGGACGAGCGCAATCACGGGGTGCACCATCAGAGGCGCAAGAAGCAGATTTACAAGCACGGCCGGAGCGAGAGGACTCGCGCTTGGCAGACTCCTCACCCGAGGAAGGAGAATCACTCGAGTTCCAGATATTACCATCCCATTCATCAGGACTCCAATCCAGTCCGGCTTTCGCCACGACCAGACGCACCTTTCGCGTCGAAACCCGACCACGCCGATTCTTGTATTTATAACGAGCAATTCGCACAGCCGCCCTTTCGGCAATAGTCTGGTACGTCTCAAGTTTGTCAGCAAGCAACTTATTTTGACACCGCAACAAAGTATGAGCATTCTGAATCTCAACAAAGTTTGTTTCCAAATCCTTATGCAAGTTCTGTAACTTCAACAACCTCTCATGCAGAATTCTGTACGCAGACAGAACAATCCAACCTCTGCGCCCCAAAACGGAAAGCTCATCACCCTTAGATACCGGCGCCTTCTGTAAACAAGTAATCACATTAGCCGGCTCCGCCAGCTCCAAAAAAGAATTCCAATTCTCACTCAAACCAGTAGAATCAGCCCACTCACGGGCTAAGGCTTCATAAGGCGTCGAATCCCAGCCGGGAATATCAACGGGTAACTTAAAAGTAGATTTCGACTTTCTAGAAAACATCTTTGAAAAGAAAGAAAAAGAAAAAGAAGAAAGAGAAAAGAAAAACTACACGCAGGTATATACAAATAATACACAAACAAAACCACGCACGCGCCGAAGGCAAACACGATACAACCACAACGCACACAGGTTTCGTAAACGGTTCGTGACGCCAAATGTTCTGCTTGGGTTTTCGGATCAGATAGAACCCGCTCATCAGAGCCTCACTAACCCAGCCAGAACGTTACCCCCTCCCTAGAACCTATTCACAATCCTGCAACCACATATATCTATCACCTAAGGACAGGGGATTCCTACTATACATACCAAGACCTCTTACAATTGGCGGCCTCGCGATCCCATACGGATCCAGACCTCTCTGCCCATACGACAGTATCACAAGTGGCGGCCTCGCGGTCTCATACGAACCCAGACCTCTCTACCCAGACGGCAGTCTCAGCACAATCGGCGGCCTCGCGATCCCATACGGATCCAGACCTCTCTGCCCATACGACAGTATCACAAGTGGCGGCCTCGCGGTCCCATACGAACCCAGACCTCTCTACCCAGATGGCAGTCTCAGCACAATCGGCGGCCTCGCGATCCCATACGGATCCAGACCTCTCTGCCCATACGACAGTATCACAAGTGGCGGCCTCGCGATCCCATCCGGATCCAGACCTCTCTGCCCATACGACAGTATCACAAGTGGCGGCCTCGCGGTCCCATACGAACCCAGACCTCTCTGCCCAGACGGCAGTCTCAGCACAATCGGCGGCCTCGCGATCCCCTACGAATCCAGACCTCTCTGCCCAGACGGCAGTCTCATACGACAGTTCATCCTATGATTACCATAACATACAAAAAGGGAATCAGTCTCACTATTCATCAGATCACACAAGGATTGCCAGTTCGAGCATAGCCTGTTCTCAGGTTCGAGGGGCTCCTCTTTCCCCTATTCAGTTACCACTTACCTGATCAGGGTTAACATCTGTTCATGTAGCCGCAGCTGACTAGAAGAATAGGCTACCCTCTTATACAAGAACACGCAGCACATGTTGGTTCACTACAAACTGGATACTTTATTACTCATTACATACACAATCACATAACATTACGATATAACACATAACCTGCAAAGAAAAGTGAAAGATTAAGTTGTACACTCTAATAAGAAAGGGTCGACATCACCTTAGTAGTATGTAGCCTGCACTCAATAGTCATCTAGGTTCCCTTCTCGTCTGAGCCTCGGCTCGCCTGGAATCACCCTTCTCCGAGTCACTGGGACCTCTTCCTTATCGGCTACTCTCTCCTCTCTGGCTATTCTGCTAGGAAAGCATCTGTCTCTCGGTTCTTCTCCGCCTTCAAGATGGCGTCTGTCTTCCCTGGAATAAGTAGTAGCTTTACTGCTAACGGCTAGATGCCGCCTACGGACTGAACATGTAACTGCCTCAGACTTTCACTAATATAGAGGTGCGTTTCCTCATGGAAAATTCCGGCCCGTAACCTGCCGCCCACCAAATTCTTGTACCTCCCCGTACCAAGGACACGTTCCCAGCCGGCCGGCCTGATGTAGTGTCTTCGGCATGAAGAAAAATACAATCCTTCGATAAGGGCCGGCCTGAACCGGTTCTTTCCAAGCGAATAACACCTCATAACTAAAACATTACGTTTGACCTAGAAGCATCCCAAGCTGCCGGAGCAGAAAGAAAGATGGAGTCTCTCCCGTTTGAGGCCTACCAGGCCTGAATTCAGCACAGCTCCGTGAAATACCCTCACTACAGGACAGGTTATCCCTAATACTAACGAATCTATCCCCTAGGCTATGTGTGCAAGCCCTGATCTATGGGGAAGAGCACAGAATCATGTCTAAGTGCCTAGTAAATAGGCTCCATTCACTACTCTAACCCTTAGACTTGAATGATAAGAGACTGAAGTCACATTACATTATTGTTCCTCACAAGAAGGCCGGGAAAATCGAGCAGAACAGACGCTAAATAATTCGCAGAATCTGCGTTACGCAAAAATGCTAATCGCTAAATTAGCGATTCTCATTTTTGAGCAGCGGAAACCTTTCCTACATAGGAACGGTCTGTTTTGCGATCGCAAACACCCTGATTTTTGCGATTCGCAGTGTTTGCGATCGCAAAAGTGCTTCCTACATATGGCCCTCGGTTCCCACGCTGGTACTTTAATCTTTTAAGCGCTATTTTAACTTTAAAAATGAATAACTCTGATTTTACTGATTGGATTTTTGTCATTCTGGTGTCAAATCATTTATTAAACCATCCTCTATTCTTCTAAATTTGTGTGGGATTTTTCTTGGTTTGTGTATTCACTTTATTGTTGTTTGAATGCTTCATAAATAATTAACACCTCTAAGTTAAGCCTGACTGCTTTTGTGCCAAACTACCAGAGGGTTAAGTGCAGGATAATTTAGTGACTTTTTATGGTTCACCATGAAAGGGATTGTGGCTTTGGCTTCAGAAGGGTTCTCAACCAGTTAAACGGAAAACCCAATTTCCTACAGTATCATTTGCGAAGAGGCAATTGAAGGGTAGGTAGTGATGTCAATTAAAGGTAATTATGTGGCAGACCATGGTACTAGTATAGTTGACGCCAAATTAACTGGAGATGCTAAAAAGAAAGGGAGTGGGAAGAACAGTGAAAGTGGGGATGTAAATGGCAAGAGAATGGAAAAAGATAGCAAAGAAAGTAACAAGATTAAACATAAACTGGACGGAATGTGAGCACAAATGGCTCAATCCATCGCCCTAGGCTAGGGGGATGGATTGATCCATTGTGATCACATTCAATCTCATAACCGTTTTTAGATGTACCAGAGGTCCCCAACATTAAAGGTAATAACCTGGGTACCTTGAGGTACTTTTAATTGATCTGGATCCCTCATTTGTCCAGCTATCCTTTACGTTCAAACTCCCTCCCTCTTTTTTCTTTGGAGGTTGAGTCTGCCCTGGTGGTACAGTCCTATCAGGGTGGGGAGAGGCTGCCTATGATGAAGCATGCCACAAAATGTGGGTGAGGCTTCTTCTTCAAAAAGATTGGTCTTCCTTCCTTTCCTGTCAGAACTTCAGAGAAGCCTAAGTAGGACAAAGATGATCAATACCTTTGAAGGATAAGTAGTCCCCTCCCATCCCTAGCTACCATGCTCCATTTTGTTTATTAATATTGCATTTGGAGGACATGCAGTGGCTTGACCTCACCCCTCTATACTTATGTGATTGAAATCAAACATAAACTGTCATACATGCGGGTTACGAAATGTTTGGAGCACAGCTAATGGCCTAAATCAAGGAAAAGGTTTTGAAGGTGGAGAATATACAAGCGGTGAACTTTGCCCTTTCTACAAGATCATTCCCAAACATTTTGCCTTCGCCCTCCTGCTTTCAGAACCCGTTGTTGTTGCCTTTTAGGACTTTATGCACTTAACCGCTGCTAACCAGTGCTAAGTGCTTGTGCTCTCTCCGTATAAAATGTTAGATTGGCTTGTTCCCCAATTGGAATATTTAATTCACTTATACGTCCTTAGTAAAGTGGCACTGCCTGTGTCCAAGGCATGTAAATGAAATGCTACTATTGGGACTGCAGCACTTATTATGCCACCCACTTAAGTAGCACTTTAAATGCGTATCAATCCTGTCATTGCAGCCTGTATGCATGCAGTTTTAAACTGCCCTTTCGACCTGGCAAAGTAAACGTTTTGAAAGACTCAAACCTACCTTTCTAATATTTAGAAGTCACGCATAGGGTAGGCCCTGGACAGCCCAGAGGGCAGGCTGCAATTTATTTGAAAAGCAGGACATGTACTTTTAAAGTTTTGCATGTCCTAGTAGTGAAAAAACTCTTAAATTCGTTTTTCACTACTACCTAGGTGTAATTTCCAAATGGAATAGGTGGCCAGTTCATGTTGGGGGCCTCTGGAATTGTAATGAAAAATCCTAACTTATGGTGAAGTTGGATTTTAAATTACCATTTTGAAAATTGCACTTTTATAATGTTGGATGGAATGCTTGAATTAATCTCAGCCACTGGTAATTACTCAGGCCGCATCCCAATCCATTGTTATTTGGCAACAGTCCAGCACAGGTGCCAATCCAGGTCCTCCCTCCCTGAACCGGAACACAAGAATCCCAGGACCGGTTTTGCTCTAGTAATGGGCTCATCAGCCCGGTATAGCTTGGTTCCAGTGCTACAGTGAGCATGGAACTCGTACTCGTTCCACTTAGGGTGACACACTAAAGTATATGAAAAAAGTGATGGATGGAATGCTTGAATTAATCTCAGCCACTTGTTATCACTCGGGCCACATCCCAATCCATTGTTATTTTGCTCACCACAGGAGGCACTGAGCTACCATTGCCAATGAGGCTAAATTCATTTTTATTGAAGTCGAATTACAGTTCAGCCAAAAATTAAATCATTGACATTGTAATGCTTAATTAGCATTCTTGTAAATCCATCATTATCATAGTGGATCTGATTTCCAGAATAAATGAGTCAAAAATAAATTGCATCCCTTCGGAGTTGCAACTTTTCATAACAAGAATTTCCAAATGCATTTCAGGTCATTATGACCCTTCATCTGGGACAAACTAAAACAAAATAAATAATATAAATACAGTAATGCACCCCAGCTTGATACCCATAATTTCACATATTGGTACTTTTAAATGTGGCGCATATCTCAACAGTGACTGCACTAAACAATGAACTCATAAGTCATCTTAGTGGCAGAAGCACATTGTATTGTACCATACATTAAAAAAGCCACCAGAATTGAATAATGCTGCAAAAACCAGGTAATGTGTGAGTGCGCCAAAGGAATGACTAATGATCAGTGTGCTGACTCTCATATGCATTGTCATTGTACACTGATGATTATTCCATACCACGAAAAGTTACCAGTGAGAATGTGCCCGCAACCAATACTAAAAGTACAGAAAATAAGTAAGACTACCTTTCGTCAATAATCTACGTAACATTGTGACTCAGAGCACTGTTAAAATGGTGTTAAAACCTCAATTTCAAATGTATTTGCCATGCGGAGTTAAAACCTGGAAGTGAATAAAACCCTCACCGGTGAAATCAGTATATGAAAAAGCATAAACCACATAATTATTGAACATTTAAAATAATGTTTTTTGTTTTTTTTAAAGATAGAAATTAAACGTGAATCGAAAACACATGTTCACCTAGACTTTGTCCCGGTCCGACATGACAAGATATCCACTGTTGGTGTCTTTTGATTTTTGGCTCTAGTTTCACTAAAATTCATATCTCTGGGTCTACTGATTTTTTGTCATCGGCTCTTGTTTTATTTCTGAAAAGAAGTTCTATTTTCTTAACTAGCTGTTGGATTCGTTCTGTGTGGTGTTTCACTTTATCCCTGTTTGAAGTGTTGCACACAAGCTTTACACATTGCCTCTAAGTTAAGTTTGACTGCTATGTACCATTTACCAGGGGGTTGAGCACGGGTTAATTTATGGTTGGCCTGTGCTTCACCCTGACAAGCATTGTGGTTGCTGCTTTACCAGGGTTTACAACCCAGTCAACCTCAAACCAGTTTCTTACAAGCTTTTAAGCTACTTCACAGGGAGGAAAAAGAGAAGGTGGGTTCTGAGGAGAAAGCATTTGGGCTGTCCTGGCATTCAAAGGAAATTGGGCAGCTACTTTTTTTTAATATACTCTAGAGTGTGCAGCGAGACATATCCAAAGCGCTGTGTTGCATTATTTAAATACATTGATATGATTTTGAAAGTGTAAATAACTTTTGGGGCAGTGGCCTAGGTATAAAAAGTAGTTTAGAGTGAGGCTAGCAGAAGTTGAAGATGGAGGATTGGGAGACCTGGATATGGACTTATGTCTGCAGGGGGTTGCACCTACAAGGCTGGTGAATACAGCATACACTGCTAGAGTTCAATGTGTGATTAACCAGCCTTTTGAGGGTTGGCTCACTCAGATTGGGGTGGGAGGGTGTGGTTATATACACAAGTGTAAATGTAATCTTCTTTATTATCTCCAAGTACAGTGACCTCCAGCAGCGACAGCTTCCACTAACTGCCAGCTCCAGTGCTTTCCCCACAACAATCCATGTCACATCACCAATAGGAATGTTTCCTACATAGGGACAGGCAAGACACAGGAAATCCAGGTGGGGACATGCTGGCCGTTTAACACAGGTTTCTGTATTAGGGAACAGTGTGGATGTATGCATGACATTATCCAAGTGGGGTGGTTAACGCCCACTTACACAGTGCAGCACTCAATTGGGGAGTGGGAAATGGGGTAAGAGAAGGGACTTGACAAGGACAGATTGATAGTGACACAAGGAGAATTACTTGATTATCTACTTCCCTCTTTTCTTCTTCATCCACACAGGTACCACTTCACTATTAGGAATCCTTCCTTTGAACAGTTGGAATGGCGTAACACCCGTGGAGGAGTGTGGGTTGAGGCAATATACCCACACCTTTTTCCTCAACTCACATTCCCAATTCACACCACTCACTAAAGCATGTTGGAACTCTCCTTCAATTATAAAACATTCCACAGCACCATTGGTTTCTAGGTGGTACAGCACTGCCTTTTTATGTCTCATGCCTCTTAGCCTCAAGAACGCCTCCACAATCCCAGATGTCAGCTGCACTCCATTATCTGTAAGAAGCGTAGAAGGGAAACTCTTCCTCTTAAACATATCTTCTTTAAGGACGTTTATCACCACACCAGATTCCAGTTCATAGTCTTAATCTCCGGCCAACGTGAGAACATGTCAATGCACACAAGGACATACCTATCTCACATTTGGATCTTGACAGGACCAAGAATGTCCAACACAATGTCCACCCAAGGGCAAGAGGCTTGTTCCCTCAAGACCATGGGTTGTCTCCTGCACTTCAACACTCTATCACTGCGCACACACTCTATGCAGTTCCTCACTACTCTCTTGATCATCAAGTCCATTGCAGGCCACCATTGCTGGCCCTCTCCTTAGACTTGGATATACCCATGTGACTTGCAGGCACATAATCCCCCAATTTTTTCCTCGAGTTGCTGGGAGGTACCAGTTTGCTCCCTCTAATCAACAACCCATCTACAACTTCCAAATCATCCCTCACCTGTCAATACCCTCTGAGATCATCTTCACACTCATTTTTACTGTACCAGCCACCTGAGACCATACCAATAACCTTCTGCAACACCATATTTTTCATTAAATCTTTCCTTCACTCTCCTTCCAGTATTAAACCATCGGTGACAAGACAAACATTTACCTCCACTTCACACTCTTCCCCACAAATGATATCTCCCTCTTCTGGATCTTCATTTTTTTAATAACACATCCTTGAAAAACCGTCTGCCAGTAAATGTTTGGCAGCTGGTGCGTATGATATATCAAATTCAAACTCTTGGAGTACAACCACCTTTTTGTGAATTTGATTAGAAACAAAATCCACACCATTCTTCGAAAATACCTACCTGAGAGGCTTGTGATCCATTTTGAGCTCAAATGTGTGCCCCCAGAGAAATGTCATTGATTTTCTCAGACTCCCAACACCTTTGTCTCTATCACCAAGTAGTTGAGCTCTGCTCCTCTCAACCCTTGTGACACAAGCAACAGGTCCTGTCCTGCCCCTATAATCTTTTCATAAGGACAACCCCAAAACCTTTAGAGCTAGTGTCGGTCATCACAAAGGTTTCATCCTTGTGCTCGAAGCTTCCTAAAACTCAGCCATGCCAAGAAACTTCACCAGCTCCTCCTTATTCTGAGGCAAACTCAAGTTTTTGATGTCTAGTTTAGGTCGAATGCCAGACGCAGTAACCAAGCGATCTAAACATTCAATCTCAGTCACTTTGAACTTACATTTCTCTGATTTCAATGTCAGCCCACTATTTTGTAATCTCTCCAACAACTCATGTAATCTCCTATTGTGTTCATCAAGGTGAACCCCACACATCAATCCATCCTGGTAGACCTTCACACCCTCAATGTCCTTAAGCATCTTCTCCATTGCTCTCTGAAGAACTGAGGCAGCGGATATTAACCCAAAGGGCATCCTCAAAAATGTGAACGTGCCAAAGGACATAATGTAGGTCATCAGCTCTTGAGATGAGGGGTGCAACTTTATCTGGTGGTACTCTGAGGTAGGTCGAGTGAGGAGACATTTTTGGCACCATTAAGAGAACCCAACATTTAATTTATGTTTGGTAGTGGATAGTGATCAACTATCACTGCTTTGTTGAATTCTCTAAGGTCCACACATAGCCTGGCCTCAGCATTTGCCTTGCGGGCCATTACCACAGGGGCCTGCCATTCTGTGTCTTCCACCTCCTGAATAATGCTATTCTCAATCAGCTTATCTACTTACTTGCTCATGCTGTTTTTCACCAGTAAAAGAAAGCTTCTCACTTTAGACACCTTGGGTTGCAGATTGGATTTGAGTCTAATAAGATGTACATAATCTTTAAGATACACCAGCTTGCTTGCAAATATTTCAGAGAATTCCTTCATTAACTCGCCACATCCCCCAGATATACTTTTGATAGTCGGAATCTCCCACACTATGATAGAGGGATTGTCATTGGGATCCAGATACACGAAAAGTTCTGACTGGTGAAACCAGCTGATAAAAGAATCTCATTTGATGGAGACATGTATCTTTCCTGGTATGAGTCTGTTCTTAAATTCAATCGTTCCCCAAATATACCCTAGCAACTCAATGGGTTCTCCAACATACTCCTTAGGCCTTATGTCAGGTTTTAATAGGTTGACCTTTAAATTTTGCTCATAAAATAATTTTGGTATAAGTGTAGCCTTGTTACCCGAATCAAACAACATCTTAACGGGTTCATCATTGACCTGAAACATCTCAAAGGGGCCCCGTTGAGGAATGCTCTTTTACTTGAAAGATAGTGACCTCTTCCACTAAATCATCATCTGTACACTCAATTTCTCTCACTTTCTTGGAGTCTCTTGTTGACCAGCAACACTTTGAAAGTTGCCCTTTCACCAACAGTTGTTACAAATAACCTTCCACTCCAGGAAATTTTTGTTGTTTGCCATATGATCCAAATTGCCACAACAGAAGCATTTAAAAGGCTTTAGTAGATTCCGCTGCCTTGCAATTTGATGGAGACTTATCATTGAAGTACTGGGTATTTTAAGCCCAGCAGTGCAGGGGAACACACCCTATGACTTCGGGTTCTTCCTGTTTCAGACCTACAGAAACACAGAGTCTTCTGGGTGAAGTCAAAGATCAGTTTATTGGCTGCAGACTAATTACAGGTATCCTAGAAGTACAACAGCGTGTATGTTCTCAGGAGACTGCTGAAAATCATAGATACGGGCTTCTTCTTAAATACAGAATATCCTGCTTCAGGCATACATTCCTTAGTTTACGATATGGCCATTACATGTATACATTACAAACGAAAAGGCAGAGTCATGATGACCATCCCACATTCCAGTTAAGCCAGCCCGTAATTATTTACCCAGCAAGGCTCAGATCCCACATCAGATATCGATAGGCCCCAATAAACATGAGCATCTCCTGTTTGGAAAACAAGCCATAAAGCAGGAACAGTCAGGTGCGAAAGAGATTAGCTGGAGGCTTGTGTAGGATGAAAAGACTTTATGGTGTCTCAAGCCCTGATACTAATCACAGGTGGCCAGAGGACGGGGAACTCGTGAGACCGGACTGACCTGGGGCAGCGGAGCCAAGCTGCCCAGGTCACAGAAAAGTCAAAGGAAAGGCACATGTGCTCTAAAAGGCCCGTATTTGCCCCATGCTATGTAGCCTATGTGAGGGCAACCATAAGATGGCCACCGCTTCTAAAATGGAACCCACGTAGTGATGTATACTAGCCTATACACAGTGCATTCATAGCTAAAACGTTACAAAAAGCACTTGTACATACCGCATTAACCATTCGCGGTTCACTAATACCGGGATAGACAGGGGTAGGGCCCTGCCTACTACGCGGTCCCGAATTCTAAAGTACGACAGACCCTCCTTTTGCCCTTACATAGGCAATAACTATACTCATTTCAATCCGAGTCTAGGTCAATATTCACGAAGTCATGGAGATGTTGCTGTAGCATCATCCTATTACTTAGCTCGTCCCTCGATACAGGTTTCCTTACACATAATGTAGCACAGAGGCCACATATCGCAGGAGCACACTGTATGCACAGACAGAACAGGAAAAGGATGGCTAAGATCATTCCACTGACCATCAGAACTTTCCAACCCCAGGCAGATATCAGTTCCCAGAACCACCCCACCAGTGACCAATCTCCTTTATCCACGTGTATGGACTCAGATATTTTATGTAGTTTGGAGATGGCTTGATAAACTGTTGGAGCGTTGTCTGGTATGAAAATGCAACAACTAGATTGGATAACCTTACATACCCCACCGCGGTCTGCAAGTATGACGTCTAGAACCATGCGGTTCTGCAAAGTCATGAGGCGATCCGCTTGGAGATCAGCTGTCAAATTACCAAGGGCACCAGCCGTAACATTAACAGTGGATTCAACCACACAAGTCAGTTGTCTCAAGTTCCTACTATTGACCATAGGTCCCCAAAACGGCAGGAAACCCAAAAAGAAATCTCCCGCTTCCTGACCGGCAGTATCCTCCTTACTAATCACGCCTCTCACAACTCTGGTCTTGTGATAGTCGGAGGCGGCAGTAAATGTTGGCGGTAACAGATTTGCAATATAACATGTGCCCGAGAAGTCAGGGGGCAACCATGTATATGCTCGGTCATTGCAGATAAAATATGTACCCTTGGCAGCCAAAAACGCAGGGGAAAACTGTGACGGAAAAGTGTACGTTTCAGTACAGTCACTTCGTCCCAGTTGAGCTCTAGGATTCTGACCATTACCTTGCAAACAGAACCGACCTATGTGGGGTACGACCCAGATTGGGGATGAGATTTTTCGCTGTCTTTCACCCAGACTAATACTATACCCCGTCGCGTTCCACCCTACATAAGCTCTCAACTCTTCTTTGGGAATAGATGAGTATGCGTCGATATCTCTGCTCATATCGGCAACTCCTTTCATTAAAGCTTTGTTATTGGTGCTAGGTCTGATGGAACGCGGTTGTCGCGGGGAGTAGGCATCTAGTGCATAGAGAAACATGGTCTGGAATGCCCATGACGATCCATTGTAACTATACGGTAGCACTAGATAGGGAATACCCTTATTAATGGTATGTGGCATTAAACCACACACCCAACAATTGGTTGTATTCATGACTAGTTGGTGCTGGTGCAGGAGCTGAATAAACGAGTTGTTTACAAATTCAGACCGTCTAGCTTGTTCATGTTCAGGCAGAGGGTGAAAAGAGTGTGAGGAGATAGCAGGAGGAGGTATAGGCTTTACAGTGGGTGCAATGGGCTCTTGAGAGGAGAAGCTACAAATCCTACAGTAAACACTACCATACTACATAATACAAACAGGCATAAAAATACAAAACGTTTGCTCTTCATTATTTTACACATTCTTGTTTTAAAGTTCATTTCCTCAGCGAGTCTCTCCATCTTGAAAAACTCCATCCTCTAATCGTGCCGCTCGCGGCGGGTGAGTATCTTCTGCTAAGGAGTACGCCTGTCAGTTCAGGGAACGCCCTAGACCAACCAGAACCGTCGACCTAACGTCTTCGGCCTGCACCCCAAAGTCTTGGCACCGCGACCCTGCGGCTGAACCCGGATGGTGGTTCGAAAAACAAAAATCAAGAAAGTCCTTCAGATGGGAGAGCTCTGGTTATCAAAAAATAAAAAGGTAAAAGAAAAAGAATATTTATTTGTCCATAGGCCTTGGTCTTAGATTGTAATGAAAACGGCCAGGTACTGTTTTATCTTGAAACAAGAGTTCAGGCTCTGTAGTGTCCAATCGAATTGACGGTGGCACAGCTTCTTGCAAAATATCGTCACTTTCTTGTGCTGAAGATGTGCCTTTTATGCGTGCATCACTGAACGGCACAAAACGAGGTACAGTGTCTGTTTCAGAGTCAGCGATACCCTCCTGGACCCACTGGTCATACGGCAGAGGCAAAGGTATCCTCTTCACGTGGGCGCCGTGGATCCAGTTCTTTTTCCCCTTTACTCGAACAGCTGACCTTGTAGACAGTAGCACGAGATGAGGGCCAATCCAGCGGGGCTCATCGTTGCTTTTCCGCTGGAAGTTTTTCACGAGGACCCATGTGCCAGGTTCGATAGGGTGTCCAGGAGCTTCAGAGGCCGGGGGGAGAGTATCATGCACCTGTTGGTGTAAAACACGCAGTTTAACCGTCAAATCATACAAGTAATCAAGCAGTACTGGGTGTTCGATTTCACTGAATTTCGTCGGTCTTGGCACACCCCATACATTGGCCGGGCGGCCAAAAACGACCTCGTTGGGACTAAGTCCCACTCGTGAAAGCACAGTCATTCTGGTGGACAGGAGTGCTAGAGGCAGAGCGTCAGGCCATTTAAGACCTGAGCTCGCTTGGATTTTGGCCAGTTTGAGTTTTAGAGCGCCATTGTATCGCTCTACTAATCCAGCTGACTGGGGGTGATTTGCAGCGTGAAATTTCTGCTTTATACCTAGTCCCTAACACACATTCTTCATCACTTGGCCCACAAACTCACTCCCATTATCACTCCACACCATTCTTGGCATTCCAAACCTAGGGAAAAATTCCTTCACAAGGGCTTTGGCTGTGGATAGGGCAGCGTTATCTTTTGGAGGATAGGCCTCTATCCATTTTGAGAAAGCGCAAACAACCACTAATACGTATTTCAGGTTGTTGCACTTTTCCATGTGGATAAAATCTAGCTGCAAGACTTCAAATGGATATGATGGAGGCGCAAAATGACCAGCTGGAGTTGGGGTTCCCCTACCAGGGTTGTACTTCAAACATACCATAAAATTCTTGACCACATTCTCTGCACACTTAGGAATTCCAGCATTCTGCCATACTGGAGCCAACAGCTTACAAATTCCTTTCGTACTGATATGTGCCATTCCATGTGCCATAGCAACCACTGGAAGCACATATGCATCAGGTAACAACCATCGCCTATGTTCTGACAAATCAATCCAACAACCATTCTCATCCAACTTACCCATACTTTCTCTCCACTTGCTTAATTCTTTCTCTGTGGCTTCAGCTTGAAGGGACTTTACACTCTCTATTGTGTTTTCACACATTCCAACATCACCAACCCATCTGGCAGGGCCTGCAACATACATTCGGGTCTTTACATCCTTTGCTGTTTCTTTCGCGACTTCATCAGCAAACGCGTTACCACGACCAACATCATCAGTGATTTTCTTGTGCGCACTGCATTTCATAATCGCAACTTGTGATGGTAGGGTCAGCGACTCAAGGAGATCATTCACCAGCTTGCCATTCTGAATCTTAGCTCCATGCGAAGTCAGGAACCCACGTTCCTTCCACAACCGCCCAAAACTATGAGCCACGCCAAAGGCGTACTGGCTATCCGTATATATGTTCACTTTCATTCCTTCAGACAACACGCATGCTCTCGTAAGGGCAATCAATTCTGCTGCTTGAGCCGAATTTTGTGGCACACGTGCAGTTTCAACAATCGTGTGCAAAGTCGTGATAGCATATGCAGCAGTCGTATCACCATTTGGAAGCTTGAAACACGAACCATCCACCCATAAAGTACCATCACACTCAGTCAGGGGAGTATCTTTAAGATCTACTCTCCCTTTCGTCTCTTCTTCTGTTCTGAACAGACAATCATGTTGCTCAATCTCATCTAGGTCTGCTGGGATTGGTAATAGTGTAGCTGGATTCAATGTGTTGCATCTCTTTATGTGTATATGGTTTGCTAACAGTGTCAGCTCATAACCAGATAATCGCGCACTAGTTAAGTGTTGTGTCTTGGTCCTGTTTAACAATGTGTCCACAGCATGTGGAACCATAACAATCAATGTATGATCCATTACTAGGCCAGCAGACTGTCGAATAGACAACTTGGCAATGCCCTCGCTACCGGGTCCAAGGTTGACGAAAAATACGCGCATGGACGCAGTCTGTCGCCAAAAGGCTGTGTTAACACTGATAATGCGCAACCATCTTTCTCATGAACATACAATGTAAAAGGTTTGCTGTAGTCAGGGGTACCCAACACAGGAGCTGAACACAATGCATTACGCAATTCCAAAAAACTTTTCTGACACTCTTCAGACCATGGGATAGGATTCGGTGTGTCTTTACATGTTAATGCTAACAAAGGTTTTGCCAACAAGGAAAAATTAGGAATCCAATGCCTACAGTATGAAGTAATGCCCAAGAAAGCACGCACTTCTCTCTGTGTTCTTGGCACACTCAACTGTGCAATGGCTTGAATTCTTTCTGGGGTCAGTTTCCTTCCCTCCTTCGATAAGAGATGACCTAAGTAGGTCCCTTCTTGTCGACAATATTGCAGCTTTGAGAGAGACACTTTGTGATGAAAGGCAGACAAATGACCCAACAATGACAAGGTAGCTTCTTTGCAAATCTTTTCAGTATCCGCGGCGATTAGTAAATCGTCAACGTACTGAATGAGGATAGCGCCACTGGGTAAAACCAGTGCATCAAGCTGCGCTTTTAAAGCCTGACTGTATATTGATGGACTTTCACAGTAGCCCTGGGGAGCGCGTTTAAAGCGGAAACTTCGACCTCCTAAACTAAAACCAAAAATGTCTCTGCTCTCCTCTGCAATTGGGATGCTAAAGAAAGCATTCTTCAGATCAATCACTGAGAACCATGCAGCCGAGGCTGGAATCATGGTTAACAAGGCAGTTATATCAGGGACAACTGGAAACTGTGGTACAACAATCTTATTAACCTCTCTAAGATCAATCACAAATCTGTAAACAGGTGGCTGTGAAGGGTCCGTTCGTTTTAAGACAGGTAAAACAGGACTATTGCAAACGTTGCCTCTTGTCTCTTCAATTACACCCTTTTTAATCAAATCACCGACAATTGCTAACAATGCTTTCTGACCTTCATTGGAGATCTTGTACTTGGGAATACGTGGCAATCTGACATTGGCTTTTAAAGTGACCACATATGGCGGTATTTCCAAAAGACCCACATCATTGGGACCAGTAGCCCAAAGGACATCCGGAAGGGATGACAATTCAGGTGGCATTGCATTTTTAGACAAATACATTGGGGAAATCACTTTCTTGCCTAATGTAAGTTGTACTCCTGAGGGAGAACAATATAGCGTTGCATGCAATCTTTTTAGCAAATCTAAGCCTAGCAAATTTTCACCACAACCTGTCGTTAGAATGAGGGGTGCTTTTAGCTCACAAAGTCCAACAGAAAGTGACATAGGACTAGAAATCGGGTTCCTAACTGGGGCACCAGAAAAACCTACTGAGACATTCATTTCGCCAGACAAAGGCGTGCCATGGAGTTTTGAATGCATGATTGAACTCTTTGCAGCACCAGTATCCAGCAGAAAGGGCTCCGTTACATTTGCTGTAGTTACTTTAACATAGGGTCCACTCTGATCCACTGGCACTGAAACAACTCCCTCTCTCTGTCTACGGCGGTCCTAGTAATCATCATCTTCTACATTGTCATCTTCTGCATAATAATCGTTATTGTAGTACTGAGCTGTATTACCAGTCGCATTGGCTTGCTGATCAAAGCTATTTATGGTATTTTGAGGCGGAAGAGGACGCGCGTTCTGGGGAGCATTTCCACGCCCTCTGCCTCTAGGAGCTTGCTGACCACCTCTTGCGCCATACGCATTACTGTTACGCTGCATTAATTTAGGGCAACTATATTTAAAATGACCTTCCTCTTTGCAATATGAACATTGGTTGGGACCTACAGGTTGATAATACCCGTTCATTTGCTGATTACTCTGAAACTGTTGGGGCTGCTGATAGATACCTTGTGTTTGCCTATAGTTATTCTGTCCTCCACGTGGCGGATAGGCCTGCTGCAAAAGGACCTTTGTCTTTAGTTCTTTCGTTTTCTTATCTGTTCTATCCTTCTCATCTTTGTCTCTATTCTCATAATACTGTGCAGTAGCCAGTATTTGCGCTGAAGAGGAAACAGCCCACGAACTTTCTGAGTCCTTTAATTTTTTACACAACTCGGGAAGTAGATTCTGCACAAATTTATCAACAAATAACCGTTGGCCACCTTCAGTGCTCATGTCTTGACCACTGTGGTCGATAAACGTTTCTTCAAACCTGGTGAAGAAATCAGACACTGTCTCATCTTTCTTCTGCTTACATGCGGATAGTTTATCCCAATTTACGCGCATCGCAGGCATTATAGTTTTCATGATAGTAATAATTCGACCTGGGAGTTCGCGCCACCAACTTGGCCAGCATCTGCAGCAATGATATTAGCCCATGTGTTACCCAATTCTGCAGCGTGATCTACATTACGAATGGATCCCCATAAAGGCTGTGGAACAACATTCCCAAACAACATATCTATGTCAGCCAAATTCATTATACATGATTCTGCAGTTTGAGATAACTCCTTATAATAACCTGTAGGGTTCTTACGGGGGTCAGGCAATGTCTGCTTAAGTGCTAACACCTCAGATCTCTTCCATGGGACATGCACCCAAACATGCTGAAAATATGGCTGAACAGGTGGGTTAGCAGCTAAATCACCAGGTCTCCAAACTGGAGGAACCTCACGCATCGGATATTGGCGCGCTTTTACCTTTTTCCCCACAGGGAGTTCCTGTTCGAAAAATGATTGCTGACAATCGCCATTTCTGAGGAACAGTAAAGTCGCAACTGCTTTATCTACCTTGGGGCCCACAATTACACCTGTTTCGAAATCAAATCGCACTCTACACAATTCCTGTGGGTTTGGGTTTGCACCATTATCCTCCAATTCCTCACAGAGGAATTCACACATTTTATCAAAGACATACCTCTGTTTTGGGGCATCCCATTGGTGAAAAACGTTAACAACCGATTCCACATCATAGAGTGAAGGGAAACCAATCCACCTACGCGCCAGATGATCTAACACCTCTTTCTCTTCGGGACCAGGTAGCTGACTGCGCAATTGCTTACGCTGTAAACCAGGAGTCGCACTAGATGACCCAAAGAGAGGCGACATTAAACTAGTAACTTCATTAGCCAGTCGTTGGCGTGCTGAAGGAGAAGTTGAGGCGAAAACGGGGGGATAGACAGAGGGAAGAAAAACAGATTCAGATACAGGTACCTGGGTAGTGTAAGAAGGAGCGCCAGGGGAAACCGCTGGCGTGCTAGGCAAAGTCGCAGGAAGCGCGGGGGTAACAGGTAGCAAAACTGGCGGCCCTTGAGAGGGCTGCACTGCAGGGATAGGAGCCAGCTGAAGAGGAGCTGGCAGCTGCGGGAAGGCTTGCGGCATATTTACTGGAGGCTGCGCATTTACAAGTTGTGGAGGTGCTGTGGCATTTTGCGCATACGGGGGTGGTGAACTTAACAAATGGGACATTAGGGAATCTTTTTCTTTCTCTTTTGTCTCATCTTGCACAAGGGGTGACAAAACAGGGTAACATTTATCAATCCCTAGTTTGCGCTGTCTGTGCAATTGCTCATTCATTTGTTCCTCCTCATTATCTTTAAATTGCACAGCTGCTTGCATCACTGACATACCTCTCTCTCTCTTATTCCTTTTCGCTAGCTTTATTTCCTTCTGTTTGGCTTCCTTTCGCCATAGGCGGAAAGAATCAAACATCGCCGGCCGGGCTTTCTTTTTAAACAATTTTACTTCCAAATTATCTAAGATATCTGTATCGAAACTACCATTTTGGGGCCATTTTAAAACACTGTCCTTTCTGGTATATCGGATCCATACTTCATTATATGCAATGGGGACCACGCCATGTTTTACATAAAGCTCGTAAGTTGGAGTTCCAATTGGAGGAACCGGACATGAATCCTCTAACTGGAAATCCCTTCCACAATTCAAAAAAAACAATCTTCCAAATACACTAGCACCAGGCATCTTTGCTCACTAGTCTAGTCCCAAACTTCAAAGGATTATCGATTACGATAGTCTTGTGAATACACGAGTCCTCTGGCTCTGGGGTTTGCAAACTCCAAATAAACCAAAATTATCCCAAAGGATACCAAACAAATTGGGAGACGCTCCACTTATACTTAACTGAATATCGATGATCAATGGCGTCACCAGAAGACTCTCTCGATTGTTTCGCTCTACCAAAATCGTCAAGGGTCCAAAACAGGGTGATTAATCAGGGCAGCAGTCCTTCGTAGCCGTCGGGACGCGGAGAACCTCGCAGAAAAGACTTTCGGACCACGTCGACATGCAGGGGTCGATGAAGTGGCGGCCTTCCTCCAGAATTTCCACACGAAGCTCCTCACGAACCTCTGGCTTGGACCGGTACCGCTGAAATCGCGCCGAGTTGGGCGCCAAATGAAGTACTGGGTATTTTAAGCCCAGCGGTGCAGGGGAACACACCCTATGACTTCGGGTTCTTCCTGTTTCAGACCTACAGAAACACAGAGTCTTCTGGGTGAAGTCAAAGATCAGTTTATTGGCTGCAGACCAATTACAGGTATCCTAGAAGTACAACAGCGTGTATGTTCTCAGGAGACTGCTGAAAATCATAGAAACGGGCTTCTTCTTAAATACAGAATATCCTGCTTCAGGCATACATTCCTTAGTTTACGGTATGGCCATTACATGTATACATTACAAACCAAAAGGCAGAGTCATGATGACCATCCCACATTCCAGTTAAGCCAGCCCGTAATTATTTACCCAGCAAGGCTCAGATCCCACATCAGATATCGATAGGCCCCAATAAACATGAGCATCTCCTGTTTGGAAAACAAGCCATAAAGCAGGAACAGTCAGGTGCGAAAGAGATTAGCTGGAGGCTTGTGTAGGATGAAAAGACTTTATGGTGTGTCAAGCCCTGATACTAATCACAGGTGGCCAGAGGACGGGGAACTCGTGAGACCGGACTGACCTGGGGCAGCGGAGCCAAGCTGCCCAGGTCACAGAAAAGTCAAAGGAAAGGCACATGTGCTCTAAAAGGCCCGTATTTGCCCCATGCTATGTAGCCTATGTGAGGGCAACCATAAGATGGCCACCACTTCTAAAATGGAACCCACGTAGTGATGTATACTAGCGTATACACAGTGCATTCATAGCTAAAACGTTACAAAAAGCACGTGTACATACCGCATTAACCATTCGCGGTTCACTAATACCGGGATAGACAGGGGTAGGGCCCTGCCTCCTACGCGGTCCCGAATTCTAAAGTACGACATCATGATCAATTTATCTTGCACCACTTTTATGGTTGCACTTTCCCCTTTATCATAGAGAGATGCACTTTTGCGAATAATGTCATCACAGGCTTTAGAATGTTCATGTGATTTAGCCATCTTGAAAACCTCTTATAAAGACAGATTATCTTTCTGCCACATTCTCTCCCTGGACTTATCAAGAACACACCCCAACATAAATTGGTCTCTAAAACGTTCTTCTGTAGAAGTGCCAAAGCTGCCCTGGAAGCCAATTTACCTAGTGCTGTAATATATTGCTCCACTGACTCGTCTTGACATTGCATTTTCTTCCTGAAGTGGTGGCATTCTAGTACAGTGTTTACTTTGGGAAGATATAGTTAGTGTAATCTTTTTAGACAGATCACACATTCATTCAGGTTCACTGTATCACTGTCACTGTCCATCAGTCAACTGGGTCTGAGTCACAATGACCCAGTAATTCTATCTTAGCAACCACCTCTACTTTCCAGAACGCTGCATCATCCCACGATAACAGAACACCACAAAGGTGTTAGTTCACGATTTTCAGGTGCTTTTAGGACACTTGAATTTTGCATGCAGAGCAGTGGGAACAGGAAGGACTTTCTGCAGTAGAATGGGTTTGGCTTTGTCAGGTGATACTAATGATATTGCGATGCACATTCACACTTGAAGAGATTCAATGGGCTGGCACAGAGTACAGATTAGTTCAAGTCGCCAGTGTAGGATGAGCTGTGGAGAATGGACACTGCTGAGTGACTGAGTTGATTGAAGGTTTATTGGCACCATTGACCAGAAGGGCATACAGGCAAGTGAGAGCAGAAATTGCAGTGAAGGAGTGAGGAGGAGGTCATTGGATAGGAACAGCAGTGAGCAGCAGAGGGAGGAAGTAGTTAAGTGTTTTAAGTCCATGACTGAGAAAGGTTTGTCCACCGTGACAGCTGGGGGCAACTGGTTAGGTTGGCCTTTTATGGGAAGCTTTTTGTAGGGATGTGATTAGTTGGGGGGGATTGTGAAAACAATTCTAGAAGTTCGTGGCTGCTGTCTGGGAGGTATGCAAGAATGACAGCAAAGTGGTTTTGTTTTCAACAGCCACGGTAAGGTTGTTTTTCTAGGCCTTCCGCATTTCAGGTATATTGGGGTTAGGAAAGAGGATTGATTTGCATTTAAATAAGATTATTGAGAGAGAGGGGATACGGTGGAGGTTTTGATAGAAACGTCATAGACTGATCAAAGAGACATAGATAAGTGTGCTGTTTCATGATTGTATCCTGATTTAGAGATTTGTTAGTTTGAAGGCTGGGATGAGTGGGTGGATATTAATGCATAAGAATGGCTCAAGTATATTATATTTTCAGCTGCTTGTGGTTTTGTATACTGACTGCCTCTTGCTTTGTGGTAGCCACTAGAGAGCAGCAGAGAGCAGCAAACAGAGAGCCACAGAGAGTCACAAAGGAGATGAAGAGAGAAGGCGGCTCTGGCAGCTCCGGTACCACGACTGAGCACTATGAGCACCGCGAGCACAGCATTGTGTGCTTGAGTTGCTTGAGCTGCGGGAAACAGGACTACAGAAACCACGGAGCTACAGAACCGCGGAGCTACAGAACCGCGGTTGCCGCGAGTGCCGCGGGGCTGCGAGAGCCATGGGTGCCACGAATGCCACGGGTGCCACGAGTGCCGCGGGTGCCTTGAGACTCCCGCCAGATTTCCCGCCATTGCGCCGCGAGGCCTGCCTGACCTCCTGTTCAGGTAATCTAATTGGCCATCAAGCAGCCAAACTGACAACAATCCCCATTTCTTCAAAGAGGAGTATATGGCTAGGTAGATCGGAGGACTGATCTAGCCGGGGACCTGCTGACTGCCATCCGCCTGCCTCCTGCCTCCCACAGCCTGCCTCCTGCCATCCGCCATTCGCTTGCTGCCCACCTGACCACCCGCAAATTGCTACCAGGCTTGGCCAGGGTGACAGAGAAGAAGCCAGGTGAGAGTCTTCAATCCTGGTTGACCCAGGTGGGTGCGGCTGGACTGTGGTGAATGGTGGTGAATGGTGCCTAGTACATGGTGGTGGTGTAAGGTGTTATTCAACTCACACCAACGCACCTCCCACAGCCCGCTCTCCTTGTCTCTTTGCCTCCCTGATTGGCACCGAGCAAGCGCAGCGCCGAATGAAGGCCAAGGAGGACAACTAGCCATTCAGCCGTTCCGTCTAAAAGGAAATGAGATCTGGCAGGATCAGGGGGTGCCCGCCTAGAACAAATAAGGAGACAAAAATGAGTAAGTGCAAAAGAGGATCTTTGTTACCCAAGGACTGTTCGGCCGAGCCCCACTTTAAAACCAAAATTAGAGCAGGCGTTTCCTCCCCTGACATGGGTCCCACTACAAGCGACATCAATTTGGAGGCAGGACCAAGTTAGAATTGCTACAAATGGACACAGCCTAAGATTTATACAAAATTTCAGTTCTTAAAAAATCCGGGGAACGCCCTTTTATCAAGTTCAATTGCAGCACAAGGTCTCAAAACTCCGATTTCACCACTCAAACTATCGGATAATGGGAAGAACAGGTCTCAAACCAATGACCAAAGCGCAACATCCGGCCTAAAAAGCAGCCCGAGTCGAATGACTTACCACACCAATCACACAGTATATCGGCTTCAACAATAGCTTTGCAAAGTAATACCAAACTATTGCCACAAGGACCCCAGGGCCATCTAGAAGCTGAAATACTAAAAGCAATTACACCAAGCAATCTAGGAACAACAAATAAGCTGGCAGTGCCTCCTGGACGAGCTGGAAGAAAACATAAGGACAAGCAGGAAGAGCGAGGCTGCAGTGGGGGAAAGGGGAATAACTGCACTACAAACAAGGAATTGTCTATAATAGAGATTGGCACATCACCTCTCCCCATTAAAAAAACAAGGATCAGTTGGACCCCACTGCCAAATCCCTGTTTAATATTGTCATCATTGCTCCACAGTACGGAACCAGTACTCGGACAAGTGGCGGAAAACGTAAACAGAAAGGTATTATATAAAGTGGACGAGGGGGACTGAGATGACTTACTGATAAACTCCACACAACAAACTCCGGTGAGACCCAGGTTGGACCCCCAAAATTCCCCCACACCAGAGAACATAGAGTTGAAAGGGACTCAGGGCAGGGATGGCAGGGAGGCTCTATCACTGACACCCAACTTAGGAACTCTAAATTGAAAAACAGTGTGAGATTCTGGGAAACAATAAAAAGATTCACCCATCCGATGCACGAGGGTCTGTCTTCAAATATATCCGAGGAAGACTGGGCCACTTATCTTGGAAATCAATTTCATCAAGAATAAACCTTATTGCACACAGAAACTAGCATGGTTTCAACACAGTGGCCTATCACCTTGAAGCATCAATCCAACGAGGGAAATGCAATACCAGAGGAATGTTATGAAGGAAAATCCCCGGGATTCACACCCTTAAATGATTACATAAAATCAATCAACACTCACATCAAGAAGGGAAGGCAAGAAGGGGCACTGGGGCCCAATGGAATTCCACCTGTGCTTTACAAACAAGACACAGAATATTGGGTAAAAGCACCTACTCCCTCTATCCTGGCGGACTTCAATAATTTCACCAATCTTCAAATCAGGTGACAATACTCAGCGTAAGAGTTACTGGTTAGTTGCCCTCCTGGACAATGAGGCAAAATACTTTGCCGGCACTTTGAGGGACGAACTGTAACTCTGGGCGGAAGACAATTCGACCATCCCCCTAAATCAAACTGTCTTCTCCAAATCTGTTGGAACCACAACAAACATAACAACTATGGCTCTGTTAATCGATAAGGCTGAGATCACAAGAACGCCACTACATTTGTGCTTCATCGATTACCGGGCAGCTTTCGATCATGTAAATCATCACAAACTTTGGTTGAAACTGGCAGGCTGGGGCATTCCCCAGGCTTTACTGAACCTGTTAATTAATCTGTATACTGGGTTCAAGTAAAGCTGGGTGATGGGTCAACCCTATCAAGGAAAATCCCAACAACATAAGGCCTCAAGCAAGGCTGTGTATTGGCTATTTAATCTGTTTCGCGTAGATTTGATCCCGCTATTAAATGCCAGTAATTCACACTCTCCAAAGATTGGGAACCTAATACTACCATGCTTACTCTACGCTGATGACCTAGTTTTGATCAGCCAAATGAAGGTGGGTCTACAGCGTCTTCTTGATATCACGTTTGAGTACTCTGAGGATAACAACTTAAATATTAACCTGGTAAAAACCAAAACCATGATAATCAAAAAGAACTTTAAGAAAACACCTGTCTGGTTTTAGGATAAGACTCGAATAGACTCAGTTACAGTGTAAAAATATCTGGGGCTGATTATTGACAAAGGCGGGCACTTTGTAACCCAAAGAGATACAATTAAAAGGAAGGGCATAGCCCTAGCCGCCTCAATGAGAAACCTCAATTTCAAACTGATGGGTCCCTCACTTGCCCCATTGGTCGAAGTTATATGAGCACAACTCCTACGTACAATAACTTATGGGAGCGAGGCACAGAGGGGAAGGGACTCGAAGCTCTTGGATGTTGTGGTCGCAAAAGTGCATAGAATAATTTTTGGTTTACCAACACGAGTCTCTCCAGCACAAATTAGGCTAGAGTTTGGTGTTCAAAAACAGACCATTGCAAGAAAAGGTACGCTTGTCATTTTCTGGGACAAAGTAAGGAAATCCAAATCAGGTACCCTAAATTGGCACTTGAGGTCTGAGTTACAACAGGCATCACCAGTGGCAAAATATTTAGCAACTAGCTTGTCCACTTTGGGTCTTACTGAACTCTGGTCAACTTCTATAAGTCATTGCCTCCTCAAAAAATCAACAAAGAAAATAGTAAAGAATCAATCTTGGATTGAAGATAAGGCAGCCCTAACAAGGAGGTCACATGGCTGGATGATCTTGAGTTCCTATTCCTCCCTGGCTGCACAAAAGATTAGACTTGCTGCCATGCACAAAGCACTTTCCATATTGGCTGAAAAACCAATCTGATCCCACTTGTCGCTTATGTGGTACATCGCAAGAATATATGCTGCACCTTCTCTGCACATGCAAAGAACTAACAAAGGAAAGGAGACAGCTTTTAAAACCACTTTTTAATCAGAGAGGTATACGCACATGGAGACAGGCTGTGCTGGCATATTTTGCACCCGAGGACACGCAGCTCAACTGCCGCTTTGTAAAATTCTTGAAACAAGTGGAGAAGAAAATGCCTAGCCAGAACAGCAATACAGCTGACAAGGAAAAGTCGGACGCTGCTAAATAACTGCTTATTTCATTAATATACTACAAGCATAATTTGTTTTAGTGTTTTTTAACTGGTTTTAATATTTTAAAAAACTGATGATATGCAATGAGATATTTTGTAGCAATAGTTTTAAGTAACTCTGCTAAATAAAATAAACTTGAAAGTTATGATTTTGAATAAAGTACTGAAGCTGTTAGGATTACCAGCAGCCATGTTCAGAACATATTCGTTCTGTATCGGCATGGACACTCAGGGTGAGAGGAGAGTCTGTAAGGCTGATAGGATTAAGAGATGGGGGAGGTAGGGAACCGAGTACTAAATGCAATATATATACTGCCTGATTGGTCTCTATTGTAATTGTTCTTAATTTTATTCTTGCAAGTTGTTTTTCAGGTTGTATTACATGCCCAATGAGGTGTTACCTCAAAGTGTGGGTCTGTACCTATTTATTTAGTGGGCAGCTCAGCAGGCAGAACAAAGGCAATTCGGAAAGCAGCTGGGCTTTGATAATACCAAAGTGCTATTAAAATGGTTTGGGAAGGTAGGAATGAGGTGGCTGAATCCTTGCTAAAGTTGGACAGTTTACTCACCTTGGGGAGAATGACCTTGTCCAATTGAACGAGAGGTCGCTGTCTGAAATGATGTTGCTGTGGACAGAACTCATCTCTTGGAGAAAGTGGCAGAAGGCCAGGATACTGACTACGATTGATAAAGGGAGAAATAAGGTCAATAGGCAGTTGAGGAAATTCTGTAGGGGAAAAGGCTTTCTCACTCAGATATACAATTTGAGCCATTGTAGTTTTTCCAGGAAGATGGGGTTCATTTATTAACAATAAGCCCGTCTATTTCAAGCATCCCTTTTCACACATATTGATGTCCTAGTGTGTTTTGCGTAATAACTACACTCCACGCTGTTACTTGAAGCGTAAAAGGCCATTTTATTAGGACAAGGGTGCAACAGTTAAACTTTAACAACAAGGCATAAATGCTAAATATATAACTTTTATCATAACCGTACAACTCATTCTTTCCATTCATCCTCAAACCATCTCACCTGTATCACTCCTCCCTTTCACGCTGTGACCTCCTCCATATCCCTATTTTCACCTTAACCTGCTCTCCAAACAACCTCTCTCGAATTTCTTCCATTGCTCATTGCATCCCGCGCCCCACCATCAGTCACCTGCGTGCCCTCCCCCCCAAGGGGTGGATCCACCTGTATGTGACTCACCACCCCTGCAAAGTACTGCTTCACCTAGTACCCCGCAACCTGTCATAAACTGGCACACTTAAAACCTTTACCCGTACCCCACTCCTACAACCTGTAGGGTGGGTGGGTGTACTAATTTTAACCTACCCTACCCGGTGGTGCTAGGTGTCAAGAAGGGGCCAGATCCTCCTCTCCTGACACCTTTTTTAGCCCACCCTACTCCCGCCCCTTAACCTTCTCCTTTGAACCCCCTCCTCACCTTGTCGTTCCAGCCTACGCGAAGTGCCCCGGGGGAAGACTGGTCTGCCACCTTCACTTCCCCTGGGACCGGCATTCTGAACAGTGTCATCTCACCTGAAAAGCAATTTAAGTTCTTCCACTGGAATGAAAACATTCCTAGTTTTTGTAATGGAAAGTTTCAATTGTATTAAGGACTCGGAGGCGAGGATTAGACTTATTCTTTCTTCTTTATTTTTAACACAGCAGATATTTTAAATTTGTAAAACACTCCAACAGGACTTTATTTCCCAAGAAACATAGGGAAACGCATGAAGTTCAACTGTCAACTGAATCCACAATCAGGAACCGTCAGCCCCATGGACTGCTCTTGTCCCTCTTCTGAATCCCTCTTTCTTCCAGCGAACAAGTCAACAGTGGAAGACTTCTATTCTGATTTCACGGACTCCGATCCTGAAAGTAGAAATATTGATGACTTCCGAAAAAGGTGCAAAACTGCTCACAGAAAGAAGTTCTTTAGCAACAGCCATTACAGAGAACCAATTGGAAGGCAGCTACTTACATCCAGACGTCAATCCAATAACCCGGGGGGGTCATGAATCATCACCGGGCGGGCTAATCCTTGCCTCCGAGTCCTTAATAAAATTGAACCTTTCCATTACGGAAGCTAGGAAATTTTTTATTCTATGTCAGGACCCGGAGGCGAAGAATAGGCAAGTTCAAATCTTGTCCACCACCAGAGCTGCAATGGAGGAGACTGGTTTAAAGTATAACTCTTTAAAGGTTGAATCTGATTTCCAGTCTGATGTGTTCAAAATGTCCTCCAAGTGAGTTCCCAGAACACACACTTTTGAAGCCATTGCACCCGAGTCAAGTGGGCGCCGAAGACCTTGGTGTCGATACCCACCTCCGACATCAGCCACTGCACCCATCTGCAATGGGCGTGGACAACACTGCCTTAAAAGGCTTTCTCAAAGCAATTAGCAGCTGTCATTCCCCGTGAGGTTGTTACTCCTCTATAACTGCTTCATAAGCTTTAATACATCGCACTACACACAACTTGGGCACCTCTGGGAAGGCTGGATAGGAAATCACCCGTAGAAAGGCACTTGGTCTGGCGTGAAACATGGAAAGTGACCCCTCAGGGATGAAAGAGCAGCCTGAGACATCCAGAGCCCGGACGTCGGACACTCGTCTACACGATATCAAGCAGAGCAGAATCGCCAATTTCACTGACAATTGCTTGCTTGAAAGATACTTGTTGCTAGGCCAACTTGAGAACAGATTCAACATCTTATTCACATCCCAGAGAACTGAATACCAAGGCTCCGGTGGGAGGGATAACCGAACGCCCCATTGAGTTTTTTGACCAATGGGTTGTCACCCACCAGAAGATTCACTACCGTAGCATGACCTGCCAAGATAGCAAAGCAAAAGGTATTAATTGAGTGAAATGCCATACCATCTGAGGCCAGAGACGCTAGAAAATGTAAGATATGGACAACATCTGCCCCCAAAGGATCCAGATCTCGTTGCTGACACCAACCCATCCAGCGAGACCAGGCAGAACGGTATCTCTTGACGGTGCCGTCTGCACAAGCTATAGTGAGGAGGTCCGCAGTATGTCTCAAAAGGCCGGGGACTTGCCATCGAGACCACTAATACTCCACGCCATGAGTGGAAATGATCCGGTCAAAACCAGAGGATGGACTTTGCCTGTCGGATCACTCAGGAGATGAGGCAGCTGGGGTAGACGGATTGGAGAAGCTCAGGAAAGTTCCATCAGAACTGGAAACCACACTTGCAACATCCACACCGGAGTGATCAAAATCAAGTCTGCATTCTGCCTGCGGACCTGAGTCATCAACCGCATGACCATGGCAAAGGGAGGAATGGCATGCCCCCGTTCAATCGCCCAATCCTGGAGGAAGGCATCCGTGGCAATAGCTCCTGAGTCCGGTCTCCAGCTGAAATATCTGGAAGCTGATGGTCCAGCCTGGACGCAAATAATTCGATTGTGAAGGGATCCCAAAGATCCGACAAGGTCTGAAACACCGGCGGTAACAATTTCCATAGACTGGAGCCCCAAAGGTAACAAGAATGCCAGTCCACCACCTGGTTCTCCATCTCTAGGAGGTGTTTCGCTGTCACTGAAACTTAGTGTTCGAGGCAATACTCCCAGAAGTTCTTGGCCAGGCCCACCAAGGCCTTGGAGCGTGTGCCTCCCAGGTGGTTGATACAACGGACCGCCGCCACATTGTCCATCTTGAGGAGGACACAGGACTGGGCCCGGTCAATGGTCCAAAATCAGACCGTGAAGGATCCTGCCATTAATTCCAGGCAATTGATGTGCATTGATCGATCTGAGGCGGACCATCCGCCGTCGGTGGTGAACTCGCCACAGCGGGCCCCCCAGCCGAGGCCACTAGCATCGGACTCTATCACTAGGTCCGGTTGGGAGTCGAAGATGGCACAGCCGTTCCATGCTTCCGTGTGTGACAGCCACCAACAGAGTTCCTCCTTGGCCTCCTCCGACAACGGAACCCGGTGAGCATACGAAAGGCCCCTCCCATGTGGGACGCCTTGAGTCTCTGCATAGCACAAAAATGCAGAGGGCCTGGGCATATATGGCCTGAGTTGAAGCTGACAAGAGACCCACCACCCTGGCAATGCTGCGCAGGTAGGTCTGAGGTTTCCGTAGCAAATGACGGACCTTGTGTCGGATCTTCGCTATCTTCAAGGAAGGGAGACTCAGGGTGGCCTCTGTCGAATTTATCACAAATCCCAAGAAAGTGATCGAACGGGAAGGGGTGAGGCTGGACTTAGCCTGGTTGATTACGAACCCCAAGGACTGGAGAAGTTCCACTGCGGATCGCAGCTTTCAGGAGAGGACCTGTGGACATTGGTTCAACATGTCGTCCAGGTAAACTATCATCCACATTCCTTGTGTCTTGAGGTGTTCTGTAACTGGGTGTAGGACCTTGGTGAAGCACCAAGGCGGGGAGGACAGGCCGAAGGGCAGAGAAGTGAACTTGAAAGTGTCCTGTCCCCATTGGAATTGAAGGAACGGCCGGTGCGATGGAAAGATTGGGATCGTCAGATATGCGTCCTTAAGGTCTAACCTGACCATCCAATCGTTGGGGTGGAGCAAGTCCAGCAGAAGATGGATTCCCTCCATCTTGAAGTGGGGGTAGACCAGCCACTTGTTGAATTCCTGAAAATTTATGAATTGGTCGGTGACCCCCCTCCTGTTTATGAACCAGGAACAGATTGCTTAAGAACCCCGCTGTAGCAAATCGCCCCTTTCTCCAAAAGCTCCTGAACCTCCCGCTGAATAAGCTGGGTCTCTTGACCCAAAAACTGTAGCGCAAGGGCAGTGTTGCTTGTGTGGGTGAACCATAGAACTCTATGTGGAAACCCTGCACTGTCTGTAGGACCCAGGCATCGGCCGTAAGGACCCCCCAACTGTCGAGGAACAGTGCCAACAGACCGCCCAAGCAAAAGCATGAGAGAATTAAAGAACCTACCATGGGAGATGTTGCTGTTGCTCCCGCGGGGGGCCGCTGCGCTGTCCTTTGAGGTAGCCTCGCCCTCTGGTCGGGTAGAATTCTCCAAAATGTGATGAGCCTGTCTCCAATCAGATGGTTGGCCTCTACCGGATTCGACTTGAGAGGAGCGGCCAGCCGAGCGCACCCTGCTGCGGCCGGCTCCGGAGAAAACACGTGCATTGAAAATTTGCTTTATTGTGGACTGGGCCTTGTCAAAGGAGTTTAAAGTGGAGACTAATTTACTAAGCTCCTTGACAAAAGGGTCACCAAAGAGCCCTCCTTGACCTACCTGTCCTGCCTCCGTGGTGGCGAGCTTCCCCAACTTGGGGTCCAACTTAATGAGTAGGGATCGCCGCCTCTCTGTCGAAATGGCAAAATTGCCATTGGCCAGAAATATTATAGCTCTTTGGTCCCAACTGGAGAGGACATCTTGCTGTATTAGGGCTCCCGACGCCTTTGCGTCCTCAGCCATGTCAAAAATCTTCACTAGGGGGCCTGTGATATCTAAGAGCTTGTTTTGGCAAGCCCGCCAAGACTGATTTGGGGTCTTTGATGTACTTAGTCAAAATGGTCGCCATCCTGGCATCGATCTCCAGCGTGATTGCCACTTTACTCTCCAAGGAGGGCCGCGGACACACCGCTCATAGATGGGACTGGTCCAATGGCTTGCGCAGTCTACTGGCTACATATTTGGCTACCTTGTAACAGGGGATCCATTCCGAAGATCGAGGGTGTAAGAGCTCATCAAAGAGGGCTGACTGGGTGTCCCGGGGAGTCCCTGAGGTATGGGGAGGGGAAGGACACCATGACCGCTCATGGTCAGATTCGCCATCCGAACCCGTAGGGAAATCGTCTGAAGGTGGGGTGGAAATCCTCTGGCCCAACTCATGTGAAAGGGAAGGGTCCGTCTGCTCCTCCGCCGGTGTGGGTGGGGGCCTGGTACCGAGGAACGGTTGTTTAAGCCTGTCAAAGGCATCCTGATCTATGACTTCTGTGTAGGTGTGCTTGCGGGGGTTCTCGGTGGGGTGTGCAGTGGCCTGCTCTTGGGGTTTGGGGACAACTCAACTAATCTCATCTCAAGAGGGGCCACAGCCTCCGAGACCTCCTGGACTATAGAGGCGTCCACCGCATCGCAGAACTCATCTGTGACCGGAAAGTAGTGGACGTCCTCTTCCTCGTAATAATATTCCATCTCCTCCATGTTAGGGGGGCAATACAGTCAGGAGTAGGATGATGGGTTAAGATAGGTGGCCACCCACAAGGTAAGTGGGAGGGAGAACACTGGGCAGAACCCAGCCAATAGTGTCACTCAAGGAGTGTGATGACACCTGAACTCACTAAACTGGCAGCGAAATAGGTCCTTAACCTTGGGTTATACCCAGGTCCACAGCCAACTCTATCTCTGCAGGTTGGGGTTGAAAGAGCAGACCGTCGCCCTTCTGGCTCAAACGGGTTAGAATTGCAGCCTGGGCGAGTCTGCTCCACAAGCAGAAACACGCAGGGTGTTCAGCTCCACACGGGCTGGGGAAATTGACTCAGAAACACAGACGCGGGTGGAGACACTCGGCAGCAGCTGGTAACTGGCGCGTTTTCCTCACAGGCTGTGCTTGAACTCTAATCAGAGGAGGCACACCCTCTAACGGCCGGCGATCCACCGCGCTTTAGCCCCAGCTGGAAATTTACAATGCGTCAGCAACCGCAAAGGAGCAACAGAGCGTTGCTGTGGCAGCTCGGGGAAAGCGGGCGCTTCGCTACCATCAGACAAATACCACAATTCAAGTATGGAAGACGCAGCAACATATAGCGCGAAACCAATAAAATAGCCGATAACACACTATGAAGGGAAACTGAGGAGCGAACTCCACACTTATCTTCTACTGGCTGCAGCAGCGAAGTAAGAGGGATTCCGATGAAGGACAAGAGTAGTCCATGAGGCTGACAGTTCCTGATTGGTGGATTCGGTTGACTGTTGAACTTCATGGCTTTCCCTATGGTTCTTTGGAAATTAAGTCCTGTTGGAGTGTTTTACAAATTTAAAATGGCTGCTGTGTTAAAAATAAAGAAGAAAGAATTAGCCTAATCCTCGCCTCCAGGTTGTGACATGGAATCACTGATGCATTCTGGGCTTTGCACGCTGCTTTGCGCAACATAATTTCTTTGCATGTGAATACAGAGGAAGCAAGAACTTTTCGAGCTGAACAGTATCTTTCAAATCAGACGCCATCTGAGAATAGAGCACTTTCTGGCACATGCATCAACAAAGCCTTTTGCGATTCCTTAATTGCGATTTTTAAGGAATCGCAATTAAGGAATTGCAAAAGCCTATGCATGTAGGAATCGCTATATAAATAGCGATTCCTACAAATTCCTTAATTGCGACTCGCAAATTGCGAGTCGCAATTAAGGAATGCCGTCCCATTCATTCCTATGGGCCTCCAGGCCCATAGGAATGAATTGGAGATTGCATGAGCAATTTGCGTGTACCAGTAGGTACTCGCAAATTGCTCATGCAATTTCAAGGGTGCAAGGGTGTCAAAATGACACCCTATTGCACCCCTGAACTTGATCTGTGCACATATGTTGCACACACACATGCTCTAAGGGCATGTGTGTGCGCAACATGAAACTTTCAAAAATGCACAAAAGTGCATTTTTCAAAGTTTTTGCAAATTACCATGAAATTCAACTTCATGGTAATTTGCTCCCCCTATTAGCGAAATCGCTAATTTTTTAACTTTAATGCATTGCATTTAAGGAATCTCAATTTGGGATTCCTTAAATGCAATCGCAATTTAAGGAATCGCAATTTAGAGATTCCTTAAATTGCGATTTTTGCATTTGGGATGATGCATCCCAAATGCAAAAATACCGGTCGCAAAGGGGCAGATTCTGAGAATCTGCCCGTTTGCGACCGGTTTTTCCTTTGATGCATGTGCCTATTTGTTGTTTATTAAGGAGGAGTTGATTCATTTATAATGGCAGTGAGTGGGGAAGGCTCCTCTGTACCCTGCCGCTGCTACAACTCGTCAGAACAAGCACCTCAAACAATTAGATAAGAGAGCTTGAATGAGCCTGATGACGCGATAAGTGCAATGAAAGGGACTGTTCTGTACAGTGATGTCTATGGGGTGGAACAAAACCGCCTGCATTCAAAACCTCACTTTCAATCAATTTCAATCCCCTATCTCTCAGACATCCTTAATCTGCATTTACTTAATGAGAATGTACTGAGGTCTGGGGATCTTGAAATCTTAAATCTCACTTTATCGCTTTCTTCTACAAAAACATTTATTCTTTTTTTCATACCCCTTCCCCTACCGATAAGCAGTTTCTTCGTCACTCTTTTTCTGTCTGTGCCCTAGGGCACGGAGAACAAGAAATGATCTTTATTAAACAACCAGCACTCATGTATTTTAATGCAAAGCAGCATAATTTCGAGAAAAAAATCCAGTTAAAACTTTTCAGACATTGGATTATACTGATATTACAGCATATGTAAAGGATTTTACAGCATAGTATTATGTCGCCTTTACATTCCACTGCTGCCCAGGGAGAGGAAAATCCTACAATGGTTCTTTTTTCCTGTCTGCAAGTTTCAGTGTGCACTCTTAGGGCGACATTATTAGTTGATCAGAATTCAATTGGAACAATTCACAATTCCCGCTGGTATTTCCCCCTGTGAACCCAGCCTTTATGAGTCAAATTCCCCAGAATGGGGAACAACAGAGAGACCTTAGAACACTATGGGGCATATGTATCAAGCGAATTTTTAATCGCAAACGCTGCGATTCGCAAAATACAGCGTTTGCGATTAAAAATTCGCAAAACGGGATGTATTAGGCAAATTCCCAACGCAAAATGAAGGAATTGCTAATTTAGCGATTTCTTAATTTTGCGTAAGCATTTAAGAAATCGCAAATTGCGATTTCTTAAATGACATGTAAAAAGCACCCAAGTTGTGTGAATTATCCTTAAGAAATCGCAAATTACCACCAACTTCCAGTTGGTGGTAATTTGCGATTTCCTTTCAAAAAGCACTTTTTTGAATTTTACAAAGTGCCAAGTGGCGCTCATACATGCCCTTAGGGCATGTATGTGCGCCATATGCACACACATGCTAATTTCAGGGGTGCATCAGGGTGTCATCATGACACCCTTGCACCTTTGAAATTATTCTCAAATAGCGATTAGCAAATTGCGATTCGCTATTTGAGAATTACTTCCCATTCATTCCAATGGGTCTCCTGGCCCATAGAAATGAATGGGCAGGTATTCCTTAATTGCGATTTCGCAATTTGCTAATCGCAATTAAGGAATTTTAAGAAATCGCAAAAAGTTTGCAATTTTTTAAATACATCCCGTTTTGCAATTCTCAAATAGCGATTCTTTAAAAATCGCTATTTGAGAATCGCAAATGGTGATGTTGATACATATGCCCCTTGGTCCTTTTCCACATCCGGGTTCCAGATTCTAGGGATTTAACTGCAGACATTATTCTTCTGCTCTGAGTAATTGCAGTCAGCAAAACCAGGGCCATTATTTACACACCCAGTAAATTCTGGTGGGGAAACACAGATCTTATTGAAATTTGGTTAAGGCGGTAACATCGCAAGCTAGACCTGACTTGAAATGAGGGCCTAAATGCTTTAAGTTTTGACCATACTGAGACAACACACAACCAACTTCCTCCCCAGGCCCTTTACCTGTCACGATGACCAAGAAGGAAATTTGAATCCTACATAGTCAGTTGGAAAAGGCACAGTGTCTGCTACAGGAAAAAAACTTAACAAGCTCTAGCAACAAGTGAGTTGATTGGTTTCCATTCTATACATAGAGGTAAGAAAATAGCTGTCAACTCCTCTCAAATTTGCAGAATTGGTTAAGAAATGCAAAGCAAGCTTTAAAGTGTTCAGAAGGTGACATATATGAGTGATACAAGAACCTTAAATGGATAAATAAATAATTTTGCTTACTACAGGTCTTCCAGTTTTAAAGGCTTTCGCCTTGCTGTCTTCTAGCTGGAGTAGAGAGCATCTTCCATGCCTGGAAGTTATTGTGTTCCACAAGGAACAGAATTTGAAGAAAGTTGAGATAGTCTGAAAAGGCATCAGCAAATAGGGTGGACTCTGGGAACCCACAAGAGGTATCTGCAAAATCATTAGGAAAATCCCATCTTGATATTAAGAAAGACAGAAACCGTGATGGCAGGAAGAAGCAAAAGTCAGTGCTGCAGGTATAAAAGCTGAAATTCTCCAGACTGTTACTCCACATTCTCAATAACTTTGTTGTCCTATTTCTAACCAGGGTTTTTATCATTTATTTGATGGTTCCAGCTCCATCTCTTGTGATGGAAGGCTAATCCGTTCAGCAAACATCTGATTGAAATACATTTTCCAAATATTTCTTCGGATCCACCTGTCACAAATTACAGAGACCACTGGATGCAGGGGTTGACTTTTTTTGACAATTTGAATGTTTCTCTTAAGAAATCTGAAAACTGTACTTCATGTGAATAGCTGCTTAAATCATCCATCCTCCTGAATGCCCATCTTTATCTACTTTGGGGCGATGTGGTCCCCATTGCAATACACTGCACAATACAGTATTCAAAGTCATTTCTCAGCAGGTACACACCCATTTTTCTTCTCAGTTGTTTGCAGCATCCTTGCGTTCCTACAGCTAGGTCTTTGTACAACACAGCTATTCAGTGCTTTTGATTCTACATTATTTTCTGTAACAATCTGGCAACCAAACTGAAAATGGATCACAGAAAAGTTGCAAAATCTGTGTTTTACCTTCAAATCCTATCTCCAATGTTACTTGTGATGGTCTGGAAGAAATCATGTAAGGGAATAAATCCTGAATGCCTAATTTGAAGCATTGTTTTGCACAGAATGGACTTCACTTATCTGTACCTTTTTCACCCATTATTCTGCCTGTGAGCTGTGCTGGGATCTTCTATAATAGAGAAATCTAAATACTGTGAAATTATATACACATCAGTCCGTGACTTGCCACCCTTATCCATCTTTTTGTTTATTTCACTAATTACTCCAGGCATCAACATCATTTCGTTGCTGAGAAGTATGTAACATAACTTGAAGTCATAAGCAGTAACCTCTCTAATGCAAGCTCAGCTCACCCCTTTTAGTATACCAACAAATCTATTGCAATGCACTTAACTCACTTCTTATTCGATAAATGGAATGCTGGACACTCTCTATTGAAGACAATAGAGTGGAATAGAGCCAATAATGGTGGGCATGGACTTTCTGCTTCAACATTCCAATGTCCCCCTTTCTGTTTCTCTATGTTGAGTTTAGAACAATCGACCCTCAGTGGGTGTAATGTTCTAATAGGAGGCGGCTCGATCTCATAACTTCGCTAGAGGCATTAAAGAAATGGTACAGCCTTCCACAGCAGGCCGTATTGTTATATTAGAACATTAGAATGTTGAACACTCCATTGAATACAATGGAGTGCTCTAGGCTTCTACGGGCCGGTAGAAGCCTGCAGACCAACATTCTATTGTTTTTCATTCACAGCTGCTGCTGTGAACAAAGGCCTCTCGGGCCTGCGGTGATTTAAATCCCCTCGGGCACCGAGAGGCCTTTGTTTTGACCAATTAGGACATTCTGCCCTCTTGGGCAAAATGTTCTATTAGTTTTAGCGCCCTCCTAGCTCTACTTGCCATTAAAGGCCCGCTCCCTTGTTAAAGGCCCTCGCCGAAGGCTGGAGCAGGCCTTTAATGGTCGGTAGAGCCCGCTAGGTCAGGCTCTAAGGCTATAATAGGTAACAATATAGTCATCCTGTCAGCGAACATTATTGAACAATCTACAGGCGATAAAATACCACCAATCATTTGTAATAAGAAAATTATAAACCATGGATCAGTTCTCTGAACTTACATGAGCTAAAGCTTAGTGTCCTTATCAGGTTACGGAACCTCTCTTGTTTATAAGCTTTAGGATCCAAATCTCCTAAAAATACATAGTGTATTCCTTCCAGAGCAACACATAGCATGTGATCTTCATACCCCAGTCTAGGAACCAGGTGTATACTGTGCCATGATGGGCAGTATTAGATATGCATTTCAAAGCCATTATTGGCATTTTCATTAAAATAATGTGTTGTTTTAAAAAAAAATGAATTTACAATGCATTTCTAGACTGAAAAATGGGTATGACTTATCGGTTATATATGTTATATGTCTTTGTGTTATCTTTATTTATTGTGCTGGATAAAGGACCTCAGTCACACATGATCAGGATATTGTAATTAGCTAAGGTGGTCCATTAATATAAGGAAGGTCAAGACCATTGCAGGCCACAGAACTCATCAATGGGATGTCCATAGACTGATTACGTGCAGGGTGAAGTCTATGAATATAAAGAAGGTCAAGACTATTGCAGGCCACAGAACTCATCAATGGGATGTCATAGACTGATTACGTGCAGGACGAAGTCTATGTTTTTTTATATTTTGGCCTCATGCCCTTTAAATAATGTTTCTGGCAGATCCAAATGAGGTCATTCCCTGCAGTAGGGATTGCAAGGCAATGGGCCAAAAGTGCAAATACTTAGAAGTGCTAATGTCCTGTGCCCATGCTATGTCTTTCTTTGCGATGGATCTTTGAATTGTGTATTAAGAGTCAAGGAGCAATTTTAGACATCTCAAATCAATAAAAATGTATGTTCAGTCAATGATGAGAGTTGTATTGTCATTAAAAATTTGTATTTCTCAGTAGGAGATTAGTAAATATATGTTTATTTCTGATCTTTATTCAGTTAGCCCTTCACTCAATTAAGTTTACAGAAATCTCATCATAAAGAAAATTGGCTAGAACAGGTCAATCATCAATATCAATTAAATTAAGCGTACTCCATAAAGGAATGGAATCCCTATTCTCTAAATCAGGGTAAAAGTGTTGGTCTATAGTAAACCCATAAAGAGTTTGAATGGGAATGGAAAAGACTGATCACAAGGAGCATGTAGCTTCAAACTCAAGCTAAATAGCACAATTACCCATGAAGAGTATTTCATAAGACTCAGCCGAGTTTCAGATAAACATACAGTTGCACTAGCAATCTGTCAAATCTAAGTAATATCAGGTAAAGGAGGGAAACAGTAGCAGCAGTAGCTACCACTGTCAAAGGTCTGGGTCAATCCTCCAAGCAAAAACACAGAAGAGAAGAGCTCTAGCTACCTAGAAACACACCCTAATATTAAAGTCAAGAAAACATCAAAAACATTGTTGCCGGTTTATTCATCCACAAAAAAATGAGAGAACAGGTTTCTTCGGTAAGCAAGTTCAGCTCCTCTATTTACGTGGAAATACATGTGGATTAAACTTTTTATCATACTGTATAGTCTTGCGAGAATAAGTTCTGGAAACATCAGGAATAGTCCCATACGCTTCTCAAATCCATTGACCTTCTATATCTCCACTTGTTTCACTGCAAAAAACAAAGAACTACTAACTGAAAGACAAATCATAGTTTCGTAATACATTTTTTAAATCTAAACGACCGTTATTTATTGCTTACTGCGGAAGTTATTTTTCAATTTTTATAAGAAACATTAAGAGATAGGAAGTTCATGACATTCAAGAATAAATGTTGCAGAGTGAAAAATAATTTTTGTTAAATGTGAAAATTCTGCAGGTTACGACAACACCTCTAAGCATGCAACTCTAAGGTCAAGCTGCTAAATCACTTTGTGCACATTTCAGCAATATGGAGCTTCCTTTTAACTAGCAAAATGTTGTCAGGGTTTTGTCTGCGACCTACATGGATAACAATGATTGCCTACAGTGAATGAGCACATTGCAAATGTGTGTCAGTTTAACATTAAGTTTTACATTTTTCACGACACATTTAGCTTACAATTCATTAATTTTCCATTCTAAATTTAGGCTCTATTAGTAGCATACAACAGTGGACACTCAATCAGTTTCCCCCTAAAAGCATCCTGTGCTTTCTACAAACTCCCTCTGTGTCGCTACATACCTGGTGGAAGGGATGAGAGTGCTGGTCATATGGCATCTGCTCCCCTATCTTCCACCACCTCCCCCTGTTCTCCACAAGCACTCATGATAAGTCTGATGAGTGGGTACAGCACCACTCCTTCAGCACAATTTCTCAACAGACAGGAGAGAAGTAGCGGTAGGACAGGGGAGGATGGCGACGGGTGACAGCACCCCCTGCTTCCATCAAGCCATTACAGTCCTGGTGAAATTGAGGTTCTTTCTTGGTCTCATCAACATCTCTTTCACTGTGTTGGAGCTGTTGCGTGTGAGGTGAGTTCTCATCACTCTCATATATTGGAGGAGGAGTAGCAGAAGCTGAGTGGCTGGACACTGAAATTGATATGTACATGGCCAGGAAGGAGGTGTGGGGGTAAGTAAGAACTTAAATACAAGCAGTGGCGGATCCTTCACTAAGGCTGAGGAGCGTCGCCCCACTGCATTGAAGCAGTGAAATAAAGGAAAAATTAAATGATATTAACTTGATGTTATTATCATTTTATTTCTCCCAGTTGCTGCAGCTTTGAGGGGGCGGGGCTGCTCTAATCACAGAGCAGGGAGAGGAGTGGTGGCCACACTAAGTGCACATGACTGTTTGGACGGCCGTCTTGGCCCAGCCAAACAGTAATGCATTCTTTGCGTGTTCTCCACCCAGGCTACAGGCACTCAGACCAATCACAAAGCTGCATACAACGTTATGATTGGCTCAGGGAAGCATGGAATCCCTAGGGCTTCTTGTTCGTCCTCACGTGGAGGAGAGATGACGTGCAAGAGATGTGGCGAGGAGGTACGTTTTTCTTCACTGAATATAAGTGAAGGAAAGGGGGGGGTGATGGCAAGCATAACTATCTTTTAATATGCTATTTGGAAAACACTGGAAGAAGAAAATGAGGAAGAGTAGAAGGCAGGCAGATATTTTTGGACACTGCACAGAAAAGCACAGAAAATATATTTTTGGATGAGTCCCTAACTCCCTAGCTCTCCATAGTGGCAGACTGTGCAAGATATGTATCAGAGTTTGCAATTAAAATGCTTTTTAGAAGTTGAAAACTACTTTACCTTTGTCTTTCGTAGCAATGACTAAAACTCATACTGTTTGCAAGCTTTCATATTAAGCACTGTAACTTCAAATTGTTTCAAGAACAGTTGTGGTCAATGTGCTCCCGGGACTACATGAAAAAAAGATTTGACATAAAAACATTGATTGTGTTCTTCAGGGGTGATGGAGAGCAGTACACTGTCTCTTTTCCTCAGTGGGTCTGGGAGGAGCCAAGGGTCTCTGTGTTGATTTTGAGATAAAAGGACCATCTACCAGCTCGTCTGATTGTAAAGCCTGCGAGAGATGGTGATTAGAGATGCAACAAAAATCATTTGTTTTAGAATGCTCAACATTGCAGGGTTTTGGCAAGACTCAGATAAGGTTTTCAGATGATAGTTGGAGCCTTTGATGCTGCTTGACTATTTCCAAGACTTTGCGCCATGTGCTCCCACACTCATCCCTCTTTAGGACCTCATTATGAACTGGGTTAGAAAATAGTTTAGTAATATCACCGCAGAAATACTTATACCGTGGGGTGAAGCCTCATTGTACACAAGCAATCATAAGCTTGATGTGAAATTGCACTTACTACATGCACAATGACCAGATTCCAAAATTCCACATGCGACTTACAATACATTCACAAAAACCCAGGAGCCACATTTTGCCAATTCACATCATTACAAAGGTTGAAACCTGCATGACAAGAGGTACCTGGGCGAAGAGCAGTGTTGATAAGTGGATTATTACTAGGGGTAAGTGTCTAACCACCACTGGCAATAATGCCCCTAACACAATCTATGTAACAAAGAAATAAACCTGAACCACTTTTATTTTAATATAGCGTATTTTGCTTTCCGCTGGGACAAACGGTTAAATTTCGCTTGCACCAGTATTATATTTTATACCTTTTATTAAAGTTTTTTTCTTAAAACAAAAATTTGCATCTATAGTCACACACAAACATGGGACAAATTAGTCTAAATACAAAAAGAACATTTGTGATGTTGAATTACAAAACTTTACGCAAAAAGTATGTGTATTGGATACATAATGTGAAAAAGAAATAATGTGAAAAAAACATTACTTAACTAAGTGAACATCCAATATAATGATGATTTTCAATCTCAAAATGTTTTATACATCAAAATTTCAATTAAGAAAATATAGGGAAACACATGGGGTGATTTACTGTCTAGTGCATACAACTTTTACACTATATCTAAACAGAATGACTTCCTAATCAGTGTTTCTGTCTTTAGTCATCATAAGCCGACGCGTTTCAAGTCTCAAGTATTCAATACAGGGACTTTCATCAGGGCTTTCATCAGAGCTCTTTGATTTGGCAGCACTGTCGGTTTTCTAAAAAAATGGATGTGTAAAGGGAAAGGAATTTTAATTATTAATACTGAGGAATTAGGAAGTCATTCTGTCTAGATATAGTGTAAAAGTTGTATGCACTAGACAGCAAATCACCTCATGTGTTTCCCTATATTTTCTTAATTGAAATTTTGATGTATAAAACATTTTGAGATTGAAAATCATCATTTTACTGGATGTTCACTTAGTTTAGTAATGTTTTTTTCACATTATTGTTTTTTCACATTATGTATCCAATACACATACTTTTTGCGTAAAGTTTTGTAATTCAACATCACAAATGTTCTTTTTGTATTTAGACTAATTTGTCCCATGTTGATGTGACTATATATGCAAAAAATATTTTTTTAAACTTTAATAAAAGGTATAAAATATAATACCGGTGCAAGCGAAATTTAACCGTTTGTCCCAGCGGAAAGTAAAATACGCTATATTAAAATAAAACAGGTTCAGGCTTATTTCTTTGTTACATATATAAAACGGCCCCTGCCAGAACCTGGCTTCTAGGGCCATACTCCTCTTGTACTAACACAATCTAGGGATCAGAATATGTCTCAGAAAATTATTCACATGCTCAAACCTTGGGAGCTTGGCTGTGAGCACGCAGGCGTAACTTCACACAACACACAATAAAAATCCAACACCAATTTATAAAAAATGGAAATATTTTTATCTTTAAAATGACGCCAAAAAAAGATCCAATGTAGAGAACCGGAGATTTGATTTTTGAAAGATGTAGCACTATATAGCACATAGAAACCTATAGCACCTATTTGAACATTTGGTTGCGCTAGACTGGGACAAAGTAAAAGCTTTAGGCGGACCGCGATGGAGCCCTGTGCATCTACCGCTCGCGGCAGGTCTCAGTCAAAGTGTTTACCTTCTGACTTAGAAACTTTACTGGAGCTTTTCTTCCCCGGGTCTCTGGAGCTCTCATCCAGTCCGGATTCGGTAAGGGTTCACCGGCTTGCCTTGCGACGAGCTCCTAGTAAAACGTATGGAAATCAGACCTCAGAGCTTTCAGGCGGGACAATCAGAGATCCAGGCCGGCATGTGGTTGAAGGTGGGCAGCTTGACTCTTGCGGTTGATCCTGTCACCTTTCCTACATTCGGACTAGCAAACTTTTATGGAGTTTTTCTTCAGGGGTTCCTCACTGCTCTTCACCAGGCCGGCTTCAGTGAGGGTTCGCTGGTTTGGGTTTCAGCCAACTACAGGTCAAACTCTGGAAGTCAGATCTCCGGAGCCTTTCAGAGGGATGAACCTGGACAGCAAGCCGGCTCATGGTTGAGGGTCGCCAGCTTGGTTTTCCCAGGTCGAGTCGGTCCACTTATGGAGCTTTTTTCCAAAGTTGTTCCGAATTTCTGGAACTTCTTCCTGAAGTTCCTTTGACGGTCTCAAAGTGTCCAAAACTTACTCCAAGGGTCTGGCAGCTCCAAGATCATCCTTGAAAGTTTGGGACTTCAGTTCCCACAATCCACTTGGACAAAACCCTTACAAATCCACTGGTAGTACTCCAGTCTGGGGATTCTTGGTGGTGATGGTCCAGGTGAGCTCTGTTAATCTGTAGCTTGCAGGGACTCCACTCTTTAGTACTTTTGAAGCTAGTTGGTCCACAGGGCTGTGAAGTCTTCAGAGTGCAGGGCCTTGTTGGTGCAAATCAAACTTCTCAGCATGGACTGTTCTTCTTCTTCTTGTTTCAAGCTGCAGATCTGAGATGCTCTGCCCCTCTCAGATATGTATTCAGTGTTTTCTGGGTCAAGCAGTAATGCACTCCTGTTCAATGAGGTCCAGGGCAACACCCAGATCAGACCACATCCTTCAAAGTAGACTCCCAGAGAGCACCATTTCTCAAAATTTCAACATGGCTGATTTTTCAGCAAAGAGGCAAGAGCTGGCTAAACCAACCTCGAGGATGGTTCAGCTCCAAATTGTCCCTCCCCCGGCATCTGCACATTCCTTGCTTAAGCGTGCTCTCTGGCTGGGTTTAAAGAGTAGGGGTGTAAATGAAACTGGCTACTCCTGCCTGTCTCTTCCTCATATTGAAGGTTATTGTTTACGTCCCCCTGCATGGGCATTCCTATGTAGCAGAACCCTTCTCCTCCCAGAATGACTCTCTAACCCCAGGGGCTACTTATCACCTCATCACAGCAGCATGGCTAATCCACTTAACTCTAACCAATCAGGACAGATCAATGGAAGGCTGAATTTTGGCTTACATACAAGAAAGTCATATAACTTCTTGTCGATACCTTTTAGGATAAATTCAACACTAACATTTTTTTGGATTTATCAATATCATTCTCCTAAGTCCTTGAATGATATTTTCTGATTCTCCAGGCAGAAATTATTAATTAATAGCATCTGGCCATGTTAACCTATGTGGCTGGGGATCTGCAAAGGAAAAATAAACTGGGCAATTTCTCCAACACCAGGGCTTATAAAACATCTTTTATAAGGACCCTGTTTATATCTACAGGACCCCTCACCCCTAAAACAGCTAGGGAAGAATTTAGGATTCTAAATATGTACAAATATTGCAGATCCTCACTCCACAGTGCTCCTAGCACAAAAGTCGATTTTGTGCTAGGAGCACTGCGCTTACCTGCACTGGCCGCTGATGGTCAATTGGATCTAGCAATTCACTTATACCATTCCAGGCAAACAAGGGAATGATTTCATACTACAATGATGATTAATGGGCAAAATCAGTGGTTCATTTATAAGCCCCACCAATACTTATTTTGCTGTATTGGGACTCTTTTCATCATTCCCAAGAGTAGCGGTCCGCTGCTCTGACCACCAGCTTATCACCTTGAAATAATTTCCTGAGCTGGGTACAATGAATGCTGCCTGTCCTTATAGATAATCTGAGGTTCCTTCAGTTCCCTTCTGGAGGAGCTCTTGCCTGCAAATTCAGATGGGGCTATTCCCAGGAGAAGGAGGGTCAGAACTGATTTGCAGAAGGTGGGTCTTTATCTTGAGTGGCATAGCGGGCATGACAAAGGGATGTTATGTTACCAAAAGGGAATGCCAGTCATTTAGACTATTTACAAGCATTCATAGCATCACTTTTTGTGGTGTGTTTGATATACCTATAGCTAGACCCTCAGCCTGGACAAGGCAATGCATTTATTTGCATGGCATCCATTTGCCAGTTGGATGTGAGAGCACATCTTTGTGAGCAGGTCACCTGCATGCTGTCCAGTCCACTTTGGACTACACATAGAATGTAAGTGAAAACTAGCTTACAAAGTACACTCTGTGACCCCACTTTTTCAAAATTTACTCAGAGTGAGACTCCTCTCTGAACCTCCATTGAGAAAAAGAGCTTGTTTGCTCTCTGCAGTCTGTATTTAGCCATTGTCCATGCAGGCTGTGGACTGTGCCAATTGAGGATGCGGGTGGCCTACTAAGAAATATTTTTGGGACATACACTTATGTTTTTTAACAAATAAAACACTGTGTGAAATCCTGATAGCTCTCTTGAGATATGTGATCTCAGAATCTAACTGAAGAAAGACTTCTATCAATATTGCTTGTAAAAATGTGTGACTCCTGGCCTCGTCCTTTCTCTGCTTTTTCTGCTTACCCATGACTCTTCATCCTTCTTCCAACTTCTTAATATTCTCCTAACCTCAGCCCAACATTATAACAGTGACATCACATACACTTCAGTGATGGCGCAATCCAAAATCAATCCAAAGGTCCTCATTTATGAAAAGTGTTGCATTGTTGTGTGAAATCAGCAATGCAGCACTTTTCAGTGCATCCTACTTGCACACCTTGGATATGCCGTATTTACTGTATGTCGCTCCATTTCACACAGAGTCAACCGATACGTCAGTATTCCTGATGGCTCAGTAATGGTGCACTGCTGGAGTGTGTCACAAAACAGACGCAACTCCTGCAATGTGTCATTACACATGGGTAAGTCCCATGTTAAAGGTGCCTGCGTCAGCCTTATGCCTGCTGTGAGGCAGGTGTAAGGGTTTGACGTAGTGGCGTCCTATAAGTGGTGTAGGGAAATCTGATAGACTTAACTGCGCCACTTCTACGACCCTTTTTTGCGGGGGCATACCCACCCTGCACACATTATACCTGTCACAGATATAATGTAGGGCATGGGTGTACAAAGTGGCGCACCTGCCTAGATGCGTCACTTTGTAAATAGGACGCAGTGTGGCTCATATTTTACGCCTCTGCAGTGTCACAAAAAGTGACACAACGGTGGCATAAAGGGCTCATAGATAAGGCCCAAAATCTTTTGCGTCCCATTACTCACACAGACATCTGTTACACAGACACATATGGAAATGATGGAGACCCTGAGATATGCAACCCTCTTTTGGTCAACAATACAAGGCTGCAATAAAGTCTCTTCAGACGAAAGAACACGCTATTGTGCAACTGTAGATTTGTCATTGCTCCAATACCATCTACATTTTGGGCAAATCACTGACAACTAACATCACATTCAGAATCTGACCCTTACTTGGTCTTTTAGCTGCATAAGTTTTTACAACACATATCTTGGAGGGTTTGAGATGTGCTGGTAGATGTAGAATGCTTTGTTCTGAAACACCAATAAGTGTAATTTTTATTCCTATCAAAATGTTCCTCCACTTCATTTGAAAGTGTATCAACCTCTTCACGCATTCCTCCTGGTGGACTTTCCCATATTCCTATTCCTTGCAGTATAAATCTTGTGTGGTACAACTGACAACCTTACATTTCCCTGGTTACTCATCTATGGCCAAGAAAGAATGTTTAAGATTATTGAAAAATCGCTATCAGTTTCTAAAATTCACAACAAAGAATAGTAAGCTTTTGCACTAATTTCAGAGAAAAAAGTTGGAAGAACCATGGAATTGCCACCCCACAAGACCTTCATAGCCGACTCTGTGATATGGTGAGCGCAAGATAAGTGGTTTTATTTTAATTTTTATTTTAGTCCCCCTCGTTGTCTGTTTACTCCCACCCCACACCACCTCACCACTCTAACCTGCACTGACGGCGGCTGACATACATACACATGTGCATTCACAACACTCACTCATTCAAATACTCATATATACATATGTTCATACATACATGACCGCACGCACCAAAACATCACAACAAAACGTACCCTTACTGCAGATCTCTGGGAGGGAAGCCTCTGAGGTAACAGGAGAGTTGGGACTGCTGCCTTCCCTCATTGGATTGGCTGACCTAAGTCAGCCAATAAGGGAAGGCAGCAAGCAGTTCCTCACTAGTCACAGAGTGGGATGGGGGTCATTGAGACTGCTGACCTCACCCCACTCTGTGACGAGGTGTCGCTGATTGACACTCTGTGCTGGGCACTTCAGGGCTTAAAACTGAATCTCCCAGGTCCAAGGGAATCAGTGATGTTCCTCCTCGTCACAAGAGGCAGGGCCTCAAGGCACTTTTGCCAGGCTGAGGAGGTCACTCCCACAGGGCTATGAAATCCTCAGTCTGGCAAAATAAAGCTCAGGCATCGGTAGCCTGCACATTTAGTGCATGTCTAGCTCATGGCTGCCTGACCTAAACAAGAAGAGTGTTTGTCAGGCTGACCTTTGTTCGGCGTGACAAACACGCTTCTTGTCGGGAAAAAAGGTGGGGGGGGTGACCCCTCCGCCCACATGGACGGGCTGTGGCTGTTAAAGACCACATGCAGCACCGTGCATGTAGCCGGGAGCACGAATGACTGTATAATCAACTAGGCTATGTCAGGAAGTGAATTAAATTCGCACTAGATTAATGATCTGTAAGCAGGTTACTGAATAAGTCTGCACGGATATTAAATGAGCCAGAGTGTATGATTTATAGACATATTAAATGCTTCTTTGCTGGGAGCAAGCTCTGACTTCCTGGTGTGTTGTCAGATTCTATGGCTTTACTCAACCCTACTAGCATGATGCTCACAAAAGTAGGGTGACCTGGGGGACACGGTTGTGCAGAGGCTTTGTCTTTGGAAACCTCCTTTCTCCTCATCTTTTTTCTCACCAAGTTGCAGGTAAATCCTGCCCTTGAACTCAATAATGATACACTGAGTGTATCCCATCATCACTGATCTAATCATGCACGTGTGCACTCTTTAATCCTACTTATAGTCCGACTAGTAATCAAGTTTCATTTAAGTTAATTAGCCTACGGCACATTCCTCAGTTGATTTCTTAGACCTTGATTACAAGCCATGCAAATTTATATGCGGGGATGCCTTGTGACCTTAAAAAAATTTGATTTCCCGCACAGAACGTGACTATTACAAGTTAATCCCCATTAAATGGGATATTACAGGCAAAACTCTGTATAAAATTCCCAAATTTGTGAGGATTCATAGTCACATTTACCACCTGATAAATGTGAGAGGAAGGGGATGGTATGTTGAGGGCAGGTGGAGAGGATGAGAGAATGTGGCCCACAGGCCTGAGATTTAAAATGGGGTTCGGGGGAGGAGGCCAGATGGTACCTGCAGCCTAAGCCTATAGTGGTTTAATCAGCTGGACTTTCTGGCTTGGAAAATCTGGCCCAGTGTTCTCACACCCATAAAACCTGGATGTGGGAACACCCGTCCAGTTAATTAGGAGAAGCACTATACCAACCAAGCATTCCCTTTCGTCCAACTTGAAATTAGGACTTTTTAAATTTGTTTCCTTCAATATTGTAGAAGATTCTTTAGCCTCCCCTAAACCCCTCCACCACATTAAGAGAAAAATTCAAAGGAGAGCTGGGAAGTAATCAAGATTTACAAAGGCAAAACATGAGCGTAGTGCAAAACCTCAGGCTCTGAGATGTCCAAAGCTCAAGACGCCATGTACAAAGCATCTTTGCTGTGCTATGTTTCCTCGGTGATTAGCATATAGATGTGTTATGACTCAACAGCACATAGGTGTCGTGACTCACAAAGTTACCTTTCTTTGCAAAGTCCAACTGAACTCACTCAGTTTATACAAAGTGCTTGTTCGAAGTGTACACGTATCCATTTTAATTCACAGCTGTCTAAGTGAATGCAGTGACACCTATTGCAAGTCCTTGTGAATAACGTGTCATAGAGCATCAAAGTGATGTTCTACCTTTCTTTGAACTCGAGAAAGGTATGCACTGGTGCTTTCTTACCACATCTGCTGTCGCGAGGCATAGAAGGACTTGGAACTGCTAAGGACAGGCGATAACTACTCACGAAGTGCAAATTGTCCATTTCAGATTGCTTCCAGTGAGTGTGCAATAACATGTATTGCAAGGAACAAACATTTATTTATTTATTTATTTATAAAGCGCGACATTCATCCCACGGGGATATCATGGCGCTAAGGTAGCAAGCTCATGTAGTAAGGGTGAAAGGGCTGCTGACGTCCGACATCAGTCCTTGAGGAATAGGTGGGTTTTGAGTTTCTTTCTGAAAGCCATGTTGTCCTCAGTGAGACGTAAATCCTGTGGAAGCTTGTTCCAGTGCATAGCTGCAAAGTCTGTGAAGGTGCGACCGCCTGCCCTAGTCTTTTTGATACTTTTTGTCTCTGCTAACGCCTGATGGCATGACCTTAAGCACCTGGATGGGGCATAAAATTTGATTTTATTCCGAAGAACCCTGGGGCTGAATTGATAAAGCGCCTTGTGTGCATGGCCCAAAAGCTTAAATCTCACTCTTTGATGCAGGGGCAGCCAGTGAAGTTGCCTCAAGCATTCAGTTGCTGAACTGTATCTGCCCTTGTTGTACACCAGTTTGGCCGCTGCGTTTTGTATCACCTGCAGGCGTTTGAAAAGGTAATCTGCCATGCCAACGAACAGTGCATTTCCGTAATCTAACCTACTAATAAGTAGGGCATGTGTGATTGTTCTCCTGCATTCCAATGGGATCCAGGGGAAGAGGAGGAAACATTGATCCCAAGGATCCCTCAATGACCCTCCCATCTTCGCAGTTTCGTTTACATTGTACCGCTCCATGTGACATTGGCTCCTGTTCCTCCGAGGACTAAGGAGCCTAATGTCAGCATGTGGATAAAGCAAACAGTGTGACAAAGTTTTGCTCTCCCACCCTTTGAAATGAAGCCGATGAGCAGTGTGCACCTTACTGCCCACAACACATTTGCAAAGTGAGGGATTAGTGAATTGCTCTTTTTTGTGAAAAACTATTGCAATAGCAGTAATGCAGCCGTTTCATTCTTACATTGACCCTCATGCCTATTGCCAACACTATCAATCATGGTTTTGTCCAAAAATAGCACTGAGACAGTCTCTCATCTGGTGTTGGAAAACTTTCTCCAAAGAGCTGATTTCAGGAAACGTGTTTTCTGTTGGTGCTTTATCTAGCCCTGGCTTTTGGCATCCTTCACAAAACTGATTATCTATTGATCACTTCTGGAAAAGCCAACTCTCTGGCCCTGTCTGTGTTGTCTATCTTAGCTAGGGTAACCACTTCAGTTCTTCACGGACACTAGTTCCATTGCTGGCTTGTCACCTACAAATCACTATTATCCAGTGTGTTAGTATATTAAAGGCCATTGTAAACAACCCAAGATGACAATATCCAGAAAGCATGAAGTTGTAACATAGAAGGCAAAGATTAAAAACATGGATCAAAATGGCCACCGTAATCACAGCCAAAGATGGCTAAATCTCTAGTTTCTTTCAGGATTATAAACATTTGCAACTAAATTCAAAATGGCCATCATTAATGATCCCTCTTGAGACACATTAAGTCATGCCTTCCTACCCGCTTGAAGAGTGTAGGAGACAATCGCACTCTTTAATTCTCAAAAATAGTAATTCAAATAAATCTTTAAAGGGTGCAGGTGAGTATCACCTTCTGATCCGTAGGGGTGAAACTATAAAAGAATAGCGTCCTCCTCAATGGGAAAAACGTCCCCACTGATCACTTAAAAAAATCAAATTCTACTTGTTGTTTCTTTCCATAAATGCAACTTGATCCATTCCTACATCCAATCTTCTTTTTATTATCATGGCATCTCATCAGAACATTAGTGTTCAAATATCACACTGTTTGGATAATTGTACATCAGATATCCGTAACAATGCAACCCAATGCATTTCGGGACCAGCCCGCCATCAGGGGAAATGTTTAACAAAATGTAATCAATCAATAGAATCATGATACTATCATGCAGGCAATTCTTGTAACTCACAAAATCAAAAGATGTAATCAGAAAAGAAGCAGTCTTTTAGAAAGAGCAAATACGAATATCAGGTGCACAGAATCATTAACTGAATTTGCTTAATAAAACAAATCATATAGTTCACAAAGTCAACAAAAGTCAAGAATAATCAGTAATACCAGAGAAGTCTTCAAAATAATCACGTAAAGCAGACATGTACACAGAATCAAAAGAGCTCCCCATGCATACTGCATGATGTTGTACTGCCCCTGTTGATGATCATAAGGTGTTGTTGTCTAGTCTTTCTATAAGTACCTTACTGCCTTTGAGAGGTGTCTTTATTAACACCTCTCCTTTACTTGCTGGTCTCAAGATGTTTGACAGGATTACTTTGATCATCAGAACTTTGAGCTGGCAACTAATGGAATTTCGGTATCAGTTTAAATTAGGTTGCCTCCTTGAAAAGTGCCAAGACAATTGTGTTTGGCTATGTTAAATCCGACCTACTTCATTGTAAGTACTTCTGACATTTGGATATTCCAAAAATTGTTAACATGATTAAAGTGCTAGAGGCGACACAATTATTTGTCCCTATCCGGATTAAGTTTCTGAGGGAAACTGAAAATTGCGCTCCTTAAACCTGCCATGATTCACTTCTTTGTTAGTTCTCATGATGTATTTTGTACATATCTTGTTTTGCTGATTTTTTTAAAACATTTTTTGCTGTGTTTTATATGATATTATATGTAATATTACACCACTTGTAGTTGATGAACAGTGCTGCATTAGTAATTTTTGGGAAATCTTTATTTAAAAAAACAATATATAAAATTTTAAAAAAAAGATAATTCCTTTGTTGAGCACAATGGTCTTCAAGAAAATGACTGCCTGTAACAGCGCTTAGAAAGTTCAGGGGCAAACCAACCCAAAACGCTAGAGCTCGTACACTTTTTTGTGTATCTACTTCACAAAGGAGGGCAATGGGTGTTCACTTCCTAGACCGCTGTCTCTTCCTTGTATCTCAGCAACAGTGAGTGTAAGAATGTCATCGGTAAAATCTCTATCTCCTAAAGGCATCATTCAGATTTTTTGCAACACATGCTCAGAGAATAAGGCCTTCTGTCCCATGCTGGCATCCGTGTCTGTAGTCTCCTTCAGTACACAGGCACGGCCATACTTGGCGTGTGAGCTGTTTGAAACTTACTGCAAAGTGATGCAGTAAATAGGGTCCTGTGCTGTGGTATGACCAAGCTTTTTGGGAAACAGTCATTGTGCTTTAATATTCCTCTTAAAATGTTCAAAGATGTTTATTTCTCACCTTACTAGAAATTTCCTGTGCACTACTGAAGGATCCTTTTAACCAATCCTCTCCACTCATACTTCTTCTACAAAGCAAACACATTTACAAGGGCTTATCTCCACAGGAACGTCACTTTTTGAGACGTTCCTCTGGCGATAAGCCCTTCGCCTTGTTTAACATGGCTTAACGCCGCCTTGTAAATAAGGGCCTCTTGCAGGCTACACTTAGCGTGAAAGGGGCGGATAATGGGAGTTGCGGTGGGCATTCCGCCGAAACATCCATTGATTTTTCTGCTGCCCCTATTTACAAGGGTGGCCTAATTACAATGGGGCAGCACCAAAATTAAGACCAGGGAAAACCTGGTCTTAACGTGGCGAAATGAGGAGAAACGGTTAATTTCTCCTTGTTTTTGCTGTTTCTTTGTGCGCTGCATTGTGCAGCACATATAAAAACAACAAATCGCCATGAATGATTGTTTATGTGCAGGAAGGTGTCCCTTCCTACACATAAAACAATCATTAGAAAAATGATGATTTGCAACTTCTATATGTGCAGCAGAATGCAGCACATGTAGCAGTTACAAATCACCATTAGTGATTGATTATTTAGAGGATGGGACACCTTCCTGCATGTAAACGATAATTTCCTCAACACAGGCACCCTTGCACTATGGTGCAAGGGTGCTAACGTTGGCGCTAGGCAGCTGATTTCAGCGCCAGAGGAAACGCAGGGATGTGTCGCAATGTGGCACGTTTTCAGAATGGCGAAGCATAGCGTTAGCAATTTTTGCTTAACGCCATGATTCGCCAATCACTTATAAATATGCCCCTTCATTTCTTTCATATCCCACGCACAAAGATCCAACCCTTCATCAATGACAATGTCTTCTGTATAGTCAGGATTTTTCATGAGCAGCTTCACCCGTGTCAAGGAAACGCTTTTACATCTCATACGTTGGTTTCTTATCAGAGAATCTGTTGGAACCCTCAAATCTCTTTCTAGAGCCAACCTCCTTAACCCACTCAACGATCTCACTTTTGTTTTCAGGTCTAAAAAAAAAAGGTTTATGTCTGGCTTGTACTGATTACCGAAAATTAGTCTTCCCTAATTGTTCTACCAAGTTACCACTGATGGTCTTTTATTTGTTTGCTAAAAGTGGTAGAGGGGAGTAAAACAAGTCATGGTTATACTTTCAAATCATATTCTAAAGGACCACAGACTCTGAATTCCAATTTTGTGGATTTATTATAAGGCCAAAAATAATTGAATGTAAACACACCTGAGTATAAGAGTATACAGATATACAGACATGAAAATCAATACAGAGCCCATTTTACGAATATAGTTCATCCGACATAAAAGGCATAATATGATGAACTCCAAAATAAAAATACAGCAAAGAATAGAAGCTGAGTCGAGTTCTCTTTTCATCTGGGAGGAAAACAAAACAAAGAAAAATAATCTTTCCCTACACTGCTCTAATCGAGGGTCCTACCTATTTCTCTTATATCATTTCCCAAAGGTGTCAGCACGTGTTGACTTCCTAAGAAGTTCTCACGTCAAATGGGTTTCCTAGCTCAAGGCTATGGAGCTCGCTCTAAGATGCTCCTTCTCCTCCGAGAATCAGCAGAAGTTCCTTCACTCTGTCCCTGCGCATCATATCAAAAGCGGACGAAGTTCAGCCCCCAATGAATCATCTGATAAACTTCTCTATTGTATCATTTCAGTAACTTTACAGTAGCTTTAATTAATTATTCTTCATCTTCCAGTGGCCTTGGTTCCCAGACATGCCAGGCATGAAAGGAGTCCTCCCTTCTCGCCTTCCAGTCTTCTTCAAAGACATTCCGGGTACTTCCTTAAATCTAAGACTAACAAGGCTGAATTTCTGCACCTGCAGTAGGATGAGAACACGCTACTTTCAAGTACAAAAGAGATTCATTTAATTAATGTGTTTGAGCGGCCAAGGAGAATCGAAACTGTCAACCAAAATTGGGCCTACGATTCAGGCAACTTAAACTAAACATGGTTAAATTGCACGAATATAGTTTTGTCTTCCACATTACATATACAGGAATCCTGAATTTTCTAATACATGTAAGATCCTACTTGAATGTGCACACTACATTTCAATGTGAAGATAACATCGGTCAAATGCATCTTAATAATCTTAAAACACTGCAAACAATGAAATACATGTGAGTGTGTTTAAACCATGAGCATAGTGCACCCATATAAATTAGAGTGCTGTAAGCGCTCTATCAGTTCCCCCTCTTATGACTAGTGTCATAGCACCATCATTCTATCCTCTCACAATATCTTCTTGTAGAAGAGACCGACCTGAACAGAAGCTGCAGCTTGCCGTCCCTGTCTAAATCTTTCTAACCCTTTAAGATGCAGATTATGATTGTCATGCAGTCGTTCTAACTGCTGCTCTCGCCTTTTCATGGAATTTTCATTATGTCGTGCTTTCTGCCACTTGTAAGCCTTGATGGCTCCCAATAGTACAATTATACAAATGACAGCTATTATGATGTATCCCATTATCCCTTGTCCTAGACTTCCAAACCAGCTTCCAACCTTTCCTAATCCTTTACCAATTTGCTCCCAGAGTCCATCAGCAGCCAAATCCTTCAAATCTTGATGTATTTCTGAAATGTTACCAATATACTTCCGTATATCCCGACTATTGTCAGGAAAATACGTGCAGCACTGTTGATCTTTCAATAATTTACAGACTCCTCCGGCTTTTGCTAGTAACACATCTAAAGCAAGACGATTTTGAAGAACCATAGCCTTTATCGAAACCATCTCCCCATCTACAAGCAATAGAATTTGGGCCGTATTTATAGAGAGCTTGTCCACCAACGTTGCCAACTTTCTGATTTTCATATTCAAAATCACACCCAAGCTAGGTATCATGGCGCCAAGTACATCTGCTCTACTTCCTTATAAGAATCATATTTGTTCATGTACTTAAGAAATGGAACTTCTGAGAGTACCACATCATAATTCGAGAAATAGTACTCAAAATGTGCCTTACTATAAAACATGCTCAACAACACACTACATGTGATGCCATACGTCAAAGGTAAGTGATGGTATTGAATACCTTCTTCTACTGATGCTGGCAGTTGCATACACACATAACAATCTTTCGCTTCCATCATATCAACATATTCATACAATAAACGAGCATATGCATTCAGCTTGAAATCACCTTTTGATAAATCTACATGTAAAATCCGACTAGTATCCCTGATCATTTCTCTATCTTTTGCGGATGCACCCCCTTCTAAGTCTGTGACAGGTGGATCAAGTGTCACCTGTTCCCCCTTCCCTGCAGCATTTTGAGATTCAACAAAAAATGTAACAATCACCACAGTTATGACAATAAGCACCACGATAATAAGGGTACCAATTATGCGTTCTGAATTGTCAGACTCCATTTTGAACCACTGTTGATATCTTGAGGTACAAACGAAATCAACAAAGTCTCTTTTCTTTGCTTTTTCCTGATATTTGCAATGTCTCTTTATTATTCTTTGTCCATTTGATTGTTGCAATATATAGTCCAATAACACTAAACCTATTGTAGAGCTGTAGTCAGCCCTAACCCTTAGTTCTTCTTCTACTGAACGTCCTTAAATTTAAATCTTCCACTTGGGCCTAGGTTATCTTCTTTCTAAAGCCTAATGAGTTCTCATTTCACAGTTCAAGCTTCATCATTAATTATATTAGATCCAAGTACGGTAAGAGCAAGTTGCAGAATCTTTGCACAAATTTCTCCCAGTTCATGTGCAGTGGGGTGTTGACCGAAGGTAGGGAAATTAACCTGGTTAAGGATCAGAAATAATAAACCACTCAGCCTTGGTGGATCGGGGACGGTCAGTGTTAAGATTCTGAAAGCCTCAACTCCAGGTACCAGCAAATACAAATGCAAATGCAAGTACCTCAGCCAAGTACCTCAGCCTCCAAAAATACCTATGAATAATCAGGTGTATCATTATTGAGATGCCGAGGTGCAATAGGTTGAGATATGTTTTGGTAGTGATGTGTATCTTTTCACGTTGGGTTGAGGCATATCCAACTAGATGATGTGACAGTCTCACAGTGGCAAAATTGCTGTTAAGAGAACTGATTCCGCGGTTCGTATTTCCGGCCTCGGTGGAGACAGATAGAGGAACACAGTTCCATAATGAAATCATTAAGTTGTTGTGTACGGCTTTGATCATTGATCAGAGATTGCACTGTATTTACAGGTCTGAGGCTTCTGGTCTTGTAGAGCAGATAAACGGTACAATCAAGATGAGGGTGTCGAAGGTGTGTTCGTCAACTTCACTGAAATGGTCAGATGCACTGCCTTTGGTGCTGATGAGTCTGTGTAGTACTCCTGATAGGAGGACAGGGCTCTCTCCCCATGAGATACTGATGGGAAGAGCTATGCAGTTACCTACAGTGACAGCTACAGCATTGATAAACAGCACAGATGATTTGGTACTGGATTATTGTAGGGGACTGGCTGATGTGGTTAATTCTGTGTCCCACCAGGTCGAGGTTGCGACTGCATCCACCTTGAGAGACCTGCTGCATGATCTCAACCCTGGTGACTGGGTGCTTGTCCGAAAGCACGTGAAGAAGAGCTGCCTTGATGCTCGCTGGCGAGGACCCTACTAAGTGATTCTGGTCACAAGTACTGCTGTGAAGAGTGGAGGATTACCAAATTGGATTCACGCTTTGCATACTCGTCGAGTTCCAGAGCCTGTGGAGGAAACGACTCCCCGTGTTCCGAGAAAAGCAATTTAAAACGCAACAGACAGTGAAGGAACATGTCAAGTCTTAAGCATCGGTGATGAGGCTGAACAATCAACTGAGCAAGAAAGAAGAGATCAAACCGCTCCAGAGTTGAGTTCAGAACCTGACATAGACGTGATTGCAGAAGTGAACGATGAACCAGAGCAAAGTGAAAGGCCTGGTACAGAAGGATCAGATCAAGAGTAGAAGAGGAGAACAGGTGCAGAAGCAGAAAAGTGGCCGACAAGAAAAGAAAGGCTAAACATAAGGCTTGCATCTGAGAAAGATCTCGCTCTGATACCTGAAACATCTGAATCAGATCAAAGTGAAGCCGAAGGGAGATCGGATGGTATACGATGATCTAGAAGAGAGAGGGTACCATCTCAAAAGTACGCATCTCCTGAGTGGTCGTACTTGGCTGCAGATGCAGAGACCGATAAACTCCGGGAGGTTGGGGACTGGCGCAGTGAGTTACGGAGGGGACAATGAGGTACCAGCACTTGCATTTGAGGCTCAAACCCTCTCTCATACATGGACCTAGATCTGGTCACGATGTTTAAAGTCTCGGACATCTGTCCCTCTCCTTCATTCTGTAATTGATTTGCTGGATTCAATCGACACTCGCGCTTCTAATGCCCGATTTTATGACAAAAATGACATGCAGTGGCCCTCTTTTGATTTGCTATCCAATCGCCTCTTGTACCGGCATCCATTGCCCTTCCTCTTCCCTGTCCAGGTTGGTGTACCATCTGTTGACCCATTCCTCTACCATTTTCTCTACCTTGACCCATTCCTCCTCCAACCCCATATATCTGATCAGGCCTTTTGGCATTCCTTAGTTGTACCAACATCAACTTGTCTTTCACTTTATTTTGTGTCGATCCCACTTGATCACTACAGTATTTTAACGCAGAATTTCATCAATCGTTTTATTCTGCCAACAGATCAAGTGGGTCTGTATCATCAAGCTAATATCCATAGCTGCCAAGGTTTCAGATTGCTTATGTGTGACATTTTCATAGTTTCAGTGTACTTATGAGTGACATTCATGACTAAATGTGTGACACTTAGACTGGCACTTTCCCACGACCAACATCATGCACTGAAGTACATGAAAACAGACAAATATCAGAAATTACAGCCATTTGAGCTAAGAGGAACTCTAACTCTGCAGCAGGCTCTTTTAAACCTATTATTTCTGAATAATCAGCACCCTCGACCCCAACATCAGTGCCAGGTGTTGCTAAACCACAAGTAGCAAAGGGATCTCTGTGACAAAAGCAGCAACCCACTTAGCTATCCACATAAAATACAGTCTTGTAATTTGCTGGTAGACTTTCTTTGCAGCAGGCATATTAACCCTCTGTGCTACTTCATGGTGGAAATAAAAACTGCCAGTATACAAAACTCTGACCTCCAGCAGAGGGAACATGAATCACCAGCCTGATATTTGACTTACCAAGTCTCGCAGGGCTGGGAAATGAAGCCTTGGCTGCGTACTGCCACTGTCACTCTAGCTGAACTGTCTGCAGAGTTACTCACACTCGCTGCAGACAGCTTCTATTCATTCAGTCCACCTGAGGCTTTTTGACTATGGCTGTTGTCAGTTTCCAATCGCACAAACACTTCAGCTCTCCCCAATGAGGCGGGAGGTGTCCACGTTTGAGTCCTTACCTCCCACTTGTCACTGGTTGGATCATCTATAAAACCTGATTGCAGTTGCTTTCGTTTTCGCTCCAAAGGAGTTCTAAAGTGAAAGCGTGGGCAGAGCTATTAATTAGACATCTAGTTGAAGTGACTTTGCGGATATTAGAGACCTGAGAGTGACTGTGAATCACAGCTGCAACCAACCTTCGGCAGGCAGTCCCAGACAGTCACTAGCAGCTCAGAGCTTTTAGCAACATCCCTGTGCAATGCTGGGGTTTTTTAGAGCAAACTTACACCTTACATCAAAGCTACGAGTTCCAGAATGCACTGAACTATTGTCAAGAAAGATGATCCTGACCAGAATTACCAAATGAATAGTAGGATGTGACTCTTATAGTAAGTACAGTAATATTTCAATGGAATACCGCTTAGAAGATCCGGGTAACCTGAGCGGAGCGCTTCCCAGCCCTCCGCGGCACCACTCCAGCGCAGCTCGAGAGCAGTAAGGTATAACAGGCTCGCTAAGGTAGTGACGCTATATATAAAATATATTTTCAAACATTACAGACCTGAGAGTGACTGATGGAGAGCCACAGCCAGCCGCGATGAGTCTGCGGCAGCTGCGGGCTGGTCTAATCACGAGGCAGCATGAGAGGCACCAAATACTACTTGTGGAACAGGCAGCGGTGTGAGATGAGCGGGCTGCCAAACTTAACTAAGAAATGTAACTGGTGCCCACTCGCATCGCTGCGCCCGTCTAGTGTCTGCAAACGGACACATTGTTGCATTCTCTGTGAGAGACACATGAATGCTGTAGTGAATGCTGGCGAAAGCGAGCGCAGCTGAGTTAGCCTCAGGCGCCTGGCCTGCAAGACGGACTAAACCCATCTGGCACAATATGAATGTTCATGATGCAAACTTTTCTAAACAAACTCAACACCATGGCAGCAGTGCAGTACACAGTGTGCAGTAGTGTGCTCTGTCACACACTTTGCCCTGTCAGAATAGCGCACGTCCCTGTTGCTTTGTTCAATGAGTGCCAATTATAGCAGCGCACCGTCTCCTGCTTGTCAGCTTCACGAGGTGCTATAATTTCGTGACTCTGCATTTTAGTGCGGTGATGTGGACCACCACACTAAAATGCGTTTGTCTAACACCTGATGCGTGATACTTGGCAGGACTGAATATCAGATTTCAATCCCAGCACAAACTTAGAGACAAACTGTCCCATGTCTTTCTGCTCAATTGTGTCCAATCCACTATGCTGTTTAAAAGCTACTAACAGTTGCTCATAATAGTCATGCACCGACTCTTTAGAATCTTGAGTAGTGCGATCGATTTTAAGCCAATCAACAGTTTGGGGAGCTACCTTGGATTGTAACCAGGTAATCACTTGCTCATATTTCTTCATTACCTCAGGTGAAGGACCATTATTCGCCGGATCTCTAGCTGGTTCTGCAGTAGGCCATTCAATGGCAACTTTACATGCTGACCATAAATCACCTGGAACAACTATATCAAACAAAGTATTCAAATCAATCCATAACACTTTGGAAATCTTAACAAACCGATCCAATTGTTTGTACTAATTAGCAGGTTTTTCCCTCAGTCAAGGAAAATCATTAGTGAAAGCTGCCAAATCGAATCTACTTCATGGCACGTGTACATACCCTCCATTTTGTACTTCTCTTAAAGGGAAATTCCCTGTTGTTCCCATCCCGCCACCCGGAGGTGGAGTATTCCCTGTACTATTCCTGGTGCTTTTCTTTTTGGCCCACCTTTCTTCCCACTTGTCTAATGCTTTCCAACCTCGCATCCCTATCACCAGTTCCCGGATGTGTGCCTTTAATCCTATCATTCGCTTCTGTTCCAATTCCTTATTTGTGTAATTTAATCGGCAGGTTCCCTGCATCATTTTCATCTCTGTCAAATCCAACTCATACCTTCGGGCCAATTGTGACAAGGCATCATGAGCTCTCTTCACCTTTCTGGTGATGTCCTTAGCTACGAATAGCAATTCGCTTGGGTCATAAATATCTGTTCTTTCTAATGGCAGATTCCCTTCGATCACCTCATCGATTTCTGCTTTTAATCTCACCACATCTCACAACGGTGCCTTTAATGCAACCTGTATCATCTTCTGGTCTCTTTCAATTCCCAATACCTCCCTGTCGCAACTTTGTGTTCTCCTTGAACCCTCAATTTCTTCCATTCTCACAACTGGGGAACTTTCTCTCTCCCAGCTTCTGCTTCTCCAATGATTCCCTGGGCACACAAAATGTGGCCCCAACGGTGCTACTCTAGGTGCTTCTGGTCTCATCTCTTTTTCTTCATTCTGTTTCATTGACTCCCTCACTGGTGAAACTGAAACCCACATTCTGATGTCTGATCTAGAATTTGCCAAAGCTCCTGTTCGCCTTCGCTCTGACCCACTATCCATCCTTGATGGATCTGCTGTTGCTGGCAGTGGGGTATTAGCTTCCACTGGTACCTCAGCCATGCCCATTCCACTCATTGTAAGATTTCCTCCAGATATAGGATCTTCCCCTTCTCCTGTCTGCTGTTGATTTCCACTTATTCTCTCTCTAGGGTTATATATCGAAACCACTGGTCCAATAGTAACTGGTACCGAAAGTGCTTCCGGCAACTGTGTGTTACATGCAGTGTCTTATGGCTCAGTAGCTGAATACCCTATTGCACCTGACCCTCCTGGAATTTGTGTTAAAATTCTCCCTCTTACTCCGGTGGTCTGATTCTCTGAACCCATTCGTCCCACTCCTGACATTTCCTCCATTCGTGGTATCTGTTCCGGCTCTGACCTAGATTCACTAGGAGGAGGACGTCCTGCTAGCAGTCTATCAAGAAAACTGTCATCTGTGTCACTGTCCTCTTCTGTCTTACTTTTCCCCCCGGATCCTCCTTCCAACAGCCTGAATGGATACAATTGTTCCCCCTCTATGGTATCTACTCTCCACCTCTTTAACTGTGCATCCCATCTGGCATCATGATAAGCCTTCATTGCTTTCTTCATTCTTCCCTGCGAAGCTTCTCTTTTCTTCGCTGTTGATGCTCTCATCCATGCATCTAATGCCTCAAATGGTGTTGGTCTAGGAGGAGGTTTCAGAGAAGACATCGCTCCCTTCAGCTGATACAGCACCTCCATTCGGAACGACCCATAGCGAGCGAAATCCAAGTCAACCTCTTCCTCTGTAATGTGCCAATTTTGCAACCACACTATAGTATTTAATCCTACATTTGTTGCCATATAATGTGCCGGGGTGTCCTCTGGCAGCGCTTCTTCTCCTACTCGAGTCACCACCCCTGTGTCGCCTCTACGCAAATCTCGCAACACCTTAAAACATCTTATCATGAAAATCAATTATTTGCAACCCAAATGTCAATATTGGACTTCGGACGAACTTCAACCAATCCCAGCGCGGCATTACACCAACCGACCAATCCCAGCGCGGCGCACACTGACGTCACTGTTAACTCTTTGCAGCGGCTCACCCACCTTTACAATTTCAGCTCGTACACTCGCTCGCACATTCACACTACCAGTAACTGTATATCCAAAAGTTAGTAAACCAAGTAACTGCTCCTACACAGCCACAATAACTTACAGGTACATAAGCAAATAATTGTCTCTCTACTAATTGATCGATAGAGCACTCTCACAAGAACGTTCGTCCGCTGCCCCCCCCCCGACTTTTGTTGATCAGTCAATCGCCATAGTCCACCCCTGTTACCTGAGGCTTTCTGCCGCGATTTATTCCTGCATGCACACAAAGTTCCCTGTCACAAATGGATCGTCGATAGTGCTTCACGACACCCACACCTTTGATCAGACAATTACAAATACAAAACTATCCCGGGATCTTGGACTTCTCTTGAGTCCGGTACCCAAACTTCCTGATCCACACGTGTCCAGACCAGTAAACCGATAAACCCACAATCACTCAACTAGCATTCCAACTCCGCAAGACATCACACAATTAATTAATCACCGCAATCTAACACACCACACAAATTCATACTCACGCTACCACTGTTTTCGCCACACCGTCAGCGTCCACCGACCTCCATCAACTTCGCCGTCTTCTGCTCAATCCACGCTCTATGTTCTTCCAATCCTACTCTTAATTTCTCTTTTCTCCCCTCTCTTTTAGAAACAAACCATCCTCTGCTACCATTTGATTACGCCAAATTAGTCTTCCCTAATTGTTCTACCAAGTTACGACTGATGGTCTTTTATTTGTTTGCTAAAAGTGGTAAAGGGCAGTAAAACAAGTCATGGTTATACTTTCAAATTTAGTCATATTCTAAAGGACCACAGACTCCGAATTCCAATTTTGTGGATTTATTATAAGGCCAAAAATAATTGAATGTAAACACACCTGAGTATAAGAGTATACAGATACATGAAAATCAATACAGAGCCAATTTTACGAATATAGTTCATCCGGCATAAAAGGCATAATATGATGAACTCCAAAATAAAAATACAGCAAAGAATAGAAGCTGAGTCGAGTTCTCTTTTCATCTGGGAGGAAAACAAAACAAAGAAAAATAATCTTTCCCTATACTGCTCTAATCGAGGGTCCTACCTATTTCTCTTATATCATTTCCCAAAGGTGTCAGCACGTGTTGACTTCCTAAGAAGTGCTCACGTCAAATGGGTTTCCTAGTTTAAGGCTATGGAGCTCGCTCTAAGATGCTTCTTCTCCTCCGAGAATCAGCAGAAGTTCCTTCACTCTGTCCCTGCGCATCATATAAAAAACGGACGAAGTTCAGCCCCCAATGAATGATGTGATAAACTTCTCTATTGTATCATTTCAGTAACTTTCCAGTAGCTTTCATTAATTTTTCTTCATCTTCCAGTGGCCTTGGTTCCCAGACAGGCCAGAAACGAAAGGAGTCCTCCCTTCTTGCCTTCCAGTCTTCTTCAAAGACATTCCGGGTATCTCCTTAAATCGAAGAATAATGAGGCTGAATTTCTGCACCTGCAGTAGGATGAGAACACGCTACTTTTGAGTACAAAAGAGATTCATTTATTTAATATGTTTGAGCGGCCAAGGAGAATTGAAACTGTCAACAACTTTACAAATTGGGCATACGAATCAGACAACTTAAACTAAATATGGTTACCTTGCACAAATATAATTTCGTCTTGCACATTACATATTCAGGAATTCTGAATGTTTCTAATACATGTAAGATCCTACTTGAATGTGCACACTACATTTCAATGTGAAGATAACGTCGGTTAAATGCATCTTAATAATCGTAAAACACGGCAAACGATAAAATACATGTGAGTGTGTTTAAACCATGAGTATAGTGCACCCATATAAATTAAAGTGCTGTAAGCACTCTATCAGTACTATAAATGCTTAACTAGCACGCACACTTACATGTTAAAAACATCGCTAGCATCCAGCTCCACCTCCCCACATATATTTCCAGAATGTTTCTCGCCTGTATATTGCAATCAATTAGACTTATAGCAATCAATTAGACGTAAATTACGTCTTCCATGGTTTTTGCAGCAGCAGCAGTTCTCCTGCTTAAAAACAGTCACAAAATACACACAATACATTAGTACATTAATGTTTTTCAAGTTTCTTTCTTATTATATGCGAACTTCAAACTCTCAGGGGGGTTGAAAAGTTGGCATTGTTCAGTCTGTAACCCTAAATTACAATGTTCCAGGAAAATGTCCTTCAAGGCTTCATAAGTATCAAACGGAATTAAACAAGAAATTAAACGATTTTCCTCTCACAGTATCAATCCCAAGACTTCATAAGAATCAAGCGAAAAAAAAACAAGAAATTAAACGATTTTCCGCTCACAGTAACAATCCAAGTAACTGAACTATCGACATTACAGACAGGTATGCGCTTCCGGGTCATTATTTCCTGCACCGGAAACGTTCTGTACAGCTTTCCAGCAGGTTATGTGTAATGGTAAAAACGCTTCTACCTTGCAGTTATACATCCAGATTTATTTTGCAACTACTAAATCCAACACTTGTAACCACGACCGACCACTGAATTCATTATGACACAGGGCGATTAACGCAGCAATACAGGCTCACGCTGATAACTGAGATACACAGAGCAAGCATTGGCCAAGCCAATAGGTCTTGCCTATGCAAGATTTATTGCCTTTGGTAAAGTGTTTTTTAGCAAAGTTGTATAGCAGCCCTGCTGCTGTGCAGCATGGCTGAATGTAACTATATAACTATGTAACTATAAATGCTATGCTGCGGTGTTGGCGGCATCATAGCGCTTTTTTTTGTTTACCTTCAACCACACTGCACAGCAGTCATGCTGCTTTTTAGCATCGCTAAAAACCATTGACAAAGTCAAACTTTGCTCACATGTGTATTTTTTGTGGTGGGACAGTAGGGGGAAAACAATGCAGGACGTGGTGGGAGGGGTAGCGGGCGCAGGCTACAACTTGGGACAGAGTGAGAGGGGACAAGCAATTAAGCGTCATTGAAGGAAATGCAAAAAATACAAAGTTTGAAAAAAGAGCTATGGCATGTCTGTCAAAATTCATGGCATAGCGCTAAGTATTTTTACTTTCAGCCATGCTGCACAGCAGCCATTCTGCTCTACAGCATGACTAACAAACATTGACCAAGCCAATAGATCTTGAGTAGGGGAGATCTATTGGCTTGTTTATAACTTTAGTCAATTTGCTCAGGGCTATTTGAACACCTAGGCAGATGAGATGAAATACACTTTAATATGCGCATTGGCTCCATGCCATCTCTGCCACAGTAAATAAATAATTCCTTTTATTTTAAATGTGAATATGGACTCAAACACCTCTTGGATTTTCTGCTGATAACTTCAAACAGGCCCCTGCAGGTAGAAACACTCCAAACGGATTCCCACTGTGGCTTCAATTAAAGGCCTTTCACACACTAGGTTCATCTCTCAAGGATAATCCTACGGCTGAAGAGATGTTGACATTTTTTAGGGAGTCTTAATGAGCTTGGCAAGGGCGATCTCGCAGTCACCGAGGGTGGAAGATGTCAGGAGTCTTCAGAAAGCAGATCTTGGAATTTTCAGTGTTCATGGGCAGTGGCATAGCTGGACCTTTTGACGCCTGTGGCGGTCGGCGTTTGCCGCCCTGTGCCAGCCGTAGGTGAGAGCGGGGTGAAGGTGGTGATGGTCCCTGCGTTTGCTGCCCGTGATTGCATCAGGTAAGAACACGGGGAGGGGTCCGCCGGCCCCAAAACTCATGCCACCCGGGGTGGACCACCCCACTGCTACGCCACGGTTCATGGGTGACCCAACCGTTTCAAACAATTAAATCATCTCTGCAACCAATTTTAATTATGGTTCATGTGACCTGGGCGCCTCCTCACTATTACACAGCAGGAGCTGGCGAGTTTGGGAGGGTTCACATGGACAGTGAGAGGAGAGCAGAGGAAGGCAAGGTACATGAGGGACAGCTGGAAGAGGATCGCAGGGTATGGGAACTAGCAGGGACAGCAGGAGGAGTGCGGGGTCAGCAAGATGACAGACAACAGTACGGGGCGGGTTCAACCATGGAATCGGGATAGTGGCGTGAGGGAGAGACAGCCTGCAAATGCATGCACTCTTATGGAGTGCTGCCACTAATAGAAAAAAAAGTAGCTCCGAAAGTAGAGCTGTGGAAGGACACTGAGAAAGGAAGAGGTACTTAAGCCGTGCTCCAGCAGAGGGACAAATACACAGTGAGGAAGTGAAGCCGGCATGCACTGACCAAAACGAAGCATGGAAATAAAAGTGAGGATGAAGCCAACCAATGATAAGCAATGGGCGGGCTCTAAGACCCCTGTAGGTACACCAAATGTCTCTCAAGTAACTGCACATAAGCTGTCTCAGATGAGACCTAAAAAGGTGCCTTGTGAACCGTGCCTCATAATTGGACTGCTGTTTGTGGGGCATATTAACAAAAAAGTGTTGGAGCGTGGTGTTACACCAAATTTGGCAACACCGCACCGTTAAAAATGGGGGTTTCTAGTTGGCAGAGGTAGGTACCTTTGTCCAAGTAGGGACCTTTCTTCCTAGTCACGATAAGGGAGTTACACTCCTAAAACAACCGCTGCTCACCCCCTTGGTAGCTTGGCACGAGCAGTCAGACTTATCTTAGAGGCAGTGTGTAAAGCATTTGCACAAAGCCAACAGTAATACAGTGTAAGCACTACAAAAGGACACCACACCAGTTGAGAAAAATATCCAATATTTTTATATACTTAAGACAAGACCAAACACGAGAAAAATCGACAATACAGTATTCAGAAATCTTCAGTTATCACAATAACCTTGAAAAACAGTTCCTTGATGTCGATCGCTCCGTCTGGGGCTATCTCGGTGTTGTGAACAACAAATCCAAACAGTTCTGGCTGACTGCAGCGTCGTCAGCCAGCTACGGTGTTGGGAAGACCCATAAAACAGTACCTTTAGAAATGCAGGGTGTCCACGACCTCTCGTTGAGCTTCCGAAAGCACGGCGCCTTCCCTTGAAGTCACATGCGTTGCAGATCGAACTCCTCGTGGTTGAAGTCAGGAGCGCTGGCGTCGGCAGGCATCGGGTACTGCGGTGTGAAATGCAGCGGTGCGTATGCCGTGCCCTCAGGTCGCTGTGTGAACAGCGGCTCGGTGGCGGCGTCAGATGGGGCCGTCGGTGGGACCAGGGTCGTGGTGCCAAGTGATGCGGTGCTCGTCGCGGTGCTGGCAGGTGATGGTGCATACAGCGGCGTCATCGTTGCTGAAGCGCTGTTGTCGGCTGACGAACTGGAGTCGATGGCGCAGGTATCGGTAGGCCAAGGCTATGGTGCGGGATGAGGGCAGTGTGTCGTGTAACGTTATTAGCAGTTCCCTCGAACCACAGTACGAGCAGCAGCGTCGATTTCAGCATGGAGCATCATCGTCGAGGATACCAAAGCATCCTCGTGAAGCGAGGCAGTGCGGAGTGCGGTGCCCACAGGACGTGGTGCGAGCAGCGGCTCGGTGGTGACGTCAGCCGGCGTCGGCCGTGAGACCAGGGTCGCATTGCGGTGGTGCCCTCTGCGGTGCCTTCAGGACACGGAGTCAACAGTGTCGTCGTATATGGCGTCGGGTTGCTTTTTCTTCTATTGTAGCCCAAAACACACAGTTCCCAGGGCTGAGGGCAGAAGAACCTGAAGTCTTTGCTGTTCCTGAGATTTCTTGAACAGGGGGCAACCTCTACTTCAACCCCTTGGAGAAACTCACAAAAATAGATTGCAGAACGTTCAGTCCAGTCCTTTCACTGCCCAACATAGAAGTAGCCACTGCAGGCTAACACAACAAAGCACTAAGCAAAGTGGTAGTTCCTCCTCACAGCTTCTCCAGCTCTTCTTCTTGGCAGTCTTCTTGGTCCAAAAGAGTTCTAAAGTTCATGGGTTTGGGTCCCACTTTTTATAGCCCAAAATCCTTTGTCCTCTCAGGCAGAGTGTGTCTGTGCCCAGCCAGAACCCTCTATGGTGTGGCTTCCTGGCAGGAGGTGGAGATGGCATTGTCAGAGGAAGACCAGGCCCATTCAAGTGAAAGGAAATCTCCTCCCCTATTCTAAATGCAGCCCAGGTCTATTCAGCCATTTCCTGACCCACCTAGACTATCTGGAGCCACGGCTCCTCCCCAGACCCTGTCATCCAAAACCCAGACAGTCAATCCACAACCCCAGCAGAGGCCTACTGGATGACTGAGCAAGAAAATACCTACTTTCTAAAAGTGTTTTTTCAAACACAGAATGTAAAAAATCACCTTCACCTTCACAAGATGCATCTTTAGATTCTGAGTTCAGGCGTACTAAACTTTATTTTTCTACCTAATTCCCAGGGCCAGTTATGTTTATAAGATGTTATAAACAAACTCCCCATTCTGTCTTATGGAAACAGGTAACATTGCAATAGTGAAAAACGAAATTGGCAGTAATTCACTATCAGGACATGCCACACACACCAGGGCATGTCCTACCTTTCACATACACTGCACCCAGCCACAGGGGTACCTTGGGCCTACCTTACTGACATGTAAGAAAAGGGAAGGTTAGGGCCTGGTAAGTGTGTACGCTTGCCAAGTTGACATGGCAGTCCCAGACAGCACACAGGCTCTGCAATGGCAAGCCAGAGTTACATTTACAGGACATTTGTGTGTGTGGCACAATCCAGTGCTGCGGCCCACTAACAGCATTTGATTTACAGGCCCTAGCACGTTCAGTTTACTTTACTAGGGACTGACACGTAAATCAAATACGCCAATCATGGAAACACCAGTCCATAACACAATTTACAGCAGGAGCACTTGCACTTTAACACTGATCAGCAGTGAGAAAGTGCGCAGAGACACAGCCAGCAAAAACAGAGTCGAAACCGGGAGGTCAGAAAGCAAACACTCAAGGGAAACACGCCAAAAGATGCCAGGTTTAACATGCACTCTGACATTTTTGAAACACAGGGATGCGCTGTATTCACAAGAATACGGCGCACCCCTGTGTTTCCCCTAGCATTGGCTCAAAAAAGCTGCCTAGCGCTAGCGCAAAAAAAGCTGCCTAGTTCCAGCGCCGGCACCCTCATGCCATGTTGCAAGAGTGTCTGGGCTGCAGGGACAATTGTTTATGTACAGGAAGGGACAATTTCCTGCACATAAACAATCATTATAGGCGATTTGCTCTTTCTATGTGTGCTGCAGAAGGCAACATCCATGGAAAGAGAAAAATACAGGGAGAAATTAATAATTTCTCCTCTTATCGCTATACTAAGACCATGTATTTCCTGGCGTTAGTTTTTGGCACTACCTCAGCCTTGTAAATCTAAGGTAGCATCAAAAAGCAATGAGTGTTGCGGTGGAAGGCCCACTGCAACACCCATTGCATGCACCTTTGCCACAGAGGACTGCGGTGGAAAGGGGCATATTTACAAGGTGGTGTTAATCCACATTAAGTAGCTTAGCGCCACCTTGTAAATATGTGTAATGGTGCTAAGCCACCGGAGCATCAAAAAAAGTGACACTCCGGGGAAGAAATGGGCTTGTAAATATGCCCCTGTAACTATACCAGCAGATAAGAGCACTGCTGGCTCATGCACTGTGATGTGTTTGTGTAAAACAAAATTGGTTAGCAAAATGGCGCCTTCAAATGCTTACGCCCACTATAACTAAATGTGCCTTGATCAGCAGTCTACAAATGGTTGAAGCATTATTTTATGGCTGAGGCCAGGCATGAGCTTGCCAAACAGCATTCTCTGCAAGAAACCTACAACTCACACAGCCGAAGCATCACACATTATACTGATGAACTGCTCCAAGTGGGACAGTGTGAGAAACAGTCTTTAAATGTCAGATTTACTTCAGCAATGGCCAGATTGGCCGTGTTGTCACATTGTCATTGTGCCAGTGGGTCGCAGGCAAGGAGGCTGCTTTCAAAGGCTGTCATGTGACCTAACTATGCCCCTTGATTCCATTTTAATTGCAGCCTCCTGCATTATGGAGAGGGTTTGAACATTTGTGCTTGTGCATGTTACAGTCCAGCCCTGGGTCCAGTTGTACCCCAATAAAGTAGACCTCTGAACACTCTAAACAGTGGTGATGGTGCCTCCCCGCTCTAATTAAAAGTGACAGCAAGATAGTGACAAATTGTTGATGTAACACCACCAGTTGCACAATTCAAAACAGCCTTTATTTGCAGTAAAGAAGTTAAACAACACCAAAGGGGTCCAGCACTAACCTGGAATATTCAGGCAATGGAAGAGCAGTGAAAGAACAATTTTCTGAGCATGAGACACTAAAACATATGACAGACATGCCAAATCACATGGTGCCACAGTGTGTCGCATGATATTGTACCTCTCACTTGGTAACGCAGTGGAGATTTGATCAAACAGTGGCAGAGAGAGTGAGTTGGAACCCACTCGACTGAGTGGGGTTTCTAGTTTGTGTTTGGAGGCTCTATGCAGCCAATGTCCAATAAGAGCAGTGGCGGACACCGTAAACGACAGGTGGTGATGCAGGCGGGGTTCGCTCAGGGGATGGGTTAATACAATGTTTAAAAAATGTTCCTTTTGCCACCGGCCGCTCCAGCGTCGCATCTCGTCGCGCTGCCTCTCCTCTTCCTGCCTGCTGGTGCCATCAGTCCCTGGGACAGACTCCTTGTCCAATCCTGTGCTGCAGAGCAGTACAGGGATTGGTCTGAGCAGGCAGAACAGACGCCCTGCTCAGACCAGGGAGTCTGTGGGGTTTCTCCAGCCCGGCTGCTCAATGCAGCAGGGCTCGAGAAAACCTAAGTGCGCATATGTGTTTTAGTCGGCCTGAGCCGGCCGGCCAAACACACATGAGCACTTAGGGAGTGGAGTGCACGCGCACTCCTCCTCCCCCCTCCCATGCCTCGGCCCCGCCTCTCCCAACACCGCTGGCTAAGAGCGGCAAATGTAAATTAAAACATCTTTTTATTTTACATTTGCTGGCTCTGAGCCAGGCAATGAGGCGACGCTCCTCCGCCATTGTGGAGGAGCCCCCACTGACTAAGAGATGTAAAAACACCACTGAACGTAAGAGACAGCAAGCATTTTTATTTTTGGAGAGGGGGATATTGAAGGGATAGGGGCAGAAGTGACTGTCAGGCAGTTCTCGGCATGAAACCCAGGCCCCTCTCCTTCCTCACACTATGACATTTCTTAAAGATTGCCAGGTCTAAAATAAAAACACAAACTAAAAGTTTATAACATAACAGAGTGGCTGACTATCACTACGTAATCAAAACTGTTTTATGACCTTCCATGCCCATAAATTATGCTTTCGAACCAAAGGTGAAACAACTTGATAAATGAGCACCAAAAGTCACATTTAGCATTTTTGTGATGGCGCATAAATCATGTGTTTAATTTTAAGTAAATTCCACACTCTTGAATAATGCACAACTCAGAAGCAACAAAGTGTTTTCTTTCAGCCTCCTGACATCTCTCATGTATCTTCTTTAGTTTTAATTAGTGTCTTCAGGGTCATCGAATCAAATGAGTTCCTGCCTGATGAGAGGACAATTAACTGGTTTTGTACAAACCCTGCCCTTCAGAGTCATTATTATAACACAGAGGCCAGCAGAAGCCTGTCTGGCTCTGTACCTCGTTGAAAACATACTCTAGGGTAGTCTTTCTTCTCCTTTCATTGGCTGGTTCACATTGGTGATTTATAATTGAAGAGAGCTATGAACTGCGTTGCCTTCGTGTTGTCTTGGCTGCTCACGAGCAGGCTCATATTTTGATGCAGCTTTGGAACTCAGTGATACAATAATAAACGAAACAAAGAGCTGCAGATAACTAAAGCAAATCATCACAGAGCAATATGGAAACACAATTGGGTAGGCAAAAAAAACAAGCACTGGCAAAGCCAATAGGTCTTGCCCATGCAACTTGTTAGCTTTGTCAATGTTTTTTTTTCCAGCTGGCCACTATACAATCACAAGCATGTGTGACAGCCTTCTCTGAATTAATTTTCTTAAAGCTTAAGGATAACCATTGGCACATGAACAAGTGTTTGCATTAACCTGAAATAAAGACGCAGAGTTTAAAAATGTTATTGAGTGTTTTTAAGAATCACTATCTGTATAAATAAGACATCCCAGAGAAGTGGTAAGAGGTTTACACACTTCAGGAACGTTTTCAACACCGTACTATGTATTTCAGTCATATGCTGGATGTCTCTCTCTATAGCAGTGGCCTTCAAACTTTCTAATACCACGCCCGCCATTGCAAATAAAAATCTCCGGCCCCCCTCAAAAAATGTCACAATTATTAAATTAAACTGGCAATTTTTAAATATGTCTAGACTTATTTAAACATTGCAGGTAAGTTCTAAAAATGCAATCAAATACATGATTGCCAAACATACTATTCTGGTCAGGCAGGCCTTACTAACTTCTAAAAGTATCCACAGTGTGATGATCAGAAATGGGGGAGGAGTTTTTGAAGAATATTTGGAGTCCTTTCCCTTTTGACACTTTCTGTCAGCAAGGATATAAATGACCAGCGATGTTAGTGATGGCCCATTACAGAGAGGCTTACTGCCGCTCATTTTGTTTCGCTGAAAACAAAGCACTTTTCTCAGCGTATGGTTTCTTTTGGCTAGAGCATTGGGCCCCCCCTGGGATCACTTGAGGCCCCCTTAGCGCTGTCATAGCTATCCCATGTGCCACCCATAGCGGTACAATGCGTTTGCGGCCCGCGTCTGCATGTAAGAGCAAGAGGGGGTGCTGGCTATTCCCGCAATTACCACAGGTAAGAGTAGGGGGTCGGGGGTGCTAGCAATTCCCATGACGGCTGCAGGTAAAGAGGGAGACAGCCACCCCCAAAACTCGTGCCTCCCGGGGCAGACCGCCCCCCTAGCGACGCCACTGCCACAAAGACCCCTGCTCAACAGAGATCATCAAGATCCTGTGCAGAGATGTTTTAAGGCAAAGTGGGCAACTGACAAGGGTCCCTTGGACAGTGATTGTTCTCAATATTTCACCTCTATTTCTCTACCTCAACCTCTTTCATGCCCTTAGCCTACATATTCCTCAGATTATGTTCCTCTCTACCCAGTGTGATAGTAAAGATTGTGTGACAGTTGTTGGATTGCCTTATAGTCTGACTTACGATTCAAGAAGTGGGAACATTTTAGGGACAATTTTTTTAAAATAAACACCTACATTGCCGCCGGGTCCCTCATCGCTGATCCTGCTCTCCTCGTCAGACTTGAGGAACAGGAAGCACAGCCAGGCTTCCCTGACCAATCACAATGCTGCCATGCATGTAATGAAAATTTGGGACTGTCCTTTAAAAATCTGGGTTGCATACTGTGTGCAGGTAACACTGTTTGCTTTCCTGCCAAAATCTTGCTTGATCATGTGTTTTTCTTGAGACGGGTACCCCGGAGTGACCACAACTAAGTGCAAAGTGGATAGTGTGTGGGGAGGGATTCTTACCTGATAAAAAGCAGGATCTGGATCTAGCCCCCTGTTCTTCTGATTACAGGGAAATCTGCCAGGTCACTTTTCCCAGCATTCACTTCCCAGTCCATGAAAATGCAACCCTTGGCTAGAAAAACTGCAAATTTTGCATCTCTGACCCAGTGGCACAAAAATTGCGTCAAGTCATTTTGTCTGCAGACCCTGTGGCACACGTTTCAGTCAAACCCCGATGTCTACTCTGAAGATAACACCAACAGTTTTTTTTCACTGTGTCAGAGGAGGACTTATTTATGGCCGTTTGGCTCTGATGTTGACTCTGCACCACATGAACATTTTGTGAGGCTATAATCTTTCTAACAATCCAGAGCTTCCAGTTTCTGAAGGACTATTCCATTTTTTGGTGTTATATTCTTGCAGAGTGTTTTTCAAATACATATTTCATTTGGGGAGACCTTCTCGCGCAGTGTTATACAGACCACCTCTTGGTTGCTTGTAAAGTTACATTACAGATGGATAGAGGACTGATGAAGAGTAATACGTCTACCACTAGGAGATGGGAGAAAAGTACTTCTGAAAAACTGGAAGTAGAGTAGAATGAATCCCTGCCAAGGACTAATAGCCAGCTAGAATTTTCTGCTAAGGATTTTAATCTATGGATAACTAATGCTATTGATCAGATTGCCCCGCTTACTTCTAAAACTAGAACTAGAACTATAATTTCTGCTCATTGGTTCTCCTTGGATTTGACAATGCTCATATGTCAGTGCAGAAGACAAAAGCAGAAATGGAGGCTTACGCCCTCTACAGAATACAAAATAAGCATAAAGAACTGATGCACAGAACAGATATAAGTGTGCCATTGTAGCAGCCAAGTCTGCCTATTTTTCAGAAACAAATAGGTCAGCAACCACAACTCCTAAGGAACTTTTTAAAATTATTAACAGTCTTTCTACCACCCCGAGCCCAGCACGATTTAGATAGTTTACAAGATTTATGTAATTGTGTGGAAGCTTACTCTGGGGACAAAATCCTAAAGATTGTCTTCTGCTTCATCTCTACGGAACATGGTCCTCTTTCAAATAGTAGTGAGGAGGCAATTAAACCTACCTCATCTGCCACTATATTGGCCTTCCCCCATCTCTATTTTAAAAGTTAAACAGCTTCTCCTGCAGTTAAAATCTGGGTCTCTGGATGACCCGTGCCTTCACAGATTCCTCAGTTGGCTCCAGATCAAATTGCCTCCTTTCTTGAAAAAAGTATTTCACCAAATTCTTAGAACCAGGAACTTTCTCCCCCTCTTGGAAGGAGGCAGTAGCCAACGCTTTTAAACTGAAACCCAAATGGAAACCCGAAAGACCATAGCAACTTGAATCCTATTCCTTTGCTGCCTGCAATGATCCTTGAACATGGAGTTCCTGATTACTCAAGAACTTTTTATTCTTCGCAGAATGGTTTTCAGAGAGGTCGCAGCACGGAATACGCTCTTCAGGTGGCTACTGATACTCTACGCCGCCAGGTGGATCAGGCAGAATCTGCTATACTGGTATTGTTGGATCTCTCAGAGGCATTTGATATGGTGTACCCCTTTCACCTGGTACATAGATTGCACCTGGTGGGTATGAGGGACTCCGCTCTGGCCCTGCTGGAGTCCTTTCTCATGAATAGAACTCATACAGTAATCTGTGGGCATTTCAGGTCAGAATCTTACTGCCCGCCTTGTGGGGTTTCGCAAGACTCTCTGCTCAGCCCAACTTTGCTTAATCTGTACATTGTCCCTTTGGCAAAATTCAGAAAATCTTTTGGTTTCCAAGTCTTGTCATATGCGGATGACACCCAAATTATTGTGTCTATTACAGATGACTTACTTGAGGTAGCGGACAGGTTCAACTGCTGTACGATAAAAATTAGCAACTGGTTGAAAGAGAACTGGTTAAAACTAAATGTAGATAAGACTGAGATACTGTTTTTTGGTGAGCATGGTTCGCTATGGTCTAAATTGTGGTGGCCAGAGACTTGTGGCCACTTACTATGTCCGGTCACTGAAGCCAAAAATCTAGGAGTTATCTTCGACTGTACCCTCTCTTTCAACTCTCAGGCCAAGAATACAGTGAGTTCCTGTTTGTCCATTATTAGAATCGTGCAAAAGATCTTTTCTTCCATTACTGTTGAGCTTAGGGTGGCTGTGGGAATCAACTTGATACCTTCTCGGCTGGACCACTGCAACTTGCTGTATTTAAATATCAATAAATCTACCCTCAACAGACTTCATAATGCTCAAAATGCAACTTCTTACTTGATTCTGGATGTTCCTAAAAAAAAGTCGGTTAGAGATGGCATTCAGTCTCTTCATTGGTTACGGATCAAGAAGCGTGTGATGTTTAAAGCTCTGTGTCTGGTTTACACTTCCCTGCTTGCCTTGAAACCATCTTTTCAATGGTATACTCCAAACAGACTGTTGGGATCGTCGATGATGAATGTTCGGTGTTTCCCTAATGTTACTGCTTTCATTACTGCTAGCACTTTGACACACATGGGGACAATGCGCTTTACAAATCCCAAATACAAGTATTTTATCATAATAATAATATATTTCGTAGCACTAAATGACACATCTCTCCAATTCTGCATTTGGCCACTGGCTACCAATAGCTAGAAGGGCAGTGTTAAAGGCACTTTGAATTGTCTACAGAGCCTCCAAAGGAAAAGGACTGCTAAACCTACAAGTTAAAATTCAAGCAATACAAACCAAACACAACACTGCACTCCAGGCTTGCACCACTTATCATCATACCACCTCCCATAACAAATTATTAGGAGTCACTGCTTTATCACTATAAGCCACCAAGCACTGCCAGACAACACTAGAAGCACCCAGGAGCACATACACTTCAGCAGACAGTTGAAAATATGGCTATTTCCTAGATAACTGCATCACCCAAAACCCGGCAACAGAGCCGAGAAAACAGTCACTCCCTCAAGTGCAATCCTCAGTTTGCAACCCACGTAGTGCAAACAACTCAACCAGCAAACTGCTTTTGACATGCAGGCAAGCTAAGACACTCTGACCTAAGGTTCACTATGATATTACATAGTTATGTACTCACATATATAACAGCTATGGCCCACAATAATACTAAAACTGTTATATGCAGCAGTCAGCAACAAAGTATAAATGATACCTCTTAAATTCACACAAGATATATCTGTTATGAGAGTTGTCCATCATCAGCACTGTACAGCTAAAAAAAACAGTCATCACAAAGGAACAGGCATTGAATAATTGAAGAGCTCACTCACACAGAAATTTAGCTTGAGTCAACTGAGGTATGAAGTTAAGTCATTACACAGGAACAAACCCTGCCTGGTGAAAAAATTCAAATTCGAATGAGAGGATTATATATTCCAAAGCGCTAAGTGTCGCAAAATTGCCCACCCCAACAGAAAAAGGAAAAGTATTCTTAATGAAGTTTTCTAAACCACAAAACAGGTTTTTTTTTACAAAATGTATTATTTGTTGTTTCTTTATATAAATAACATGTCATATCTTAAAAAACAGAACATTACAAAACAATCAAGTATAGCACATGCAGCAATATGAATATAAAATATTTGTATACTACAGTTTATGAACACCAAAATGTATAGAAAGTCAGGAAAAGCCAGAAGGTGCCCCTCCATATCAAGGTATCTCGCACAAACACATGTATAATCTAATCAAGCATACACACTCAAACCACAGATTTCGCTCAAAAACAACATTCTCAAAAAGGTTCCACAGCGAAAAGGTTGTCAGTAGACTAGAAGGGCAAAGCGACTTTTTCTAGATGAGCACCTTGGTGTATAGATATTTCCAATCATTTATGGTTTATAGCTATGATGGTTGATTGCATTGGTAGTTCTGGTCTGACTGTTCTAGACTGGTGCTCCGACACACATTTCGGTATACACCTCAAACTGGAGGTCAACCTTCTTCAGGCCGACAAAACAATCTAGGGGGTGCAACAACCCTGGCAAAATTCACCAAAAATATGGGGAGGAATAAATATCTATGTACACATGATCCTAGAAAATAGGCAAGAAAGAGTAACTGGTAGCGTATACTGAGTAGTGGCACTACAACGAGGACTCAGAAAATAAAGAAAGAAATCACGGAAGACTGCAGGAATGGAGGGCCATCTTAGTATGATGAATCTGCCTGGCAGTTCGGGCTGGACTGTTCCCATTGGGCACAGGGTCAAGACTGATTTGCATATGGCTGGGTCCAAACTGGAATGGCATGGTGAGCAAAAAAACGATGGATTTAGGCCCAGATCTCTGTAGTGGGGTGAATGCATGACATTGTTCTGCATTCTGTCCATCAATAGCTCTTTTTGCATTTGTCACCCCGACTGGGATGGGTATACTCAGACGTAAGTCCTGTGCTCTCCATGCCACTGGAATCAAGCTATCCTGGCTGAAGAGGGGTGAAACCCCGAAACCGGTCCTAGGATGCTTGTTTCCAGTCCAGGGAGGACCTAGCCTGGCAGTTTGGGCTGGGCTGTTCCCACTGGGCGCAGGGTCAAGACTGATTTGCATATGGCTGTGTCCAAACTGGAATGGCATGGTGAGCAAAAAAACGATGGATTTAGGCCCAGATCTCTGTACTGGGGTGAATGTATGACATTGTTCTGCATTCTGTCCATCAATAGTTCTTTTTGCATTAGTCACCCCGAGTGGGACGGGTATGCTCAGACGTGAGTCCTGCGTTCTCCATGCCACTGGAATCAAGCTATCCTGGCTGAAGAGGAGTGAAACCCCGAAACCGGTCCTAGGAAGCATGTTTCCAGTCCAGGGAGGACCTGGCCTGGCAGTTCGGGCTGGACTGTTCCCATTGTGCACAGGGTCAAGACTGATTTGCATATGGCTGGGTCAAAACTGGAATGGCACGCTGAGCAAAAAAACGATGGATTTAGGCCCAGATCTCTGTACTGGGGTGAATGTATGACATTGTTCTGTATTCTGTCCATCAATAGTTCTTTTTGAATCTGCGTAAGCATCCAAATCTCTAAACATCAGCATGATAAGATGTACTAACGGGTCCAAAGAGTTTCAGTTAATCTAGTCACGGCTTGAATAACTCTGTCCGATCTCCAATCGGTCTATGCCACCGTCGGAAGCTAAGTCATGACACATATGTTGTGCTAATTTCCAAGATTTTGAGGAAACAAATGCGTTTGGTGCATGTTCTCCTCATCACTGTGTTCTCCATTTTGTATGTTTTCTCTAATAAGCATACATCTTTTGTACAAGATTGTAGAAGAAATTGGTGCCACCAAGAAGAGTCTTATATTTTAGCGATAAAGACAAGTGGTCAATATGCAAAAGGATTTTCCACCTAGACATATGTGTGCATAGTTTAATGATGTTTGTGAAAGCCTTGAGGATCATGAGATCATTTTTTCGTATATTCCGTCAATTTAGATTCTACTTTAATTTTGGCGATTTGAATAGTTTTGTAGGTCATGCCTCATCGTCCTCCCCCGGTAACTGCGCCATTGTTTTTTGAGCCACTGGTGTCATAAACAGGGGAGTGAGAGTTGTATGGAACCACAATATTGTGGCCTACATATAATCAGCCAAAAGTTTTGTGGCCTAAATACTATTTACAAAAATATTGCCCCATTGGAGTTAATAATCAAAAAAACTAAAACCCATGAGACCATATTTTTGTAAACGATATTTATACAACAATGTATAGGTCAGGCGATATTTATAATATTGATATTCTGACATGCAACCCATTAGAGGAGCTTTCGCGCCAATATAAGGTAATGTCTAGTCTTAAGATAGTATCTACCGAAAATAATTGAGACGTGGTCCCTTTCTCCAGTACATCATCTTTTCTCTTTGTTTTATTTAATATGGTGCCCTAACACAATTGTAAATAGTAAGAAGTGGAATTCTGGAACCATTGGCTCCAGCCAACACTCAAGGCAGGCCTACAAGTGACACCTACAAAAGTAGATGCTGGAATCCACCAATCACGTGGTTTCCTGCTTCACAGACCCTCGTCTCACATCCCAGTTGTCGGAAGGCAGGCTAAAAGGATGTAAACCCCCAAGTTCCGCAATGAGGTGTCTTCCCTGGGAAAAAACAGGGGCGCAGCTTCCATTGGTGGAAAAGGTGCAGTGGCACCGGGACCCAACGGCCTGAGGGGCCCAATAACCCCTTGATTATTACTGTCTTTGAGAATTCGAACAGCGGACAGGGTGCCCATTTCCGTCTTTGCACTAGGGCCAATGACACAGTGTCTACGTCACTGCACCAGAAACGTGTGTATTTTCACAATGGTACCTACCTCGGAGCAATCTCCGGAACCTGTCAGAGTATGACGCGGTGAATGTTGAAGACTACTTGTGTATTATCTATTAGACTGTTTTATAGTTGTATTACACCTGCATATATATGGCAGCCAGTTTCCAAAAGCAAGAGGGGCACTAATTCAGTTATTATATCACGACACATATCTTTATTGTTTTTCTATTTAAAAAAACTGTCCAACACGTGCTTCGTAATGGAAAAATCACTTTTTTAGGGCTGCAACATTAATACTCATTGCACAATTCTAGAAGATAAAGTACGAAACAGGCGACGCTTTAAAACAAGATCATACTTCACTCAAAAAAGATGTCAACAATTCACATGCACTTCATTATTTATAAGTATATTTATATATTTATTTTGCATGCATCTATTACACTCTAAAAATCCTTTTCCTTAAAGTATACTTTCTTAAAACCTGTTTATTGTTTTTAAACATTCAAGTAAAACGCCACCAGATACTCAATTACATACCTGTCGAGCATAGTGCAAATATAAGATATATATCAAAGCCTCGTCATTTCGTGTTCATTTCTTACCTTTGAAAGAAGACACGCCATGTGTAGCATTTTCATCCAGAGTGAATGACAACAGGTAACGAGTTCGGGTGTGTGTTAATCGGATATTGCGCAGATATCAACCAAAATACACCCAGCAAACTGAAACCATAACACTGCATGATTCAGATATACTTCTGTTGTGCGGTGGGAAAATCAGGTAATTATGGGGTATATTATCAAGACAGGCGATACAATTATTGCCGCTTTAGCGGCAGAAAACTGCCGCTAAAACGGCGATAATGAGCTTGATAATATGCTCTATTGAATTCCAATTGAAGCCCATGTTAGATGTGAAGGACATCTAACATCAGCTTCAATTGGCATTCCATAGAGCATATTATCAAGCCCATTCTCGCCGTTTTAGCTGCAGTTTTCTGACGCTAAAGCGGTAATAATTTTATCGCCTCTCTTGATAATATGCCCCTCTGTAGGTGTTGATGGTAGGAGAAAGTTAGGACGCTGAGGTAAGTCAGAGCCATGCTCCCTTTAACTTTCCCCTCAGTATTTTGAAAGTTGAATATTTCCTCCCACTAATGAGTCAGTGGCCTCCTATTAAGTCATATGTAAGTATTTTAACACTGGAAAAAGTGACGTACCAGCGGCGCTAGGGGCTTGTATATAAGCCCCCGTGTATTTAGTTCTCATGTTCCTGGAGACATTTTGTGTATGTTCCAAAACTCTTACCCATTCCTTATTGCTGATGACTCTACCCAGTTCAGCCTTCCACTTAACCATGACGTGCATCAATTCTGTTTCAGACATCTCCAGCAAGGAACATTAACCCAGGTCGCCAGCTTGGGGAAACCCCCAGTAATGAACTATAGTTAAAAAACTTTGTTGGTGTGTGGGTCACTAACAGCTTTCCATGTGTTCTTGGTCATTTAAGTTACTGACACATTAGTCAGGAATTGTGAAGGCGAGAGGGCAGATTGACTCAACAGTGCTTGAAGAGATGACAACTCCGCATTGGAAAATAAGTCCTCGAACCACCTTCCAAACATCGGGTCACCTCTTGGTTCTTAACAATGTTTTGCTTTTCAGAAATTCATCCAAAGGTATGGTGGGGCATAGAGCAGAGTAGACACAGTTTTGGGTACCCAGCAAACCCAGCACTTCAAAGTACGGACTGTCAGAATGTTTGTGTAAGCGGGTCGTTCAGTCTGCCTACGATTCTTGCAACCATTTCACCCTTTGCTGACTCAAGATCAATCCATCTTAACTCCCGAGAGAGATCACCTTCTAACCACCTGGCAAACATTGGATCTAGGCTCCTAAGAAATACAGTTGGAGGTTGGAAAATCACAGTCTGATCCCTCCCTCTACTATCAGTCATTTAAAAATGTTTTTAGGTCCTTCAGCGGTGACCGCCAACCTAGGTGAAGTTCACTAGTGCAATTTCTATGTTCTTGAACCAAGACCCCGGTATCCAAACGGGTAGAATACTAAAGTAGCATCAACATTTCAATTAATGCAATTCTGCTCATGACCAATAAATACTAGGTTTTCCAAAAGCCAGTCCTTCCCTGCAAGGTTCGAGTTGCGATCCCTAGTATCTCCCCTCTTGCCAAATCTTCCGTGGTGTGACAAATCCCAACCACCAAACATCAGAATGAATGTGGCTCCCACCTGATGCCCCAGGTGGCTAACATCCCAGGCTACTATTCTGAGGCATAGGAAAAAGGATGTTTTTGACCAATTAACACAAAGACCAGCCAACTGGCCAAACCCCTCTTGTTGATTGTGGGTTAAAACCCCTAATGTCCATCCGTCCAAAAAATTGGAAGGTCGACAAAATATAATGACAAAACGTGGTGCATCACTATCTTTTTTCTCCTTTCGGAGAATGTCAGCAAGGGCTCAATGGCCAAGGTGAATAAGATGGGAGATAGTGGAAGCCCTGTCTAGTACTCCGATTAATTGGATTCAAGGAAGCAATCAATCCAGCCGGTTTGACCCTGCCCATAGCATTATGATTTGGGAGCCTAATTCATCCAATCTAATTTTCACCCATTGCATGCTCCTAAAGACCCTGAATAGAAATTCCTAGCTAAGGGATTCAAATGCCTTTAATTATCAATTTTCAGGACTAAAGCACTGGGGTGAGCATCCCTTGGTATTTTGTACCTGATTATAAAAAGGCGTCTGATATTAATAGCCGTGTTTCTCGTGGGTATGAAGTCGTTCTGGTTCCTATGGATTAGCAATGTCATGAATGGTTGTAGCCTCAAAGCCAAAACTTTGCTCAAAAGTTTATGGTTAAGATTCAGCATAGTCAGGGGTTGATAGGATGATCGATCCGCAGGGTACCTTCCCAGTTAGGTAATTGGGATTGTCAGTGCCTCACTTATAGTGTCAGGAAGTTTACCCAACGCCCATGCCATCTCATATAACTTGGTTAGCTGAGGTGCAAGGATCTCAGAACACATGCAGTAGATTTCAGCAGGCAAGCCATCTGTGTCATGAGTCTTCCTGGCACCTAGCAGCCTGAGGGCTTGTTTGATCTCCCCTTCAGCAATGAAATTCCCAAGTGTTTCTGCAGCTTCCTCCATATCCCTCTTGAGTGCAGCTCTCTTCCAATATACTTCTACTTGGAGGGCAGAAGTCTCTGTATTAGTCTCATACATCCTACTGTAATACTCTTTGAATAATGGGTTGATATTAACTTGATCTCTCAGTGTCCGCCCTGATGTGTCTGAATTTGTGTCATTGCAGAGCATTGTAAGAGCAACCTGGAAAAACACACCAAAAGGCTCCTTGATCTATCTCCTTCTGCTTGCATGTGAGTCGTGTCCCTTATAATTGAAGCACTGCAGCTTCTCAAATGCAGTAGTGTACTCCCCTTACAACAGTGGGAATTCCTGCTTCTTATTTGGATCTCCCACTGTTTCTTTTCTGACTTTCTAATCTATTCAACAACCCAGTCAGTCACTGTTGTTTTCCCACAACTCTGCCAATAAAGTGACTTCTTAATATTGAACAAAATGGCTCACAGCTGTCACCTGTTTGTCTTTCCGTGATTAGTGATTGCCTCATGGAGTGAAACTTCGAATTCAGGGTCTTCCAGGGCTTTTCCCTGAAGATGCAAATGGGAATTAGTGAGGTGTGCTTCTCCACTGGACTTTAAGAATCAGGGAGCTGATGTCCGACAGGGTACTTCCCAGGTACTCTGCCCAGTGGTCAGCTAGAGCTATGTACCCCAATCCCACAATATGGTCAGATATGTACCCCATGAACTGGAGAGTAGGAGTATTTTTTCGCCATTGGGTGAATTTGTCTCCACATGTCTACCAATCTCCAATCAAGTGGCTATTTTGAGAAGCCTTTGTCCACTCCCAAAGGTTGCAAAGCTGATAGTGGTGGCAGTGACTTCTGGAGACCTACATCTAGGACACTGCTAGAAATTGGGTTTTTGATTGGCAGCTGTATGCACCCTGTCGAAGCAGGAACCACAATCCTAGTCAGGGTAAGTCTAGTACACACTAAAAGTTTATCTGTGCTCACCCTCTTGTAGCTTGGCACATAGGAGTCAAGCTAAACTAAAGAGGCAATGTGTAAAGTATTTGTGCAGACTCACAAACACAGAGTAACACAGTGAAACCACAACAAAGGTATTCCAGTCCAGTTTAGGAAACTAGCCAATATTTATCAGAGTATAACAAGACCAACACTATAAACATCCAACATACACATGTCAAGATATGAATTTTGCAAGATTAAATAAAAAATGAAGTGCTTAGAAATCAATAGATCCAACTGGGGCTATCTGGTCACGCTTGACCGAGGCAAATCCAAACGTTCAGTCCGACAGCGATGGAGTGCAGGCTGGATACAGGAGTCACGTAGACCTGCTGACAGTACCTTGGATGCGTCAAAGATCATGGAATGGTGTGTTGAGCAAGGGAGGGGATGGAACGGTCTCGAAGGTGAAGCATCGTTTCCAAAGTTGGGCAACTTCGTTGATGCGTCAGTTTCAAGAAGTGATGTGCATCGGGACGATGAATCCGTGCAAATCGTTGGGTTGCATCAGGGTCTAAGGACGGTGCATCGCAGTTCTCACAGATGCTGTTTCCGGGCACCGGGCAGCAGTAGTGATGCAGAGGTGCTGTTTCTGCAAAGTTGGGTCTATGTTGTAAGTCATGGTCGTTGAGTTGCGGTCAACGAACGTTGTCCACAGCTTCGGTGCAGGCAGCGGGGATGTGCCGATATCGCATTGAAATGCCCGGTTCTGATTGACACGTCAATGTTGCGTTGGTTTCATGGGTTGCAGCACCAAACACTCACTTGCAAGGGCCAAGGACTGGATTTGACACCACTTGCAGAGCAAGACTCACAGTAGAGGAGCCCAGCTGCTTGTAGCAGGATGCAGATGAAGTGTTTGATATCCCTGAGACTTCAGAAACCGGAGGCAAGCCAAACAAGCCCTTGGAGAACCTTTAAAAATCCAGAATATAGAGAACCAAGTTCAGTCCTCTCACTCCCAGGCAAGAAGCAGCAGGCAGCAGGCCAGCACAACAAAGCAAGCAGCAAAGTGACAGTCCTTTTGGCAGCACAGCAGCTCTTCTTCCTGGTAGTATGTCCTCAGTTACAGAAGTGTTCTGAGTATATGGTGTCAGAGGTCCAGTAAGTATACCCATTTTAGCCTTTGAAGTAGGGAGACTTTAAAGAAAGGTTTTTTTAGTGCACAAGACCCTGCCCTTTCTTACCCTGGCTCCAGACTTACTAGAGGATGGTATGCAACCCTTAGTGTGCGGACAGGCATAGTCCTTTTCAAGTGCAAGTGCCAGATCCTCCCTCTCATTCCAACTCAAGAACACCTATCAGTCTGGTGATGGGCCTTCAGGAAGTGAGTGGCACACCTCAGTTCCCTTTGTGTGTGATTGTCTAGAGGCAATGCTCAAAGCCTACCTTTCACCCAACCCAGACGTGTATTCCAGAGACATACAGAAGGCACTGAACAGTTAAAGCAAGAAAATGCCAACTTTCTAAAACTGAGGGTTGGGGCGTCCTCTTAGCTCCTACCAGTCGCACAGCTGTGTGCGCCATCATGGCGATCCAATAGTTAATCCGTTTTAATCAATATTAATCGCTCTGATCCTTGTAAAGTTGCGCTTACTTGTCAAGCCACACACGGAATGGTTTGCCATTTCCCAAGTTTCTTATATTGCAATAATGCGCTTATTTATCAAGCCACACACGGAATGGTTTGCCATTTCCCAGGTTTCTTATGTTCCAACCGTGCCCATCCGGACCTCATGAAAGAACATGCCCAATGCAAAGATTCCTCCAAGGCATTGTCTTATTAAATTATACCCAATGCATTTCGGGCAGTCAAGTGCCCTTCATCGGGGGTCACTGTGAATAACAATAAAAACAACAATATTCAACATTACCATTTAAAAAAACGACAATAATCAACATTACCATTTAAAAAAAACACTTTTCTAAATTATACTTTAAACTAACATGTACAAATGCGTTTCTCCAAATGCCAAATTGCAATACACCCCTCTTTTGTTTCCCCACTCTGCCTCCCTCAGACAGTACTAATATACATCCATCGTTCACCTTACAAGCCTATTTAATGACTGATACATTCCCCAGTCTTTGCGCCGTAGTTACTTAAAACCTGTTCAACATTGACTGGCCCCACGGCCAGAACGGTGGAAACTTGTCATCTACTCCAGAGGCGTATGGGATGGTACGGAGGGCTGACTAAGGCCACCCAACTCTGGGAACCTGACTATCTGGGCCGGCTGAGCTCCTGCGTAGGATTCGATAAATGGGATCTTATTGGCATCTTTAGGGTGGGGGACGTGTGGGTTAAAGGTAAGAAGGCGACCTTCGCAGAGCTTCAACTTAAGTACCAACTTGCACCCTCTGAGCACTTTCGCTATCTACAAATAAGCCATGCTATTGACCGCGCCCTACCCGCTGATACTCCCCTTCCAGATTACTCGCCTTTGGAAGACAGATTGTTGCTAGATCCCATGGACCGTAGGGCTATCTCCTTAACATATAAAAAGTTAATTAATAATCGCACTGACACAATGCAGAAAGTACGGGCCAGGTGGGAAACAGAGGTGGGCGACTTGTCTGACGAAGAATGGAGGGATGCGCTGGCCTCCCCTCGGGAGGTGGCGATACCAATGCGGCTCCGGCAGGCTCAGCTCAAAGTTCTGCATCGAGTGTACTTTGATGCAACCCTGCTGTGTAAATTAGGTAGGCGTACCCATGAGCTCTGCCTGCGAAATTGTCGTCAAGTAGGCACATTTACACATATCTTGTGGGCCTGCCCCCCCGTACACCACTATTGGATAGAAGTCACTCGTCAGATGGCGAGGGCCATCGGGAAGGTGGTCACCCCCTCCCCACAGCTGTGCCTCCTAAATGTGTGGGATGCTACGGACTTCACCCCAGCAGAGCAGGAGTGGGCGGCGTTGGGTTGGGCCATAGCTAAAAGAAATATTGCCCAGAAGTGGGGGGTAGCTACTGTGCCATCGCTGCGCGCATGGGCCAATGATATGGATCTATTGATGGTGGCGGAGAAAACAGTCTATAAGGGTCGAGGCTGCCCCAAAAAATGGGATCACAAATGGGGACGATGGAATAAGTATCGGGGGGACATTTGCATTTCTCCCACAATAGAACTCCGACGAGAGAGACAGGCCATACTAGACAATCTGGAAGTGGGTGCATTGACGTTAATGCTTGGAGAAACCTTGCAGAGGTACAGAGTGATGGGACCCCCCTGGTCCTAAACTGCTCCGGGGATCACGTCTCTAATGTGTCGCTCCTTGCTGAGTCTCTGACCTAAATGCCCTTGATGTACTGCTTATTGTCTCAAATGCCCAACGTGTATTACGTCTATGTAGGTGCTATGTATGTGTCACGATTGCTGTATTGCTGCATATCTCGTTGTTAATAAAAAGTTATTTAAAAAAAATAAAAAATAAAAATCCTGTTCAACAATCGAGTTTCCCATGTTGTCTCTGAGGCTTGACAAATAAGCGCAACTTGAAAGAATGTTCAAAGCGCAGGTTTACAAGGATCAGAGCGATTATTATTGATTAAAACGGATTAACTATTGGATCGCCATGATGGCGCACACAGCTGTGCGACTGGTAGGGGCTAAGGGGACGCCCCACCGCTCATTGTTGAAGTCAACCTGGTGCCAATTGGGCAAGGCACTACTCACCAGTCTGCACGCACTCGTTGAATAATGGACAAAACTTGGACAAATAAATAGTAGAAAAGGGTGTGCATCCCATCCCCCCACAACTTTCTAAAAGTGGCATTTTCAGATATGCAATTTAAAAATCAACTTCACCAAAAGATGTGTTTTTGAATGGCAAGTCCAGAGACACCAAACTTACTCTTGCTATTTTTTCTCATTTGGACGTTACACTTGTAAAATGTTACACGGCAGCTCCAATGTTAACCAATGGGAGAGAGAGTAGTGAAATACAAATGTAAGTTTATTTCACTACCAGGACATGCAAAACTGAAAAGTACATATCCTATCTTTTAGGTACACTGCAGCCGGCCCTTGTGCTGTTCAGGGCCTACTCTAGGGGTGACCTATGTGTAATAAAAAGGAAGGTTTATGCCTGACAAGTAGGTTAACTTGTCAAGTTGAGATGGCAGTTTAAAATGCACACGCAGTCTCCGCGGTGGCAGGCCAAAGACATGTTGGAAGGGCTACTCATGTGGCTGGCACAATCAGTGCTGTAGGCCCACTAGTAGAATTTTATTTACAGGCCCTGGGCACATGTAGTGCACTGTACTATGGACCTATCAGTAAATCAAATATAAAAATCATGGCGAAACCAAATTTAATTTCATTTTGGACACAGAGCACATGCACTTTAGCACTGGTCAGCAGTGAAAAAGTGCAGAGTCCTAAATCCAGCACAAATGAAATTCAGCACACAGTCATAACAAGAGCAAAGCAAAAAGTCAGGGGAAACTACGCCAAAAGATGCCTGGTCTAACAGACATAATTAGTCTAACCTCAATCACTCTGGAAAACTGGGCCCAATAAGCTAATCTGTTGAATATCCTGTCACAAAACTGCAACTGGTCACAATTAGGAGCACCCATGTGTATCTATATCACTCAGTATTGCTGTAAAGGGCTTTCAAGGATGAACTCCAATCCGGGCCCCCTATCATAGCTAGAGTAAGTCATGGTGAATACTTGCCGTCTCCATCTGCATTGTAATTGGACCGCTGGTCAGGTGTGTCTCTTGTAGGCTGGACAGCAACCTTTTCAGATAGGCATAAATCTTCTCCTGCTTGGAAGGCGAACTCATTCCAGTCACATTCTATACATGAAATGTATATACATTTACCATAGGCATCATTGGTTCAGCATTTCAGTTGGGTTGCCCCTACATACCTCTGACACCAGCCTGTCCCTCAATAGAGTCATTTCCCTCACTTGTTTGGCTCCACACACTCATTCCAAGAAGCTTGAATGTTATACTTGAATTATCGGAATCAAAAACATCTAGCAAGCTGCCAAACCCAACTCCCATTTTCCAGGAACGAGGCACTCTTTCCAAACACCTCTAATCTCAACATTGTAAAGCCTACTTCCAACCTATTGGCTCATCACCCAGCAGGAGGTGAAAGGGTTTGTGGCTAATCCCATCTTGTTGCTCACCCCACTGGGCCACCAGTGCCCTCAATCGTGTTTAATGTAACAGGGTGAGTATTGTATGGGTCCCAAGTTACTCTGTCCCCTGTGTGTCCATTACGTAAGGATACTAATTGGTAAAGTTTGATGCACTGTGACAGGTCTATTTTCATACAGCCAGAATGTTCTTTGGTAGATCACAGGTCATCAGCTGTCTGAAGTGTGACAATCAGGATTTTGTTGCGCTCGCTCTTTGCACGCTGAGCTTTCCACGTTATAGATGTCTTTGTGATGACTCTAGACTGACAGTGGCATATAAAGAGTGAACAAGTCTCTTTCGGGTGACAGAGCCCTTTACAAGAAGATCGGGGAAGGTATTATACACAATAGTAGGCAGTATAAAAAATCAACATATAAATAAATTATGCTGATAAAAATTTACCTAAGCAAATGGTGGAAAGCGCACAAAGTAATATACTGGCATGGGCAAAGTCTGATAGATATCAGCACTGTGAGTAAATGGGTGGGAAACGCAGGAGAAACAATGTGGTATCAATGAAATGGGCGAATGCGTGGGAAGGCGGCACGGCCGACAAGCAGGAAAGAGACGCTTAATTAGGTGAGAGGTTTGTCCTCGATGTGAGAGGAAATTGTTGTATAGTAGAGATTTTACTTCTTTTCTGAAGATTGATGTAGATGGGTTGCATCTGATCTTGGGAGGAGAAGGACCTCCAGATTTTGGGAGCAGTTCCGGAGAAGGATCAGTTGTGGGTTTTCTTTTTGTTGAATTTTTGTGGTTTAAGTAGTAGATAGCTTGCGCGTCTAGAAGGTCTGTTTCCACCCGATAGGGTCTGTTCCTGGGTCAAGTAAGGGGGTATTGTGATGCAGCATTTTATGTATCATACATGAAATTGTGAGATGGATCCTAGCTTCATAGAGTATCCAATTAAGTAATTGCAGGTCGGGGTGATATGATCACTTTTTTTTGGTTTGATCCGCTGATTAGTCTGGCTGTCACATTAAAAGTAGCCTTCAGAGGTGCAAGTGTGATTTTTGGGAGACACTACCATAAACTAATTTGATCGTACAAGAGCTTGATCCACTGTTTTGAGGTCTGCCAAGGGGAGGAAAGGTTTGAGTTTCCTTAGTGGGTGCAGTTGAAGGTTAGCTCATCTGGTGGCGGCACTGATGTGCTTTTGCTTGGAGAGGGCATTGTCCAAGGTAATACCTAAGGATTTTGTAGAGTCAATGACGTGTGGGGTTCAGTTCAAGGTAATAAGATGGGCCAGCCAGTCTATAATGCTAGTAGCGATGGTGGGAGGTGAGATCAATAGGAATCCTGTTTGAGGGCATCGAGTTTGAGGTGGTTACGAGTCAAATAATGCTACTTTTTTGTCAGGATGTTGTTGAGGATATTGATGTCATTGAGAGAGGCGATTTTCTTGCAGAGCTGAGTGTCATCTGCATGCATGTGGTAGGAGATGTGTGCAGGTTTGAGGATTTCGGTTAGGGATTCCATGTATAGATGAAACAATGTCGGGGCGAGGGTAGAAACTTGGGGTAAACCAAGTGACACTAGTGACTGATCGGAAAGAGCATAGTTAATTAGAATGCACTGAGATCTGTTGTGATGGAAAGAGGAGAACCATTTTAGCACAGTGCCGGAGAGGCCATCCTGCATTCTAATAAGTTCAAAACGGTATCATGATTGACTGTGTCGAATGGCACTGACAGATCAAGTAGGGTTTGTAGGCAAGCTTCATTCTGGTCGAGTGAGCATAGGGCATCGTCAACAACATGGACCAGGGCTGTTTCGGTGTTATGACCCAGTCGGAAGTCAGATTGGCATTGGGCGAGGAGTTGGAATTGTTTGATGTGATTGCAAAGCTGGAAGTGCAAGCATTTTTCTAAGAGTTTGGCTAGTGTTGGGAAGTTGGGGATAGGGCTTTATAGTATAGGAATAACCTGGCCACTTTAGAGGAGTCGGGTATGGAGCCTTGGGTGAGTGAGGCATTGATTATTAATGTCCATAAAGGGTATGATGGAGAAGATTTATTGAATAGTTGTCCTGGTTGAGTGGAGTGGGAAATAATGGGGTTCATATGGTAGATGTTTCAAAGCATCATGGTTATTGGTGGTGATCAGCCTGGTTTTCTCAGCAAAGAAAGAGGCAAAGGTATCTCAATCAGGTAGTGATGTATTGTCTGAGCATGGGGTATCATTTTTGCAGCCTGTCTGGATTTTAATGATTTCGAACAATTCTTTTGGTCGATTAATACCTGTGTCAAGTTCATTTTGGAAGAATGCTGCTTTGGCGCTCTTGATGTGCCTAATATATGCACTCTGTTTTTTTCATAGAAGTTTGAGGTTGGACAAAGAGGGTGTGTGTCTCTATGCTGGTTCTGCAAGTCAGAGATGTTGGTGTTCTTCGTTAAGTTTTCAGTTGAAACAGAAGTTGAATCTTTTAGATGGGATTCTCTTAAGATGTAAAGGGGTGAGGGTGTACACGAATTTTGAAATGGAATTGGTGTAGTGTTCAGTGAGGTCATGAGTGTCATACATTGAGAAGGGCAGGAGCAGGTTGTTGTTGCTAAGAGCCGACATAGTGAGTGGGTTAATGCTGTTGGTGTTTTTTTGCCAATGTTTGGCTTTCACAGGTTGACCGTTGGTGGTAATTTCTCTTTCGGAAATGAGGAAGGTGATGGAGTAGTGGTCGGTCCATGTCACCATGTAGGATAGATTCAATTGGTATGCGTTCTTTTTTGCGATGATTAAATCCAAGAGGGCCCATTTATTATCGGTCAAGCTGCTGCAGGGTTGGATAAGATTTAGGTCATGTAGGAAGGATTTGAAATTGTTTATGAGAGGGTCACTGGAGTTGTTCCAGTGAATGTTGAAGTCACCAAGAAAAATCTGGTTATGTTCATCATTGTAATCTCCATGATCTGTTCAATGAACATGTGATTATCTCTGGGAGAGTGGTAAAACGTGTGAAGTGAACAGGTTGAGTTGTCAGTGTGTGGTGATGTTGATCCTCAGGTATTCACAGGAGGACTGTGACAGAGCTTATGATTGTTTCAACAATAGTGCTTGTTGTTCCGTGGAACATTTTGCAGTCCTGCATTCAGTTTGCAGTCCATGCAGCTTTCTCCACTATTGTTTGTGTCATTGCCAGTTTCTGCCATGCTTGCAGACTTTATTTGTCTCAAGCCAATCCCAGGCTTCAGAGGAGTGGGTAAAAAATATTGAGGTTTCATCAATCATTATCTTTAACTTAACAAGGAACAAGATCATGGACGATATACCTATTCTACTAATGGGTTTCTTGATATCCAAGAATGAGACCTACTTAAATTGCATGGAGGTGTGTAATCTGGTTTTCTATTTTGAAGGAACTATTTAGCCTGGCTCTCTGTAGGATCATGTCCCTAACTTGGTAGTGAAACAGTCTGGCCATCACTGTTACTGGCGGGCCTCTAAGCCTCGGACTACTGAATGGAACTCTGTGTGCCCTGTGAAATGCAAAAATCTGTTGCCCTGTTAGATGCACCAGCTCACTTAACCATTTTTCTAGGAAAGAGACCATGTCCGGCTTCTCAGTGCCTTCAGGCAGCTCTACAATTGTGATATTATATTGTTTCTATAGTTTTATCCCTCTCTATCTTCTGCTATATATTCTAGAAACCTCATTCTCTCCATTAAATCCAATAACTGTGTATGAATTGAGGCTGAAGCAGAGCGCATTTTGGCAATGGCATCTTTCAAGTTTGTGACCCTCTTCGTTAACTTATGTTGGCCCTTGCGGAGAAGGACAATGTCCAAAGCAACAGTATAAATCTTAGGGGCAGATTTTCAAAAAAGTCACACAATGCAGTGCAGCACCCAAAGAGACTGCGCTGGGTTGCCTGACAGGGTGGGAGCAGGAGAGCACCTTATCTTCAGAGATATGGCTCTCCCCTCCCCTCTCTCTAGCGCCGGCACTGATTTCAGCTGCCGTGCATCAGGCACACACCTTAGCCCCAGGGCACTAGAGTGCATGCCTGAGTCTAGCATAGGTTTGGTACAGGAATGCATGCATGCATGCATAATCAGAAAAAAAGGAGAAATTAACATATTTCACCTGTTAGCGACTCTTTTGAAGTGATGTTAACTTTTGGCGCTCAGTCCAGTCTACAACTGTTTGTACATAGGGTTTTACAGTTTTACATGAAAAGAAATGGGCGGTTGCATGGGAACGCCCATGTACCACCCATGTAATGCCCTCTTAGCACTAAATAATGCAAAGCAGTGCTTCGGGCTGCTTTGCCCTATTTTTAGGGAAAATACATTAAAAAATATATATATTTTGTGCTGGTTAGCGCCACGTTTGCGATGCTAGCCAGCGCAAAATGTTTGAAAAACTAGCCGCAAGTCTCCAGGGCCTCACAAGATGCTTCTATCACCACATAGGTGTTTTTTGTTTATCTGAAGGAGGAGATTTTGAGAGCCCAGAGAACTGTTTTGCAAACTTCTTGGACACATAACTGGGTAGTACTTTATGCCAGTCCCAAGCCTGCTGCCTCTCTGGAACACTTTATTTACCCCAAGGTCATCGCTTCTTTAGAGCCTGGATGCCAGGGGCGGCTCCTCCATGTGGGTGGAGGAGTGTCGCCCCACTGCTTTCTCACAGTGCGAGAAGCAGAAACATAAAATGGTTTTATAAATACCATTTCATGTTTCTTCTTCTTGCACTGCGAGAAAGCAGAAGTGTTTGGTTGGGGTGGTCCTGCTCGAGGGCAGGGGAGGAGTGGCTAGCCCAATGTTGTGGGCCCTAACTGTTTGGTCGGCCCTCTGGGGCCAACCAAACCAGTCATGCACACTCTCTCAATAGACGCCTGTGTGGTCGACGTCCCAACCAATCACAACGCTACCATTGCAGCATTGTGATTGGCTTAGGGGAGAGGAAGGAGGCTGTCTGCGTCCTGTTCCTGCACTCATCACTCATGTTGATGCACAGTATGCAATAATGATAACAAAGAGACCAGGTTACTTTACCAGTTCCATGGCAAAAACAGAGAGCACTGTGGGATCACATATGCACAGTGTATTCAAAAGGGGGGACTGAGGGCTTTTTAATAGGTCCAGCATTCAATCAAAACAAAATGAGTATGCAGTTCCTAACAAGGGAACAGGGTCCTAGGTTGATAAAAGTGTCAAACCATGTACACAGAACGTAGGGAGGAAAGGGAGGAAGGGAAATCCCTCCTTTCAGAATAAGTGCCTTCACACACCCAGCCTGTTAGACGACATGTTTCAGCATAGGGCGTGCTCCTCGTCAGGTCGGCGCTCCAATACCTGACGGGCACCCCTTATGAGGGGCTCTTGGGCGGAGATCTTTCATTCCATGACGTATTGGTGCAGTGGGTGTGAGGAGCCTCAAAGAAGAAGTGTAGATGAGCGTAAAGTGGATCACTATACTATGCGTAGGTTAAAACAGGAACTAGGAGTCCACTCAAAACTATTTTAATGAACCCGGCTCCTGTCCTGATTAAAAGAAAAAATGTAGCGCATCCCTGCCTCCAAGTTGCAAGATAATACGCGTTTATGTAGTGTACAGCAATGAGTGTGATCCTTAACATGATGAGTAGGTCTTATACGGGGGTCAGTAGTCAGTCACTTTTATAGTATGTCCTATGAAACAGCTATCGGTTTGCTTATGGTCATTCAATAGTCTCCACTGAAGTAGGTTAGAAATGATCTCACTGTCAGGTCACACCTGGGGCCTATAAGATAGGCCAAGGTCACAATGTCCTCTGTGATGCCACCTGTGGCTTTTAGCTCAACTGTCTCATATCTGTCAGCCACACTGTGGCCCGTTTCATAGGATCATATTTGGATAAAGGTGGCCAACATTCTCTTTCATGTGAGGGCTGTAGACCACACCAATCTAGTTCCCCTCCTGGTTGCTGTGCCACGACCTTCAGGGAGCCACAGGGGGCGATTCATGTCATTCGTAGTGCCCACAGTCCGTCATTCACACTGCCAGGCCTAACTGCAAGAGGAGAAGGGCCAGGCAGCGAGCCATCATGCCCCTTTAGATAAGCATCGTTTGACAGGGGGTCCAAGTGGGATCCAACCACTGGCACAGACCACCAGAGCTCGCTCAATCATATCTGGCTACCATCTTGGATCTCCTGGGTGCGGACGGGGTCAGTCTGTCAATAGGAGCAAATCACAGCCCCTGGAGCCTCTAACCATTCAGAGTTCCCCCCCCCCAGCTTCACCTGCCCAGGTGAGGAGAGTAGAGGAGCCTCAGGGGTCTCAGGCAAGCCGGGGTGATGGTCAGCAATGTGGAAGCTGAGAAGAAACCCTTCCTATGCCATCGGCCACCAGTTGATTCATATCTTACAGAATTATCATTTATCCTAATACTGGACCTAAAAATGAGAAAACTGCATTATGTCTTGACTTATGTCCCTAATTAAAGGCATATGACTCAAGTGAGAAATATTCAATCAAACATATATCTGTTTCCCCACTGAGACACAGATTGAGTTGCATTTTATCCCACTTATCTGGTGCCCAGTATCCTCTGAGGGACATTTTATTTTTTATTTTATTCTGAAACTTACGTATTTTACTAAGATTCCATTAGGCCTTCAAGCTTTTTCTCCTGCAATATGCTGTTGAGCTGGAAAGTAGGTACCTATACATCGCTTTGCTTAGCTTTACAGCCGTTTGTGTCACTTTGCTAAGGTGCAAAACCCTAGTAAAACTTTGTAACAGCTCCCTACAAAATAAAACTGTCTGCTGTAACATAGCAAGGTACCCTTTTCCATTAAATATCCTCAGGCTGATAGAGCTTACAGGCAGTGCCACATAAATTATGCAATAAAGAAGTAGAGAACTATGTGTAGATCCAAAGTTTAGGTGGAGAGCAGCTCCTTATTCAGTTCCCTACCACACCAGTGACACTCTTAATCTGCTCACCTCATTACCATTCTTCATGGAGGTTTAGCTTTGTCCAGACACAAGGGAGCACCATCAAAACGTTGCTAGAAAAACAGACATTCAAGGTAAGCATATTTATAGTGTTGCTGATGTTGTGAGATGAAACCACAGTAATTCTCTCCTTGGAGGGGCAATTTGACTTCTAAGAGGACTGTCTATAACAGCCTTTATCACTGTGTTTTGAAGGTTCGTAAGTTTACGAATATTTGACTTGGAGGTACTTCAGAGAGTTATACAATAGTCAATTTTCCAACCTACAGTGGCCCTAACAATGCTGGCTGGCTTGGTGTTTCTCCTCTAAAAGAAATGTAAGGTCTTGTGCGATTTGAGATGGTAACTTATTGAGAAAATGACCGATTGGTCCAACTGTCCACTACCACATTACTGTACAACTGGTAGTCCTTATACTGTCCCTGTCCTGTCTGTTTATACGTAAAACATTTTTGGCAAAAACATAATGTCTCCAGTGTTTTGTGCCTGTTATTAACTATGTGTCACAGCCTTGGTTTCTGTTTTGTTTGGTGTGGGTTAGGTGTTTTACAACAAAAAAACTTGCACCTACACCTTGCACAGTTTTCTCATCAATAACTTAATTGCCAAATTTTGCAGTGGTATTATCAATGATGTCATAGAAGATCGCATGAGTGATGTAATATGTGGGGTAATTAGCAGTGCATGTTGAGGTAGTGAGTTATAGTTACCTCTTTTCACTTACCCATAACATTACTTTAACCTTTGTTCTTTTCAGTGAATTTTGAGGTTTTATTTTAGCATAAAGTAATATTTTGTTACCATACATCAAGCTAGCCCCCTACACCAAACGGGGATTGGCTACACCCTGTATGCAACCAAACCCTTGTGGCACGCAGTTGTGTACAGTGGGGTGTTGACCACAAGACCTGGCCTAAGGTCACCCCCTAAAGGCAGCCAAACCCAAGCTGCAAGATTGGCCAGAGGTAGCCAACATCATGTCCCTTTGGCATGCCCAGTGTAGGGTTGGCCTTCGGGGGCCCCATAACTCTGGCCCACAACATATATACTAAGGGGAGCATACCGCTCCCTTCCCGAGTCTAAATTGGTCCCAGGGATCCCATCCCCGTGGTCAGTTCCAAGAAAAAGTGGAGGGGGGCCGCGTGGCAGAGTGTCGCTACCAGGGTACTCTATATAGGAGCTGTTCTCCACCTAAACTTGGAAAATACCCAGAGTTCCCTGCTTCTTTTTTTGCATAATTTATGTAGCACTCTAAGCCTGATAATGTGCTGTTTTGACTTTTACTGGGTGCTCCCTTGTGTCCAGGCAAAGCGAAACCTCTTTTAAGAGTTGTAATGATAGCGAAGCACGTGTCAGGGGTTGCCTAGTTGCTTTTATTCACTACAGGTTAGCTTGGACGGTATTTTAACAATTCAAAGCTGTAATACTGTGCCTGGAGTGGCAAAAGGCTGTTGTCAATTTACAACCAGCATGGATGGCAATAGCTATTCCTATGCTTAAAGACTTTGCTGGAAAAATGACAAAGACTTTGTCCCTTTCTAGCTCAGCGTGGATGCCATTGTGCTAATCTTATGCTTCAAAACTTTGTTAGAAAGACAGACATTTGAGTATAGCACATTCAGAGTGTTGCTGGGTTGTAGAGTGCTCCTTATAGGATCTGCTTTCCATCCCAAACTTGGGAACTACCAATAGTTTCCTGCTTCCTTTTTTTCATAATTTATGTATGCAGCGCTCTAATCCTAGAAGTGGATTGTAATGATATATATAGATATATATTATCTACTGGCGGTCGCCAGTAGATAGTTATAGTTAGGACCTATTTTCCATAGGAAATCCGCAACATTCTATTTGGAATAACGTTGGCGCCGGTTGACGAATCCTCGCGAAATGTTTCAAACTTTTGGCCAGCTCCGCTCCGCTCCTACCCTGAAAGTTTTGCGGTGATCCGTCAAGCGGGGCCGAGAAAAAAGGGGGGTCCCAAAACGCGTTTTCCCCATGCAATTTCCCATAGGCTCTGTTGTCGCAGCTACAGCCCGAACCGCTGAACGGAATGACACCAAATTTGGCAAAGAGGTAGTCCTCAGTTCGGACTCGTGCCTTTTGCATATATGGTGTGAATCTGTTCAGTAGTTCCTGAGAAAATTAGGGTAAAAAAGTTAGTGATATCTATGGCCGCGGAGGATCCGCAGACCGTACCCGCACCGTAAGCGCACCCTCCCCGAACCCAGCGCATGTATTTTTCCTGCTAAAGTGTAGGGAGTACTTTTTTTCTCTACAATGTGTGTGCATGTAGAAACCATTCTGTGATAAGCATTTGTGTTTTTCATGTGTTTGTAGACAGATAACTGTGCTGTTTTTATAGTTTGGTAGAATTAGAAACCAGTCATTGGTTATGAATTTGTGAAATGAGTTATGTTATGTTTCTATACTAAAATGTAGTACTACTTCTAGATGAAAAAATGTGTTTTGGTATAGTGCAAGGGATAGTGTTGTTTGTCTAGAATCACACAGTGAGTCTGTGTGCATTTGGGAACCACTGTGAGAGAAGCATTTGGTAACATCGTGTATTTGCTGACAGATAACTGTTTTAACTTGTCATGTTGTGAAGTTTTAGTAGCATTAGAAGACAGTTATGGCTTGAAAGTAGCCAGCTCATTGGGAGGCAAGATGGCCGCCGTAGCTCTGTAGGTGCTAGTCGCTCCTCTGCCTCTCTCCTATCCTAGGATGTCAAGAGGCCTGTGAGGATTGGGATGTGGTTCCTCGGTGGGCTTTTATCTAACATCTTGCCAGTAGATGCAAGACTAGGCTTACTCTGGAGAACTGCAACTGGTGTGAGGAGAATTTTGTCTTACTGCTGGAGACGTGCACTCAACAGTGACGAAGTGCCATTTGGGATGTCGCAGAGAAGTAAGCTGGACAGAGACAAGAACGGAGACAAGAACAGAGGCACGGATAGTGATAAAGACAGAGCGACTGGCTCCATGGATGGTTTAGCAGCAAGAGAAGAAACCCGTTCTGGAGCGATCCCTAAAGAATCAGCCACTAATGCTAAAAAACAAGCGGAGCGGTTCATCCGCTCCACAAAGGAACCCCCGTTGAGAAAAGCTGAGCGGCAAGGAAAGAAGATCGAGGCGAGACCAGAGACTCGTTCAACAGCAAGCAAGGCTGCAAGAGAGCAGACATTGGAATCGGAAGGGAAAACTCATCGGCTGAAAGCGACAACGACTTTAAAGGAGCAGATGCGGCAATCAACACTACCTGGGTCCTTTGTATCGAAGATAGCCACGATGTTTCAGAAGTATCCGGACGACCCTCGGCAATCTGGGGTATCGAGCGGACATCCTACGGCTTCACAGAGTAGCGCAGGAGTCCCGCAGCCTCCAGCCGCCTTGAACGCCGAAGAAACAACAGACCGCGAGGACCCAAGCCCGGCAGTTTCGGTTGCTGGGCAACCGATGGGAGTGGAAGGAAGCACCACGCATCAAGCGTTGCAGGGAGTCGGAGCCAAGAAGCCGAATGAGGAAGAGAACCAAAAAGACGTTGCAGATTCCAGCGCGTTAGATCAGCTGGAAAGGCACAACAATGTGCAAATGCTAGACGCGCTGTTAACTGTGGAGGCAGGGCTGAATAAAGGAACTCTGCAACACCTGGACCCGAGCTGGGGGAGCACTCAGAGCATTGAAGAGCACCAAGATCTTGACCGGGTCAGTGTAAAAAGCGGCAGAGAAGGCAGAGGTATGAGGGGTGGTTCCCCTGAATTTTTTTCTGTTAATGAGGGCTCTGATACAACGGATATTAGCGACCTCGAAAGTGAGGAAGAACAAAGCTGCACAGAAAACACTTCGGGCTCAGATAAAAGCCAGGGCTCCAGGGACCTAGTGACTCAGAAAAAAAAAGCTGGAACTAGAAGAGATGGTCGAGGGTCTAGAGGCAATACGAATAAAAAGTTGTCATGGGACTATTCTGCTACATCAGAAACGTACCAGGAAAATGATCAGGGAGAAGGAGACAGTGCTGGGAGGCCAAACCTCAAAATGTAACTCTCGAAATGTTATTTGGAACACTAAAGCAGATGCAGTCAGAGGCCAGAGCAGAAAGTAGAAGAGCAAAAAGAGATACAAAAAAACTGCAAGCCTCATTAAAAAGAGTAAATAGAAAGTATGAAGAGGTTGAGGTAAGAGTAACGCAAGTTGAGGAAAGAACAAGCAGAGTGGAAGATGAGGTAACAGACTGGCAGACTTTTAGAATGGAACAAGGAAAAGTAGTGGAAGACCTACAATGGAAACTAGAGGATTTTGAAAACCGCCAGAGGCGGAACAACGTAAGACTTTTGGGACTGGAGGAAGGGCGGGAGGGACAGGACCCGAGAGGATACGTGGTCAAGGTATTAAAAGAAGCCTTTCCAGAATCAAAATGGCATTGGGAGCTAGAAATACAAAGAGCTCACAGATATCCTCTGTTTGTAAAAAAAAGCCGGGGGGCTCAAGAGAACGCACTCCCAAGGGCAATGTTGGTTTGTCTAGGGAACTTCTTGGCAAGGCAAGAAATAATTGATCAAGCTAGACCAGATTCTAGAAAGACAGCTGATGGAAATATATTTTTTGCCAGGCCAGATTTCTGCCACGTTACCGTGGAAAGAAGGTGGAAGTTAAGACAGATGATTGCACCATTTCAAAAGCAGGGTGCAGAAGCTTATCTGTTGTTCCCGGCAAGACTGAAAGTCATTAGGAATGGGTACACTAAGATGTTTATCTCTGAGATAAAAGCCGGAGAGTATCTTGCTGAGATCACGGAGCTAGGTAAAGGGAGAGCTCCATCGAAAACAACAGCAAATAGCCCACCAAAAACCCCGTAACAGCTCCGTAATGGCCACAAGATATAGCTAGCAGGTGAGAAAGATAGTATAGGAGAGAGTAGCGACACTACAGACTACAGGTGCCACGCATAGGTCAGGACTGACCTATTTGCCTGTTGTTAGGGGGGCGGGATCCAGAAGGGAGGGAGACAGAGGGAGGGGGAGGGGGTGGTGGTGGGGGGGTAGACACATACTTAGGAGGTGATTGTAAGTACAGTATATGTAAGGAAGATTGTCGATGCAGGTTGTGCAGTAACGTAGCAATAAAAACTGTTGACAAGGAAATAATGAATATTGAAATATTGGCGGTACAGGTATATATAGAGTGTGGGGGGAAAAAATATGTATCACGATGACTTGTAGGATAGCCTCAATAAATATCTGTGGCCTGAACGAATTAAATAAGAGGCTCAAAACCGCCGCCCTGCTAAAATCGTTGAATCTCGATTTAGTGTGCCTTCCGGAAACACATATTGAAGGCAATAAAGCATATTTACTGGACCAGCTTGGCTTTAATGTATTAGCAAAAACTAACCAAAACACCAAAACAAGAGGTGTGGTGATTCTCGGTAGGAGACAGGACACGCTGGTTAGGAGAAAGAAGGAGGATCAATGGGGCAGATGGGTCATGGTAGAACTAAGTTTTAGGGGAGAAATTATTACGGTGGTCTCGGTGTATGGGTCCACAGGAGATGATCTGGATATTTTTCAGTTTTTAGATATTGAGTTGGCACACTGGCTGGAGCCTATTATAGTATGTGGAGATCTGAATATACATGATGCAGACAGCAGTTTTTTAGACCCTGCCAGAAAATACACAGGGAGTAAAAAGAGGACTTATACAGCCCTGGCAGATATGGTAGCACATAACCTATTGGAAGACCCTTGGCTAAAATGCCACCCAAATTTAGATGGGAGTACCTTTTTCTCAGCCCCTCACCAGGTAATGGTGAGACTCGATTATTTTTTAATAACAAGAGGACTGTTGGATGGAGTTAGAATAGATAGGGAACCAAGGATCATTTCAGACCATAGCCCGCTAGTCTTATCTCTAAGAATTGGGCAAAGGAGAAATAAAGAGCTAAGGCAATGGACATTTGATAGAACACTGCTTCAGGATCAACGGTATCGGGAAAGAATGAACAATTGGATTAAGGATTACTGGGAGATAAACAGGGGTACATCATCGTCGGGGATAGTATGGGATGCTTTTAAAGCAGGAATAAGAGGAGAAACCCTGAGCTATGTAATTAAGGGCCAAATAATGTTGAAGGCAAAAGCTGAACAAATTAATAAATCACTTGAGGAAGCAGAAGAGGCACTTAGGATAGCCATACATACACAATCACCAATAGATCAGATTTTACTGAAAATAGTTGTTCTTAAGGCAGAAGCTATGGATGAGATGGGGAAAAAGACAGTAGAGAGGTATATAGCAAATAAAGAAAAGGTGTATGAACTCAGTGAAAGAGTTGGCCATATACTGGCTGTCCGAGCCAGACAAAGGGATGCGCTGGCTGATATCAAGGAGATCAGGAACTCTCAGGGAAGTAGGGTCAAGGAAGTGGAACAGATAAGAGAGGTTTTCAAACAATTCTATACGGAGCTCTACACAAAAGATGGTCCTGAGGGAGAGGAGGATGTAAGGACATATCTAAGTGAGATAGAACCCTCAGTGATATCGGAGGAGGATAGGCAGGGGCTAGAAGAGGTATTGCATTTGGATGAGCTGGATGAGGCCTTGAGGGAGTTACCATCTGGGAAGGCAGCTGGTCCGGATCAGATTCCGGTAGAATTTTACAAAACTTTCCAATCGTCTCTGGTAAGAGAATTGTTTAACGTTATGTTGTTAGCCCAGAAGGGTGAGTCTGTTCCAGAATCATGGGGCGGCGCAGACATCATCGTAATACCGAAGAAGGGTAAACCCGTAGATCTCCCGGGGTCTTACCGCCCCATCACTTTAATGAACGCAGATGTTAAGGTGTTCTCCAAAATTTTGGCGAAAAGGCTGTCTAGGGTAGTCGAATCATTGGTAACCCCTTCTCAGCATGGATTTATCCCGGGTAAGGGAACAACTCAACATGTCAGGCAAGTAATTACGGCATTTGATGCGGCAGGCACTCTAGGAGACCCTATGGCAGCTCTGTTCTTGGATGCTGAGAAAGCATTCGATAGGGTCTCCTGGAGGTACCTATGGGAAGTTTTGAGATGGTATGGTATAGGGGTAGGATTTATTAAGGCTCTGCAGACCCTATATATAAATCCGACGGCCAAGATAAAGGTCAATAGAGGACAATCATCCGCAGTCAAGATCCAGAGAGGAACAAGGCAGGGATGCCCTTCTTCCCCTCTCCTCTTTGCCTTATACCTTGATCCCTACATACGTAAGTTAGAAAGTAATGCTCAGATTCCACCACTAGTTTTAAATGGTTGTAGATTAAAGACATTAGCATATGCTGACGATGTGGCTATTCTAACTGCAAAACCCTCAGAAGCTATCAGGGTAATTGAAGAAGAAGCTGTGCGGTTTGGCCAGTTCTCAGGATACAGCCTGAATAATGGTAAAACTCAGATAGTAAAAAATCAGTGGGCAATATGTAATGACGGCAGAGTGGTGGGAGCGGCAACTTATCTAGGGGTGCAAATTACAGCAGAAATAGATAAGATCGTAGAAAACAATATGACACCATTAATAGCTCTAGTCAAAAAGGATTTGGAAAAAATGAATAATCTACACCTTTCACTGGTAGGCTGTACAAACATCATTAAGATGTTGGTTTTACCTAAATTTTTATATTTTTTCAGGTCTATACCCCTGTTGTTTGAAGCCAGCTGGTTTAATGGTCTAGAGTCTACATGTAATAGGTTTATCTGGGCACACGGCAAAACTCGAAGGGCCTATAGGTTCATGACATTACCTAGGGAAAAAGGGGGATGGGGGGCACCTGATTTTCGACTGTATTATATGGCAACTGTTTTACAATATATACAAGGTTTAATAGGGGGGAATACTGATGATGCAAGAATGTATAACATGTCTACTGGGGTGTACGCTGTTGTGTTAGGGGCAAATCCTTACAACTGTTTTTTAAAATGTACAGATTTTAGTTATTTCAAGAGAACTAGGTTTAAAACTGTTAAGGCAGCAGTTACGGTATGGAATGCTTTTTCAAAGAGAGTGAAGATGGGGAGGTATAATAGATATGTGTCCTTAATTAATAACAGATCGCTCCCACCTGAAATATTTGATGATCAGATAATGGCAGAATGGGCAGTGAGGGGGGTTACGCAAGTAGGAGATTTGTTCTCCCAGGATGGTTTCAAGCAATTCTCGGATTTGAGAACTACATATGGTTTAGACAATAGGGTTTTTTTTAAATATTTGCAGATTAGAAGCTTCTTTAAAAACAAAACGGGAGGCCCTGCAGGCTTTAATAAAATAGAAATAATGGAGAAAATTAAGCTGATGGGTGATTGCTCAATAAGGTCATTTTATGCAGCCCTGCTGAAAGAAACCCAGCATGATCTGGAGAAATTTGGCATGAAATGGGCAGATAAAATAGGAGTTGAATGCAACCTGTTTCTCGAATCTCTGAATTTAGGACGCACAATATTAAGTTCAGCCCCTCTGCAGTCTCAACACTATAAAACACTATATTTTCTATATTTTACTCCTGCAAGGATAGCAAAATGGGGTGGGATTACAGGAATTAACTGCCCTCGCTGTGATGCGTTAGAGGCAGATAGTATACATATATTTGCTACATGCCCCCATTTACAAACACTGATTAAAGAGATAGAGGGGTTTTTAGCAAGATCTCTTGGTATAGTGATCTCTTTAGTACCATCTTGGATCATGTTAGGAGTGGCTGAAGGGGAGCAAGAGCAGTATGCAGAATTTTTGTTTGTGATAATGGCTGTCTATAGATTGACAATAGCTAAGGCTTGGTTAGACAAAAACCCACCAAAATTCCAAACGTGGTTAGCAAATATGTTGTACGCATATAATATGGAGCAAAATATCTATGCTCGGAAAGGGAGGAGAGGAAGAAGCTTGGGGAGAAGGATTTGGGAGCCAATAAGTAACTGGAAGGAGAAGCAAAGTAAGGACGACTGAGCCTCCTTTATTCTTTGTATTTTCTCAATGTTTATTCAAGGTTTTTCTTATTGTACAAATAAGGTGATAAAAATAATAGAAATTAAGGAGGAAATCAAGGAGAATATTGTAAACTGTTCAATGTAAGAGATACTGTACTTACTTTTGTTGAGAGAAAAATAGAAAATTTAAAAAAAAAAAAAAAAAAAAAAAAGAAGACAGTTATGGCTTATGATTTGATTAAATGAGTCAGGCTTTGACAGAAAAGTGCAGTCCTGAAATATGTAGATTGTGTGCACTTCCCTTACCAGTTGCACTGTAGTGAATGAGTTTTGGTAAACTCCTAGGGATAGTGGTGCATGTCTAGAATCACAGTGTGAGTTAGTGTGTATTTGGGATCAGTGTGAGAGAAGCATTTGGTGATATCATGTATTTGCTTACAGATAACTTTTTTAAAACCTGTCATGTTGTAAAGTTTTAGTAGCATTAGAATCCAGTCTTTGCTTATGCGTTGATTAAATGAGTCATGCTTTGACACTGATGTGCTGTACTTAAATATGTAGATTGTGTTCAGTACCATTAACTCTTCCAGACTAGTGAATGAGTTTTGGTAAACTCCTAGGATAGTGTTGATTGTCTAAAATCACACTGTGAGTCTGTGTGCATTTGGGTAAGGATTGTGAGAGAAGCATTTGATAACATTGTGTATTTGCTGACAGATAACTGTTTTAAAACCTGTCATGTTGTCAAGTTTTAGTAGCATTAGAAGCCAGTCTTTGGTTATGCGTTGATTAAATTAGTCAGGCATTGACATTAAAGTGTAGTCGTGAAATATGTAGATTGTGTGCAGTTCCTTTACCACTTTCACTGTAGTGAATGAGTTTTGGTAAAGTCCTAGGGATAGTGTTGTTTGTCTAGAATCACACTGTGAGTCTGTGTGCATTTGGGAACCACTGTGAGAGAAGCATTTGGTAACATCGTGTATTTGCTGAGAGATAACTGTTTTAACTTGTCATGTTGTGAAGTTTTAGTAGCATTAGAAGACAGTTATGGCTTATGATTTGATTAAATGAGTCAGGCTTTGACAGAAAAGTGCAGTCCTGAAATATGTAGATTGTGTGCAGTTCCCTTACCAGTTGCACTGTAGTGAATGAGTTTTGGTAAACTCCTAGGGATAGTGGTGCATGTCTAGAATCACAGTGTGAGTTAGTGTGTATTTGGGATCAGTGTGAGAGAAGCATTTGGTGATATCATGTATTTGCTTACAGATAACGTTTTTAAAACCTGTCATGTTGTGAAGTTTTAGTAGCATTAGAATCCAGTCTTTGCTTATGCGTTGATTAAATGAGTCATGCTTTGACACTGATGTGCTGTACTTAAATATGTAGATTGTGTTCAGTACCATTAACTCTTCCAGACTAGTGAATGAGTTTTGGTAAACTCCTAGGATAGTGTTGATTGTCTAAAATCACACTGTGAGTCTGTGTGCATTTGGGTAAGGATTGTGAGAGAAGCATTTGATAACATTGTGTATTTGCTGACAGATAACTGTTTTAAAACCTGTCATGTTATCAAGTTTTAGTAGCATTAGAAGCCAGTCTTTGGTTATGCGTTGATTAAATTAGTCAGGCATTGACATTAAAGTGTAGTCGTGAAATATGTAGATTGTGTGCAGTTCCTTTAGCACTTTCACTGTAGTGAATGAGTTTTGGTAAAGTCCTCGGGATAGTGTTGTTTGTCTAGAATCACACTGTGAGTCTGTGTGCATTTGGGAACCACTGTGAGAGAAGTGTTTGGTAACATTGTGTATTTGCTGACAGATAAGTGTTGTAAAACATGTCATGTTGTCAAGTTTTAGTAGCATTAAAAGACAGTTATGGCTTATGCTTTCATTATATGAGTCAGGCATTGACAGTAAATTGCAGTTGTGAAATATGTAGATTGTGTGCAGTTCCCTTACCACTTGCACTGCTGTGAATGAGTTTTGGTAAACTCATAGGGATAGTGGTGCTTGTCTAGAATCACACTGTGAGTTAGTGTGTATTTGGGATCACTGTGAGAGAAGCATTTGGTAACATCATGTATTTGCTGACAGATAACTGTTTTAATACCTGTCATGTTGTGAAGTTTTAGTAGGATTAGAATCCAGTCTTTGCTTATGCGTTGATTAAATGAGTCATGCTTTGACACTGATGTGGTGTACTTAAATATGTAGATTGTGTGCAGTACCATTAACTCTTCCAGACTAGTGAATGAGTTTTGGTAAACTCCTAGGATAGTAATGCTTGTCTAAAATCCCACTGTGAGTCTGTGTGCATTTGGGTAAGGATTGTGAGAGAAGCATTTGGTAACATTGTGTATTTGCTGACAGATACCTGTTTTAAAACCGGTCATGTTGTGAAGTTTTAGTAGCATTAGAAGCCATTGTTTGCTTATGCTTTGATTATATGAGTCAGGCTTTGACATAAAAGTGCAGTCCTGAAATATGAAGATTGTGTGCAGTTCCCTTACCACTTCCACAGTAGTGAATGATTTTTGGTAAACTCCTAGGTATAGTGGTTGTTGTCTAGAATCACACTGTGAGTCTGTGTGCATTTGAGAACCACTGTGAGAGAAGCATTTGGTAACATCGTGTATTTGCTGACAGATAACTAATTTAAAACCTCTCATGTTGTCATGTTTTAGTAGCATTAGAAGCTAGTCTTTGCTTATGCATTGATAAAATGAGTCAGGGTTTGACACTAAGGTGCAGTACCATGTACTATTCTGTTCACTGTGGCAGAACTGAAAATTTAAAAGTTTTACCTAAGCACTGTCCTAGAAGTAGTCTGATTATTTAGTCAGTTTCTAAGTACCAAACAGATTGCTTCAAATGTCTATGCAGTATGCGTGTAGTGTTCTAACATACTATACACCTTCAATTCCCTAGTCAGTATCCATACACTTCCAGGAAGCATCCTGTCACTTCCTTTGCAGTTCTCTAGAGACCCATTCAACAGCATGTACTAATCCATTCACTGTTGCTAAAAGCCAAACACTTATATATTCACCAAGACACTCTCTTTCTAGTACTCTAATGATTCAGTCACTGCCAAAGTATTCATGCACTGAGCCAGGTCTTAGCACATGGACTTCTTCAAACCCCTATCCACTATGCATCTACACACTTGTCTTTCACACCTTCAATTCCCCAGTCAGTATCCGTTCACTTCCAGCAAACACCCTGTCACTCCCCTTGCACTCCTCTAGTGACCCATTCAGCATCATGTACTAATCCATTCACTGCGCCAAACCCTAATAAATTCACCCAGGCACTCGCCTTGAAGTACTCTAATCATTCAGTCAGTACCCAAGTACTCATCCAGTGACCCAGGCCTTAGTATATGGACTGCTTCAAACCCTTATCCACTATGCATGCAGTCCTCTAACCACCTACACAATTGTCTTTCTCACCTTCAATTCCCTAGTCAGTATCCATACACTTCCACGAAATAACCTGTCACTCCCTTTGCAGTCCTCTAGTGACCCATTCAGCACATGTACTAATCCATTCACTGTGCTAAAACCCAAACACGTATAAATTCACCAAGATACTATCTTTGCAGTACTCTAATCATTCAGTCAGTGTCTAAGTATTCATACACTGAGCCAGACCTTAGCACATGGACTGCTTCAAACCCCTATGCACTATGCATGCAGTCTTCTAACCACCTAGACACTTGTCTTTCACACTTTCAATGTCCTAATCAGTATCCATACAGTCCAGCACTTGTCACTGCCTTTGCACTCCTCTAGTGACCCATTCAGTACCAAGTACTAATCCATTCCCTGTGCGAAAAGCCTAGCACTTATAAATTCACCTAGGCACTCTCCTTTCTGTACTCTAATCATTCAGTCAGTACCCAAGTAGTCATGCAGTGAGCCAGGCCTTAGCACATGGACTGTTTTAAATGCCTATGCAGTATGGATGCAGTCCTCTAATCACCTACACAGTTGTGCTTCACACCTTCAATTCCCTAGTTAGTATTCATACTCTTCTAGCAAACACCCTGTCACTCACCCAGTGTGTCTCCTTATAGTACTGTAATCATTTAGTCAGTTAGCATGTAGTCTTTTATTGAGGTAGGCTTTAGGGCATGAACTGCTTCACAGTAGTATGCACTATGCATGTAGTGTTTTAACGATCGTCACACTTGTGGTTCAGGGCTATAGTTTCTTAGTCAGTTTTTATATAAAATGTGTTTGTACAGTAATGGAATAGTATAAATTTGAAAGTTATTAATATACATTTATTTGTGATTCTTTTTTACAGATACAGAACAGGGGTGTTTCTCATCTGTGTGCACTCTTCTCGTGCAAGATTGTTTGGATGAAGGGTCCTTAGGTGTTTCATCATACTTGAAGGAAAATGTAGGTGGCACCAGGTATTAAGTCACAACTTCGTGAAAACGAGTTAGTTCAGAGTAATACTTTATTCTTCTTTATATGAAATGTAAAAGCAACAGTCAACGCGTTTCATTCCCTTCAAAGGAACTTCATCAGGGCTGCAAACAATACAAGACAACATATAAATAACGACGAATATAGACATATACATTTGATAACAAAAGAAAAATATAATCATATCACATATATGGCACTAAAAACTTGGGTCACAAACAAATATATAAAAAAGGAACAATTAATATTCAATATCAAACAACACATATAAACATAACTAATAACCATCACAACATATATAATCCTATACATATAAACTTAAAAGCAACAGAAATTTGTAAAATAAGTACTGTTTCCAATCATATGGAATCATTATTTCTCATAGGGGAAAAAGGAAAACAGAAAAAAGCGGAAAAGAGAGAAGAAGAAGTGAAGGGAGAGATAAAAAAGTTCAACCATAACATAATATCACATATGGCTGACATGAGTACAATAGATATACTCCAAGTAATGCAAGTACAATTGAACAAAAAACCAGGTAAAACAATTGAAGCGTACAATTTCCAAATTGATTAGATGTATAAAGGAATATATGTATATAAAATCTCACCAAAAAGTGTTCAGAAAAAAGCGTTAATGAGTATTTTCTCTGTGAGTATCCAAGATGACAGTCATCAGAATGTAGTAAGGTTTATCTAAAAGATGAACGGATAACACTCATTATGCTCTCACTAAATAAACTAAAATATACTAAAATCCCAAAAGGATAGTGACTCCCCCAATCTAAGTACCTAGGGAGACAACCAGTGGAAAAAAGTCACACACCAATATACGTGACATAAAAAAACTGAGAAACAGGGAAAGCACCCCATCACAGACCAGGGAAGTTATATGAACCGAGAGACCCACCCATACCAAAAAGGATTGTTACGAGCACTTCCTGTATCTATACATAACAGAGAGATTACATATCGAAGTATTGTGGTTATTTGCTAATATAGCGATAACCTCCATTGTTTAAATACTATCAACGCGTAATAAGAAACAGGTGCCAAGATTAACTTCTTACATACAGAACAAATCCTAAGGGGAACACTGATAGTAAGTAATTCCCACAAAGTCCTGATAAACGACGCACAACTTTAGATATAAAAGAAGGCACGGCATTTAAATAAATAATAGGACATTGAACTCATAATTGCCGTCTTCTAAAAAATATATATCATGTGAAAATCGCGTGACCCACAAAGGGGTTCACTTACATGCTGGCAGCGTTACGATTGACGCCTCTCAAGACGAGATTCCACACCCACAATCCAGGGAAGAAGCAACCGAATCTATTCTAAACCCAGCTTATAAACACGTTTCTTACTGGGACGCACAGAATGACGTATGACGTCAATCAATAAATAGAGATTCGTTAATCATATCGGCACGTTCAGCACCATCTTTAAATATTCAAAGTCCGTATTACGGATAACTTTCCTGAAACCATACTTCCCAAATAAATCACCAAAACCTTAAATTTAATGACGTCCCATTGTATTTATCCAATGGCCCAAAAAGCTAATATAATGACGTATGATGTCAGAAATAAAGAGAGATTCGTTAATCATAACGGCACAGCCAGCGCCATCTTTAAATGTGCAAAACCCGTGTTACGGAGAACTTTATTTAGAACATAATTCCCAAGGTAGATCCCCACACCCTCAAATATAATAAAGACCCATTGTATCAGTCCAATAGCCCCTGAGACAGACACAATAATATTCTCGGAAGACTAAAGGGTAAAGAAATTCGTTATTCGCGTCAGCGTACTCGGCGCCATCTTTAAAAGTTCAAAATCTGTCCTGGGGACAACTTGGTTTAAGTCATAGTTCCCAAATAGATTACCAATAATTTAAGTTGAATGACGACCCATTGTTATTTGTCCAATGGTCCTTATGTATAACATAATGCCAATCCCAGAGCACTAATAAGTACCTAATCTGGGGGTAACTAATAGTGATAAGGAGCTACCGCCGATATTACTAATGTAGTTCGAATCTCTTAATGTGCGCATGTTATTAAACTTTTGGACTGTTTATTCATACTTGCTGTGCCGCACGAGTATTTTTTGTTAGGATCCCCTCGTAACAGAACTCTTTGGCAAATCTTGCGAGTGACGAAGGTGGCATTGGTCTTTGTTTTCCCCTTGGAAAAAGTAAAAAATGTCCTCACCACTGAAGAAAAACGTTGTGGGCGTGGTGCCTTCTGCAAAAACATTCCCTCAGATTCGGTAAATATTTTAAAGCGGCAACATTTACAGTTTTTGTAAGTTAAACTTATAAAATTTTGTTAGCTGTATGCATTTTATATATCTGTGATTTGTTTCTTGTGGTATTTTGTATTTTGTTGAGAATACCATGTTGGTTTTTTTTTAACAATCTTTCTGATTTTCTAGGTCTGTCGTCGACATCCGTGGTTCCCACAGGAGTGTTCCGCCTTGTTGTTTTGTATTATTGTTGTTACATTTCTTTTATTAGTTTATTGTTTATATTTATGTTAATAAAAAAATTAAAGTTTGAAAATAGTTTATCGTTTATATATTTATTATTATAAAAAATAAAGTTTGAAAAAAAATTATAATGTTTTGGTTGTTCTCTTAAATGCTGTGTGACTCTTTCTTGTTCTTATTACTGTTATTTGATGGAGTCCACCATGGTGTTAAATTTTGGGGCACTTATCGCTGGAATACTGGTGATATCTGCAGTTTGCACCAACTTCTGAATAGTGTGTTAGATTTATTTCAACTTTAAAGTGCTGATAATGAAATGGAGAGTAGCCGTTCCCGTGCAAAAAGACACGAGGTGCACCTTTCCGATTTCTTCTAAATACTAAAATCCTGTATTGTATTGCACTGAGGTATTGACTGCACTTACAGAGTACACACAAAATCTATTAAGAAATCTCATTGTATTTATATTGATTGGGAATAGTGCGTCAGGTGCTGGATCTTGACGAGATACACTGCTCAGTTCGTATATTGTTCTGCGCACGAAAAAAATCACATCACAACTTTCACACCAATTGCAATGCGAAACAAATTCCGGCGATAAGACACGTTAGTACCAGGGATTTTACACCTGCTTTCTGCTGGTGTTAAGCAGGACAACTACCTGCACCATGAAAGGGAACACAGCCAAGAGCCACACCAGAACACCCACAGGTGCCATAGAGTCAATGAGCATGATACAGGGATACCCATGAGGGCCAGAAGACTTATCTCAACAACTCCAGGACCGCCAATGCCCCCCAAACCCACATCTTAGTAAGTGTGTCCCTGTGGTCATTGTCTTAGCATGATAGGCACGAGCCCTGCAACATCACAGTGTGCTGTCACCTCAGCGTTGGCAGTGAGCCTGGATGTGTAGCTACACACGCATCCTCCGGCATGCACAACTGGCGTCTGCTGGTCTGGGGTTCACAGGTCAGTGGAGGGGTGTGCCTATCCAGCAAGGGGAACGGGGTGTCTCGGACATGTCCGTGTACAGGAAGCGCGGTAAGTGTGTCTCTGTGTTCTGGTGTGGCCTGTTTCAAGAGCCGCAGCAGTCGATGTTGTAAAGTGGCATGCACCATCTCCAAACGGCACTGTGATGTTGTAGTTGGAATGTAGCAGGACATGCACAAATAGGCATTACAATGGTGTGCCGTACGAGTGCATGAGGTACAACAGCGCACTGTACAAAAGTGTGGGGGTTCATGGGAGGGAGGAGCAGCCGTTTGGCAGCATAATACACAGTGAACTCGACCATGTGCCACATGCTGGGCATCTCATCCATGATGACCACGGTCGCAGACATCCCACAACACCAACGACTGGCCTTTGTACACATCCTGTATGAATACAGCGTGGTTTTCACTTCTATGCTCGTTCAGTAGTGTGATGTTGGCAGGTTGTGTGACTTGTGCTCCTTGTTAGTGTGTTTCATTTTGGCCATTGTTTGTCTATACTTGTGCTGTACTAAATTTTGCATGTGTGCCATTCTGCCCATCTCCCCCGTCCCCCCACTCCCTGCTTCTTCCTCTTCCTAGTGCTGTTGTGTCTATAATTTTGTTGCTGCACACATAAATACATGTAAAGAATAAATTAGAATAGTTCCTTGATTCTTTTAGGTTTCAAAACTTCTCTATTGGTTTCTTTTTAATTTTCCATATGAACCGTTTTTTTTAATATTCATCAACACATAGAAGTCAGAAGTGCAACGTGTTCTATCAACACACTTTCTAGAACATTCTACAATACGCGCAGGTTAAAAGTTCATCAAGTTTTTGTAAACTTTACGATATTTTTTGTAACATTTTCTTGAAGATTTAACGACACGTGCAGGTTAAAAGTTGACGATTGTTTTAAGTTCGAACAGTGCCTTCCAAATGCAAGTAGCAGGTGTGGTTGAGCTGAGCAAATTTTATCCTATGATATGTACTCCACGTTGAAACTGCTTTTTCTTAACCAATCACAAAGATGCTTTTCCACAAAACTAATGTGCACCCTACTTTTAAAAAAGAATGCTTTTCATGATATCTTTAGAGATACGTTATAGATAGGAATTAGCATTTAAAAAACCTTTGAAATTCACTGAAAAAAGCATAGGTTTCATGCACGTTATAGGTAGGAATTGGCATTAAAAAAACCTTTGAAATTCACTGAAAAAACCAAAGGTTTCAGGGGCGTTATAGTTAGCAATTGGCATTTAAAAAACCTTAGAAATTCACTGAAAAAAACATAGGTTTCAGCGGTGTTATAGTTAGCTGGACATTTCCCTCGTACAAAACCCTAGAAATTCCCCTGTTATAGTTAGTTCAGCTAACTATAACTCGCGCCCCCGCAATGCACTGCTGATGACGTCACATATTACATCACTCATGACATGGTCAGTGACATCACTGATGACATCACTGATGACATCTCAAATGACATCACTGGTGACGTCATCCATGTGATAAATTAGTGCATCTTCTCACACCCTAATATAACCTTTGATACACCGACTCAAATCCGCACGATATTTCCACCTTTGTCTGATGGCTTGCAAACAATGGTCTTGTCTTCCTGCAAATCTTTAATCGCCTTCCTTTGTTTTTCCGTGATATTTCCACTTTTCTTCTTTTGATTGTTCCTTCCTCGTAGTTTAACCAATTCTTTGGTTACTACCTCTGTGAAAACATCAATAGAGTCCATTGGCATCAAAGGAACAAATCTAGATACAGGTTTAAAAGGGCTGCCGGGATTCACTTGCATTATGCCAGATTGATCTTTGGTTCTCACAATGCTAGGAATTAATTCTCTGGGATCATCTTCATTCTGAAGGTCCTCCAACTCCGCCAGTGTTTCCAGATCACCAGCTGTGAGACTCTCCGTATCTGTATTTGTAATCTTGCCTTTCCTATGGGTTATCTGTTTTTTTCCTTTGAAGTACTTGATCAATTTCATTTTTCTCGAAAATTTTAACAGATCAATTTTGGTTTGTGTGTATTCTCATTTCTTCGAGGGGCAAAAGCTTAATCCGAGTTGAAGCACTTTCATTTCTGCTTCATTCAATACTCTTGATGTCAGATTCACGATGGTGAGCATTTGCGAATTTACCATCTGGTCCCCCGTTTGCTCCGGGTTATCCGTGGCGAGGCGGCGCTGTTGCTTGCTCCAGCCACCTCTCCTTGTCCGGCGTTTGCTCTTCTTCTTTGTTCTGGTGGTTTGCCTCTCCCACCTCTGCCCCATGTTTCTCTTATAATCCGAAATTCCTCGTGAAAAGGGGTAGTGATGTCGCTTTCTATAGATCTTGATTCTCTTTCATCACTACTCAGGTCTACATCTGTTGCCTCGGATTCTGAGGTATCCCTTTGTTGTGTTGCAGCTTTATTCTTATTACTTAACAATTGTTTCCTAGGTAAGTCGTATCTTTTGGCAAAAGTGAGAACGCGACCCTGTTCATAATCTCTTTCGTCACGTTCAAACCTATTTTGTTTTCTTTGCCTGATTTTCTGTTCATACACTGTGAGACGCTTTTTCATCGCCTCCTTCAGTTCGTCCTGTTTGTTCTTCTCACAGTCTTTAACAATCTCTTTTTCCAATTCACTGATGTCCTGTAATGCTTTTTCTCTATCACTCCAGGCAAATTTTATCAAAATAAGTAACATACCTCTAGATGAAGCTGCAGTGTGTTCCGCCCATTCCTCCAGAAGTTTGGGGTTGGGATTTTCATATGCGGTGATAGTGTAGATTCTTAATCCCCGTGGAACCCTTTGCACATCTATATAATGCTGGAGTGAGGTGGCCTCCCACCATTTACGAACTTCCTGCTCGTAAAGTCTTTCAAGTCTCACAAACTGTTCTTTTAATAAATTGGCCCCTCGAGCTGCAGTTTGCCCACTGCCACTGTTGCTGCCATCGGGATGGGGATCTGCTCTTTTTTTTAAATATTTCGTTGGCTACCTCCCGTCGCGCCTCCTCATTGAACATTTCACTTAGAGTAATTACTCAGTTCAAGCGTGTTCCTCTGTTCCCTCGATCTGCTGCTTTAAACATTGGTCTAATTTCTTTCGTGACTAAAATGTCTGAAATCCTACCGGGTATGGAGCGTGTTCTTTTCTTCACTTAGCCCGGCTGCGTCGAATGAATCCACGCTTCGCTCGTCTACAATTGTTGACACTTTCCGTTCCCCCGGTGAAACAATATTGCAATGTTCGCTAATGCAGCGGTGAAGGGAGAATCGAATCGCGCTCGACTTCCGCCATTTTCCCTTCACTCTCGATCGGGTGCTTCAAACGCGGTGACGGACACCGCGTACATGTCCAGGCTCACGGTATACAACAAATACCAGCACTCACGGGAACAGTTGCCCTTAGTTTATTGTTAGAACAAACTCACAACAAAACGCGTTTCGGCTGCCGCCTTTCTCAATTGTGGTCGGCGTCAACTTTTGGTAAACATAAATACGTTACATAAGACATAAACATAAACATAGGACTTGCTTCAGTCCTATAGTGGCAGCCATTACTAAACATGTAAAGCTTTTCTTACATTCTTGTTTATATTATTGACATTTGAACTTCAAATGTTGCAATCTCGCCCTGCATGGGCTAAACATTATATAAATTGTCATTCAAACTTTATTTATAAGAAAAATGTATATACATATATATAATGCACTGCCAAGAAGAGTATTGTTTAAGTAAATGCCCTTTCAGTCCCAGATTGGAAACGAAAACAAGTATTCAGATGTGACTGATGCATTTTAAAACAAGGTATCTGCACACAGCGTCTTTTTTTACTGTTTATCAAAACAAGTGGATTTAAATTTGAACACAACTGACTCTCACAGTTGTATATGATTTAGACCCCGTGGGGGTTGAAACGCGTAATGCTAACACACTATCAGGCTGCCTGTTGCAATAAAATCATTTTTACTTACTTCTCGACTGGATGGGCTTGATTATCATGCTGGGAAAGAAGCGTGATTTTTCTTCTGATATATATATATATATATATATATATATATATATATATATATATATATATATATATATATATATATATATATATATATATATATATATATATATATATATATATATATATATATCAGTTGAATTGCTCCCCTGGCAGGGCTGCCTCCTCGTAGCCTCTGGTCAGAAAACACAAACACGGACCAACTTCTTCGTGCGATAATTTATTAGCTTAACTGCAAGTTTGTCGCCATAACGTTTCGGCTCCCCTTGAGCCTTGTTCACATGACAACATGCAAATACAAAACACTTCCTTAAATAGGAAGAATGGTACTCTGCACGTGATATGGTTCAACATGGATATAGAAAGCAGACTTCAGAAGTACAAGTCAAGAACCAAGACATGAATTTTGTACATAGGAGTGCCTTACAAAATCACAATATTATCTTAATCATGACATGCGGACTTATCACATTATATTTGGTATAATACCAACAGGAATTCAAGCAAAAATTTTTTTTTATATATATATATATATTGATGAATTTGATGCTGATGTAAATAGTCGAATCAATAATGGGCGACTCCATTTTTGTTTCATCCCACTCACGAAATAACATATAAATGGGTTTATTACGGTTCCTGATTAACTCTCAATAGTAGACCCGTGTGGCCAAAAAAAGATTCCTGTAAGAATGTAAAGTCCTACTGGAGTCTGCACATTTTTAAAATAACGGGATGAATCCCCAAAAGAAACCCCATGTATCATGGTTCTAAACATATATCAAACTGCAGATCCCTGCAATTATGCAGGTATACGAGGTAGTGTGCTAAGTGCAAAAAAATGCCAATAAATTAACATTTTATCAAATAATTTAACACTCAGTCATTTCACATAAATAGCTATTTCATAAAAACATTAAAAATATATAAATATGTAAACAGCATAGACGAAGTTAAATTAGAAAAGTGCAATGAAAGTACACGTAAGGATGGAAATCCGCTCCTGATCCCAGTTACAGATATCCATTGCTCTTGCGTGTATCTACCTGTCCTAACAGATAAATAGATACAGCTTTGTAGGTTCCTGCCAATATGATACCTGGTATGGTAATACCCTCCAAGAGGATACAGATAGGGGGTATGCACATACCGACGGTTGCCGAAGCTAGGAGGTAATTTATGAAAGGTGCCTCATGGGGTTAATTGGTGAAGTTACATTAGAATTGATAACTGTGGGGTATTGTTGTACTCACGATAAAATGTCATCAACTATCCATGCCAAGTGGATATATTATGAAATGTCTGATTCTTTTAGACATCCTCAAGCTAACCTAATATCCTTCATGATTAGTAGCTACTCTTGATAGTAAAACAATAAATAGAGTACAAAAAGGTTAAAATATTTTCCCACATTAATATAAAAACCTATTGATAAAAACCACTAAAAATTGGTTAGATACTAATCAATATATCCAGGCTTGATATGCATTGATCTCATGTATGTATATAAAATGAGAAGTTGGACTCTAATGCAAAATGGTGTGTAGGTCCTCTGTGACATTGAGCCCACCCGGGAATTTGGAATCTAGTTGGAGTATATATTTGGTTTCCAACTGCCTTAACTTTGTTTCCCTATTACCACCGCGTCTACTAGGTGGTACTGAGTCGATGACAAAAAAGGTCAAATCCTTATTATTGCTGCGGTGTAACTCCTTAAAATGTCGAGCCACTGGGTAGGTATTATCTTGGTTCGTGATTGCCCTCAGGTGCTGAAGGATTCGTTTATGTACCCCCAATTTGGTACTGCCTACATACCTTAGTGCACAGGGACATTGGAGCACATATACTGCAAATTCCGTTTTGCATGTTAAAAACTTCTCAATTCTATGCTTTCTGTCGCTAAACCCATCTTTGAAGTGTTTGGTATTGACCCCATGTGTGCACGCTTTGCACGTTTTACATTTAAAGAAACCCCCATTGGATTGGAGCCAACTGGTCTTTTCCATAATTTCAGGATTAGTGTCTACTATGTAATCTTTCATAGAGAGTGCTCGCCTAAACGTCACGGTCGCTCTGCGGGGCAATGTTGGGCCTAGTACGGGGTCACTCAAAAGAATGGGCCAGTTACGATTAAAAATACGATAGAGATCAGAGTGTTGTTTACTAAACCCAGTTATAATTCTGAAATCATTTTGAGGTTCCGAAATTATTTGGGTTGTTGTATTGCTGTTAATCGTAATGTCATACTCATTAAGTAAATCCTGGATTCAATTCGTACATCCATTCAATGTTGCCCCAGTGGGCTGATGTACGCTGCGCTAATCATATGACATCCTAAAAGTGTTTCCCAAAATAGCCGCTAAAACTCATTAGGCGTAAATAGTGCAAAAGTTTGTTTATATATAAAAAAACCCTAATGACTATGGAGACAGAAACTCTGTCCTCCATCTTTCATTGGCATTCCCACACAGAGAGTATGGCTAAAAATATTAATCTGAAAAATTGTCCTCTTATTACTCTAATCTAGATTGGAGTGTATTTTGCTTATTTCCCCCCCCCCCCATTTTTATTTTTTATTTTTTCATTTATTATTTATTATTATTTTTGTTTGTTTTATACAATTTTGCAGGAAAAAGGAAGGTCCTCCAACTCCGCCAGTGTTTCCAGATCACCAGCTGTGAGACTCTCCGTATCTGTATTTGTATTCTTGCCTTTTCTATGGGTTATCTGTTTTTTTCCTTTGAAGTACTTGATCAATTTCATTTTTTCTCGAAAATTTTAACAGATCAATTTTGGTTTGTGTGTATTCTCATTTCTTCGAGGGGCAAAAGCTTAATCCGAGTTGAAGCACTTTCATTTCTGCTTCATTCAATACTCTTGATGTCAGATTCACGATGGTGAGCATTTGCGAATTTACCATCTGGTCCCCCGTTTGCTCCGGGTTATCCGTGGCGAGGCGGCGCTGTTGCTTGCTCCAGCCACCTCTCCTTGTCCGGCGTTTGCTCTTCTTCTTTGTTCTGGTGGTTTGCCTCTCCCACCTCTGCCCCATGTTTCTCTTATAATCCGAAATTCCTCGTGAAAAGGGGTAGTGATGTCGCTTTCTATAGATCTTGATTCTCTTTCATCACTACTCAGGTCTACATCTGTTGCCTCGGATTCTGAGGTATCCCTTTGTTCTGTTGCAGCTTTATTCTTATTACTTAACAATTGTTTCCTAGGTAAGTCGTATCTTTTAGCAAAAGTGAGAACGCGACCCTGTTCATAATCTCTTTCGTCACGTTCAAACTTATTTTGTTTTCTTTGCCTGATTTTCTGTTCATACACTGTGAGACGCTTTTTCATCGCCTCCTTCAGTTCGTCCTGTTTGTTCTTCTCACAGTCTTTAACAATCTCTTTTTCCAATTCACTGATGTCCTGTAATGCTTTTTCTCTATCACTCCAGGCAAATTTTATCAAAATAAGTAACATACCTCTAGATGAAGCTGCAGTGTGTTCCGCCCATTCCTCCAGAAGTTTGGGGTTGGGATTTTCATATGCGGTGATAGTGTAGATTCTTAATCCCCGTGGAACCCTTTGCACATCTATATAATGCTGGAGTGAGGTGGCCTCCCACCATTTACGAACTTCCTGCTCGTAAAGTCTTTCAAGTCTCACAAACTGTTCTTTTAATAAATTGGCCCCTCGAGCTGCAGTTTGCCCACTGCCACTGTTGCTGCCATCGGGATGGGGATCTGCTCTTTTTTTAAATATTTCGTTGGCTACCTCCCGTCGCGCCTCCTCATTGAACATTTCACTTAGAGTAATTACTCAGTTCAAGCGTGTTCCTCTGTTCCCTCGATCTGCTGCTTTAAACATTGGTCTAATTTCTTTCGTGACTAAAATGTCTGAAATCCTACCGGGTATGGAGCGTGTTCTTTTCTTCACTTAGCCCGGCTGCGTCGAATGAATCCACGCTTCGCTCGTCTACAATTGTTGACACTTTCCGTTCCCCCGGTGAAACAATATTGCAATGTTCGCTAATGCAGCGGTGAAGGGAGAATCGAATCGCGCTCGACTTCCGCCTTTTTCCCTTCACTCTCGATCGGGTGCTTCAAACGCGGTGACGGACACCGCGTACATGTCCAGGCTCACGGTATACAACAAATACCAGCACTCACGGGAACAGTTGCCCTTAGTTTATTGTTAGAACAAACTCACAACAAAACGCGTTTTGGCTGCCGCCTTTCTCAATTGTGGTCGGCGTCAACTTTTGGTAAACATAAATACGTTACATAAGACATAAACATAAACATAGGACTTGCTTCAGTCCTATAGTGGCAGCCATTACTAAACATGTAAAGCTTTTCTTACATTCTTGTTTATATTATTGACATTTGAACTTCAAATGTTGCAATCTCGCCCTGCATGGGCTAAACATTATATAAATTGTCATTCAAACTTTATTTATAAGAAAAATGTATATACATATATATAATGCACTGCCAAGAAGAGTATTGTTTAAGTAAATGCCCTTTCAGTCCCAGATTGGAAACGAAAACAAGTATTCAGATGTGACTGATGCATTTTAAAACAAGGTATCTGCACACAGCGTCTTTTTTTACTGTTTATCAAAACAAGTGGATTTAAATTTGAACACAACTGACTCTCACAGTTGTATATGATTTAGACCCCGTGGGGGTTGAAACGCGTAATGCTAACACACTATCAGGCTGCCTGTTGCAATAAAATCATTTTTACTTACTTCTCGACTGGATGGGCTTGATTATCATGCTGGGAAAGAAGCGTGATTTTTCTTCTGATATATATATATATATATATATATATATATATATATGTAAACATCCTGATCGTCTCTCCACAAACAGGCACCAACACCGTGAAGAATTATGGCACAGACGGCGATTTATTTCAAATTCAGGTCAGACGCGTTTCGGCGGTGAAACCGCCTTGCTCACTGCATGAAATGTTCTGTCAGTGTCAACCAAACAAATACCTCCACCATTTACCTGTGGTTGCTAAGACAACCAGTACATGTCATAGACATAGAAGTTTTTACACCGTGACTTGGCAAAATACAATTGTGCGTAAATCTATGGACTAACATACATTGGTAATATAAACAATTTGTAATCACATATGTAGGCAAATATAATTCCTAAATCAAAAATCGAGTTCAAATGTCACTCTAGAGGTCAAAAACGAACACAAAGAAAATTAGGAGTGCCGCTCGTAATGGAACGGAACAGCCCGTCTCAGTGTGTACCCCGTGTGATGTGTTCCAAACCAATGTTACAGTGTTGGCTAACAGAGGAGGGGATGTATCTAAAGAATATCTATTAACCATAAGGGCGAGTTAAAGCGGCCTGCTTAGTTTACGTTAGTATATGCAGTATCTGTGTACGAGCCCACAAATACATCGTAATTAAAAGTAAAGAAAGTTATAGCTTCCACTTACAGAAATTTATTACATCCCTATAAACGGAACACCGTAGCTGACAAGTGCCACTACTAGAAGAAAATAAAAAGGAAAATAGGGGGGGTGGTTCAAATGTCACCACTATGGGAATATCCCGCCCAAGTGGGCATAAAGATACTCACGATCTATAGTGGCAGGCCAGAAAAGGAGTTGAATTACCTATCGCCCTCCTACTGTACATAACCAGAAAATATATTACACAGGGATAGGAACACATAAACAATGGGGTGGTAAATACAGGTAAATGTGAAATGTCATAAAAATATAGGGTTTAGAGCAGTCATGCTCCGAGAAACGGGTTCAAGCGAAGAGGCTAATCTTCTCAAATAACGACTCAGAGATGGACATTAAGCGCTTCATCGGCATTCATCCCATGTGGGATTTTGGAATTGAGGAGAATGATATACTTAGATTCCAATCTCCTCAAGGCCAATTGCCTGTTACCTCCCCTTGGATTTTTAGGGACACTATCAATCACAAAATAGGAGAGGTCCTGGGTCTTTCCACCGTGGCACAGATTGATATGGCGTGCCACTGGGTATGATTGGTCATCGTTCGCAATTGCTCTCAGGTGTTGCAAAATGCGGACGTGAACTTGGTGGATCGTACTGCCAACATACAGTTTTGGGCATGTGCATTGAAGCACGTACACGGCAAAGTCCGTTTTGCAGTTGAAACTGCCACGGATAGCGTAAGGTGAATGTCTGAAAGGCATTATAACAGACTTGGTGTTATTGCCGTGTTTGCAGGCTTTGCATCTACTACACCTAACAAAGCCTCTGGGTGATTGTAGCCAAGTTTGACCCTTCGCTATAGAAGGTGCGTTGCGTACCAGTTCCTGTCGCATAGATTTCGCTCTTCTGTAGCTGATGGCCGGGGGTTTGGGGCATTTTGGTCCCAAAACCGGATCACTGCGGACTGTCTGCCAGTGTTTGTGTAGGATTTTTCTCAGTGTAGTATGATATGCATTGAATCCTGTTATCAATCTCGGGATGCCTGCCTCTTTTTTAGCACTCTGCTCTTGTTTCTTAAACAGAAGATCTTCCTGTGTCTTAGACTCACTTCTGTTTCTGGCTTTCTCTAGAGTTTGTGTTTTGTACCCTCTGCTCTGTAATCTACTAAACAATTTGTTAGTAGATTTCGTAAGACCTTCTGATGTGCTGCAGTTGCGTCTCATCCTGAGACATTCTGCATAAGGAATGCCCTCCTTAACGCTGTTGTGATGAAAACTATTTGCGTGAAGGATGGCATTCCCTGCGGTGTCTTTCCTGTATGTTCTAGTCTGTAGACAATTATTCTCAATGTATACTTCAATGTCAAGAAATTGGATGGAGATCTTGCTGGTATGACTAGTGAATGATAAATTCAGACTGTTGTTGTTCAATTCGTTGGCAAAGATTTTTGCACTTTCCTCAGTTCCTTGCCACAGTATGAATATATCATCAATGTACCGTACATAGATGTTCACATTTTCAGTCATGACAGATTTGTGTCCCTTCATGAGTACTTGCTCCTCCCACCAGCCCATATGCAAATTAGCATAGCTGGGGGCGAAGCAAGTACCCATGGCAGTGCCCTGTAGTTGTTTGTAAAACAGTTTATCAAAAATAAACACATTATTGTCCAGGCACCATTCAGCCATACAGAGTAACATAAGGGAATGTTCTTGCATGTGTGATGGTCTTGTGTTTAGATAGTGCTTCAAGGCATTGAGGCCATCCTTATGTCTGATGCTCGTATATAACGAGTTGACGTCAAGGGTCATCAAAACGTAGTCTTCCTTCCAGTTTACATCGAATATCTTGCTTAGGAAATCACCAGTATCTTTAATGTGAGATGGTAATTCACAGACCAGAGGTTGTAAAAAGAAGTCGATAAAGCGAGAAGTGTTTTCAAATAGACTCCCAATAGCTGCAATGATTGGTCTTCCAGGTGGATTGATTGCGTTTTTATGGATCTTGGGAATTAGATATAGTTGCGGTGTTACTGGGTAGTCTATTTTAAGATAGTCAAATTCTGATTTAGTGATCAAATTCACACTCTTCCATTCGTATAAGGTTTTGTGATATTTTTCCTTAATACCTACTATAACCGTCGGTGTTATCCTGCAATAACAATCCTTGTCATTAAGCTGTTTCATTGCCTCCAGTTTATAGTCCTCTAGGGGCCACAAGACGACATTGCCCCCTTTGTCTGACCATCTGACTACTATATCTTGATGTTCCTTGATTTTACTCATAACTTTGTTGTAGTTTGTTCTGTTATTATTGTTTGTTTTGGCAAATTCTTTATCACTTTTAAGTGCCAATGTCTTAAGGTCTTTTATCACGTTCTCCGCAAAAATGTCCAGACCATCCTTGGGCATCATCGGTGTAAATACGGATTTGGGTTTGAAAGGTGTGGGGATGGGGTTACGCATTTCTTGAAGGGCACTGATCACATCTGTATCTGTTGTTTCATTATTTTCTTGCTGCATAAGTAGAAGATCCCTCAACAAAGTTTCATCCGTTATCGATTCTTGCGTGTGGGTAACATCGAAGACCAAATGTTGTGAGTCTTTGTTGCTGCTATTCATAAAATATTTTTGTAGTTTTAATTTTCTCACAAACTGAAAGAGGTCTATCCGTGTTTGTGAATAATCAAAATTAGATTTTTCGCAGTAAGATAAACCAAGTGCAAGAGTTTTTTGTTCAATTTCGTTGAGATCCATCTTTGTTAGATTTATTACTGTGTTTTCACTTTCTCTGCTGTTCATTATCTGCGCTTGTTTCTTCTGTATTGTTGTTTGTTTGGTTTCTGTTGTGTTTGTGTGCCGCTTGCCCCAGCGCCTGTTTTTTCTCTTTCTACTCTTTGTTGCTCCTGAGATGTTTGTTTTTGTTTGTCCTATATATATATATATCAGTTGAATTGCTCCCCTGGCAGGGCTGCCTCCTCGTAGCCTCTGGTCAGAAAACACAAACACGGACCAACTTCTTCGTGCGATAATTTATTAGCTTAACTGCAAGCTTAACTGTAAGTTTGTCGCCATAACGTTTCGGCTCCCCTTGAGCCTTGTTCACATGACAACATGCAAATACAAAACACTTCCTTAAATAGGAAGAATGGTACTCTGCACGTGATATGGTTCAACATGGATATAGAAAGCAGACTTCAGAAGTACAAGTCAAGAACCAAGACATGAATTTTGTACATAGGAGTGCCTTACAAAATCACAATATTATCTTAATCATGACATGCGGACTTATCACATTATATTTGGTATAATACCAACAGGAATTCAAGCAAAAATTTTTTTTTTATATATATATATATATTGATGAATTTGATGCTGATGTAAATAGTCGAATCAATAATGGGCGACTCCATTTTTGTTTCATCCCACTCACGAAATAACATATAAATGGGTTTATTACGGTTCCTGATTAACTCTCAATAGTAGACCCGTGTGGCCAAAAAAAGATTCCTGTAAGAATGTAAAGTCCTACTGGAGTCTGCACATTTTTAAAATAACGGGATGAATCCCCAAAAGAAACCCCATGTATCATGGTTCTAAACATATATCAAACTGCAGATCCCTGCAATTATGCAGGTATACGAGGTAGTGTGCTAAGTGCAAAAAAATGCCAATAAATTAACATTTTATCAAATAATTTAACACTCAGTCATTTCACATAAATAGCTATTTCATAAAAACATTAAAAATATATAAATATGTAAACAGCATAGACGAAGTTAAATTAGAAAAGTGCAATGAAAGTACACGTAAGGATGGAAATCCGCTCCTGATCCCAGTTACAGATATCCATTGCTCTTGCGTGTATCTACCTGTCCTAACAGATAAATAGATACAGCTTTGTAGGTTCCTGCCAATATGATACCTGGTATGGTAATACCCTCCAAGAGGATACAGATAGGGGGTATGCACATACCGACGGTTGCCGAAGCTAGGAGGTAATTTATGAAAGGTGCCTCATGGGGTTAATTGGTGAAGTTACATTAGAATTGATAACTGTGGGGTATTGTTGTACTCACGATAAAATGTCATCAACTATCCATGCCAAGTGGATATATTATGAAATGTCTGATTCTTTTAGACATCCTCAAGCTAACCTAATATCCTTCATGATTAGTAGCTACTCTTGATAGTAAAACAATAAATAGAGTACAAAAAGGTTAAAATATTTTCCCACATTAATATAAAAACCTATTGATAAAAACCACTAAAAATTGGTTAGATACTAATCAATATATCCAGGCTTGATATGCATTGATCTCATGTATGTATATAAAATGAGAAGTTGGACTCTAATGCAAAATGGTGTGTAGGTCCTCTGTGACATTGAGCCCACCCGGGAATTTGGAATCTAGTTGGAGTATATATTTGGTTTCCAACTGCCTTAACTTTGTTTCCCTATTACCACCGCGTCTACTAGGTGGTACTGAGTCGATGACAAAAAAGGTCAAATCCTTATTATTGCTGCGGTGTAACTCCTTAAAATGTCGAGCCACTGGGTAGGTATTATCTTGGTTAGTGATTGCCCTCAGGTGCTGAAGGATTCGTTTATGTACCCCCAATTTGGTACTGCCTACATACCTTAGTGCACAGGGACATTGGAGCACATATACTGCAAATTCCGTTTTGCATGTTAAAAACTTCTCAATTCTATGTTTTCTGTCGCTAAACCCATCTTTGAAGTGTTTGGTATTGACCCAATGTGTGCACGCTTTGCACGTTTTACATTTAAAGAAACCCCCATTGGATTGGAGCCAACTGGTCTTTTCCATAATTTCAGGATTAGTGTCTACTATGTAATCTTTCATAGAGAGTGCTCGCCTAAACGTCACGGTCGCTCTGCGGGGCAATGTTGGGCCTAGTACGGGGTCACTCAAAAGAATGGGCCAGTTACGATTAAAAATACGATAGAGATCAGAGTGTTGTTTACTAAACCCAGTTATAATTCTGAAATCATTTTGAGGTTCCGAAATTATTTGGGTTGTTGTATTGCTGTTAATCGTAATGTCATACTCATTAAGTAAATCCTGGATTCAATTCGTACATCCATTCAATGTTGCCCCAGTGGGCTGATGTACGCTGCGCTAATCATATGACATCCTAAAAGTGTTTCCCAAAATAGCCGCTAAAACTCATTAGGCGTAAATAGTGCAAAAGTTTGTTTATATATAAAAAAACCCTAATGACTATGGAGACAGAAACTCTGTCCTCCATCTTTCATTGGCATTCCCACACAGAGAGTATGGCTAAAAATATTCATCTGAAAAATTGTCCTCTTATTACTCTAATCTAGATTGGAGTGTTTTTTGCTTATTTCCCCCCCCCCCATTTTTATTTTTTATTTTTTCATTTATTATTTATTATTATTTTTGTTTGTTTTATACAATTTCGCAGGAAAAAGGAACTCCTAAACTAAATTAATAATGTAGTCTATAAAACAAAGTCACCATGTTCCTTATAGGATTGCAATGTGAGCCCACATTGTAAAACCTCTATAAATGACACAAATGTAGAAAGCTATAAACAAGTGTAAAATCCTCGCTGGAATTCAAACCCACTGGTTTTTTTTAATCTAGTTCCAAGATATACCTAGTTTCCAACAAACGAAGTTTGGCCTCTCGATTACCCCCCGTTTCATTGGCAACACCGTATCAATAACATAATACTGAAGGCAGCTAGGGTTGCCATTGTGCACCTGTTCAAAATGTCTGGCCACGGGGAAGGCCTGATCTTTATTGGAGATGGCCCTGATGTGCTGCAGTATCCTTTTGTGAGCCGGCAGTTTAGTGCTGCCCACATATTTGAGCCCACAAGGAGATTCCAGCACGTATATAGCAAATTCGGTTTTGCACGTTAATCTTTTGTTGATCTCAATAGGTTTGGATTTGAATGGACTTAAAAAATGAGTTTTGCTGCATCCAAATTTACATGCTTTGCAGCTGGGGCATTTTCTAAACCCTTTTGCTTGGGCCATCCAGGTGGTTGTGGAAACTGATTCAGGACTACTCCTCACTAAACCATCACTCATAGAGAATGCTTTTCTAAATGTTAAAGCCGGTTTGTTGGTTACAGCGCCCCCAATTATTGGGTCACCCTGGATTAGATTCCAATTCCGATAAAAAATCTTCCTTAGTTCTTGATGTTGTTTACTGAACGTGAGGATGATCCTGGATTGAAAAGCAGGGGCCACATCCAATATAGTATTGTGTTTCACTTTTGGGAGCAAGGTTTCTGTTCTAGAGAGAAGTCTCGTTTTTTTGATGGCCTGATCAACTGCACTAAGTGAATAGCCCCTGGCGAGAAATCAATTTTTGCTTGCCTCCTGGGCAATGTCGCATTCAGAATCTAAACTGCAAATTCGCCTAATGCGTAGCATCTCCCCACATGGGATGCTGCGTATAAGGTGTTGAGGGTGATGGCTAGAAGCATGCAAAATGGTGTTACCTGCAGTCGACTTCCTATAAAGTTTTGTGGCCAAAGTATCGTTATGAACAAATACCTCAACATCTAAGAAGCAGACTGTTTGCTTGCTAATCGAGGACGTAAACTGAAGATTTAGACAATTAGTGTTCAACAAGTTTACGAAATCCTGTGCACTTTTCTCCGTGCCCCTCCAAATAAAAAACAAGTCATCAATGTATCTCAGGTAAATCAATGCATGATCTTTCATAATTGCCAAATGATCACCCATCAGGACCTGCTCCTCCCACAGCCCCATGTGTAAACATGCGTAGCTAGGGGAGAAGCAGGCCCCCATCGCAACACTTCTAATCTGATGGTAAATTAGATTATCAAACAAGAAAAAATTCTGTTCTAAACACGTAGACACCATTGACATTAGCATTCTGTTATGAGCTACGCAATTCATAGGTCTCAAATTTAAGTAATGTTCTATTGCCTTTAGGCCATCACAGTGTCTTATTGAAGTATAAAGTGATGTCACATCTAAAGTCATTAAAAACATATCTTCCCCCCACTTTACTTGATCGATTTTGCGTAGGAAGTCAGAAGTGTCTTGTACATATGAGGATAAGCCCCGAACCCACTCTTGCAGAAAAAAGTCAATGTATTTGGAGGTGTTTTCCATTATGGTGTTTATAGCTGAAATTATGGGTCTGCCTGGTGGAGTTGTAGTGCTCTTATGTACTTTGGGAATAAGAAAATAGGAAGGGATAACTGGAGACTCCTTCTTTAAAAATCGATATTCAGCTTCTGTCAATAATCCTCCACTTCTCCAACCAAGGAGTTTGAGATATTGTTCTTGCCATGCCGCTTTTACCACATTGATGTTACTCTTCCGATAACATGCTGTATCATCTAATTGTGATCTCGCTTCTTCCATATATAGATGTCGTGGCCATAAAATTGCGTTGCCCCCCTTGTCCGCCTGTCTCACAATTATATTGGTATCGGATTCAAGTTTCTTCATAAGTTTGTGATAACCAAGGTTTTGTGCTACGATACTTCTTATTGGAGGAAATATACAATTTTTTCAAATCCTGAGTCACCAGTTTGTGGTAGACGTCCAAATTATCATGCAACATAATGGGCTGGAAGACTGATTTTGGTTTAAAAGGAGTTTCAAAAGTTCCTCTATATATATATATATATATATATATATATAGATATACCAATAACTGTCACTGTTTGACGAATCTTCAAAAAACTTTCCCAAAAAGTGCTTTCTTTGCCTAGTTTTTTTAATGGAAAGTTCCGGGGTGATAAGTCAAGAGAGTGAAGACGTGGGGGAGGGGGGGCATGGGAGTGAAAAAAAGGGGGGGCTCAAAATGCAAAATCCCATGGGTTTTCCATAGACTTCTTTAAGAAGCACTACTGCAAAAACTGCTGAACGGAATTGCATCAGATTTGGCAGGAAGCTAGGTCTTGTTCCGCAGGTTGCGGTTTGTGGGATTTGGCGTAAATCCTTTAGCGAGAGTCCCTCAAATCTAATTATTTAAAATGTATCATTCTGATTGGCCCAGGGAGCTTTTTCCTCCCAGGGCCAATTTGCTCTAGCAGGAGTCAGACACCCGTGGGAGCGTGCACACTGATTGGCTCTGAGCACCATGAGAAAAATGTTGCTGGCAGCCATTGCAGGGCTCAGAGGCTAAGTCCCCTGTCTCGAAGTTTAAAAAAAATATATATATATATATAAGGGGGCAGTCTAGTGATTCCCTGCATCCCAGCATCCCTGGATCCCTAGGGCCCATGGGGGGGGCCCAAAGGGACTCCCCCTGGGCCAAAGTTTAAAATATAATCAGCAACATTTGCCATGATTCCACAAGACCCCGACAGGATCGCTGCAATAAAAATAAAATGGCGGCCTGGGGCCACATTCTTTTTAATTGTGTGAAGTGGCGTATGCCCACCTCCCTGAACCATTATATGCCCAGGTAGCCCATCCCCATGACCGCCTTTCATAAGGAGAGTGGGGCACGCAACTCCTTCTCCTTGAGCCTTATAAGGCCCCAGGGAGCCCATCTCCCGGGGTCACAATATCCAAAAATGGGAGGAAGGCTGTGTGTCTTATGGGTCTAATAATGGCTCAGGGAGGGGGGCCATGTGCCCCTCTTCTTAATTATAAGTCCTGGGGACCACATCCTCCGCAGCTGCATTCTTTAATTAAGGGGCATGTGGACCCCCTCCTCGAGCCATTAAACGCCCGGCGACCCCATCCCCGGGGCAGAAATGTGTAATGAAGCATAGGGGATGCTGCGTGTCCCCCTTCACAAGTCTAAAAGGGTCCCTGGGAACCCCATCTCCCATAGCCGTAATTTTAAATTAAAAGGGATGTGGCCCGTCTCCCTGACAATTTATTGACTCCCATCAGCCGGGGCTGGCTCACTTACTATGTCCCGGGGTGCCCATCCCTGGGGCACAGTAGTTTCCCAGCCCACACTAGCAGGGAGACATATGTTTGCTTCTATCTGGCAGGAGCATTTTAAATCTCCCGCCAAACAGGAGCAAGCGCTAAGCCTCCTCCCAGCCGCCGGGAGATTTGAAAATGCTCCCGCTGGCTGGAAGCAGCCTTGTGCTCTGTTTCTCTGGCCGCACTACTGTGGGCAGGGAAACAAAACTTATATTGTTCCCACTTGGAGGGAGCAAGCATAGATAGCTGCACCTTCCAGGCAGGAGCACTACCGGCTGCCTCACCATGCGGAGAGATGGCTGGGGCTGCAGGGGCCCTGGGGCTTCCACTTTGTTCCCCAACGTATTGGTCAGTGGGTGCCCTTGGTAGGCACTGGGACTCCCACCTATAATTTATGCGGGTCCCAGGGGATGGGTTCCTCAGGACCAAAATAGGCTCAGGGAGGGTGTGCGTGCCCCCTTCCCTTTATTAATTACTCGGTCAAGGAGTGGCTCCCTCCCCTTGTGTATTGTATTTTGCCCTGGAGGGATGGGATCTTCAGGGCCCAATAAGGCTTGAGATGGGGGGGCCTCATGACTCCTCCCCTTTTTCATTGTATTTGGCCTCTGGGGATGGGGCCCGGTGTCAAAATAGGTATGGGGAGGGAGAGGTGCATGGCCCCCTCCCCTTTTTTATTATATTTGACTCTGGGAAAGGGGTCCCCGGGTCCTTAAAAGGCTCGAGGAGAGGGGTAATATGCCCCCTCCCCTTCGTATTTGGCCATGGGGATGGGGTCCCTAGGGCCCAAGAAGGCATGGGGAGGGGGACGCATGCCCCTTTCCCTGTTTCATTACCCTCTCCTTTATAATAACATGTGACCTAGGTGGATGGGGGTCACAGGGGTCTAATAAGGCTCGGAGCACATAGACAACCATTTCAGATAGAAAACAATCTGAGGACTTGTATAATGACAAGAAAAGAGGTTTGGCATCGTGCCAGGGCAGGCTGTCTCATCTGATAGCAGAAGGGAGAGGGATTTGTAATTTTCTCAGGATGATGTAACAGGAGGGTGTGTGTGTGACAAAATCAAGGCAATTAACATCTATATTCATCTAATCATCCCTTTTTCACTCATTTATTCCCCTAAGTACACTTACTCTTGTTTGTGTTTTTATGTGTGTGTTTTAGTGGTCTCTGCCTTAATTCGGAGGATCTAACTACTTTAGCAAGAGAACACAACAGCATACAGCAGCACTGCACACAGCACATTTATTTCAGAAGAGAAGGGGGGGTTCGTGGCTGCCTTTTTTTTCAAACTCTGCTGTAACAAAGGAGGCGGGAATTGTACAAGGGCAAAGAGATTTATTTGACTTATTTGACTATAAAATTATAAAAACAGCACTGGTCCCCTCTGGTTACCGACGTACTTAACACAGTCAAAGTGGAACTCATTACTCTGATCCCAGCAAACACTGCCTGGTGCCAATTTTGCTTGTAGCAGTGGAATTGTTTTATCGCCTGCCTGCGACTGTGTAGATACCGGAGTGCAGAATTAGTAGAGAGACATGAAGGTCAGACAGGTGCGCGACAAACATCTGAGAGAGAAAAAGAAAGCATCCAGCTAGATTTTACACAGGGCTGAAAACGGCGAGATATATGCCCCTTTTATGACATGAAACTAAGGGCCCAATTTACAAGGATTCACAAAATATTTTGCTGTGACTTTCTCTTGTAATACCCTTGAAATCTAAGAATGAAGAACTCATGGCTTACTGATATTCACAAGGGAGCCAGAAGTGCTGCCATGGTAAACCACACCTACACATACACAAACCTTTCTGAATCAGACATAGGTGTGTATGGTCTGAATATTTTCCATTATTTTAAACTGTATGTATGTTTATGTACAACTCACAAGTGAATGTAACTATTACTAAATGTATGAACAGATGGGTGTATACTTAGGGGCAGATTTATGTTCCCTGGCGCATCCCTGCAAATCAGCATGGATGCGCCAGGGAAGATGTGTCACGCAAGTTTGCCCTTGCGCCACCGCAGATGCGCCGCATTAACAATGCGGTGCATCGTGGCGCAAGGACAAACAGATATGTGACGTATCTGCTGGCGTAAGGTTGGCGCAGTGCTGAAGTTGCTTCCAACCTACCCTATCCCTAACATGGTGCGTCAACCCTTACGCCTGCTTCAAGCAGGCGCAGGGTTTTGACGCATCAGCGTTGGGAAAGTGACTCAGTGAAATCTTATAGATTTCACTGAGTCACTTTTCAGGGGCGTTCCTGCGACAGAACGCCCCCCCTGAGTAGAATCGCCCACATGAAACCTGACGCAGGTTTCATGTGGCGCAGGGCTTTACACCGTGACGCATCTCCATAGATGCCTCACGATGTAAATGGGGCACAACATGGCGCAGGGTTTACGCCGCCGCTGCGTCACAAAAGTGACGCGACGGCGGCGCCGTAAAAGTGGCGCAAGTCAGATATAAATCTGCCCCTTAGTAGGGTTTGCACTTTATGCAGAAAATTATATATGTATAAGGTGAATATGTGTGTATGCATTTCACTATATATTTATGTGTGGGTATGTCTTTATATTTGTACGTATTCATTATTAGTCATTGGGGAAAACACGTTTTTCCCTTCACCATCTGCCTGTCCCTTAACTGTCTTATTTATCCCAGTCCCAAAGCTTTCTGACTACTATGGAACCCCAAACATCCTTTCAAAACTCTTCCCTCCGTACCCATTTTATCCAACAAACAGGAGCACCCGTCCAGCACTCCAAAAAACATTTCACATCTTCCCTTTACTAATCCACTTCAATTAATCTATCCCTTTCAAAACATTACAATAAATGCATAAGATCTCAAATAGAGCACAAGACCACAAACCTAACAAACATACCACAACTGTTGCACAAGAAAAAAGGAAGCATCTATTACTTATTCTTCTATCTATTTAACTCAAGCCTTGGGTTCCGTAGTAGCATGCTACTCGCTGTAAAGGCCTTCAATGCCCTGCCAGGGGTAATAAGCTCTATATACACATACTTTACAATTACCATATTTCTTTAATTGCCAAACTTTATCTGCAAAGTAAAGATCACAGCACCAGATTCACAAAGGTATTTGTGTCCCTAAATCTAACTTAGGGACAAATACCTATAAAAAATACAAATTCACTTGGAACTGTGCACCCATTTCTCAATAAATTACACAGTTTACTGGGCACGCTCTAACCTGGCAACTCCACAAGTTGTTCAATACACTAAAGACATGCAGCATGTTAAAACAGAGTGGCAGTTGAGGGAGTGGGGCATTCTATATCACAATCTTCGAGTATAATAATCAAATAATCCCTGGGAGAAAGAGTGAAATATGTGTCAGTTCAGATACCCAATGAAGAGTTCTGATGATAGAATCAATGCACAAGCATAAAGCCTTTACACTATTAGCTGGAAAGTATTTTCATTTAAGAAAATAGCAAACAGGTCAGTAAAGTGTAAGTAAGGCAGCCTCTCATGAAGAGAAAGCTTCAGAAACGTGAGTCTCCAGTCAGAGAGTCAGGGAAGGAACCTGGAATCTAAGATCTGGCTTCTGGCTTCTGTCTACTCTAGGAACATGTACTAATATGGAACACAAAATTCTATGTTGCAGCATTATTTTCTTCCGTCTTCTTCATCCTCCAAAAGAATATCAGCAACTTCCTGGGCATAAGCAAACTCCCCATTTTCCCAGAGGAACATACTAGTTTTTCAGTCATTGAACCTTGAAAAGTTACCAGTGTTGATGTTTTACGGTAGACAGTTCTTCTCATGAATCATTTGTCCGGTCATTTTCTCTTCTCTTGGTGAGAAGTCATTATCTGTTGTCAAATACATAACAAACGTCTAGTAACTAGCTAATATAAGGCTACTGTAAAAATACAACATTTATAATGGAAGAAAAACATTGTGTACAAACAACTTTTTAATGTGGAAAAACAGGCCTTCCAGTGTTAATTCATTATTTTTCAGTTATCATGACATCAGCAGTTAGGCTGACTTAAATCAGCACTTTTATTCATTTGCAGGCCTACAACATTTAAGTACGACTACCTATTACAAATTTTGAATTTAACATATGTCTTATTTAAACTTAAGCTTTTGCACATTGTTATTTAAATCATTTTGTCAGGTAATAAAGTTTGCGTCAACAGTTACCCCCCCTCTGATAATTGAAAAACATCACAATTTGTTCACTACTGAATCTTTAGAGTGCACTTTTATTTTATTTTGAGTCATCCCATTATTTTTTAGGGTTTTGATTTCCTTCAACTTCGTATACTCTCAATTCTTTCGCTCTCTTCCATTTTTAACTCTCCTCTGATTTGTCTTTTCTTTTCTTCATTCTTCTTCTTAGTCATATAGCCTCTAAGGGCTACATGTAGAACACGTTTTAGCAGCAGCAAACCAAGAATCGTGCGCTATCCGATGGCTAAAGAGTCATTTGGCATGTACTAACCCTATTTTGTGAGTTGTTAACCTATTTCTGACTCGCAAAATAGGGTTTACAAGTCAGTATTAGGAAGGGGCATTTCAAAGGCGCCCCTTCCTCATAGCCAGTTGTATGGGCATGTATGAATGTTTTGCAAACGGAATGCGGGCGCAAAACATTCATGTTTTACCGACTCCATGAAGAAGGTGATAATCCATTTGTAAATGAAAAGAGGCCCCAAGAGACCCCTTCCCTTTTGTGAATGTGGGCACCAACATTTGTTTTTAATTAAAAAGTAGCTTTTCTCCTCATTACACCTCCCCTGGGAAAGCACAACTTTTTGATGCATTCCCATGTTTAAAAGTTCCGGTAAATCTGGGAATGTATAAAAAATCTTCGGAATTGAATGGGAACACCCATGTAACTCCCTTGGAAAGCCTTTCCAGGGCAGAGTAACCCAGTGCAGTATTTTGTATAGTGCATTGCATAGTTCCAAATTTATGAAGCCAATCAGGGCCACACAAAATGGCTTTGCTTGGCTTCATAAATCTTACTTAAGGTTTGCATCACACATGTACCACTTTGCGTGGCACAAACATGACGCAAACCTTCTCATAAATATACCCCTAAGTATCTAAAGCTAGGGTGTATTCCTGAAAAATGTAAAATAAACATCAGTCAAGAACTCTTCCTTTAAATAATTGTCTCATCTATTGTGAGTGCAGGTGATGTAGCTGCAGGTGTAGACCTAAGTGTTTCAATTTCTGATGTAAAACTCATTCCAACTAAAAGGATTATAATCGGTATTATAACAAATGTTGGTGTGACAATAATCGCTAATCAACACTTAGCTTTGGTAAGGACAACCGTTTGACTATGATCAGACCTTAAGTGGAATATAGCAGCAGGCAGATTAAATATTCTCTGTTGACCTCTTCTGGTGCAAATGTGGAAAACATTTGAAAATCAGTTGCAGTTATATCATTCAGCTTATATACAAACATCTTCATGAGTCATCCCTATACATACTCCGTCTTCTTCTAAATGTGCTATCCCTACTCTTCTACTGCAACCTTGGCCCTAGGTATTGCTTCTTAATTCAGTTTATTTATTTTCGTTAATGGTTTATTCATTGTCAGTTTAATTTATTTCAGTCTTTTATTTCGTGGTTTGAAACACAGTTCATTGTTTGTCCTCTCAATTGATCTGGTTTTGAATTAACTAAATAGTACTTGTCAAATTCTTTGATTGTAATATTTGTTTCAGAAATCATATTTAATCAATGTTGTTTCTCAGTTTGGCATGTCATGGAGGTTCAAATGTCTCTAATCTCAGTTCAATAGGATTTTGACCAGGCACTCTCTGATTTCTGGGTGGACTCATCTTCAGAACTGTGTCTATTCTGTCCTGTGACACCTTTCTCATTCCATTCTCTATTTGATGTGCCAAGTATAATACTTCATTTTGACAATATTGTAATTTGCTCGAGAACACCTTTTGTCGTTCTTGGCAAAATGGTTTAAAAGAGCAGTTGTGTCCTTTTTACAGGATTCTTGTGTACTTGATGCCACAAGTAGGTCATCACTGTACTGTACAAGACATGAATTGCAAGGCATCTGCAGAGTCTCGAGATTATTTTTCAAGATCTTATTAAAGATTGAAGTACTTTCTTTATCCCCTTTGGAACCAGGCACTATGCCAAAACTCTATCTCTAAACACAAGTGAGAACAGAAAGTGACTGTCCTCATGCAATGGAATAGAGAAGAAGACTGTCTGAGAACCACAATGCTAAACCACTGTCTAGTGCAGGTAAAGTGGAAATAGTATTGTTTCTGGATTCTGTACTATGGGACAATATGGGAAAACTATGTTGTTAATTTTTCATAAATCCTGTACAATAATATATGCCCCATTAGGCTTCTGTAAACCCATCATAGTCAAACTGCAAGGACGTCTGAAATTTGTTTTAAAATCCCTTGTTTTACCATGCTTTCAATCACTGGTGTTATACCAGCCACTGTCTCTGGTATTAGATTATAATGTGTTGTTCTGGGAAAACCTGCACTTGGTTTTATTGTTATTTGGACTGGTTCTACACCTTCGATTAGTCTGAAGTCTTTTCATGAAGAATCCCATACTTCAGTTTTTACTGTATCTCTCAATTCAGGAGGTAAATCCTCTGCTGTTCTCACATGATACAGTCCTGCAGCTGTTCCCTGTTTGGCCATTTTTAATTCCACATCTTCATCATGCATTTGAAATTCAACTCCATCCGGTGTACAGTAAATAGGGCAGTTTAACTTGCAGAAAAGATCTCTTCAGATTTACAGGACTTGACTCTCATACCACAAATTGATGATCTTCCTCAGAGGAACCTATTTTTACAGGTACTTTCTTAGAAACAGGATTATTTATTTGTTTATTTGTGACACTTACAACTTGGATCTTCTTTCTCGAGAGGGATATGTCTGGCACATCAGCTGTTCTGACAGTGGAACTGTAGCACCTGTGTCAGTCAGAAATGATACTTGTTGGCCATTAACCTCTCTGTATACAAATAGTACACTTTAGTTTACCTCTAAGAATGCATGCACCAAGTGCGCAATTTTCCTCTCCCCTCAGGTACCGTCATTGGGAACTGTCAGGATCGAAACTCTCGCTCTCTAACATAGGGAACTGTTGAAATAGGTTCTGATTTTGGAATGGATTTGAATTGACTCTCCTTACCTGATTCATCATGAATCTGGGATTACCCATATTCCGTGTGGCATTCGGAGCTTCAGGGACTTGCCTCATGGGAAATTGTGATTGCATTTGCATCTCCATTTATTGAACTGGTACCTGGACTGGAACATTTAGCAACTGTATTTGATTTGGGCCTTGCATTTGTCCCTCACCACTCACTCAATTTGAATTCTGTTTGTGCTCTCTCTTTCAATGCCTGAGCCTTGTACAGTAGTGACAAGGTGTTCTTTTCTTCAACGTTCCATTGTCTATTCCTGAATTTGCATCAACGAAACACTTTTGACTCTACCCTGTGAAACACCAACTCCACCTTGCGCAATTTGACCTCCAGCGTGATAATCAAAGTCTTGAATTCCACTAACGATCCCACTATGCAATTGATTTTGAAATCCTTTTTGAGCAAGCTTTGTTTCCGCAAGCATACACTTCTCCTTAAGTCTCTTCTGCTTTATTTCCTACTCATCAATACAGTATTTTGCATATGGAGGGTTTTTCGAAAGGCTTTGTCTGCCAAAAAATCACATTCTGTTGTATATGCATTCTAAAGTCTGGACATAGTCCAAAAATGAACTGTGACACAAAACTCCCCACCTCTCCTACAACTTACATAGGGCAGGAACAGTCACAAATGAAGCAGTAACACCCAGAGCTATTACAGTTGGGGCTTCTTCAACAGGTGCAATCGGAAGTGCTGCAAGTTGTCTTTCAATCTGAATTGCATTTGGATCAACAGGGGCTGTAGCCACTGTTGTACTATTGGTTGTAACACCCTCCGTATTCATTGTGGGGGTCACCTATGGAGGTGAACTTCAGCATAGAAAGGCTTCTGAAATGTCATTCCCTGAAACACGATCAGTGTCCGTTTTTCTTGCAGCTACTTCATAATCATTTCCCTGTTTCCAATTCTTTTTGGACTTGTCAATCAATATAGCTGGGTACATCCTAGCTCCCCCGACTATGCATTTACTCCACCTTTGCTGCCCTTCTTCCCATTGATCATCTGTGTAATTTGTCCCTTCTTTCTTTGCTCTATTATAGTACTTTTCTTTTTCCTTGGCATGAGCTGCTAGGTCCTAACAAGCATTTGACAATTCATACTGTGTAGGTCTAGGAGGTCTCTTCATTTCATGTAACTTTTCTCCTAAGTTTTCAATAGTTTTTAAATCAAAAGTAACGTATTCTGGAATTGTAAATGGTCCTTAATTTTCAGTGATCTTGCACCATTGTCAGACCATAAACATGTATGGAGCCCTACATTTGTTGCTATATAATGGGCTTCTGGTGGTGCCTCTTTACCCTCCTGAACTGAGCCTTGCACATCTCCACTCATCAAATCTCTAAGAGCTTTGAAACATTTCATATTTGCAAATATTCAACAGCAAATGAGCGGTAATTGAATTTAGAAAAGTCAATATTCTCTTCAGTTTAAATTTCCATATGCATCAGTACTTTCCTTCTCTGCTGTCACAATCCTTCTTTTCACAAACCTATCACAGCTTAATACGTTATTACTCGTTAACCAATCTCAGCTTGGTGCTTCACACCAACTAATATATCCCAGTGCTGCCCTCTATCACATAACTCTACAATCCTTGCAATGGTTCACCCTCCTATACAATTTCCTCATACACAAAATTCTACAACTCTAAGAAGTTTAATAAACAAATTACTTTTGTCTGCTTCACTAAAGAATTCAAAGTATACCATCCATATAAGAAACGTTCGGAAATAAGATTTCCGACACACACATACACACGAATTAGATCTTGACCAGCGGAAGATCACCCTGACTACTACATCTTCCGCTTTACACAACAGGTTTCAGAAAAACCAATCAATATTAGCACAATCACAACAATTTAAATTTTTTATTCCCTATCTCAATTGTGCTATTGATGGTACCTCATGAATCTGCACCGCAAAACCATAGACAACAAAGTACACCACAGTCTCAATTATCAACTGACTTATTTATCTATCCCGTGATCTGTGACTACTTCAAGTCCGATAACAACTTCAACAGCTCAACATCTAAGCATAAACATAACTATTCTATCAACTTTATACCAACACAAAATACACAACTTCAACACAATAACAGCCTCTTAATCAGACAATTGTGATGCATAACCCTATTGACACCCCCGCAACTGCAACGTCTTCGAAATCACAAACACCTCCAGTCTTCAACTTCAGGTTTTGGGCTTAAGTGACATGGGCTATTCTAAATTGAGGCAATTATCACCTGCTCTCTCTTGTGACACAAGCTGTCCTCTTGCCACTACTTGAGGGAGCGGGATTTTCAATATCCCAGTCGTGAGTGTATACATTAAATAACCCCTTCCACTGGTTTATGAACCTTTGTTTGTCGACAAAGAGAAATGAGAAGCAATTATTCACACAACAATAGACCACTTAATATTTTCAATTCAGTCAATAAAGAGAATTTAGTATGAGTTAACAGGGTTTTATTTTAAAATCTTTTAGTCTTTCATCGATTTATTCTTAAGATATTAATATTTAGATTTCAGCATTAAATTTTAACCTTATCCATCAATCGTTATTTGATTATTAAATAGAACAAAATGTTTGTTAGAATCACAGTCAAAATTGTAGTAATACAACTAAGGAATTACATAAAGTAATTTCCCTAATCTCCATTAATTTGGGATAAAGAGGGAAAAAGGTGTCAATTCAGATACCCAATAAAGAGTTCTGATGAGAGAATCAATGCGCAAACATAAAACCTTTTCTTTATAAGCTGGAAAGCATTCTCAGCTCAAAGATATCTGCAAACAGTTCTCATGAAGAGAAATCATTTGAAACTCAAAGGTGAGTCTCCAGTCATAGAGTCAGGGATGGAAACTGGATATAGCACCTGACTTCTAGCTTCTTTAGGAACATACACTAATTTAAACACACACATTCTATGTTGCAATATTATTTTCTTTCCTCTTCCTCATCCTCCAATAGAATATCAGCAAACTTCCTGGGAATTAACTCCCCAGTTTCATAGAGGAGCACAATAGATTTTCAGACATTGAAGCATGAGAAATTACAGTGTTGATATTTTCTGGTCCTGACAGTTCTTCCCATGAACCATTCTTCTGATCATCTTCTCTTCTCTCGTGAGAACTCACTATCAGTTGTCTAATACATAAAAAACACCTATTCACTAGCTGACAGATGGCTCCTGTAGAAAAACATTTGTAATGGAAGAAAAACATTGAGCACAAACAACTATTCAATGTAGAAAAATCAGCCTTTCGGGGTTAATTATTGTTTAGTGAACATGGCATGGGCAGTTAGGCTTACTTAAATCAGCACTTTTATTCATTTGCAGGCCTATAACATGTAGGTATCATTACCTACTACACATTTTGCATTCAAAATATGTCTTATTTAAAAGTAAGCTTTTGTACATTATTATTAAAAGCAAATGACAAAACGGTTGGTGTTCCTTGTTTCTAACCGGTGATATTTGTATTGAATTATCTAATTCCCATAGCACTATGTTAGTGTATGCAGAGCCCTTTGCTTTAATAGCTCCCTGGGTGCAAACAAATTTGGCATCCTTGCTGCTGCTGGTAAATGAAATGAGGGCAGCGGGAGGTCCTTTTCTGTTCTTACATCAGTTACTAGTTGATTACAACAGGATTCAATCAGTCAGGATATTAAACATAAACATCTCTGATCCTCCATGATTCACAAGAATCTGTTACCTGGGTAGGCGGGTTTATGCTGTGGGTCAGCAGGGGATGAGAGAGGCATGGGAGGGGAAGCAGGGGAATTGGTTGGTTGGGTGCTAAACACGGCTGCCTGGAGTATGGAGTATGGAGTAAGTGGACTGCTGCATGCAAGGCCCTAATGCAAGCAGCTCTCTACGCCTCTAAGAAGGTTGGCGCACTGACTTGGAGCCCAGTTCACCCTTGCCAAACACCAACCTTGAGTCTGTGCAATGTAGATAGCACAATTCCTAAAAATGTTAGGGTAAAACTACATTCAGAACCTGTTGCCGCAGCTCGAGTTCCTGATCTAGACCTTGGTTTCACAAAATGTAAATTTGCATTGCTTACTGGACTTACTTTTTCAGGCAGTTCCCGTCCCAAAAAAGCTCTTACATTTATTTTATAAAATGGCTGGTCAAAAGGGAAAGACACAAGAAACTGATCTCGGATCTGTATAATCTATAAATTCCTTATAACGGAGAAAAAGATCGAAAGCATGTGAGAACAAAGACGTTGGGAAGCCAAAATAATACGGAAGGACAAAGATTCAAAGGAAATTCTCTAAAGAACATGCTCAACATCATGGTGCATGGAGTCGTATATAAATATAATGATATACTGATATTATAACCCAGCGATAAACATGCAGGGGGCACCCAAAGATCTGGCACTGGCTGGAGGGGTTGAACAGAGGACGGAACTCTCTCCCATTTACTGTGGAAATGCCCAAAAATACAACAGTACTAGACAGACAACCTCGATGCAAAATCGGTATCTACATTTCTGGCTTATAAGCTGTTGGGAGAGGTTAATAAACACACCTTCTAGCTATGCTCCAGGAAAGACAATCTGATGTTGCTATCACTGTGCACCACAACATCTCAATAATAGCCCTCTGGGCGGAAGTTGTGCAATACAGCTTGGTTAGAGAAACCTAACTGTGCATGCCTGTTTGGTCGGCTTAAGAAGGCAGGCCAAACCGACATGCGCACTAAATAGTGAACATCACTCCGCCCCATCTGCCATGGCCCGGCCCCACCTCTCCCTAAACACTCTCGCTCAGCCAGCAGATAAAAAATAAAACGAAAATATATAATATAGTTTTATTTTTCAGCTGCTGGCTCTGAGCCAGTGCGGCGACGCTCCTCCGCCATTAAGGAGGAGCCGCCGCTGGCTTTATGTGAATTGAGCCTGTAATCTTTAGCTCAGAACTAAAACAATCAGAACCAAAAACCCCGAACACAAGTAAAAAATCCAGATGATCCTATCACTTTTCTCTGCTGTACCACAGCAGATAAATGCTCTCTTTGCATCTTCCTATGTTTATGAATGCTTTGCTATTATGTATTAGCAACTTTATATCTAATTCTCTATCAGGAAACGATCATGAAGGTATTAGCATTAAGAAACTTTTGGATACATGATGAAATAATAAACAGATATTAAGGTTACTGTTCGAGGGATCCATTCCTGAGGTAATATGGTAAGTGCATGTTATTCCTATTAAGATATAATTGTAGGACACATAAGTAGTGAAATCAAAGATGATCATTGTGAGAGGTACTAAGGACCATGCAAGGTAGAATGTGTAGATATATTTCTCAGAAAGACAGATTTCTTAGAAAGGGACAGCCTGAATTTTCATTATTTGGCTATGTCTCATGTGCATGGTTGACTGCATTGGAGCAGTACACAGTGACCATCACAAAAGAATGCATTTGTAGGTGCATGTAGCTTTATTGGCTCAATGTAAGCATACACTTGTGATAAATCCTCAGGCCAAGTCGTCTTTTAGGTGAGCACTCATATTCTACAACCAACTATAAACAAGTTCAGTGATCACTAAATGTAATAGTACATTTCATAGAACACCAGAGACCCCTTGCATTGATCAATGACTTTTTCGGTCAATTTCAGTTATCTTCATTTCGGTCAAAAATGACCATGAAGGCACATACAGATACAATCATGAGCATAATACATTAAAAACAAGCAGCGTTGTAAAAGAATTCATAAAAACACGAGTCATATCAAAAGGTTTTTGATCCTATTGGTTTACAAATTAAGGCTCTCCATAAAGGTCACAAAACCATCAACAAGGGCCTTAAGTCCATTAGGGGTTCTGTCAAACAAAACGGCATCATCGGCATAGACGAGTGCCGGCACCGATCTCCTCTTAATTGCTAGGACATCAGCTCCTTCAAGTTGCAAAACAGACTTTATCCTGTTACTATATCATAAGAAACGAATTGGGGACAGCACACACTCCCTGCGGACACCTAGCTGAATGGGTCTGAAAATTCACCTTTGTTGCCATATCTCACTGTAGCAGAGAGATTAGAGCGCAATGCTCTCAAAAAAATGCACTAACCCATTCTCCACCCCCATAGCTATCATGAGATTCCGAAGCTTGGATCTATTAACCCTTTCACTAGACAGATCCATGAAAGTGCAATGGATGGCACTGTGCTTGAGCAATTTATACTTGCTGATAAGAAGGTGTGGATTGAGACATTGTTCAATAGTACCAAATCCAGAAGAAAAAAACATACTTAGGCCCCAAGAGCACGTTATTATCCCTAATCCAAAGTTACAGCCAATGTAAGATTATGCGACTCACTATCTTAACAGAAGAGTCTAGTAGGAAAATGGGATTGTAACAGGCCGGGTCCTTCCTGTTCCCTTTTCATAAGACTGGGACAATAATTGCAGAACTCCAAGACTCTGGAGACCCAGCCACGCAGAAAGAGTTAAAAAGATTTGTGAGCAGGGGAGCCCAAAAATTGATATTACCCTTGTACAGGTCCATTACGACACCATCGCGGCAAAGGTGCTTTGTGGCTGGGCTTTGCAAGATAGGCGATATAACTTTTCAAAAAGAGTAGGAGGGTTCAATTGGGAAATTTGACAGGGCAGGGACGGGCCCTCTATACTCACTGTTCTTCAGATCATATGTATGACAGCAGTGATTCACCCAGTCTTCTGGAGCAATGTTACAGTTAAGGGCCTGCTAAGGTGCATCGGGCAATGAATATTTATTAATCAAATTTCTAAAGGACATATATTCCTTAAGAGTGCATGCCCGAACCAGCCTATCCCAGTGCTCACTCGTCACCTCACCTTTCCTCACTGAAAGAGATGTGTATACTCGTTCCTACAGTTAGCAATTTCCTCCCTCTCCTTCAGAGATTTTCTCAAACCAAGATGTAATTTACTCAAGTCGACCTACAGGCTTTATTAAACCAGGGAGCTGCCCCCAGATTAGTAGCCTTGACCTTTTTTATAAGAATCATTTTTGTGGCAGATCCCAGGGAGTCGACAACTATTTGTCTGTCAGCTTCTAAGGAGAGGAAGCTTAAAATACTGATCTGGTTACCAGCCATGCGCCTGGCCAAAACTTGTGCGCTGTCAGTGTGCCTTCAAACTGATAGAGAGCCATGTTTTCTTGAAATTTGTAGGAGTGCATCGTAACTACTGTTAGTCTGCACCCATATACTTAGTGGATTTGTATTAACGTGTGACTTAGAATTGTATTACTAAAGCAGCATATATTAGAATGAATTAGAAATGTAATCATGTCATTTATGAAGCACAATGTAGTGGTTAATTGAAAATGTATTTTAGACAACGCATAATGATTGGTTCCCGTATAATGTGATGCATTAGGTTTAAACGTGCGGCATATTAAAGTCTGCACGTGAAGTTTGCTTACACATACATGTAGAGTAACGAAATCAATGCTTATAGTGTGGAATTAGAAATGTGTGTTTAAACTGTGTAAAGGCCTGATCGCATATACGTAAAGGGAAAGGCCTGTTCGTTTCTTATGTTAGCTAAATATTGTAGGCCGAAAATGGTTTCCCTTGGTAAGGCTTGGGTTTCAGAGATGTTAGAAAATCTCAGAGAAGTGGAAAGTTTCTCGTTACCATGTTTCTGTTGCAGGTGCAAGGACACCTAGCTCGTTAGTGAAGACTAACCCTTTGTTTTAGGAGTTAGGATGGCATGAGAAGCCAACATGGGAGTATACTGTAATGCAGGGATGATATTTTCGGCGGAGAAGGTGCCTGGGACCCAAGGACGAGTAAACCGTTGTTGGAAGGGAGGCAAGTTTCAGTGGAAAACTACTGGGAGAAGACTTGGCTGAAGAGGTGTGCTGGAGGGCGTGTTCTATGTTTTTGGGATTTTGAATTAGGGACAGTGCCCAGTGGGTTGAGCAGTTGAGATTTAGAAGGGAAGCTAGAAGGAGCATCTTAGAATGAGCTCTGACAAAGTGAGTGTACTTCTGAGGAAGTCTTCACTTCTGACACCTTTTTACTCTCTTGCCTGGGGATAAATGCTAAGTATGGATGTCATCTTAGAGATAGAGTAGGGATAGACTAACTGATTTTCTTTGTAGGTAAATTACTTCTAATGTAGGGATTGGAGTTGTTATTGCCTGCCTGATGCTTTTAGAGCTGACTATTCTCCTTATTCTTAGTCGGATGAGACTTCTGCGTAGACTCTTTTTTGTACTAGTGCCCATTTATTTTCTTAACCTTGTGCTGAGGTGCTTGTATGTGCAATCATTTTTGGCTTTGTAATAAATCCCTAAAATTTGAGATTCGGAGTCAGTGGTCCTTTAGAGTTCAAATTTTATTAGATTGATTATGTGTTGAAATTTGATTTCCTCCCCTCTACACTATTCAGCAGATAAAAAGATCCTGGCGACCTGAGAGGATTCTTGGTGATGGTAAGACAGATAAGAATCCAGCTTAATCAGTTGGTAGCAGAGTAGGATGGTTATCTCTGATAGTGAGGGTAGATCTAGATCAAGATAAGAGATTTTAGAGGCCCATAGAATTTGAGTGATGGTGACCCATTGGATGGTGAGCAGCAGACGATGGCAGCTGATGGAAACTGACGGTGAGTAGCGGTGTGGCGAAAAGCAGCAGTTTGTGGTAGAGTGAGTATGAATAGGGTGATGTGTTTTGTAGATTGTGGTGTTGATTTGATTGTGTGATGTCTTGCAGAGTTGGAATGAGAGTTGAGTGATTGTGATATCAGGCTGTGAGCGCGCGCAGCCCAGGGATTCTTAAGCTCGACGAGTAGTCTGAGAAGTTGTGGTGTAGAAGACACCCAAGGTAGACTTTGTTAACCATTGAGAGGGGAATCGTGAGACGTCATCAATAACCCAGACCGGGGTAGGGGGAGCGAATGTGTGAGTGTGTGAGTAACCAACGCTGGCCGTAGGTTGTTGCATGTGGAACTTTGAGCGTTTGAAACCTATCAGTTGAGACGATTGTCCGGTCTTTTCGCGGACAGACAGTTGCCAGGTTTGAGGTCAACAATTTCGAGAGACTGTCATAGGCAGTCAGAGAAGTGATTGTCCGGTCGTTTCGTGGACAGATAATTACTTCAGAGTGTGAATGGGACGAATGTTAGAGTGAGAAGCGAATTGTGAAGGAGGGGAACTGCTGCGAGCGGAGGAAGAGTGACGTCAGAAGGTGTCGCGCTGCGATAGGTCGGTTGGTGTGAATCGCGCTGCTATTTGTGGAGTGACATCAGGAAGTGAACAAAAATATTGTGCGCAATCAAAAATTTTGGTTCATCATGAAATGTTTTAAGGTTTTCAGAGAATTGTGTAGAGGTGCCAGACATGTGGTTACTCGGGGAGAAGACGAAGCCCCTCCCGAGGATACTCCAGCACATTATATGGCAACGAATGTGGGATTGCATACTATAATTTGGCTTGAAAATTGGAATAAGAAAACTCATGGTGAGGGAGAACTGACTTTCCCACAATATGGCACTTTCAGGTTGGATGTGTTGTATCAGTTGAAATCTGTGATGTCTTCCTGGCGACCTTTGCCTAGACCGAGTTTGAGGCACTACATGCATGGATAAGAGCAGAGTATGACAGGAAAAGAGACAGAAGTCAAGAAAGGGTGAAGCAGTCGATCAGGGCATTCCAAGATGCGAGGTGGGATGCACTAGAAAAGAGGTGGAGAGTGGAAATGATTGAAGGGGATAGATTTTACCCGCTACTAGAGAAAACAGAAAGTGCGAAGGCAAAGAGTGTAGAAGAAGATGATAGTGATACGGATGACAGTTTGGTATTGAGGTTGTTGTCGAAAAGACCGCCTCTGTTCAATCCAGATTCCTATGATGGAAAGTCAATCCCAGCAGAAGGGACTAGTGGATTACAGACTCAGGCAGATATGAGAGTCGTAGACAAAATCTCGACAGGAACGGAGGACATGAGGATCCAATCTTTAGCGAGTACAGAAGCTGCGAGAGGTGCGAAGTTGCCGGATGCTTTAAAAGTACCGGTTACTATTGGACCTATAGTTTCAGTCTATAAGTATAGCACAGTCAACTGCTGGACCAAGATATACCACTGAAGGAAATGGTACAGTGAGTGAGATGGAACAGGCTCCGAGACCTATAGAATGGAGTAAGCCATTGCCAGCCACCGCAGACGCCCTAGAGGACAGGTGGATGTGAGACCGGTAAGACCAAGGTCTTTGGCCGAGTCAAGATCAGATCTGAGAATGTGGGTACCACCTGCGAGGAATCAGAATGGTAGGATAGCAGGGAATGGTGAAATATATGAGTTGGGGAACAGATCAAGCTCTAGTAACATGTCAGAAGAGAGTAGGTCTAGAGATCAGAGCTGCGAGGGGGACGAACACAACGGAGTAGGTTGTCGAGAACCATTGAAAGGTGCCGTGACGGATTGAATGTTAGATGTAGTGAGATTGAAAGCAGAAGTGGATGAAATAATAAATGGGAATTTGCCTTTGGACAGGATAGAGATTTATGAACAAGATGAGTTGCTTTTTGTAGCTAAGGATGTGACTCGTAAGGCAAGGACTGCACATGAGAAATTGACTGATCTGGCCAAGAAGTATGAGGTAGATCTTTGTAAGACGAAGTCATTGCAAGGGAGCCATAGGTTGCATTATAGCGACCAAGAATTGGAAGAAAAGAGGATCATAGGACTAAGGACACACATCAGAGACCTGATTGAAGGGATGCGTGCATGCATCATGCTTGATAAATGGGAGGAAAGGTGGTCTAAGAAGAAGAGTTCCAAAAGAACTGTAGGAGAGACGCCGCCTTCAGGTGGAGGGACGCTAGGAGTAGGCAATTACCCTTTATGAGAGGTACACATTGGATGGTAAGTGCATGTGCCTTGGAGTAGGGGTGATTTGGCTGCATTTACGAATGATTTTCCTTGGCTAAGGGAGAAACCTGTAGAATGGTACAAGCAGGTTGATCGCTTTGTTAAAACCTCGAAAGTGTTGTCGATTGATTTGAACACGTTGTTTGACATCATGGTTCCAGGGGATTTGTGGTCTGCATGCAAGGTTGCTGTTGAATGGCCGACTTCAGAGCCAGAAAGGATCCTGTCACAAATGGCCAGTCACCAATAGTTATGAAAAAGTTTGAGCAAGTGATTACATGGTTAAAATTGAAGATCTCGCCTCAAGATATTGATTGGGTTAAGATAGAACGGACTGTTCAAGAACCAAAGAGATGGTGCATGAGTATTATGAACGTCTTTTGCAAGCATTCAAACAGTACAGTGGATTAGATGCCTTAGATTCTAAGGACATGGGACAGTTTGTTTCAAAATTTGTGTTGGGATTGAGGCCAGAGGTTAGTCTCATGATACAGCATCATTTGATCTGCTCGCAGAACAAGCCGGTAGATGAAATCTTGCGGTATGCCAGATACTTCAAAGATGAAGTAGATTCGAAACAAAGGAAGTTGAAAGATAAACTGATGCTTGTCCAGATGCACACAGCCCAAGCTCAGCCTAATGGAGGGACGTTAGGAAGGAGACAGGGAAATAACCAAGGAGGAAATCAGAATGTGCAAGGTCAGGGAAGAGCAAAGTCTGTTGATCCCAAGAAAGGAGTGGATGTGGTGATTGAAGAAGGCCACTGCGTGTCATCTTTGGCACCAGATTGGACATTGGAAACGCGAGTGTCCTTTGAACCCAATTAATCAGGTGCAGCAGGAGGTAGAGATAGTTCAGGTACCAGTACCTGAAGCAGTCCCTACAGTGACTAGACCAAGGTCGATGAAAGGGGGGACGTTCAGTCCACAGGTACAAGTTCCCCAGCCACCGATGGTTCAGCAGGGAACTCAGACTTACCGACAGATGCCTTTGTTTGAAGGGTATGATGAGTACAGCCCAGACCCGTTGGCAGGACGGTGCCTGAGGGGGGAGGGAGACTGCACACATGGAGCAGTCTTGGAGGTAGACCAGAAGGGACCATTTGTGGAAGCAGATGTTGATGGTCACCCTACCACCTTTTTGGTTGACACTGGTGCTACCCGTTCTACTGTGAGATCAGCATTAGTCCTTAACCTACCCCTCTCGGGAAAATCGATCCAAGTTGTTAGGGTCGCAAACAAGAAAATGACTAGTCCGTTAACAGAGCTGATTCCTGTGAGAATAGGAACTTTCTGAGATCGACATCATTTTGTGGTCTGTGACTCGAGTCCAGTTTTCCTGTTAGGTAGAGATCTGCTGTGTATGTTAAATTGTACCATCTATTGCACACCTAAGGGAGTTGAAGTACAGACAAAGGATGATGACGCGACCTTTAAAGTTGCCAATCAGCACTTGTGTATAGAAATGTACCCAGTGCTGACAGTGGAAGAGCTTTCACTTGATCTGAGAGATTCTGTGCCACACGAGATGTGGGACTTCACCGGAGAAGAGATTGGTTTGATCAAAGGCGTAGAGCCAGTGAAGATTCAGGTCAAGCAGAATGTAGAATTCCCTAGGACGCCCCAGTACAATTTGTCACCCGAGACTATTGCAGGGATCAAACCTGTAATCGAGTCCATGATTAAGCAGGGAATTCTGAAAGAGATTATGGGTAGTCCATGTAATTCACCTATCATGGGACTACAGAAACCGAGCGGGATTTTTAGGATCGTGTAAGACCTGCGAAAGGTTAACACGATAGTTGTTCCATGTTGTCCAGTGGTACCGAATCCATCTGTGATACTGTTTCAGATTCCATGCGAAGCCGAGTGGTTTACGGTGATTGATCTGTGTCAAGCATTCTTCTCGATACCACTCCATGAGGAAAGCCAATTTCTTTTTGCTTTCCGGCTGGAGAACCGTATGTTAACGTGGTGTCGTATCCCTCAAGGGTATACAGAGAGTCCATCGATCTTTCATCAGATCTTGAAGAAGAATCTCGAGAGTCTTGTGTTGCCGCAGAACTCGGTTCTCATGCAATGTATCGATGACTTGCTTATTACGTCAGAAACGGAAGACGCTTGCAGGATCAATACTATGCCCTATTGAATCATTTGACAGAGAATGGACACAAGGTGTTCCCAAACAAATTGCAGTACTGTTTGAGCGAAGTACAGTATTTGGGTCACAGAATTCAGAAGGGCAAGAGGAAGGTGTCACCAGATCGCATTGAGGCATATATGAACATGCCCGTGCCTACCACATAGAGAGGAGTCAGAATCTTCCTGGGGATGGTTGGCTACTGTCGCCAATGGAGTCCCAATTTCTCTTTCGAGGCAAAACCTTTACAGCGGTGACGCACAAGGATGTGAGTGATCCGGTACCATGGGACAACGACTGTTTAATGTCGTTTTTAAAGCTGAGAGAGGCTATGTGTCGCGCTCCGGCTTGGGGAATGCCTGATTACAACAAGGCTTTCTCATTGTTCTGTTGCGAGAGAGAAGGTTGTACATTGTCAGTTCTGACTCAGAATCATGGAGGTGTCCGTAGACCAGTTGCCTACTTTTCAGCTACTTTAGATCCAGTAGCTTCTGTGTTGCCCGGATGTCTCAAATCCGTTGCTGCAACAGGTGTCAGCATTAAAAGATGTGAGAGTATTGTGATGGGACACCCACTGACAGTTTACGTGCCACATTCTGTTGAGTTGTTAATGACGAGGACCAAAACACAGCACCTCACGAACAACAGATTAACACTCTATGAGCAAGTTATACTTGCTGCAGAAAATGTGACTTTGAGGAGGTGTTCTGTTTTGAATCCTGTGACATTGATGCCCATTCCAAATGCAGATGATGAAGATTGTGAGGACCATGATTGTCTTGATGTGACTGAACTATGCACCAAACCGAGACCGGACATTGTCAACGAACCACTCCTTGATCCTGATGAAATTTTCTTTGTGGACGGTTCATGCTTAGGGGACAATGTTGGTCAATTAAGAGCAGCATTTTCTGTATGTACCTTCACTGGAGTTGTTGAAGCTGCTTGTTTAGAAGGAGTACACTCCGCTCAGGTAGCTGAAATCATTGCTTTGACAAGTGCCTGTTTGGCTGCTGATCACATTCGGATGACGATCTACACTGACAGTCAGTACGGGTTTGGTGTGGTTCATGACTTCGGGCAGTTATGGTCACAGAGAGGTTTCATGTTCGCCCATCAGAAATGGGGAATATGTGAGACAGTTGTTAGAGGCATTACAGTGTCACAAGGAAATTGCAGTTTTCAAATATTCTGCTCATGGGAAAAGGAATGATTTTGTTTTGTTGGGTAATAACTACGCGGACGAAGTTGCCTGCTTCTGTGCCAAACAAGGATGCATATTTACAGGAGGTTACACTGGAGAAAGCCAAGAAAGAACCGAGCTCAGCATGATGTGAGCCATGGCAGACACTTGGGAGGAACTAAAACGATTGCAGGATGAGGTCACCGACCAAGAAGGAGATGGCTGGATAAGGTCGGGATGTGAGAAGGGAGATGTAGATGTGTGGGTCTCAAGTGATTGTCGAGCTGTGTTACCGGAAAGTTTGTTGAGCCCAATGGCAAGATTGATACATGGTGCAGTACACCTTGGCCGGGATGCAATGGTGCGAGTGTTTAGACACACATGGTACAATCCGTGTTTTGTGCGGTTGCTGAAGGTGTATGCCAGAGGTGTGTTACGTGCCAACAGATGAATGCAGGAAAGAAGACTGTGGTTACTTTGAGTCACATTGGGAGATCAGGAGGACCTTTCAATAGAATGCAGTTGGATTTCATTGAGATGCCAAAATGTAATGGGTTGAGGTGCATTTTAGTTGTGGTATGTGTTTTCTCGCTCTCACTGTAGCTGAGCTGTTGTTGAGGGAGCTTATCCCGAGGTTCGGTTTCCAGATCTCTTTGGAATCAGATAAAGGGACACATTTCCATAGCGAAATCATGAAGTTGCTCTGTGTTGCATTGAATGTGGATCAGAGGTTACATTGCAGCTATCGACCTGAAGCTTCTGGGATTGTGGAGCAGGTTAATGAAACTTTGAAAGCACGGATGGCAAAAGTCCTTATGAGTCTTCACAATGTCCCAGACAGGGGAACTGGGTTATCACCACACAAAAGTTTGATGGGGAGAGCAATGCGACTGCCAGCAATACCAGCTACCACTCTAATTAGCATCACTGATGACTTGATTCTCGATTACTGCAAGGAACTGGCAATTGTGGTCTGTTCTGTGTCTCAACAGGTGCAAGCAGCAACTTTTCCAGCCTCGAGTGACCTGTGCCACGACCTGTGTCCGGGAGACTGGGTGCTTGTTCGTAAGCACGTGAGGAAGAGTTGTCTGGATGTTCGATGGCGCGGCCCGCTGATACTGGTCACGAACACAGCAGTGAAGTGTGGAGTGTTGCCGAACTAGGTGCATGTCTCCCATACCCGCAGAGTTCCAGCACCCTTGGAAGAAACAGCCCCTCTCGTGAATGAAAATCCAGCTGAGGTGGCAGGGCCATTTGAGAGGGCAAGTCAAGCTGTGAGGGTTGCTAACGCAGCTGGTTGTGCACTGGATAAAGCTGAAGGAAGTTGCGACAATCAGAGCCCAAAATTTGACTTGGACAGAGAAAGTATTGCTGTGGGTGGAGTAGAGTCAAATTCAGCTGAAAAAGGAAGTAGTGCACAGGGTACTCAGGGAGAGAGCAGAACTGTGATGAGAGCAGAAGAGGTTTGGCCCGTGAGTCAGAGGCGGCTGAACCTGAGGTTGGCTCCTGAGAGAGATCTTGCCCCAGTTTCTGAGACATCTGAATCCAAACAGAGTGACGAAGAACAAGCTCAAAGAAGCCTGAGGAGGTCCAGGAGAGCAAGAGTGCTGTGTCAGAGATATGCCACACCAGAGTGGACGTATGTTGTGACTGATGCCAGGAGTGGTGAGTTTGGGGAGGTTGAGGTTCGTGACAGTGGTCAGCAAGATCCCGAATGTGAAAATCGACGTAGGATTGGTGGTCCCACGTCTCGAAATCGAAGGAGTACTGACCCTTACGGTTCCGAATCCCCCACTTCGGAGTAAGGTCCGTCAACTGATACTGCAAAGATTGGTCTTTCCATCGTTTGGGATTGAGGCACCGACCCATGAGGTGATCATTCTTCATCTTGAACTTTTGCAACATGTTTTAGAGATTCTGGGAGCTGATCTTATTTTGGACTGAAAGTGAACTTTGTTGTAAACAAAAGTTTATAAAGAAGATATCCTAGGCCAGAGTGGAAGAAGAATAAACTTAGGGACTTTCCTCAGAGAAGACGATAGAGGGCTAGGGAAGTCTTTTTGTGGACTGTGTAAATAAGGAACTGAAATTGACAGGAGATTTCCAGCTTTCGAAGTATTGTTCGAACTGGTTAGCAAGCAACATCTGGAGGATAAAGAGACTCTTAATTGCTTACTGCTGAAACCAAGAACTTTGAGAACTTTGCGAGATCCTGGATGCTGGAGATACCCATCGTAGATCCAAATTAGTAGTAGGTACACTTGTAGGTGGAGTGATAGTCTCTATAATCATAGTAGTTGTAGTTTCATATATTGTTCCACATGAGCAGGGAGCGGAGGTACAGGGAACACCTACACCTACCACTTCTAGCCAAAAGGAAGTCACCATTGTAGTAAGGACTCCCTTAATACGTACATACATTGTTAAGTTAGCATAACCACGTTAGAGGTTAGAAAGCCATCTTGCTGCTTTTGCACACGACACTGTGTTCACATGTTATTGCTTAAACAAACTGCTGACTCGAGTTTTGCCTCACACGAGAGCAATCTGTTGTTACCATCCCGAGCTCTGCGCAGCGACCTTGGTCTGCACACGATGTGACAAACAGTCTGAGTTGTTAGACAATGCATGTTTTCTACTCTAGGTTGATCGACCCACTATTTAGTCATAACACACGAGCAGCTGCAAATACCTGAAAGTTGGTGCTTTTAATATCACAGATATCATGTTTATTATTCAGACCGAAGACAAGCCTTCCTGCGAGAAGACTCCTGATGCTCCTGTGATGTGATTTCACTAAGCTGATCTTTGAGGTATGGGGTCCCCTATTCAAGCCTAACAGACCTTCTGTTAGTCTAATAATAATATTAGCTTCTTAGTAAAGGGAAGGTGGTAGTATCCACTGTCATTATAACATGATCACCCCTTTTATATTCTATGGAATTGTAACGATGTTGATGGTTTTGATTTTAATCATTTGTCTGCTTGTATTAGCCAAAGTACTGCATCTTAGGACACGTGGTCTATAAAAATAAACTATTTTTATTTTCACTGTGTCTCTGTTGATTCTTGTTGTGGACTGATGTGAGAATAATATACGAACAGGTATTTCCGATTCCCACCATTACTGAGAGTATACTGAGTCGCTTGTTCTGGGTTGTCTTTTCATTGGGACCGCCGAGCTAAATCTCGGATAACGAATGGGACACTTATGCTAGCCGGATACTGGGTTCTGGGTTCTGAGGTGAGTTTCTGGTACACCACAATTCACTGAGGTCCTGGGGTTCTACGCATAGTTCTGTGTATAAGCAGAATCCCTGCAACATGGCGCACCTAACGTTTGGTCTATGAGTTGAAACGCCTTAGTAGTGCTCGCATTTGTCCACAACACCCTCATTCTTGTTTCCGGATAACAAGTCTGACGGATTTAAACCTACCTAGGTCTATTGATATAGGTTCCTTCAAGCTTGATCATTAAAAAGGTTATTGAACCCTTGTGCTACTGATAGTTTCGAGTGTGTGTTGTCCTAATGTCGGTGGATATTGCGGCGCATAGCCGTGCAGCTCTGAAACGTCATTTGACGCAGTATGAGGTGCCGGACACTGGTATGAACGTCATCTTTGTGGTGGGAGCCGATGCGGCTCATCCCTATGAGTTGTTCTACTCTTGGGTGACGATTCCGGCGGTAAGTGAGGATGATAATACCTTTCATTCTTACACTGCCGCTGCCGTGCCAGCGAACTATACGCCGTATAGGACACAAGAAATACCAATATCTGCTTGGCAGCATCTTATTTGGTTTAATGGCGCCCTTCCCCATGTGGTTATACCGCCAAGAATGGGCCCTTTATCGATTGCAGGGGCCACTTGGCCGGTACTAGCCGGATTTACGCCTCATCCCCGTTACCTCACGGTGACGGTGGCTGAGTTGCGTGTACTGCACACTGCCCTAATTACGGTATACAGGGCGTTAGTGCAGTACGTGTCGCGCAATGTGCAGGCGGGGGCACCTGCTGTTGCGGGGCAGCCTACTGATCACCACGTGGTGGTCATTAGTCCTGTTATGGTTAATTCTGTTATGGGCAAGTGCCCCCAAACTAGGGATGATTTCCCCTTTTGGCTTGCTGAAAAATTTGACCAAATAGAAGCGGTATATCCGAATACATCTCCTGTGGAGAAACACAGGATCCTCACCATTAGTTTGCCTAAAGACTTGGTCCCCCACATAGATGATTGTGTAAATTGGGGCAAGGTCTTTGCAGCGACGTACGCGCAGTGCTTTGGCACTCCGTCTATGTTGCAGCTGCCCTCCGTTATCAAACGAGTTCAAGAGAACCATGGTGCGGAGTCTGCGATAGAATTAGGGATGCGGCTCCTCGGTCAATTTGACCTGGTGGCTACCATGATAATGGGAAACCTTAAGGGTGATGCTTTGCATTTCCAGGTTCGTAATGAACTGAAGCGAGTTGCTGAGGAGGACAAACCGCAGGAATTTGCGAAAATAATCGCAGAGGCATACCGGGATTTGGGTCGTAGCTCTTTAGGAGTTAAGCCTGTAATAAAGAATCCCGATCTTAAACAGCAGGGTAAGGCAGAAACCTCTGGTAAGGACGACCGACCAAGTTTTCCAAAACAAAATTGGCGGTTTAAACAACAGGGAAAGCAGCAGCAACAGAAACAGGGCTCTCGGCCTGCCTCTCCCATACAGTCAAGTAGTGAACGCACTTATGATCTGCGCGATCGTGCTACTATAAAGTCTCCTGATAGATTTCAGGTTTCTGAACAGCGCTCTCCTCGTTCTTCACAGGAAACATCGGCTACACAGTCCGGTGGCGGAGGCGGTGGCAAAGGTCGGGGTGCTCCACAACAGCGTGACCAACCCCGACAGACTGAGGGTAAAGGCAAGCAGGACGAATTTGCACGACAAAGACCCCCGTTTCAGAAGAAGAAAGTGGCGGCTCTGACGGCAAGGTATGCCTCAGATAGTGTGGACACAGCTTCGGAACTGGACATGGGCGCTGACGCTACTGGACAGCGCAGCGGAAATTACCATAGTCCGTCAAGCTCTGCGTCCATTTCTGGCGGTGACAGCAACTGATATATCGGTTACTGTTGAAACAGCTGACACCAGAGTGGCTCCCCCTGATAGACTTTATGAAATAGTCTTATTAATTGAGGGTGACATACAACGTACAATAAAAGGGATTTTTTGGGATAATCTGACCACCACCTATGATATCCTCCTAGCGGAGGCAGATTGGCCTCCGGCGTTCATTTTAGAGGCTCCTAGAGGGGAGGAAGTAATCCTCCCGTCCTTTGCGCACACAGTGCCTAAGGACCAAGCTGAAGTGTATGCTGGGGAGTGGGCGCTAGCGCTTGCGCCGGCGGTGTATCGTACTCAGGTGGGATGGGACCGATTGTCCCCCTGCCATGAGATTCCATTGCGGTCTATGCCCCAGCCTCAACCTCAATATCCCATGCGTCGTGAAGCGAGACCCCACGTCGCGGCAATCCTTGAACAATTGGAATATCAGGGTGTTATTGAAACATGTGTGTCCCCTATGAATAACCCTTTATTCACTGTAACGAAGCCTGACGGCTCGTACCGTTTAGTTTTGGATTACCGGCACCTAAACTCCCATTGCCGGACCTGCGCGGTACAAAATACACATAGCTCGGCTTTGGTCGACAGTCTCGTGCGTAAAAGGTTTAAAACGACACTTGACATTTCCAATGGCTTTTTTAGCCACAACCTGTCCACACTGAGTAGCCAGTGGACGGCGTTTACTTCGGGCGGCAAACAAAAACAGTTTACAAGATTGGCCATGGGTTACAAAAATAGCCCTGGCGTCTTTTCTGCTCACGTGGTTTCTCTCTTAGAAAGAATAGACCCCGACGCATACTCCTATGTTGACGATATCTATCTTACGGATGATGAGCTGATGCCACATCTGTCTCGAGTCGACAATATTATCGTGAGTTTTGCTGACTATGGCTACAAATTCAATTTTGCGAAGTCTCACATCGCAGAATATACGGTGTTGTTTTTGGGCTACGAGCTCAACAATGAAGGTAAGGGGTTAGCCCCCCACTTTCTGGAGAAGTGTGCACGCTTAAGTGCTCCTACGACACTGAAGAAATTACAATCTCTGCTGGGCTTTCTGAATTTCGGCCGTACGTACATTCCTGATTATGCCCAGCGTATCAAGCCGCTTTACGCCTTGGTACAACCTTCGTTTTCGAAGTCTAGCTGGCAGCTAGAACACTCTGCAATTTTACAGTCTTTACAGGCTTACCTTCTTGCTTCACAATACTTGCTGACACGTGATAACCGCACTAACCTGGTAATAAGAATAGTACCAGGCGCCGTGGGGTTCACGTATTTGACGTTTAATGAGGGCGATACAGTCCCCATTGCGTACAAATCCCACTTGTACACCTCTGCTGAATTACGTTTTTCCACGGTCGAAAAAGTTCTGACTGCTGTGCAGATGGCGATCCTCAAGGAACGCGCACTGTCGCATGGGAAACAGATTCTGGTTGTAACACCATATCCTGCCTTAGAGGCAGTGACTAAAGCAAGTGTACCAAATTCTAAAGCTTTGCATCCACGGTGGATACAATGGGCCACAACACTGACGTCGCCAGATGTCACTTACATCTTTGATGCCTCATTACAGACTCAAGAGTACTTGCAGTATGAATTCGTTCATCCGGCACCTCTGTCTTTGCGCCCGATCGAAGAATACCATTGTGTCATATACACTGACGGGTCTGCGCAGCCCGCAATTGGATCAAAGCACGCTTATTCAGCGGCTTGCGCAATTGTCGTAGGTACATTCGTAAATGGTGAATTCCAATCTGATGCAGTGCATACGCAGTCATTGGGTGATTGTACTGCGCAATTAGCGGAGCTTCGGGCTCTGGTGCTTGCACTGGAGTTTGCTGATCCCCGAGTCACTACTCTTATAGTGAGTGACTCCTTCTACTGTGTCCAGTCCTACAATGACAATTTACACTTCTGGTCTCAGAATGATTATCGCGACACTAAAGGTAGCACAATTAAGCATAAAACGCTTTGGGTTCGAGTGGCAGACTTTAAAGAACGTCTCCCTCTCGTGAGTGTTATTCACACTCTTGGTCACCAACGACTTGGTGTCCATGCTGTCGGCAACAGCTTAGCTGACGAGGCAGCGAAAACAGCAGTGGCTACATACTTAGTGGCAGCAGTTACAAGATCCAAAAGTAAGATTGATAATGACATCTTGGCAGCTATTGCTGCTACAGAGAAGGGAGGTGATTACCCGAAGGGTTTTCCCTCTCGTTATATTTATCATTTAAGTCCTGATAACGTCCCATTAGTGAGGATTAACGACGTTGGTGACAGAATTATTCCCAACGCGGACTGCAGACCAGCACTGATCCTAGCTGCACACGAGGGGTTGGCGTCAGCCCACGCCGGTGTGTCAGCTACAATATCTCTGCTACAACAACGTTACTGGTGGTTTGGTTTATATAAACAAGCGCGCGCTTATGTTCTTGATTGTGACATTTGCCAACAGATTAAACCTTCTACTGTTGCGCGCCCACCACAGACACAGCTGTACATCTCTAATAAGCCTTTTGGTTGTGTTTATTTAGATCACTGCGGTCCTTTTTCTTCTGATACTGCGTACAAGTATATCTTGGTTGCAGTGGATTCGTGCACACGTTTTCTTTGGGTATGGCCACAAAGGAGTGCTGACTCGCGGACTGTCATCAGGGATTTGCGTGTCTTTGTGGGAACTTTTGCGTGTGGTACCTTCCATTCTGATCAGGGCCCTGCGTTCGCCTCTAAGGCTTACAAGGAGGCTATGAGAAATTTGGGGGTCCTAGTCAAATTTTCGTCCCCCTACCGACCTGAGGGTAATAGTGTGGTGGAGCGAATGAACCGTGACTTAAAGCAATCATTGACAGCACGTGTTTTAGGCACAGGCCGGAACTGGCTAGCCCATTTGTATAACGTCCAACGTGCACTTAATAACCTCCCTAGAAGGTCTCTGGGTGGGCGGACCCCGTACATGATGCTCTTCGGAATCAGAATGTTTGTTCCAGACCTTGATGGTCTAGACATTGCGGCGTCGACCGCACCCTTTGACGTAGATGATCACTGTGCTGTTTTGCAGACTCTACAAGAAGCCAGAGACTCTCTTTCGAAAGAACATTTCCCCTCCACGTCTGAAGCTGAGGTTCAGATTCCGGTAGTCGGCTGGCTACCCCGAGTTGGAGATCCGGTCCGTGAGAAGGTGGAGAACAAGAAGGAGTTTGGCCCCTCTTATCGTGCACCAGTTCCAGTGCTTGGAGTGCAGGGTACAAGAACAGTCATTTTACCTCCACTTCCTGGTCGCAAAGAAAACAGGTACATCTCTATTGACAATGTCAAACTTCAGCGAGTGGCCGATACTTCTTAGTATGACTCCGGCAGTTTCATGCCAGACAATGCAAAGAAATTCAATGTTGGTTCCTGCTTCTAACACCTTGTCTGATGTTGCCATCGAGATGCATTCAGTTACTGATCCCTTGCTGATACCACCGGCTGGTGGTTTGCCCGAAGAGACTGAGTATGCTTATCCTACACGTGGACCCTCGCCTGTTTTACAATCTACAGCACTTGGCCAGTCCCGTTTTTCCTTTGACACTAACTCTTTGCCCTCAACTCCCCCATCGAACATTGCTGTTGTTGTAAGTTGGTTTAAGAGACATTTTTTGATAGCCCCTTGGACATACATCTGGTTGCTGCTTTTCAGTATTTTTTTGTTTATGTCCATTGGATTTGTTATAGTTTTTTCCCGTTTGGTGGATGGCCATTATCTCAAAGAGAGATCGACAATTAGACTTATCAATGGAACTTTGGCACCCCACTCCTCATCCCACATCATGAAAAGGGACCAGACTTTTGTGAATATTACTGCCTGGCCCGTCATGGATGGAATCGCATGGGATGCAGTTAAATTTCAAATTCATGGGCCTACAGAGGTCATTAATGTGCCCAATGTATTTCGTGTTTCTATGGGTGATGTAGTTAAACAGAACATACGTTCTGATGATTGGGATGTACACGCCATTGAGGCACTGTTTTCAGATTTGAAATATTATGCCGCTTTTGATGCTGAGGATTTGTATGAAAATGCGGCTAATTATGCAGAACAGTATTGTTTTCAACATTATGGCAATCACTTCCTGCATAAAGCGAATACGTTTAGAAATGTTGTAAATTTTACCCAGTGGGAACACTGTCCCACCCCCTCGTTTGGCAGTTCACATACATTAGTTGATAAGTTTACTTATTTTACTGATTTCAGTGTTTCAGCCCCGGCATCCTTTTATTTTAAAGTTAAGCCTGAGTCTGCCTCCAAGGTTAGACTGACACACACCAAATTGCTTTATTCTAAGTCCTTTATGGATGAGTTGTCAATCAAAGGTTATGATCTATGGAAGGCTACTATTGATCTTAAGTCGGTTTGGGGTTCCAAACCGTGGCAGGTTCAGGGAACTGAAGCTTTACACCGTGCCTGTCTAGTACCAAATCATATGTTGTTTTTAAATTCAACCATCTTCCAAACCACCTGTTTCGGATTGGCCACTTCTAAAAAACTAAATTCGCCTTCTGTGCCAGATCTGGGCGCTTACCCAAATTGGGATAACCACACAGATCTGTCCCTTCCTGCTTTGCAGTTATTAGTTTCTAATTCATCTTTCAATATTTCGAAATTTAGTAATGAGGGATGGTTAATTTGGCAAAGCAGTTCTGATACCTGTCAACGTCATTTTCTAGGACTGAAACCGGGGTATACTCAGGATCGTGTAGACCCCCGGTTTGAGTCGTCACATACAGTAACTACATACTCTGTAGGGAAATTATGTCAGTCCTGGCTGCGACATTCCACCTTGGCATCTGTCAAAGTTCATTTATCAAAATTACATGACAAAATAGATTTGAATGATTTTGTTAAAGGTCCTGTGGGTGGCAGATCCAAGAGATGGGCGTATGCTATTTACAACGAAGTATGGAAACTGTCGCAAATTGAGGCAGCTTCAAGATTGAGAGCTATTGATCAGGCTAATATGGAAAAAGTATTAGCAGTTATTGATAACAGCATTAGCACTCTTTCTTCTCGCATTTATACATTAGATAATATTGTTTCTTCAATTGTGGATATTGTGCAGGATGATGTGTCTGTATTGTATCATGGTCAAAACCAGTTACGTTCTGTTATGCAGTTTGCATGGACATTACAAACATTGAAGGCAGGGAAGGTCCTTTGGGACTATCTGAACACAACATCGTTATTTCTTCCCTTTAACCTTACTGACAAACAGCAGTTCATGTCCATGAAGGATGCTTCATATTCCTTGCTACATATTGAAAAATTGGAGCCGTTACCTTTCTCTGTAGCGGAAGTAGATTCCGCAGTGTGGCTCTTACACGGATTGATAACTCTCCCGTTCGCACATTTTAAGTTTACCTCTTGTATGAAACACTATGCTCTGGGTAGATATGAACAGCTGGGTACCGCTTTCATACATGAAGTTTGGTCCCTCCCCTTTACGTATAGATGTACAAGGGACGGTACTGAGGTTTATCTGAAGGGTGAAGAATGTACAACGTCACCTGATCATTCTGTTGTATGTAGGCACATTCAGTTGCACGGAGCTTGCAATGTACACGCCCCGAATTTGGCCTGCGTCCTCAAAGGTATCCCGGTACCAGTGATTACGCCATCTTTCACGCTGCTTGCAAATGGTAGTTATTTAATTTTAAACAATGAAGCTTGCTGCGGGATGTTAGTGGGGATCCCATATATAGTAACTGTATCGCAGAGGGTTGTCTGCTGCAATAACGTTCTGTTTCCTCCCCCGCATGGGAGGCTGGATTATTCCATCTGGCCTTCGATTCCAACCTTGAAAGCAGAGGGGAACTACCTTTACAACGCAACTTTTACAACGCTATGCTATTACAACGCATTTTTTACAACGCAAAAACTTTTACAACGCATGCTTTTACAACGCGTGCCCTTATATGGTAAGTACTTTTACAACGCATATACCTTTACAACGCATTATTTGAAAATGCCTTTACAACGCATGCATTTATAATGCATGCATTTACAACGCAAGATGTTATATGGTAAGTACTTTTACAACGCATATACTATTACAACGCATTTTTTTTTCTTGGTTTTTCCTTTAAAATAAATATTTATCTAGTTTAAATATTTTTAATAAAGCAATTGAAATTTGAAAAAAGTGAGTAGTTTATCAAAATATTAATACTTGAGTATTTTGTCTAGTAGAAATGTTTGGTAGGATAGCAGTTAAATTAATACTTGAGTATTTTAATATTTATACTTTGCTATTTTGTCTAGTAGGAATGTTTTTGTTGGATAGTTAAATTACTATTAGAGTTTTTAAATATTTAAACTTGATACTTAATAATTACTAAATTTAATACTTGAGTATTTCTCTAAATTGAATGAGTTTCTTTAACTTTAATTTTAAATATATTACAGTGATTAGTGAGTATTTTTTTAAATAAATAAATCATTTAGAAGTATTCTAAATTTAAAGAGTATTTAATATTTTATTTTAAAAAAATATGAGTGAGTAACTAAATTTTAATACTAGAGTATTTTATAAAATATTACAAGAGTGTTTATCTAAAATTTAAGTCATCACATATGAAAATACTAGAGTATTTATAAGTTCCAAAAAAAGTGAACTTTATTTTAAAAGAAATGGAAGAGTATTTTTGGTTTAATTATTATAAAAATAAGATAAAATATTTTTTTTTTAATCAAAAAAAAAACTTTAAATATTAAAAGAGTAATAATTTAATCAATTTAAAAATAATAATAGTTTGAAAATTGAAAAAACAATAATTACTTACTTTTTAAAAAAAAATCCCACGCTTTTCCATTGAAGTCTATGAGCGTCTTTGTCCTTTATTTATTTTGGCAGCCTCAGAATATACAATCCGCGGAACAAGAAAAGAAGGTTCAGAAAGTGAAGAAAGAGAAAGTTTTGAAGGGAAAAGAAAATAGAGTCGAGGTAAGGAACATATTTAGTAAATTTACATTTATTTAATTACAATTTTGGAGTTTAAATAACTATTTTAAAAATAATGACAGCAAATAATTATTGTTTTAACATTTTTAATTTATTGAAAAATCATGAAAAAAATAAGCATATTTTTCTTAAATTTTGCAATGTAAGTAACATTTTTATAACAAAATATAAATATTTTATTTACATATATAAACATTTATTTACAGATTATTTAAAGAAAGTAGTCCGCTATAAATTGAGATGCACGCGATGACGTAAGGACGTGAGCGTCGACGTAATACGCCATTTTGCAGAGCATCGGAGGAGGAAGCAGCAGGAAGCTGATCTGCGTCCAGGTAGGAAATATTTTCAGTTGAAATTATAGATTAAACCTTTAAAAGGGATACATATATAGTCAGGAAAGAATAAGGGGAGGTTGCGGGAAAACTAATTGATGTCTTAAATGTTGTTAAACATGTCCACATTAATGTCATTAATGCATGCCTATGTCGGGTCGCAAAAAGTTATTTATTTAGTTATAAAAAGTATGTAACTCTTTAAAAATTAAAAGTTACTGTTCAGACAGTTGATTTGTTTATTTACGAAGTAAAAAACGTACTGTCGATCTTCATTTCAAAGTTCAAAAAATGTGCGTACTTTCAAATTTTGAAAATTCAAGATTGTCATACAAATGAGGATTCAGCTGCAAAGTGCATTTCGGAATATGGTTTGATTTGTATATTCTACATCTGTTTGAGATTTGGTGATTGGTTTTGACGGTAATTAAATTGAAATTTTTCGGAAATTTTATTAATGGAGTTCCGATTTAGAAACATTTTTCAAATACTATGGGATAGTAAATTTGTAAACATTGGTATTTTTTGGTGGAAATGAAGATTTGTTTTAAAAAAAAAATAACCCGACTTGTTTGTTTGAAAAATTTTTTGGAAAATATCTTGATATGCCAAATGAATTTTTAAAATTAGTAAAATTTAAAGCAAAGCAGGAAAGTAAGTAAATTCATTGTTTTAAAAAGAAAGAATGTTAGAAAGATTTTCCAGGTAGTCTATAGCCACACACAACGAAAATTGTTGTAGAATTGCCAATAGTCTCTCAGACATTTCCCTTGTTTTGACTGTTACTCGTGGGTTTAGACTACCTGCGAGTGTTTGTGCTATTCTCATTTCTTGGAAACTTTGCTCCTTCTTCAAAGTTTCCAAAAATGAGTAGAAGTTAGGATGTGGTTTACCAATTGTATGATTGAAGGAGTTATGCCATCCCTCAATGGCATTGTTTGTTTTGGCTTCTCCCTCTAAACAACTCGTGTAGCAGTTCCACCACTCCACATGGAATCGTGGCTTCCTCCTGCGACCCGATCTGCTTAGGTGTCCAATCCATGTGTCCTCAAAATAATTTAGAATGGGTGCCAATTTTTCTTCGTTACTCGTATAATAAACAGATTCTATAATAGCAGTGTAGTACTCGTCCACACTATCGGGAGGAACAAAACAAAGTGCTGTTAATTTTTTAAGTTCAAATTGTAGTTTGCTATCCCGAGAATATTCTGCAACTAGGGATGTTTTCTGTAATTTACGCCAAAATGCCTGTGAAAAATGGAAAAAACATCCCTGAATTTGGGTATCCGTGTACGTTTTAGTGATCACATTGATCATGCTCAATTCGAAATCAATAATTATTTTTCGAGGACTTGCAGATGTTTTACTTTTAATCACTGTTAAAAGTTCAGTGTATGTTGCAGAAGTCTTATCAGGTAGCAAACTATACACTAAGGGAATTACACTATTGTTAATTTTAGCATGTATAGTGTAAATTTGAGTGAAAGGATGGGGTGTACTTTTAAACGTCCCATCCATCATCCAAATTTCACTACTTTCTAACTTAGCAAGGTTACGTGGGGTACTAAAAATTAGAATACGTTTCTGAGGGTTTTCGTTGTCATGCAGAAGGAAAGGTTCATCAGAAAAAGAAATAGAAAGATCATGAGGAATTCTAATGTCAGAGAAAGTATGTGGTGTAGACAATTGAATGTTACTTGCCTGCTTTTGTCTCTGAATAATTCTTCTCAAATTGGGTATTATAGGCATGTTACTAGCAACATGACTGGGGACATGCTGTGCAACCTCTCTTAAAATTGATCCTGTAGAATCATTGGAGGTGCTTGCAATAGCTTTCATCTCATTTATTGTCTCTCTGATTTCTACATCCATTGCAGAGGCAGAGTGGTTATGTTCTGTGGTTTTCACAACCAAATTATCAACAGTAACCGCTCTGCCACTGCAATGGGTAGTGTAGTATTGCACGCACCTCCAATGATTTCTAGTTAAACTTATTCTTTCCTTACTATATATGTATCCACCATGGTTTAACAAATTTTTGCCCTTCCTAGATTTAATGAAGTTGGCAGCTCCCAGGCTAGACATTATCTGAAAAAAGGAGAAAAGACAAAAAAATTAGCCTTACAAAATTTAAAAATTTTCTTAAAACATAACATTTACACCATCCATTAATTTCCCTACTGCTGCACCTTCCTAGAGTTAGAATAGTAAATTGTTACCCCAACACTATCCAACAATTTCCATACTGCTGCACCTTCCAGGAGTTAGAATAGTAAATTGTTACCCCTACACTATCCAACACATTCCCTACTGATGCACCTTCCTGGAGTTACAATAGTAAATTCATACCCCTACACTATCCAACTCTTTCCCTACTGATGCATCTTCCTGGAGTTAGAATAGTAAATTGCACCCCTTCACCATCCAACACTTTCCCTACTGCTGCACCTTCCTGGAGTTAGAATAGTAAATTGCACCCCTTCACCATCCAACACTTTCCCTACTGCTGCACCTTCCTGGAGTTAGAATAGTAAAATGTTACCCCAACACTATCCAACACTTTCCCTACTGATGCACCTTCCTGGAGTTAGAATAGTAAATTGTTACCCCTACACTATCCAACACATTCCCTACTGCTGCACCTTCCTGGAGTTAGAATAGTAAATTGATACCCCTACACTATCCAACACTTTCCCTACTGATGCACCTTCCTGGAGTTAGAATAGTAAATTGCACCCCTTCACCATCCAACACTTTCCCTACTGCTGCACCTTCCTGGTGTTAGAATAGTAAATTGTTACCCCTACATTATCCAACACTTTCCCTACTGATGCACCTTCCTGGAGTTAGAATAGTAAATTGTTACCCCTACATTATCCAACACTTTCCCTACTGATGCACCTTCCTGGAGTTAGAATAGTAAATTGTTACCCCAACACTATCCAACACTTTCCCTACTGCTGCACCTTCCTGGTGTTAGAATAGTAAATTGCACCCCTTCACCATCCAACACTTTCACTACTGCTGCACCTTCCTGGAGTTAGAATAGTAAATTGTTACCTCTACATTATCCAACACTTTCCCTACTGATGCACCTTCCTGGAGTTAGAATAGTAAATTGTTACCCCTACATTATCCAACACTTTCTCTACTGATGCACCTTCCTGGAGTTAGAATAGTAAATTGTTACCCCAACACTATCCAACACTTTCCCTACTGATGCACCTTCCTTGAGTTAGAATAGTAAATTGATACCCCTACACTATCCAACACTTTCCCTACTTATGCACCTTCCTGGAGTTAGAATAGTAAATTGCACCCCTTCACCATCCAACACTTTCCCTACTGCTGCACCTTCCTGGTGTTAGAATAGTAAATTGTTACCCCTACATTATCCAACACTTTCACTACTGCTGCACCTTCCTGGAGTGAGAATAGTAAATTGTTACCCCTACATTATCCAACACTTTCCCTACTGATGCACCTTCCTGGAGTTAGAATAGTAAATTGTTACCCCTACATTATCCAACACTTTCCCTACTGATGCACCTTCTTGGAGTTAGAATAGTAAATTGTTACCCCAACACTATCCAACACATTCCCTACTGCTGCACCTTCCTGGAGTTACAATAGTAAATTGCACCCCTTCACCATACAACACTTTCCCTACTGATGCACCTTCCTGGAGTTAGAATAGTAAATTGTTACCCCTACATTATCCAACACTTTCCCTACTGATGCACCTTCCTGGAGTTAGAATAGTTATTTGTTACCCCAACACTATCCAACACTTTCCCTACTGATGCACCTTCCTGGAGTTAGAATAGTAAATTGTTACCCCTACAGGATGGTACATTTTTAAAACTGCTGCACCTTAGAATGTTGGTTAAAAATACCTTTTTCTTTCAAATTTGCTTTTCTTGTTGACTCTTGTTCAGTGGGATTGGTGTGTAGGCTGCTGTAGACACTTAAGAGTTGATTTGTTGTCGAATGGAAAAATAAGTGTCTGGAAAAGTGATAAAAGAAAAAAATGAGAAAACAGAACGATGTTGAGAAATGCGTTTTTAGAAATTTTTCTACAAAAATTGCACATTTGATATAAGTTGCAGCACATAACACTTTCCGTAATGCTACACCATCCTTTAGTCATGAAAAAAAATTCTGTAATGTGGAAATGTAACCATAATTGTATTGGTTTTTTTGGGAAAACTTTAGCAATGTGATAGTTAGTCTAATATATTGAAGGTTAAGAAACCATGCTGTAAATAAATACCTTGTTTTGTAGCACTTGCTTTTATGGATGAGGTGGCTGAAGATGACTTGGTTTGTTGGCTCAAGATTTTATTTGCGATTCAAAATTGTTATCTTTTGAAAAAAAAGAGGATAAAAAAAAAATTAACGGTGGATTGTAATGTTAAATCTGAGTATCTTTAAAATAATACTGACATACAATATAACTATTACTACATGAGACTGTCCTAATCAATGCACCTTACTGCAGTTGAAATAGAGATATGTTCCCCTACACTACACAACAATATCACTAATGTTGCACCTTCCTAGAGTAGAAATTGTATATTGTTTCTCTAAACTATCCATTACTTTTCTAATTTGGTACGTTAGAGGAAGAATAATTGCAAAAGGAAGAATTAATAATGTATAGTAATAAAAATACGGAAAAGGTAACATACCTTTTCCAGTTGTTTTTTGTTTTCGTGCCTTTAAGCTAATGCTTGCAGGTGGTTAAAGTTTTTTTGGGGAACAGATGTTCACTGGAGGAAAAAAAAATAAAAAAATTATTGTTCCTTTGCCAACGTTGGTTAGAAAAAAAATACAATATATAATCCATTTGAGATATGAAAAAGGAGTATGAGTAACAATTGGTGAAAGTAAACATACTACACATTTGAAGCATTTTTCAAAAAAAACATAAAAGGTAATTTCGATACTATTACTAAAATACTAAAATGCTGAACATTCATGGACTTAGAATAAAAATAGTTGCCCTAGTAAAATGAAACGCTTTTTCAGATGTGGTACCTAACTGAAGTCTTATTAGTAATTGTTACTCCAGCATCATGGTAATTTTTCGTTTATTATGTGGTGAGATTGAGTTTTAAAAAAAAACACCTCTGCCATACATCATTGTAGGTAATTTTTACAAATAAATTTTACAAGTAAAATCATTACACATAAATAACATTTACCTTATCAATTGTGTTTGTCAGTCGTTAAAGTGGTGGGGATGCCCAAAAAGGTTCAGCTATTGTGGAATCTCAAAATCTTCCGAGTTTCTGCTTTTGGAAAATAAAATACTTGTTTTAAGTTTGTGTTTAATTTTAGTGATAATACATTGCAAACAGTACATTTGTAAAGTTATTATTATTTATTTAAATTTAATTTTTTTTTGGGTTATGAAAATATATTTTCCTCAAAACCAACGTTTAAAAATATAATAATGACTTACTAGTAGTTGTTCTGTTGTTATGCTTTCACGAGTGAATTCCGTGCTCTCTCTGAGGAGGTCACAGTGCAGGTGACAGAGGGTCAGCTTATCACGTCTGGTCTCTCTGCTAGTTGATAATCAACTGAGTGCAAAATGGTGTCTTCCTTGTATTTATAAGTTTTACTCTGTGTCACTATTAATTTTTTTTAAAACTGCGTTCGTTGTGTTTTTTTAAATGCTTTGTTTTACTGTGGAAAATGATAATTTAAAAATGCTTTTTAAAAAATATTGTTTTGATTCATTTGCTCCGTTTTGGCATCCATTTTGAAACATGTCTTTTGGTATTGTTTACATAGAAACTGTGGTAGGACAAGTTTTACAAGTGAGATCGTTAAAATGGCGCCTATGTGTATGTGTGTTTTACTCTGTTTACTTATTTTCCGATTTTTTCATGATAAAAATTGTGTTAATACTGTTGTTTTAACTATCGTTCTTTTTTATAATCTTTGAAATGTGTGAAAACGGAATTTAATTGGGGATTTTGAGTATTAATTTTAATACTCGAGTATTAATTTTAATACTCGAGTATTAATTTGGTTAAGCATTTCAGTTGATTTACGCTCAGTTGTTCTCCACATTTTAATACACTTCCCCACCCTAAAACCCCTAATTTCCCTGCATCCCGTGCCAGATTTTATTGTACTTTTAATTTAAAAAAAAAAAAAATCGCGTTGTAATGGTATGCGTTGTAATATATTTCGTTGTAACAGCACTTTTCATTTTTTTAATAGGTTTTGCGTTGTAAGAGAATTCGTTGTAAAGTAATGCGTTGTAGTAGTACTAGCGTTGTAAAAAATGCGTTGTAAAGGTATGCGTTGTAATAGCGTGCGTTGTAACGTCATACATCCAAAGCAGAGTTCAACAAGATGAGCAGAATAAGAGCGCTATTGTCCCAAAAGGAGGTGCCATTGACTTCCTCCCGGGAAACATTTGTCCTTCACGTAGCAAATACGCGCACTGAGGTACAGGCGCTTTTGAATACTGACCTCCCCCTGCATTTTGGAGCTTTGATCCAAACAATTTTCAATGCCTCGTCCACGACTGGCCTGGCTCATTTTTTTAAACTTGTGGGCTCGGGCCTCGTGACCTCTTTCCAAACTATTTTTGGTGTGATCCCGGCATTTTTTCATTCTATTTTCTCGAGCGTCTTTGGAGGTGTCCCTTTAATTCTGGCGCTAGTGGCAGGTGTGCTACTTTTACTTTTCATCTTGCGGAATGGCTGCTCTTTCTGTGCCACACTGTGGAAATGTGGATTTTCCTGATCAGTTATGTCCCCTATCTTGGACCCCAACGGTTCTATATGCATGTTACAAGTACATGTATGTTCCCTCCAGTTCCAGTTTCTAAGACGCAAACATATGTGTGTCTTCCGTCGACATGTTCTCTGTCAGATCCGCCATCAATGGGCTGGATATTCGATTCCTAAATATGAAAGGCCACCGACTTTATATGGCTAAGTTACTCCATTTTTACAGTTCAGGCAAGTAGGCCCGATTCTGTCCTCAAAGCCTTTCCCTGCTCTCTGTCTCTGACAGCTTCAGCTTGAGCTCGCATCTGTATCCATGAACTTTGTCCTACTCCCTGTGCAGCTAACGGTGCCTGCCTCGGCCAGTTTTCGCATGCCTGCCAAGAAGCTGTATTTCACCTTCGAATTATCTATTTTGCTCTTCAGCCGATGCATTCCTGTCAAGTGATTTAGGTAAACATTTCCTTTAGCTCACAAGCAAGGACTCAGCCTTTCCGTCCTCCTGCAAGTGATTCATAGCCCTGCTGCCATGGAAAGTTTTCTGCCCCTCGCATCTCATATAGACACTTAGACGCTTGTACACGCACACACAGTTAGTATAGAATAGATTCTGTCCGAGAGTCCTTCCTTGTGGATAACATAGTTCTCCAAACATAGGATGGTAGATATGATTTGGGATTAGGTTGACTTGACCCCCCAGACTTCTCGTCTCCACATGTAGAGCTAAATGTCAAGTCCCCTTCACCCCCTAGTTGCACGTCAATTACACGTCATGCTGCTGCGCGCGCATCTATGCCAAGTATTATCTTATAGATCCACCTATGTCTGATAATACAAACCAATCATGTTTCTTTTATTCCTTGTTACGCCTAGTTTCGATTATGTCACTGTCACGTCATTTTTCTTATCAAATGTTACGCCTTTTACATTTGTTTCATTGTAATGCACTTATTATAAAAATACATGTCTGTCAATAAATTATTGTACTTCACTTCCTGAACCCTCGTGGTGACGGAACCTGAAGGCCGCGACTCGAGTCGGCCATTTTGAATGGAATAAAGCCCATTTAGAAAACCTCTTATACCACGGATTCTGCCTCTTGTTATTTTGAGCTATTTTACTTTATTTTAGGATTCCGTATGAAATTCAGTCCGGTATTTTATTTACCACATAATGGCGCCCGAACAGGGACACTTTCTCATCTCACGCGCCGGCGGTGCGTTGCAGGCCCGGTCTCCTGCCACAGCTGGACGGACCATAAACGCGTACCAGCAGGATTTCCTGTAAGCTCCCTCCGGTCAAGCGGGGGCGACTGAGGCTGCGATCAACCCAGACGAGGCGGTGAGAAGTGCGAAGTATCCCGACCAGAGCCTAGCTGAGAGAGCAAGATCCGAGGTATACAGAGGCCCACCAGGTTTTCCGAAATCCCGATGTCCAGAGGGTCCGCTGTCCGCAGTCATCGAGTCCTGTCCATTCTCTGAGGCCTTCCGTTTCAAGGAGCTACTCGGTGAGTACCATCGCCGGGGAGGCGTGTTGACGCGCACATAGGTTGTGCCGGTCAAGACGGATTTGGGTACACAAATCCGGTCTGCACTGTTTAGCAGTGTATATGTACTGTTTAGCAGTATATCAAGTATTCCGAAGTATTCAGTTATTGTCAAGAATTCAGCGTGGTGATTAGTTAGGCAGACTGTCATCATTGTCGATCATTGTTAAAATGTTTAATGTTTAATGTTTAAAGTATTCAGAAATGTCTTGCATATTGTGGTATGAATGATTGTTCATTGTTCACCGTTCATTATTGTGTTTTTCATATTAAGTAAATTCAAGAGTAAGTATCAGATCAGTTGTAAATATGCCGCTCTTCTCAAAGTTAAGACAGATTACTACCAGAAAAGGGGTGCTTGAAGAAGCAGTTCCTATTCCTCCTAGGGACACTCCAGGGCATTTTATGTACCATAAACATGGCTTAGATGCCATATTGTTTCTTGATCTATGGGTAGATTATACCAAGGGATTACCGGAAAGTCAAAGGTGGCCCATAACGGGAACCTGGGATGCAGAGTGCATCATGAAAGTGGAGGAAGAGTTATGGAAAAGAAAGGTCAGACAGTCACAGAAAGACGCTGTTGAGTTATGGCGTAAAGAATCTCATAGACGAACAGAAAAAGCACGTAGACAAGAAGAGAGGAGTAAAGAAAGTTCAAATAAAGTTCAAGAAAATCTATTAATTGAGGAAGGTATCCGAGTGAGATCAGAACAAGTAAATAGACAAAGAAATGCTCTTATGAATGGTATGTATCCCCTACTAGCCGAAGGATTACCTAAGGCTGCTCCAGAGATACCAAAAGACTTGCCACCCCCATTATTTCCAATTAAGGTACATCCAAAGGGGCTTCCCAGAACCGCAGAAGATGTTTTTCTTTCCTCATATCTAGATGACGCAGCTCCCGAGTATGCTAACGCCGCACCACATAGACCGTCTGGCGGAGGGGTTCAACGTCAGGATCAGGTATCTGTCCCCGTGCAACAGCAAGTTCCGACACAAGCGTCGGCAAGCACATCTGTTTCCGCATCTGTCTCCGCAGTCGACTCTACAGAGGTATCGACACCCATAGTTGCTGTGTCACGTTCAACGAACCCATTCACACCCGACGCCCCAGATAGGGCCACGGGAGGTGCTAGCAGTACTTTTACACCACCTAGAATAAATAAACTTGTCTTTCAAGAGTCAGCACATTCACGTACACCTAAATTCGTAAGTGAACGTACGCTTAAGGAACTCCTTGTAAATTGTAGATATGACCCGGTGGTTGGTAAAGAGGACGAAATGGTCCTGGCATCATTACGTATCAGGCGAGCCGCAGAGTATTTAGCGAGGTTACCAGGGATGACTACGCATCTAGACAACATATATCATTTTGTTCAAACAGGACGAGATCCAGGATGTATTAACAGAGCTATGGAATTCCAGAAAGTAGAGATACAGGGGGAACTGTTACGTTTCCTCATAAACTGTATGATCAGAAATCAAGATCGTCCGGGGGTAGACCCGAATGCAATGCTTATTCTTACAAGATGGAGTCAGAATATATCAGAAGGGAGACACGATAAGCAAAATTGTATAATAGCCATGTGCCGAAAAATCCGTAAAGAAATAGAGCGTATTCATGAAGAAAGATTGGGAACAGACGAGTTTGAGCAAGATGAAGTGTCCGAATCAGGGAATTCCGCAAGACAGTCAGAGACCATAGCCTATGTAGGCAGAGGAAGATCCTGTGAAAATACTAGATGTTTTCCTGATCCAATACATTCTGTATGCCCAAAAAACAGCAGAACGTATCCGACGCCTGTAATAAATCTGAAGTCTCCTGAACATTCGTTTCAAGCCGCAGATAAGATACTACGAGAACGAAGGGGTTACCACCTCCTCGATTCCATGGATGAGCAAGAATTAGCCAGATCAGCCGTTCACTGGATTGACAGTCCTGAAAAATACGGTGATGAGACCGTAGCACACACGTTTCTCAATCTCAGTACAGATGAACAACGCTTAGCTGGAATCTATATGATTCAGCAACTCCTCATATTATATAAGTGCCAACATGCTGACCCTGGTCCTTTACCTGATATATTAACGGAACTACTCACAAACAGATGGAGAGGTTCTAGTAATAAACTAATTAAAGAGATATTAGTGTCACGTAAACAGTATGTCCTTTTTGTAAGTCCGGATTCTCTCTCGCTGCCCCACAAAGAAAGAACGCCGTACTATATGGATAGACAAAATCCTTTACGAGAAGTGCACCCAATAAAAGGCGAAGACAATGAGTTTCACCGTGTATTTGTTTACACACCCATATCAAAAATGGAATTATTAGAAATGAAGAAAGTAGTACCTAGTCATGACAAAGACCCAGCGGGTTTCCACCGAGAAATTAAAGACATGTTACTGATGGGAGAGTACACCTTTCCTGATATTATGACGATATTAAAGGTGCTTTTGCCTGCTGGCATTTATGAAAAACTGAAAGAAAAAGAGTGGGAAGTAGGAGACCAAAAGATAGACTGGACAGCATTAGCAGAGGAAGAAAGGAGCCGAACTGCAGGTTCGGGGCTCGGGGATAAAGTTAAACTGTTACCAGGTTTACTAGTACAGGTACTGCCACGTTTATTAACTACAAAAAAGGAAGATTGGGGTGCAATCACAGCCTGCAAACAAAAGCAAGATGAAGACACAAGCGATTATTATGCTCGATTTGAAAAATGTTTTGGTATAAATAGTGGTATAAAAGCAAGTAGTGACTCATATCCACATTTATTTGTGACAAAATTGGTGGAAAATGCATTGCCTCCAGTGAAGAATAGAATATTGAAATTCGAGAGTACCTGGCAAAGTAACACTCCGTCGCAAATGCTACAAATGTTACAGTATCATCACAATAGAATTAGGGATGAACAAGAACATGAGCATAGACGCATGAAGGATACAAAAATGAAAATGCTAGTTTCTCAGACAGTACCAGCAGATGGTCACAAAAAGGGTGTGACACATTCTGGTGATTCTGCAGTTCCTGTAAAAGGAACCTGCAATTACTGTAAACAACTAGGCCATTATGTACATGATTGTCCAGTCCTGAAACGTAATATAGCTACAGGTATTGCAAAAGAGAGACCACGATTAGTTAGACAAGATCAGAATGAACAAGGAGCTATGCAGCATGGACAGTCCATGCCAGTTCAGCAACAGTCCATGCCAGCCTCACAGCAACCCATACAGTTTGTGCCAGCTGCACCACCGTTGCCTGCTCCTGCCACACAAACAACAACACGACAAATGTATCAGACTGCACAGTATGAATACCCTGAATATCAGCATTACGCATGAACCAGCCTAGAGAGGGAAGTTGACTTACCGCTTATCGAGATTCCTGTAGATCAAGAAGGACCTTATGTACATAGTGAATTATTAGGTCAAGATAGAAAATTCTTACTCGATACAGGGGCAAGTCGAACAACTATAAAACGTAGTGAAGTTCCAGGGGCACCCCTCTCAGGCTCTCAAAATGTTTCCCTTGGTTTTTCGGGAAAACCTATTGTTAATGAAGTATCACAGCCTCTACCACTTACGATAGGACCTTTGACACGAACTACAGATTTATTGCTTACTAAATCATGCCCAGAAAATCTGTTAGGAATTAAAACTCTGAAAGCACTAGGAGCCATAATATGTTGTTCTCCAGAAGGAGTAAGGTTGTTTTTACGTGATTTTAAAGGTCACTATGTGTCTAGAGACATGGATCCCCGACTACAGACTTTACCAGTACATCTATGGGCACAAGGCCCTACGGATGTTGGCTGCATGAACATTACACCCTATCGAGTTACATTGAAAGCAGGAGTGGTACTACCACGAATGCGACAATACAAGTTACCGCATGATGCTGTAGTGGCTTTGCTGAAAATCATTGATGAGCTGATTGCCCAGGGAGTAGTTATAGAAACAGACTCCAATATATGTAATTCACCGATAATTCCGATTCTTAAACGAACTGACCCTACTGCCCCACCAGTATACCGATTGGTTATTGATTTGCGTGAACTAAACAAGTGTATTGTACCACAATTCCCTGTGGTCCCTGATATATCATCATTGTTGACAGCAATTGATTCCGAAGCAACATTCTTTACTGTAATCGATCTCAAGAATGCCTTTTTCAGCGTCCCAATAGATCCGGAAAGCCAATACTTGTTCGGATTCAGTTTAAATGGGCGCAGCTTTAAATTCTCACGCGCTCCCCAAGGATTCACAGAAAGCCCCAGCATCTATAGCCAAGCACTGAAACGAGAACTTGACAGTATCCACATGCCAGTCAATACTGCACTGCTTCAATATGTCGATGATCTGCTGATCACCGCAAGAAGCGAGCCAGAATGTGAAAAGGCTTCTCTGACGGTTTTACATTTCCTAGCCGACAAGGGGCACAAGGTGTCCCCTTCTAAGCTGCAATTCTGTGTTCAGCGAGTTATTTATCTTGGTCACTCGCTGTCCAAGGAGGGAAGGCAGCTTACACCAGATCGCATCCAGTTAATTGCTAACATGTCAATACCCCAGACACAGAAGGAGGTGCGGGCTTTCATAGGCCTCACTTCATATTGTAGGCAGTGGATCCCTCAGTACGCATTTCTAGCAAAACCACTCATTCAGTTAACCACACAGGAGGCAGCCACATCGACTGTTCTCCCTTGGACTCAGGAACATACACAAGCTTTTGAAAGCTTAAAGAAAGCTTTATGTCAAGCACCTGTTTTAGCAACGCCATGTTATAGCAAACATTTTACACTTTTTGTTACAGAACGCGAAGGTACTGCCTTGTCAGTACTCACTCAGGATCAAGCAGGATCACGCAAGCCATGTGCTTATTTTTCCAGTACATTAGATCCCGTAGCTCAGGCTTTGCCTGCATGCCTGAAATCAGTGGCAGCGACAGCTTTAGCAATCAGACAAAGCGATGCCATAGTATTAGGACACCCATTGACAGTACAAGTACCACATGCAGTAGAGGTTCTTGTGAACCGAACACAAACACAACACTTGACCATAGCAAGACTTACCGGTTATGAACTGACATTGTTTCAACCACACATAGAGATCCGACGGTGTAATACATTGAATCCTGCTACACTATTACCTGTAATTGGAACAGACCCACTAGCTCATGATTGTGTTGAAATCATTGAAATAAAGACGAAACCTAGACAAGACTTGACAGACGTTCCATTGTTAGATCCAGACCTGACGTTGTATGTAGACGGATCGTGCATGAGAACAAGTACAGGAGATTTAGTGGCCGCGTATGCAGTCACAACAGACACTGAAGTTATTGAAACAAATTGTATAGATACTTTGTCAGCCCAAGCAGCAGAACTTATTGCTCTAACACAAGCCTGTATTCAAGCCACAAATAAGAAAGTTAATGTATACACTGACTCACGTTATGCATTCGGAGTTGTACACGACTTCGGCGTGCTGTGGCGAGAGAGAGGTTATTTAACGTCCCATGGTGCCCACATTCAGCACGGACCCCTCATTCATGCTTTGTTAGACGCAATACATCTACCCACTGCTATATCGATTATGAAATGTAAAGCACACACGAAGGTTACTGATACCATTTCTCAAGGCAATGATTTAGCTGACAAAACAGCTAAACAGACTGCTCAGAATCGCACATTAGACATGACAAAGCCAATAGTTCAGACACCAACACAGTGTATGACAATTAAGGACCCCGCACTTGACGTAATTGACATACAGACACATGCCACAGCAGAAGAAATAAAGAAGTGGACTGAACTAGGAGGGATCCAGACAGATCAAGGATGGATGACGAAGGAGAAATCTGTATGGTTTCTCCCTGATTCCATGGTTCAAGCCATTATAGCTACAGTTCACAGTCCAGCACATTTAGGAGAGAAGGCTATGCTAGACAGCATTCAGCACATTTGGTTCAATAAACATTTACGAGCAGCAGCTAAACAAAAAGTTCGTACCTGTATGATATGTTGTCAGTTTAACCCAGGAAAGAGTGTTCCCGTAGAGCAGGGTGGATTTCAGCCTCCTGACCATCCTTTTGAAGTCCTCCAGATGGATTATATTCAGATGGAACGTTGTCGAGGATTCAAATATGTTCTCGTAGTTGTCTGCGCTCTCTCCCGTTGGACAGAGGCGTATCCCGTATCAGATTACACTGCCTCGACTACTGCCAAGCAGCTAGTTCGAGAATTCTTCCCACGGTACGGTTTACCACGTGTTGTATATTCAGATAACGGTCAGCCTTTCTCATCCGAATTAATGAAACATGTCTCACTCTTGTTGGGATATCAGTGGAAATTCCACTGTGTCCGACACCCCGAGGCAGCAGGTCTCGTGGAACGACATAATCAACTTTTAAAAATCAGATTGTCTAAAATATGTCAGGAAAAGGGTGTGGACTGGATAGTAGCCTTACCAGTTGCGCTATTTTACATGAGGATGGTAGCACACTCTCGAACAGGGCTATCGCCTTATGAGGTGATCTTTGGTAGGCCACCGAATATGTGGGGGACGCCTATACCCCGTAAAATAACTGATGTTGACTGTAATATGCTGACAGATTACCTGGCTTCCTTGATGTCTGCACTACAATCTTGTCGTTCACAGGTAGTCGCAGCTTTTCCTGACAACACCGAGGTGAAACCTCATGACATAATTCCCGGCGATTATGTTCTCGTCAGGAATTTTGATCGGAAAACCCAACTGGAGCCAAGGTGGAGGCTTCCTAAGTTGGTCCTGCTGACGACCAGAACAGCTGTGAAGATCGAAGGAAGAAAAGGATGGGTGCATTCCACCCATATCAAAAAATTTCATGGACTTCCTCCTGACACAAACAGTACTCCCCGTGTGTCTTCCCCCATTGACTCAAAGCTACCTTTGGCTGAGGCCAGTAGCACCGAACTCTATAAACAGAAACTCAGGTCCAGATCTAAACTGTCGGACGATTTGATTGTTTAAGTCCTCTCCAAGGTGAAGCGGTTGAATCTGTCCCGACATGTATCCCTTAGGTCTGAATCATGTAGAGTCCAGAATCATAATGAAACGACATGCTTATTGTAAATCACTGCGTAGCCACTGTATTGTGACTTTATTAATTTTGTTTTTCTTGAGTTTTTTAATAGTTACTGCAAGTATATTGTTGCATATGTATTATCCTGTTTCTAAACGTACTTTCAATATAACTGATGAACATTCTTTTAGTGACCTACCGCCACATGAGTTGTCCTATAGACTTGCGCTGCGCAATAACACATTCATTAGTATGTTACATCATTCCCATCAGACTAGTAATGCCACCAATTGTTGGGTGTGTGGCCGACTCCCTCCCTATCAGAATAACAAAGGAGTTCTGCCTTTCTTTCCACATCCGTTCACACACAATGGCTCCTGTGGAGCATGGTTTAGTTTATTAAATTCCATAGACCCAGACACAGCAGTTTATCAACAACATTGGATATGGGGAAATTTGAATCTAGTTTTATTCAAAGTCTGTCACCCTAATAAGGAGGGTCACCCCAGTAGAACAGGAACTGATTTAGAAAATGAAGTGTATAAATTAGGTAATTTTACGCCTAATCTTATGATTTTGAATGTCAAATCCGAAGTTGAACTAATTCTGCCCACTATGTCAGTATTTCCAGTTAAGGGTGAATTATGTGTGAGAAAAGTTGGTTCCATACATATGGGCCATAGCCAATGCGTTACTATAGTAGAATATAGTGATCAAGGTAAATCTTCATTTAGAGCTTCTCGCCATTCTTACTTCATATGTGGCCAGACGGCATATATGCGCCTGCCTCTAGATTGGGATGGTACCTGTTACATAGCATTCCTTTTGCCACCTGTTTTCCTAGCTCCCCCTGATTATTATCGAAATGTTCATTTAGTACACAATAGAGAGCGAAGAGATCTCCCAGTTGTCGATTATACTGAGACAGCATGGGACAAATATGTAGATTTCAATAAAGGTATCTTTCCCTATATAGGTACTATATCAAATAGTAAGCTGATACGCAGACTCACCAAGACTCTTGAAGCTGTAGTAAACGAGACTATAGCCGCCCTAGGCAATCTGACAGAGGAACAATCAGTGATGAGAATTGTTGTTCTCCAGAATCGTCTTGTCCTTGACGTCATCCTGGCCGATAGGGGCGGAGCTTGCAGGGTCATCGGATCCAGCTGCTGCATATTCATACCAGAAAATTCGCCATCTGTATATAAAGCTATAACACGCCTTCATAAGATTGTAAGCCAGATACACGAGAATCCAGGCACTTGGACGTGGTCCGGGTGGTTTTGGAGTGTGATATCAGCCTGGGGATGGAGAGTTCTATCCTTCCTAGGTATTGGCCTTCTCATACTATTCAGTTGCTGTCTATGTCTACAATGTGGACCAGCGATTTGTGGTCTGTGTGCCACATCGTGCATTCCATATCACAGTTCTCGTTCAAAATACCGGAAGAAGAAGGAAGAAGAAATGATGCTCCATGAGCAAATCGATGGAATGATGAAGATTGATGTCTCTTGAAGGGCAAGAAGGGGACAAGGAGGGAATGTGGAAATGTGGATTTTCCTGATCAGTTATGTCCCCTATCTTGGACCCCAACGGTTCTATATGCATGTTACAAGTACATGTATGTTCCCTCCAGTTCCAGTTTCTAAGACGCAAACATATGTGTGTCTTCCGTCGACATGTTCTCTGTCAGATCCGCCATCAATGGGCTGGATATTCGATTCCTAAATATGAAAGGCCACCGACTTTATATGGCTAAGTTACTCCATTTTTACAGTTCAGGCAAGTAGGCCCGATTCTGTCCTCAAAGCCTTTCCCTGCTCTCTGTCTCTGACAGCTTCAGCTTGAGCTCGCATCTGTATCCATGAACTTTGTCCTACTCCCTGTGCAGCTAACGGTGCCTGCCTCGGCCAGTTTTCGCATGCCTGCCAAGAAGCTGTATTTCACCTTCGAATTATCTATTTTGCTCTTCAGCCGATGCATTCCTGTCAAGTGATTTAGGTAAACATTTCCTTTAGCTCACAAGCAAGGACTCAGCCTTTCCGTCCTCCTGCAAGTGATTCATAGCCCTGCTGCCATGGAAAGTTTTCTGCCCCTCGCATCTCATATAGACACTTAGACGCTTGTACACGCACACACAGTTAGTATAGAATAGATTCTGTCCGAGAGTCCTTCCTTGTGGATAACATAGTTCTCCAAACATAGGATGGTAGATATGATTTGGGATTAGGTTGACTTGACCCCCCAGACTTCTCGTCTCCACATGTAGAGCTAAATGTCAAGTCCCCTTCACCCCCTAGTTGCACGTCAATTACACGTCATGCTGCTGCGCGCGCATCTATGCCAAGTATTATCTTATAGATCCACCTATGTCTGATAATACAAACCAATCATGTTTCTTTTATTCCTTGTTACGCCTAGTTTCGATTATGTCACTGTCACGTCATTTTTCTTATCAAATGTTACGCCTTTTACATTCGTTTCATTGTAATGCACTTATTATAAAAATACATGTCTGTCAATAAATTATTGTACTTCACTTCCTGAACCCTCGTGGTGACGGAACCTGAAGGCCGCGACTCGAGTCGGCCATTTTGAATGGAATAAAGCCCATTTAGAAAACCTCTTATACCACGGATTCTGCCTCTTGTTATTTTGAGCTATTTTACTTTATTTTAGGATTCCGTATGAAATTCAGTCCGGTATTTTATTTACCACAACACGACAGCCTGTCCCGTCTGCAGCTTCTTCGTGACAGGATGCTTGATTACTATGGTGTCCTGCCGTTGGCGACTTTGAGCCTGGCATATGGATTATCCTTCCGGTATTCCTACTTCACCTGCGTGCAACCTGTCTTCCACTGCCTAGATTGTCCCTTTGAATGGCCTATGGATTTGTGCTTAACCAACATGGTGTCTCCGGACCCGGATTATGATCGGCTGATGAGGCCCTTAGTGTCTCACGAGTCCGCCTGTTCTGGTGTTCGGATTATGGCCTGCGGTGCGACGCATGGTATCCTGGGTAATTGGGACATCGCGAGAGCGGCATATGACTTCTTGGATATGAGCTATTTGGAAGTACACGCTGGTTGCCCTCTGATGGTGCTAGAGGCTCCGCTAATGGAAGAACATGTATGTTCCTTTTCTTTGATTAACTGGATGGCTGAAACCTTCAGTGGCCGTGCCAATGATTTTCTGCTGGAAGCAGTGGCCACATATGCTGCATATACTTTCATGGATTGAGTGAACTATCGTCCACTGTGTTTTCCTCACGTGTCTTGAACTGTCCCTGTGCGTCTGCACTTCTGCCCGGTGAGGCGTTTTTTAATTTTTTCACCCCCACGGCACGTTTGAGGTTTTTTGTTTTTTCTTTCCACTTTTGGTTTTTTCCTATTCGGACTTTGCCTGAACTGACCAGTGTTTTTTGAATTGGATACGCCTTGTTCTGCTCTGTCGCGCTTGAACTCTGCGTTCTCTCTTTTCTTGCATACTAAGTAGTGCTTCGATCAAGGGGGCATGTAGTAAGGACTCCCTTAATACGTACATACATTGTTAAGTTAGCATAACCACGTTAGAGGTTAGAAAGCCATCTTGCTGCTTTTGCACACGACACTGTGTTCACATGTTATTGCTTAAACAAACTGCTGACTTGAGTTTTGCCGCACACGAGAGCAATCTGTTGTTACCATCCCGAGCTCTGCGCAGCGACCTTGGTCTGCACACGATGTGACAAACAGTCTGAGTTGTTAGACAATGCATGTTTTCTACTCTAGGTTGATCGACCCACTATTTAGTCATAACACACGAGCAGCTGCAAATACCTGAAAGTTGGTGCTTTTAATATCACAGACATCATGTTTATTATTCAGACCGAAGACGAGCCTTCCTGCGAGAAGACTCCTGATGCTCCTGTGATGTGATTTCACTAAGCTGATCTTTGATGTATGGGGTCCCCTATTCAAGCCTAACAGACCTTCTGTTAGTCTAATAATAATATTAGCTTCTTAGTAAAGGGAAGGTGGTAGTATCCACTGTCATTATAACATGATCACCCCTTTTATATTCTATGGAATTGTAACGATGTTGATGGTTTTGATTTTAATCATTTGTCTGCTTGTATTAGCCAAAGTACTGCATCTTAGGACACGTGGTCTATAAAAATAAACTCTTTTTATTTTCACCGTGTCTCTGTTGATTCTTGTTGTGGACTGATGTGAGAATAATATACGAACAGGTATTTCCGATTCCCACCATTACTGAGAGTATACTGAGTCGCTTGTTCTGGGTTGTCTTTTCATTGGGACCGCCGAGCTAAATCTCGGATAACGAATGGGACACTTATGCTAGCCGGATACTGGGTTCTGGGTTCTGAGGTGAGTTTCTGGTACACCACAATTCACTGAGGTCCTGGGGTTCTACGCATAGTTCTGTGTATAAGCAGAATCCCTGCAACACCATAGGAGCTGAAAGAGCTTTACTAATCGAAGAGAGTCGTAGATTTCACACAGATTTGTCTAAAGGTGATTTTAAGCTTAATTCGTATGCAAGGCTGCTATATGAGTACGTAGATGCTATGAATGTGAAGGACTGCTATGTATGTATGCAGTTACCAGCTTCAGTGGATGAGGGTATTAGATATCAACATCTTCCACTGACGTATGGAATTTCATGTAGTTTATTGCTTAGTATATTTTATGAAAGAGGTCAGTTTGAGTATTTCTTTTCCAATTATGATGCAGTGCTTCCTGAAGTTCCAGCTTACAAGCACCTGAATAAGTATGACTATTACAAGTCAGAGGACAGACTTAGGAAGTACTTCATACCGTCTTTGGAACTGGATACAGCTTATGCTCATCGGCATAACTTGACCTGCTCATTATCAGATGTAGAGAAGAAGTTTGTAGATCAGGTAGAAGATAGATATAGAAAGCTAACACAAACACGAGATACAGGAGATAGTTCAGTAGATTGGATTGATGAGGAAAGGTTACACAGAGCCAAAGGGAGTTATGGACAAAGAGCAGAGAGGGAAGTTGTGTGTGAGACGTTACCAGACCTACTATGAAAAAGTCCCGGTGGGACAGAGTACATGTGATCATATTTTCACTATGGAAGATTCTGCTAAGAACTTCTTGCAAGGCTCTGTGCAAGTGATTCCAACTGTTTACTATGTGTGTGGAAAGAATGCCTATGTCGGGTTGCCTGTGAAGTGGTATGGTACGTGCTATTTGGGGATTATTTTTCCGAAGATTTACCATGCAGAGGATTTGGTGCTTTTGGAGGATGGACAGCATTCGAGAGTGAAGAGAGCTGAGAGTGCAGGATCATGGATTGGAGATGTTTTTGGAGCGATGATACCGAGTTTGGGTGTGGTTTTGAATGATGTGTAGATCAGACGATTGGCGACTGTGGTTGATGAGTTGTCAATGAGTACGGTGAAGTCACTGCTACTTGTGGATGGAGAGATGTTGTCGATAAGGACAATGGTTTTGCAGAACCGCCTTGCTTTAGATGTATTATTAGCAAAAGAGGGCGGGGTCTGTAAATTACTGAAGGCCCAGGAATGTTGTACGTATGTTCCTGACAAGAGTAAGGATTTTGAGAGATATATAAGCAACATTACTATGATCCATCATGAGATAGAGGATTTGACTGAAGAGGGTGTGTGGGAAAAAGTTAGTAAAGGATTTAGTCGAGTGGGAAGTTGGTTTGCTAGTTTGGGGAAGGGGTTCCTTGGATTTGTGTTAAGACCACTCATCATTGTTGTGCTTTGAGTGGTTTGTTTGTGGGGGTTCATCAGAGCCTATAAGTGGTATAAAGGAAACAGAGTTGAGAGAGCTCTTAGAGCGAGTGAAATGCAAATGGCCAGACTGCAGGACAGTCAATATCAGAATCTTAAGAATATGGAGAGACTCCGACGGGGGAGGATGGCAACAAGTACTGTTTAGGTCGGTTCTTTCTCCAAAGGAATTGTGAAATGGTGTGATGACACGTCGTTTTCTTGAAATTTGTAGGGGTGCATCATAATCACTGTTAGTCTGCACCCATATACTTAGTGGATTTGTATTAACGTGTGACTTAGAATTGTATTACTAAAGCAGCATATATTAGAACAAATTAGAAATGTAATCATGTCATTTATGAAGCGCAATGTAGTGGTTAATTGAAAATGTATTTTAGACAACGCATAATGATTGGTCCCTGTATAATGTGATGCATTAGGTTTAAACGTGCACCATATTAAAGTCTGCATGTGTAGTTTGCTTACTCATACATGTAGAGTAATTAAATCAATGCTTATAGTGGGGAATTAGAAATGTGTGTTTAAACTGTGTAAAGGCCTGATCGCATATACGTAAAGAGAAAGGCCTGTTCGTTTCTTATGTTAGCTAAATATTGTAGGCTGAAAATGGTTTCCCTTGGTAAGGCTTGGGTTTCAGAGATGTTAGAAAATCTCAGAGAAGTGGAAAGTTTCTCGTGCCCATGTTTCTGTTGCAGGTGCAAGGACACCTAGCTCGTTAGTGAAGACTAACACTTTGTTTTAGGAGTTAGGATGGCATGAGAAGCCAACATGGGAGTATACTGGAATGCAGGGATGAGACTTTCGGCGGAGAAGGTGCCTGGGACCCAAGGACGAATAAACCGTCGTTGGAATGGAGACAAGTTTCAGTGGAAAACTACTAGGAGAAGACCTAGCTGAAGAGGTGTGCCAGAGCGCGTGTTCTACGTTTTTCGGATTTTGAATTAGGGACAGTGCCCCGTGGGTTGAGCAGTTGAGGTTTAGATGGGAAGCTAGAAGGAGCATCTTAGAACGAGCTCTGAGAAAGTGAGTGTACTTCTGAGGAAGTCTTCACTTCTGACACCTTTTTACTCTCTTGCCTAGGGAAAAATGCTAAGTAGGGATGTCACCTTAAAGATAGAGTAGGGATAGACTAACTGATTTTCTTTTTAGGTAAAGGACTTCGAATGTAGAGGTTGTTGTTATTGCCTGCCTGATGCTTTTAGAGCTGACTATTCTCCTTATTCTTAGTCGGTTGAGACTTCTGCGTAGACTCTTTTTTGTACTAGTGCCCATTTATTTTCATCACCTCGTGCTGAGGTGCTTGTATGTGCAATTATTTTTGGCTTTGTAATAAATCCCTAAATTTGAGATTCGGAATCAGTGGTCCTTTAGAAATCAAATTCGATTTGATTGATTATGTGTTGAAATTTGATTTCCTCCCCTCTACACTATTTAGCAGATAAAAAGATCCTGGCGACCTGAGAGGATTCTTGGTGATGGTAAGACAGCTAAGAATCTGGCTTAATCAAAACCAATCTGCTCAAGTTGTCCTTTACCGACACCAGTGAGTTAACCGCAATAGCCTCCCTTTTGCCTTTCACAGGGTAACTGATGGAGAGGTGGAAATGGTTGTGGTCACTAGGTAGATGTGAAATGGCTCCACCACAACAATTCTAGTAGACAAGTTTTGTATGACAAAAATGTAGTCTATGGTTGAGCACTGACCTCTTCCAGTGAATGTGTCTAACTTGACAGTACCTTGGTCAGAGGACTCAAGAGCATTACATAAGTTGTGATTGACTAGCATAGGAAAGAGCAGGGCATCCCTGGCATCATGTTTCTGACAAGAGTATTGACATTGGGGTATTTCAAAAGGTTGAAACACTGAGAGACACAAGGTATCCCCCACCTTTGTGTTGAAGTCTACTGCTACCAACAATTTTAAACTATCCCCTTTAAGCAAGGGGCTAGTGTACAAGGACTCAATAAAAGAAAAAATAGCAGTGTTATTCCTATTGTTCCAAACAGATTGAAAATTCATACCAAATAGCCTGAGAATTAGATGACCATTTTGAATAAAAGGCTTGAAAAAGCCTAATTCTTGTGTCAGTGCTTTTATAGAGCAATCAACCTTAAACCAGGCTAGGAGACCATCACTAGCCTGCCCAAAGGATGATGATAGGGCATGTTGTGCAAAGCCTATACAACCGTTACAAATACATCCTACATAGGCAAGGTCTCCTGTAACAAGACAATGTCAAACTGCTGGATGCAATTCAACCAAACCTGAGACCCTATCTTAGCTTTGACCCCTGCAATATTCCAGCTAAGGACGCTAAGACTATTATTGATTACATCATCTTTGTCTGAGGGGTTAGAACCATTGGCACAACCCAGCATAGACAGAGGAACTATCATGCTAACGAATGAATCAATCAAAGGTCTCTCTGACTCCTGAGAATTGTTCATAGTGCAGGGGGCATCAAGCTTGGTCTTACTATGCACAGGTTCTGAAAGTCAATCCAAGAGTGCCTCAAAACGGTTAGAGATAGGGATTTCCAAATGCTGTTGAACATTTATGGGGCAACCAGACTCGCCACCACAGGGTACAGGTTAGTACAGAAAAAGGATAAAGGCAAGGGCATAATGACCTTCAACTTAATAATACCTTTTTTAGCCTGGTGAGTCAAACCATCAACAAACTTAGGTCGAGTAAAATTTACAACAACACAGTTCCTGTCAAAGCATTTGGTTCGACCCAACTCTACAAACCATTAGAATATCACCAGGGAGAAAGACAGAAAAATGTGTATTAAGGATTGGCCAATGGGTGACCTTGTTTTTTAGTTCAGTGTTAGCTTAAACAGACCCAGGTGTCCATGCAGGGATGTTTGCCAAGATGATCTCATACGGACATGATGCTGGCGGCAGGTGTAGTACGGGTTCAACCTCCTGAAATTGACGGACCCTTGTCCCCAATTCTTGTGTCTGGGTGCTACCTAGTGACGCACCTCACCTGGAGTGGGCAGTGCTCCTATTCCTTCGAGGGCCAACATCTGAGGTCGCAGGTCTGCAGGAGGTTCCAACAGTGGAAGCACTGCCACCTGCTGCAGAATTAACAGGACAACCAGTGACAGAAGTAGAGTTAGTACAGCTTTCTGGTTTGTCCTTCCCAAGTAAGTAGCGTTGCTAGGTCTTACTCATCACACTAAAGAGCTTTATTCAATCTAGCTTCAAAAGTCGCCAGTATTGAATTGGTGGGATCAGTTTAGCACTTAGTAAATCGTCGAGCTCAACCCTGAAAAAATCGACCCGGTCACCCATGGAGTTTAAACCCTTCCATTGGGTGCCAATAGTTTGTGACTATGAATTTCACCTTAGGTTTGGAAGACCTCCTCCTATGCTTTATTGCTGGGCTCAAGCACTGTGATCGAGACGACTCCTGTGCAGTTTCACTTATTAGGTCTGACTAACAAAGTGCATGAGTTCAGCTGGGATGGGATTGCAACTGCCATAGTAGAAGTCTCAGGTTTGACCTGCGCAGGGCAAGCTAATGGGTTACCCAAAGGTGGAGTCGAGGTCAAAGCCCGAAAAGGGAGACTGTCCTCAGTCAAGGACAGGTGGTGCTACGCAAGTTCTATCTCCTTTGAAATGTCCCCCACATCATGTGCCAAAAACCCATCAATGGTCGAAGTTCTCGGGGCAACAAGAGAGGGAGGGGATTTATTTGTAGTGGCCTTCCTTTAACCCAAACTTCAGGCGGGTGAGACGCTGGACAATAGCACATAATCCTACAAGCAAGTCAGAAAGAACCTGCCACGGTCCACAAGAGAGGACCAAAGAGGGTGAGGCGAAGATTGCCCGACCTTGGCTAGAGAGCATCCTGCGCCGTGGGAGCTATGCTACACTTTTCAAGGTGCTGGGTTGCTGGCGGGAAGATCTGCCCGCTGTTCTTGGAGTGAAGCACGGTTCAGGGTGGGATTTGTAGTCCCTCCTGAAGCTGGTAAGCTTTCATTTGTCCCAGAACAGAAGAGACACCTTGCATTGACCAACGACTTAACAATCAAATCAGCTGTATGAAGGAAAAACATTCTGATCGATTTGCATAATGATCACAGATTCAACCATGCTGAATAATGCACCAACTCAGGGCCTGATTCACCAAGGGCCTCCTCACTCATGGCAGAGGCCCTGCGGTTATGGGGGGGTCGCTGCACTCAAAGTAAAATCTCCATAATTAGAATTCTCACTGAGGAGATTCTGTCCTGAATGCAGAGACTCACCCACGACTGCAACACCTCTGCAACGAATGAAAAGGCCCTTTGTATTAATCAGACCTCCTGTATTGAACAGAATAATAGCAAATTATGCAGCAATTAGAGGAGGCGTCCTTTAAAAAACCCCGGCATCAGGCCATAAAGTTATATCAAAGATTTAAATATGTGGTCTATTTCTAAAGATTCCCTAAAGAAGAATGAATGACATGTGCAAGCCACAAAAATACACCAGCAGCAAAGCCACCCACAAACATTTACATTAATAGAGAAAAATATGACAATAGTAAAATGGGAAAAAGAAAATTGTTGTATTCACATGCAAGAATAACCGAAAAAGCAGATTAGGTAATTGTGCCTAAAATAACAAGCATTAGCCAAACCAATAGGCATGCTGAGAAACAGGATACAAAAATGTCCACTGCTGTGCAAAACAGTTAAAAAAGGATTGCATTAGGTACAGTATATGTACATGAGGGAATTAAGAAATGTGTGATGGCAGTACATTTTTCAGATGTACAAAAAGGCCAATAAGAAGGAAGATGAGACTGAAATACTTCTGTGGGCTGATCCAAGATGTGCTTGCATATGCTTCAAGGCAGTGTCTGATGGTTCCTGAGCCAAAGAAGCCAACAACTGAAGGAGTCTAAATTGAGCCCGGTAAAGTATGTACAGAGTAGGCCTGGGTGGAGTTTGTGGAGTTCTGTTTCTTGCAAAGTGCTGAAAAAACTCTGCTGCCCTCTGCGAAGTTCAGTGAGCAGTGTAGTGTGGTAAGTCATGCTGCTCACACCACGATTGGCACTATGCACTATGCATCGCACCAGAGGGTGCTGCTTCTTCTGCTGCTTGAGTAGAAATTGTACTCGAGCGGCAACTTCCTCAACACAAGCGGCCGATTTCTCAAAGCGAGCGGTCGCGAATGCCGTGACCACCCACATTGAGAAATCTCGCAGGGAGGAGGTGTAGTGCGCGATTTTTCTCTCTCAGGCTCACTAACTTAGCATTGGTGAGCCATGCAAGACAAGAAACTCCACTCTGCATCACTTTGTGGAGTTTTGTGAATCTGTGCACAGCATGGTATGGGCAAAACTCCACAAACTCCTCCAGCGTAGCAAAATTCTTGGCCCATCCCTAGTACAGAGTAAAATATGTTTGCCACAAATTGCACAGATATTAGTACACAACAGATCTAACATTTAAGGTAAAATAAAGTGCCTGGGAGCTTGAGATATGGCTGTATGACACTATATAAAAAAAACTATATTGATATACACAAATATTGCCAAAAACATAAAAAATAAAATATTGCAACCCTATGCTTAAACAGTAAAGACACAAATATCAATGACAAACATATTGCAGAGAAAATATTTAAAACACAAACATTGTGTAAGAAAAATAATGAAATAACAAAATGTTCCTACATATTAAAACTAAGGAACCATAACAAAAATCACAAAAACTAAAATATCGAAGACGTGAAATTTTGATATAATATTAAAAATAGAACAAGCAATATTATATTAATAGATGTAAACATACAGAAGTCAAAATAGGGAGTCTATATATCATCCCACACACAACACAACAAAAACGCTAATTAGCCATTACCATAAAAGAAAAAAGAAAACATCTAACTAGTCTCCAGCTAAACTATCAAATGAAACTTAACAACAGTTAACAAATAGAAACACTTACCCCTCCCCCCCCCAAAAAAATATAAAAACACCACCAAAGCGCACAACAAATAGCCTCCAGAAGATCAATTTGAAGAGGACAGCTCACTTTGCTGGATTGAAAACATTCAAAAGGAGACTTCAATACTGCTATTGAACTTATTTTAACATTTTTACATGCTATGGAATAACATTTTTACACTGCAGGTGCAGATTTTAACTGCATTCCGCATGCTGTGGCCAGGCTTCCATTAAAAGTCAAATACTTGAAACTGCTAGGCAACGTAAACATCTCCCTAATATTACTGAACTAGAAGTCAGACATATTTTACAGGACATTTAAAAGGCCAATATGAGCTCGCAAGAGGCAATCAGTAACAATACCAAACGTTCCAGAACAAGTAACAGACAAACTACCAGTAACAGCAAGCCTACAAAAACATACTTACCAGAACATAAATAATACCCAGGGAAACGTGAAAAGGACCTAAAAAATGTGAAGATATAGACATACCCAAACAGGTGATAATCACACATAAAAAGACACTTTCTTACTATATTACAGCCGCAATAATGATTTAAAAAAAGTATAATTTATGCTGCCTAGAACAATTTACTAACATAAATGCATTGTAACACTTGGATGATCACTGGCTCTTTTAAGCTGTGCCATCCACCAATCAGTCAAATTTGCGCAATACATGGTCAATATGAAAATGCAGGTCAAATTCTTTATAGCCTTTGCCCTCGTTCCTCCAGAAGGTTATGGAACTCCTTGGTGACTTGCAATACCCTTATTATATATGTCTAGGGGTACTTTGGGCCATATGTACATTTTTAGCTCGCAAACTGCCCTATTTGCAGAATCGGGCCATTTAAGAGTGCAAAATAATGATTTTTGTAAATGTACAAACACCAAATTGCGATTCGGTAATCTGCCAGCGAATCGCAATTTGAATTTAAAATCATTATTTGGAAGGGCCATTTTTAGGGAGACCTTTCCTAATACCAGTTCGCAGTGGTATGTATGAATGTTTGTGACCAAATTATAGTGGCAAAACATTTATTTTGTACCGACATCTCAGAGGAGGTGGTAACCATTCACAAATGGGAAGGGTTTCCCTTTGTGAATGTTGATACAAATATTTTTTAAGAGCAGGCAGTGGTCCCGTAGACCACTACCTACTGTTAAAAATTGAAATTTAAATGTTTCATTGTTTCTTTGTAAATGCATCCCACTTTTCTTTCAGGAAAACAGGCTGCGTTTTGAAAAAAAAGATTGCTTTATTGAAAAGCAATCACAGACATGATGTACTGCTGACCCCAGCAGGCCAACATTCCTGTGATGGCTGCAATTCCTAACAGGTTGCAAACTGTGACCTACTGCATAAATATTCATGAGTTGGGTTGATATGCGACCCACTAGGAATTGCTAAATAAAACTCAATGTTTTTTCACACATTAGGAATACCAATTTCCTGACGGCCGTTTACATAAAATCACAATTAGGTAATTGCTCTTCATAGAATTCGCACTTATGGCCCTTTATCCCATATATAATGGCATTCTGGCAGACAAAATGAGGTGGACAGAGAAGGATATAAGGCAGTGTCCACCAAAAAGGATTACCAAGACATTAAACCTTCCCATACGTCTGACTCACAAAGCTTGACCCTTGATTCTGTATTGAAATATTGGCTACCTATGCACAATGAAGTGCACTAACTGTATTATTTCTCTATGTCTCTTGGGCAACCAATACGAAATGCACTGCCAGACTAGTATCCTCAACCTACAACTACAGACAAAGTCAATACTTTGGATGTTGACTCAGAAGTAGTAATGTTTAAAAGGGTATATTGTACAGGCTGATCAGAGAGTCTTGACATAGGACTAAAGCTCTATTAGAATATTTTACTTAAGGTTTTGTGGTGTTAGAATGAACAGTAAATAGGGGTAGAACAATGTAGCAGCGGCTATCCCCGGCTATTCCTGTGATACTCCTGGCACAGCACTTGCTATCTCTCTTCTCAAGATTTATGAAGGCATTGAATGAGATTAAAAGTTGTTTACTTTCTGTAGTTTCTATCACTTATCATTGCCCTCGGGTTCACAAAAGAAATAGAGTCTGCTGGGGGGGGGGGAGGGGCGGGGGCTTAAGGTGGACTAAAAGGTCACCCATGTGATGTTTTGGGGGGGGTCAAACAATATATGGCAAAACCTTGGAATAGGAAAGTGAGAGATTTAAAAAAAGTCAGAGGAATGCATTTTCCCCATTGACTTCCATCGAAGCAGAGGCAATATTTGGCGGGAAATGGTTAAAATAAAACCAATAAGGAGTCTCCCACCTGAATAAGGACTGTTGACATTTATGGGTCAAACAGTGACTGATGTAATTTCTACTACATTGTGATGTTTTGGTTTATTGACATTTATTGTTGATAGTCGAGGTCTTTTTTCCCTGGTTGATATTTATTACGTATATGGATGTAAAAGGTGCTTTGGATGCTGGCCAACACAATGCTAAATATTGAGTGTAGGAAGATAATTCTAATACACGTGTTCCCAAAATTAGCTTATATGTCTGTGACGAAGCTGAACATGAAGCGCCTCAGTTTCAATGAATTACTAATACCAAAGTAGATATACCTGGATGCATGCCACAGGCCAAATCTTACAATGCTTTCATTTGCTGAAGAAGGCCGTGCATACAAGGGTATTAAAGACTCTGGTAGAACAGGAGAAGGGGAGAAATTAAAGGATTAGTGCACACTAACCAAGTCAACACTGCAACCAAGTCGAACCGTACACAAATAGAACTGGACTTAGGTTGGCTATGATAGCAAATGGCTGTGCTTTTTGATAACTCTGCCAAGAGTAAGAGCATATCCCTGAAAGAAGTGCTACGAGTTGAAAGAGACTGTCAACAAAAAAGTGCCTCACAGACCATAAATTTGCATGAATTTCTGTAATAAGAATCTACAAAAGTCTTCCTATTATCGTCCATAAATGGACTTTTTATCTTTCGTTATTTTTTCCAAGTGAATAGTGATACCCCGTGCTTGATTTTAGTTTGAAAAAAGAATTTTTGCCAAATGTTTGCCAATTACCAGTTTATATTTTTTCTTATTCAAATTATATAGACATTTGTACATATACATAGACTATTTACAAATTGCACCATGACAACAGAAAACAATAGGTATTCAAGCAACATTGGAAATTTTAAGTTGCAATAACCTATGTCTAGTGATTAGTTGAACTAATGTTACATTTACAAAAACATAAAGATGACTGACATTACAGTCCTTCATTACTTATATACAACTCATATTTACAAACTCCTCACACCTCAAATCCTTTGAGGATGAATCTTGTATGTAAAAAAACAGCAAATGTTATGACTAATGTCCTTAGGGTAATTATTGAAGGGACCTAATTCCCTTTGGTCCTCTGTTTTATTTATGTGTCAATGCTATTCTGTGGCCCTATAGAGGTCAGAGCTTTTGATTTTAGGCCAGGGTATTGTCCCAAAGTACGCTTCCCGTGATGCTGTGCCATTTGTGCACTGACTACAGCAATAATTGCTAGTTTTTGGCCTCAATGATGGTTACGCCGACGCGTTTTGACCTTCTGAGGAGGACCTGGGCGGCTGATAAAGGGAAGGTCTTCTTCAGGGCAGGTGTTCTCGTAGGACACGTTTTTCAGGTTGATTAATGGGTCAGAGCCTTATGTTGTGGACTGGTCCTTACATGGAATTCTGTCTATCTTGCCATGTTCAAAGGACTGTGTGCCTTGTCAGGCGGATTCTTTAACTTCACTTCCTCCTTTTTAGGTGAGTCAAGCTTCCTCCATCTTCTTGCTCTTGTTATGTGGTGGTGCTCCTGTCTTTCTGCTGCTACACGCTGTTTAGTCTTTTTACGAAGAGTCATACAAGATTCATCCTCAAAGGATTTGAGGTGTGAGGAGTTTGTAAATATGTGTTGCATATAAGTAATAAAGTACTATAATGTAAGTCATCTTTATGTTTTTTTAAATGTAACATTCGTTCAACTAATCACTAGACATAGGTTATTGCAACTTAAAGTTTCCTATGTTGCTCAAAATACTGTTGAATACCTACTGTCTTCTATTGTCATGGTGTAGTTTGTAAATAGTCTATGTATGTGTAAAAATGTGTATATAATATGAATGAGAAAAAATATAAACTCGTAATTGTCAAACATTTGGCAAAAATCCTTTTTTCAAATTAAAATCAAGCACGGGGTATCACTATTCACTTTGAAAAAATAACAAAAGATAAAAGGTCCATTTATGGACGATAATAGGAAGACTTTTGTAGATTTTATTTCAGGAATTCATGCAAATTTATTGTCTGGGAGGCACTTTTTTGTTGACAGTTCATTTTGATTCCAGCCTCCACAGTCCTCAACCAAATCACTTCTCAAACAGGAGATATAAATACGAGTTGAAAGAGAAATACTTACAGGAAACTAAAAAATCATAATTAAAGACTTGGTGGTCACACAATGAAATAAATAAAAAATACTGTAACAGTATTTCCTGACTGGCATTAAACAATGCAGAGTGAAAGTAGGCACAATCAGAATGGAAACTTGTTTATCAAAAGTATACCAAAGTCAAAAATAGCATGTTTAAAACAAAAACATTCACTACCTGTTAGATTGAAAAACCAAACAGATGGAAGGAAATCTTAACAGGATGGATCTCTCTTCTTCCATGCAGCCATAGTTTATTGTGGTATTGGCACTTTGGTTAAATGTCTATATGTATGCATGCATGAATGTGTAGCTCAAACCTAGCCAAAAGACTATGGAGCACTGACAGAGCCAAAGGATAAGATAGTGAGAGGTTGGAGAGTAGCTAGATTTTCTAAGTAGCGGACAACTACTAGGTGGTAAAGTAGTATTTCAAAAGTGAAGCAGGATTGGGGCGATCCTGATGGATACAGGGATTTTGTTCCAGATCCTCTGTAGACGGAGATGGCCTGTTGCCTTGTTTTTACTTTTTTGCACTTCTTTGTTTGCTGTCCAATGGTGTCTGGGCTGTGGGTATGATGTGAGCAAACAGAGGTGGCGAGCTTGAGAGACAGGTACCAAAGGATGCAGTCATGATGACTTTGTGGATGATGGAGCTATTTTGAATATGGGGAGGCCAGCACGGGGAGCCTGTAGAGTTCTATCAGGATGGGTGTGATATGATCATATTTCTTAAGGACCTTGATTAGGTGTGCTGCAGTCTGTAAAATGTGTGGAGTCTGTGAGGCCTGTGGAGTAGGGTTTTTCCGCCATCTAGATGCAAGAGCACAAGTGCTGGAACAGCAGTTCTGACGTCGCTTTTCTGGTGGTACTGTTTTATTTGTTTTTAGTACAGAGAGCAGGTACCAGGCTAAATGAATTTGTGCCGGTGAAAGTCGAGGTTTGAATCTGTCCAGGTTCAAGTTATTGAACCAAGTTTAATGCATTTGCCCCTTGCTGTATTTGACGTATATTAAGAATTCTGTTTTGGGCGGGTTGAGCTTCTCGTATGTGGTGGACATCCCCGGTGAGGTGCAGGCACTGTTTGGACAACTGGAATGGAAGTGGCTTTCTATAAGTGCAGTTCTCCGTCTACGCCCCAATGCATTAGGTGATTGTTGTTGGGTCCCCTTCCAAAGGGCATGGCAGTATCCACTATAAATGGTATTGCAACAGCAGGCCTTTCACAGATTTCAGTTTGATGTACTAACAACTGTAAGGTGCCTGTGCTTGAGCAATATATTTGGCAGGGTGGTGCAACCTTGTGTCAGCACAGTCAAGGCCGGTATGGCTTGTGGGTTGGGGGCAGGGGTTTGTGCGGGGAAGGGGGGTCACGCAGGGAGGGGGGGAGTTTAAATTTAATAATAAATATTTTTAAAAACATACCTTTCCGCCAACCTGGTCTCGTATCTTCTCGGCTCCAGCTTCTGCTCGCCTGCTTACGGCAGGAACAGGTAGCAGGCAGCCTCCCTCCCCTCCCCTAAACCAATCACAACGCTGTAATGGCAGCGTTGTGGTTGGTGGGGACGCCACCCAGCCAGGGGCTTTCGAGGAGGCCATGTTCTTCATGCAGGCTGCATTGCAGCCTGCATGGAGAAAGGGCAGAGTGTGCATGACTGGTTTGGGCGGCACCAGAGGGCTGACCAACAGTCAATGCACCCTCAGGAGTGGGCAGACCACTCCTCCCCTGCTTGCAGAGCAGCCCCACCCACCTGCCCTTCTGCAACTAAACATAATATGGTAATAACGGGAACTTATTACCATTTTATGTTTCTGCTTCTCGCACTACAAGAAAGCAGTGGGGCGACGCTCCTCTGCCCTAGTGGAGGAGTCGCCCCTGGTCAGACACTACAATATCATATATGCACATAGGCCTTAGTGTGAGGACACATCCTTAGATCACTCAGGCAAGGGGGGTAGTCTAAGAGACTTTAAAAGGGATGTAAACTTGAGCTGGTCTGGCAGATACTTTGAACAGTAACTTCATGTGTGTTTTGATAATTACCAAAATATTACCACCAATGAAATGCATTGTATTTGAATTTGTGACATACATAATATTGTGGATTAACTGACAATCTGCATAGATTTTATTATTCTGTAATTTGACTTACCGAGCCTACAGATGCGCTGGCCGAAGGAGGACTTTAATTTGGTCCACTTCTGCAGGTCCCAACAATCAACACACTATGACTGCTTATCGACATCTCACAATGACAATCATGATGATATTGCCAAAGTCCAACCCAGCAGATCTCTCTGCCATGTCTACCTCCAAACTATGCCTGCTCAGGACCATATATATATATTTTTTTATAAAGTTTTATATGGCGGAAACTTGACCCGAATCGGGTATCAGAGCGCTGTACATAGCACCAGTTGCATTACATGAGGACACATTTGTTTTTTTTTGTTAGGCACGGGGTGATTAAGGGATTTGCCCAGAATCGAAGGATGTTCAGCGTAATTGCCGAGACTCGAACCCAGTTCCCCAGGTTCGAGGTCGACCGCCCTAGCCGTTAGGCCTACTCCTCTCCCCAAAAACCATAAACCAAAACCATAAACTTTATACAAAATATTTCAGAATGGACATCGCAATGAAGTTACTGGATAAGTGAACAATGACCATTAGGAATACTATAAAGGGGTCTGCGGATCTATTCAAAGCTGCCAGCAGTTTTTTAAATTATTATTTTCTCTCTCTCTCACTCTCTCTCTCTCTCTCGCTCTCTCTCTCTCTCTCTCTCTCTCTTCCTCTCCCTTTCTCTCCCCCTCCCCCTCTCCCCTCTCTCTCCCCCTCACCCCCTCCCCTCTCTCTCTCTCTCTCCCATCACACTTCTAACACCTGTGTCCCATTACATGATAATACTACCTTTGTGGTCATCAGGTGTGACATGAAAGCACTTCTTACATAGGATAAAAACAAATACAACATACTTCCAACCACATACCTGACACTGTAGCATGAAACCCATGTAGGGGTGGTAAGCGCTATATAAAAGTTGCAATACAGTGTTAACTATTAAGAGGTGGATGTTGTCCCACTTCCCATTACCAAAATGTTGTTGAATTCTGGTAGTGGTGCCCAGGGTGAATGGCTAATCAGACCAGTACAGCAGGCTCTAACACATCTGTATTGTGACTCACTTTTCCTTGGTGCTTTCCTTTGTAACTGACTGCTATTGTACTAACCTGTCTAATGCATCTCTTGCTATCGGCATGAAAGGTAAATGTGTTATAAAAGGCTCACACAGTTCACATAAAAAAGCGAAATAATGCAATCCGCGGGTGGCACACGCATTTGTGTTTGAGATTTTACATACCTGAATGTGTATCCTATCTTTGTTAATATTTCATGTCTTACTCCAACAGTTTTTTAAAAGAACAAGAACAACAAATGAAACCAAAGAAACGCAGCTTTTAATACAAAATAAGTACATTAAAAATCATCCATTCAGTCTCAGAACACTCTTTAGTTTGCATTCAGCCTTCCCTTAATCTGCTCTGCTTCAACAGCGGTTTGTATTGTGGGAGGAGATCTTTCCATTTATTGAAAAGGGGATCTGTGAGATAATGGTGAGTTCTTGGAAACTGCAAAGTAAACCCCACACTCTTTATTGCATCATTTTAACAGTTTTTGTCCTTGAAAATTGGGTCTCTGTTGTCCCACACACAGTGTTTGGTCACACAGGCATCCTACAGCTGCAAAGTGTGAGACCGTGGAAACGTCAGGATTTTTGGAGGTTCAGGCCCAATAAAATATTGCCTTGCAATTGCTCCCCACACCCTAGCAGCAAGGCATTTGTTAGGGCATTTTTAGCAATCTATTTGTGGATAAAACTTACAGTTAGCGTGCACAGTATTGTGTACTTTACAAAAGTGTGTACACTTCATAACACTTTGTTTGCAGAATCATTTTCCGGCAAAAAGCAGAATTTTCCCTAAGAGAGATCTTGCAACGTCTTGCAAAGTGTCTGAGAACCTTCACAAAATTAGTGGAACAAGCACTTTGTATTTTTGTATACTCTTATTATTTTCCACTAATGTGCTTGATATATTTATCCTTGAGTGCACAACAAGAATAGAGACCTCTTTTGTCACCATCTCTTCACATGTTTCTATCTCAAGTATACAATCTGCAAACTATCCAAAATGCATGTCCTACCACTGAATTTGTTTCCCACCTCAATACCTCCTACCACCATGGTTTATTTCCTTCATCTTACATTGTCCATTTGCTCATGGATTGTCTCTTAGGATGTCTACCATAGTCGCTGAGTGACACCTTTCCAAAATTACTAGACTAGAAGGTCTGCACCTAAATTTAGATCAGGGTTAATTCCTATACTTCTCAAAGGTGGACATTGCTGGTAACTTCTACCAGTAAACAAATATAAATGCAGTGTGTAAACGTGTGGTGAACTAGAAACTGATTGCTGATCAGCTAGAAAAGGGATCTATGAGAAAAGGGTGACATAGATGAAAGGGGATATCAGTAGTACTATTGAGGTAAGCCCCAAAAAGCAAAAGGAAAACTTTAGAGCAAGAAATGGAAAAATTGAAAAGAAAATAAGAAAAGAGAAAGTCTAGACAATTTGTGAAAATGAAAAATCAAGACCAGTGCAGTTGCACTGAGCTAACACAGTTGCCACAGGCACAGTCAGAAGAAGTAAGAAGCTTTGGTTAATGCACCCGTAACTTCTCACTTGTGTGGAGAGTCTAGGAGTGATTGTTGTAATAACTAATAAGAGAACCTGAGCGTCGTCTGGGTACTTGGGTAAGCAAAACATACAAAAACAATGGCCCAACAAAGAATATTAGCACTGTCAATTTCAAATGTACCAAGTGGTTACTTTTATTACTTTCATAGTTTTACTTTAAAAACATCAGTGATGAAGCAGTGGGTGTGTATTGATAAAACACTCTTGGTGCTCTTATAAAAGTGATTCATACGTGACAATCAGGGATCAAGAATGTGTATCAAAAAATAAGAAAAACACAGCTCATTTCTTCAATATACAGTCATGTAAAAGTGTCCGTAATACTAGTCGATATTTCGATCCCCCTAGAGAGGTGTGGAGATCATCATCAGGACTCTGAACTTAAATAAGCTAGAGACAAGAAGGACTAGAATTTTAAAAAAAACAATTAGACATCCATAGTAAAAAAGAAAGACAAAGAAAAGAGTGTGAGGTTCAAACACAGAATAGGTTGATTACTCACAGAGCGAGGAACAGGACAAAAGGGGCAGCATGGGAATTATTCAGGCCTACCAGGCATGCATGCAAATTGAGGGCCAGCAGAAAATGGTGATACATATGAACAGTAACCTTTATGCAGATGATAGCATCAGTAACAGCGACTAGTTTCTCCAAATACTACTAAGGTGCCGATTCTGATCCATTAAAAATAATTTGCGTGCGACCCGTATCCGTATATTTTTACGTACGAGTCGTACAAGTACCGTACAAACTGCCAAGTACGATTCGTCCGTGAAAAATAACTACGAATAGCGTCGGGCAAAGTCTACGAGAGTGTGTCGGAAAGTTTTCACGTCCGAATATCGTCAGGAAAAGTGTACGAGAGTGAGCCGGACATTGGTACGTGCAAATCGTAAAACACAAGTCCGAGCGCGTAAGTACGATCCCGACCGTCCGTCCGAATACACAATCGCATGTAAAATGGCCCGTACGGAGCTAACACAGTAGCACACATGTACACGGGTAAACTTATGCCCGTGTACGAGCCGTACATCCCCCCAACCCCAAATACGTCAGCACCGTACACCACCCTGTCCGCACTGTACCCCAGGCCCGCAACCGTATGGGCCGTACCCCCCCATGTATGCGCCTTAACCCCCTGTCCGCACTGTACCCCAGCCCCGCACCTGTACGCGCCGTAACCCCATGTACGCGCCTTCCCCCCTGTACGCGCATCACCCCCGCATGTACGCGCCGTACCTCCTCATGTACGCGCCGTACCCCAGGGCCGCACGTGTACGCACCGTACCCCCACCGCATGTACGCGCCTTACCCCCAATGTACGTGCCATACCTCCGCATGTACGTACCGTACCCCAGGGCCGCACCTTTACGCACCGTACCCCCACCGCATGTACGCGCCGCACTCCAACACCGTACCCCAGCACCCTCACCCAGCATCGCGTATGTACGGATCGTACCTACGCGAAAAAGACTCTTACAGAACCAGGACACTGTAAAACAGCACAAGGAGGGTCAATTCGACTCGCACAACACCACAAAACACATCTACATGACAAAATACATCTCAATGACTGACCTGGCACATCCAAACAGGCAAACAGAGGCCCCAAATCACAACCATCTCTTATAACACACCCACCAAAATTCAAACACAGCCACACCCAAAAATGGACCAATAAAAAGGGCCCACACACACAACCCATGAGCCTTTGCAACAGACCCACTGCTGCCAGACCCCACTGAGATCCATCTCCACTGAGAAACAACTCCACATTACTCATACCTCCACTACACCTTCACTCACACACCTTCACACAACCTCCTCCACAAACATCCCCCTCTTCACATTCACACACACACCGTCACATTCACACCCACACACCCACAACCATCCACACCCACACCAACACCCCACACCATGCCCACAGACAAGAATCCAAAGTTCACAACGGCGGAGCTGGACCTCCATGTCAACGAAGTCATCAGAGTCGAGCCACAGCTGTTTGGAACAGTGGTCAGACAGACCAGCATAGCTGAAAAATCTGCCATGTGGCAGAGGATTGTAGATAAGGTAAATGCTGTTGCGCCCATCCGAAGGACCAGGCATGAATGCCAAGCCAGGTGGTACGATCTGCGCAGGGCGGTCAAGAGGAAAATGAACGAAGAGTATGCCCAGAGTAACATCACTGGAGGTGGGCCGCCCCGCAGACCCGTACACTACCATCCCTGGGAGGAGAAGGTGATGGCCCTGCTACTGCCGGTGGGAGTACACGGAGTGGAAGGAGTCGCAGAGCCTGGTGAGTACACAAACAACTTACGTAACATGGGGGCAATGGGGTCCACACCACATATACACCAAATGCACGCAACTTCCCCCAAGCACTCACCGCACACAACCACACTCAAAAACCACGCTCATGCCACTAACGTCTCCATGCACCCTTCACAAATCAAGGCAAGGCCATGTCCAAGGCTACAACAACCACAAACACAAGACTGGGTGTCCGGGAGGCTGGGAGGGTGGGCCCCATACAACACATTGTGAAAATGAGACGCAGACACCAATGCCCTCAGCCCATATGGCATAGGTACATACCCATGCACAATGCACAGGGACTGGCAAAGTACTGACAAGGTAGCTGACACTTGGCCCTGCTGTATGCAGCACAAGGCCCTGCTGTGACCACTGTACACTCAAACACCAACTCCACAAGCACGGGTATCTAGCACCGGAACTCACACTCACTGTCATGCCAGCATGCACCATGAGGTGACAGACACATCACCTGGGAGACCCAATGACAACTCACACTACACACAACAGCACGCCCGGTCACAACCCCCCACCCTAACACAAGCACACACCCCCGGGGCAGGCAATGGATTTACACACTCCCACAATGGACATGTGACACAACAAGACCAATCCAGAGCCAAATAAACATCAGACCCAACAATCTACAGGTCAGACACTCAGGAGAACATCCCAATCTGTCCCCCGCAACATACCCATCCCCAAGTGGACATTGAGAGGAATGCTAGGCACATCCAACTACCTGGAGGAACTGTGTCAACTTGAATATGTATGAAACATAGATGTCGCATGAAACACCATTAACATTGTCTCTCTCTCACACACAGGACAATGTCGACGATCTCCCCCCAACACTGGGGGGGAAGAATCACAGTCCCAGGCTCCGCGTGAAGATGATCCCACCGGCAGCGACGACTCTCACCACTCCGTGGATGACCCCGACCAACCTGGACCCTCTGGTGCCCAAGCCCCTGCAGCACCTGTGTCAGGTACATCTGTGCCAACCACCACCCCCATTCCTGCCACATCCCAGGACACACCCAGGAGCCCTGCTCGCACTGAACAACAGAGCCACTCTGACCAGGAGGGACAAGGTTCTCAGGGCACCCAGGAGGAGGCAGGCAACCCTGCAAATGCCATCCCTCAGGGGTTCTGTAGACCCGATGTGCCCACAAGGGCAGGCCAGGCTCAAGTGGGCAGGGGTGGTGGGAGTGGAGGCAGGTGGAGGCGCGAACCTGACCAGCCAGCTCAGGACACCGGTATGTCACACATACGCAACATCCTGGACTCATACCGGCATGACACAATAGGCATCCACCAGGTCGTGTCCAGACTCTCCGAGATGCAGGGGACCCTCGATGAGATTAAGAACCTGCCAGTCATCAACAACACCAAGGATGGTATTCCTCTGCACCCACCCCCATGTCTCTGTCCACTGGTGGTATTCCTCTGCACCCACCCCCATGATTCTGTCCACTGCTGGGAGTCCTCTGCACCTACCCCCATGTCTCTGTCCACTACTGGGAGTCCTCTGCACCCACCCCCATGTCTCTGTCCACTGCTGGGAGTGATAGGCACCCACCCCTCACATGTCCCTGTCCACTGGTGGGAGTGATAGGCACCCACCCCTCACATGTCCCTGTCCACTGGTGGTATTCCTCTGCACCCACCCCCATGTCTCTGTCCACTGCTGGGAGTGATAAGCACCCACCCATCATATGTCTGGGCACTGCTGGGAGTCATAGGCACCCACCCCTCATATGTCTGGGCACTGCTGGGAGTGATGGGCACCCACCCCTCATATGTCTGGGCACTGCTGGGAGTGATAGGCACCCACCCCTCATATGTCTGGGCACTGCTGGGAGTCCTCTGCACCCACCCCTCATATGTCTGGGCACTGCTGGGAGTGATAGGCACCCACCCCTCATATGTCTGGGCACTGCTGGGAGTCCTCTGCACCCACCCCTCATATGTCTGGGCACTGCTGGGAGTGATAGGCACCCACCCCTCATATGTTTGGGCACTGCTGGGAGTGATAGGCACCCACCCCTCATATGTCTGGGCACTGCTGGGAGTCCTCTGCACCCACCCCTCATATGTCTGGGCACTGCTGGGAGTGATAGGCACCCACCCCTCATATGTCTGGGCACTGCTGGGAGTGATAGGCACCCACCCCTCATATGTCTGGGCACTGCTGGGAGTCATCTGCACCCACCCCTCATATGTCTGGGCACTGCTGGGAGTGATAGGCACCTACCCCTCATATGTCTGGGTACTGCTGGGAGTCCTCTGCACCCACCCCTCATATGTCTGGGCACTGCTGGGAGTGATAGGCACCCACCCCTCATATGTCTGGGCACTGCTGGGAGTCCTCTGCACCCACCCCTCATATGTCTGGGCACTGCTGGGAGTGATAGGCACCCACCCCTCATATGTCTGGGCACTGCTGGGAGTCCTCTGCACCCACCCCTCATATGTCTGGGCACTGCTGGGAGTGATAGGCACCCACCACTCATATGTCTGGGCACTGCTGGGAGTCCTCTGCACCCACCCACCCACCCGCGCCCTTGCTGTGGTACACTGCTGTCCTGGGCATACACCACCCCCAATTTTCAGCTGATGTGCTGCACCAAGCCGTAAATAAAAATTTGATACTTGTATAGCGCACTACTCACCCGAAAGGGTCTCAAGGCGCTTGTATGAATACCGCTGTGGAACCCATCCTGGCTTTCCCTGTGAGGCGTCCACTCCTGGGCACCCCCAAGGTGGAGGCCAGGCATCCTTAGCGTTGTGGGGGCCGTTGTGGAGATTAAGCAAGCTATTGCCCAGAGTTGCAGAGTGGGACTCCATGATTCGAATAGGCACCGAGGCGAGAATTATCAAGTCCGTGGAATTTTGAGCCCAAGACCCACCGAGGCGGGGAATTGAACCCTGGTCCCGGGCTAGACCTCTGCATCAGGGTCTGCCGCTCTAATCATTGAGCCACACTTCTCCACCTACATCCGTGGCGTGTGTACGCCTTGTATCCATCATGTAATAGGGCTGTAGGGGTACGCGTGGTACGGCCCGTACCCACGCTCTGGAGGGCATGGGTACGGTCCGTACCACCATTGTAGTGGTGATATAGGGGTACGTGTGTACGGACCGTACCCACACTCTGGAGCGTGGGTACGGTCCGTACACGCGTACCCCTACATCACCACTACAATGGTGGTACGGCCTGTACCCACGCTCTGGAGGGCGTGGGTACGGTCCGTACCACCATTGTAGTGGTGATGTAGGGGTACGCGTGTACGGACCGTACCCACGCTCTGGGAGCGTGGGTACGGTCCGTACACGCGTACCCCTACATCACCACTACAATGGTGGTACGGCCCGTACCCACGCTCTGGGGGCGTGGGTACGGTCCGTACACGCGTACCCCTACTTCACCACTACAATGGTGGTACGGACCGTACCCACGCTCTGAGGGGCGTGGGTACATCCCGTACCACCATTGTGGTGGTGACGGGTACGCGTCCACGTCCACTTCCGTTGTGGTGGGACGTGGGATTGGTGGACACGCCCCCCGAAGTGACCAGACCATGGAGGTTATTAATGTGCAGGATGTATTAGTATTTTGTGGGGTATGGGTTATGTTTCCTGCCCCTTGCCCCCCCCCTTTGCCCCTGGGGGTTGTTCTGACCTTCTGCGGCGTCTGTGTCGGTTTCTGAACACGAGGTCGTCGGCTATGAGGGCCGGGATGACGCGTAGGTTGGGGTCCATCGCTGTCCGTCGCGTACCGGTGCTCCTTGTTCGCGTCTTCCTCAATTTCCCAGCAGTTTTTGGCTCCCGTAAAAAATGCTACGTGCGGAGTGACGTCGGCACGAATTGTACTTGCTGGTCCGTAAAACGCTGCCTGACTCCGTCCGGACATCGCGTATGCACCGTCCAGAATCAGATTTGTATGTATTGTTTTTGCCGTCGGTTTTTTTTACGACTCGTACGGAAATGGTATTTCTGTGCGAATCGTACTTGCGAGTTTGTAAGGTGTTTTTCCCGGGTACGAGTCGGATGGAGAAAACGCTCCGTACGACCATTTGTACCCGGGTTTTACCGGATCGGAATCGGCACCTAAATGGTCTCTGTAGGGGTTGAACAGAGCAAAAATGTTTGAGGATTCTAGGTTGTCCATCAATGGAATGCACAATCTGGAGCAAAAACAGCTCCCATGGATGTACCTTTTGTCTGTATGAAAAAGTAATTTCAAAATGTGAAAAAAATAAATTGTCAAAGCCTAGGTAAGCAGATCAATTATGAAGGGGGTTAGTACTTGATGTGATCTAGATCTGCTGTTAAGGAGATCACAAACTAACTGAATACCATCCTGTTTTGGTATGTTAATGTATAAGGACTCAATGTCCGTGGTGAACATTAGGCAGTCAGTTTGCTTTTTAATTTTGTTTTGGTATTCATATATTCTTTATGCCCCATGCATACATCTGATTGTTTCTATATGATTTGGATTTTGTCTTGAATATTGTGTGGAATATGTTTTTGAATGATTATTCTGAAAGATTCTTTGCTTATGCATTGATGGAGAAATTGTGCTCTGTTATTGATGGTACGTCTGTTTTGCACGCAACTGCATAAAGGTTACTGTTCATAAGTGTTAGACCTGGCATCTTTGGCTTGTACTTCCCCTGTCTGTTTTTGCTTCTGACTTCCTGTTTTTCACTGTGTGCTGCATTTAATTTTTGCTGGTTTAGGACTGCTGTTTTGCCAATTCTAGCTAGTGCTAAAGTGCAAGTGCTCCCTGTGTAAAATGTATCTGTAATTGGTTTAACCATGATCGGCATATTTGATGTACCAGTAAGTCCCTAGTAAATCGTACCAAGTGTGCCCAGGGACTGTAAATCAAATTCTACTAGTGGGCCTGCAGCACTGATTGTGCCACCCACATGGGTAGCCCTGCAAACATGTCTCAGACCTACCACAGCAGTGTTTGTGTGGGCAGTTTTGAACTTCCATGTAGACCTCGAAAGTGGAACCACTTGCCAGGCCCAAACATTCCCTTTTACTACATGTACAGCACCCCTAAGTAGGCCCAAGGTAGCCCAATGGGCAGGGCGCAGTGTATATGAAAGGTAGGACATGTACTGGTGTGAATTACATGTCCTGATAGTGAGATACTGCTAATTTAGTTTTTCTCTATTGCAAGGACTATCTCTCTCGTAGGTTATCATTGGAGCTGCCTTATAACATCTTACAAGTGTAATATACAATAATGATGGCTATGCCAATTATCTGCACATCAATCAATAGTGCCCAATAGTTCGTAAAATGAGAATCAGAGTAGTAATGTAACATATACAAAAGCTTTCCGTGCTGTGTTTCAGTAATAGCACCGAAGCACACACTTGTGAATCAATAACTTCCTTGATAAGAAAAAGATGGAATAGTCATTTGCTGGTTCAATTTGCTCTCTCCATTTATTGTTCCATATATATTGTAGTGTGGACAATGGATCTTACAAGCAGCCGACACGTGTTTCATCCACAGGACTTCTTCAAGGCTATATTCAGTCACCAGGAGGGCGGAGCCAGCGACCATGATGGCCGCTCAGAGCTGAAGCTCCGTTGTGAACCCGCGCGCACATATCCGGAGCGGCGATCCGCCGCATTCAATACCCACCTGCAGAATGGATCCTACAACCAAAATGCCTGCTGCCACCATAGGAGCTGTTTCCGCTGTTCTGGGCCATCGGAGGACCGAGTAATGTGCCGAGAAGTTCTCGAGCACCTGCGACTCAAAATGGCACCCACAGTATGCCGAGCCTGCACCTGGAGGTTGTGAGACGGGAGATGTGGCACCGTTGGAACCTGCTCTGGACATCTGTGGTGCCCCCCCGCTGTTATCTTGTAACATAGCCCTGCAGCTTAGCCCCCTGTGAGTAGGAGAACTGCTTTCGCAGAAGACCTGCTTCCCGCGGCAATGGTACGGAGCGGCCGGAGGGGGAGGGGCCTGCGTACTGTGATCGTTGCTGAGGCTGCCTGAGGGACTGGGACAGCAGTGGGATACTCGGGGCCCCCAGAGTGGGTCGCGTGTCCTGCGAACTTCCCCTTCACACAGCGGCTGCTCTATGAATAACAGAGCCGAGAGAGTCCAAAGGGCATGCAGCTCGCGGACGAGTGCGCAACAGGGACTGACATGGAAGAGCCCCCGGTCTGTGAGACCCTTCTACAGTGAGTGCCTTTCTCTTCCAGTCTGACTACCTAAAATGGCCCCCATAAGTATGCCCTCGTCCGAAGCACACCTACTCCCCTTGTTGGGGATGGATCCAGCTTTTTTGCCCTGAAGTCTCAGAGATCCTTCTGAGAGGGTCCACAGTGACAAGGGAGTCACACATATTGGAGGACTGGGATTGATCCCCTTACCACTGGGAACCGTCTCCTACCCTGCCGGACATTGGACACTGTGTTCACACTGGGGTTTCTACCCCCTCCCCCACATCTTCCATCCTTCATTCTTCTGAGTGTGCCCGTGACCAAAGCACTCCTCTCCCCTTGCTGGGGAGGGATCCATCATCTATGCCCTGGAGTCTCAGCGACCCCGCTGAGAGAGTCCACCGCGACAAGGGAATCACACAAAATGGAGGACTGGGAATGATCCCTTTACCGCAGGGAGCCGTCTCCTACCCAGCCGGCGTCAGACACAGTTACTTCCTTGTCTCCACGCTGTGTCTCCTACCCCCTCCCCCACCTCTTCCCTCCTTCATTCTTTGCCTACCTCCCCTATTCCTTTCCTCTCTCCCCTGAATTTCTCTCCCCCTGCCTGCTTTGTTTATCCTTATGCCTATGCTCTGCTTAATCTCCCTCCCTTTTACCCTTTTACATTACCCCCTTACCCTTCTACATGCCTTGAATCAATGGATGTAACCTGTAACTGATGTACCTTCTGTAACAATGTGTAACTTGTAACCTATGTAACTCTCCTCATGTAAAGCGCTCTGATACCTCTGGGTCTAGCCAGCGCTATATAAAACTCAAGTAAATAAATAAACCAGACGGAACCACACAATGTAATTCCATAGTTTGCGATGTCCCAGATAGATGTAACGGTGAACGTGGGAAAACTGTTTTGAGTGTTCTCCAGATGAACACAAATGGACTTTCAATCTAAGGGCCCCAGGATGGACCTAGTCATGCTGTAAACAAGATTGTCGTATTCAATGTAACTCCTGCATATATACAAAGAAAGCTAAAGAATGTGGGAGTGCAGCAGGACGGAAGTAAGTCTGTGCGTGGCTTGAAAGTAATTCTCTCAAACTATTAGAGCTCCAGTATTTTCAGGAGTGCAGCAGGATGGTAATAAGTCAGTGTGTTTTCTCATACTCTTGCTTCACCTTGATTCTCAAAAAACGTCTTACAAGTGTAACTTCCAATTGGGAACAGATTTGGAGTTTGGGGTCTCTGAACTCATAATTTAAAAATACATCTTTTGGTGAAGTTGGTTTTTAAATTGGGAGCTTAAAAATGCCACTTTTAGACAGTAGGCATTTTCTTGCTTTACCATTCTGTACCTCTGCCTGTCTGTAGAATCCACATCTGGTTTAGGCTGAAAGTGGGGCTGTTTGTGCATTCACTTTAGACAGTCGCACAAAGGGGGCTGAGGTGTGCTTTGCATATCCTGATGGGCCATCACCAGGCTGATGGCCCTTCCTGAGCTAGAGTGATGGGAGGAGTTGTCACTGACACTGAATAGGGCTGTGCCTTTCCTCACACAAAGCTGTCTCCAATCCCCTGTAGTGTGTCTGGAACCAGGTCAAAGAAAGGAAGGGTCTTGTGCACATCAGAGATTTTCCTTTGAAGTTGCCTACATCAGAGGCAGAAACTGGTATAAGTACTGGAGCTGTGACACCATAACTTCAGAACACTTCTGGACTGACCAATAGTCTGCCAGGAAGAAGAGCTGATGCTGTAGGATAGACTGACACTCTGCTGGTTGCTTTGCTGTGCTGGCCTGCTGCTTACTGCTTCTGTCCTGGAAGTAAAAGGGCCGTACTTTTGCTTTCTACATCCTGCTTCCAAAGTTCTCCAAGGTCTTGTGCTTGCTTACCTCCTGTTAAAAGCCTCAGGGCCATCAAAGACTTCACCTATAAGTGAAGAGGCTCTGCTGCTGAGGGCCCTGACTTACCAAGTAGTGCCATATGCAGTTCCTCAGGCCTTGAAGTAGAATCTGGATTTTTGACGCATCATCCTTGGGTGCTGACTTCTTCATCAACGTTGCCCAGCAGTGAGGAACCCAGGCCGCGTGTCCGGAGATCGACGCATCACCTCCCCTCACAGTAAGGAGCCAACGCATCACCTCGCCTGACAGTAAGGAACTGACGCATCACCTCTCCTCCCCTGCAGTAAAGAACTGACACATCACCTCCCCTCACAGTAAGGAACCAAGGCATCACCTCTCCTGGCAGTAAGGAACCAACACATCACCTCCCCTGGAAGTAAGGAAATTATGCATTTCTTTACTTTTCCAGCATCTCACCTTCCCTGCGCCTTTTTTCATCTTTGATTTTGGTGCATACCAGGTACTTTGTGCTAAGTGGCACATCCATAGATTCGTATGAATTGAACTGTTTTTAACCTTTGAAAAGTAATATCTTTACTTGTGAATGCTGGATTTTGGTCGTTTTGGTATTGTTTTATTCAGCTAAATATTGGTTATTAAACTTGTGTGGTGTCCATTTATAGTGCTTTAAGAGTGTTACTGTGTGTGTATGTACAGATGCTTTAAAAATTGCCTCTGAGAAAAGCCTGACTGCTCCTGCCAAGCTACCAATTGGTTGAGCAGGCGTTATCTTAGCTGCATGACTCCCTTACCCTGACTACTTGGAAAGGGGGCAACCCTCTGCCAACTAGAGACCCCCATTTCTAAGAATACGTATCATCATTTTTGCTGTCCCTCGATTTACATGCCCTCCTAATAAGCCTGATTAATTTTCATGCTGTCTGTTTTTCACACTGTACTTTGCATTGCTACGATTTTTTAATATGTTTTTCTGGCTCCATACAGAACTCTATCCTGAAACTGTTCTGGCCCTCCGCTTTTCTAACATGATGGCCATCGCCACCCCCCCCGCCCCTGTATATCCAATCCCCCTTTTTATATCTACTGCACTTGGATCTGATGAGCGTCTACTGCTTGGAACACACTCAGACCCACTGGCCCCTCTTCTCTTATGCTCACGATGCAGGCTTGGAAATCGTTCTAACGATTACCTCGCTAGTTTCTGATATTTGCAAGACATGAACTGCAGTGCCTTCCATGCAGTACTCCCCAGGAGCAAATTGTCCAAACAGATTACTTTAAGACCCTTTGGCACTGGGATGGGTCCATAGCCAGGTTTGGCTTTTCATATAGATTGCTGTAATTTTCCTGCTCATTTTTGTTTTCTCCATGGATTAATTCATTCAATTTTTACAGATATATTCCAGTGGGTGATGCAATTGTTTACAGCCCTGGAATTATTTAGATTTTTCCCTGGGATTTAGTTTCCCCATTGAGGTAAATTTAGTTTTTTTCTCTTCTTGTCCTTAGTCCACTTTCTTTTTTGTAGTGCCAACTCTCAATATTTTACTTATTTTTAGGGTGTGTCCTTCCTTCAATTCAGAGGAGTTCATCCAGATCCTCGCTCTGTAAGGAACCAACCTATTCCGTATTTGAACCTCACATTTAGTTGTTTTCTTTGTCTTTCTTTCCTAATTATGGATGTCTATTGTTTTCGCTTTTTAGTTCTTGTCCTTCTTGTCTTGGACTTATTTAAGTTGAGAGTCCTGATGATGATCCCCACACCTCTCTAGGGGATTGAAAGTTAAACTATCATTAAGGACCCTTTTTTTACAACTTTAAATTGAAGAAATAGGTTGTGTTGTTCTTCATTTTTGACAGACATTCTTGATCACTGATTGTCACATGTGTATATCACATTTATAAGAGCACCGAGCACATTTCTTATTTTTTTCTTTTTTTTCTTTCCTCATATACCGTTGTGGAGTTCTTGAAGGGAGCTTAGGCAACTCAAACTGAAAAGGTCAATCCTACCCGGTCCTGATGTTAAGCGACCAAGTTCAGAAGGAGCCATACCTGATCGCTCAAGTTGCCACTGCTTTCCCAATCCACTCCTTTTCACGCCGTAACTGGCTCCCTGCGTTACTGGGGAGATTTAGGAACCGACAGGGCCCAAGATAAATCATAGGAACACCAAATTACCTTTACCTGTCTTGCCATACCACCAGCGGCTTCCAAATTTTATCAAAACTTGTGGGATCACATGCCACATCTGACTTACTGGTAAAAATAACATGTTTAAGACATTTTGAAAAGGAAGGAGGTATTGGATCCTTCCAGGCTCTGTATATTTCGCGCCTGGCAAGGAGTATGACGTAAAAAATGAACCTTGTGTTGAGATCATCAGTATTATAAGCTACTCCTAGTCCGGAAAGAATAGTGCTAGTTGTTATTACCATTGGTATCTGGAGAACATCCCCCAGAAAGCGCTGTACTGAATCCCAATAATTTTTTATTTCTGGACAAAGCACCGAGCACATTTCTCACTACACTCCTACTCTGTTGTCGCTGATGATTTTAAAGTAAAATTATGGAGGTAATAAAGGTAACCTTTTGAAACATTTGAAACTGACAGTGATATTATTGGTAATGAGGCCAGTGTGTTTGCATAGGAGTAACTGGAAACAACAGAATATTGAGGAAAATAAATATTGTGTGGCAAAAATATTGATAAAAGAATATCGAAAAGGTAAGTGCAAGTAGGTGAGCATAGATTTACTATTCTTAACTCCAAAGCTAAGCACCTTGAAGATATATATATATCGTGAAGAAACATATGTATAGTTCAGTAAAGTAAAACATTTCTTACCCAGAAAAATGTACCTTCGCTGTATTCTTTTCCTCAATACTTCTTACTATGATATTTTGAACACACAATATTTTATCTTCAACATTTTGGGCAATCACCATATAATTCGATCCCCAACGTGTGGGAAGTATACATACTTAAATGCCTACAACTGTGAGAACAAATGACTTCCACAACAAAACAATATAACTCAATAGTTAGTTGAAGTGGTTGGTGGAATACTTCTGATATGCATTTTTATAATCTGGCACCAAAATGGAAGGCATGAAAGCAAAACACTAAACAAGGTTGAGGGAATGGAGCGAATGTCATGGTCAGACATAAAAAAAAAAAACAAATGTGGAGAGATGCCTTTTTAATTATTTTTTAGAGGGTCCTAAATTGGAAGACATATTTTAAACACAATGGGGCCCATTCATATAGGCATTTTTTGAATATGGAAAGTACTACCGCTGCAGTGATCTCTTATGTTATCTTACGAATCTTTGTGAATTGGCCCAAAAACATCTAAATTGGAATAAAATGGGAATGTTTAGGAAATAATCATATTCAATCAGTAAAGAAAGAAGGATTGTGCCCTACTAGCACTTTTAACAATGGGGAAGCATATATACATGAAAGATCACTCCCGTAGTAATACATTTGGTGCACCAAAAATCAAGGAAAATTTAGGGCTAGAGCTTGTCAGTTTTATCTGTGGAGGGCTTCATGACCTTGTCAGTGAACTTCTTCCCTTCCTGCACAGCTCTGCCTGGTAGATGTTGCCCCTGACCCTTGCAGGTCAGCGAGTTTGAGTCCCTTCCTGGTGGTACAGTGGGGAGCCTCACTGCTCTTCCCTCTGTCTCTCTGCTTTCTGCCTTTTTCTCATCTGATCTCTTTTTTTCCTATCCTTTCTTCTTTTCTGCCATTTGTCATGTTTTTGCCACTTTTCTTTCACTTTTGTCTCTTTTCAATTATTGTGTCTTTTTCCTTCCGGGTCCCTCTATTCGTCCCCCATGGCCCCATCCCCCTCCAGCGCTGCTTCCCGCTTTCCCATTTCCCAGCTGTCCAGCCCTCACCCTCACTCTACTTAATGGTGGCCGCTGCGCGGTGAAAGGAGCAATCTCACTACCTTGTCAGTGAACTGGTTCCCTTCCCCCACAGCTCCACCTGATAGCTGCTGACCCTGACCCTTGCAGGTCAGCGAGTTCAAGGCCAGTGGGTAGCCTCTCTGCTCTGCTGCTGCTCTGCCTTCTGTCTCTCTACTGTCTGCCTTTTTCTTCATTGATCTCTTTTTTACTTCCTTTCAACTTTTCTTCTTTTTGTCACTTTTGTCACTTCTTCGGCGCCCCTTTCCCGCTTCAAGCCTTCCCGCCTCCCAGCTGTTCAGCCCTCCCCCTCGCTCTACTTAAAGGCAGCCCCTGGAGCGCCAAAGGCAAATCTGTGTGCGCTCTCCGTACCTGGACCTCGCCCAGCGACACAGACCCTGGTTCTAGGGCCATCCACTGCTACGACGCCAGCACCCTCCACACACTTAACATCGGACGCCACTCTGCCGGCCACCTTACATCGCCGAAGGACACCAAAGGCCTGTTCAACTGCCGCACCTGTCACTGCATCTTCTCAGGCCTCCGCACCCCAGATCTACCAACCGCACAACCCTCAAGAACCAGACCTGGCAGCCTCAGATGTATCCTACTCAACACCCACTTCCTCAAAAGTCACACTGTGGAGACCTGTGACCTGCTCAACTCTATCTCCCCGACGTCGCCTTCTTCACAGAAACCTGGGTGAACTCCAGCTCAGCCCCGGACATTGCAACCACCATCCCCGAAAGATACAAAATCATCCACAAGGACAGCGTCAACCAATGGGGAGGTGGCATCGCCATCGTACAAAAAGACACCCACTGCCTCACCACCGCATCCGATGACCACTCACCTGACATGGAGCGCCTCCACTTCCTGATCCAGACCAAACCGAACGCCCTCCTCTGTAGCATCTCCATCTACAGACCTCCCAGACCCGCCCCCCTTCTGCGAGGTATAGCCAACTTCATTGCTCACCACAACTTTTCCTTAATGGACTACACCTTCCTCAGGGATTTCAATTGCCACCTGGACAACCTTGTAGACCGCAACACCTCATCCCTAATGGAGAGCCTCGCCACCATTGGACTGAAACAACTGATCACAACACCAACCCCCTCAGCAGGAAACACGCTCGACCCCATCTTCTCCGCAAGCAACAACATCTCAGTCAGCCAGACCTCCGAGCCACACTGGACAGATCAACATTGCATCCACTTCTCCTTCACTAAACCCACCGAACGCCACTATGCCTACCGCGATCCTCGCATAAGCTGGAACAAGGTCACCGAAGAGCAGCTCACCAAGTCCCTCAGCAAGACCCCACCACACACATCTGCAGACACCAACACCTCAGCACCAACCTCCACCGCTGCATCTCCGACTGCTCCAACACAATGGCCCCCCTCAAGAAAACCTCGGGCAAGCAGCCCTCCAAGAAAGTCAGCTGGTTGTCCTCCACCCTCCAAGAGTCCAGGCGCACCTGCAGACAGTTTGAGAAAAGATGGAAGAGCAGCAAGATTATGGCAGACCATGCAGCCTTCAAATCTGCCGTCACTGCACAACACCGCCTCATCAGAACAACAAAGAAAGCAGCCATCAAGGAACACATCGACGCCAACGCACGCAACAGGAAAGAACTCTTCACCATAGTCAAAGAATTTGCCACACCCAGCACAGAGAAAGCAGACTTGCCCCATCCCAAGACCTCTGCGACAACCTCGCCACATTCTTGGCAACCCAAGACCCACCCACCACACCCACAACCACCTCACCCATTGGCTCCAGCCCCTAGTAGACCATGACCAACTGGACTACCTCATCTCTGAGGACACTTCCAGGACCATGAATAAATGAATGACCGGATTTTATAGAGCGCACAGCTACTCCAGCTTGACTGTCCCAGCGCTAACAGTCCACAAATGGCTGCCCTACTAGGAGGCTCAGTTTTTAAAAAGCAATGTTTTCAACTGCTTTTTGAAGTGGGAGAGAACTGTTGATGCTCTCAGAGCTGCTGGCAGTTTGTTTTGCGCTACAACAAACAAATGATGGACGGAATGCTGACAATGCAGACATTCTCCCCAGTCAAGAGATCTGGGTTAAATCCATCGTTCTTGTGCCCACTACGCCACCCCAGTTCAGACATGGCCATTTGCAAATCAGTCTTGACCCTGTGCCTCATAGGAACAGTCCAGCCCGAACTGCCAAGCCGTGTCTTCCCTGGACCGGAATCAAGCATCCTAGGACCGGTTTCTGGCTATTAGCCGTCATCAGCCAGGATAGCTTGACTCCAGTGGCGTAGTGAGCACGGGACCCACGTCTGGGCATACCCATCCCACTTAGGGCGAAAAGCGCTACAACAAACAAATGATGGACGGAATGCTGACAATGCAGACATTCTCCCCCAGTCAAGAGATCTGGGTTAAATCCATCGTTCTTTTGCCCACTACGCCACCCCAGTTCAGACATGGTCATATGCAAATCAGTCTTGACCCTGTGCCTCATGGGAACAGTCCAGCCCGAACTGCCAAGCCATGTCTTCCCTGGACTGGAATCAAGCATCCTAGGACTGGTTTCTGGCTATCAGCCGTCATCAGCCAGGATAGCTTGACTCCAGAGGCGTAGTGAGCACGGGACCCACGTCTGGGCATACCCATCCCACTTAGGGCGAAAAGCACTACAACAAACAAATGATGGACGGAATGCTGACAATGCAGACATTCTCCCCCAGTCTAGAGATCTGGGTTAAATCCATCGTTCTTTTGCCCACTACGCCACCCCAGTTCAGACATGGCCATATGCAAATCTGTCTTGACCCTGTGCCTCATGGGAACAGTCCAGCCCGAACTGCCAAGCCATGTCTTCCCTGGACCGGAATCATGCATCCTAGGACCGGTTTCTGGCTATCAGCCGTCATCAGCCAGGATAGCTTGACTCCAGTGGCGTAGTGAGCACGGGACCCACGTCTGGGCATACCCATCCCACTTAGGGCGAAAAGCGCAATAACAAACAAATGATGGACGGAATGCTGACAATGCAGACATTCTCCCCCCAGTCAAGAGATCTTGGTTAAATCCATCGTTCTTTTGCCCACTACGCCACCCCAGTTCAGACATGGCCATGTGCAAATCAGTCTTGACCCGGTGCCTCATGGGAACAGTCCAGCAGGGTATGCTCAGACGTGAGTCCCTTGCTCACTTTGCCACTGGATTCAAGCAAGCCTGGCTGAAGACGGCTGAAATGCCAAAAACCGGTGCTAGGAAGCTTGTTTCCGGTCCAGGGAAGGCATGGCTTGGCAGTTCGGGCTGGACTGTTCCCATGAGGCACAGGGTCAGACTGATTTGCATATGGCCATGTCTGAACTGGGGTGGCAGAGTGGGCTAAAGAACGGTGATGGATCAAACCCAGATCTGTTGACTGGGTGTGAGTGTTTGATTGGTTCTGATGCTCCGTCCATCACCACCCCCTTTTGTACCGCTTTGTTCGCCATAAGTTGGCAGGGTATGCTTAGACGTGAGTCCCTTGCTCACTTTGCCACTGGATTCAAGCAAGCCTGGCTGAAGACGGCTGAAATGCCAGAAACCGGTCCTAGGAAGCTTGTTTCCGGTCCAGGGAAGGCATGGCTTGGCAGTTCGGGCTGGACTGTTCCCATGAGGCACAGGGTCAGACTGATTTGCATATGGCCATGTCTGAACTGGGGTGGCAGAGTGGGCTAAAGAACGGTGATGGATCAAACCCAGATCTGTTGACTGGGTGTGAGTGTTTGATTGGTTCTGATGCTCCATCCATCACCACCCCCTTTTGTACCGCTTTGTTTGCCATAAGTTGGCAGGGTATGCTCAGACGTGAGTCCCTTGCTCACTTTGCCACTGGATTCAAGCAAGCCTGGCTGAAGACGGCTGAAATGCCAGAAACCGGTCCTAGGAAGCTTGTTTCCGGTCCAGGGAAGGCATGGCTTGGCAGTTCGGGCTGGACTGTTCCCATGAGGCACAGGGTCAGACTGATTTGCATATGGCCATGTCTGAACTGGGGTGGCAGAGTGGGCTAAAGAACGGTGATGGATCAAACCCAGATCTGTTGACTGGGTGTGAGTGTTTGATTGGTTCTGATGCTCCGTCCATCACCACCCCCTTTTGTACCGCTTTGTTTGCCATAAGTTGGCAGGGTATACTCAGACGTGAGTCCGTTGCTCACTTTGCCACTGGATTCAAGCAAGCCTGGCTGAAGACGGCTGAAATGCCAGAAACCGGTCCTAGGAAGCTTGTTTCCGGTCCAGGGAAGGCATGGCTTGGCAGTTCGGGCTGGACTGTTCCCATGAGGCACAGGGTCAGACTGATTTGCATATGGCCATGTCTGAACTGGGGTGGCAGAGTGGGCTAAAGAACGGTGATGGATCAAACCCAGCTCTGTTGACTGGGTGTGAGTGTTTGATTGGTTCTGATGCTCCGTCCATCACCGCCCCCTTTTGTACTGCTTTGTTCGCCATAAGTTGGCAGGGTATGCTCAGACGTGAGTCCCTTGCTCACGTTGCCACTGGATTCAAGCAAGCCTGGCTGAAGACGGCTGATATGCCAGAAACCGGTCCTAGGAAGCTTGTTTCCGGTCCAGGGAAGGCATGGCTTGGCAGTTCGGGCTGGACTGTTCCCATGAGGCACAGGGTCAGACTGATTTGCATATGGCCATGTCTGAACTGGGGTGGCAGAGTGGGCTAAAGAACGGTGATGGATCAAACCCAGATCTGTTGACTGGGTGTGAGTGTTTGATTGGTTCTGATGCTCCGTCCATCACCACCCCCTTTTGTACCGGCAGTTTGTTTTGAGCATGGGCACCTAGGAAGCCGAAGGACCTACCACCTCTGTGCACCAGACGTGATTTGGGGATGCAGGCCAGGTCGGTCGGGGATGATCTGAGGGCTCTAGTAGGTGTGCATCGCCTGACTTGTTTTTTAAGGTAGGTGGCACCCATGTCATGGAAGGTTTTGAAGAAAATAACTATGGACTTGAATTGTATCCGTTCCCTCACTGGGAGCCAGGGTAAGGACTTAGGATGGGGGGGTCATATGCGACCTGGGTTTCAGTTTGAGGATCACCCTAGCTGCTGAATTTTGCACTGCCTGAAGGCGCTGGAGAAGGTAGTCCAGTAGTCCCAAGTAGAGGACATTAGCATAGTCCAATCTGGATGTGATCAGCGCCTGCATCTCTGTCTTCCTGGAATCCAGGGGGAGAAGCGGCAGGAATTTCTTCCACATCCATAGTAAGCCAAAACAGGTTCCTACTAGAGCCTAAACCTGAGACCGCATAGAGAGCTCATTATCGATGTAGATACCCAGGTTTTTGACTGTAGATTGAGCTGTACTAGGAAGAGAGAGATCTTCCGGCCGCCACTGGCTCCAATTGCTCACAGCGGGTTGGACAAGGAAGACAATCTCAGTTTTATCGGGATTGCACTTGAGCTGGTTCTCCTTCAGCCATCTAAAAACCTTGGTGAGGCAGGTTCTAATTGCATCCCCATTGAAGTCTGCGCCTTTGTCGCATGTAAAGATCAGCTGAGATTCATCAGCATATGAAATTATTTTGGCGCCCAGTGCCTCTGTCAATGATGCTAGCGGCACATGTATAAATAAACAGAGTTGGAGTTAATGAGGAGCCCTGCGGGACCTCGACCTGCATGCTGGGCATTGAGACTGAAAACATGGTGGTCCAAATGACCTGTTCTCTGTCTTCCAAAAAGGATGTAATCCAAGCTAAAGCTCTCCCTTCAATGACATATTCCTCAGTCTGTCTAGAAGCATCCCGTGGAGCACCGTATCAAATGCCGCCGAATGATAGCATTGCTCTGCCCCCATGATCCAGCTTATCTTTAAGATGTTCCGTCGCTTCCAACAGGGCAGACTCTGTGCTGTAATTGGCCCTAAAGCCGGATTGCGTGGGGTGCAGGAGAGTGTGATTCTCTGCATACTCCATGAGTACTTTGTAGACATGTTTCTCCAATACTTTTGAGAAGGCCGGTAGGAGGCAAATGAGTCTGTAGCTCGTGAGAATGTTGGGGTGGCAAAATTTTTGCCTCCCCAAGAGTGGTGGCACAATGCAAGTTTCAAGCAAGGAGTTGAGTACCTTATTGACAGGTGCATTTAAGGTGGCTGCAAGAACAGATATCAGTTTATGTGGGCATGCATCTGTTGGTGAGCCCGACTTGAGGCCCAAGAGATATGTGAGAGAGTCCTCAAGTTCGATGGCAGGGTTCTGCAACAGTGGTGGCCATTGTGAGAGTGCAGCCGGGGGATGGTTTGAGTGATACTTCCCACCTGGGTGTGAGGAGAGGAGATATCCTCCCCCACCTCCATAGAGAATGACTACTGGATTGTCATTATCTTTTCATGCAAGGAACGAGCCACCTGATTTGTCCAATCTGCTGAAAGCAGTGCTTCTTTGTTCACTGCCTTAGGAGCTGTAAATGATTTTACGATTTTGAAAATTGCCTTGCCCTGTTGTTGGTTTTTGCAATCCTATTCTCCAGATAGATCATTTTGGTCGTTCTCGTTAACTTGTAGTGAGATTTGAGAGCTGCCTTATAAATGTTCCTGTCCCCTGAAAGATATTGTCTACGCCACTTTCTTTCCTGGCTTTTGCATTTGCTTTTGCTGGCTATTAAAGATTCGTTGAACCAACGTGCCGAGCAGTCAGTCCTCCTAGAGGTGTGAGCGGTCAGGGGAGCGACTGCATCGATATTTGTCCTCAGCCATGCTTCTAGAGTGTGAGCGTCCGCTATGGGACTGTCCACAAAAGAGGGGGCTGAGGAGTCAAGCACACTCTGAAAAGAAGGCAAAGATACTTTCTGGAGGGCTCTGTAATTGTGTTCTGCCTTTTCCTCCCCTAATGGGATGTGCTTCCCTATGAATGATATTCGAATGTTAACAAGAAAGTGGTCTGACCATGTTAGCAGGATTGGAGGATCCGCCTCCACCTGCAAGTCGCAAAAAATGTGGTCCGAGTTTGTGAGTAGGACCCGTGAGCAAAGACTTAAGATAACAAGCTGCCATGATTTCTGATCACATGGGGGTCCGAGGGTCTGTCAAAATGCAGGTTCAGATCCCCCAGAATGAGAAGTTGCTTATATCTTTGGGCAAGCGATGTGATGCTTTCATGTAAGGAGTTGATAAAGTTTCTAGGTGCACCCGGTGGTCTATAGATTAGCATCCCAGTGATGCATTGATGCGGTGTAACAGTGCAGTGGAACCCCAGACACTCTGCGCCATCCACCTGGTCCAGTAAAATAGGGGAGCACTCAAGTTCCTGTTTGAAGACAATGGCTTCTCCACCTCCTATCCCAGTCTGTGTGTCTATCCTCATGATTTTATAGCCTACGGGAGTAACAGAAGCAATGGTGGGATTAGAGGAGTCTGAAAGCCATGTTTCAGTGAGGAATATGAGGTTGGGGTGCGCATCTGATAGAAGTACATGAATTTGTGCTTTTGAAGGGAGCAAGTATGAAGAGCATCCACTCCAGAGCCCCCTCAGATCCCTGCCCTCATCAAATCTTCAACCGAGGCGGCACCTCAATCGCACCCAAACTATACCACATCATCAACTGCGCCATTGAGTCCGCAACTTTCCTGGAAGACTGGAAGCACACAGAGATCAACCCCCTGCTGCTGCTGCTGACCCGACGGACCTCAAGAACTAAAGACCCATTTCTCTGCTCCCATTCACAGCCAAAGTCATTGAGAAAGCCATCAATGCACAATTCTTCAAGTTTGTCGAAATGAACAACATCCTGGACCTCTCGTATTCAGGCTTCAGCAGCAACCACAGCACCAAGACCACTCTCCTTGACGCTACAGATAACATCCGCACCCTCCTCGACCAAGGCGAGACTGCAGCCTTCATCCTCCTGGACCTCTCAGCCACTTTCACCACACCCTCTGCAAAAGACTCCACAATGCCGGCATCCGCAACAAAGTCCTAGAATGGATCCGCTCCTTCCTCACCAGCTGAACACAAAAAATCAGACTTCCACCATTCAAATCAGAACCCACAGAGATCAGCTGTGGAGTGCCTCAGGGACCCTCCCTGAGCACCACCCTCTTCAACGTCTACATGGCTTCGCTTGCAGCCATCGTCAGAAGCCACGGACTCAACATTGTCTCCTACGCCAATGGCACCCAGCTGATTGTCTCCCTCGTAGATGAACCCACAGCTGCCAAGAGCACCTTTCAGCTGCCTCAAGCTTAACTCACACAAGACCAAAGTCCTCATCCTGGACTCCTCTTCCTGGCATGCCCACAGACCACCCACAAAATCTCGGCATCACCTTGGACTCCTTGCTCTCAATGAACTGCCAAATGAACGGCGTTTCATCCTCCTGCTTTCACACAATCCGTATCCTTCATAAGATCTTCAAGTGGATCCCCACTGAGTTCAGGAAAATGGTCACCCATGCACTCATCAGCAGCAGACTTGACCATGGCAATGCACTCTAAGCCAGCAACACCCAGAAACTCCCCCCAAAAACTGCAGACCATCCAGAACGCCTCCGCCAGACTCATCCTCAACATCCCACGCCGCAACCACATCACTGGCCACCCGAGAGACCTTTACTGGCTACCTGTCAACAAAAGAATCACCTTCTAGCTTCTCATGAGCAAACAAAACCCTCCACAGCCCAGACCAGCGTACCTCGACCACTGCCTTTCCTTTTACACTCCCACCAGACATATTCGCTCCATCCAACTGACCCTGGCCACCATCCCACGGATCAGCAAGACCACAGCTGGAGGAAGATCCTTCTCCTACCTCGCTGCGAAGACCTGGATTTCCCTGCCTCTGCACCTCAGGCAATCACCATCGCCGCTGCAATTATAGAAGGACCTCAAGACCTAGTTCTTCGAATGAACCGCAGACCCAGCACCCCCACCCGGTGCCTTGAGAGCCTCACGGATGAGTAGTCACACTTTATAAGATTCTGATTGATTGTTTGACGCCCCTCCTGTGCATTTCTGTGGCTGGAACTGTTCTTGAATTTTGTGACAACCTGCAGTCACAAAAATCTTCTTCATCATGAGAACTGTGTGCAGTATATGCACACATGAGTGTATGCCGCCGTAACATAGACTAAACCTTCTCCATCAGTTACTGGTCAGCTCTATGAGGTCAGGACTTCTCCTATTTGATCTTACATTGTAAACGTAGAGTACTGAACAGAAGGAAGCACCTACATTGATTTTTTTGACCTTAGTGAGTGAGACCATTGTTTTTCTTGCAATTTATTGCTCATAATTTGGTTGATCAATTAATGAGATCATTAACTGAATGGATCATTTGACTAACAGGTGTAAGAGGAAATACAGTATTTTGAGAAGGCTTACCTGACATGCAGGCCCAGATTCATGAAGGGATTGAGTTGCCCTTGCATTACTCACGGCAAGGCAAGGCAATGTAAGCCTTTACATTAGATTTACCATGCCAATCCTTGTGCATGGCATAGTAAATCTGGAGCAACGCAAGACAGGGCAAGTCGCTGCCTTGCATTACTCTGCGTGGGGAAGGCATTCCATCAGTGGAGCGTGGAAGTTCCCATTCATCCACCCATGGTTTTTGGTGCATTCCCAGATTTAAAGACTAATAAACCTGGGAATGTGTCAAAATGCTCTGCCTTCCCAGGTGAGGCGTAATGAGAAGACATATCTACAATTCTCCTAGTTATTTCCTCTTTCTATGTATGCTGAATTCTGCAGCATACATAGAAAGAGGAAAATGCTACTGGGGATTGTTTTTGTGTAGGAAGGTATCCCTTCCCGCAAAAAACAACCCTGGCTGTGATGTAGGCAACTTCGCACCATGGCGCAAGGGTGCCTGCATTGGCGCTTGGCAGCCACAAGTGCGCCAGGGCAGACAGAGCAGGAATGCACCATATATTAGTAATTATGATGAATCGCTGCTCTCGCTATTTGACGCAGCACAGCAAGTTGTCTTGCAAGCCCACTCAAATCAGACAAACAGATGTATACTGTCTTCCCCCATATCTGCAATCCTTCCCTCATGCGTGAAAGCCTTCAAATATTTCTCAACTGCATTGTTTTCCAGCAGTTTCCTTTCTATCAGATCTCCCTCCCACCTTCAGCATTGACCTCTTGCACATCTTAGGAAGGGTGCACAGGTTGCACCTATCCTTTGCCACAGCCACAGCCTCTCTTTATTCGTCATGCTAATATAATAACATTGCCTAAGAAACCACCCTCAGACCCATCAACCTTAAGATCCATCAGTCTATCTCTCGTCTCCTCCCCAGGCATTCTACCACCCCACATTGCAGCCCTGCTTTCATCAAGCTAGGGGCCTTCACTGCAGCTGTAGATGTCTTCTGTACATATCCTATTAGGTCTGTTGGCAGATTAGGACACTGTCAGACATCCAGCTCTTGACACTAGACTTTGTGTTTCGTAAGTCATCCAGGATGGTTTCTGTTAGAAATTGAGGTGTAGGTTGACTGGGGTATGAAACTAGTCAGGCAACAACAGCAATCCTAGTCAGGGTAAGAAGCAAGCAAACCATAAATTAACTTGTGCTCACCCTCTGGTAGCTTTGCACAGAGGAGTCAGGCTTAACTTAGAGGCAATGTGTAAATAAAGTGGGCAACACTTCAAACAATAAAACAGTGAACACACCACAAAAAAATATGTCACCCTGGGTTAGACAAAAATCCAATATGTAGAACTTGAGATATTGAATGTTAAAGTTTTTAAGTAAAAATAGCACCTAGAAGCAGAAAGCACTATTTGGGAAATGTGGTCGCGCCTGGCCAAAAGTCAAAAGTCCAGGGACCACAATGGAGTGTGGGCCAGCAACAGGGACTCAGTGAGGCACGCTGAACAAAAGTACCTTAATCCTTCGAGGATACGTGGAACAGTCAATGTGATGCACCTGTGCCGATCCACGCAGTGGTAGAGATGTGCTGGTCCTGAACCATGCAAAAAGAAGGTGATGCATCAGCTTTGATGAGCAGTGAGCTGGGATGCAGAGTTTCGGCATTGTCATCGAGGCTGCTGTTGATGGAGATGCGAGGACCTTGACCCAGTAAAAGCATTGCGTAGTGGTGGTTCCGAAGGCGATGCATCAGGTCCGATCCATGCAGCAGCTGTGATGCGTCAATGCCGAGCCACACAGCAGAGGAATGCACCGGTTCTGAGCTCTGCAGCAGAAGCAATGCATCAGTTCTGATACGCACAGCAGAGGCATTGCATCAGTTTGACAGCAGATGCGTTGGTTCTGCTGGCAAAAGCACCTTAGGCTGACTTCCAGGGGTCCAGGACTGGGGTGGCAAAACTTGGCAGGGAAGACTCATTGATGGCAGAGTCCTGGTGCAAAAGCAGCCTGGTAGGAAGTATTTTATGCCCCTGAGACTTCAGATTAGGAGGCCAGCCAGGTAGTCCTTTGTTTAAGTGATGCAGGTCCAGTCATTTTCACCCAGGTAGTAGAACATCAGGCGGCAACGCAGCACAGCAAAGCAGCAGTCCAGCAGGGTGGCAGTCCTTCAGCAGCATAGCAGTCCTTCTTCAAATGCGATGCAGCATGAGCAATGAAATTTGTTTTATTGATTTAATGATCTACTTACCTGTATTCATCCGTATTCCGGTGTTTACTATCCCCCCACCCTGACCCTCCCCCACCCCACGTCACCGCCCGGCAGCACTCCCACCAGGAGCCGCTGCTGCTTGTTTACAGTCGCGGCCGGTGCAGGTCAGTGCAGTGGGGAGGTGGGGTATGGCAGGGCGAGGGGGGGAAGTCGACACTACGGAATAGGATTTATTTATTTATTTTCCCTATTCCGTCGTCTGTCGACTCCCCCGTTTCCCTGAGTCTCGCCTCAGCACGTTTACCTGCACCTGACGGCACTGCTTGTTTAGACTTTGGCAGGGCTATATACCTGGTTCTACGTAAGCATAGTTTTAATAGACCCTGCTGGTAACAGGCCCGAGAATCAAAGACCCCTTCCTTTTTCAACTCAAAAACTCCCTGTCTCTCTATGAGGCTCACCCACAAGGCATTTTATATAATACATCGAGTCTCTTATGTTCAAGGCCTCCTCTTCCGTCAGCTAAACTTTGCCCAAAATAGGTCAAGTGTCTTCCCTGCTGTGATTCTCTGGCACTCCTGCATATTCCTCATTTTAGAGGGATCCATTTAGGTCATGGGCTCTGTTCTTACTGTGCCATTGCCACCTGTTCTATCTTTAAAATCGACACCACATAAACTATGAATCATTAAACTAAGAGTTAAAGACCTAGCATTTTTCCTTTTAGGTCAGCTCTCTCTATCAGACTGTTTACCTGTTGTCTCTAAAGTCCAGCCCAAGAGACCCTTAGTAAACTTTGAGCTTTATATTCCTAAATATTAATCAATCATCCTTTTAACCTTCACAAGAGAGAAGTGCAATTTTGTGACTGAGAAATAGCTTCTGTCGATTGTTATTCTTTTTCTGGCAATATAAAGACATATTTCTGTAACAAGCATTTATTCGCTACCAAGGCCCACATGCATCAAAGCAAAAACCGGTCGCAAATGGGCCCCTTTGCGTCCGGTATTTTTGCATTTGGGGTGCATCATCCCAAATGCAAAAATCGCAATTTAAGTAATCTCTAAATTGCGATTACTTAAATTGCCATTGCATTTAAGGAATAGCAAATTGAGATTCCTTAAATGCATTGCATTAAAGTAAAAAACTAGCGATTTCGCTAATAGGGGGAGCAAATTACCATGAGACTGAACTTCATGGTAATTTGTAAAAACTTAGAAAAATGCACTAAAGCGCATTTTTCAAAGTTCCATTTTACACACACACATGCCCTTGGGGCATGTGTGTGTGCAAGATGTACTCATATGCAGATTTCAGGGGTGCAACAGGGTGTCCTTTTGACACCCTTGAAATTGCATTCTCAATTTGCGATTCTCTACTTGCTGAGATGGGCATACTAGACTTTGACCCAAGGCAGATAGACAAATAGAAAAATGGTCGCTTAGTGTGGGAGAAAACTACCTGTTCATCGGGGGCATTGTCATTTTGTTCAGCAGGATAAAACTTTGGCTTTGGGATTTTGTTAATCCAGAGCAAAATACTTTGGTGAGCGGGCACTTCAAACATGGCGCTGGTTCGGCAAAAGATCAGCGCTTTGTATGGAGCCACAGCAGCAGCAGCAGCACCACAGATGGAGCAGAGATCCCCATCAAGCAGACAAGGATCTCTGAATCTGGCAGGTGGTCCACGGCTAGGGGAGCAGTCTCCACTGACCTCGAGTTCCACGGAGACACCAGCAAGACTTTTGTTAATCAAAACTCAATATGCTGCATGAACAAACAACACAGGTACTAGATTTCAGCCTTCCAAACCCACAACGGGGTAGACAAGAATTCCAAATTCCTGCTCCTCGCTGCATGTCTTTTGCCTAAAATATTAAATACCAGAATTAGGGAATATATGAAGGCAGTAAGTTATGGAAAAGACAGAAGAGAACTAAGGAAAGTACTGGGTGCATTAAATCATGTATTGATTTGAAAAATAATAACTTAATTTTATCATGCAGGAAGTCCACCTTTGGAGGTACTAATACCCAAGAATGATCATTTTGTTCACTTCGTGTTTGTCCAGACTGAATAAGGATCTCTCGCATGAATTCACTCTGGGAAGGGGAGTCAACATCAAGATGACTTTTCTTACTTTCATTGAAGTTCTGGCAGCATTGGAATCCCACACAGCTTGAAGGTCTCCATGGGCAGATTAGGTACCATACTGCTTTTTATAAGATGGGGCCAATGATTAGATGTTCATATTTCTGACCAGTAGCTGACTAGGTCCTATACAGTGTTAAGGCTTCCTATACGGCCTAGTATCCAAAATAATGACAATTTAAAAAAAAGTATGCTAAAATAATGACAATTTAAAAAAAAGTATGCTAAAAACCCACCTTGCAAACCAATATCATACATCTCTGATCAGTTTTTGAGTAAAACTCTGTTTAAAGATGGTGCTGAGGAGATTAGACCCCAGGTTAACAAAAACAAACCTTCATTGACTCCCCCAACTCCTTTGAAAAGTCAGAAGCCACTATTGATTTTGAGCCACATAATGAAGCCATTTGTATATTTAAGCAACTCTAGTAAGAACATGTCTGTTAATCATCTACAGAAAATATACACAGCTATTTAACTTCAATAGTAAGGGCACACAGTCATTTTATTTATGCAACACCACATTTTTCTTACCCTCTACAATAAAGGGTCTATATTGTTTATTATCCACAACAAGTTAACATCATTGTGTACTCAGTAGTATACAGCTTTCTCACTGCTTACTTGCTAGAATAAGGGCACACCATTATGTATTCACTACGGATGTATGACGTTACAACGCACACTATTACAACGCATGCACTTACAACGCATTTTTTACAACGCATAATCCATTACAACGCATGACATTACAACGCATGACACTACAACGCATTTTTAAAAAATACCTTTACAACGCACTACCATTACAACGCATACTACCTTTACAACGCATACCATTACAACGCATAATATTAAATTACATTTAAGGTAAGTATTAGATAGTATAGGGGTAAAAATTACTATTCTAACTCCAGGGGGTGCAACAGTAGGGTAAGTGTTGGATAGTATAGGGGTAAAAATTACTATTCTAACTCCAGGGGGTGCATCAGTAGGGTAAGTGTTGGATAGTATAGGGGTAAAAATTACTATTCTAACTCCAGGGGGTGCATCAGTAGGGTAAGTGTTGGATAGTATAGGGGTAAAAATTACTATTCTAACTCCAGGGGGTGCATCAGTAGGGTAAGTGTTGGATAGTATAGGGGTAAAAATTACTATTCTAACTCCAGGGGGTGCATCAGTAGGGTAAGTGTTGGATAGTATAGGGGTAAAAATTACTATTCTAACTCCAGGGGGTGCATCAGTAGGGTAAGTGTTGGATAGTATAGGGGTAAAAATTACTATTCTAACTCCAGGGGGTGCATCAGTAGGGTAAGTGTTGGATAGTATAGGGGTAAAAATTACTATTCTAACTCCAGGGGGTGCATCAGTAGGGTAAGTGTTGGATAGTATAGGGGTAAAAATTACTATTCTAACTCCAGGGGGTGCATCAGTAGGGTAAGTGTTGGATAGTATAGGGGTAAAAATTACTATTCTAACTCCAGGGGGTGCATCAGTAGGGTAAGTGTTGGATAGTATAGGGGTAAAAATTACTATTCTAACTCCAGGGGGTGCATCAGTAGGGTAAGTGTTGGATAGTATAGGGGTAAAAATTACTATTCTAACTCCAGGGGGTGCATCAGTAGGGTAAGTGTTGGATAGTATAGGGGTAAAAATTACTATTCTAACTCCAGGGGGTGCATCAGTAGGGTAAGTGTTGGATAGTATAGGGGTAAAAATTACTATTCTAACTCCAGGGGGTGCATCAGTAGGGTAAGTGTTGGATAGTATAGGGGTAAAAATTACTATTCTAACTCTAGGGGGTGCATCAGTAGGGTAAGTGTTGGATAGTATAGTGTAATATTATGCGTTGTAATGGTATGCGTTGTAATGGTAGTATGCGTTGTAATGGAATGCGTTGTAAAGGTAGTTTTTAAAAATGCGTTGTAGTGTCATGCGTTGTAATATCATGCGTTGTAATGGATTATGCGTTGTAAAAAATGCGTTGTAATGGTAGTGCGTTGTAAAAGTTGCGTTGTAAAGTTTGTTCCCCATTCACTACTGTTCTCTTTTAGCTCACTCCTGTTTTCCTCCAGTCTGAGGAGCTCCAAGAACTCCAGAACCCGAGATTTGGATGTAGCCTGTCTCCCTATGCTCCACCATGACCACAGAACAGGAAGTCAGGAAGCCACACATTCCCAAATCCACCTATCACAGCCTTAACTTCAGATGTGGAACAAGGGTGGGAGGTCAGTAAATTGTATGTGATATATTGCATGACAAAAACACCTAATTCATGGCAATATACTACAAATAAATTGTAACGTAAGACTATGGGCCTGATATAGATCTTGGCGGGACTCCCGTCGTCCCTCTGTGGCGGCAGTTACAAGTACTCCATCAAGCTGACAGAGTCTTGCATGCCCTATTTAGATGTGGGCTGGGTGAACCGTTGGCCACATCAACGGACTGTTTACAGTTGCATAAGTGAAGTACCTCTGTCAATGCAGCGGACTCCTCTACCAGCTGACAGTACTCCATAGCCGTCAAGCCGGTGGCTTTTCACCAAACCTAATTAGATTTCCTCATTATGCTGCGGCTGCCATAGTGGCGTATTCCTGATGGAGTGGGTCCCAGGTGGAGTGAAGACTGGTAAGTATTGCTGATTAATGTGTCAATACACATATATGTTGTGTTTGCATCTAAAATATATGTAGGTAATGTGATCGGTCACTTTTTTACATATGGCATTGCACACAAACAACACACACACACACTATTGAATGCTCACCTACAGGCACCACAAGCACAACACCCACAACCACCACAAAAACATACAAAGTTTTTTTTAATGTCAATACAGGTGTGTTCATTTTACCATGATAAGTCGTAAAATGAGCGCTAATGCATTACTCATAAAAACATTGCATGTAAAAATACATGAGGTTAACCCCTTCGGTGCTCATGACGGAATGGTTCCGTCATGACCCACGGTTGAGCTGTGCTCATGACGGAACCATTCCGTCATGACCACACCCGCGCAAGATTCCGTCAGCACAGCGGCGGAATCTGCGCAGCATCGAAGGGGTTAAAGCAATTGTCAACTCACAATTCATAGTAAGACAAATAGGTTACCTTAGATCCCGACGACAACGGAGTTGATTACCAGTAGACTCAGCAGAGAAAGGACCTGGACAATGGGGTTCCAAATGGAAACGGAAGTGGGAAACATAAATAAAGGTGCGTTTATACCTCATTTCATTCCATTCTGTCAACTCAAAGTAGGAGTTATACCCACCACAGTTTCCTCGATAGGAAGGCACATCGTGATTGGCCCAGCGGAAATCTTGGCTGGACTCCAGCTAACACCCGCTTTTGCCTATGATGCCGTTGACGCGGTAATAATTCCTGGCAGAGTCGGCAGCACTCGGACGGTCTTTCATCCATAGATACACCAACATATAAATAGAGTGGGCGGACCACCAAGTAGGCAGGCAGTGAAACCATAGAAAAAGTGACAGCTGAACCAGATCCACCAAGATCTAACTAAGGCCCTATATTTACTGCCCTTAACTGCACTCATCCTTATCTCCCAAGGTTCGTATGGGTGGAGGTAAGAACAATAAATCTATACCTACCTAGCAATCAATCAGAAGATTTGTAGACCATATACTTGTCACCTGTGAGGGTATCCAGGCGCCGGCAGGGTCCAGTTGATTAGCCAAATAGCCAGTTCTTCAGGGACTTTCAGAACTCTGGAAGAGATGGGGGGTCCGTAGATTGAAGGGTAACTTGTTCCATGTCTTAGCTGCTACGTAGGAGGAGTGACTTCCTCATGTGCTAAGTCAGACCGGTAGATTGATGCGATGGATGTGATATCATTGTAGGTCGATATGTTGGACCTTGATGTAGTGACATACAACAGGTACAAGTGAGAGATGTGCTAGAGCCCAGCATCTGTTTTCTCTTCCTCTGCCTGTACTTAGAATATTACTTTGCCTATGAGGTCAAAGATGCATTTGCCTTGCAGACAATATATTCTCTCCTATTGTCATAACATTACAGGTGGAAAGAAAAAGGAATCTCCCCTAAAAGTTAATTATGGCAATGTAAACAAAAGCTAGTTCCTGACTCTCACTTTAGTTTAATATGCCTGGCCCAAAGTAGGTGTAAATCATTAGTTCAGTAATAAACAAACCTGCATGAGTTCTGCCTGCTTTGTAACTCCTGTTTACTTATTGCTTGGATAGGTAAAAACAGGGTGTTTTATTCGATAGTACAGGAAGCAGCGCTGTTAGATATGTGCAGGACGTGAACATATTTTCTCCTTTAATTTATATGTAAATAGCTTCTATCCCAACCCATCAATTAGCACTGTGCGAATGTGTGCCTGCCATAAAAGGCAGTCCTCTCAGCAACCCATACCTTTTCTCTCTTCTCCTCGCCTCTGTTGGAAGTGTTTTAAGATGTGTGCATATCTCTAATCAGCAGCTTGAAAAGATCAAAGAAACAGAGGCGGGTGCATTCTGGGAACCCAGAGATGTCTAGAGCTCAGGCAGTGTTTGAACAAATGAAATAAACCTCACTTTGACTGTTTGCACTGCGAGTTATGAAAAGTTTATGGAGTGTTACATAGCCTCCGAGCTGGGGGCTTGACACTTATACAGAGCAATATAGATTAAGCCCTGTGGGTTAGCAACAGAACTCTGGTCTGTCTTTCTTTCTCTCTGTCTTCTATTTGTTGTAAACCTATAAATATAATTAGAAACATAAAAATTCAATTCCACAATATGTTGGCAAATTCCAATATCCGTAATAACGATTGATCACCGAAGAGCAGCACAAATAAAACCCACCCCACTGCCTCCTGAACATCACCATCCCACTCAAAGTACTTCTTTCGTGTTTCATTCCACTGCATCAGGCATAAACAGTAATAAAGAAGATGAGTCAAATGCCAAAGAAATAGAAATCCTTGCACTTAAGGGGAAATATTTCACTAGTGACTTCTAGATTTTAAAAACAAGGGGGCATATTAACAAGGCTGAGATAAAAAATGATCGCCGCTTTTGCGGCCGTTTTCGGCCGAAAAGCGGCGAAAATGTTATCGCTTTATCAGCAAGGTCACGCTATCGCGTGAATCCTTGCCTCAGCGCCCTTTCCCGTAACGCCCACCTTTGCATCTCTAATGAGATGCAAAGTGGGCGTTCCAGCGCAAAATCACTGGAGAAATGTCGCTAACCGACATTTCTCAAATTATCAATGGGCACGCTAACAAGCATAGCGATAAGAAAAGTAGCTCTAACCTTGGTTAGCGCTACTTTCCTTACGCCTGCTTTTAGTCTGACTTAGCCATGATATCCAATGGAAGGTGGATATCATGGCTGAATCTGCCCTGCCCTATCAGCAAGCTTTCCACAAACGTTGAGCGATTATCGCTGTATTTCCATCGATAATCGCACAGTTGGCAGCTTGCGCCTCAAATTTTATCGCTTTTGAGATAAGCGTTGCTAATAGCACACTATCTCAGCGATAAAATTCGTCGATAGCTGGCGATAATTATCCTAGCGCTAAGTGCGCTTAGCAATAATTATCGCCAATTGTTGCTGATATGCCCCAAGATCCTTCCACCTTTGAAAAGGGGTTCATTATTTACATCTGAAACTCCAGCTATTAATAAGTCTTTACAATCTTCACAGGTTGGGACCTTTAAGAGATCTTCAGAGTGATAACTTTTAGCTCACTAAAGCCCCTTTGTGCCATGTTTAAAGGGTGGGGTTTAGCTCATAGATCCCAGTAATTGTAAATTTCAGCATGGCTTTCAGAATGACTAAAAAAAGTTACCTAATTTTCACACAAAGTCATTGCATGTACATTTTGATCACATCATAAATACGACTTTCTGTAAAGAAAAAAATACATCTAATGAATTCAAATCTAGATTATTTAAAGTTTTGCTGATGTTTATAAAAATTCTACCATGTCTATTATATAGAGGTTTGGGAGCCCCCAAACAAAGGATAGATGCAGAACGTTTAGGAAAAGGCGATATTTAGGCAAAATATCAGAGAAAAAATATAATGTGGACAAAATATCATGTCAAGAATATGAAACTCCCAGTTCTTGCTTGCTTTTCTCCATCTGTTGTTCCATTGACGGCTTCTCTTGCTGTGCAGTAATTTCTCCAAGATGTTAGGCAAACATTCTCCTAACCAGAAGTGATTTCATGCCTCTTTGACCCTGATAATGGATGATCACATTTCAACTTTAAATGTCATTGTTGAAATTAAAGGCCTCAGCCACGATGTCCGGCAAGAGGAACAAACAGCCAGATACTTTAATCCTCAAAAGATAAAGCCAAAACTACTCTGAATGGTTAAATTACAAGCATTGCAAAGGAGTTTGTACTTTTAGCAAACATTATATGGTGCCCCTAACTAGGCAGCACAAGGATACTCACTCTAAGAGTCTCAACAGTTGCTTAGAGAAGGTGTCCAAATGGATGACCTCTCGCTGTCTAAAACTCAAAGGAGAGAAAACAGAGGTCCTGGTGGTTGGCAACAATCCCTGGCAGTGGGATCAAATCAGCTGGCCTCCCACTCGAGGAGAACGTCCATTCCCCAGGCAGGAAGTTAAGCCTAGGGATTACCCTAGACACTCATATCTCCATGAAAACTCAAGCAAAAAAGGGAGCTGGCTGCTGTTTCGGATTCTTCAGAGCTTTGAGAAAGACCCTGAAATGGCTCTCGATGGAACATAAAAGAATTGTCATTCAAGGGCTGATCCTCTCCCGCCTTGTATATGGTAACTCCCTCTTCTTGGGCAGTCCAATATCAATCATAAAAAACTTCAGGTCGTTCAGAATGCGGTTGCTCGAATACTGTTAGGGATTCCTAAAATGCAGTCTGCTAAAGCATCTCTTAATTCTCTTCATTGACTGGCCGTTAACTGTAGAGTACAAATCAAGGCACTCTGCATCACACATCGGGCAAATTAAAAGGGGGCACCAGTTGATCAGCCAAGAGAGCTCGGAGATCCAATAACTGGGGCCATCTCACTGTTCCCAGGGTTAGAAGAATGAGAAGAGGAGGAGGCCACTCCTTCTCTTTTCTTGTTTCCAAACTCTGGAATATTTTGCCCAGCATCTTGAGATTGGAAGAAAAGTTCCTGAGCTTCAGAAAGAAATTAAAAACCAATTTTTTCCCTCAGTTCCCTTAGGTACTCGTACTCTAGGTAGTCCAGATACCGCTGGAAAGCCCTGGTTGAGTAGCAATGAGCTTTAGAAATCTGCTGAATAGAATAGAATAGAATTGATAGAGATGGGGCTGGAGAGGTGGGTAGAGCTATGGTGAGAAAACATACTTGGCTCTTATATCTAATACAGAAACAAAGCAAAAAAGGAATATTGATTTTAAAGCAATAACCCCAACCTTTGTAAGAAGAAGAACACAAACAGCAACCATTTAGTGTGTTGCCTATCAGGGTGAAAACTGGATTAGGCAGAACATACACAAATATACATTTTGGCCTTGTGTGCTACTCATCTGAAACAAAAGGCATCCACATTACAGAGTGCGTCAAAAGTATTTACATTTATTGGTGTGCTAAGTAGAGACAGTGCATTGAAGAAGATGGCCATTCAGACGCAGTTGTTAAAACAGTGTATGGGCTTAAAAGAATGGCCCAGTGTCATAAACTATAGGTCAAAAATACAACAGAAGTTCAGCACTCATTGCAAGTAGGAAACATATGGAGGTCATTCAGAGTTTGCCATTGTGAGAGAATTACTGTAAATTGGTGGATCACCTGCCCTGCCAATCTTTGGATTCCCCACCTCGTTTAAAGGTGAGGGAACTATTCGGTTGCCTGTGGCAGAGTCTGAGCTGACTCTGCCATAGAAAGTCCCCTCGGACAGCCCATCCACCAGTAGGCTGCTAGCTTCAGAGCATTGGAAGGCTCCCCCTCCTTATGGTGGGCCTTCCAACGCTCTTTTACCTGTCAATGACTTCTATGTCATGCACGGCGGTCATGCACAGGAAAGCAGAACAATGGTCCCCAAGTGCCGAAACGACACTCCCCTATTTGCAACTGTCACAGATGTTTGTGCTGCAGAAACAAAACGCCATTTGAGGGGTTGTTACAGCCATTATGTGGACTGGATGAGGTGACATGGCAGCAGGAGGGCATTTCAAGTTTGCTGAAAGTGCTTTGCAGTTTTGGCAAAATGATGGCCACCGACACAGCGATGATCTCTAAGTAATGAGGGTGGTCTTCTGCAGGGATGGCAGAGGTGAGGGTTCCACTGACTCATGCTGCATGTTAGCCAACCACTTGCTTTCTTCTGAATGGCCTCTTCAGTGTTCAACCTCAATTGTGAAAATGGCATAAACCATAATATTCTTAATCTTTCGATTTATGAGGACCCCAACTGAATCATCACTGGAAACAAGGTTCCCCTTACTTAATTGTTACTGAAATACGGGGACCCCCACCGAGTCATTATTGGAATCCAGGGATTCTGGCTTAAACAATTGGATGATTTAAACCACAAATCTATACACAAAAATACAGAAACAATCATTCATCAAACAATGACACACATGATGAAAATCAAAAATTGATGGTTGGACCTTTTCCAAATTTAATCTGAGCCACCCACTATCCATACTATATTCTGTTTGCTACACTTGCACTGCTCCCACATGTTGGTTTTGTGATACCAAGTTAGGCCTAGATTTACTAAGCCTTTGCTTTGCCCTAGTGGCGCTCAAGATGATACAGGGCAGACCAAAGGCTTATTTGGAATTGTGTGTCCTTTCATGGCTTTGTAAAGAAATGTAACGCAACCCAGCTGCTTGCACTGCGTTACATCACATTTCAATTCGGGAGGCATTCCATGGGTCTAGCATCCACCCAATGATTTTGGCGCATTCACAGGTTTCCTAAAGCTAGTAAACCTGGGAATGCATCAAAATGCTATGCCTTCCCCAGTGAGGTGTAACAAGGAGAAACATCTTTCTTTCTTCTCATTGTTTCCTCTTTCCATGTGTCCTGCATTCTGCATGTCCCTTCGTGCATAAAAACTAACCTACCTTTAATGCAGGCCCCTTGCAACACAGTGCAAGGGAGCCTGCTTTGGTGCTAGGTAGCACACAGAGCAAGCCTTTCTGCCCTCTCTTTTTCACACAACGCAGCGCAGCAACTTTGCTTGCTGCTCTGTGTTAAGTGAAAGTTTTGTAAATATGACCCTACATTTTTATCCATCAATTTCCAATTCTTTCACATTTACTGAACTTTTAAAAATTAAAAAAAAATCGTTTTCCTTCTTTATTTGTAATTTTTTTGTATTATTTACTTTTCTAAACAGTCACAGACCCCTTGAGTAGTAGTTGCGGATCCCTAGGGGTCCCCGACCACAGTTTTAGAACCACTGGCATAAACACAGATGATCCCAGGAGGAAAGTTCAGCAAACTCACTTGGCTTCCTTTCCTCATCCTGTGGGACAGTGAGCACACTCCCCCATAAAGACACACCCCCTCGAACGTGTTCCTCTGTTTTTACATGAAAATAGAAAAAGCTGATTTCCAGACTTTGCGTGATATTATGGGAGCCAGGCAGAACTAAATATATATGTGCCCTACCCGTTTGCACAAATGGAGTTGTGAGAAAGTTGGCAACGTCTGCTTGGACCAAGAGGGAATTCTTACTTACCATGATCAGAGATAAAGATTTCACAGTAGTGTAAGGGAGCAACCCTTGCATCACATTAAGTGAAATAAATTAATAATCCATCTGTGTTTCACACAACAAATGGCAAGCACGTCCTTGATGCTTTTAATGTCATCATTACTTATACAATTTATTTTGTGACTTGTAAATAGAAGTCTCAAGGCACATTACACCATGTTATGCATTTAGAACTTCAGAACATTTACATTTACGGTTTTCATCTGGGACCAATTTACATATGTTAGTGTCAGCGAGTTGCCAACAGTGCTTCTAATGTTACATTCACGCAACAATACAACCCACAGAGGTAGGAAATAAATAAATAAAACTACAAAACAACAGTTTCTTGCTTGCAAAAGAAAAGTGACAAAGGCGAGGAAATGGCAACCAGCAGGCATGGGTTTGGCAACATAGGTAGAACAGTTGAAGCAAGAAGTGGCATTTCCAATAGATCGGGCATTGCCTGGCGACTTTTTACTTTGTTAATGTTTGTGAATGTTTTTTGTAAAACTGTATAAGAGGACTACTTTTTTGTGTGAAAGTGCACATTGTGCAAAATGCAGAGAGGTAACAATCAACAGAGTAAACCCTATAAACTTAAGAACCAGGGTAATTACAATGCAACAATTAAATGGTTCACTCGGGAGAGAAAAAAAAAAGATAGATTCATGCAGATAAGCACAAATGAAAAAGGTCAAAGTCAAAGCAAATAATCACTTTGAAACAGAATGCAAGTAAAAACTAATTTATCAAAAAGCAATAAAAATACATTTTCATTCAGAGTATTGCAACAATACACAATACATGCATTAAGTGTGACGTGCAGTGAAGATCAGAGAACAAACAGGTGCAAAGACTTATTACAAGAAAATTGGTACACCAGAATTATTTTTAAACAGGCAATAGTCTGGAAAGAAACAAATCTCGTGTAATCATTGAGTTTGAAACGGAGGAAGGCTTCAAAACTTCAGAGATCTTAATAAGAAAGGATAATGCAGTCCATATTGCATAAAGAGAAAAAGAGATGTTTCGACCTCAATAGTGTAATTGACCGGGGTCATTATCAGGAAAATTGTCAAAAGACACTTAAGAAAAAGATACCTAAAGGATATCTCTCCCAGACATAATATATCAGGCACACAAAAACGATGTAAGTCCAGCTCCAACCAGCAATTATAGACAAGGAAGAACCTGGATGGAACAGGAGCTGAGTGACAATTTGAGTCGAATTCCAAAAGATACAATATAATCATGGCCAGTCCAACGTCTAAAGGGAGTCTATAAAACATCCCAATGATGATTAAATAATAGCATGCAGAATGCAATTATTCATCATTAAATGGACAAAAATTAGAAAGTACGACAAGACGACGCCCAACCAAACAGGAAAGTCAACAGTTGGACGTGAACAAAATGAGCGCCCAACAAGGAAACTGCAAATTACGAGTCCAAAGCTTTACTCTTTTGGACTCGTATCCTGCAGTCGCCATTATTATTTAAGACTGGTTATTTGATCGCCCGTTTCCCTGCTGTAAGCCTTCTATTTGGCGTTTACTTGGTTTACGGACTCCCTTTAGACATCGGGTTGGCCTCTATTATATTGGCCAGCCCATTATATGTAGGATAATTCACTGGGCATGGGCATGGGCAGAGTGGCTGGGACTGGTGGGCCTGACCTGCCTTCAACCTCTATGAATGAATTCCTTCTGATCTCAGTATCACACATATAATGCTTACTCTCATTGTGTGGTGTTTCATTCTTCCATCATTGAAGGTCGTTCCGTGTAGAGGATTTGTCTGTACTTTTTACAGATCCCCTGAATTTATGAATTTCTTCCTCAAAGGCCATTCTTCAGGTTTATGTTATATTTATGATTTTACTGCCTCAGGCTGACGCTCATAAATCACTGATGAGAACCATTCAGCTGGTCATGAACAAGCCAGAGCTCTAAAACAAGAAGATGTGCGATAATAGCTACATCAGATTTCAATTCGAATCATACAGTCGAAAGTGTGACTTTTAGGGTTGCAGCTTTGTTATTTTGTAAGTCAAGTGAGTAGAAAACGGGAGACTGAAGAAGGCTTACATTCTCATCTGCATCTAGAAATACTAAATGGGGGGAATATTTACAAAGTAATACGGGAGAGCAGATCTACGCCAAGTTTGGTAACGTTTTATATGCAAGATGCGCTGTATTCACAAGAATACGGCGCACCCCTGTGTGTCCCCTAGCGCTGGCACAAAAAATGCTGACTAACACCAGCACAGGCACCCAGCCGCCATGTTGCAAGGGTGCCTGCGCTGCAAGGCAATTGTTAATGTGCAGGAAGGGACACCTTCGTGCGCATAAATTGTTTACGTGCAGGAAGGGACACCTTCCTGCACATAAATGATAATTTCTCCTCATTTCACCATTCTAGGACCAGGTATTCCCTGGCGTTAGTTTTTGGCGCTGCCTCAGCCTTGTAAATCTGGAGCAGCATCAAAAAGCAATGGGTGTTGTGGGGAAGCGCCCACTGCAACACCTATGGCACACTCCTTTGACGCAGAGAACTGAGGTGGGAAGGGGTTTATTTACAAGTTGGGGTTAAGCCATGTTAAGTGGCTTAGCGCCCCCTTGTAAATATGGATAATGGCGCTAGGCCAGCGGAGCATCAAAAAAGGTGACACTCCACTGGCGATGGGGGCTTGTATATATGCCCCAGAGTTTCTCTGCACTCTGCTTTCTATGAAGTACATAAGGCAGGATAGAAAATCCAAGAGAGTTATTTAGTGCCTGCTAGTTGAATTAAGAGGAAATGTAACTGTAGGTCTGCAGGACAAACCAAACACATCTACAATGTATTCCTTTGCATTTCAGCTTTTTGCTTCACAGCTCTATTTTGCACATGGTGTCTGATTGTAAACATGAAGGTAGATAACCATAGGGATGGAAAACATTGGTTGCTAAACTGCTCTTGAACAATGCTTGTATGTCATTACATGGAGGACAAACATATCAAGCTGCCAAAATATTGTACCAAAAATATTGAGTGCTAGAATATTGTGAAGGTAAGTATTAACAGGTAAGCATGGATTTTCTACTCTTGAAAAGGTAACTATATACCCATGCAGATTTTAAATAGTAGTGTTTCAATTTCGGACAAATTCTGGCATTTATGAATTGGAGTGACACTAAATGCATATTAGATCAAAAAAATCCCCGTGAAAATTGTTAAGGGATGCATATGAAGTTAAAATAAAGGTTCAAGACTTTGAATGCAAACCTAATCTTTTTGTTTATGTTCAGATACCTGAAATGTAACGAAAACTGGAGATGTTTCCGTCAATTATCTTGTCATTGATTGTCACGTGGAGAGTTGGAATGTGTGTCTGAAGTTCCCCACAAATGTAATGTAACTACATGGAATCATTAATTTTTAAAAAAAAGTCATGCACTTTAGATAAAGTCTGAGACATTATATGAATAGGAATGGTGTATTAAGCTAAAAGAAGAAACCATAGATGATTTGTTATGTATTTTGTAACAAATAGAAGAAAATTGCCGATTTGTTTCATTTGGAGGCACAAAATCACTTCTTTGCAACAATGGAAGGATACAAAGAGCAGTGCCCCTGCGTGAACTGAAATGGGTTAAGGTAAAGTTATGCTATGCAAATGTATATATCCATATGGTGTTCCCTATCTTGCTTTGACGGAAGTAAAATGTACATGTGCTGATATTTGAAAAAATAAATACTAACACATCAATTTATTTTTAGAGACAGAAGTGAAATGTGTCACTTTTAAAGCATAGGGTAAATGTCTGCTGACCTGGATCACAAGCAAATTATGATTATTCATGTAAGGAGTTGTGCTGTGCCTTGACTGCAGAATAGCTAATTAAAAACATGAATTAGATTACTGAGAAATTAATAAGTACATACATAAATTATGTGAAAATAGCAAAGCCATCTTCCTTAGATATTGGAGATGTCCACGGAATAGTTCTTAAAAACTCTATTGGCAGGATTTGAATACTGGGGGTGTGAGGAGCATTGTAATTAGGAGAAAGACAGATGCTTCTTACATGACCAGGCATTAAAAGTCTGACTTACTTTAGGCCTAAAGACTAATCATTAAATGAAGTTATGTTTTGCATTTGAGTAATTGCGGTTTAATAGTATGAACAATCATGGAAACCATACATGGCAAGGGGAATTTGTCTACCATATACTATGCATCTGATCATTTGCTTCAAGGTGCATATCACAGCGATTTGTCCGAGACATAGGACTAGTAAAATTTATTTCGGCCAAAAGGCCATAAAAGTACAGGATAAAATCAAAATGCAAAAATTTAGCAGCAGTCAAATCAAAGAATGTCACGACGATTGAAGTTCACAGGTTGCGAGTGTAGAAATGCATCAAGAGCAAGTAACATCCAAATAAAGTGCGTAGTGGCATAGCGCATCGATCTAAACAGTACTCAATTAGATAAAAACATACTCCAACAAAATGTCCTCTAGACCTAAGAATACAGATACTGCCTGAAAGTATCTGAAGCATAGGGGAAATTGAACAAGTAGAAGCGCTGTTGTAAATTGACACACCTATGAGCCACAACATCGAGACGAAATGGGAAGAGGACAAAAACCTCAATTAAGGATCCGCTATGTGCTCCTATAATTATGATGATTACATCTAGTTGCTAAAACAACACTCAGAGAGAGGCCAATCAACCCATTGAACCCGCTGTAAAGACAAACTGGGAAGTAGAGCCTTCCAGCCGCTAAGAATAAAAGGCCACGCAACCATGGACTATTGCCAGGCTACCCCCCTTCAGTGGGAACAGAAGGAAAAAGCTCACTAACCTCATCTAGACAATGTGCTTAGTTCCTCTAAGAACTGCAGAGGCAATGGTGTTGTAGATAGGGGGTTCAGTGAAACATAGGAAAACCTGCGTGCGCTCATCTATCTTGTAGAAATTGAATAGAGTTCATAAAAGTAAAACACATAGTCCAATAGAGTTCCCAACGCTCCGTCTATGGGATGGGAGTACAGTAATCAAATGTAATTCAAAAATCTAACATGAGTTCAAGGAATCGATGGGGAGAAGTCTGGAACATATGGACCAAGCAGCAAATAGATATCTACTGATGGAGAATAACATGATCCGAGAAGGATCGGTTGTAAAGATCATATGAGCCACCAGGAATCTATCAAAGCCCAAAATGAGGTACAAAGGCCAGATCCATTTTCACCTATGGTACAAGTCGGATGGGCAAAAGAAGAAGAAGGGATCAATATCCTCGAGTTGGTGCCAAAACAAGTTCCAATCGGCATCAGTAGAGAGTCTTCAGACCATTTGCTGGTAAGGGCCATTAATGGCAAAATACCAAAGCAAAATTTAATGTATAGACTTTTCGCCAAAAGGGAGGTGATCTCATCAAGGTAACTCTCAAATTTAGGAACAGGTTTGCAAGACATGAATTAAGAGTTTTAGGGGCCTAAGATAGAAGATTGATGCCACTGGGCTCCTAAAAAATTTCACTAAGCTTGCTTTAGGATGGTCTTAGAACTAGGAAAGATGCATTTGAGTGATGTGTAAAAAGGCCACCGGCCTAGTTTTGTAACTCAGTCCTTGAGATGGATGAACCACTTATTACATACATGTAGACTCTTGATTTTAAGAACATCCCTTCTGTACGGGTCCAATTCAGGCTTAGACCAAAGTCTGATCCAGTAGAGGAGAGGACGTAGGGAAGCAAGAAGATCTATACCTTTAGGAGTGATATCTAGGGTGATTGGTAACATGGGGGCAGATGGGGAATTTGAGCAGAGCCTTGAGGAAATAAATCTCCTTAGACTTTAGCAAGTTGCAATTTGTATGTCCCCATAGCTTAGCACCATAGAGTGCAGTTGTTTGAATTTTGGCTCTGTAGACCTTCAGTGTTGGAGAGATAGCCTGCAGTTGTGAAGTTTTGGGTATTTTTAAAATACTAGCCGAGGTATGAGGAATAATGAAGCTACGTTTGAGAATCTGGGGTGACCAGGAAAGGAGTTAGAGATCCTTACCCCTTGGTGATTAAAAGCTTGGATCAACGGCAGGGGAGTCGATCCTAGGGTGAGTTGATACTTCTTTGGGGTCTAAAGGCCATAAGTTTGGTCTTTTGCGTGTTGATTTCAAACCCTCTTGAGAGACAGAAGTCCTCAAATTTAGTTAGAAGGTTTTGTAGGCCAGATGGAGTTTCAGAAAGGAGAAGGGCATTGTACACGAAGAGGAGCACGGGGATCTCAACTCCGCTTACCTTGGGGATGTCAGCCTTCTTGACATCGAGCTGATCAACGACCCCGTTGATAAAGAGAGAAAATATGGTCGGGCCAACACACACCCTTTGGTACAGTCTCCTGGATACAGGGCTGGGATCTGAGTTTGGCCCTGGGCCCTATCTCATCCTCGCAAAATTATAATATTGAAGCCTGTCAACGATGTTTATAATTTTCAGGGGGATCATTGAGATTGCCAAGGACCTCCCAGAGAACACTCCTGAGGACCAGTATGTAGTATCCTGCATGTTATATTGTAAGGTGTTTTACCATCTCTGCACTGCCAGTGCCTGGGCTCTGACTCATTAGAATGTTGGAGTCTGATGATGCCTCGGAATGTTGGGACTGAGAGAGGCAGAGTGACAGTTGGTCATGGGCTGAGCAGCTGACAGGCAGCTCCTGATGGGGCTCTGATCTACAACATAACAACAAGATGTCCTGTACCTTACTACATGTTATCTTCATGGAATAAAGCATCTTGAAATACTACCTTCCTGAGTGGACCCTCATTACTACACAGGTCGAGTGCGGTCCTGAGGTCAACAAAAGCAACATAAAGATGGTCTTTGGACAGAATGGTATATTTCCAAACAGTAAGAATTCAATGCACTTTATCTAAGGTACTAATCCTGTGCAGAACCCCAGCCTGGAAAGTGGAAAACATTTTAGCTTCATCCAGCTGGTCCAGAAGCTTAGCAAGGAGTTGGAAACAGAAAACTTTGGGAGGGTCTCTAGGAGGCTTATAGATCTATAGTTTTTGGGTTTGCTTGTGGTTCGCTTTTAAAAAATTGGAATGATATGGGCCCTGGCCCAAGTAGAAGGTAGATTGGTCCCTTTGAGGATGGGAACATGTCAAATTCAGATTTATAGAGATGGGTTAGAATCAGGTATGGGGGCCTTACCTTGTCTGTATGAGTCTCTTAGTGGGTCTGTGAGTGGGTGAGTGAGTGCTTTAATGGATCTGTGAGTGGATGCATGAGTGTCTGAGTTTGTCTGTCTATGTGGGGTGTATGTCTCCAAGTGAATTTGTGAGTCAGTACATGAGTGGGTTTGTGAATGGGCGCATTAATGTATGAGTGGGTTTGTCAGTAGATGCACAGTGAAAAAAGTGAGGGGGCACATGGGAGCAGGTGCTGATGCCTGCTCCCCCTGTGATAGTCCTCCTTTCCAGCTTCCCTGCAGTTTGCTACCTTCTGCTGCTTTCAGTTTTGTGCCTCGTCTGCTCATTTTCTGCTTGTTTTTATGCCTCTTCTCTGCTCGCTCTTTCCCTCTATGTTGCCTCTTTCTGCTCATTTCTGATCTTTATTCTGACTCCTGCTGCTCATTTCTGACCTCTTTCTTTTGCCTCTTGCTGATCCTTTTTCCCCTCTATTTTGCCTCTTCCTGCTCATTCAGTCCATTATTTTGCCTATTTCTGCTCGCTCTTGACCTTTATTTAGCCTCTTTCTGCTTGTTTCTGACCTTTATTGTGCCTCGTTCTGCTCCCTTCTGATCTTTAGTCTTTCTCTTTCTGCATGTTTCTGACCTTTATACTGCTTCTTTCTGCTCGTTTCTGACCTCTATTTTCCTTCTTTCTGCTCATTTCTGACCTTTATTCTGCATCTTTCTGCTCTTTTCTCACCTTTATTTAGCCTCTTTCTGATTGTTTTTCACCTTTATTCTCCCTCTTTCCTTTCCCTTCTGACCTTTATTCTGCCTCTTTCTGCTCATTTCTCACCTTTATTTTGCCTGTTTCTGCTCTTCGCTGTCCTTTATTTGGCTCTTTCTGCTTGTTTCTCACCTGTATTTTGCCTATCTATGCTAATTTCTCACCTTTATTTTGCCTCCTTCTGCTTGTTGCTCACCTTTATTTTGCCTGTTTCTGCTCTTCCCTGTCCTTTATTTGGCTCTTTCTGCTTGTTTCTCACCTGTATTTTGCCTCTTTCTGATTGTTTTTCACCTTTATTCTGCCTCTTTCTGTTCCCTTCGGACCTTTATTCTGCCTCTTTCTGCTCGTTTCTCACATTTATTTTGCCTGTTTCTGCTCTTTGCTGTCCTTTATTTGGCTCGTTCTGCTTGTTTCTCACCTGTATTTTGCCTATCTATGCTAATTTCTCACCTTTATTTTACCTCCTTCTGCTTGTAGCTCACCTTTATTTTGCAAATTTCTGCTCATTGCTGACCTTCATTCTGCCTCATTCTGCTCATTGCTGAACTTTATTATGCCTCTTTCTGCTCATTTTGCACCTTTATTTTGCCTCTTTTTGCTCGCTTCTGACATTTACTCAGCCTCTTTCTGCTTGTTTCTCACCTTTATCTTGCCTCTTTCTCCTCGTTGCTGACCTTTATGCTGCCTCATTCTGCTTGTTGCTGACCTTTATTCTGCCCCTTTCTGCTCTTTTATCACCTTTAGCTTGCCTCTTTATACTTGTTGCTGACCTTTAGTCTGCCTGTTTCAGCTCGTTTATCACCTTTATTTTGGCTCTTGCTGCTCTTTTCCACGGGGACCGTGGAGAAGCCTCAAGGCCCGTGGTCCCAGCTGGCTTCCCGCCTCCTGCAGGAGCTGGCATTGCTCTTGCACAAAGGGAGCTGCTGGCAGTACAGCTTCATGTGTGCAAGAGCAATAATTTCTCTTTCCCGGCCACCAAGTCTGCAGGCCGGTAAAGAGATGAAACTTTTGCTTCCAGCTAGCGGGAGCTCACTGGAAGCAGAGTGTTTGCTCTTGCTTGGCGGAGCTGTCAGCTCTTACCAAGCAAACAGCTATGTCCGGAGATTGGCATCCTAGGACACAGCAGGAGCTGACCCTGGTGGGTGGCAGTCCCCAAGGCCATATATTGCTCCTAGAAGAGGAGAGCCGCATATCCTCCTCCTTTGATCTTCACAGGCTGGCCAAAGGGAAGTGGTGGTTCCCAGGGCGTATATATCCCAGGAGGGGGCCACATGGCCCTCTCCCACTTAAAAGTTTTATTTTGGCCCCAGGTAGGTGAGGGTACCCAGGGTGCGAGTTGTCCGTGCAGCCCGGGGCAATATTGTTGAAGTGGCCCCAGGGAGGTGGAGGTGCCCGGGGCTTGTAACAGTCCAAGAGGGGATACGTGCAGCCGCCCTCCATTAATTAAATAAAGCACCAGGTAGGTGGGGGTCCCTGTGGCTCATTTAAACCCATTGAGGTGGGCCACGTGGCCACCCTCACCCACCTTAAAAATGCCCTTGCCACCCAAATAACCCTACCCACCCTAAACCGAAAAATACCCGTTCCACCCAAATACCCTCACGCACCCTAAACCTTAAAAATATCCTAGTCACCAAAATATCCCTACCCACCCTAAACCCTAAAAAGAGCCTTGGCACTCAAATACCTTTACCCACCCTAAACCCTAAAAATGGCCTTGCCACCCAAAAGTCCCTACCTACCGTAAACCCTAAAATACCCTTGCCACCCAAATACTGCTACCCACCCTAAACCCTAAGGATACCCTTGCCATCCAAATAACCATACCCATCCAAACCCTAAAAATACCCTTGCCACCCAAATGCCCTAACCCACCGTAAACCCTACAAGTACCCCATTCCCTGAGTCCTCATCTTTTAATATTTGGGGAGAGGGACCTCACAGCAGCTCTCTCCTGGCCGATTTTGGACCCATGAACCCCATCTTCCGGGGTCCAGCCACATTAAGAATGTGGAGGGGGGCACGCAGCCCCCCTCCCTGGGTCAGTATTGGCCCCGGGACACCTCTCCAGTTAAGTGTGGGTACCCTGGAGCCCACCCAGGGCACCCATTTTTTCTGTGTTGGGACCAAGGGGGAGCTCCAAAGCCCCGCAGTCCCAGCTGGCCCCCCGTCTCCATCGGGAGCCATATTGCTCACACCCGCAGGGAGCAGCTAAACATTCTGCTCCCTATGAGTGGGAGCAATTTTTTAATCTGTTTCTCTGCTCATTTCACAGCAGCCAGGCAAACAGATGAAAAGTCCACTCGCAGCGGTCGGAAGCATTTTACATGCCCCAAAAGAGGCTGCGCTGCATTGTGTGAGAGGGAGAGAGCTCCATATTCCCAGTTATATGGCACTCTCTTCCCTTCTCCCTAGCACTGGCGCTGATTTCAGCTGCCATGCACCAGGCACACACCTTCAAGCCATACTGCTAGGGTGTGTGTCTAAGTCTAGCATAGGTTTTTCACAGGAAGGGTTTCCTTCCTGTACAAAATCCTATGCCTAGACACTCTTCAAAGCTGTTTCTACTTTGTATGTGTGCTACTCAGCGCAGCAAGATTGCAAAGTCAGAATATAAAGGAGAAATTAAAGCTTTTCTCTTTTTAACACCTGTTTTACGCAGCGTTAATTTTTGGCAATAAACCCTGTCGAATAATGTTAGTAGATAAGGTTTAGCATATAAAAGCATGGGTGGTTGAATGGGAATGCCCATGCACCACCCATGTAACGCCCCCTTGATGCAAAGTAATGCAAAGCAGCCTTGTGCTTCTTTGCGTTTCTTCTCCATACAAACCAATGCTAACACTAATAAGTGTTGGTTTGTTAATCCTCAAATTGGTTTAGCAAAGGGTTAGCATTACAAAAGTAACGCTAACCTGATGCTAAACATTTGTGAATATGGGCTTTAGTGTTTGCTCTCACTTGGTGGGAGCTTTAAAATTGCTCCTGCCAAGCGAGAGAAAACATGCTATGTCCCTGGGGCCCCGCAACAAAGCAGGAGACCAGCCCCGGGAATAGGGTCTCCAGGCCCATTAATGGCTCCGGGAGGGTGCTACATGGCCCCCCCTTTCCTATCCATGGGCGAGCCCACGGGGAAGGGGGCCTAATTACTTTTAAGGGCAGGCCCCTAGGAATGGGGTCCCCGGGCCAAAATCAGCTTTGGAAGGGGGTTGCGCCCCTCCCAATTAACATATAACTTATTTTTCCCCCAGGACTTTGCCCACCCTGGGGGCAAAGGAAAGCAAGATGCCCAAGGGGCCAGGCTATTCCTATCCTGCCCCCTTTTTTGCCTTTTTTCTTGGGACTTGGACAATTTAGAGTCCCAAGATGGCAGCCAACACTTCCTTGTTGAAGTGTTGGCAGACAATCAGATCTCAACTTGGGATCTGTCAGATTCACTGAGGATTTGTTTCCCTAGATATAGAAATACAATTTTACTTTAATTGCTCCAAAACTACTGAACAGATTTACACCAAATCCCAAAAAGGCCTCTTTCTGGGCCAAGAGCTAGCTTTCTGCCAAATTTGGTTCGGGCCGTAGTCATGTATAAAATCCCTTTCGGAAATTGCAAGGGAAAAACATGTTTTGAAACCCTCCTTTTTCTCGGCCCCTGCTTGACCAGTGACCCTGAAACTTTTCAAACAGCAGCTGAAGTAATTGGTATACTAGTTTTGAAAATGTTGTCAAGATTCGCCAAACGGCGCCAAAGTTATTAGCAAAACAAAAAACGCTTCATCTATGGAAACTAGGTCCTAGCTATAACTAACTACTGGCGATCACCAGTAGGTAATATATATATCTAAATTATAGACTTTCCTGCGAGATACTTACATTTTTGTTGTAAAGACATGCGTGGTAAAAATGTGTGTGGTAATAATTAGGGTGGTAAAGGCATATGCATTGTAAGTGATGCATGGTATGTGTAATGCATGGTAATGGCCACATTGTCAATGCCATTTACCCCATTAAAGAGTGCCTACTTGTGAAATTTCTTCTTTTTGTGGAACAATTTAGTGATTTGCTGGAAACTCCAACAAATACTCCAGAAACCCACAAATGTGAAAAGCTGTGGTGAAGTCAATGGTGTAGAGTAAGTCATGGTTTGTTTATGATCTGCAAGTACATATGCATCAATTTTTGAAAACTCTGTCTCCAAACTTATGGCCTGATTTAGATTTTGGCAGACAGGTTACTTTGTCACAAACATGATGATCCCAATACCAACATAATACAAGTGCCATTGGTTTTAATACTCTTGTAATATTGTGGTTGGGATATCGGTCAAATTTGTGATGGAGTAACCCGTCCACCGAACTCTAAATCCAGCCTTTAGACAATAAGATTAAATACAATGATTTTAACTTATTGTATGGCGCCTCAAAACACACTCCTATAGCTGTCTGAGCAGCACTTTAAAATGACAGTTGATACAATTAATAAATGTTCTGTAGTTTAGGAACTTCAGAAGCATGGAAGGCAGTTTTTGCCTTGCTGGGATTTAAACGTATGTCATCTCATCTGTCAGCAGCAATAGTTTAACTCATTGAGCAATGCTACATATCAAAGCTGGTCCAATAAACTACTGGTCACACACAGGACATATTTTAAAATATGCTAAGGTGCTGAATCCATAACGTCTCGAGGCATGATCCCAGTAAGCTCTGGTGGTTAATGCACTTCCTTTAGAGATCTGTTTGTTTGGGCTGCAGATTACAATTTTGAAAAACATGAAAAAATAACGTGTAATGGTAATGTGTCCCTAGTACACTATTTAGGGTAACCTGAGGGCCATAGGTTTTTAATCAAGTGTGAAAGCTCAGTGAGTCAGTGCAGTATTTGCTGAAGTGCTTGAATAACCAGCATTTCCCAAGTTCAAATCCTGATATACACTGGGTTGCGTTAGTGTGCCCACGGCCCTGGCAAGTAGTAATTTGCAAAGACACTGTCTGTATCCGTGTCAATTGTGAAGAACTCTTATGTCCTTGGGAAAGGTTTGCGCTATGTAAAACTGACAAAAATAAAATGTGAACAGACGCTCCAATATCCTCCTCCAGGATAAAGAAGTAATTAATCTTTTATGTCAGAAATAGATATTAGTAGAAGAATTGAAGTTTGAATCAGAAAACTGTGGGATCAATCCGGCTCCCCTGCTTGACCAAATTGTGTAAAGCTAGGCAATTTATTTATCTTACCGATCCTTATTTTTTGTCACTATCGCATATGAGAGCAAATTTACATATGTGAGTTCAGGATGTGTATTGTACAAAAATGTCTCTTCTGTTTGAATTAATAGCCTATAGGATTGCATGACAACAGAATTACCTCTGTGTTCAATAATACCTTTGTCATCAGGGCGGGGGCAAGAATGTTTCTCAGTTCATGTTTAATAGCTCTTAGGTTTGAGAAATACTTCCCAAATGACCAGGTGAAATGCTTTTGAGTGTTAAAGAAATCTATATGTTTTATACATTCCAATATGATGTTTGTTGCATACTTTGCTTTGCAAACATTTACAAAGCTCAGCTCATGCATGTGCTCTTACAGCCATTGCAGGCACTTGGCTCTCCCTGTTAGTTTGTTAGCTCACCCACTTCTAGCCTACACTACATTCCTCTCTCTTCTTCTGGTGTCTGAAAAAAGGGTAACATGTCGGACTGGAAGTTAAACAGCTTACCTAAGCTCTATAGCACTCTTTCTTGAAGAGGCAGTCCAGCTGGATTCTACGGCAGCACACTCAGGAATCGATTAGGATTGCAGTCAGAAAACCATTCCGGCCGCCGTGGTAGTGGAAATTAACCATCCGCATGTACCGCGGGAAAACCAGCAGTCAGATTGGAATCAACCACCAGAAAAATCCATCTGCGGCAGAAGGATTCCATGAAACTCCGCCGGGACCATCCGGAGCAGGTGAAGATCCGTCCGCGGCAGTCGGATTTCCTGCGGAAAGAACCAAAACCGCCATTCAACCAGCGGATTGACTGCACGTGAAATTAGGATACGATTGTGGTGCCAGCGGAATGATCAGTTGTTTCCGACCGCTGCCATCGCAACAATTGAGGAATGGGAGAGCTGGCGGAAGGGCTGTTGTATTCCGACAGCCGCGGTAGTTCCGGAAGAGTAATGGCAGTCGAAAGCAACCACACAACAAGGCTACCAAGTGTGGCTATAAATCTGGCTCAGCCTCAAAAAACACCTAACACACCCCAATGACACATCCCCCCATGGCAAGTAAAAAATAAAAATCCCAGGTCAACCCACACAACACACCTGACATGAATACTCCATTTGACCCACCCACATAGCTGAATATAAAACCAGCCCCTTCCCTGCCCAGAATCCTTTGCCCAACCCCACAGCACAAAGGAGAGGCAAATCAGCACACATCACACCATCACAACCACACACACACCACACACATCACCACCACCACCTTCACACCTGCACTGTTCCCCCATTTGCACATCACACACTATGTCACAGCGAAGATGCCCAAATTCACTGACAATGGGTTGTCAGTGATGGTAGATGAGGTAATCAGAGTAGAACCACATTTGTTTGTAAGCAGACACCGGTAGCCACAAAAAATCAAATATGGGCAAGGATAGTCAACAAAGTCAATGCAGTAGGGACCACCCCGCGCACCCTGAAGGACATCAGGAGGAGGTGGTATGACCCAAAGACCAGGGTGAAAGAGAGTGCCAACAAGAACCATGAGCTGGCTCAGGCTGGCGGTGGCCCTCACATTACACCACTAACATTCACTGAATGGGAGGAGAAGGTGCTTGCCACACTACATCCAGAGAGTCTCACAGGAATACCCGGGGGAGTGGAGGCTGGCAAGTATCAACAAATGTCTACCGTTACACTGCTATGTACTGTCTTGCACAACTACAAAGCTACACTTCCTAGACCCAAGTGCACTTACGTACAACACACTCTTCCCAACACATGTCTCCCAGATCCAACATTTCCTTCCTCTCAACCACCCCAAGGAAGCTAGCAATATTTCCATGGGGGCATGTGTACGGGTAGCCAGCACTACAGCTCCCACCAGGCCCCCTTGTCCCACAGCTCAGCAGGATGGAACACTCCCCCCACCCACAACCATGTGGCAGCCATTGCATTCCTCCCTTCAAACTTACAGGTAGGTAGCCATTTTAACCCATTCCGCGCTGCACAAATTTTCGCACTGTGTGGGCATTTTATAGAGTGAGCGGAGTTTGGATGGCCCCCGGCCGTCTTCCGCACACGCCCACCGTGAAGTCTGGCGGCTGGGGGCCATCCGAAGCACACAAGGAGTTAACAGGGAGGGGTGTTTATGGGTAGGAAGTCAGTGCTCCAACTCCCACCAGGCCCCCTTGTCCCACAGCTCAGCAGGATGGAAAACTCCCCCCACCCACAACCATGTGGCAGCCATTGCATTGCTCTCTTCAAACTTACCGGTAGGTAGCCATCTTAAAAGGGAGGGGTGTTTGTGGGTGGGAAGCCAGCACTCCAACTCCCACCAGCCCCCATGTCACAAAGCTGAGCAGAATGGGACACTCCTCCCACTCATAATCATGTGACAGCTATTTCCCTCCACTGTGTCACCGAACAGGTAGGTAGACAGCGCATTTACCCTGCCATCCTTCTCAAAATGCATCGAGCCATATGACCACACCAGCACTCACATGTCATCCAACTTGGCATATATCCAAAAGCCACATCCAGCGTGCGGACAGCTAAGTGTACATAACTGTCACAGAAATGAAACTTTGACTCACCAAGTCACAAGTGGAAGAAATTCAGGGCCCAATGCACAGCACTGAATGCAATGTGTAACTGCCATGATGATAGAGCATGAAGGCCCATATGAACACAAACCATGCATGGTCAATCAGACAAACAAAGTAAAGGGCATGATATGAAAAAGGTATGTATAACATTACAATGGCTAGTTCTTGCTGAGCTGAAAAGGATTCCATGCAGAGCAAAGCAAAAAGACGCATCACATAAAGTTGATGTGCCTCAAGTTGTTAGATGACGACATGTCCTTGTAATCACACAATCTATATGTGGCACATGCTTCCCTTTTACATGTCTCACCATGGACAAGAAATGTATGTACCTCAACATCATGTCTTGATGCCCAGTATCTTGCAGCCGTACCAAGTGAGTGCAATGTTAAGTGTGTGGTGTATCACATGTAACATCCAAACGTCTAACACCAAGCTTGTGGAGTGCACTTCAATGACCATTTAACCTCTGTTTAACAGGAGCTCCACACACAACTGCAGCAGAAGACAACACCAACCTGCATAGCCAGTCTCCCCCCGGAACATGAACTCTCGGATGCAGACTCCCTACGTTTCTCAGACGAGGAGCAACAACCTGGCCCATCGGGACTGCCAGGACGCACCACATCTCAGGCCCTCATTGTCCCCACCACCGCCACCACCACAGCAACAACAGTGCTGACCCCAGCTACAATGACCTGTGCAGCCTCAACCACCACCATCACCATTGCTTCCTGCAATACTCTCCCTACCTCAGTGGCTACCAACACCACAACACAATCAGAGGAGGCCAGGGAGAGTTTGCGGGTGCGTCGAGTGCCAATGCCACAAGTCTGGGTCAGCAGAAGCCCTGGCCACCATCGCCAGTCCTTGGGGCATATGAGCAGACCAAGGGACAGATGGGCAAGATTGTGGAAGAAGTGTATGAGCTACGCCTGCTGCTGAGGTCCATGGACACACGTATGGGCTAACTTATGGACCTCATGGGCCAGCTTATGAGTGTTCTTAGGGACAGACATGCGGCCCAAATGACAGCTCAACCCTGCTCCAGTGGCCCGCATGCTGATACTCCCACCACCTCAGCTGCGGCCACAGAGAGGGGGGAGTTGCAACAAAATGACTCCTCAGACACCGCTGAGCCTGCAGCAGAGGCCCCCCTGCTCAACAAACAAGGGGCCATCCGAGAAACACCAGGGGAGGATAACGTGCCAATGCACCATCCAAATGCTAGTTGCTGAGCCAGCCATGATGGCACCTCTGTTCCCCTTGACATGGATTTTTTTGACTATCCTTACCCACATTGCCATGTTGATGGCAGGAGTCTGTTGGACTCTGTGACTACATCAATGTGGTGACTACTCTATTGGTCTAATTTACCATCACTGACGACTCAGAAATTCACTTTCCACAATTTCGTAAATAATCGCTTCTCTGTCACAAATAATCATTGTAATTAAACACTCTTTACACACCTATGTCTTTGAGTCAGCTCCATGTTTATCACAGTATGTACAATGTCAACTCAAATTCCAATGCACCACAAGCTCTTATTGTGTCGAGGCATTGAGAGGCTGAAGGGATTCAAGAGAATGAGATTTACTTGTCAGGTGATGCCATCACAGCTAGAACACACCACTAGTCATTAACCACCACTAGTCATCAATGTACACAGACCAGCACACACTAGTCATCAATGTACACAGACCGGCACACATAACAACGAGCAACAACATCAACATAGACATGAGGTTTCTGGATAAATATACCCCGTGCCACACACATTTGCACAGAGCCAACAACAGGCAGCAGTCAAAACAATCATCTATGCCTTGCCACTACCATCAAAGACAACAGACAATGTTACTCTTGTACATTGTCATTTACACTCAAGGGAAGTAGTTGTCGATGAGCTGTTGACGCAGGTGAACACCTTCCTCTTCTCCACTATCGTTGTCACTGGGCATGTGTGGGTTTGCAGGGCTGAGCATCTGCTGCTCATCATCGTCCAAGAGCAGGGGGATCTCTTTGCGCAAGGCCAGGTTGTTGAGCATGCAGCATGCAACTATGATCTGACACACCTTTTGGGGAGAGTAGAGTAGTGCACCTCCGCTCTTGTCCAGACAATGGAATCTAGGCTTCAGAAGCCCAAAAGTATGCTCCGCCACACGACATGTCCTCCCATGTGCATCATTGTAGCGAACGTCCCCCAGGGTCCTTGGATTACTCAGTGGGCTCAGCAATCAAGGCTGGTTGGGATACACAGAGTCACCTAGGTGTGATATACAGGGAGCAATTTAATTACATAAACAGGAGCTGAGAACAGCATGTCACACATATATCACACTACTTGACTCTGCGTACTCACCAACAAGCCACGCTTGCTCCGAATGCAGATTTGCCATCAGTTGTGGTATGATGCTGTTACGCAGTATGTAGGAGTCATGTGCTGATCCGGGAAATCTGGCACAGACATGGGAGATTATCATATCCACTTGGCATACCACTTGCACATTAATGGAATGGAAATGCCTCCTGTTCCTTTATATGTGCTCAAGTGCCTGTGGTGGAACCAGGCAAACATGTGTGCAGTCAATGGTGCCCACAACATTAGATATGTGGCCAAGGTAATAAAAATCACCCTTTACAGCTGCCAATTCATGTCTCCTAGGAAAATGGATGTATCTGTTCTTGTATATCATCATTGCGGACAGGACATCATGTAGCACCATGCTGAACATCGATTGAGACATCTCATCGGCGATGGTCACCGTTTACTGGAATGAACCAGTTGCTAAGTAATGCAGGGCCACCATCACCTTAACTGTTGGTGTCAAAGCAGTCGGATAGGTTCTGTGAGGCCTCAGATGGGGCTCAAACTGAGCACATAGGCATTGAAGGGTAAGGCAATCCAGACGGAATTTCCTTATGATGTCCTCATCCTCCATGTTTGCCAGCACTGCGAACGGACGATGCACATTTAGTCGTCTCCTACATAAAATGAAAGGGGACACATGTCAATTTTATTGCCCTATGAGATGTGTCAAACATCTTACATCTTGACTGACACAGCGCCAACAATAACTGGACTGAAACAACAGCTTAATGAACAAGTCACATGCAGAGACACCTAGATCTCATGTAGTCGTACATGTGGTCAGTATATACATACTGAATACCTCCAAAACAGAATCTGACTATGTGAATGGAAAATGGTACATTCCTACATCTTGTGTCAACAGCCCTGGGAGTAGTTGACACAGCACATGATTGAAACAGCAACACTGCTGACTTCTAAGTAGCTGCTGTACCTGCCACACCTTCTTGCTTAAGTTGCACAGAGCACAACTTTTCTACAAATTGAGCACAGTGTGTGCAAGCTGATCAACTATCAAAATTAATTCAGCAATGAACACAGTAAAAATGGCACATCATGTATTCAGTCCATCATTACTGTGAGTTGATTAGCCATCTCACACATTGACATGTGGCACGGGCCAACTATTTGGCTGTGTCAATGTCACATGGGGCATTAATTTCAACTATGCATGTTTCCATGCATCTTCTGATGATTGCATAAAGGTTGCACATGCTGACTGCACATGGAGGAGGGCAACATGGGAGTATCATTTTAAAGTTTTGTGCTTTGCTTGCATATGACGTTTGTGAGTAGAGCACTATACTGAACCTGTGTTTCTATCTCTTGCAGAATCTACAGAGGACACGTAAGGACAGGGGACCCACACCAGTGGGAAAGCTTCTGTCAAAACTGCTACACATGAGCTTACTGATGTGACCAGCACCTCAGAGGGGGACAGGAGTTCCCTGGATGAATCACGCCCCGAAACACCAACCTCCACATCATCAGTCTCCAGCGGTGACTCCTCTATGTTGGCCAGCACAGGAAGTTCAAAATCTAACTCTTCTTCCACCACACATCGTCCAGTGCCCACTCTCCCAGTTGCTACCACAAGTGATGTCTGTGCCCGCAGCCCTAGGAAGGGTAGAGTCTCCTTCCCCCAGGCACCGCTGCCCCTGTCTCCCCTGCTGCCCTCAGTGTGGAGGTGGTGGACCTTTTGCGCCAGCTGTGTGTGGGTCAGACTTCTCTCGTGAATGCCTTCCAGGATCATGACAAGAAGTTGGCACAGGTAGTTGCCTTCATGGAGGGGATTCATTCTAACGTGGGTGGCCTACACCGAATTGTCCAGTCTTTGTCCTTCACAGTGATAACAGCCATTCAGCAGTCACAGGCTCCCTGTCCAGCTCCTGTCCCTTTAGCAGCCACCCTGCCAGTGGCACCACCTGATGAGATGCCCACACACCATAGCCCTCAGGCACCAAGTCCTCCACACGCAGCACACAAGAGCAGCACTCCAAGTGGACCAGACCACAGACACCATCCCCACAACACAAAACAGGCACACAGGAGCGCAAAAGCCCATCACGTGACACTCATGGGCATCAGGCCAAGAAGCAGGCATCAATATCACATTCATCAAAATCACCCCCATCCAAGGGCACTCCCATCCCCATACCTGCTCCCAAAGACAAACAAACAGTTGCCCTGTCTGCTGTGAACCTGGTGCCTGCAACTAACACTTCTCTAAGGCAGATTCACCCACAACGTCAACTCCCACACACACCCCTGTGAAGCTGGGACAGGAGAGCAAAGTGGGGAGTTTACCTGGACAACAGGGGATGCAGGGGAAAAGGCAAGGCCACCCCAAGCGTACCACCAGATCCAGCAAATATCCACAGGGAGAGCCACCTGCACCTGATACACCTTTGGTAGAGAGTGAGGTTGTTGTGCCCACCTCACTTGCCACTCCGGCCAAGACACTTGTGGGCTATCGAATCCCCAAGAAGTTGAGACCCAGCCCTCAACATTCACCCTCACACACTGTGTCTTCCGGCAGCATGTCTCCACCTCCCAGTGCCACCACACCACCTGGTCCAAGCAGCCCTCAGGCTTCTACAGCTACTGATACCTCTACCTCAGCCGGTCCTCTCTCTCCCAGGTCCAGTCCTCCAACTGGCCCTGATAATCAGCCACCTCCCAGTTCAACTGAAAGTCAAAGTTGAGGCAAAGTCTCCCTCCCCACACCATTTCTCCCACAGAGGTGCCTGGACTGCCCATTTGTATCCCCTGAGCTGGGGTGATTCCCATGGCAGTGGACGGTGTTACCCATTCCCTGTGCAGTTTCTCATGCACACATGTGCAAATTTCGAATTTGTACTGGCCAATGGCCTTGCTGTTTGTTACTTTGGATGCCCATTCCCTGTGCAGTTTCTCATGCACACATGTGAAAAATGGAACTATGGACTGGCCAATGGCCTTGCTGTTTGTCACTTTGGATGCCCATTCCATGTGCAGTTTCTCATGCACACATGTGCATACTTTGAATTTGTACTGGCCAATAGCCTTGCTGTTTATTACTTTTGATGCCCATTCCCTGTGCAGTTTCTCATGCACACATGTGCATACCTCGAATTAGTAATGGCCAATGGCCTTGCTGTTTTGTACTTTTGATGCCTATCTGGGTATTATGTAATAAAGACTGTTACTCCTGTTGTCTGCTTTGTCAATGTCCTTGCTAAATAAAAGGTTTTATGTATGGGTATCAGTTCATGTGACACATGCTCTGTATGCCACTTTAAGATTTCCAATTGCTTGGTTTACTTTTTCAGAGCTTTCCAGAGGTAACAGGCATTTTTATTCTTCTTGAGTCTGAGGCTTGAGGGTACAATGATGGTTGTTTGTAATGGTCTACTCTTCTCCTAATCATTCTGTGCTCAGGTTTGCTAAATTGTACACATGTCATGTTAGGATGCAATACCAGAATAGAGGTGAATGCTATCCACAGGATTACTTGTGGGGTGGCCAGGGTCCGGCATTTCTGTGGGCTCTTTCTTGATGTGTGTACAGCAGTGTTGGTGTGTAGTCATCTTGTGTGGGCCTGTCTTCATAGTCACATGGGTACATTAGAATGTGTGCACTTGTGTAGTCATACAGTGTGATTGGCCTGTCTTTGTCAGTAGTGTTGATGTGTATGTGACCCTGCACATGCCAACTACACACATGTATGATCCAGGTAGTAAGTGCCTGTTTGTTTACATTGTCAGACATGTGCTTCAGATTGTGGGCACATGTAGGAATTGTAGGTTGAGCACTGTGCAGTGTGTTGGTGTGTACTTGCACTCCTGGGGGAGACCTACTTGTTCTCGCTGTCAGTTGTGAGTATGCAGAGTGTGTCACTGCAAAGTCTGTGTTGGGTTTTGGTGATCAGCCATGTGGCTTGTTTAAGTTTGTGCTCACTGTGCTGACCTGCTCAGCCACACTGACTTTATTTGCGAGTTTTCTAATGCATTGCTGCCACTTGACACATTTTTGGCTCCAGTCTGGTATGTGGTATGAGGAGTCATACCATCCCCTTTAGGTGCTTCTGATGATTACACATTTTGAGTTACTCCTCTATGTGTTTGTGGACTGTACACTCCTCACCTGTCCACTACTGATGTACACACCACTTCAATCTCATGTCATCCACCCCATAGCTTGCCAGTGTGTGAGCCTCCCCATCACTTCATAGTGTGACACTATACTGTGGGAGGATGATCTGTGTACAGGACCAATGTGTCACTCAGGACAGTTTCACAATTAGTTATATGTTATTTTCTTCTACTAGTTTGCAGTCATGGTTTCTCATGTGCAGTGCATATGTTTGTGCAACACAGTCCTCTAGTCATGTTGTTTGAATCTGGGTTTCCCTGAGTTGTGCATCTGTGGGTGATGGCTAAGCTGTATGTGTGTTTGCTGAGGTACTGCTACCCTTCCTGAGTGTGATGTTATCTGTGTGCTGTGATGATTTGTGTTGTGAGAGTTCATGGTGGGGTACTCAGATATGTATGCTACTGGTTTGATTGGTGTGCACACACTGCTTGGTGTGCATGCAGTGCTGTCAGTGCATGTAGCCTTGCACTTGCCTGGTGTGCATCCCCCTAATGTCCAGCTTAGTTTGCTATGTGATGGATTGGTATGCACATCTGTTGTGTTTTTGTTGTAGAGGGATGCAGTGTTTGGCCTGTGTTGGCTCTTTCTACTGACAGGTGCAATGTGTGTGTGATGTTCTATTTGCATGTCATTGTGTGTGAGTAATTTGTGCATTGTGATACATTCAGATGTGTGTTGCATGTGTAGTGTGCATGTCTTGTGTGTATGTCACATGCAGCAAGGTGGATTCTTGTTCATGAGCTTGTTTTGAGTACACAATAGTGGATTGACCTGTCACTTGTCAGGATTGTGTATGTGCATGCTTGTGGTACACTATGACACCATGTTCACTTGATGACTGGTGTGGTGTCTATGTCTGCGTTAGCTGATTTGTCCCCTTGAACCCAGTTAGGATTGGTCCAAAGTGACAATGTTGTGTATTCCTGTTCTGTCTAGGCTCACATTGCCTTTCCACTGTTTGGCTGCACATGGCTGGGTTTGTTGGACTTCTGTGGATGTTGTTTGTGAGATTTGTGTTTGGCTATTGTTTTTGGGTCAGCATTGGTTCAGACATCCCTGAGTGTGAGTCTGACATTTGTAGATGCACCCTAGGGTGTGTGGTTTGTTGTCAGTACACTTGCAGGATCTTATTTGCACCTTTATGTGTGTTTCTCACAGGTGTTGAGTGTTGCAGGTGTGAGATGGGTAGATGAGGAGTATGTGTGAAGGTCCTGTGTGAAGGTCCTACTAGGGTTCGACAGTCAGGGAGTGTGACAATGAGCCATGTGTGTGGTGCTGGTGGCATACACATGTTAAGTAAGTTGACACAGATGTGTGGCTGGTCACTGTATGGCTTCTGACACTTCTTGTCATTTCTGTGCCTATGCATGGCTTGCATTGATGTATCCCTGACTTGTTGCACAGAGGTCACTGTGGTTTAATTTCACTCACTATGTCACCCATGTCTGATTTGAGGGCCAAAGGGTAGTGTGATATGTTCCTCCTCTTGCACGTGATGTACACATGCTATGTGGCTTGCTACATGGTTTCCAGCACTGTGCACTTCACTTTGAGCTAGCCCATTTATTGTCCTACATTGCTGCTGACCTATGGTATGTGTATGTTGCCGAGTGTCAGTGTGGGATCTTTCTGAGGGACTTGACAAGCAGTGTGAACAGTTCAGTGCAGTGTGAGCCTTCATTTCTTAATTATACTCTGTTTGATTCACATGAGTGGAAGATAGGTGTGAGGAGGAGGGTTGTCAAGCCCCTGAACTTCTGTGCAGGGTGTACATCTTCACCCCCACCTTTCCAGTCAATCTACCTTGTCCCTTGATGTGTGAGGTGCGAGGTCTAGCCTGGCTGATAAATTGTGCAGGGGGGGACAAGAGGGGCACACAGCATGTGCCCAAATGGGTGTGGAAAGCGTACTGTGGGTAGGGTGAAGTTGGAGCCCTGGGAAGCTGCCCAGACTGCCCATGCCTGGCGCTGGCCCTGCCCACTACATTGTGTGCAGGATTTCCTGTGTCTTCACCACTGCGGTGACTTGCCCGGGACATTGCAGCGATTTCACGGTTTATGGTTGACCTGGATGCGGAGGTGTGTATTTCTGGCAGGCAGGACATGTGTGAGTACACTGGGGGATATATTCCTGTCCCCACCAGAGTGTCTGATGTGGACAGGAACCGTATTTCAGCACAGGAGTTGTGTGTTGTGGATGGGTGCGGAGATGTGTTATTTACGTACCTGCAGTGGTGACCGCGGCAACGTCTTATTTGCTGGTAGTGGATGAGGTACAGCAGCGGAAGGGTTTGAAGAGCGAGATCCATAGCGGTCAGGAACGCGTAGAGGTGACCACGATTCGGATTTCGCTCTCTGCAGTATTGCTTCTGCCGTCTACGAGTGGAGGGTTTCTCCGCTGCGTTGTGATGGGCTGTTTGAGGTATCGTGATTTGTCTGGCGGTCAGGACGTCATTCCGCACGGCGGTCTTTCTCTATTTGCTCCCTCCGCCACCGTTGTGGAAGGAAATTTCTGGCAGGTCCCGAGACTCCGCAGCAGATGGAAAATTAACTATCTTTGCCCATTGTAATATGGCGGACACGAGGAGTGCCGATGGATTGCAGAAAAGGACATTTTTCTGCCAGCACTGGGGATGTGCCTACGACTGCCATCCTAATGAGCCCCTTAGTATAGCAGTGTGAGAAGCTGTGAGCTTTATTGTACAACGCTGGTCTATACTCACTTGAGTTGATACACTGGGCAGAATTGATTGCTCAGCTTCGGAATGCGGCATTTAACCCCACTTTTACCCAACATCACAGAGTGGAGTGGTGTCAGTAAAGGTCCCTGACCTCACCCAGTGACAAATTTAGGGAAGGGTGGAGAGGCATGACTTCCAACCTTGACTGGTACTGCAGAGCTTCAGCTAGAAGCGCTCAGGGGTTAACTTTAACCCAACGTCGAAACAGGATGGAAAAGCAGCCAGAGATTGCTGCACTACCTTAAATCGTCACATGTATTACACAGTACATAACGTGTTGCCCACCTCAATGATCGGCTGCTCATTGACCAAAGCATTAACCCAATGTCATTAACGAGTGGCGCTCAGCACATGAGGCTGTCACTTTGCTGGGCTGATAACCTGAAAGGCCTGAGACCTGTGAGGGTTGCCTGTCCAACAATTTGAACGAAGGTAGCCTGAGAAGATATGCTGCTCAAAGTACACACGTGTGCTACATTCACATACAACATATCTGCTATGAGGGTTGTCCAGCACCAATGTTGCATAGCCAAAAAACAAGCATTACCAAGGAGCAGGCATGGAATATCTGAATACATCTGTCCCACACTGCTGGAAAATGTGGAGGGCTTTAATATAGTTTGCCACTGCAGGTCCCAAATATCTATACACTCTGACCAATTCTTTACATCTCACAATGACACTCAGTAATCAGATAATAAATGTAATGCCCATCTCTACAAATCTCTCCACTTCTCTCTCCTTCCAACCATGCATTATAATCTTCACTTATAGCCAAGTCTCATCTAAGGTAGTTGAAGAACTTTATTCCAATAATGGCACCAACCATGGAAAGGAGCCTTGCCCTTCAGCTCTCCTACTTCAACTGTCTACCCTAGAATCCATTACATGTGGTCATTCTAAGATGACCTAGGATGGTTAGAATGAACAATCCCTTAAAGATCCAAGACCACCACAACACATATCCCTCCCCAAAACAAAATGCCTGAAAACAACAAAAGCATTAAAATATGTGTTTACCTAAAAGATACCTTTGAAATATGCAAAAAGGAACATTGTATAACATAACCCAACATTTGGAAACTAGAAACGCTCTTCTTGCAAAAGCTTTCCATGAGAGAACAGGCAGAAGACCCTGTTCTTGCTGATAGTACCAAATAGTCACTCCACCACTTAGGTTTTACATGACACCTTCCAGTGAGTCACAATATTGGGCTAACAGCCAAACAGACACATGCATCAAACTTGAAAATAGAGATTCCTTATTTGCGAAATTTAAAGAATTGCAAATAAAGAATCGCTATTCTCAATGCATTATTCTCAATGATTAATCTGCGAATCGCTAAAAATCACAATCGCTAATTGTGATACAACCTAATAAACCCACAAATAAAGAAAACCTAATTTCGATTTTGAAAATAGCAAAATCACTAGTAGTGAAATGGCTAATATCGAAATCGCAAATTGCGACGTCGTTTTTTGATGCATAGTGATGACATCACTACCAGCCAATGCTTCATTCAGTGCTCAGTTGCTGTGAGACGAGGAAGTTGAGAGCAGGAACAGGACAGGACATCCAACAACTCTGGGGTATATTATCATGAAACGGCGTTAAAATTATCGCCGCTTTAGCTGCAGAAAAATGCCGCTAAAGGGGCGATAATAGGCTTGATAATATGCCGCAGAGAATTCCCATAGAAGCCCATGTTCTGGTGTCAATATGGGCTTCTATTGGCATTCTCTGCAGTATATTATCAAGCCCATTGTCACCGCTTTAGCGGCAGAATTCTGCCGCTAAAGCGGCGATAATTTTAACTCCGTGTTTGCATGCCTGTCCCTTGTCAAAAATGGATCCAAATACATCAGGGGATGGTACACCAGGCAGGAAACACAAACTAAAATTCAGTGAAAAGGAAATTGACACACTCATAGAGGATGTAGTCATAAGCCATGACAAGCTTTTTGGAAAACTTTCACTGAAGGTCCCAGAGGCACAAAAAAGAAAAATCTGGCTCAGGATCCAGAATAAAGTAAATGCAGTGGGGATCATACACCGCTCAATTGAACTGAAGAAGCGTTGGTGTGACCTGCGCAGCTGGGCAAAAGAAAGGATCGCTGAGAGGCGGAAGGAAGCCAAGAAGACCGGAGGGGGACCACCAACACAGCCTGGGAACACACCCATGGAAGACCTGGTGCAGTCCACACTACAGCCCGAAGCTGTGGTGGGAGTGACGCAGCTGGACACATCTGGAGCGGCCAACAAATCTCAAGGTAAGATGCATGCAAGTGACCATTACAAGAGACATATAAAAATTGGCACATCACCTCAGTTCAGCACAAGTGTATAGAAAAAAACTCCAGTCCACATTTTCCAGCCACAACCAAGTGCATTATGGGAGACACAGGCAGGTTAGGCAGGTTCGTAGGCAGATACACAATGGGAAGTCAGAACACGTGAACCATGTGTGACAGTCAGTAATTTATTATGAGCAAAATGATGCTTAATGTGACATGACATCACACACAGAAATTATAAAGATGTGCACTGTTTAACATCACATATGCAGAAAAGGAGAGGCTGAGCACAGTGACTGCATGGACACCCAGGATACTACGGCTGTGGATGAAATAGACACACCTGTGGTCCCACAGACAACAGCCTGTGCTCCCACCACATGCAGGGCAACAGTTGCACCACTGCAGACCATGGGGACTGTGTATGAGTCCCAAAGAACGCCAGAGACAAGCCAGGCTCAAGGTACACCCACGCCGACACCCCAAGCACAGGTCCGGAATAGCACACTCCAAAGCCAGAGGAGCAGAGTAAAGTCATGCGTCACACTGCAGGAGGAACAATCTACTGATGTCTGGGGTGGTCTGGAGGCCCAGATGCTCCAGGTGCAACGCCTGCAGGCAAGAAACATGCAGTTAGTGCAGGCACAAATCAGCAAGATGGCAGGTAACATCTCTGGACTGACTGATTGCGTGAGGGAACTCACTACAGCTGTGGTGGAGGGCAACAGGCAGGTGCAGGAGCTGACCAGGGTGATGAAGGAGGGACAAGTGATACAGACGAGACACCATCGCCATTTGATGCAGCGCTTGCACGGCTATACATAAGCAAACAATCGCCTGAGCACCTGCACTGCACTGCTGGCCCGTCGGTCCGTAAACATGCAGATTGAAATGTTCCATTGTAGTGGGAATGTGGCCAAGGCACTGCGCCAGGTGAAAAATGCGTTGGAACAAATGCATGCTGCCACTGTTGGGGCTAACAACATGATGGGGGAACAGGGGAGTGAGGAGGCCTCAATCCTCAGTAGTTTGCCAATGCCTGTCACCACTAGAAGGAGGCACAACACTCGCAGCACAACACCCTCCATATCCAACATGAGGGATGGAGATGAAGCAGGCAAAAGGCGTCTGGGTGTGTGTGGGAGGAGGAGATAGACTGGCATGTCCAGAGACATTCAACAATGGTGAGGTAACCATTGCCAAGGACAATACTCGTGACTGACTTTCAAGTCCAAATGTGTATGTCTTTGTATAATTTGTCAGTAATGCTATCCATGTGCTACTGTGCACCTGATATGTGTGCCTCAACACTACAAGATATTTATTTTGAGAAAAATATAGTTAAGTTAAAAGAGCTGTGTATTGTCTCGTCATAACTCACATCAGAAATAATTTTGTGTGATTTCTGTACGTCTCCTGAACCCTTCTGCTGCGCTTGCACGATGTGCTGCACGTTGTTGTGCCCCTTCCTGGTTGTCGTCGTTGGACTCGCTGTCAGACACCTCAATGGGAATGCCTCTCCTTGTGGCAATGTTGTGTAACATGGCACATGCAGCCACAATCCTGCAGAATTGGTCGGGTTTGTACTGTAATGCTCCTCCTGGCTTGTATAGGTATCTGAAGCGGCTCTTCAACAGCACAAAGGTGCGCTCATTGATGTTCTGGGTGGAGATGTGCGCAGCATTGTACCTCTGCTCATTGGGGGTTGTTGGATTGAGGTATGGCGTCATGATGTAGCTACGTACGGCGTATGTGCTGTCAGCTACAATGAAGTAAGCAAAGGGTCAGTGACGGTAATGCATTGGCATACGTACAATGTCTGTGTGAAGTCATAACACATGTTTACCAAGCAGATGTCCCTCTCCGAATTCACCCCTGAGCAGACGAGTGTGTATGCCATTCTGACGAAATATATAGGAATCATGTTTGCTTCCCGGGTATTGAGCCACAATGTCAGTAATGATATATTTTGCATTGCAGACTACCTGTATGTTTAGTGAATGAAAGCATTTCTGATTCCTAAATATATTTTCATTTACTGCTGGTGGACAGATTGCTACATGGGTACAATCAATGCAACCTAATACATGTGGGAAGCGTGCTAGCTGATAGAATTCCTGTTTGCTCTTATTCAGTTCATGTGTGGTTGTGGGGAAGCTAATGTGGTAGTTGCTCCTTGACAACATGGCATGAAGGAATGATTTGAAGAAACGTGAAAGGGCGCTTTGTGACACCCCTCCAGCTACCGCTACTACCCCCTGAAAACTGCCTGATGCAAGTAGGTGCAGGCAACATAGGACCTGCACATGAGTGGGTATTGCATTGGTCCTACGAGTCTGACGCCGCAATATTAAGTCAAGGATCATAGCACCATTCAGCCTATACTTGTCGTATAGTTCCTCATCTGTTTGTCCTAGCAATGTAATGCGTACTCTGAAGATGCGCTCCTGTATTCTCCTCCTTCTGTGTGCTGCTGCCTGGAGCCTCATCCTCCTCGCCATCAGGTAAAGCGCTACCACTGTGAATGGTTCTGAGGCAATCTGGGTGTTTTTAGGTAGGTTTCTGTTTAATTTCAGCTGTATGGAATTTTCACTCATGGTTACCACCTGGTTGTGTTCCTTCTTAAATTGCACTTGCTAAATTGCAAATTTCTGTAAAAACGCTATTTGAGAATTTTCATGCATATGATTGCGATTCCTTAATTGAGAACCGCTAATAATGAAATCTCAAATACAGATTATTTGTGTTTTTTGTGTTTTCGCAGAATTTGGGTTCATGCATTGGATTACAGTGATTTGCGATCGCAAACAGACTTATTTTGTGATTCGCAAATTTTGCGAGCTGATTTTTGTTTGATGCATGTGCCTATTAGTGTCATAATAACAGCCCTGACCAGAGAGGCCCCATTAGGTTTTGACTCTTCCACTGACTTACAAACATGAGAACCTACCAAAAGAGATAATAATAATAATAGGCAAGCTTAAAAAAGCTCATGGCTACACTCAGACTCACTAGTGTATCCCCGCGCTGCGGCCAAAACATGGCAGGAGCAATACTGTGACTTAGATTAGAGGAAAACCTATGGGTGGAAGAGCCATGTTTTTATTTTTTTCCGAAAGAGTGTTTCCGATGGTTCCTTCCGGAGAGCAAGGGGGAGGTCATTCCAATGTTTAGCGGCCAGATAGCGGAAGGATCAACCACCCATTCTTGCTCTTTTAGTAACCAGAATTTTGACCTGTCCAGTCCCTGCAGATCTCAGATGCTGGGTTAGAGTGTAGAGGGACAGTAGATTGTGTATATAGCTTGGCCCTTTCCCCTGCAGAATGCGGTGACTAACACACAGGGCCTTAAAGAGTATTCTCTCTCTCACTGGGAGCCAGTGAAGGGCAGCGAGGGCATTCTTGGAGGAAGCTCTCCTGGGCAGCATCAGAACAAGATGGGCCACCGTGTTCTGAATGCATTGAAGTCTCTTCAGACACTTGCTACTAGCTCCCAGGTACAGAGCATTTCCGTAGTCCAGGTGGGACGTTACTAGCGCATGGACTAGGGTTTTCCTCGCTGCCACGGGAAGCACATCTAAGGTCTTTCGAAGCCCTTTCATTACTCCAAAACACTTCCCGGCCACAATTCTAGTGTGATTCTCAAAGTAGAGCTTGGAGTCTAGCCACATCCCTAAGTTCTTAACCTGGTTGCTGGGGGAGGGGGTAGGGCCCAGAGTCTGCAGCCACCATGATGAGGACCAGATCGAGGGAGCTTTTCCCACCACTAGAATCTCCGTTTTACTGCCATTTAGTTTTAAACAGTTACTAGTCATCCAGGATGTCAGCTCCTGTAGACAAGTAGAAAAATTGGTGGCTGCCTCTTCGTGGGATTGTGACAATGAGACCACCAGTTGCATGTCATGACACGACACTGATGCCATATTTAACAATAATCTACGCTAATGGGGCGATATAGAGATTAAAGAGAGTGGGGCTTAGTATAGAGCCCTGGGGACCACTTGCGCCAACGCAATGCTTTTGGAATAATAAGGTTGCTGAGACACCTGAAAGATTTGACCCTGTAAAAAGGACTCCAGCCATTCTAGGGCCAGTTTAGCCAGCCCGCCTTAACTGAGGCGCTGCAGGAGTAGTGGGTGGGCAACAGTGTTGAATGCGGCACTGAGGTCCAAGAGGACCAGCGCAACCGTCTGACCCTCATCTATGTGTCTGCGTATAGTTTCAGTTGACAGGAGCAGTGCTGACTCAGTAGAGTAAGTTGCACAAAAATCTGATTGTGTAGGGTGCAATAAATTGTGCCGGTTGATGTGGGCCGTCAATTGAGTATTGACCACATTTTCGGCTATTTTCGCAAAATATGGCAGGAGTGAGACTAATCACAGTTTTTCCAGCTGACTCGCTCCTACATTCGACTTTTTCTTTATGGGAGGGACAATCGCTTCTTTCCATCTATTTGTAACCACTCCTGACTCAAAGGAGAGTTCAGGTGCCTACTGTAGGGTACTAGGACCTCCTGGTTATCTCACAAAACTTTAGAAGTAGTGGGGTCCTTAGGTGAGCTGTATTTAATGCTTATTGCTATGCCTTTGAGGTCGTCACAGGAGGGGAGATCAAATCTGGAGAGGCAATCTGCCTCCTCCATGTGGGTCTTCCCCTCCGTATTGGAGCTCCCATGCCGTGCCTCATCCAGGAAGGAAGAATAAATCCTTGCTACCTTCTCTGCAATAAGTCTGCCACCAAATTGCAAGAATCCACTGCTCCATTCATCCCCATTGACAAGCTGAACAACATTTTTCATTACTTTTTCAGTTAAGAAAGGATCCATGTAGCTGTTCCCTTTCCTCACAAAACCCTTTTTTTTTAACCAGAACTTCCTCTCCAACTTCCCACCATTTATCCTTGGTGCCATTTTTCAGATCATAAAAATGCTTGTAACTTCCCTGATATTCTCTTGTGAGCCACCACCCTTTTCTTTTGAGCTCACTCATCTCTTCATCTTGTATTTGCTCCATTCTACACTCCTTTTCCACACAAAAATGCTGGGTGCCAATGCGACCTATCATCCAGAAAAAACGTGACTTTGATGTTACAGACTTATTTACAATGAAATGGTGCGGCGCTGCATGCACGTTTGCCAGCCACCAGCTTTTTTGCTGCACCGAGCTGCATCATTTAAAAAAACGTAGGAATATGCCGTATTTACAGGAATATGCCACACACATGTACTCTCCCCAGCGCCGATGTTAAAACAGCCGAGGTGCGCCAATGCAGGCACCCTTGCACCATGGTGTAAGGGAGCCTGCACTGCAGGGATGATTGTGTTTGTGCAGGAAGGGACACCTTAGTGCACAAAACCAATCATTAAAGGCGTTTTGCTTCTTCTATGTGGGCTGCAGAATGCAGCACACATAGAAATAGCACAAAACAAGGACAAATAAAAGTATTTCTCCTTGTTGCGCCACTTTAAAGCATCCCCTGGAAAGGCGTTAGTTTTTGGCGCTGCCTCAGAATTGCCAGTCTTTGTAAATCTGGAGAGGTGTCAAAAAGCTATGGGTGTTGCGAGAGAACATCTACAGCAACACCCAGGACATGCCCCTTTAGCGCAGAGCACTGCTTGAAAGAAGGCCATATTTACAAGGGCTTGTAAAGCCACACAAGTGTCTTTGCGTGACCTTGTAAATATGGGTCAGTACACAGCACCACTGGAGCAGCAAAAAAGTGAGTGACACTCCGGTGGTTCTAGGGGCTTGTAAATTGCCCCTGGGTGTATTCGGGTGAGCCCATCACACCTCATTCAAGACTTCAGACAAAGGTCATCTTGACGCAACCCCTCTTTGCACACAAGATTTGACCACTTCATTAATTCGCTCCACGAGACCATTGGCCTACATAGAATACGTGACAGTATAGAAGTGAGTAATGAGCAAATTACACCCAAACTCCTGCATTTCATAGGAAGGTAACTAGACACCATTGTCAGTTATGATTTCTTGTGGGAATCCTGCACGGGTATTCCTCCTTCAAACAATTGATCACCGCCTTGGTGTCAATCGAGGTCACACACTTTATCACCACCCACTTAGACATGTAATTTACCATAAGCATCACATAACGTTCAATATGGGGTAAAACATGGAATTAACCAACAAATTCTAATCCCAGTTTCTTCCATGGTTAAGTGGGAATCTCAACCAGAGATAATGGAGCCTTTGAGATAACTTTGGTTTTCTCATTCCTTGCACATGAATCACAATCATTGACAAAACATTCTACCTGGCTATCTAATCTAGTTCGCCAGTACCACTCCCATGCCCTGGACTTAGTGAGGTTCCTCCCCAAGTGGCCCTCATATGCTAGATTGACCATCTTTTATATAACTGCCTTGGGCGGAATTATTCTGGTGCCTCTGTACACATCACCAGTCGAACTGAGTTCCTGTCTCACTTTCCAATATCCTCTTATTTCCTCAAAGAGTGCTATTTAATCTGGCCAACTCTTGACAATTAACCCCTTGAGTTCTCTTGCCACATCATCTGCCTGTCTCACAGATTTCCACTCACTCTCCTAAAGGTCACTCTCACAAATCCAACTAACCAAAAGAGTTTGATCAGTTTCCTTTCCCAACTACTCGCTTCATAATTCCCTATCTGCGACTACATTTTTTGAACCATCAATGAACTTGATCAATCCCTCTATCCATCATTTAATACAAGGAGTTAGTTCATCATTTTTGCTGGTGGAAAACACATGGACCAATGGCTTGCCATCAAACCGAACAACAAATGGTATCCCCTACAGATAAAACTTAAAATGCTGATTGGCTATGCACATGCCAAAGCCCCACTCTCTATCACTGAGTACTTATCTTTTGCACCTCCAAGTGCGTGTGACGCAACGCCATTACTCTTTCTTCTCACCATCTCTCTGTGAAAGCACCGCACCCAAACCCTTGAGACTTGCATCCTTGGTTTATAAGGTTTTCTTGGTTGTATCAAAATGTCCCAATGTTGACAACACATTGCTATGTTTGTTGACAGATTCAAAAGCTCTACACCCCACTCATCAGACCATTTTAACTTTTAATTTTTCTTCAACAACATTCTAATGGGTTGAGCCAATACAGAGAAATTAAGTATGAATTTAGAATAAAACTTGGCCAGACCAAGGAAAGACCTCACTTGATCCTTGTCTGCAGGTGTTGGTGTCTCAATGATGGAATCAACCAATTCTGTTTTGGGTTTGATTTCTTTTGCTGATATTGTGTGATCCAAATATGAAACAGCGGTAACTCTGAGCCTACACTTTTTTTTTCAATGTCAATCCCACATCAGCCAACCTTCCCGACACTTTCATTAAGGTTTCATCATGTTCTTCGCAATTCCTCCCATGAATCAGCATATCATCCTGGAAGAAAAGAGTATTGTTGACTCCATCAAGCACCATTTTCATAACCATCTGGAAGCATGTGACTACGGAAGCCAGATCAAAAGGCATCCTCACAAAATGGTAAGCTCCCAGAGGCGTTACAAATGAAGCCATGTGCCTGGGACTCGTTGTGCAATTTCACCTGATGATTAGCAGATAAAAAATCTACCAAGCTACAAATCTTTCCATCACCTAGCATGGTCAGAGTCTCTGAAATATTAGGAAGCGGCTGACGTTCAACCCACTTATGTTTCCTCAGGTCGCAATGGTCAACGCACATATGAATTTGCTTTCCCCCATCTTTAGGTGCTAGCACGATAGAGGCAAGCAACTCGTAAGATTAATTCTCTTCAATTATCCCTTCTCCCAACTTGATCAATCCCTCTATCCATCATTTAATACAAGGAGTTAGTTCATCATTTTTGCTGGTGGAAAACACATGGACCAATGGCTTGCCATCAAACCGAACAACAAATGGTATCCCCTACAGATAAAACTTAAAATGCTGATTGGCTATGCACATGCCAAAGCCCCACTCTCTATCACTGAGTACTTATCTTTTGCACCTCCAAGTGCGTGTGACGCAACGCCATTACTCTTTCTTCTCACCATCTCTCTGTGAAAGCACCGCACCCAAACCCTTGAGACTTGCATCCTTGGTTTATAAGGTTTTCTTGGTTGTATCAAAATGTCCCAATGTTGACAACACATTGCTATGTTTGTTGACAGATTCAAAAGCTCTACACCCCACTCATCAGACCATTTTAACTTTTAATTTTTCTTCAACAACATTCTAATGGGTTGAGCCAATACAGAGAAATTAAGTATGAATTTAGAATAAAACTTGGCCAGACCAAGGAAAGACCTCACTTGATCCTTGTCTGCAGGTGTTGGTGTCTCAATGATGGAATCAACCAATTCTGTTTTGGGTTTGATTTCTTTTGCTGATATTGTGTGATCCAAATATGAAACAGCGGTAACTCTGAGCCTACACTTTTTTTTTCAATGTCAATCCCACATCAGCCAACCTTCCCGACACTTTCATTAAGGTTTCATCATGTTCTTCGCAATTCCTCCCATGAATCAGCATATCATCCTGGAAGAAAAGAGTATTGTTGACTCCATCAAGCACCATTTTCATAACCATCTGGAAGCATGTGACTACGGAAGCCAGATCAAAAGGCATCCTCACAAAATGGTAAGCTCCCAGAGGCGTTACAAATGAAGCCATGTGCCTGGGACTCGTTGTGCAATTTCACCTGATGATTAGCAGATAAAAAATCTACCAAGCTACAAATCTTTCCATCACCTAGCATGGTCAGAGTCTCTGAAATATTAGGAAGCGGCTGACGTTCAACCCACTTATGTTTCCTCAGGTCGCAATGGTCAACGCACATATGAATTTGCTTTCCCCCATCTTTAGGTGCTAGCACGATAGAGGCAAGCAACTCGTAAGATTAATTCTCTTCAATTATCCCTTCTCCCACCAACTTGTCAATTTCTAGCTTTAGTGGCTCTAGCATACGATTCAAGACCTTCCTCACTTTGTGAATACACAGGATTTCATTCTTCTTCAGTATGATCTTGTGTTCGAAGTTCTTATGAAGACCCAATTTGTCATTAAACACATCGGGAAACTTCAAAATTATAACTTCTTGACCTTGTTCCAACAACACAGACATAACTGGATGCACAGCATTGGGATTAAGTATTATGCCCAAATCACGCTTGTGCTGCCACCCCAGCAAGTTATCCCCACATTTTGCAATATACACTTTTTCAACAGTTTCTTCTTTTCAAAGGTGATCCTCATGACAGCATAACCCAGAACAATTATTTTGGACCCCTCCATAGCTCACAGGATTTATATCACGTGGAAACAGGGTTACTTCTACTCCGACAAATTTCCTTTCCCAATTCTTGTCATCCACCATTGTATATGGTGAACCCGAATCTGCCAGCAGTTCAGTGACAAAATATCGAAACCACAAATATTGTGGTATATAAATATTGTATCAAAAATATTGCACACAAAAATATTTGTATCCTATACTTATACTGTAAATAACAAGAATATTTGGAAAAAATATCGTTGTATAGTAATATTGAGGACAAAAATATAATTTTAACACACACAGGTATAGAAATATATATAGTTAGAAATAATAACTATTGAATATATTAATAATTAATTGTAATAAAATTGCAATTTAAATATATTTAAATAAATAAGAAATATATATAAATGTTATACTGATTTGTTTTTAAACTCATTTACATCTATGTGCCTATATTTAAACATATATCATTTAAAACTATTATTACAAAACTACTTTCAATTTATATTGTAATTTACTCATTTAAAAACGTATAACTATATATAAATTCACTTAAAAAACCATAGGTTTCACACATGTTATAGTTAGGTGGACATTTCACTCGTAAAAAAACAATGAAATTCCCCCGTTATAGTTAGTTCAGATAACTATAACTCGCGCGCCCGCAATCCACTGCTCATGACGTCACATATTACATCACTCATGACATGGTCAGTGGCATCACTCATGACATCATTGATGACATCATCCTTTTGATAGAGTGGCGGTCGCGCGAGTTATAGTTATCTGAACTAACTATAACGGGGGAATTTCATTGGTTTTTTACTAGTGAAATGTCCACCTAACTATAACATGTGTGAAACATATGGTTTTTTAAGTGAATTTGCAAGGTTTTTTAAATGCTAATTCCTAACTATAACGTGTGTGAAACCTATGGTTTTTTCAGTGAATTTGTACGGTTTTTTAAATGCTAAGTTATGTATTTATTATTATATTTTTTATATATTTATTTTACAATAAACTACGTATTAAAATGTATTTTTTTTTTTTATGGTTTTTCACCGTGCGCGCACCTGTGCGCGCACCCCGCGATTTTTTAAAAAAAAAATTAAAATGTTTTTTTCTGCCTTTGTGGTCCTTCATGGACCCCCTGACAAAGGCTAGGGGGTCAGGAACTCTCTACCCTGCCCCCTTTTCACGTTCGCCACCTTCCTTTTTCACTCTCGCACTCAAAACAAACAAAATGGCGGCCAACACTTCCTGATTTCGACCGATTCAAACGTTGACTGACATGTAACCACCAATCAGAATTACGCTCGCGCACGTTAGGGTGCGCGCAGGGTGCGCGCACGGTGCGCGGCTATAGATATTTATGTACTTTAACTGCAATTTTCTCAGGAACTACTGAACAGATTGACTCCATATATGCAAAAGGCACATCCCTGACCTGAGGACTACCTCTTTGCCAAATGTCAAGTAATTATGTTCAGCCGTTTGGGCTGTACCTTCGATTAAAGGTCCTATGGGAAAATGCATGGGGAAAACGCGTTTTGGGACCCCCCTTTTTTCTCAGCCCCCGCTTGACGAATCCCCCCGAGACTTTCAGGGTAGGAGCTGAGCGGAGCGCACCATTAGTTTTGAAAATTTCGCGAGGATTCGTCAACCGGCGCCAAAGTTATTCAAAATAGAATTTTGAAATTTCCAATGGAAACACGGTCCTAACTATAACTATCTACTGGTGACCGCCAGTAGATAATATATATATATTCACTGAAAAAACCATAGGTTTCAGACATGCTATAGTTAGGAATTAGCATTTAAAAAACCTTTGAAATTCACTGAAAAAACCATAGGTTTCAGACATGTTATAGTTAGGAATTAGCATTTAAAAAAACCTTAGAAACTCACTGAAAAAACCATAGGTTTCAGGGGTGTTATAGTTAGCTGGACATTTCACTCGTACAAAACCATTGAAATTCCTCCGTTATAGTTGGTTCTACTAACTATAACTCGCGCGCCCGCAATCCACTGCTGATGATGTCACATATTACATCATTCATGACATGGTCAGTGACATCACTTATGACATCACTGATGAGCCCCCTCCACATATATTCTAAAGAAGCCCCGGTGGCGGTCCCAGGGGGTTGGGGAGTCCTTTGAGCCCCCCACCCATGAATATTGAAGCCCCGGGGGTGGCGGTCCCTGGGGCTGGGGGGGGCTGTGAGCCCCCTTACATAATTTTATAAAGCCCCAGGGGTGGCAGTCCCCGGGGCAGGGGGCCCCTCTGGGCTGCCCATTCACATAATAATATTGCCCTTTGGACTTGGCCGCCCTGGGGGCTAATTACCAACGAAACGTGGGAGCCCGCGCTTCGTTTTCTTTTTTTTTTTAATCGGCAGCATCTGAGCACCCTCCCATTTTTTTTAAAGGCCTAGGGGGTCAGGATGTTTCTACCCTGCCCCCTTTTTACATTTTGCGCACTTTTTTCAAGGATTTCTTGTGCATCGGTTCTACCGAGGCAGAAAATGGCTGCCAACACTTCCTGGTTTGGAGTGTTGACAGCAAGTTGACAGCCAATTAACATGCAGCTCGTGATCGGGAGGGTGCGCTCAGGGTGCGCGGATCCACCGTGCCCATAGATATATACGTGATTTTACTTTTGATTTTTCTCAGGAACTACAAAACGGATTTACACCATTTAACCAAAAGGCACGACTCTGAACCAAGGGCTACCTTTTTGTCAAATTTGGTGTAATTCCGTTCAGCAGTTCAGGCTGTAGCTCCGACTAAAGGTTCCTATGGAAAATTGCATTGGGAAAACACGTTTTGGGACCCCCCTTTTTTCTCTGCTCCCACTTGACGAATCACCCCAAGACTTTCAGGATAGGAGCGGACCGGAGCTGGCCAAAAGTTTCAAAAAGTTTGCGCAAACTCGTCAACCAGCACCAAAGTTATTGGGAATAGAATGTTGCGGATTTCCTATGGAAAATAGGTCCTAATTATAACTACCTACTTGCGACCGCCAGTAAGTAATATATATCTATATATATAT